>NC_140545.1:31101694-33501694 GCF_057382185.1 Mchenga conophoros | reverse complement strand
TAGGAAAATAAAAGCGCAGCCACAACTCCAGATTGCAACAGCAGGTTTGTTTGATTCATGCAAGTTTCTGCAGATGTTGTGCTCTAAACATGAAGTATTCCCTCAGAGTGCAGCTGCTGCATCCCTTCACCACTGCTGGGAAAATCTCTCACGATCGTCTGACAGCAGAATGAGTCATTACTTTAGCAATGAGTTCCGCATTAGCTCTGCAACAGCTACTGCAGCAACTCTGGGACCCTAAACGGGGTTCATCAGACCGGATCTGGACCTGTGGGAACCCTTAGGATACTTCCCATCTTTGTGTGGACTCTCAGTCATCCCACTAAGCCTGAACCTGGCTCTAACCCCCCAAAGTCAGGCCTGAACTCTCAGGAGAGGCCCAGATTAAGGACTGGACCCCGTGTCCTCAGAGCGATACAGAAAACAGTTGACACGCCGAGCTGCTGTGGTTCTGTTCCCCTGATTCAATTATTCTACAAACAGCACCACATGACAGCTTTCAACCACTGAAGCTAAACGTGGAGGTGTCATGTGACCTGTCTGACCTCAGCTTCACCAGAGAGCGAGCGAGCGAGCGTCACGTTTAATTAGATTGAGTCTAATGTAATTAACTATGTCTCTCTGACCTTCAGCCACAAACCTCTGGAATCCCAAAGACCTGAGCACGAACCACATGCTGCTTTGGTCGGTTGTTCGTGGGCAAGTTTCATAAAGCAAACAATCAATAATACAATCAAATCAGCTCCCAGATAACGAGGCAGCAAAGCAAACACAGCCTGAGAGAGACCCCCTCTCTCTGGATACGGATCGCTTTGCATAGTGTGGCAACAGTTGTATTTTAACCCAAAACATGATATTTCTCTAACCTAACCACGTGGGTTTAATGCCTAACTAGAGCTGGGCGATATGAGATTTTTTCATATCACGATATGTTTTTTTCATTTCAGGCGATAACGATATATATCACGATATAAGCCAAATAACTATATTTGTAAGATTTAAATGTGCCGTTGCTCACAAGTAAAATGTGAAATAATCAGCAGCTTGTTTTTAAATATTTATTTCCCATAATAAGTTCAACAGGGTAGATGTACTTAAGGAACATGAGACTTTTTCAGATAAATAAAGGCAAATATTGCAAACTACACAAAAGACAGCCGCTAAAGCGTTTAAGTTTCAAAATAGAACAAATGAAACAGACTAAATTGTCAATTCCACTTAGAAACAAAATATTAATTCTAAAAATAAATCTTAGTTTGTTTTACAGAAGAACAGACAAAACTGACTAACTTTTGTCAGTATCAAATAAACTGAGAACTAAAAGGAAATTCTCAATCTCTCCTTGTTGTATAGCTGAGCTTTTCAAACAGTTTTAACAGTTACTTTAGTCTGACAAAAGCCGAATGACGAATTAGCGCTTCCAGTCAGAGACTGAGGCTACGTCCACACGTACACGGGTATTTTTGAAAACTGAGATTTTCCGTTTTCGTTTTAAAAAATAATCCCGTCCACACATAAAGGCAGAAATGAAGGAAAACGCTGCTATGAACATGCCAAAGCAGCAGGTGGCGCTAGATTCCTAACCGTGCAGAAATGTTGGCCAATCAGAAGTCTAGAAGCCTCGGTGGGAAAAAGTAAACAAAGCTGGGGCATAGAAGCAGAACCGAGTCGTATGTGTGGAGGGACAGTAACTGTGTGTATATGTAAGCATTTAAACACTGCAGAGAGTAGAATTAACAGTAACAGTATTGTAGAAATTCATTTCACCGAAACAATAACGTGGCGCACAGTGTGACGCATGCACCAGTTTATTGTATTTCCAGACTTGCTTTCGGCACAATTTACAGTGCACGCTACTCTGTTTTTTGTCAGACTTGAAATAGCCGAAATACCTTCACACTACGGAACTTCTATGGCTCTTCCCTTCGACAATCTCTCCGGCGTTGGAACCATCATCTGTTTTCTCTTCGGTCACGCTCGGTTGATTTTTCTAGTCGGCACACTCATTTCCTCCATTATGCGCTGGCTCCATTACCCGCTGGCTGCTTCCCAAACAAACACACGTGCGGCTTGGCACTTGTGCTGTATGTAACAAGTCACGCGACGTGACGCTGCGGCTGTGATTGGTTCGGCTCTGCGCTACTGAATTTGGATCGGCTGACCTTTTTTTTTTTTTTTTTTTTTTTTTTAAGAGAACAAGAGCGGCGAGGTCTATCGCGATAGCTTAATTTCTCTATCGAGTAAAAGTTATATCGCGATACATATCGTTATCGTTCTATCGCCCAGCTCTATGCCTAACCCAGAATATTGTTAATCAGCTCATATCAGACCAGATACATGAAGATTCGTATGCAGAAACAGATTCTGTTGCGAGACTGTCCGAAAAACTTCACATGGTGCATGACAAGGAAAACACAGATAAGTATAAAATAAAAATACTGAACTATAAATGTTGCACCAGCTGCAGGACAGTATAACTGCACAGAATATAAGCTAGTTCCTGGACGCCTCCCACATGGAGGCTGGGGCAGACCCAGGACATGCTGGAGAGATTATGTCTCTCTGCTGGTTTGGGAATAACTCTGTGTCCCACCGGATGAGCTGGAAGAGGTGGCAGGGGTGAAGGAAGTCTGGGCTTCCCCATTAGACTGCTGCCCGTACCCGGATAAATGGCAGAAAATAGATGGATGGATGGATGATCTACAACATATGATGGATATTTAATTGTGACGGCTTTCAGAGTGTGCTGCTTTATGTTTAAAAATAAAAGCAAACTGTCATACTTTTGCTGCTCAGAGATTAGAGCTTTTATGTTTCTGTTTGTTTAAACAGACGAGCAGAAAAATGAAAGTAGAGGCAGGACATGGAGCTGCAGAGACCAGCCGCAGCATCGCACCAATCACCACCATGACTGTAACTTTCACTGCGGGCAGCAGCGATGAAGGTTAAATAAACTCATCCTGCTTTCAGTGGCCATTCAGTGAGTCTCTACAGCCATGGCTCAAGTTTAAATGACAAAGAGACAAACACTCAGGCTTCTGACGGCAGACCTGTGTGATGTCACAGAGATGACATATACCTAATATGGTCATCTCAGGAGCAGAAGCCCCACCAAACACTAAGGACGCCGTGGTAATTTAGCGCTTTGTGAATCACCTTGTTGGTGCAAAAATATTATTTTGTGCCTCTCAGATGTGTTATCTTTGGGGTTTTTTTAATAAATGTAACTAAAGAAATGCAAACAAACTGTGTTCTTGTGACAGGCAGAGAAAAATATTTCAAAAATTTCCAGAATTTGGTGTAATGTGCTGGAGCCAGACCCTGAACTTCAACAGGTAACAAACTGATGAGGAGTCAGTCTGCAGAGTCCGTTTGTACCTGTTAATGTTTCTACAGGAGAATCACCATGGCGATCTCATCTAAGTTTCTTTGTGAAGGTTTTCATCTTTGCTTTGCGTTCATACCTAAATACTAAGAGGAAGCGCTTATGCGTGTCCTTATTAGGACACGTGACGGCAGCCAAAGGTTTATATTGTTAAGTGCTGATTATGACACAATTCAGGTCATTTTACGGAGAAACTGGAAAGTAATGTAACAAATTACTTTCCCCAGTGAGTAATTAAAGTACTGCATTACTTTTAAGAAAAGTAATAAGTAATGTATAATGGCTTGAGTAATGATCCCAACAATGCTGATGTGTAGACACATCACTGGTTCGTCCATTGAATTGGTGACTTTTTATGCTTGAATGAGTCACAGGTCAGTGTTAAGTGGTTCCACAAACAAACAGCCTCTGAAACTGGTCAGGTACAAGGATCCGACTGCAAATAACTGAGAAAGTCCAAAGGAAAAAGTTTTAAATACTTTCAGAAAGCCTGGAGAAGTACTGTTCAGAACCACGTTTTTTAAACTACAAGGAAGAAATTTTGGCTCACTGGAAGCAAAATGTGAAGAAATGAGGCCGACGCAAGACTTCTGCACAGCACTTTAAAAATTCCAGATATTTTATCTTCTCGGAACCAGCTGCTGACACCATCCCTATAAAAATGTGCAATTTCTGCTGAGTTAAAGGCACTTTTTGTAATTACCCTCTGCAGAATGCGTCAAATAAGATTAACCTCCAGGGGGCAGCATTTTACCAGATGTGTTTACAGATGTGTTGTTTTTTTCCCCCCTTCTATTCTTTTGACATTTCTTTTTACTTTTTCCTCCATTTCCTTAAGAGGCTTTGGCATTTCCCACGCTGCCACTTTAAACAATGTTTATGATGACTCACCTATAAAGGTTACGGTGAATCGCTGCACCATCTTGTGGTACAGTCTGGCATTACATGAAAGTACAGCCCAGCCCTAGTTTAACTTCAGCTCATTGCTCAATAACACAACATGCAGACAGAGCTGTGGTTAAATCTGGAAGCTTTCAAACATTTTAAAAACACATACATTCACAGTAAGTGCCTTTAAACAAATACACAAAAGCTGCAGTGCACTCACCTGTCCTGCAGGTGGCGCTGCGGCTGCCATGTGGTGGCGTGTTGAGGTGGTAGGAGAACCTCATGGTGCTGAACTGACTGGAGAAGGAGGGAGCAGGAGGAGCAGGGAGGCTGAGCAGAGTGCTGCGAGGTCGGTTCAGCTGCATGCCTGCACAGGTACGTCACTGCACACCTGTACGCAGGTCAGGGTTTATTCAGTTCATTCTCCACTCATGAGATTTTTCCTTCTCTTTTCTCTTTTTATTTTAAAATATGAGTGTTTGTTTTTGAATCAGTCACTTTCTGCTTGTTCAGAGTCAGTTTTGCTCTCAGAGAAATCCACACAGGCGCACTCGGCATCGGTTATCTGCTTCACTCTTTTCTCCATTCAGGAAAATGAACTTCAGCTGCGACTCTCTGGTGGTTCGCTCTCTGGCTGAAGCCATGTGGAGGTCAAAAATGTCTCACCCTCCTTCATCCTCCCCCTCTCGCTCCCATCTTTTCCTCTTTGTCACTCTTTCAGGAATCTAAACGTTACCAGTCTCCGTGCCTCCATCTCCACGTCACGTATCCGCAGAAACAATCAGAGGAATCCGGCTGATGTGGTTTTCAGATTAAAAACCTTCCCCGGGTGTGCCGACTGAGGGTTTCTGTCAGTCCAGCTCCTCCGAGATAAAGCTGAGGAACAACTTTTGAGGATCCAGAAACCTGAAATCAAACACGTCTGTAGGAGCTTTAGAGCAGAATGTGCAGACTCAGCTCTCCTCCTGCTCGAGTGCCTCCACTTTTTCTGATTTCTGCTCCTCCTGCTGCTTCGGTTTGACTCCCTCTGAAGACTTTTTGCTCTTTCTCTTCAGCGTCAGTTTGTCCAAACAGACAGACAGACAGACTGGCTGTCGGTTGGCCGTCTCTCGGCAGCTCCAGGCTTTTGTGTGAAAGTCTGATCTGAGCTGCAGACCGACACCACAACTCCTCCTCCTCCTCCTCTGTCCAGACATCTGATCCCAGAGCAGCTCCCCTCCTCCCTCTCTCCTCTCCCTGTGGTCTGGTTCTCATTTTCTCTGTTTTCTGAGGCTGAAATTTGAAGCAAAAGGAAAACTTTGGAGAAAAATTCCAGCAGGATATTTTAAATTTTTCCCCTTTACCAACACCAGAGTCTGAGCTCCACTTACTCTCCACCACTCATGACTCTGCTTTTTCTCTTTCTAACAGAAGCACAGATTCAAGTTTCAGGATGATGTGAGCAGCAGCTTTCAACCACCAGGGGGCTCCAACCCTTCATTCCACATGTCCCTGCTGCGCTCGGAGCCTCAGTCTGAGATCGTAACAAAGGTCACATTTCAGTGGTTTTAAGATCCGTCCACAGACGGGAGCAGACTCCCAACATGTCAAAACATTTTCTTCAGGCAGAGCAAAGATCTGCTGCCACCTGGTGGGACATGCTGACATATTTAAATATCCTGCTTATTATTTTGCTTGATCAGCTTTCCGCAGCATATGCTGCTCTGGCCTCTTTTCTCATGCTCCGTCTGAAAGCCTCTGTTTTAGCTCCCGTCACTTGAAAGGACTGAATCTGGTCTGTTTGGACTCTTAACTGGGAACTTGAAGCTTTAAGTGCTTTTTACCCATCATGCACACACATGGGTTTCATCATCAGTGTCGTGCATGTGGAGTCAAACCACTGACCATCTCCATGAAAATTGCCAGAAGAAGGTGGATCACCCTATGATGTCCATTCATTCTAAACTATGACCGGGTAATGTCAGGGGTTCTCTTGTGTGACCAACAGTAGCTGTTACTGTGTCTCTGTATGGATGCTGGTGCAGCGTGTGAATGACACACAGCCAGGACACACTGGAGAGATCATCTCTTGGCTGGTTTGGTAATGCTCGGTGTTGCCGAAAAGAATAGATATTCATCTACTACCAGATGAAAATTGCTTCCGATTCTGCCGGTTTACCATGTTGGCTAAGGTACTGCACTCCACACCAAGTGTTTTTTTACTGTTATGAGTGCAGTATCACAAAGCTGTGGATTTCCCTCTCATCTACCTTAGAGACTAGATGAGGAGCTCGTTCAGGAGAGGAAGAGTAGAGCTGCCAGCAGCCAGATGAGGTGGTTCGAGAATCCTCCGAGGCGCCACCCAGGTGAGGTATTCCAGACATGTCCTAATGGGGATGGGAGGGTGAGGTGTCTCTGTTGCGGACCCAGGACGCGCTGAGAGATTAGATCTCTCGGCTGCCTTGTGAACACCTCACTGTCCCCTCAGACGAGCTGGAGGAGACGGCTGGGAGGAGCGAGGTCTCGGCTCCTCAGCTTAGACTGTTGCTCCTGCAACTGTAGCCATACTTGACAGTTTGGATGCACTTAAGCACTCAGAGCGGTGAATACAAGTAACAAAGTATGTGATTTGGGACACAACATGTGAGTTTATCAAAACTCTGAAGTTCAACACAACCTTCGTACCAGAAACTACCTTTGCCAATTTTTTACATGCACTAAAACAAAAAACAACGTGTGTGCCGTAAACTCCAATCAGCTTCATCTCAGAAAACATTTCAAAAACAGACATTTTACATCTCATCACTTTGAGATGTTTTTTTGTTTTAAATCTAAAAACATTTTATTTAAATTTACGAAAACAGACAAAAACAAAAAAATAAGTAAAATTATGTTTCCAGTAGAAAAATGAGAACATAAATGATGAGTCAGTGAATGTCCGACCTTCTGCTCCTCAGGCTGTAACGAGGCTGAACATCAGGGTGGTGATGAAGAGGAGGACGGACAGGAGAAGAGACGCGAGAGCAGAGGTCAGCATCACAACAAGGAGGGAAATCATGTTTCTAATGTTTACATCACACAATATTCCTAAAATGTCCAAAAACAAAATGTTTTTCCAAAGAAAATGTATCCAAAAAATGAATAAGAATAGTCAAATCAGGCCCACAGAACGTGAACATAATATTCTGATAGTTGATGTCATGTTTAAGAGAAAATAAAACGCGACATAAACTCTGGTTTCTAATCGATCAGATTCACAGCTCGTCGATATTTCCCAGTCCGTGTTTGCCTCTGTGAGTTTCCGGGTTTACAGAATCAATATTTAGCTTTGAAGAATTTTGGTTGTTTAACCCTACAGATCAATACTCGATAATCAGCCCTCCCTACCTGTTTGTCCTCCACCAGGATGCTGTACACCAGCGGGGAGGAGGGGGGAGACCGAGGACGGCGAGAGGATGAGCGACGAGGACGCCTGCCTGGACTCTGACGCACTGAGGCGTTGTGGGAACCGTTCCTGAGGGTGGAGTCGGCTGATGAGGCGTTCTCGGTGCTGCTGAGGATGCTGTCGCTGCTCCAACCTGCAGCACAAAAAGACGTAGAAGAAGAAACCATGTGGACAGCTGTGCCACATCTGCATCTCGCTAATTAAACTCAAACTGTTTAAGTTTGAAGCTAATTGACTAAACTAACTCTTTAATTATAGATTATTGAGATGTCACAGCTGACATACGTAACACCAAAAGCAGTTACGATAAACTCAGCTTAAACTGACTCTAGGTTCACTTTCACACAGACTTCAATACAACTTTTGAGTTATTTCGCCCCCTGCTGGTCATCAAGAAGGATGGTTTTAGGCACATCCACACCCGCATCACTGTTTTAGACACAGAAGCTTCAACACCAAAGAGCCACAACAGCCACAGCGCAACTTCAAACAGCTAATAAATCGAGTAGTTTTGTTCTTGATATAAACAGAAGACAGAGTCAGTGGTGCAGAGATAACAACTTGCTCCTGAACACCTCCCAGGCAAAAGAGCTGATCATCGACTTCAGGATGAAATAAATCAATAATTGAGCCTTTAACAACGAGCAGGAACTCCGTGGAGAGGGTCACAGACTTCCAGTTTCTGGGAGTTTAGATCAAGGACGACCTGAGCTGGGCCAGAAACACCACAGAGCTGTTTAAGAAGGCATCGCAGAGACGCTACATCTTCCAGAGGCCGAGAGATTTAAAACATACTGTTCTGTGTGTGCTTTTCCCGTGGGACAGAAAAAGGGACATCATTGACACTGGACGTCCTCTCGCTACTCTGGAGGAACCTGCGTAGTTACTGCTGTCGGAAAAACACAAATTCAACATAATAACATGATAAAGGATCAATCTCACTGTTAGCATCAGACAGTGTTGAAGTGTCCTCATGAATGTGCTCTTTGCACTAAACGAGTTGTGTAATTTGGGAGAATGGAGAAAGATAGTTTGTCTCCTTTGTCTTTATCTCTTATATAGTTTAATATCATTTATACACCATTTTTATTATTGCTGCGAGTGATCATTGCGCTCCTGATTGCACTTAATTTCACTGTACACGTTACAGTGACACTAGAGTTATTTTATTCTTTTGTTGCATCAGTATTTGCAAACCAGAAGGATTGCAGAGGAGCTTAAATGGCACACTTTATGTGACGTCTGCCAGCTGGATGTGTATCAGCTGAGCCTGAACCAATGCTACAATGGCCAAGAACAAAGTCGGAACTTATTAACCATTTTCCTTCCTCTGTGAGTGTGCAGACTGCAAATCCAACTGCAATCAGATTCAGTCCTGACACAACACAGACAAAGACAACTTTCTCGCCCTTTGGCAGATGGATGGATGGATGGATGGATGGATGGATGGATGGATGGATGGATCAACAACTACTGACCGAAGTGCGAGAGGTTCGATGGGTCTGAGCCACCGGTGGTGGGATATATGTCCTCCCTGTCTTCCTCTTCTCTTCTTTCCTCCTTCCTCCTCAGCATCTCCTCTCTTCTTCTGCTCTCTGATCTCATCTGGAAAACACGACACAGCTGATCTGGAACCAGTGGAACGGACTCAGAGCGTAACCTCTCCTCTGCTAGCAGGCGTGTACACCTGAACTGTCTCCTGATGTTCTCACCTTCACAGGAAGCTGATCGTCCTCTGCCGTCCTCCGTCGCTCCCCTAAACTCTCTGCAGACAAAGTTTTCTCTTCAGTAAATTATCTGCGCCAATCAAACTCACTGGAATCTATGAAAACCTCCAACCAGTTGAAGGCATCCACTGTGACACCACCAACAGCTAATCGAGCACCACCATGTTGGCTTTTTTGGATCTCAACGTCCCGTTATGCATTCATAAAGAAATCACAGAAATAACCTGGGTGGCCTTCATAGTGCCTACTTCCATCTTTTGTATACAGTCTACAGTTTTCCCAAGTGTCTGCCTGCTGGCTGAACTCACCTGCATGCTGCAGCGCCTCCTGCAGGCTCCTCTGAGTCTCTCTGAGCTGCTGCAGCACCTGCAGACTCTGCTGCACCGGGTCCCTGTAGCGCACACACACCACCAGCAGAACACACACTCCAACACACACCATGAATCGCCTCAACGCACTCACGTACACAGTGAGCAGCTCCTGAACGCAGGAAAGAGTGATGAATGTGTGCATCATGTCAAAGGTTAAAGCATCAGGTGAAGCTCAGGTGAGCATACTGACCATGTGTTGGTGCTCAGGATTATCAGAGCTCAGCACAAACTGGTAGATCTTTCTCTCCAGGTAGAAATTCAAACATACTAAACTCAACAACACCAACCTAAACACACACACACACACACACACACACACACACACACTATCAGTTACACGTTAAAACCCAGCTCTGTGCAAAGGCGGGGAAGGGAGGTGGCGTTACCTGGCTCTGGAGGAGCGTGGGGTGGAGGTGATGAGGAAGGAGGTGCAGAGGGCAGCGGCGTTGTAGCAGCAGGAGCTCAGGCTGTGAGTCTCCATCAGAAGGAAACTCTGCAAAAAGGAAACTCTGTTGAAGAGTTCGGACAGCGCCACCTGCTGCTCCCTCGAGGTGCTGCTGAGCTCTGAGAACACTGACCGCAGACCTGAGCAGGGGAGAGGTGGAGAGAGGCGGAGGAAGTGAGTCTTTCAGGTGCTTGAAACATTTCGAAGAGGTGTCTGTGTGTCTCAGGCCATCAGTGTGCGTTTACCCCGTGTTGAGTCTCTGAGTGTGACTCTGAGCTCCTCGCCATTGGACAGGATCGCCTTCTGCGCCTGCAAGGCAGCACTCTGGGCCTCGATCAGGTCCTCAGCCATCAGCCTGGTGGACTGAAGCTGCTCGGCTACACCTGCCGAGCTCTCAGTCAGCCTGACACACACGCACACACATCTGTTACACACACACATGCACTTCCTCACCTCAGCATGATGTCATCTGTGCTTGCTCACCTGTAAATGGTGTTTTCTGCTTGGCGCTGCCAGGCCTCAGACTGCAGGAAGTGGCACATGGAGTGAGTGTGTGTGAAGAACTCTGTGTAGCTGTTAAACGCCACTGTGTCCATGCCAGCTGTACATCTGCTGACCTCTGACCCCTCAGGGCATGCTGGGAAATCCCTGCCTGAGCTGACAGATGGACAGACACAGGTTATGGTTAAACTGAAGTATCTGCGAGGCAGCCATGATGACAGCTGGTTTAAACCTGTAAGGAAAGGTGACTCGATGCCTCCTACATTACTTCCTTTACCAGAGGATACAATGGACTATCTTTTATCAGAGGAAAGGAGATGATGCCATCTGACAAACTGAAACTTTGAGTCCAAACTGATCATTCATGAAAGACTCATCACCTGTGAAGCACTTTGATGTCTGATGTTATAGAAGATCAAAATAAAGACAAGGGGGTATACTTTTTGAAGTGGTTGTGGCCTTTGGGGCACAGACGTCTCTGATTTCTTTATAAAAGGAAAAAGTTTACCTCTTAACATCTGCCAGGTCATTGGTAACACACCCACGGTTTGAGCAAACTGATGCCTCAGCTTTAAATGATAGTGGTGGTTGGGTTAGTCACTGAGGTGAGGTTTAGGTTTAGGCTTCCACCTTAAAACAATTTGAAGTAGCGAGTGAACCCAGGAACCCCAAACTAAAGATCCAAACATATCAAAGTACATATGTACTCCCCCTTTACAGAGAAATTTAGCCTGTTGGGAAGAAATAACAATTTAGGATATTTACAGATTTAGAATATTTAAAAGCGGTTCTGGGATTTCCCTCGTTTTTTTTTCTTCCAGCTGTACTGCAGCTCTTGAATCGGCCACATGATGGAAGTAAACGAATGCGAATAGGAGATACAAACCCAGAAAATAGCAGAGTGCTACAAACACCAGCTGCTTCTTTTAAATGCAATCTAATCAAAAATATGATTTTGATCGGGATTATTTAATAAAGGCTCGCAGTGCAGGACAGCAGCGCGAGGAAACACCTGTTTTTCCAGTTGTTACCTGCTCAGGTGACAGTGGGTGAACCGCAGCGCGATCAAGCTCTGGCTCTCCGACGTCAAGTCCCTGCAGCTCGCGTCCAGGTGCTCCAGAGCTCGCGCCCAACACTCTCCGTACCGGGACTGAGCCGCGAGGGTGCGCACGCGCCGCAGCTCCATCCTGCCGCGCTCAGAATCCGGAGCCGAGGAGGAAGAGGAGTGTCCGGGACCGGCGGAGAGTCCGAGCAGAACCGAACCACTCAGCAGCAGCAGCAGCATGTCAGCACGAGCTGCCATCCTCACCTGTCTGCAGGTCGACCATCAGCCAATAAGAGAGCGGGGTTTTTACCCGCATGGAGGTTAACGGGAGGTCACGAGATGTGAGTTTTCTGATCAGTTTACCTTTGATCCAAACAGACGAAGCCCTTTATTTATTTTGAGTACACTTTGTGAGAGTTTGTGTTGTTGGTACACAACTTATTTAAACTTTAACAATGAGACTCTTGTACTCTGAAACTCACCCACAACACCATCACGTCATCATGGGTTCGATTTTAGCCCTCAACCTGAAAGCATTGGACTTTTGTTATCACCCCTCTGGCCTGGTGGTGTGGACATCCAACTGCGTGAAGCAGAAATATTGTCCTTAAGGCAGGGGCGTATGCCGTGGGACGGGTTGGGGACCGAGAATAGGTAAACGCCGCTCCCTCCACAGGAATTCAGAATATTTGATAAAAAATTCCCATCTGGGAAGCAAAACTTTATCATGGTGGACAAGTTTGCAATCGTTTCTCTGTTTGGCGTCTTCCAAGGTAAACTGGTTCTGTGTGTGGTTCAAAAGACCCTCTATGAAGAAAAAGCTGGACCACTTCGCCCTGCCCGGTTAGGGTTACTGAGGACCCCCCCCAATTACTGATTAATTGATGTCTATATTACTTTAATGTTGTAGCTGAAATAATAATAATAATACATTTTATTTAAAGTTACCTTTCAAAACACCCAAGGACACTGCACAGAGCAAATAAGACAGGCATAAAAACAGGAAATAAACACAATAATAAAATAAAGTTTAAGAGCATGGAGAAGTTATATAGAGTAGGCATCTTGAACAGGTGGGTTTTGAGGGTGGACTTAAAAAGAGGGAATGAAGGGATGTTTCCGAGGTCAGGGGGCAGAGCGACTAAAAGCCCTGCCCCCCATGGTAGTAAGACAAAAAGAAGGAACAGAAAGAAGACAAGACGAGGAGGATCTGAGGCACTGGGATGGGATGGAGATCTGTACCAAATCAGAAAGGTATGGTGGGGAGAGAGAATGAATGGCCTTAAATGTATAAAGAAGTATTTTAAAATTAATGTAAAGTTTAACTGGGAGCCATAGGGGGTAGGGGTGATGCGGTGGTAGAGGGAGTCCTAGTAATAATACGGGCAGCAGAGTTATGGACACGTTGAAGCTTATTGATGGATTTTTGTGGCAGGCCAAATAAGAGTGAGTTACATGGACGAGAATGACAGCGGCATGCTGAGTGAGGAAGGAGCGGAGGCGATTGATGTAACAGAGTTGCAAATATGCTGAGCGAGTGACATCATTGATGTGCGAGTCAAAGGATAATGTACTGTCAAGAATGACGCCAAACAGATTGAAACTGACGAGTTATTGATAGTAACAGAAAAACAGTTGGATAGCGATAATTTGGAGTCAACCAGGAGAAGTTCTGATTTGTGACTACTTTGAGTAAAATGAAATGATTTGATTATTCACACTGCTCTGTAGCTTTATGTATAATATTACTGCACCATAGATAGAGATTATTATTATATTTTATTATCTCCAATATCTACAAAATAAAAATAAATGGTATGGCGCATGAGGAGCTGTGCTGTCGTGGCAGCGCTTGCTTGGTAAGGTCTCTCAAGGTCAGTCTGATGGTGATTTAAGCAAACTTATTAAGAAAAAGTCCAAGACCTCAGCCTGGAGCCATGGGTGCCGTCCAGGTTCTGCCCAAAAGAGTCCCATTGGGACATGACCACTGTGCCACCGACCCCATTCTGGCTACACTTCTGCTTACAGTTTGTGTTCAAACTCATGTTTTTGCTCTTGGACTCTACTGGAGCAGCTTTTCATGATCCAAAGTTTTAAAAAGGTCCTTATTTATGTTTATTTTCTGGGCTGTGATGCAGTAAATTGGTCTCCTCTCCCTTTAAGATAACTTTACTCTGTTTGGCTGCCACTCACAAACAGAAGGTCTGCACAGCAGGTGGGTGGGGCTTCTCCGATCTCTTTATCATGTATACAAGAATAGGAAACAAAAACTGTGTTTAGAGCAGTCTGAAGGTTACTTGTAAATACACTAATCTCGTTCTTTTAAATTTTGGTCACGAGTAATGTCGACGTCCAGCATCGCAATAATAAGAAGGAACTTGTGGAGAGAAACCTGAGAGTCATAAGTAACTGGACATGAAATTACATGTTTATTGGGGAGCTGTGAGCTATTAGAGCTCAATCCTCAGAGAGCGTCACTCAGTATGAGGAGGACAGACGAGGGCAATCATGACTCAAGCATGACTCCGGTGACGGAGGAAGTCCCCAGATGACAAAAAGCCAGAACATCACAGAAATTAGGGAAAGTCCAAGATTGCAAAATCGCTGCACATGCCCAGGCAAGCTTACTCAAAGTAGTCAGAAAATGATGTGGTTGATGCTCACTTATGCACTATTTTACTGTTTGCTGACTGAACTGGAGACATTTAAAAACAAACAAGACAGAAAGAATGAGAGTTAAACCAGTCGCTCTAACCTCGAAATGAAAACATCTACAGTAGTTAAACTGAAATCACACCTCAGATATTTAAAGGTTAATTTTCTGTATAAGTATTAATTAAATGCTTCGGGAGTTTATAAGTAGTTTTATTCGAACCCTCGTAGTTTTATAAGCATATTTTATATTTCTTTAAAGTAACTAAAAACTTTTAATAAACTCGAATCTCGGCTGTCTTTATCTCAGGTCACTCCTATGTATGACAGAGAAGCTGTTTTTGATTTAGACGGCCCTCAATCGACACAGGTCAAAGGTCAGATGACAGAGGAGATCTTGCTCTTTAGGCTGAAAAAGCCAGGGCTTTTGCTCCCTGAACTTTGTCTCTCAGGTTGCACAGTGTGACATCACAGACTGTGCAAACAGCCGAATCTAACGAGGCGTGATGTCAGCAGGTGGTCTGAATCTGGGCTCTGCTCGGTCACTCTTACCTTCCAGGTGAAGACTGCGACGTCTCAAACATCAGAAGCTCGTCTTCTCTACAAACATAGACTGCTCCACACGTGGCTCCTTTTAGCTGCTGCTGTGCAGCAATAAAACTAAATGTTTAGGTTTATGTTCTATAATCTAACGGTCCAAGTGTTTGTTTTACACAGCTGTGAAGGCGCCGTTAATGCTGAATGACATGTAAAAGTTTCAGAGCAGGGGGGTCAGAAATACAACCAAAGAGCCGGCTGAAGGAAGCGTTGAGTTACAGGTTGCTCCAACCCAGGACTCTGAATTATTGTTACTTTCACAGCTTTTTGTTTTGTGGTTGTCCTCATTGGGATTTTTAATCACGTTTTGTAAATACATGGTTAATTCATTTTTAAAAACTTACTTCTTTAAACTGAAATACATAAATAAATGTTTTTTAAATAGCTTATTGAGCAGCATTATTACTAGTGTAGTGGAAGTAGTCTGGGTGCTTTGCAGCGTTATGAAGCAAACAGTACAAGAAAGGAAGTCCTTCACTGGTGAGCAGCTAAAACCCAAAATCGAGTAAGAAGATTGTTGCAACACAAGGTGAAGGCATCAAATTCAAAATAAGCTGTTACCAGATTTCTCAGGTTTAACATGTGATATGTCCTGTATGTGCTCTTTGGAGTGATAGGATAATCGACACTCCTGCAAGAGCCACTGTGAAGATGAGGATGTTTCAGCCATTGGCTCCTCGTCCTCTGAGGTGTTTGTGTGAAAAAGAGAAGCTCAGGCAGTCAAAGAGACGACACAGATCAGGGGACAACAAACGCTTTTAGTTAGAAAGAAAAATAAGAAAACAGGTAAAAACTAGTTTGTCTACAGCGACAGTGTATTGGAGTTTCCACTGAATTCCAACCAGAATAAAAGCAGAATATTCATCCTCAATATTAGCAACTATGAAGTCACCACACACATCACTACTAATCTAGAAACACAACATGGCTTGGCTGACATGGTGGCTTCTGGCAAGACGCACAATATTATAGGCACTAAACTCTGGAACATGCAATATGGTGGCTGGTTACTGTAGTTTGTGCCGGGTCGAGTCCTGTGGAGTGAGTCCGATTACAGCGGGACGTTTGATTTCTGCAGCAGCGTGAAGGAAACGGGTTCGCTGTTCTGGGCAGACTGGGTGGCGCCACCTACGCAGAGGCTTCGTCACAGCGCGAGGACTTTACAGAGCGAGGCACGTTTATTTTGTCCAGGACGAAGACATTCAGATTCCCAAAGAGAAAGGGTTATGAGAGAAATTGGGCTTCCTGACAGGATGTTTCAGGATGATCTAAAAAAAGGAAGATACTTTATAATTCTCACGGTTTTAATTACTCTTTTAGTTCACATAAGTTTGTTTTCTGTACCCTTCAGCTTGTTTTATTTATATTTTCATGAATAAATTTATTTTTAGAATCAATAACGACGCACACCATCCTGTTAATGGGTTAACACCTCGATTCCATTTTAAAGGTACTTTTTGTAGTTACCCTTTGCATAATTTAACTCAGGCTTGCACCACCAGGGGGCAGTGTTTTGACAGTGAGTGTGCTCTAAGATGCTTTTCTGTTTAACTTCTTCTAGTCTAGTAAAATTTATATTGAATTTTTAAATATAACCTGATGAATTCCAAAATAGGGTTAACTGTTCTTTTTGGAGTTACCGTTTAAAAATTTTATGAAACCTTTCATCACCAGGTAGGCAGCGTCTTACAGGTGAGATGCTTTCACAACCATAGTATATTTGTTTAAACATTGATCTTCTAAGCAAAAGATCCTTGGTGTGATTCGAGGAAGAGACACAAATCCCTTTGGGGTTGTGTCAGGAAGGTAAAACAGGCAGAGATAACTGCTGTGAATGAAGAAGTAGCTTATTTATGCGTTTTAACATTAAATTCTTTTTAGCCGCTCCTTTTTTTTAAGGAAGCTTTGCCCTTTTCTAGGCCACCTGTGTGAAGCAAATATGTTTCTATATATATATATATAACTTGCGTACTTACAGAAAAAAAAAGGCTACATTGCTGCACAATCTTGTGACATTACTCAAAAATACCACCTGTTCTTTACTTCAGTTGGTATCTCTTCATCCAAGTATAAAAGACTTTGGAAACATTCAAAAATTAACTAAACAGTAATTTTCTTCAAGTACCTTTAAACAAAGAGTACGGAGGCTTCAAACAAGCGGCAACCTCCAGGGCTAAAAAAAAAGACAAGCAAACATAGGTGAGCAAAAGTTAGCAGCTAAACTTACTGAAACGCAGTGAAGGCAACAACCTGCCCAAAAAAAAAAAAATGCAGTTCTATATTTTTCTTTTCATTCAAGCCTCTCTTATTACTGTTGTTTTTTAACATAATTTTGTCTCCTTTTATGTCCTGATTTTAAAGTTTTTGTTGCTTATTTTGCTGCTGTACTTTTCCTATTATATTTTCATGTCACAATTCAGAGCTGCACACTTAAAAATGAACTTCTTCCTAGTCCCCCTGGCCTTTTTTAACTTTTGCATTCAGATTGCTTTGTTCTTTTTAATGAGTTGGAATTTTACATCTGTGAGTTTTTATATCAACATGTCCAATACCCAAAGGTCTCCGAATGGATCCAAGCATGCTCATTATTAACCTTGATCATTTGGTTATGTTTTAAGGTGAGGAGGAGACTAAAACTTCAGAGTTAAGAGAAAAATGGAAGCGTTTGTGCTGCTCCTCAGCTGCTAATGCTCAATCAATAGTCAGGTCCCGATCAGATCACGCGTTTTACCCAAGTCTGATGTTTTGAATGCCTCCAGTAAACACAGACTGTACAAAAGAAGAGATCATAGTCAGTGCCGGTCTGCGAAGCCTTGGGTTTGGCATTGTGGTGCCAGAAGAGTCCAGATTCGGAAGAAGCTTATGTGCACTTATTTGGCGCCTTTCAACCTTAGCAGGTCTAGAAAACGGCTTACAATCTGCTTGTCATTCACACATTCACATACTCATCTACAAGGTGCTTGCCTGCCATCAAAACCAACTCTGGATTACAGTGTTTTTGCCAGGGATACGAGGCCTGGGATCAATTCACCAACCCTGAACCATGGCAGAAGGTCCAGGAAGGTGGGTGGTAGACTCGTGGCTGGTCAATGATACGGTAGCCACGAGCTAAAGCATTCCCTTCATACTATTTATTTATATGAGAGGGAAACCAATTTACAAAATCATGGTATGTTGAGGAAAACTTCAAAGTTGCAACTGAGAGCATAACCTCATCAGGAAAGTGCTTACTGAGGACATCAATGAAGTGAGAAGTAGGGTCACCTTCTCACTGGCCTCTAAACATTAGGACTTGGAGTTCTGGCCATTAGTAAGAACACAGATTTAAGGCACTTTCATAATGGTTCCACTTTTCAGACTGGGCAGCACCGTCCTTCTTTTATGCAGTCTGTGCTTGGAAAACGAGGCACCTGGTTCAGTTGTGACAGTAGAAAGTAAGGATGGAAAATTTGACTTTTTTCTATACTGCTAGGATCCTTCAAAAAGACTCCAGGGTCTAAATTAGGTTCCAGAGAACTTAAAAGGTCTCTGCTCATGGTGTAGTACTTTCTGAAAGTTAAGAAACTCTGGAGTGAGGCTCAGATTGCTTAACATTTGTGGTTGGCCAACCCCTGAGGGAATGCAACCAATCAGTCTTAGTCATCTGACAGTTATCTGTCCCGCATGTAAAAATCAGCACGCTTTCTTTAAGGTGAAACTGTCGGTAACGGTTTGTTTAAACAACACTGATGCCTGGTTCAATGGGGGCATCAGAGTAGTGTTCAAGCAACGTCATAAACAGAGGAAATAATGTATTTTTTGCTGCCAGAATCTGTGTGCGCGCCAGTAATGCAGGCTTCATCCTGCACAGTGATGGAAAAGGTTGAAAACTTTTTGATAAAGCTGTTCTTCTCTTTCACCTTGACCCCCAACCAATCACAGCTGTCCCTCCCTGAGCCTGGTTTCTGCTGGAGGTCTCTTCATATTAAAATTTAGTTTTTCTTCTTCCACAGCTGCTCATTTGAAGGGATCATCAAATCGTTGAGGTTCTCTTCGTAACATCTGCCTTACAATATAAAGTGCCTTAAGTGTTGCTACATAAATAAAACGGAACTGAACTGAAACTGAGATGTGAACGCAGCAGGGATGTAACCTTGTCATGACTTTTTTCACAGCTGCTGCCATGTCAGCGGACTAATCTGTCTTATCTTTGCAGAAAACCAGCAGTCTGAAGCAACATTTTACTTCCTTGAAAGAAGTTTATCTGAGCCTAAACCTTGTTCATGTTTACGGATTGTGAGTGTTCATATCATCAGATGTCTGAGTATGATCCTTACTGCAGACTCAATAAACAGCAGCAGAACTCAAAGGTTAAATTTCTCCAGAGAAGCTCAGACAGCCCAGCAGCTGTTTGATAAAAACATAGAGTAGCTGCTTTTCAGGGACATTGATAACTCAGAATGAGGTTGTTTTACTACTGTTGGAGAGTTAGAAATATATATTTGTTCAACACTTTTATCAGCAGGCTGCCTAGTGTTTGATTTTGCTATCACATCTCCTTATTAGGGCTTAGTCAGATCTATCTGAGCTTTTGGTAAAGCTGAGTTTCCCAGTTTTTCCAACATTTCTGTAAGTTAGAAACCGTTAAGTAGAGTAGCTCTGATGTGACATGCGCCCAGCATTTGGAAACATAGCCGTCTACTGATAACAAGACTGGCAGCACAAGAGTGTTAGGAAAAGAAATAAAGGAATAAATATAGAGTACCTCTGGAAATATAAGTTAAATAAATGCGGCTCTTATTTGTACCACATTTTTTCTCTTTGCTTCTGTTTTGCAGATCAAACGACCAGAGGTCATCCTGGACCTAACTTCACTAAGTTCAAGTCCCCCTAAGCGCCCTCTGAATCACTCTCAGAAATGAATTTGCAGACTTACAGCTAAGATTTCAGCTCAATGAACAGCTCTGCCCATCTTCGGCACAACTACACCCACGTGAAACTGAACCAGACCTCAGTCCAGGTTTTAGACGACAGTAAAACCTGGCAGGGTTGACCTCTGCGTAGGTGCGCTCTGGTTGAAGGCCTGCAGGGTCTCCGAGCGACATGCAGGCGGTTGATTGTACAAACTGGAGGAGTGCAAACTGTTCCAGATATTCAACACGAAGACACAATAAAAATAAGTAATTTCCCACTCTTTCATTAAGACTAAAAACTAAAATAAAGCTACTGTGAAAGTGGGTTTGGTTTGACATTAAAAGTGCTTCCTTTGGAAACAAAAGACTACGGAAAACAGATTCATCCTGGAAGAACAACTTGCTCTGTTGGACATACTTGGAAAAACCAATGAGGAGGCTTTTTTTTTTCGCCAAGCAACTGACTCTGCTAAGAGGAATCAAGAACTCCTCACACTGTTCAGACATTTTAGACGGTATTCAGAATGACTCAAAATCATGGCCGAGTACAGTCACGAATTGGGTATAAATACTCACAGATTAGATTCACTACTTGTAGGAGGCATTCTGAAAATGGATGGAAAACATTAGTGCCCCCTCTCCGTTTATTGTTAGCTTAATGGAAAATGGGGACGAAAACAAATGATGAGATTTCCGAGAAACCAGTTTAAGGTGCAAACCGCCGCCTCACATCATCTCTGAGGCTTTCAGTCGAGGACTAGTTTCAGTAAGGGACAGTCAGTCAACAGGAGGAGTTAAGAGCAGGTTAAAAGTCAGGGACTGTCAGTCAGCAGCACAGCGATGAGTAAGGGACTGTCAGTCAATAATATCAGACTTTAAAGCTGTATAACAGAGACAAAACAATAAACTATCAAAATACTAAATAAAAAAAACAGGTTATATTCCGGAAGCAACGTTTCGTTCAGAGTAATGTGTTGTTAAGCGTTGGTTTTTAGTTCCAAACTACTCCCCCCCCCCCTCCCCACGGAGACTAGCGGGACACAACAGCTGCCTTTTGATTATATATACACACACACTTTTTATCGGTTTTTCCTTTTCATTTGTTTTTCCTAGAAAAAAAGATACTATCCATTTTCCACTCGAGGTGTCCCTCAGCGCCAGGTTGGTTCTCTAATCCAGAACTTTACAGAGTCTCCAGACAGAATCAAACAGAGAACAAGCTGCGACAGTCCTTCCAGCTCTGTGTGACGCTTTCCTTCTATCTGTAAACGGTGTAAAAACCATTACAAGGACATCATCCCAGTCATACTCCTCTTCTGCCTGGTGCTGATTCAGTCCGTCAGGCTATTGGTAGACGGCAGGTTCATCAGTCCAACCAATCAGCTGACTCTTTCGCTGACAGCAGTCCGTGACTCTACGGTTTCTTCTCGGCTGGGACAGGGAACAGCAGATTGCGGGACGATGTCTCTGAGCTCCCTACCCTCACCTGCTGCCTCTGGCTCTGCCCGGAGCCTAGCCCTACCATCTGCCCCAGGCACGTGACCAGCCCCAGATACTCCAGGAGGTCCAGGAGGCATGGAGCTGGGAGGCCTCGAGGTGCTGTTTGATCCTCTGTCTCCTCCTAAAACCTCTCTGCTTTCAGATGGCATGGCTGGCTCCCCTCTCCCCTCTGTCCTAACCCCTTCCACGCTGACGTCTCGGCTCGGGATCAGGCTCCCTCTGCCAGGCCTTGTGGTGCTCAGGTCTTGTGGCTGTTCGCTCTGGTTTTGCTGAGCAGGGACGAGGTTGGTCCTGGTTAGGCTGGAAGATGGTCGGCTGGATGAGAGGTGCTGCACGTTTGGCCTGGTAAGCTGAGAGTGTGGCTGGGAGCGCATCTGTGGTTGGATCCGCTGAAAGTGTGGTTGTGCTTGGGACTGGGGTTGGGACTGGGGCGGCCTAGGCTGGGAGAGAGATTGACTGGATTGTGGTCTGTATTGAGTCTGGAGTTGATGTTGTGATGGGGGCCTTGTCTGTGGTTGCACTTGGTGTCTGGGTTGCAGGTGAGGTTGAGGTTGGGCTGAAGTTCTAGACTGGGCTTGTGGCTGCATTTGGGTTTGAGGTCTGGGCTGGGATTGAGGCTGCATTTGGGCTAGGGTCCTGGACTGGGATTGAGGCTGCATTTGACCTTGGTTTCTGGACTGAGGTTGAGGATGAGTTTGGGTTGGGGTCCTAGCGTGGAGTGTCGACGGCATTTGGGATGGGGTCCTGGATTGGGGTGCTGATTGTGATTGGGCTGGAGTCCTGGATAGGGGTTGCAACTGGACTGGGGTTCTGGATTGGGTTTGAGGCTGCGTTTGGCCCGAGGTTCTGGGCTGCAACTGAGACTGAGGTTGGGCTGGAGGCCTGGATTGGGACTGACTCTGAGCTTGAGTTGGGGTCCTGGCCTGGGATTGAATTTGAGGCTGAAGTGACTGTCGGGGCTGGGGCTGAGATTGTTGTTTGAGCTGGGTTTGGAGTTGAGATGGGTGCCTTGACTGGGTTTGAGGTTGGGGTGCTGTGGGGGATGTAGTTTGTGGATGTGGATGCCTTGTTTGGTGCGGATGGATGTGCAGGATGGAGGGGCACTGAGGAGGATGTGACTGAGGTTGCGTATGCTGACTCTGAAGCTGGGTTCGGTGTTGGGTTGAGGAATGAACAGGTTGTGAGGGAACTTTCTGGTTGGCAGCCTGAGGCTGACTGTGGGTTTGGGATGGGGGCTGTTGGGGCCGTGGTTGTGTCAGGCCGTGTCGGGTAGGAGAGGACTGGGGTGCTGGGTAACGACTCTGGGCTTGGGACTCATGGGGAAACTGGGGCTGGTAGCGTGGTTGCAGGGTAGGATGTCGAGGTTCGGGCAGGGACTGTGGTGCAGACTTGGACTGCGGTCTGGGAAGAGCTTGCTGGGTGTGCTGCGACTGTTGGGAGGTGAGCTGAGGCACAGTCTGAGGCTCAATGTCAGGCTTGGACTGGCTAGAAGGTGCTGGGTGTCCAGAGGGTGGAGGAGGAGGAGAAGGTTCATCCAATGTTGAGACAGTGGATTGTTGGTGGCGATGCTGATGATGGTGGTGGTGGTGATGGTGGTGCTTGTGAGGTGTTCGCTCCTTCCTTTTGTGGCTTTTTGACGGACTAGTGCTACTGCTGCTACTGCTACCCCTTCCACCCAATCCCCCCTCTCCTCCCTTATCGCTTACATCTTCACCTACTTCTTCCCCTTTGGTTACACCATCACCTGTTGCCTCTCCTGATTTGTCCTTGTGCTTCCGCCCTTTATGTGTCTTGTGTCCATGTGGTTGGCTGTCATCTGAAGCAGAAGGCTGCTTCTGTGATTGTGACTGGCTCTGCTCAGAGGGGGCGGGCTCAGGCTCTGAGCTTGGACCTCCTGCCATTGTACTGCTCTCCTCCTCGGCCGCTGTTGACTTTCCAGTCTCTGTTGTTGTAGCCATTGGAGTCTGCACACTCTCCCTTTCCTCCACTGTCTCTCTCGTTTTACGTTTTTTGATTGGCAGAGCTGTTTCCTGGACAACAGGTTTGGTGGAAGACTCCTTAGCTGCTCTCCGTTTGGCCTCAGCAGCCAAGATGGCAGCTGCAGCGTAACTTCCTGCTGTTGAGCTACCAGAGGCTGATGCAGCGGAGGTGGATGCTGTGGCGACTGATGCTGCTGTGGAGGCTGACGCTGGTTTCCTGCCCCGTTTCTTGGGGGCAGTCTGTGGTGGAGGCGGAAGTTCTTGTTCTGATTTCCTCTTTCTGCCAGGGCGGGACTTGGTCACCAAGGCAGGAGACACCACCTGCAGGGGAATTGCCAGATCAACAGGAAAAACCTGCATTAGCATTGTTGCTGGAATTATAAAATCATATTTAAGATTTTAAAGCACTGACTAGACTGCTTCCTGGATGTCTCCTAGGTGAGTTGTTTTGGAAATATCCAAATAGTAGGGACTCCAGGGTAGGCAATAAACATGCTGGAGAGATCATGTCACTCAGCTAGCTTTGGAACACCTTGGTGTCCCCCTTGAAGAGCTGGCTGAGGAGAGAGAGATCTAGGCATATCTGTTTAGACTGCTTCCACCAAGATCCAGGTCCAAATAAGAAGCAGATAATAGATGGATGAAAATACTAACCATACTTACTGCAACCACATACTACAGCCTATCTACTTTTACTCATCATTTACCTCTGTTTGTGAGGATCTTCTCCAGGTAGAGCCTTAAGTTTCGAACCATGAAAATCATAAACACTAGTGCACAGCCAAGTCCTCAGTATCCACTCTCAAGACATTCTTGGCAGGACTACTGCCAGTCAAGATAAGTGTTTTATTTTAAACTCCTAATGAAAGTCTTTTCTACCTTCCAGATGATTTGTGGATCTCTTGTGTTGATCAATTGCTTAAGACCTTATTTCAGTGTATGTTAGCTGTTTTGCCCATCTTCAGGACACAACTCTACGAAGGTAAACAAAGTCTTCCATGAATTCCCTTCCCATTCTTTTCACTGGGATATTCAGAAGGTCTTTGTAAAGATGGAACTGGAGACACACACAGGATCCTTAGCCATGTCTCTAACTTTGCTACAAATGAGGATTTACAATCTTTCATTTCCTGTAACATGATTTAACTATCTCTAAATAGTTATTTGCAGGCTAAAGTTGATCAAGGTAAAACCTTGGGTTGCCTTTATTTGCTGTCACGCACAAAAAGAAGAAAAAAATACAAGCTGCCACCAGCACTACCCCTCAGATTCCAAGTAGATACACCTATGGTCTCAATTTGAAAATCCTAGATTATTTCCGTCTTGAATTATTGAACTCACAAGATTTTAAGAAAACTTGACCTTGACCTTGAAGTCAAGATCACTGAGATTTGAACTTGTCCAATGTACAGGCAGCTATGGTATCAATTTCAAAATCCTATGTTGCCTTGTTCTCGAGTTATCACACTCACAAACTTTGGTGTCCATGCTGCCCACCCACCCGGCAAAATGACAGCAGTACTAGGGCTGCCACGATTAGTCGACTAGTCACGATTACGTCGACTATCAAAATCGTCGACGCGTCGTTTGAAGCTTTGTAAGATCACAAAAGACGCAGGAATAAGTGGCAGGATTTAAGAGTGTAATAACGGACTGAAACAGGAGATGGCAGCACTGCATGTACAAGGATGCCAGCTGCCGTTAAACCCAGAAGAAGAAGTAGCTCTGTCCCAGAATTCATAGCGCGGCCCAGCTCAGTTTCCAACAATGGCGGCAGCTAGTTAGTTTTAATATTACTCTTATTATTCTTTCTGGGTCACAAAATAAACGTTTAACATATTTTCATGCGAGAATGTAGCTGTGTAAACCTCAAATATCTGCTCAGTTTATCAAGACACCACATATTTTCAAAAGCGCTCCGACGTTTTCGGAGGCGTCTGTTACCCACCAGCTTGATAGCTAGCCGGGGGCAAAGCTCACTAGAGCCCGTCAGAACACCGGACTCCCGGCAAATCGTTTTCAAACCCACCGCCATCTTTCGCTACTCAGGTTAAACATATATAAGTCACTTAGATAACTTAAAAATGTTATTGTTTGGCTTTTTTCAGTATTTTATTTGTTCCTGAGTAAATTGGTTTGGCTGAGATTAAAGTTATAGTTTTTACACAGCTGAATAAACGTCAAGCAGACAACTGATTATCAGAAGTGTGAGATGCTGGAGAATATACTCTGGTGTCCCGTTATATTTTAGATAGCAAGGAGCAGACGGCGGAATTTATTAAACTCCACTGAAACAATCTGCAAATTTCATTAAAATTTAATAAACTATCATCTTGTATTTATTTTTAGTTAGCACATACCTTAAAGACTTAAAGCTGTAAGCTAATGATAGTTATATAAGAGCAGATGCTGCTGGTGCAATAAGCTGTACGTTTTACGTCCAATGGATGATGATCTGATTAGTCAACTAATCGCAAAAATAATCGGTGACTAGTCGACTATCAAAATAATCGTTTGTGGCAGCCCTAGGCAGTACCCATCAGCCTTTCACAGCTGAGGGGTAAAAATTACAGGACGCCTCAACTATCCTTGAAGGTAGTGAGCCAGAATGGCAGGACAGTATGACCCAATGTTACTGGTTGGGAGTTGGGTCTTCAGTCTTTCCTGTCTTGCCTGATATAGGATGCTCTTTACATTACACCTGTAGGTCAAAGGGGGACCAGTTTGACTCTCAAGAGCTGCTTTGAAGGTTACTGAAAAACACAAGTTAATCAACCTCAACAAAGTGGTGATTCATTGGATGACATTATGGTGTAGAGGTGTGATCATTTTAATCAAAATATCTTTAAATGATTATGTTTATACGTGTGAACATCAGTTTTGGAGAGATGCATATTTTCTCCTTGAAGCATATTTCTGTTAGCTTTCCTGGACAGAAGAAATGAGGAAAGTTGCTTAGGAAATGCATGTTTGAGTTATTCAGCTTACTGCGACAATCTCAACACTGTGCTTCTCGAAAATGTACGAACGACTAAACGACAGAGCAACCATACCTTTGAGGTGGTGGTCGTGGTGCCAGTGGAGGTCTCTGCTTTGCCGAAGGGCATCTTGACCAGCAGTTTGCCCGGAGTTTTCTCAACCACACGTTTCATTGCCACTCCTTCTGTAGCCTGCCTCATCTTCCCACTGCCTACAAAAACACAAATAGATACACAATTACAGAAAAAATAAATACTCAAATAGAAATACTCAGGAACAGCTTTCCAGTATAACTTCTAGAATCACATCATTTAGTACCTTTGGGCCTCCCACGACCACGCCCCGATGGTTTCACCACCTTTGGTTTCTTGGGTGGGCGCTTCTCACGGCGGGAGGGGCTCCCACGCCCAGTAACAGTAAAGTCAAAATCATTAGGGTCGGTTGTTGTGTCACCAACCTTTTGGAAGTAGGCAATAAGCTCCACCTTGGAACGAAACGCTTTCCCCTCCGAGCTAAACAGCAAAAAAAAAAAAAAAAAAAAAGCAAAAAAAAAAGCATCACAAATGTTCATTTGGGGGTTTTACTCCTCTACATCCTGGAAAACGAGCACACTGTCAGGGTGGCTCAGGGCATGGCTTACTTGATTAGGTAGACATCAAACTTCCCAGCAGAGCGTCCAGACTTTCTCTGTTTCAGTTTGCGGGTCCAGCCTTCGGGCAGAGATGGGTCATCATACAGCGGCCCTCGGTCCCGAATGATGGAGCGCCGCTGCCTGGAAGATCCGGCAGACTCGCTACCACCTGCAGACTCTGACCCTGGCTCTGAGGGACCGGCCACTGGCTCTGACATCTGCAAGGAAAAGGTGAGCAAAAACTTGTCCTTCATCCTGAGCAAAATGTGTCATGATGTTCAGCAGGTGATGAAATTAGTCCCTCCATGATTCCACTGTTTCTACTAACTTCTAATGCAGTCTTTACCTGGGTCTGTTGCTCCAACCCTGTCTGTGGCTGCTGTGCTGTTGAGGTTGAAGCTGAGGCCATGGTCTCCGTCCCCCGCTCAGCATGACGACGTTCCCTGCGGGGTTTCTTGGTCTTGGACCTGTCTTTTTCCTTCCTTGGAGGCTGGGGTTCAATAGGTCCTTCATCACCTTCTTGCCCCTCCTCCCTGCACAAAAAAGAGAGAAAATCATACTGTTGACATTATGACCACAACCTGTTAACTGCAAGAATCCAAATAACTTCATAAATATAAGTTCATCCACATAGAACACTTTCAGATCAGTGTTTGACTGAATCAGTAAGAACACGTTAGGCTTCCTTTAGCTTCACTCTAGGGCTGCCACAAACGATTATTTTGATAGTCGACTAGTCACCGATTATTTTTGCAATTAGTCGACTAATCAGATAATGCATCCATTGGACGTAAAACGTACAGCTTATTGCACCAGAATGCATCTGTCAGTTCGCTGTTCTCACCAGCTCTAGTGAGCCTTGAACCCTGGTTAGCTATCGAGCTGGTGGGTAACAGACGTCTCCGAAAACATTGGAGCACTTTTGCAAATATGTGATGTCTTGATAAACTAAGTAGCTGCCGCCATTGTTGGAAACTGGAATTGACTGGGCCGCGCTATGAATTTTGGGATAGGTTGGGCCACGATGGATACACCCGACCCATCCTTCAAATCTGGGGAAATGAAGAATGCATTTTTTGGCCGCGTTTGGGGGAGTCTTCGAATTTGGACAGGCGTGCCACGTCCCTGTAACGTAATTGACCTACAAATGCAGCCTCCGAAGGATGCGGCCGCTAAATTTGGACACAGCTATGAAACCCGGACACTACTTCTTCTTCTTTGGCGTTTAACGGCAGCTGGCATCCCTGGACATGCAGTGCTGTTCTTCTGTTTCAGTCCGTTATTACACTCTTAAATCCTACTATTTATTCCTGCGTCTTTCGAAATCTTACAAAGCTTCAAACGACGCATCGACTATTAAATTAGTCGTTGACAATTTTAATAGTCGACGTAATCGTGACTAGTCAACTAATCGTGGCAGCCCTACTTCACTCCCATCAAATGTTTGCAGAACATTTAACTCCAAAGATCCTTCAGAACTGATATTTGAGTTTGAACCATGTAAAAGCTGCATGAAGGCAAATTACGTGCCATTTTTCTAACCGCCAATACAAAGCTCTGACAGACTTCATAAAATCTAAAGCAGGACCTTCTTGAAGTAGTCAAGTGTCAGTGATTCTCACTGTATTACGTTCTTTGCATAAATGGTTAACAAGACCTGACCCTGGACCATTAATAAGCTGTTGCAATTTTGGCTGAGCAAAAGGTAGTTAAATAAGAAGTGTTATGTGTTTGCCACATCCATGGAGGACAGGTTGTGGTGATTGATTTAGGAATGAATTCTGATTAATTCCAGCAAATTATGTATGTCAGGGCATCTGTCCACAGACTGTTCCTTAAAAGAAAATGGGTCAAGATACAACACGACACCCTAAAACTCACAAGTCATTCCACCTAATAATGTTCAATGAAGACTAAAGATAATTGTTTAACAATGTCCAACATAAATGTTGTGAGAAGGCCTGTAGCGAGGAAACCAAGCAGCAATCACCGAGGCTAAAAATGAAGTGCCAAAACCTCCACTTCCTCTAATGGCCAATTGAGGCTGATTCTAAAAGTGAGACAATCTTCATAGACTCTAATGTTAAAAAGCTTTGGCTTCAGTGGATATCTTTACCAGCAGCACCCGCTAATCCAAATATTGTCACTACTTGCTATACACACACTATAGCTGCCACACTATAACTGCCAAAATGCTAACGCTTCATTTAATGCCTTTAAATGAAGAACCTGAAACCAATGGGTAACAAGGTGACTACGTCCATCTTTTATGTACGGTTTGTGAAATCTTACTTATATAGTACCTTGCCTGACCCTTTACTCCTAGTTCTGATTGTGTAGCACTTTGTAGACGTCCCTGTGCAGCACTTATCTCGCAGACAGCTACAAATGCTCTCTAATGCCTTTATTTGGCTATTGGTGATTTGGTCTTCTATTTGCTAAAGCTAAAGCTGGTGAGACGCGGTGACTCCCTCTCCATAATCCTTTGTCTGTTTGCTAAATCTGACTGGTGTTTGTAGATTACAAAAGCAAGCATGCGATCGCCTAAATGTTAATATAAAGTCCAACATCAGTGACACATGTCATGGTGGCTACTTCCATCAATCACTGAAAAGGAAAAAGTGGGCACCCAACATTATACATTATAACATTTTTATTACTTTTAAGACTTATTCTGTATTTATGCAGAATAAAGCAAATTCCAAAGGATTTACAAACTTTTTCCTGCAACTGTATGTATTGAATGTTGGGATATTACACTATAAACCATGCATGTGATTGATTGGATCAATATCAGATTTCGGACCTTTCCAGAAATAAAGCCCACGTTAACAGTGGAGCTAAACGGGGTACAGACCTTTTTTTTTGGTGATGGATGGTAAAACTCCCTGCCTTTGTGTGTGGACCTCATAGTGAGTTTATCAGCTCAAGCAGCCTGGTGCTCTTATCCGGTCTTTAAGTCGGACGTCATTAGCCGTGCCTGGTCCCAAACTACGCTGCAGGTCCCAAAGTCAAACGAACACTGCGGCATCACTGAGAGTCGAAAAAGTGTCTAAATATGTCCACCTGTAATAAAATGATCAGTGTGGCTGCTCTACCAGGTGTAACAATTAAGTTTAACATCCAGGCATCCATGAAATTTTTTTTATAAAATTTAACAGAGTTAGAAGTTTGCAGGGAGTAAGCTCGCTAGTTTCCATCTAAATACAATACAGCATGTTGTGACTGAGGGATTTCTGAAACAAATTAAGACGTACAGCTCTGCTATCACTTCCGACACAAATGAAGACAGAAAACTAAACAGCAGTGATGTTTATAGGGTTACTGAAGTTGGACTAGCTGGGATAAAATGGCGTGCTACGTGATCACTAGCAACACAGCTATCTTAGCATAATATAAACAGTGAAGCTGGAGGACAAAAACTAACTTTTTCACTCGATTAAAGTTAACGTGAGGGTTCCTGATGGTCAGGGACAAATGCAATTAAGATAACCTGTATTAGTCCCACACGTGGGAAATTTGTTATTGTAATCGCATGGCAGGATGCTATAAACGGACCAAACTTCAGTCAGAAGAACAACTGAGATAATCCATCCACAATACGAGGTTAGTCATTAACACACTGCTGCATGGGCTGGGCTGTAGATACATCTTACACAAAACTGAGGTGTGTTAAAAACTGAACTTTAAAATAATAAGGATAATAGAAACCAAGAGAAGCCGACAGTGATCACTGAATGTTTTTAGGGGCTTGTAGATTAAATAGAACAAAATGCAAAGCATTAAAACCTGTTAAAAACACAACAGCCTTATTAAACACAGAGTGGTTTGGGCCCGGAAGCAGGACTCATCACGTCATCACTTAAAGACAGGATTGTGAAGCAATTGCAGGAAGTGCTGAGTTACAGTGACTGACTACCCCTGAACGCACCAACAGGAAGTCTTCAACTCACGCTATGGTTCGTCTTTAAGTTACTGTAGGTCACTGTGGTGTTTTTTACCCACTGCAGCAGCTTTGTAACAAAAAGAGATACACATCTAATGTTAGATTAGATAAGCATGAGCGGTGCATTTCCCCCTGATGCTTCTTGAACTTAACAAGTTTCGGTGTAGTTTGTGTCCTTTGCTCAGCTGAATACAACTACTTTATCTAAGAAAGCTTTGGATCAGCTGCAGCACACATTTTCAGTGCAGATTAATCAGTTTTTAATTCCCTCAGTACACCAAATTAGTTTTTAAAGTTATATGAAACTGTGATGGTTTTTATCTTGCTTTGACCGACCATCTTTATTTGGTGCAAAACGATGTTGAATTTCCTGTTTTTCTAACGGGGAGCAGAGGCTGTTTCTCATCATAAGTCTGACAGCTGGAACAAGATTAACCTTACTAAATAAACTCTGACAGAAACCAGAAGAGACCAAAATCAGAGTCACTGGTGGAACTGACAGCAGAGGATAGATAGCTCTCTTCTGATTAAAAGACTAATCAGAATTTCTCATTAATATTTATGTGTTAAATGATTATTTCAGCAGCATGAGGGCTGAAGACGACTCGGACCGGTGTTTACTTCACATTTCCAGTTAAATGTCACATTGAGACTGAAAATGTCAGACCCAACAGAATGCCTGTGTTTTCTTAAACTTTAAATCAGTCATTTAAAAACTTCAGTTCATAAAATGAATAAACATTGCTTCTGAATGCATGAAAACAAAAGCTCTGAGGTGGTTTTGAGACATTGAAATCTGTAATAGAAAATTCTTGTCTTAAATTGGCTGCATTCACGAGCACTTCCTCTTTTTCATATTCTCCTTCTCTTCTGCTTTAACCTGACAGATGTGTACAGATGGGTGCAATTGTTCTGTTTCTGAATGTTAATTGCTGGAACTAGATAAATCTGTGTAACACCAACTACTTTGTCTTTGCTGGCTATAAAATAAAACCTGCATGTTATAAAAACAGATTTATATATAAATAAAATATTAAAGTATCTGTGTGTTGTGTTTGGGTGCATTAGACATTCAGATTTCAATCACATTTATGTAAAAGCTTATCTGATTCATTATCTGCAGCACAGCCAAACTTATAGTTCACAAAGTCTATACATTCATGTGTTAACTTATGAGGAGACGGATGTAAACTATATATACCGTATTTTCCGCACAATAAGGCACACTTAAAATCCTTTAATTTTCTTAAAAATCCACAGTGCGCCTGATAATCCGGTGCGCCTTATATATGAATTCTGGTTGTGCTTACTGACCTCCAATCGATTTTATGTGGTACACGGCGCTCAAAAATCTGTCAAAAAATGTTTTAGTACCACTTTGCTAAGCTATGAAGCCGCACCGCTTGATGGATTGTTGGATCAGGTAGTCAGGAGCTTCGCGGAGTAATCTGGGTCATAAAAATTACGTCTGCTTCAGGTCCCAAAGTCAAACGAACACTGCAGCGTCACAGAGTTAAAACTGTCTAAATTCTTTCATCTTTAATAAAATGATCAGCGTTGCTGCTTTACCAGGTGTAACAATTAAGTTTAACATCCAGGCATCCGTGAAAACAGAATTTATTAAATTTAACAGAGTTAGAAGTTAGCAGGAAGTTAGCTCGCTAGTTTCCACCTAAAAATGATATAGCATGTTCTGACTGAGAGATTTCTGAAAGAATTAAGATATTCAGCTCTGCTACCACTTTCAGCATAAATGAAGACAGAAAACTAAACAGCAGTGACATTTGTAGGGTTACTGAAGTTGGGCTAGCTGGGATAAAATGATGTGCAATAATGACGTATAATGACGTGGGATATAGCGACACAGCTATGTTAGCATAATATAAACAGTGAAGCTGGAGGACAAAAACTAACTTTTTCCCACTTGATAAAAGTTAACATGAGGGTTCCTGATGGTTAGGAACAAATGCAATCCCAAGGCAGGATGCTATAAACGGACCAAACTTCAGTCAGGAGAACAACTGAGATAATCCATCCACAATATTAGTCATTAATATACTGCAACAACATGGGAATAAAGCAGCTGCAAGAGAATTCAACATTAATGAATCAATGGTACGGAAGTGGAGGAAGCAAGAAGAATGAGTTGAGTCAAGTTTGACTTATCATACTGTTTAGTTACACTTAATGCGCTTTATAATCCGGTGCGCCTTATGGTCCGAAAAAATATAGTAAGGATTTGCTGGAGAGAGGAACAAAGCACAGGAAGCACAGGTAGGTAAACAACAGAACACCATCCAAAAAGGCCAAGCCAAGAAAATCCCAAAATACTGAAAGTCAAGTGAGTAAAAGTCCAACAAATATCCACAAAGAGGAGCATGAGGAAGAAAGACACAGACAATCTGACAAAGGGGAGGTCAACCTCAGTGTGTAGAATACAATACAACTGAGCAACAAACAGGTGAAACTACCAGGTGAAGGCAAGTAGAAAGGAGGGAAAACAGCAAAAGTGGGAAGGAAGCCCATGAGACACCTGGGAAAAATTGACCCTTCAATATAAAACAGGAAGTAACAACATGAGCACTCACAGAGCTTAACTCTATTAAAAGGGTGTTGTACAGCTCTTACTATCCCCTTTCATATGATATATTACTCGATATGGTTTCTTTAATTTTTTTTCCAAGGTAAACTTTGACCTGGGTCAAATACTTAGCCTAGGTACTAGGTACTCATGTTCCCCAACGCCTAGTATACTGTTGTGAAGTTTGAAGACAATCCATAAAAAAATTGAGGGTAAAATAAAGTTTTTACCCAGGCCTTGACCTGAGGCACACCAAAATAAAATCAGCTCGAGCTGTTATTGATATCTACTGTCACACAAAATTTGAAAATGATATCTTGAAAACTGGATGCTAGACTGCTAACAGACACACAGACAGACAAATGGAACCTATTGCACAGTCCCTCCCTTCAGGGGAAGAAACATGAACAACAGAAACATGAACACTAAAGACAAACAGCAACAGTGTCTCCCTGGTCAAAAACCATAGGTTGAACAGTTGTGATAGTCACGACACTGCAATAAAGAAGTTAAAGGCATGCGTCTATTTTTAACACTACACTTGACTGACAACTAATTTGGTTACTAAAGCCACACAGTGACCTCTCATACACAGACCAGTATTATCAACACCTCTTATTTTTTTCATGTAAACAACTTTACATTAAAGGTTGTCAAACCGTCATGTGAAAATTCTGACTCAGTTGCTGCATGGTGAACTTAACATGTGCAGGCTATCACAATGTCAGCATTTTAAAATCGGTTACTGCGTAAGTGGCTAACAGTCACCTCAGTAAGATAAGAGCAAGAGGTCAAACGTTTGATATTTTTATTTGATATAAGGATATAAAATGCACAGTGTTTATAATGGCAACTTTTCTTTTTTAGAACGTCTAGAGAGGTTGAAAAAACACTTTGGTGAAACCTTTGTTTTGGTACTGTTTCAGTGGTCAAATGCTTAGTCCTATTCTGAAAGCAACACAAACTGTAATAGCCGAGATTCAACAACCATGGACATAAATCAGTACATATTAGACCACACAAATCAATAGAAGTCAAAAGTATTTCACAAACTGTTAGGAGACTGTGTTAAAGTATTAGCTGGGTAATGAGAGAAGGTGGGGGAGGTACAGGAAGAAAATAACAGCAGAAGAAAACTATAAATGAATGGATACCACGAAGACCATGATGAGGCAAGAGTAATCTTAAAACTAATCTTTTTTGGTCTTCCTGTCATTCTACCACTTCCTTTCCTCTGCTTCTTCCTTTGTCTCGCCAACCACCTGCATGTCTTCTTTCACATCAATAACCCTCTTGTTTGGCCTTCCTCATCTCCTCGTTTGCCTCATAGCTCCTCCACAGCATCCAACTCCCATTAATTCTCAATCACACTTTTCTAATTTCCAACAACAAAGAACCTATAAGCACCATCAGAACTTTAATATTTCACATCCTAATGTGTTGAAGCTGGAAGAGTTTCTCCAAAAGCTCAGTTCAGATGTGACAGACAAGTCTGAGCAGCTGACTGATTAGTCTGATCTTCATGGGGCTTCAGGCTGCGATGTAAACACAAAAAACAAAAAGCGCTTTTGGACCAAGTAGTTCTCTAGGTCCTTTTGGGCAATCTGGGAATCCATCTGCTAGTCTGCTGACTTAACCCCTGGAGGCCAATATTTTAGGTCCCCCAGTTCAGTTTGGAGGATATCCAAGCCAAGATGTCCTCTTCCATCCAACGGCTATTGTTTACAAACTCAGAAACATAAAAAACTAAATAAAAATAACCTGATAAAAAGTTAAACCGTCATCAGAAAAACCTGTTCTACCCTGTGATTGGTGAATAGCGATGACACTAGGTTTTAAAATCTGATCCCCTTATTCTCCTTAAAGACCATTTTAAATGTATTTATTTGATGTTGAGTCTTTTAAATTTAGTCTTGCATATTTTTTGCAGTGGTTATTATGTCACATCACTGAACTGCACTAGCCTGCATCTAGGATTACCCCTACTAACTTTATATATGTTGCTAAGACTCACATTTTACTTTAATTACTTGTATAAAAACATGAATATTTGTTTACATGAACTGTATGCTGAAAACTCTCAAATGCCTTGTTTATATCCAAACTGTGAAACACTCTGTGATCCTTACAATTAAAATGAGTATCATCATTATTATTCTCAGTAAGGCTGTGGTATTTGTGATAGAAGCTGGAATGAATGTTGGTTAACCTCACTTACATACTGATAAATGAGTCAGCCTGTAGTGAACATAAGTAGACGGATATCAGCTGAACAACAAAAGGTAAAAAAAATAAATAAATATTTTTTTATACATATTTTCACTAACCCCTTCAGAGTCTTTTTAGGTTTAAAAAAGTAAAATACATTACCTAACTTAAATATTGCACTTTGTGTCGCACTGGCAGAGACTAGGCATTGGTAACTATCTTTTTCTTAGTCTATGAAAATAGGAAGATGTGAGTTTAATGACAAATTGCACCTAAATTAACAATTGCTCTTGCTGGTTAAAGCCAGTGCTCAGAAATGCTTACAAAGGTAACTCTGATGTACATCTGAGAGGTTTCTTTTTTCCTTTTAACATTAATAAACACATTCTTAAAATTGGCCAGATGCTTTTAGTTTACTTTACTGTTAATTCTGAACTGACATCAACCAAATAGTTTTAAATTTGGTTTATATTTCCATTTTAACTTCGGTAGACACAAGGCAGACACGGTTAAAAACGTATCATTTTCTGACGCAGAGCAAACCACCAGTGCAGACAGGCCACTGCCTAATGAAAAGGGAAAAAGCATGGGAAAAGCTACCCATCATACGACTTCAGCTAGACCGAGGATGTTCCTTCAGCAGTCAGTTGGTGGGAATAGTTTGTTAATGCTGACATGATGCCAACACTTCAAAACAGCACTATATCTGGACCAGAGGCAACCAGGCTGTTTGAAAGGCAATGGAGGCAAGGTGTATGGAGGTATGTGGAAATGGAGTGTCAACACGTCACATGACACCATGCTGAGTCCAGATAATGCAAATAGGCTAAAATAACAAGAGTCAAAAAAGAACCGGCTGGATGACATATGGCAAAAGCGAAGGCCGAAGTAAAAGCTGACCGGACAAGTCATGGAATGAAAGTCATCACATACAGTGTGGTTTTATTGAGCATTTAGGCTAAATAAGGTCTGGTTTTCAATATCAGTCCATTACTCTAGATTATGTTCTATTTTATTGCTAGAATTTAGAGTCGTTTCATACAGCCAGTGTTTTACCTTTTTTACGAACAACTAATATCATCCCTTGTCCAACAGTGCGCATATTTTAAAAAAAAGGTAGTATTTCTTCCAAGAATCTAAAGTAGTATTACACAGCTCCTACCTACTGACTTTTCAACAGGCATACGAAACCAGAATCAGCCAGCTCCAAGGACATTCAGAGAAGGGATGGGCGATGTATCGAATATACTCGGCGTATCGCGAGTTTTTTCACGTACAATGGCTAAAATGGCTTTATCGTAAACATCGAGAATAAATTGACATAGAAATATTAAGCTGTCTGCCTGTAATTCAGAGGTTTTTTCTCCCACACGCTGCAAATGCACCATTCGTCCTCCCCTCCCAACCAGAAAGTTTGCTACCCACACTGCACTGAGCATGCTTGTTTATATACTACCAGATAGGGAAAAATATGACGACAGCGGGATTTTCAGATGAGGAAGGGAACAAGACGCGCTTTCGTTTGGATTTCACAAGGAGATTGTTGAACAAAATGCATCAATTTGCAAAACATGCCCTAAAATTATTGCTGCAAAAGATAGCAGCACCACAAATTTATTTATTGAAAAGTCATCCACTGCAAAATTAAGGATGTTTTACACTGAATGTCAACGTCCCCCCACACGCCAAAGAAAACATTAAATAAACCAGCTGTGATACCTGGTCTTGGTCAGTCGTTTCTATGGTCACTATCTAGACTTTTGTTTCTGTAATTTGAGGTCACCACATTTTTTTATATTACTATTTTTATATTTTACAGTCATTTTTAGATTTACTATCACAGTATTGTCATTGTGAAAAACCTCTGTGTGCAACTGATGGTTAAAAAATGGTTAAAACAAAACATTTCAATTCATTCAGATTTTTTGTATTCAAAGAAGAAAAAAATATTGAATGATCCTTTTGAATGAGTATAGCAGTGCAATTTTAAGCACTATATAGTTAAAAATAACATTTGTTTTTGGAGGCTATTTAAACATATCACGATATATATATTGTATTGTGATATAGCCAAAAAAATATCATATTCGATTTTCCTCATATCACCCAGCCTAATTCAGCGTGTGTGATTTCACTGAGTCTGCTGTCTATCGAGCCAGAACAGCAGACAGGAATCCAAATGTGAACCTGTTGTCTGTTCCTGAACTTGAAGACCACCATCCACCACACGACACCAACCTACCTACAATGTCCTCTATAATGCTCAGGTTGTTGAAAGACACATTCAGAGATGAACTGTTGTTCTAATAAATTAACAGAGGAGGAAACTTTATTGGCAAAGAAAGTTATCAAACCCTCAAAGGTGCAAATACTTTCGGATTCATTACCCTTATCACAGACAACTATCCAGCACCCGAGACGAACCTGGGGACTAAAGCTACGTCTACACTAATCCGGTTAAATTTGAAAACGGCGTTTTCATCTAAAGACGCTCCATGTCCACACTATCGTTTTCAATTGTTTTCATCCACACTGAAAAGGCTGTTAATGTACTGCGCATCCGTGAAACGTAAGATGATTGACTTGCGTCACTTCCATATTTACTTTCCGGCTCTTTGAAAAGTCGCAGCAAAATGCAGAGGAAAAGTGCCCAGTTTTATCTGGAGCTATATGGAGCATGTACAAACTGACATTAACCTTTAATAGAGCTGTCAAAATTAGGAGCAAACAAAATGACTCCTCTACAATGTCGTCCGACATCTTAGTTGAATTCTTCACATCACTGCATCATATGACTAAAATGCGTCATCGTTTTCGAAAGCCTCCATCTTGGCAGTCCACACGGCGATGCGAAAACGGCTTTTCAAATTTATCCACTTTGGAGAGCGTCTTCAAAAAGTTCAGTTTCCCTTGACCAAAAACGCCGTCTCGGTGAGAACGACAGGCCAAAACGGAGAGAAACAGATGCATTTTCAAATGAAAACGTATCAGTGTGGACATGGCCTAAAACACACACACACACACACACACACACACACACACACACACACATTAATTTCAGTATATTTTGTTGAGATGATATGGTATTAGGAGCAAATTCTAAATTTGAATATTAACAGAAATTTGCTCTTTGTTTAACTGTTACATTGGATTTGATACCAGGTATCATAGCTGAGGAATATCATACTGAAGCTGAATGAAAATACGATGGAGTTTTTTGGTTTTGCTTTTTTCCTTTTCAGGCTTTAATACTTGTGAAAACATTCATCTGATTTGAAGCAATTTAAAGAACATTATGTGCCTTGTATATGAGAAGCTCTGAACTAAAATCAGTCCCCTACCTCCAAACCTGTGGTTTCCACAGGCCTCCAAATCTGCTGTCAGAGATCACATAACCAATCTTTCTACGTTAACCTGAGCTCCACTCCCGAGAGTCCATATTTATAGAGACATGTCATGACATGTCTCTATAAATATGCTATGAATATGCCATTAAACAGTTTTTTTTTGTTGTTGTTGTTGTTTTTTGTTTTTGCTTTTGAGAAAACTAATACAGTAGGGGTTGGGAATGTTGCATAACTCCTATTAAGACATGAATATTTCCACTGGAACTTCTTCAGGAATCTCTGAGATGGTCAGGTGGGAGGCACCTGGTAAACTGACATGGAGTGACCCACAGGTTGTGTCTGAAATTATCCACTGATTCATTCTTCTTACTCCCTGTATCGAAAGTTGCTCTGGTCATTTTAATTATGCTGTCACAACATGACAGATCAACATTAGCTAGATTAATATATATCCAGGTGTATTTCTGTCATAAATTATATCATACTAGGGCAGGAAAATATGGCCAAAAATATTTATCACGATATATATTTGAAAATTTGCGATAACGATATAACTGACGATACCACAACTTTATTAGTGCAAAAAACCCCATCAATTTATTTTCACCTAAACAAGCAGCTGTTTATATTAGTTTAGTTCATTAGTTAGTTCCCCCTAGTGTTTGCTGCTTTTGTCATAAGGCGTGCAGCTATTTAAAGCTACGCCGATTGTTTGTTGAGTCAGCGTCTTGTCACCATGCTAGTTACAAACCAATTCTGGTTCATCTGTTTCACTCAACGATCCGCTTTTGCCCTTCTCATTCTCTGCTGCCGCCATGTTTTTTGTACAATGTGCGTATGAAAACAAAGGCACTGCGCATGCGTGTTTTACCCATATTCTATCGTGATATTTCATTTTTTTAACATTGCCTAAAATTGTACTGGTATTACCGTGAAAGGTATAATATGGCCCAGCCCTATATCATACAGCAGTATTTTCCTTAAATTAGTAATTACACCATGAACATCTAACACTGGTTGTTATTTTGAGATACTTCAAGTGCATAAATAGGCTGTATAAAGAATCACTATACATTCACACAGCACTATGAAATGGTGAACTCACCAAATATAGAGAGCTAACAGAAAAGCAGCCTGAAATCAGACAAAATTATCACCTTGTTGCACTTTCACTCTCACATTTGAAAACAGTTGGACACAAAAGACAACAAAAAACATCCAAACATGTGTGCTGACTCAGCAGGGATCATAATAAATGTGAAAAGTTGAGAATACTTATTTTAAAATGCCACAGAATGTCTGATAGTTGAACTGATGTCAAGCATTCATCTGTGTTTTTCATCATAATTCAATGCAGAAAACATCAGACTGCAGGAAGTGAAGTGCATAACCTCAGAATTTCCTGGAGGGCCTTCAGACCCAGGGGTGTGTCCAGAGACGGGGCATGGGGTGGCACTGGCCCCCCTTAAGAGCTCCTTTGAAAACATTAGCTGCAGCTGTAAAATTTAAGATGTAAGTCAAATAAATAACTTAAATCCCTAAACACTGAACACAATTCTTAAGACACACATAGTTTTGGTTGCACTACAGCTGCAACCAGTAAAATGCCATGACTGTAGTGATTCAAGTATTTATCCCCTGACTCATTCATCAAAGTACGCATTCAATATTTTAATACTTTATTTAAGACCCTTTTTTTCCTCTGCTACTGTGGGTGAACATTCAAGGCTTCGTTGATCCGGGATTTATTTAAAGTTTATCTTGAATGTGAACTTTACTTTCACGCTGGTTCTTTTGTTATGACAGTAATATAAAATCCTACAAAGCCGGTCCACATATATGGATGTCAGTAAATTATTTCATTAGCACAAGTAAGAAATACTCCCAGACTGGCATTTCTCATTATACAACTTTAACAAATGAATTATATTTCTTGCACAGATTGGAAAAGTTCTCATTATGCAAAAACAAACAGATTACATTACTGGACTATAATTACTGAACCAATAATATGTGTATATCGTTTTAATGGGAATGATTTTAATTAGTGTGGATGCTGATTCAGCAAATTAGTCTTTAATTGATTCAAATGGTCTAGCTTTTGTCAGATTGGTCTCATTTGGTGAGTTCAAACTGAATATTCCAATTGGCTGATTCAATTAGAGCCTATTCAAGCCCCGTTTCCTGATTGGTGAATTACAGTTCAACAGGCAGCTGATGTGACCAGAGTAAGCAGAAAGAGCCAGACAACCACAGGCTCTCACTACAGACATCTACAGCCAAGTCCTAAGTAAGATAAAACTTATTCAGAAGTTTGTCAGATTTTCCCAATAAAAATTTTCAAAAAATTTTTCTAAAATAAAAAACTCCAGTTACTCACAGGAATATTGAACTAAAGCATTAAAGTGTTCAAAAAGAAAGTCACCAGTTATTTAATTACAGAAATTTACCAGGCCACTTTAAATGTGTCTCCAATTACTTTGGGAAATTTAAAAGTATGCATTAATGTGTGCTATTTTCAAAGTAAAAGCTTCCTGGATAGTTTTAGAAAGTTATCAGCATAGTCAAAAATAATTTTAGAAAAAATTCAAAATAAAAGGACACTTGCATGAAACATTCACAAGAAAGAAATTTGTCTGTTCACGGAGAGTGACTTTTTTGTGCTAGCGCAAATATGAGACCAGTGTCTTTCAAAAGGAAGTATATTCTGTGTCCGCAGTATGTATGTTATCCATACAAAACAACACATCAACATGGCAACCAGGACAACAGAGCTTTAAGAGTAGCAGTGACCGTTTTAGCCCCAAACCTAACCACTTCATATTATATATATATATATATATATATATATATATATATATATATGTAATTCACCAATCACTGTAATTCACCAATCATATTATATATATATATATATATATATATATATATATATATATATAAAATATGAAGTGGTTAGGTTTGGGGGCTAAAACGGTCACTGCTACTCTTAAAGCTCTGTTGTCCTGGTTGCCATGTTGATCTGAGCCACACCCACTAATGTGTACTAATTAGTACAACTGACTATTAAAACAAGCCTACAGTTACAAAAAAAAAAAAATCACCCTACTCATGAGTTGTTATGACAGGAGATACTATCCATAATAGTCTACAATGTATTTTGTACCAAAGTCTAAATATGATTTTGAATGCTGTAAAGTTTGGCATTTTAACACTGGACTCTAAGGAGATGGCCTCACTTTTGGACAGGCTCAAGTGGCCATTGGAGGAACAGCAGCTTGTAGCATCTCTTCCTGCGAATGTTTTTGGTTTTTCTTCAAGGGGGTGGGCATGGCACCCAACCCCCAAACTTTTAGACACACCGCTGGATGAGTAGGAAACCCATGTGTTTTTATTTTGATAAATTCTGCCATTGTACAATGTGTGTGTACATTTAGTGCATGATGGCAGTGATGCTGTTGAGAGACAAACACTTCAGTGAGTGTTGGTGCTGCTGAAGCTGCAGGTGGAACAGGAAGTGAGCTGCTGAAGAAACTAGGACACACAAACACACGCACGCACAGGTGATGGGTTCTACTCCCGTTCTGCAGTTATAAACATGTGCAAAAAGTGGCAGACACTCTGTGTCTATGTGGCTCAGCGGCACTAAGGCAGCTGGCCGCTAACAGGGTAATGATCTGTTTCAGCCCGCTTTGGGTAGGTGGTTGGGTGGAGGCTGCGAGTGCAGTGAGGGAGGTTAGCCCAGGTTACTGGTGAGCGGGGTTAACCCGGGTTAGTGATGAGCAGTGTGAACAGCCGGACCCTCCTCTCATGAGAACACTGTGTTTGCTAACCAGCTAGCAACCGTTAGCTCCTGCCTGTCAGACGGAGCGCGGGAGGAGGGGTGCACCGTCGCCGCTAAGCCGCGGCTGGGATATTTGTGACAACTCCCCGGCCTGACTTCCAGGAGAGTTGTGGTAAAGTCGGAGCGGCCCGGTAGTGCGCGGAGGACGGGCTAAGCTAAGGCTAAGCTCCGCTCCGCAGCTAAAGTACAGACTGAGCAGTAAGTTGGTGACGTATTCCTGCTAACCCCGCTCCGCCGCGACAGGCCGGGGTAAAAATCAACGCACTTTCACTTCGATAAAACAAACGACAGAAATGGCTCTCAGCCGTCGGAGCCACGGTAGCGGCGGCACGGTAAGGGAGGATAAATGTAAAAAGCCACTTACAGTCTCTCCTCTCCGCTCTCCACGGCGGCCATTTTTATTTAAATAAATAATTTTATATTAAAAAAAAAGCTCCAAACATCTCTGCTCCCTCCTGCTGCACCCCGCCCCCTCGGACTCCATCTCCAACCGCCGTCAACCGCCAACACCGCGAGATTTGCTCCGACATGGGGTCAACAGCACGGTGCAGGGGCGGTGTAGTCCCGCGAGAAGACGGTCAAAGTGAGACGTTCTCGTACCGATCTGTAAAAATAACAAACGTCAAAATATCAGCGTCAGTAACGCAAAAAATATATGCAAAACCGATATAAAATGAAAACAATACATTTTAAAGTATTTAAAGTAAGTATTAAATATGTAACTGTTTACAAGATACACTGTTAAAATGGTTCAAAACAATAAATACGCCAAATCTTAAACTTTTATAAAATGTCTCATAATGTTTTTTATTACACTTTATTTTATGTAAATATTTTCTGACACACATCTACACTTTAACTCACGCCTCCAGAAGAATTTCTATTGCAACGGAAGACAGGGAGGCATGCTTAAGGTCTCCACTTTAGAAGGAGCTTTTTTCCAGAAGTTAGGTCAGTGCCTGTTGTGTCAGAAATCTAAGGACTTTCTGGTGGATGCTGACGGTGAAAGAAGCCGTCAGGTTAAAGAAGGAGGCCTTTGGGCTTAGTTCAGCGGTCCCCAACCCCTGGGCCTCGGACCGGTAACGGTCCATGAGTCGTTAGGTACCGGGCCGCGAGAGTTGAGGCTCAGGTGTGAAATGTATAGTTTTCAGGGTTTTTATCGGTTTTCAGCGTTATTTTGTTATCGTTTTTATCGTTAACTCGGTTTTCCTGGGTCTTTTCATGTGTGTTATAAATAAATATTTTTTTCGGTACTAGTTTTATTTTGCTGTATTTATCCACGACACCTTAAAGGCCGGTCCGTGAAAATATTGTCTGGCATAAACCGGTCCGTGGCGCAAAAAAGGTTGGGGACCGCTGGCTTAGTTGATCTGTTGGATTCCTGAAACACTGGAAAGGCACTGGAAGGCTAGAAGAGCTGAGAGTTTGGCTGGTTAATAAGCAAAAGTGTGGATGTTGGAGACGTTTGAGACAGAAGAACCTTTGGTTAGCCTGAAGGAGCCACTCAGGAAGGAAAACAGAGAGTTTCTCAGACTGTTTGCAGCCATGGAGGATAGTTTTTGACCTGGGCTTGGGATGTTCCTCAAAGTGCATTAGAATGAGAACGCTGAAGAATCCCTGAACGGTTCGATCTACGTTCCAATCCTCACCTATAGTGATGAGGTTATGACGAAAAGAATTACATCACAGATAAAAGAAGCTGAAATTAGTTTTCACCACAGAGTTCAGAGAAGCCCCCCCCCCAAATCATCATCAACAGCGCTGCTGTGGAGAGAGTGAACAGCTTCCGTTTCCTAGGTGTACATCTAGCAGAGGATCTCACATGGTCAGTACAGGTCAGTACACATAAACAAAACAGTGAAGAAGGCGCAGCAGCGCCTCTTCTTTCTCAGGAGACTAAAAAAGATTTGGCATGAGCCCCCGCATCCTCAGGACCTTCTACCGCTGTGCCATTGAGAGCATCCTCACTGGATGCATCACCACCTGGTATGGCAACAGCACTGCTTACAACTGCAAAGGTCTTCAGAGAGTGGTGCAGTGTGCCAAAAGGATAATTGGATGTGAGATTATCTCCCTCCAGGACATCTACAGGAAGCGGTGCCTGAGGAAAGCGGGGAGGATCATCAAGGACTGGGGAAAAGACTGTCTTGAATACCCTGTTGCTGCCACAGTGACCCATCTTAACCCTTTATTTAAAAATGAAGTGAAAGTTGTTAAGAGTAAAAGCTTTTTTGGAGGCTTGTTTAGCACACATTAAAACCAGATTACCTGCAGAAGAGCCAAACACAAACACAATGCCCCGGCAATCTGGCTGCACTGTGGGTAGACCCACACGGTCCATTATTGGCAGCCCACTGTAGCAAGTACTAGCATAAAATGAGGGCACACCTGGACCCCACTGTGGGTCTGCAGCATACCCACGGTGTGGACCCAGGTGTGCCCCACATTTCAGACTGAGACCCAGTGGGCTGACTACCTGGCCACCACAATCCAGGGCACATTACCACCGCCAACTGGTATGGAGTGTGACTCTTAATTTTTCAATGAATATTAAAAAAAAAGCAAATTTTAGCCGCTTCCTTAAGTATAATTTCTGTCTTGAAATTGTGTCAGTCTGCGTACACATTTCCGTTTGAACTGAGAGGGGTTTTCACTCACCACAGATGCGCTCCTGTGCAGTTCTCCAAAATCTCCACTATCCGTAGGCGTTGGATCTGCCAAATCCTGATTGGATGATAAGTGGGCTGGAAGAGGGAAGAGAGCAACAGCGGCGTTCACCAGGAACTGGAGACACACAAAGCAAACACTGAAGCTCAAAAATAAAGCATGAAAAGCACAGACAGTGTCTGCAGTGGACACTTTTTATTATTTTTAAAACTTGATTTCATTTCAGCTCTTTGTAACTTTGCCCTTTTCCTGGGCTGGCAGACAGACCAACAACAGCTGACGAACCAACAAAGAGTGAAAGTGACCCACAGGCCAGCTGTACCACATATTTTGTGTGCTGCCTCTATCTATAACAGAGCGTGCTGTAGGTAGACGGGCCATCCTCGAGCTGCCAGCGGCCTGTGAACGCATTCCCTCTGCTGAGCCATAAATTCCACTTCATTCACATGTAGTTTGACCTATCAGCCTCGACAAAACAAGCGATATAAAGGCATAAATCAATACAGTTCCAGCCATTAACAATTGTGAAGCTGTTTTGGAAACTACTAAACAACTTATAACCAATCCCCATCCCAAGGTCCAACCCAATATATATTATTGGCTGTGGCTACAATGTAGCTTGCCATCACCAGTGTGTGAATGGGTGCTTGAATGTGTGGATGACTGGTTGTGTAAAGCGCTTTGGGGTCCTTAGGGACTAGTAAAAGCGCTATAGAAATACAGACCATTTACCATTTAAAAAAAAGATACTCAAAATTAGGCAAGTCCAGTTGTTTTCAAGGAATTAAAATAAATGATAAAAAACTGCCACATCTGTAAAAACTTATTAGTGTTCCCTCTGAGTCTGAATTAGATTTTTTCCAGTTTTTATAAAAAAAAAACAACATTTAACATATTTCAGCCAAAGTGATGTAGCTGCAGGATGAAGAGCTTTCAAGGACAGCAAAATTCTACAGTGCACCAACAGTGACTGCATGTATAAATGAATGTAAACCACTTCACTGTGGATCCACTTGCCCTCAAAGGGGTGAAAAAACCCAACAACAATAAACTCAAATCCTATCAAACAAATAAGCCTGACTTGAAAATATGAAAATTGGACATTCTCTGATATCTTTTACTTCTTGCCTGTGTGGACCTATACAGGATAAACAACAGTTTTGCCTGTTGGGGTCCCTTTGTGGGTTTTCTGTGGGCAAACACACTATGGGTTGACCCACAGAAAACCGTCATGGGGGCCCTGTGGGCCCTGTGGGCCCTGTGGGCTAAAAACACCATGGCACCCACACAGGATGACCACAGGGGGGCCAATGAGCGTTTTTGGTGGGCAAGCCAACTGTGCAACGTCACCCATTTATGTAGTATAACATGAAACTAGTGGTCAAGCCCATAAAGTCAATGAAATCATTCACTGAGGTCACAGAGCGGGGAATTATAGGGACATTTTTTTCACAATGTGCTTCCACTTGAGTCGCCCCCTGGTGGTAATTATGAACATTGCAGATTTTGTCTTTAACATGGACAATATCAGAGTCAGAGAGGAGGAAAATCCAGGGTATTCTCATTGACTAATGACCCCGTGGCACGCTCACTTTCACAGTCACATCCACGCCTCATAGTTTCAAAACACTAAGATGGCAAAAACACTCTGTTTGGCTTTCAGCAGTGGGTGGCGTAATGGGGGCACATTTTTTAGTCTTTTTTACCAATCTGTCAAAGAGGTAACTCAGAGAGCCAGACAACCGTTCATGCTCATGATCACACAGTCAATTTAGAATCACCAGTTAACCTAACTCAATGCATGCCTTTGGGCTGTGGGAGGAAGCGGGAGCATCCGGAGAGAACCCATACGTACATGGGGAGAACAAGCAAACTCCATACAGAAAAGCCCCAGACTGAATCCAAACCCACAACCTTCCTGCAATGAGGCGGCAGTGGACTGAAATGACAATTATGTAGGGACCTCAGCATTGGAGGGGACCCACAAAAATTAATTCATGCTAATTTTTTGAATTTGTCTCAATGTCCTTTAGGTCGAGTCAAGACAGCCACATAAAGGCAACGAAGACCGGAAAACAAAATCTATCACCCCTATTTTTTATTTATTTTAAACTTTTTTCATGCAATTAAGCATTTCAGTTCACCAGTGTCATGAAAAGAATAAACTGTGTAACTGTAGTTTATAGAAAGTACCTTTAAAAAACAATCAAGAAAAATCCTTAGATATGAGAGCCCAGCTGCACAGGGTGAACATGAATCCCTGCGATCTTTATGCAGTCTCATACCTGACGGATTATTAATCTGATGACAAAACCAGATTCTTAAACCTGGAATTTTTTCAAATATCTCCACTGAGGTCAGCAAAACTACCAAGCTTCTCTGTTTTTCGCCGAGACGTGACCCAGTCCTTCGGTTTCACGGTTCTACTTCATGCTGTTATTCTAGCTGTATGTGGTATTAATAATAACAGTTTGCTGTTGTTAATCCTTTGACACAAACAAACTGAACTGAGCTAATGAAGCATTCAGGCGTTTCATTCAACGACTAACATTCAAAAAAATAAGGTGAGAAAAAGGAAGTGTGAAACGTGTGTGTGTGTGTGTGTGTGTGTGTGTGTGTGTGTGATGTAATGCAATGCAATGCAATGCTTCACATTTGTCATAGTTCAGACAGGAAAATGACTCATTTTAGTCAAAGCCACAAAGAAATACTCACTTAGGACTTCCTGTAGTGAAATGAAAGTCATACGAGGTCTTTACACACATCAGTCCTGCAGGATGTAAAACAAGTATAAAATGTGGTAAGCATAAAAATTAATATAAAATAAGTTAAAATATGATGAAATCTCTTAATATATTACAATAAAGTGTGTCTTTCAGGTGACATAGCTCAATGCATTGCAGGAAACATTAATTGCAATGTGAAAATGACATTTTATAACCATAATACATCTACATGTTTTCAAAACTCTGTTTGTATTTGAATTCCATCACAGCAATCTCAGCACTGACCAAAATAACTGTGGTTTAAATCAAGCAGCTCTAGTTCTAATAATATCCTATTTTCTGACTGATAGTTAAAACAAAAAACAACAACAATCTGGAGTTTGTCATGCAGGAAATTATATTTAACCAGGAAACGGTCACAGTGGAGAAGCTGACACTTTGCATGTAAGAATGACCGATCTGATGTAATACACTGTTACAAATCATGGTATAGAGAAGAGTAATATTTGGATTTCCTGGTTATTTTTGGTGATTTAATAATCAAAAAGTACATTTTATGCTTGAGTAATTATCATTAACCCCCCAAACAAAGAATTTATATTATTTTTTTACTGAATTTTTACTGGGCTTCATAAATAAAAAATAATACATATAAACAAAATAAATAAATTGGAAATTTGGCCAAGCAAAGACTCGAATCTGGCCCCACTGGGCAGCTTTTGAAAATGTGAAGGAATAAATTTCGGACTGTTAACTGCATTTTTCTACGTTTTACAGCTGTATTTTCCACAGATAAAGACCTCTCCCATGGCCATTTATGCTTAACCAAACTAATTAGGTAATAGGTAAAAAATTAGAGTGATAAGAGATGTTGCTGTTTTTACTACTACAGAAATGTCTGTTACAAAGGATGCACAATTTTGCCAAATTTGTACCATTTTCTGCAAAAAGCTTTCTCTTTTATAATATCAGGATAGTCGATAAACTACCAAAACTTTTTTTCCAGTCATTTTACATTTTATATCTTTATGTCTTACAATTTAAACTTGGAGTCATGCTGACAGATTTTTTTCATTTACCACGACAGCTTTTCTTTATCATGTAGAAAACCTGAGATGTCCTTTTATCTGTCGGTCCGGTCCTAAGACATCTCGAGGATTAAATGTGTAATTAAACTGATTTAAACTGTCAGAAAGGGGAATTTCACTGGTGTGGTCCACTTGTGATCAAATGGGGGTGTATGTGGCTCACGAGGTAAAACATTTGTTCAAAAAAAAAGAAGTAAAAAGTGAAGAAAAAAAGTTTTAAAACAGTGCATTTATTTGGGCTTTTATTTCGGTAGTATGGAGCGGAAGCAGCTAGCTTGTTTTAGGCGGAAGCGCTGAAAGACTCAAACCTGTAGTTTGAGAGAGTTTTTGAAGTGATTGAACAGGTTCGTTCCGGGCGGTTCTGATGTGATCCAGGTCCTTGTGTGAATCTGATACCCTACATACCACCCAGAGTTCCCCGCGGTGGCCGCTGTCATCGGTTAGCCTATTAGCTTCAGCGTGGACTAACTTGTAGGAGTTAGGTAAAGATGTCGGGAGGAGACCCGAGGGCCGTATTGTACTACAACCTGCCCGCCTCCGTTGACTGTGAGTTCTGCCGCATCATGGACGGGCTGTCAAACCAGGACTGGACCCGCTTTGGTGAGTCAGAACCCGAACTTTGACTGAGAGCTAAAGGCCAGCAGCTTGGGGTAGGAGGGACGGTGGAGTCCACCGTTAATTGGGTGGACTCCAAAATAAACTCTAGCGTGTTTATTCTGTGTAACAACTTTAACTGCTGCCATGTGAAATCACTACAGAAAATGAGAATTAAACAAGCTGTGAGAGCCTCAGCTGTGATCCATCCTTCTCAGTCTGCCCTCAGGTACAGGCTTACCTGTCCCAACTATTTCCACAAAGTTGTAAAATATATAATACTATTAATAAAAGATTGCTTTAGCGTGAGTGTCAACTGAGATTAAATCAGGTACAGTTTTCTTCCGATATTAGGTCACATTTTGACTACAGTTAGCCTAAATATAGATAAATTCACCGGTGGCTGTTTTGAGGAAGTCTCTGGTAGACGTTATCTGTAAGTGCTCTTGGTTAATATTGAGTAAATACGGAGCACAAGAATGTGACAGAAACTGAAATGCCTGTGTGTTCTGACGCATAATGAAATGTGATTAGAAACAGTTTGAGGTTTCTCAAAAAATCCAGAAGTTTTCAGTTTTACTGTAAACTCTCTTAACTAAGGTTGTGCGGGTTTTATTTGACTAAAAATTAGGTAGAGCTCTGTTATGTTGGTGTACTATATTGAGCTCAGGTGACTTGAAAATCTTAAGTTTTCTTCGAATGAAATACACTTTTAAAGTTTTACATTGTATAAGCAGCATTTGGTGATGGTGGGGAGGAAGACCTCTGGCAGCTTCTCTTCTACTGAAATAGAAGTTTTACAGAAAAATGACAAAGTAAAATTTAAGCATTAGAGAACATTCACAGCTGTCAAAGTGGAACACTGAAAAGAAATACTAGAGCAGTTAGAGTTGGGAGAATTGGGAGAAAAGATGATTTAAAAAAGATTTAGATGTAGGGCTCAGAAACTGTATACAGATGATGGAGCCAGGCATTGTGATGTTATTTTGAAGCCTCACCTTTAGTGTTTTGGCCACCTGCACCTTTTCTCTGATATCACCATCAGTTCCAATTTGCATCACCCTCACAGTGATCCCCGAGACATCGCGCCTTATCCTGGTCAATATAAGCCACAAAGTTTAAAATGGTAAATGGCCTGTATTTGTATAGCGTTTTATTTAGTCCCTAAGGACCCTAAAGCGCTTTACACGTTCAGTCATCCACCCATTCACACACACATTCACACACTGGTGATGGCAGCTACATTGTAGCCACAGCCACCCTGGGGCGCACTGACAGAGGCGAGGCTGCCGGACACTGGCGCCAACGGGCCCTCTGACCACCACCAGTAGGCAACGGGTGAAGTGTCTTGCCCAAGGACAGAACAACCGAGTCCGAGCTGGGGCTCGAACCGGCAACCTTCCGATTACAAGATGAGCTGCCAACTCTTGAGCCACGCTCGCCCCTAAGGAAAATCAGTTTTTGATACTCGTTTTTTTGTTTTAACCGTGAAGGTTGGCTTGTTGTAGCTGTCAAAAAAGAGAGACAAAGTACCACTAATGTGGGCTGTTCTAGCTCATATTTTTTGCTGTTGCTGGTAATTTCATTTTTGCCCTGCTGTGGAGACGGCAGAACAAGCACTTCTTTGAAATGAAATGAAACCAGTTGTTAGAACAATAAATTGCCATCGCCTGTGCTTTTTCCTGTTTGCTCCTTTGGTCTATGTTGGGTTTTTTGCACTTCCTCCTTGTGGTAAACTCTGGTCATTTTTTTTTTTCCAAACTGAAAAGCATCGGGCCCAGTTGTTGTGTATCCCACCCACATCAGGTGATGGAGTTGTGGTTTGTGGTGGACAGCACGTGCGTTGATTATGTCCTTGAAAATCTTTCAGACGAACTCTAATGCAACACTGCAGATGAAGCACGAGTCACAAGTGTTAACCAACAGATAAAGATGTTAAAAAAAAAAAGGGGCAAATGTTGCACGCTGAATAAGACAAATAAGATCACATGCCTCAACATACAGTATGTGAGGTTACATAAGTATTTGGAGTAATTTTTTTTTTCTGTATTTTTGTGTTCTCGCCTCTGTACACTACCACGGTGAAATTTTAAAACAATCATCAAGATGTGATTCTGGTGCAGACTTTCAGCTTTAATTCGAGCGCTTTTAAAAAAGAACTGCGCTAGCTTTCAAGGAGTTACAGCCATTTTTACCCCTCAGCCGTAAAAGGCGGACGATCTGATATCCTCGTGTTGGTGTTGTTCCCTCGTCATCATAAATAATGTTGTTCCAGGTTCAACTATGCAAGTGACCAATCACCTTCTCCTGACGTCATCCGCGACCTCAAAAAACAAACGCCTTCAAAAAATCGACTTCACTTGCGAGAAGAGAAACCGCTTCTGTAAGGACAATATGTATAATGTTTACCGTTTATTAAAGAAAAGAATCCTGAAATTCAAAGAATTCAAGTTCCTGGATCGGCGGACAGAAGCGGTTTCTCTTCTCTCAAGTGAAGTAGATTTTTTTTTTTAAGGCGGTATTTTTCAAAGGCACAAAAGGGGGACGTCACAACTATGTGATTGGTCACTTGCAATGTTGAACCTGGAACAACATTTATTATGATGATGTGGGAACAACACCGACACGAGGATATCAGATCATCCGTAAAAGGCTGATGGGAATTGTCATTGCCCCGACCAGGCGGGTGGCGTGGACACCCAAGTTTATGATAACGTTAACTTGAGAACAAGGCAATGTAGGGTTTTCTAATTGATACCATAAGTCCATCTACTAACAATCTTAGACGAGCTTGAATCTCAGTGACCTCAAGGTCAAGGCCAGAGGTCAAGTTTTCTTTAATCATTGCATTCAGATGATTTTCAGAAGGAAGTCATCTAGGATTTTCAAATTGATACCATAGGTGCACGCTAGTGATTCCTGAATGTCTCTACTTTGCGAAGAACCAAAACAAATCTTCTTTTTCCTCATTTCTTCTGGAACGCCCTAATTTCCAAGTTCCGACATCTGGATTCAGAGGTATCTGGAATGCAGCATCATGCACAGTTTTAGAGGCTCAAAAGTGATTGGACAATTAACTTGGAGGCCATGTCTTGGCTAAGGGAGGCTCGTTCCTTTGTTATTTCATGACAAACTAAGACGATAAGAGATCTGGAGTTGATTCAGAGCGTTGAAATTTGCATTAACTCTCAAAAAGAGGCACAAAGAGGTGTTGATATTAATGAGGGAAGCATTATTAGGCTGACAAACACAAATAAAGCTGTTAGAGAGACAGCAATCGGCATAACAGAATGGATGCACTGGCAACACCAGAAGGCCTGAAAGATCACAGAGGACCGCTAAAGTGTCACAAAATTATCTCTGAACCAAGAAAATCACAGAGTTATCTCCTTGGTTCAGAAGATCTTCACAGCATCTTACAGAGTCAGAAACATCCTGTGTTAGGTCGATGTATCGTTGTCAAAGTCTACAGTAAAGGGATGCCTTTCTTGTACACAAACCACTGGTTACACTCAAGAACAAGAAGGCCAGATCTGAGGTTCCATGAAAACATCTGTTAAACATGTTATGGTACGGTTGTGTATGGCTACCAGTGAAGCCGGGTCACTAGTTTTTAGCAGAATGATGAACTGTGACGTGTACGAGGAAATTCTCTGTTCGGATTCAACCAAATGCTGTTTAAACTTTAGGTTTTAATATTTCACATGTTCTGTTTGTGCTGTTTTTATATTATTGCATTTTATATCTGTGATTGTTTATAGCGAGCTAGTTTTTGTCCTCTGAAGTCTGAGTGTCTGTAAAATCAGTTTACTTCATATTTCTGCAGTTTTTGATTGTACTGTTTCTGTCTCACAGCCTCGGGGATGCTGATGGATCAGAACGACGTGCGATTGGCTGAGAGGCAGGAAAGGCGGACCCACTGGGTGATGGTCAAATGCTCGAACAGGAACGTTCAAGTCGGAGAGCTGATCGACCTGCTGGAGGATCTGCAGCTGTTACGCCCCCGTGATGTCATCTTGAACTGTGAGTTTACCTCCAAACACTCATGACCTTTGACCCCGAGGGATAGTATATTAATGTTAATGCCACGGTGCACAAACTGGCTGCAGTTCAGCCGCGGTGCTTGTGAGATGGCCCTCGATGAATAGGAGTCAATAAAGAATTATTTACACCTGCATCTAGAAAAAAAAAAGACCATATATTAAAAATTCTTAAATATATTTGTTCCCAAGTGTCTTTTAAAAAGGAAAATAAGGTTTTAAAATGTGTTGGATTTCACAGATATATGCTGTAGGTGTTTACAGCTGATCACAACCAACATATGGTGCTTTGTTTTGTAAATGTCTTTTTTAAGTTGTTGGGTTTGCTCAGAGTTGTTGTCCTTTAGTTATCACTTCATCTTGAATATGCTGCCTGTTAGGGCTGCTCGATATAACGATATATATCGGATGACGATATAAAAACGTCTTTACGCTATTGTTTGTTTTCATGTTTCTGCAAGACTATGCAAAGATAAGAATAAACTTGCCTCTTATCTTTGTGTAGTCATACCACATTAGATATTAATCTTGGACAAACAGTGCTAAACAAAGCAGCATTCGCACAATAAAACCAGCACCAAAAATGAATCAATTATGAGTCTGATGAACAACTGTTTCCTCATTTCGACATGAGAAACTGTTTCTCTTTGTTTCCTTTTCCTTTCATGGAAGTTTTTATCAGTTTCTCGATCTTAGACTCTGAATTTGCTGTAAGCGAGCCAAACCAGGCTGTCATCTCATATCTAATCAAACTTTCAAGTACTGAATTACAAAAAAATACCCATAACCACAGAGCTCACTTCAAACAGCCTGAGTCTACAAACACAGTGGAGTCTTTGAGCTAATTTTTCACATTTAAAAATCAACGTATTCTTCATGATTAAAGAATTTGTCCATATAGATACTCAAGTACTTATATGTGCTCTATTGTACAGACATCAATTGCCACTGGGTCGTGTGCACATATACCCTTTTTTTTTTCTTTCACTTTTATCACTATTCAAAATGAGATGATCACAGTTACATCACACTTTGAAATCACTGATATCCCTGTGGGATAAAGACGGGCGGTCACCTGCATGTAGGATATATTATAATAACAATAACGGGGTTATCAAATTCTTTGATGAGAATTTGATAACCCCATAATTAGTCCAGTTACCTCAACAGCCAGTAGTATACAAGGTGAAAAGGAGAGGGGAACTCACGGAGATTGAATTGTTTAACTTGTTGTGACCGGCTTGACAAAAGGGATAAAAACCAATTTATAATTAAGGCATTTCTAAACTTAAGAGTTTTTGGCGCTGCGGGTGTGGACGAACAGTCAAATGCAGAACTAGAATCAGCAGATGGAATCTGATCATAAGCTTTTGAATCTTCTGAATGCTTGCTTATTAAAAGAGTGACACTTAGCACAGCATCCTCAGTGCTGTACCCCTCCCTGTACGCATATTGGTTTGATCATATTCTCCTAAAACACTTCATCACTATACGTTAGTGCAACGTGCCTGAAGTCCACGTTTTCAGTAGAACCTTTTGTATAGGACTGACTTTTTCTCATTCTGTCTCTCTGTCTGCAGGGGTGAGAAGTCTGGACCTTTACTCCTATGTTCCTGCTCCTGCTCGTCATCTTCCTTCTTCATCTCCTTTTTCTGACTCTCAGTTTGTCCCCCCTCCCAAAAAGCCTTGGGCCACGCCTATGCAGGACACCTGTAGACTGGGCTCAGGTAACACAGCATAAACAGACATTTACGTATGTCCAGTCGGCTTGTTCTGTGACGCTGATGATGTCACTACTTTATTCTGTAAATAAAGGAATAGGAGGTCCATTACCCAGACCTGCATCGCCCCCCCCGGGCCTGCGCTCTGAAGTGCAACAACGTCACCAGGTCTCTCTCTCACACGCGCATACACATTACACAAGGTTTGTTCAACAATCAATACAAATACATCACTACAACAAAGCACGATGATGGTGGTGATGTCATCCCCCAGCCCCAGGTGATGGTGGCGGTGAGCAGCAGCATCGCAGTGATGCGCCTGTCATATGAAGAGGTGTATGCTGGGACAAATGGGTTCTCCCCCTGCCTGCAGATAGGGGAGGGGGGGTTTGGAGTCGTGTACAGAGCGACTCTGAAGGACATGAAGTGCGCCGTCAAGAAATTCAAAGAGGTCAGCCAATCACAATGCAGTTCAGTCTTGAGGAGTTTTCAGACAGCGAGCGGTTTTCAGGCAGCAACAGGACTGGTACAGAAAAACTCTGCTTACAGTTTACGCTGCAGTTCGAGTAAATGTATGCACGATCCCAACCGTCTGATTATTTCTGCGCTCGAGCTAGAAAGTTAAAACTGTCGGGCACCAAAGAAATAAAAGGAAATGAGATGAAATACAAAAAAGTCAGAAATGGTGTTGCACACTTTTATTTTGAGGAAAGGGCCCTTTAAGTCTTTATGTAACCAGAGGAGTCGCCACCTGCAGGCCATGAACAATGAAGTTTAAGCAACACAAAAGTTGGAAATAGATCAAAAAGGCTGTGCAGGCTTTTGTTTTGGCTTGTCACAGCTACGGACCCTATAAAAGAAGAATGTAGCCTCCAGGCCATTTGCCATTGGTTAGTCAAGTCCCCATGACGACACCTCTAGCTAATCGTTTTAATGAGTGAGTAGTTGTTAGCCAATTAGAGTATTTTTTGATTCTTTATTTTACAAAATGATCTTCATGTTTTATTCAGTCTGACCTGGAACTAGTGACTGAGTCAAAAATGTTAAGACGAAAGGTCACAGAGCAGAAGAGTCGCCCCCTGCTGGCTGTTAGAAGGCCAGTTTAGGTAACTTGTACATTTGGTTGACGTTTTAGAGCGACCTGGAAGTCCTGCGATGGTGGTCAGGTTGGGTGGTTCCCTTCTAAAGCCCGTCTCCACACAAAATATGAGCTTCAATTTTAGCTTCTGGGTCTAAAAAGTGAAGCCATCGTAGAGGTCCTAAAGTGAGTCTGTGGGAAGACGGCGCTCTGTCAGGACCATAGTCGACACTTTACTGCTGATGTTATCATCTCAGCTTCTCGTTTCAGTCACACTTAATGAAAAATTCAGTCCATTTTGTAAATTTGGGTCATTCTAAGTGTGAGAGAGGATTTTCCAGGAAATGCTCATTGCTCATCAACATGTGTGTGACGGTGAGTGTGCACATCCTGTATCAAAACAGCAACATGGTGTCAGCAAAATGGCTCATCTCGAGGGTTCAACGTAGGGCTGGGCGATATATCGAGTTTTTTAAAAATATCGATATATTTTCATACGAGATATAAGATGTGACAATATCGTTTATATCGATATAGCCTATGTTACGTTATAATTATACTTGTGGAGCCGCAGGTTTGCCTCTCTTTCGTCCACTTTTGTCTCTACGCAACGTTACTCGGCCTCGCCTCTCCTTCACTGAACACAACTCCGCCTCCCCCATAGCTTCACCTGCAGGCAATGACAAGATGAAAGCGGAAAATCTCCGTTAGCGAGTTACCGCGGATCGTCCCGTGCGTGGGGCTGGACGGCGTCAACGTGTTAGCTAGCTAACCACGCTAATGAGCTAACCGCGCTAACGACATGCAGCCCGGAGGAGCTGCACGGCCTAAAATCCTTTCATTTTCTCAAAACTGGACAGTGCGCCTTATGTATTAATTCTGGTTGTGCTTACTGACCGCAAACCGATTTTATGTGGTACACAGCGCTCAGCAATCTGTCAAAAAATGTTTTAATATGACTTTGCTAAGCTACGGAGCTGCACCGCTTGATGGATTGTTGGAGGATTACGGCTACCGGGGAGGAGCCTCGCGGAGTGATACGTGCTGTGCTTCAACGTAATATTACCGTACTGTGTGTGTATAAGGACCATAAATGGCACCTGTTCAGAGACGTGGTGCAGCTGTGAAATCTGTCTCTTTGTTATTATGCTCAGCGTCTATTAGTTTACATTTTGACTGCACAATTGTGAGCTTTTTGTTATGCACAAAAACAACATTTTCTTTTATTTATGGACCATGATTATTTAATAAATGCTGATAATTTATTTTTAAGTAATTTCTTCATGTACATCTACGCTGTATGTAAATAAAAGTGCCCGTGTGACATCTGGGACACAGTGTGACTAAGAACTCTCTTTTTGTTCTTAACTTATGGCTTTAAAAAAAAATATCGAGATATATATCTTATATCGCCATCCAGCTAAAAAATATCGAGATATGAATTTTGGGTCATATCGCCCAGCCCTAGTTCAACGGACTTCACAATCCAATGGGTGCTGTCACGGTAGCTGCCAACATCTTTAACGTACAGTCTATGGTTTTGTCACAGACAGATTTTTAAAAACAACTGTCATTTTCGAGGTTTTTGCCGCCATGGAAACGGAGACAAAATTAGTCTGAAAGAGTCTTTTGGCTCTTTTTAGAAAAGTTAAAAGAAAAACATCGACTGATAATTAGAGAGGGGTCGACCGCTCACTGTCTGAAAAAGCCTTCTCATTGGTCCATTTTACTGCCAGGAAGTAGATTGTGATTGGTCAGAATTGCTGCTGTTTTTGACAGGACGGGCTGCTGGACTGGGCTCTGCTGAAGAAGAGCTTCCAGACTGAAGTGGAGCAACTGTCAAGGTGGGTGAAGTTCCTCAGTGAGATACAGCAGATTTCATCTGTTCTGATTAAAGTCACATGGTTGTTATTGTGTGTGTGTGTGTGTGTGTGTGTGTCCTCCTCAGATTCAGACATCGCAACATTGTGGATCTTTTAGGGTTCAGTGACGGAGGAGGGTCATTGTGTCTGATTTACAGCTACATGGAAAACAGATCTCTGGAGGACCAGCTGCACAACGTAACACATACACAGATGCACACGGCTCAGATAACTCCAGGGTTTTCACAGGTTTTCCCAGGACTCGGGTGCTTTCTGGGTGTCATAGGTGGTCATTGCTGGGTCTTTTCAGTGTTGGCTTTTGCCATTATCGCAATATTATTGCAATATTACCGAAAGAAAGCTGGCAACACTGAAACCTGATACACCCAGTGTATCGGCCTTCATCTGTTGCTCCAAGTAGATGTGAATAAAAGATTGTGATATACAAATAAATAAGATCCACTGATGGGAAGTGATTATAAATATGAAAGGCTTGTTAAATAATGATGGTAGCTCTTAAGTGTTTATTAATCACCTTTACCTCTTCATGTGCATTCTCCATGATGCTCTGTAAAAACACTCAGTCCTGCACCTGAGTTTCAGTGCTTGGGGAAAACCCCGCACACTACATAATTTACAAATGTTTATTTGTTTCGGAGGGGTGTTTATTTCCATGGGTGTGTTTATTTCCGTGTGTGTGTTTCAGGAGTGTGCGGTGCTCTCGTGGCCTCAGAGAGTCAGTGTTGTTAAAGACGCATCAGAAGCTCTGCAGTTTCTCCACTGCCCCCCTGAAGGCGAAAAGCTGCTGATCCACGGAGACGTGAAAAGGTGATCTTCACCCTGGAGCTCTTCAGTGTATTTATGAATCCATGTGTTAAATAGTTCAAAGTGAACAGCTGTATTACAGTCTTTTATTTGACATGAGTCACTGAAAAGTGCAGAAAGCAGAAGCTATACTGGATTATTTCCAGCAGGAAGAGAGAAATGACTGGAAACGATGAGTAACTAATCTGAAAGTGAGAAATATTATTTCTGCTTATAGGTCATAAATTCCCTTATCAAATTCCAGCCTTGATGATGAATTTATTTTTATTTATGTTATTGAATTGGAAGCTGCGCTAGTACCTATATAGCACTTTTCTCATTGAGCAGTCGAAGCACTTTTTACTACGAGCTACAGTCTTGCTTGTTCATACACATTCAAGCCCCTCTTCTTCCTCTTCTGCTATCTGGAGGTCGCCATCATTTTTGTTTTCCTCTGAATTGTGTGTAAAACACGTCAGCGTAGGCAGACCGTCGGGTAAAGTTTCAGTTGAAATTCATGCCTTCATTTCACAGTTCATACAAAGGTCACAGGAAAAAAACATCAAGATAAAGTTTCCGTTGAAGAAGTAATGAAATGATTTGCATGAAGTGTATTTACCGCCACATTTACTCATTTATCACAGTTGATGTGGTCCACCTGGTTATAAGGCTGAGTGATGTCAAAAAGTCATCTGTGATGTGTTTGTTGTTGTTTTTTTTGTTTTGTTTTTTAAAAGTCTGTTAGTGCGAGTATTTGCACTATGGCGACGCACTGGCAAAAACACAGCCTCTGCTTTCACCTGGTGTGTTAACCTGAACTCTTTTTCTTTATGTGCATCGGTTTCTCTCCAGCTCCAACATTTTGTTGGACAGTCACATGACGGCGAAGCTTTCAGACTTCGGTCTGGCTCGGTTTGTACCCACCGGCACCTCGGCAGCTAGCACGACATCTGTGGGTAAAACGACAACAGTGAGAGGAACGCTGGCTTACCTGCCGGAGGAATACGTGAGAGGCGGAGAGCTGGGACCCAAACTGGACGTTTACAGCTTCGGAGTGGTGAGATGTCGCAGGGCCTCAGTGCAGTATGGGAGGACTCTGTGTATTCATATAGTCCTAATTATAAAAATATTTCTGCTTTTCCAATAACGTTTTGTAGTTTGGTACAGAAACAGGCCCATTTCTATTATGACAACAGTGGAAAATTGTGTGAAACATGTATGTTTTTAATATTATAGGACTTGATTTTTAATGCAGTTAATTCCTAATCACTATGATGTGATGCTTCGATGTGGACCATGGCTAACCGTTGAGGAGTAGCAAGATTTACAGCTGCAGGCCTCAATTTTGATTGTTCCTCTAGAAAATATTTTAAACACCACAAAAGATGTAAACAAGAAGTTGTAGATTTTGAAACCGAAGCACGGAAGTTTAAAAAAAAAAAAAAAAAAGTACCTGGAAACAGAAAGACTTCAAGTATGACGGCGTTATCGTTTGATCTGTAATACTAGTATACTGTAAAGCATAATTTGCACCCTAAGCTTCAAGCTTTTCCATAAATACGTTTGAAAAGCATAATTAAATACACTAAAACATCAGCCATTAAACCATAAAAAAATATCATAAACATAATAATTTGTAGGTGGTTTTGTTTATAAAATAAGTTACAACCATCTATTAGTTAGAGAAACATCTTCGTTAGTTGTAGGCAAGTTATAGAGTTGGCAACAGGAAATATCCTGTTTTAGGAACTGACGTGAAACTGAACATTTTTATTCTGAGACCAGAAAACAGAAGAGAAACACAGCAAGTGTCTGAAAATGGTGCGTGTGTGTGTGTCCACACATCCGTGTGTGTGTTTCAGGTGCTGCTCGAGGTGCTGACTGGACGTCGAGCTCTGGAGAAAGATGGGATGGGTCGAGACAGATACCTGGTAATAGCACACACCTGCTCACACAGTTGATTTGCATATTGGGTTGTTTTGAATCTGAACAGCACGGTGGCACGGTCGTGAGCACTGTTGCCGCACAGCAAGAAGGTCCTGAGTTCAATTCCATCATCAGGCCGGGGTCTTTCTGTGTGGAGTTTGCATGTTCTCCCCGTGTTTGCGTGGGTTCCCTCCGGGTACTCCGGCTTCCTCCCACCGTCCAAAGACATGCAGCTTGTGGGGATAGGTTAATTGATTAATCCAAATTGCCACTAGGTGTGAATGTGCGAGTGAATGTGAGTGTGAATGGTTGTCTGTCCCTGTGAGTAGGCCCTGCAACAGACTGGCGACCTGTCCAGGGTGTACCCCGCCTCTCGCCCTATGACAGCTGGGATAGGCTCCAGCGACCCTGAAAAAGGATAAGCGGAAGCGAATGGATGGATGGATGAATCTGAAGCTTTGGAAAATGGCAGAATCCTTCCAAACCCGGCTGGTGTGTTTCCTTGCCGGTAACCTGGTCTGTTTGAGTCGGGCTTACCCTGGTTTTGATTCTGGTTTGCAGAAGGACCTGGTGGAGGACATCAAGGAAGGTCCGGGTGGCTCAACTGAAGCAGTTTGGAGGAAGCATCTTGACAAACGGCTGATTTCAGGTCAGTGTTTGAGCTAAGACCACAGTCCCTGTCCTTGTTGTGCCTGCTCCATGTCCTTCCTGTTACCTGTTGTGTTCACTTTCGTTGCAGGGGGTACTGCTGAGCTTACTGGTAGCCTGCAACTGGCGGATCTGGCCTGCAGGTGTCTGGCAAAACTCAGGAGGAAGAGACCGGTAATGAAAGATGTAAGAGCCAGCCACACTCACTTGGTTTCCTCTTAAACAGTTTTGTTAATCTGGACTTTGTCAGATGTAGTTTCAGTCTCTCCAGACCTCCTCAGATGTAGTTTCAGTGGTTGCAGACTTCTTCAGATGCATATCCTGTCAGTTCAGACTGGTTGTGGTGCAATTTAATTTAATCTGGACTTCTGTGACTGCTGCTTAGAGCACTCTGGAGTTCCTCAGGGCTCCTGTTTGGATCCTCCTGTTTTTCACCTCAGTGTGTTGTTTTGTTTTTTCATAGGTGTGTGCATCTCTTGAGGACGTATATAAAATGGTGAGGGAGCCTCCCTACCAGTCCTTCCCCAGACCTCCCCGCTCTCTGGACTCTAATATACAACAGCTTTCCAAAGAGCTGAGTAAACTGGGACCACTGGAGGATACCTACCAAGTGTCACAGTCAACCAAATTTTCTTCCTCTCCCTCTTTGTTCACCCTCGCCACTCCTGACCCACTTCACTCATCATCATCTCTTCCCCCGTCATCCATTTTCCCTCCTGTGTCTTCCTGTTCATTCGCTGGTCCATGTGAAACCGACGAGAGTCGAGGATTCTCCCAGTACGACCTTCGCTCTCAGCTGAGATCAAACGGGACCAGCTGCAGGTCTTTATCTCCTTCCACCAAAGCCCAGTATCGCAGTCCAGCTAGGCTCACAGAGGTTGAGTGCAACCAGCCTTCGGTGCCCACTGAGGACCAGTACAATTTCCCTCCCCAGCCCAATAGCACCAGTTTGAGTATAGCACCCGGAGCACTGAGAGGGGCCCCAGCAGGACCAGAGACTAGAGGGCAAACCACGGCAGATGCAACTGCAAGGCTCTACGGCTTCTCTCCTGCAGGGTCCCTGAAGTCAACATCTCCAGAGCCTTCAAGTATGTGAGCAACTCATTAAAGGACCACACCTTAGTTTCTTCAGACATTATTGAACACCTGTCCTAAACTTTTCTGAAACTGAAACTAGAGCCATTTCCTGTTTGTTCAGTTCAGATAAATTCCAGCAAACAGCGACTCCTGGAGAAGAAAACTCAGTACGAGGAAGGAAGGATTCGTACTCCTGAGCTGCTGTCATCTGAAAACATCTGTATGTAAACCACACTCAGGAGTTTTTATGATACCTGTTGGTTTTGTTTGTTTTTGGTTCACTCATTGTGTTTCTCCTGTGTCTGATCAGATGAAGAGAAGAGTTCTGGGGACATCAGAGGACCAGAGGAGAGCGATGAGCTGGATTATCTTCCCACTAAACACAAGTGACTGCGGTTATCTATTATGGACACAAAGTAGAGGACCAAAGATGGACAGTTTCTGGAGTGCAGCTGTGGATTTCATCATCACTAATGTTACAGAAAAAACTGCTGGATGGTGGAGCTGCTGGTGTGTCACATTTCAGACTGCTGGTGAATCTGGGTTTCATAGATTTCTCCAGCTGTGCATTTACCAAAAAACATCACTGGGTTCAAACCAAGTGATGCCCATGTCAGCGTAACGCAACATTCCTGTTGTTTTCATCCAACTGAAATTATTTATTCATTAGTCTGTAATAATTTTAAAATTCACATGGAAATATTTTAATTTGTAATTGTGTCATAAAATTCTGAAAACAGAGTACATGCTATATGCTTTGAATGCCGCAGAGTTTGAGACGATGTTTTATGTTATTGAGTGCCAACAAAAACCTGCATCTGATTGATGGCTGTTGTTGTTCAAGGAGCAAGACAAAGATAACATCAGAACGTAGCCACTGCGATCTCACAAGTTCTGCATTTTGAAGCTGTAATCTTATTATCGGCGGAGCCAGAAGATGTCATATGTGGACAGGAGGGTGAAATGTTATCAGGTACTGCTATCTGGCTTTGATGGAAAACTGCATCTATACACTGTACAGGTGGAACACTGAGACAATGCTACCTGTGAAATACAATATTAAATTTTCAGTCACCAAAACTGAAGCACAGAGAAAATATAATCAGATGACAACATTTTTGATTTGGAGCAGCCTCTAAACATGTTTATGTCTTCTATTTCTTGTAAAATTGGGCATTTTAACATTGGACCTTTTTTACTAACTTCAAAAACTGGCTTAAATTTGATTTCTCAGTGTTCCTTTTTTCTGTCTTCATTCATCAGTTGCTTGTAGCAGATGTGCCCTTAGCCTGATCCTGGAGGGGCCTAACTGAGTTCTTCTTCCCCACTATTACTTAGCCTTGCTCGCAGGGGATTATCTGATTGTTGGGGTTCTTGCCCTAACATTTATCTTACAGTATAAAACTCACTGAAGCAACTATATAACACTGAAGATAATTATTGTTAATTAACTGGTTTTACTAGTTCTTCACTTGAGACAATTTATAAAAATAGTTTGGCTGATTTAATTAATTTAATTAAACAAGTTTTTAAAACCCAGTTGTTTCGTTCATTTATTTTAGATTGCTTTAATGACATTTAGTTTCCATTTCTACTGAAAGACTGTAGCTGTGTGTTTGTGTATGTCCTGAGGGGTGCGCTATTGCGCCGTGAAGTTGGGGAGGAAATGGCGTCTCTTTGAACGGCATGTCGAAGATGAAGATGAGCGTTTGAAGCTACTGAAAGATTGCTGTGAGTTCAGTCTGACTGTACACGACAGAATCCGCAAAGTGAGTAAGTACTCCAGACCGGACCGGGCAGGACCGGGTCGAATGCTACTCGCGACTTTTCAGCCTGTTTGAGCGGTTAACGGTACTGCCGCCATGTTTGTTGAGGGAAGGGACGTCAGTGCTAACAGCCGTTAGCATAACCAGCTACTTATTTAATGCAAGCTCGTTATTGAGCTACATTAACCGTTCCAGAGCTACTCAAGCCCGCGGGCTAAAGAATCACTTTTAACAGGAAGTTTGGTGAAAGCTCCATCAGTTAACCACTATTAACTTAGCAGATGCTAATCATTAATGAAGCTTCTGTGCTGGCTAAGCTATCCGTACGGCTACCTGCAGCTCTTTGTGGTCATTTCAGCTAATGTTGGACGCTATCTGATACAACGATGATAATCTTTGGTTAGCACGAGAACGGTCTGCTAACAGCACATTAATAAAGTAGACTAGCATTAGCAGCCCTGCAGAATTGCTAACGTCTGCTTTTACGCTCAGTTTCCGGATCAGAATGGGCAGATAGCCCGCCGGCTTCCCGTAGAGAGAAAATGGTTTTGTTTTGGTTAGGTGGACAAATACTTGTTTCACCCAGGGGATCTAAAATGTCTCATAGAACAGCTCCTAAACGTTTTGATTTTTCTCCAGGTTTAATTTACAGTTGTGATAAAGAAGATACGAAATAAAGAAAACATTATACAAGTTAGCCGGTTAGCTTTGTGAGTGCATGCTAACAGCTTTATCCTAGCGGTGGGTTTTAGCATTAGCTAGCAAATAGCTGTGGCGCTGGATTCCACTTATGTTGTCATGAATGTTACTGAGCAGCAAATAAAAGTGCAGCCAGGTGCGTCGGTTACCTGCCGAGCTAACCGGAAGCGGAGAACAGCAGGTGTACCGGAGCTTTTAATTGTTCCGACGTGAAACAGCCCGTGTAAGGTTTCAATGGGAGTTCAGCTGGCTGTGTTTGGATTGTCCACTTGGTCACAGCAAGCACTTCCATGTTTCTGAAACAAACAGCAGAGCATTAGCAGGACACGGTGAAAACAACGATACTGATGTTGTTAAAGTATATGTGTCCAAAAAATAAATATCTAAAATACAAATCTGTGTAAAGAAGCTCAGCTGTAAATTTTACACTATAGTAATGTAAAAAATTCTCTATGAAGTTAAATGTAATAGATGCAGGACATAATACATGTGTGTGAATGAGAGGGAGAAAGGTGTAACAGTGAAACTGCAGCTTGATTTGAAGGTAGATGAGTTTAAATACCTGGGTTCAGCCATCCAAAGTAACAGACAGTGCACAAGAGAGGTGAAGAAGAAGGGTGGATGGAGTAAGTGCAGACAAGCGTCATTGGGAACTCGTGACAGAAGGATAACCGAGATTGAAAGGGAAGGCAAGGCTGAGATGTGCATTCGAGGGATAGAGGATATATTGGACAAAGGATGCAGGATGAAGATAGAACTGCCAGAGAGGAGGAAACGAGGAAGACCACAGAGAAGATTAATGAATGTAGTGAAGGAGGACCGTGCTAGCAATAGGGTGAGATGAAGAGCCATAATTTTCCTAATAGAAAATTAACAGTTAATTACACAGTGATGTGGTACAAACAGTTCAGGGGTGGTTTCATATGAAATACTTAGCAAAGCTTAGGCAATGGGGTGAATTTGATGCAGCTGATGAGAATGTGCCTGTACAAGTGAAAAATATTTCAGCTTGAGCAAAACGTGCTGCTGCTCGGATTATCCTGATTTTTAGGACACTGGAAGTTTCCGGTCAGTGATGGTCTAAGCTGATAGATGTAGGATCTTCCGTATGGTGTTGTAAAACCATGATAGTGCTGCTGTAGAATCCACAGTCTTGTGTCAGCAAGAATGAATTTTATTCGTAAAGTTACAGGACATAGACTAGATGTCCTGGGTGGAATGGGTAGAACTTTTCAACCTATAATCCTACATCTGTGGTGGAGGCCGCTGTTGCCATGGAAATGTTTAAACCTATGATCATCAGGTTGCTTTGAGAGTGTGAAACTTTAGAAACCAGAAGAGTGCTGATTGCATCAGGTGCAAAGCTCTGTGCCAGATCAATAAGGAGGCGATACTTAAACATAATGCAACACAAACTACAAAAATCCATTCAAACTGTTATTGTACAACATATTAACCATAGAAGCCCTACAACAATGAAAGCATCGCATTTAAGGGGTTTACGGCCATTTGCTGTGGAGTCTTGGATTTGCAGTTAATTATGTGATGAGTGATTCCTTATATAATTATGTAATTATGTACACAGTTTTGAACCTTGTCTTTTTTTCCATTTTCCTTTTTTTTTTTTATTAATACTAATGAAATCTTTTTATGGTCAAAGGTCACCTCTCAGCTGGTTGTCTCGGTTCAAGGATTAAAACTCTTTGTGAAAGGATTTCCTGAAATAGGAAATTCAATTCTGGAAACAGAGACCTTATAAAAAAGTAGCTGTTGAGCTCTGTTGTGACATTTACTGTAGAGAATGTCAATAGCGCTGCAAAATGGCTGATTAAATATAGCGTGTTATATAATGGGCGAGGTCAGGGTGAAGCTATCCAAGTGTTCACAAAGTTATTTTTAAAAACAACTTCATGTAAACCGTTCCTTAATACAATTTTCTGTGTTTATTTTGCAGTTAGTCTGTTAGTTTTTTGGTGTGTTTATCACAGAAGCGCCGGTGTGTTGTTCTGTTTGAGTATCTAAAAACGTCGATGCTATATTGGGTCTGCTTGGAGGGACCCTCCGCTTTGACTGGTTGTTGTTAATGGTAGATGACGGCAAACTCTCAGGGCCATCAGGCAGAGGCAGGCGCGGCACCAGGCCTTGAGAATTTGGGTCACGTCCTGTTGAAAACATTCACGTTGTGTGGCATATTTAACTCTTTCACCCATAAAAACAGCATTTGAAAACCACTCCAGTAGGTGTCTAAGATGGAAGGTTAGGGTGTTTTGACTAAATTCGGGCCAAACGTTTAGTTAATGTAATTATAAATTTTAATTAAATATAATGTGCACTGAAAAGTGTAAGAATCCCAAATTTGCAGCTTTTCCTCTCTGCAAGGTTGAAATTTGTGTTTTTCTGTTGGGTGGATGAAGCAGCACGGCGATGGCGTCACTTTTAGCTCTGGGCCTTTTACGAATCCCTCCAGTTTTTTCGGGTGACACAGTCAGGGGGGAAAATCCCAGTTTGGAGGTGAAACATATTTATGCTACCTGTCAGCAGCAATGCTGTTTAAACAAACATTCAACAACCAGCTCAGTCAAGTCCACAACTGTCAGTTTTCCAGTGTCCAGAGCATCATCAGTCACCCGACAGGGAGGCAGCCAATCAGAGCAGGCCAGAGCTCCAGGATCTTCTGCATCCTGACTGGAACTGCTGAGTTTAAATGCTGCAAGTCATTCAGGCACAAATAATGACTTAAAACAGTCATTCAAGCAAGTTTTACACATTTCTTTCAAAACTCACACATGAAGGTTAGCTTTTTTTAATTCATCTTTTATATTAATCTTTTATATGCCTCCGGACTCCAGTGTAAAAAAATTATTATCTAAGAAGGTAATCAAATACATTCTTGTAATAAGTACACAAATTTAAAAAATGCAGTAATAAGATTAGTTAGTTCCAGGTTATTTGAATCTGCCAGCGGTTTTCTGTCATTTGGGGTCTATATGAGCAGATGATGGCTGAACTGATCAAAGTTTTTGATTCTGTATTCAGATTGTAAAGTGATTTTGAATTTTTCAGCAGACTTTTAGAAATGAAGTAATTATTTTTTAATTAATATTTATTCCCACTATTGTAAATGTACAGATTAAATTAAGTTATAAAGTTTAATACAGTAGACTGAAAGCTGCTCACGGAGCTAATAAGTCACTGTTTTGTATACAGAGGTTACTACTGAGGACAGGAAGTTGTCTGTTAGCTGCTAGCTGTTAGCCACCTAGCTTCACTGCCATTTTCAGCGGCTTCTGCTAGCAGCAAGATGGCGGCTCCCGCCCCGGCCGCTCTGCGTGTCTGATAGCAGCCTGCTGCCTCCGGGGCTCACAGCGCTGCACGCTGCAGCCGTATGCTCATTTGTGTTAGCCTGAGCTGCTATTGGCGGCTTCCTCCCGTCTCCAAGCAGCGCCTACTGGGCTGGATAGCACCCCAGTGGTCTCTGTCTGAGCCCGAGTCTGCGGCTGGATCTAGAAAGGAAGGCTTTTTTATATAGTAGGTCCAATAAAAGGGGACGGATCCGGGTTAGACCGCAGCTCACAGAGCGGCTCTTTAATCCTGGTAGCAGAAGCTAGTTAGCCATACAACAACGTCAGGGACATTAGCCGGCTAGTTAGCTTCTGGCGCTAGTTAGCGGGCTAATGCCAGCCGCATACCGTTTTAAACTCGCGACTGAATTTTGATCTTTGTCTGTCATTGAGGACCGAGAGGAGCGCACCAAGAGAACAGCCCAATGGAAGCCAAACCGAGGAGGCCAGCGGTGCTACAGCCCCGCTGGAAGCGCGTCGTAGGATCGACTGGTCCAGTCCCACGGCCCCGGCACGGACACAGGGCCGTAGCCATTAAGGAGCTGATGGTGGTGTTCGGCGGGGGGAACGAGGGGATCGTGGATGAGTTGCATGTCTACAACACAGGTACGATTCATATGCTCCATGTGTCCAAATAATTATGAATATGGTCTGTGTGGCTGCATGCTAAATTAATTTATATGCTATCTCGAAGCTAACTGTGCTAAAGAGCTAAGAGAGCGGAGATGTGTTCTGCTTGTGACTAATGAGGCTGAAATGCTAAATAAATAATAACCCTTAGCCTGCTAGGCTAGGCTACGCTAGGCTAACCTCAGACTACCAAATAAAACCTACTAGCCCCGCTCCGCATGCTAACAAGGTTAGCAGACAGCTAGCGGCTAACCGGGCGGCTCTGGCAGAAGCACAGAGAGAAATGGCGCGTTTTTACTGAAAACATTGCTGACGTCACATGGACACACCCCCACGTTGCTGCAGAAAATAAAGAAAAACACTTTAAAAACAAGCCAGTTTAAAGACACTTACGTTTCAAAATTCGTTTTTAGTGTTTTTGTATTTGCGTCCAAGTGGTTTGTGGGGTCGTTATTTGTTTAATATGGTTGTCTTTATTTTATCGTTCTCTATCGTGGTTCTGACCTGCAATCGACTGCGGATAAAAATCTGCATATATCACAAAATTTTACATATTTACGACTTGACTAAGTTATTCCGTTTACATCGGGCATTTTTAATAAAATAAGCAGAACGCAAAGTTACTATTTAAAAAAAAAACAGTTATCTAAGAAAATCTCCAAAAAGTTGATTCTGTTCATCGGGACTTAGCGTTTTGTATGGTACTCATGGCTATTGATCAATGGTCATGAGAATTTGCATGATTAAGATTAAGGAACTGACCTCCCAGCCCATTGTTCCCTCAGTGGGCTGGTTTCAGTCATTATGCCAATGTACTGTTTATAATGATTGGGGAAACCTGCAGTCAGCTGACACAGAAGAAGTCACTTGGTTGAGTGATGAAACGTTTCTCCCACAAAACGCTACATCCAGATGAACAGAATCAACTTTTTGGAGATTTACTTTCCTGGATGATTGAGAATGCATCAAGACGTTATCTAAGAAAACTTAATTGCTGTGTGTGAAGATTGTGTTGTTGATGATTTCCTAAAGCTTTAGGTTCAAAGCACAAATGTATTTTGAGCCAATTGGTGTCAAGCGTATTTGTACTGTTTTATTTCCTTAATAACATTCTCTGGGGCTGCTGTTCATACTTGTTGAATGTGTTTCTTTCAGTTGATGTAGATTTAAACGTTTTTGTATGTAGTCTGTGTTTTCATGCCAAGTTCACATCTCATTGATGTGAACTTGCAAATGTTCCAAATCTAAATGAGCTTTTTTCAGGAAAACACAAGTTCTAATAATATCATTTCTAAAGTTTGTAATGGGGATTTCTCTCATTGTCCCTGTTTAAATCTCTTGAAATATTTGTATATTTGTCATGAAAATTTGTCACAGTTATCATTAAACTCTGTGAATAACATAATTTAATAAAACTTTCCAGCAAGTGTTAGACCAAACCAATGACCTTGTTAGGGTCTACCATGTAGAGTGTGTAACTGTATGTTCCACGTATCAAATCTCTCTGACTGAACATAAGACTCGAGCGGCTGGATCATCTTCCCATTCGAGCTTTTCAGTTTTGTCAGCGCCCTTTAACCACAGTTTGCTGTTAACCAAAAGACATTTTGCAAACATAAAAAGAAAAGGTGTTGTGTAGCAAGCATGAAAAACCTCCAAACTGCTGACACTTTGCTGTCAGCTTCCTCCACACCCACTAACTGCTGTCCTGCAACAAATGAAATATGGAGAAATTAAGCAGGTCCCGTTTTCTGAGTGGGGGGTTGATCCGATGTTCCAACCAAATATTAGATTCCTGCATCCCTACTCGTAGTGTGTGTGGTGTCAGAGCATGTGTTAAGAGGTTCAGTTCAGTCTCCCAGATTTCACAGTGACTCTTTTAATGGTCCCAACTGGGTCGAGAAGTTACATTGCTATCATGAAACACTGAAAATCAGGAACATCCTGAATAACATCTGACCGATCTGACTTTCAGCCACCAATCAGTGGTTCATCCCTGCAGTCCGTGGTGACATCCCCCCCGGCTGTGCCGCCTATGGCTTCGTGTGTGATGGGACGAGGCTGCTGGTGTTCGGAGGGATGGTGGAGTACGGCAAATACAGCAACGACCTATATGAGCTGCAGGTCAGTGATGCTACTGCAGGGAGCGGGGTCTCTGGATGGTCAGACGCTAACTATCACAGATGACGATTGATGGTGTAGACAGCAGTGTGTTAGCCTGTAGGTACAGAGCTGATTAGCATGGCTACGCTTCTTTCTGTCTTTCTTTCTTTCTTTCTTTTTATTCATTCATCCCAACTGTAAATGTAGTAAAAAACAGTAATGCAAAGTGTCTGCAGAGCCTGTAAGTCTTTATGAAGCTTTATAAAGCTCATGAAAGTTTCACTATGTAACACCTTATACCTTCAGGCGAGTCGCTGGGAGTGGAAACGTCTGAAGGCCAAAGCGCCAAAGAATGGCCCACCCCCCTGCCCCCGTCTTGGACACAGCTTCTCTCTGATTGGAAGCCGGTGCTACCTTTTTGGTGGACTTGCCAACGATAGCGAAGATCCCAAAAACAACATCCCCAGGTAGGAAACGTCGGGAGCCAGAGCAAAAAAACTATTGGTCCAGATACAGACCTTGAGCCTGTTCTTTGACCTCTGCCCTCAGATACCTGAATGACCTGTACTGTCTGGAGCTGCGGCCGGGCTCCAGCGTGGTCGGCTGGGAGATTCCAGCAACGTCCGGCCCACCACCACCACCCAGAGAGAGTCACACGGCGGTGGTGACGACAAACCACGGGGCCAGCAGGTTAATCATCTACGGGGGCATGAGTGGCTGCCGGCTGGGGGACCTGTGGGTCCTCGACATAGGTGAGGTGGTGTCATTGCTGAGTGTTTGTGTAGTTCTGTGGAGATGAGGGTCCTGGTTCAACAGCTGTTAAATTTACAAAACATCTGGTCTGAAGTAAACAGAGCAACAAAAAAAAAAAATCAAAAAATGGGACACTCGAGTCCAAAAAAAGCTGTACTGACTTCTCATTGGCTCCTGTCTTCTTCATAACACAGACTCTCTGGTGTGGAGCAAACCAGGCCTCGGTGGGACGGCCCCCCTACCTCGCAGTCTGCACTCCGCCACCACCATCAACAACAAGTACGCGCCGCCCCCCACACACACGCACGCACGCATCCATTCAAAAGACTGGATTCACTTTGAGATCTCCTTGTTTATTTTTGATTTGATTTGATTGTATTTCAAATAAAGTGTCAGCATCCCAGAGCTTTTTTTTTCCTCTCTTGAGGACTTTAAACAGCAGCGGTTGAAGGGACAGCTCTGCTATCTAGCCATCAGGTTGCCACTGTACTGAACTTGCATATCGACAGTGTGACTTTTACTATTGTATTAATTGCAAAAGCAGAGGTCACTCACCACACGCCTGTCGTAAAGGCCTAAGAGCCTTTATTATAATAACTTTTCTGTCCCTGAATGGCTCTTTTTGTTGGCAGTCACACAGTTGTTGGCTGATTTTTGTTAACAGCCCAAATTTGAAAGAAGCCAGCTGAGGTGGTCCTGGTGCTTCTGTCTGGAGGTTATCTGGGGAAACCTGGAACTGGGTGGGAACACCGGGGAATACCCAGAAGTTTCTAGAGATATTGAATATATGATCTTTGAGCACTTCAGGTTTCAATAAGAGGAACTGGAAAACCTTTCTGTGGAGAAGGATGTTTGGAGTACGCTGGTTATTCAGCTGCTGTTGTGACTGAACTTTAGACGAGGAGCAGATAGATGCCAGAGTTAGGCTGTGTGACGGAGAGGAACTACGGCAGGTTAATGTGTGCGTTTTAGATGTATTTTGGTTACTTTGGTGACGGAGTAATCTATCATCTTGAGCACTGCTATAACTGAAGAAAAGTGAAATCAGTCTACTTGATGAACTTGGAACTTGTGGGAGAACTGAAGGCACACAGGAGAGATTATGTCAGATGGCTTGGAGACACTGTGTTTCTGCTTAAACTGCTGCCCTTACAATCTGGACCTGCATAAGTGGCTGAAAGTGGATGGGGGTCAGATATCTAAACAAGGACTCTTAAGTGATCCCAGACGTCTGAGCTGTATTCTACTACTGCACGCTGAAATCCCGACTGTTTTCTTTCAGGATGTATGTTTTTGGAGGTTGGGTTCCTCTGGTGATGGATGATGTTAAAGTGGCGACTCATGAGAAGGAGTGGAAGTGCACCAACACACTGGCCTGCCTCAACCTAGGTACAAATACACACTCAGATACACAGCAACACTCACAGTGGCTCTTCACATGTGTGGTGCTGAGTGCTCATGTTCATGCCGAGTCATGTAAATTATATTGCTGACATAACAGATGTTCTACATGTGCATAAATAACTGAAACTAAAGAGGAATTCATCACACAAACGACAAAACTGTGAGTTCACTTGTCTGCCTCCAGACACAATGTGCTGGGAAACGGTGCTGATGGACACTTCAGAGGAGAACATCCCCAGAGCTCGCGCAGGTCACTGTAGCGTCGCCATCAACTCCAGACTTTATATCTGGAGCGGCAGAGATGGATACAGGAAGGCCTGGAACAACCAGGTGTGCTGCAAAGACCTCTGGTACCTGGAGACCGGTGAGTGCACTAGCAGAGGTGTACTAGTGCTGTTTTACCTGAGCTGACAGTCTGACCTGGTATAATTTGTCTGACCTGTTCTCAGAGCGTCCCTGTGCCCCCTCTCGGGTGCAGCTGGTGCGGGCAAACACTACGTCTCTGGAGGTGAGCTGGGGGCCGTCACAGACCGCAGACACCTACTTGCTACAGCTGCAGAAGTACGACATTCCTGCCACACCTGCGGCCTCCTCACCTGCCACAACCCCTTCCCCCACTATTGCCACACCTGGAGCCAGCTCCCCCAAAAGCTCTGCCCCCGTCACAGCAGTACCAGCCAACCAAACTGTCCCCCTGTCCGGCATCACGCTCGTCCCTACTCCCACTGCATCTGTAGCTGGAACCCCGTTGGCTGCAGCTGCTAAAGCACCAGGTGGGTCTCCACACTTGCACAGGTAGATGTAGTGGTGGTCGAGCAGGTACACATGAATGTCCCTCACCTATCTTTTTGTTTCTGCAGCAATCTTGAAAGTGCCATCAGCTCCAGGTACAACAGGCGGAGCCTCCATCGTCACAGTGAGACAGGCCATGCCCAAGTCGCCAGTTGGTGTGACGACACTTCCTGCAGGTGTTCGTATGGTGGTACCTGCTCAGCCCGGTCAAACGGTAAACAGAACTTTCTTATGAGCTTTCACATCACCTCCCACCCTCCTCAGTACAGGTGTCACACTTCGCTCTGCACTGTTTCATGTCGTCCATGTAAGCGTGGATAATCTGGTAAAACGGGATTTGTTCCTGTAACAAACACTTTGTATACTGTCATAAACTTTGATATGGATTATCATTCATATTTTTCAAATGTTCCTGTTATCATGGCTTAATCCTGTCTCCCCTCAGCCAATCGGCAGCAATCCTCAGATGAGTGGCATGGCAGCATTGGCGGCGGCAGCTGCAGCGACTCAGAAGATCCCTCCATCTACAGCAACGGTGCTGAATGTCCCCGCAGGAGCAACCCTAGTGAAGACTGTCGCTGTCAGTCCAGGAACGAGCAGTCTGCCTGTCAAAGTGGTAAAGATAAAACTCGACTTGACGCCTCCAAGACGCAGGATTACATCAGAACACGCGGCAGGTGACGTGTAACATCTTGCTCTTTTTCTCAGGTGAGTAACGTGGCCACGGGAATGTTGAAGACGGCTGCAGCCCAGGTGGGTGGGGCCTCTGTCTCCAACCCTGGGACCCCCAGCAGGCCAATCATCACGGTCCATAAGTCGGGCACGGTGACCGTCTCTCAGCAGGCTCAGGTGGTCACGACGGTGGTGGGTGGAGTCACAAAGACCATCACTCTGGTTAACAGTCCACTGAGCATGGGAGGAGGCGGGACACTGGTGAGTGATGTCAGCTGCAGCGCTGGTTTAGATGATAATTTATCTGATATCAGCATGTGGGTCAGAGTGCTGTTTATGACATCATCCCTCCCTCTGTATCAGCTCAGTAACCTCAGCAGCCTGGGCAAAGTGGTATCATTGGTCCAGACCAAACCAGTTCAGAGTGGTGCCGTTACGGTCCAGGCTGGGAGCAACGCAGTAACTCAGATCCTCCAGGTACTGGTCCCAGAGTCCTGATGAGTTTGAACCCCCTCTGTAAACGAATACTGAGACACCCCTGACTTCAGTTTCAGTTCTCACTGGGACAATTAATAAACAATGTTTAGAATCACCAGTCAGATCCATTTAAAAACTGCTTAAAGTTTGGGAACTCTTTTTTTTTTTTTTTTTTTTTACGTCATTAATTTATCTGCATGGTGTTATACAACGTTAAATGTAAGTTTCTTCTCTGACTAGAATTTAAAAAATTTAAAAAACTCAGTAACCCCGATTCTTCCTCCTCCGGCTTCCTGTCAGGCTAAGGGCGGTCTCCCTGCAGGAACCATCCTGAAGTTGGTATCGTCTGCCGATGGTAAGCAGACCACCATCCTCAGCACGGCACAGGCTGGATCCTCAGCAGGGAAACCCACCATCCTGGGCGTCGCTCCGGCAGCCTCCAAACCCGGAACCACCATCATTAAGACCATCCCAGTGTCAGCTTTGCAGGGAGGCGCAGGTACAACACCAGCACACACACTTCAAAGCCTTACATGATTTAAAGAGCCAGTAACACATCCAATAGCCTCACTTCAGTGTTTCAGTGTTGTAGGTTCTGCCTGGTTAGAACAGTTGTTTCATTGGTAAAGGAGATAAAAAAAGCAGAGAAACCTTTTGCTGCATTAAGAGAACTCGACCGGCTCTTATTACGACTGCCACATTGGGGTCATTTCACTCCCCCAGGAACATTCCTGAAAGAAAGTCGGACCACTGTGAGTCCAGTTTAATGTTTAATGTGGTGGATGACTGAGTGAAGCTCCTCCCTTCCAGGTGGAAACAGTCCGATCACCATCCTGACTACCAAGATGGTGACTCCAGGGACCGCTGGAAAAATCCTCACCACCGTGCCAAAAGTGTCTGCAGGTGGCCAGCAGGGGGTCACACAGGTAATGCACACACACACACACACACACACACACACACACACTGTAATGCGTGAACATGCAGACAGTAAAATTCAACTTTATTTCTAACACTAATACAGCAGGCTGAACGAATCAGACTGATGAGACTTGTTGGTTATAGAATATCAGGAAAAAAACTTTAAGCTTAGAAATCTGCGAGAAACTGTCAGAAAACAATCCTCGGAAGTCTGTGTTGGTCATGTGTTTGTTTAATAGACGGTAATCTGATGTACTCCATGTATCAGCCACATTAGATGCCACATCCGCCACATTTGACACCACATCAGTTACATTAGACACCAACCCACAAGTATTCAATTAAAAAAATTATACCCAATGAGACACTTGAGGCTCCTTTACATGAACCCTCTGTTGCCACATCGCTGTCATCTTTATGCTCTTTTATCATCAGGTTAAAGTGGCGTGTACAAAGTGCAGCAAGGAGGCCGCAAAGCTTTTCTCTTCAGTTGTTCATGTTATTGGCTCACAGTCACCATGATCCGCCTGTCATCACAGTTATTATAGTTTTGTTTTTTCTCATTTAATGTTTTTTAATTGATTACACATTAAATTTTAATTTGTGATATTGATATTTAAAATGGCTAAAACTATTAAATTCAGTGCATTTGTAGCTCAAGCCTCATCAGGCTGGTTGTGCTGACAGGTTTTAACAAAACTGTTAAATATTAAGACTAAATATATTTTCTTTTCCTTTTAGTTTTCTAGTTCAAGGTCATAAAGTTTTGTTTTTTCCAAAAATCTAGTACTTTTTGTTTTTTCAGTTAACTACTTTTTCTTTTCCCCACTCTCAGGTTTAAACTTTATTAATTTTTTAAAACTGTAATAGCCCCAGTTCAAATACTGTACAGGCAGTGAGTTTTTGTGTTTGTTTGTTTTTGATGGAAACCCTGATTAACAAAGCTGTGTCTATTGATTTATTTATTTTTTTGTTCTAAGACTGTTTTCACACCTGTAGTTTGTTTACTTTGGTCTGAGTTTGTAAACTTGTTGCTGGTTTGTTTTGTTTACATCACTACAAACCACATGAGAATATTCAGTCTGCTCATTGGTCAGGTGTGTCTGGGGCGGGACAACAAGAGTAAATACAGGAAGATGATGCTGTGTTCTGGACTATAGGAGAACTGGAGACTTCTCCCACAGTAACTAATGTGTGTGTGTGTGTGTGTGTGTGTGTGTGTGTGTGTGTGTGTGTGTGTGTGTTCAGGTGGTGTTGAAAGGAGCTCCAGGTACGCCGGGCACAATCCTCAGGACCGTCCCGATGAGCGGAGTCAGACTGGTCTCGCCAGGAGGTGTTGGCACCAAGCCCGGCACAGTAACCACGCTGGTTGTCAAGGGAACCACAGGTAACCCACCTGCACTGACCCTCACAGCATGGGGATGCTGTCGCTACGAGGCTACAAACTAATGCCTGACAATGTGTGATTTGTCACGTTTGTTTTGTCAGTGCTGCAGTGACATGTCTACCAATCACACTCATATCAACTCCCATTAGAGCAACATTGAGTTCCTCCAGACTCTAATGGCACCTTTTTTCTAATAACACTCACAAGCAGTATACACAGGGTGTGATGTTGAAACAGCTGTATGACGTAGTCCTCCTTATCAGCCTGAAACATTTTGAATTTTCACACTTTGTGTTTTTGTCTGGCATTATTGACGTGTCTTTGTTGCCTCTGCTACTATATGTGTCTGTGCTTTAATATCCAGACAAACGCCTCCTTTCACTGCATGAGACGTTCTGTTTTTGGTATGAAGATGATTATGGGACATAGGCCTCTAAAGAGCTTGACTTTTCACACTTAAAGCTGTCCAGTGGGCTACACTAGACCCTTTAGTGGGTCGGTTCTGGCACCAGGGCTGCATGATTAAAACTTCTCTTCTACACTAAAAATATGTTACATGTATAAAATGTCTCACCAGTGAAACATTTGCATGCAAACTACAGCAACAGCATCCATCCTACATTATCCAAAAGTAGCAGGGTTAAAAATCTGAATCAAATTTGAGGTCAGAGATGATGACGACCAGCTGGCTCACGATTTTGCAGCAGCGATCATAGTGCTGTCCAAAATGTTCCAGCGGCTGCTGCACTGCACCCCCGCGAAGTCTGTTCAGTGTCAGTGGACATGTGACCAGTCCAAACACAGCACCTGTGATTTTACCTCTGCAGGTGTCTCCAATCTGGGGACGGTTACAGGAAACATCTCCACTACCGTGGCAGGAACCGCCAGTGCTCAGGTTAACGCCTCCTTGGCAACGCCAATCACCACCCTGGCAACTGTTGCCACACTGGCTGGCCAGGTCACGACAGCCACAGCTGCCACTGGACCTAAGCAGGTAATTCATCAAATACTGGAGAAATACTGGAATACTTTACTGTAGTACTGCAGTTACACTGGACAGGACATGAAAAAAACTATCTAGCAGAACTTGTTTTTAGTATTTACAGTTTTCTTTCTCCATTATTCTGTAGTAATACTGTAACTTCTCTCTGTAGGTGACTCTCATCACAACACCAAGCGGTGCAGAGGCTCAGCCGGTCGTCCAGGATCTGCCAGTCTCTATCATGGCTTCTCCTACTTCAGAGGAACCTGGAAGTACTACGATTACGAGTACAACAACTACTGCACAGGGCGAGACTGGGGAAAGTGCAGTTGCTGCAGGTACAGAAACAGCTGCTGCACGAAATAAACTGTAATGCACGTTGAACTACATGATCGTTGTTTCAAAGTTGTTTATGCTGTTATTAATGATGCTGCAGTGACAATGGTCTGCTCCAACCCGCCCTGTGAGACGCACGAGACAGGGACGACCAACACCGCTACCGTCGCCAGCGCCAACATCAGCGGTAGCAACCAGGTGTGCTCAAACCCTCCCTGTGAGACGCACGAGACGGGAACGACCAACACCGCTACCGTCGCCAGCGCCAACATCAGCGGTAGCAACCAGGTGTGCTCAAACCCGCCCTGTGAGATGCACGAGACAGGAACAACTAACACTGCCACGGTGGCCTCAGCGAGCATGAGACAGGAGCTGCAGGTGCGTTCATGGAGTCTAATGCCTCTTTTTTTCTCTCCGTAGTACCAACTCAACTTGAGTCGACTCTCCTCAGTCATTCCGTTACAATTGAGGACCAGCTCACTGTGCATGTGGTTGTTATAGGAGCGCATAGTCAAGTCTGTAAAACGGTTTAGCTAACAGTGCAGGAAAAACTCAGTCCTGTAAGGGCTTGCAGGGTTTTTGCTGATTCTGTATGACCATCATGTTCCCGCTTCTCCTCCTCAGATGAGTTCAAACCAGCCTGCAGCTCAGCAGTCAGCTCCACCTGCTGTCATTCTGAACACCTGCTCAAATCCACCGTGTGAGACCACCAACACCGCCACCACTGCTGGAGTTGGTGGGCTCCAACAGGTTAGAGAGCGCTTGACTCCTGACACATGCAGGTTACTGGTGGACAGTCATTGGTTGAAGGTGTGGTGATGTCTGTAGTTAAACACCAGCTGTTTGTGTCTGCAGGTGTGTTCGAAACCACCATGTGAGACCCACGAGACCGGGACCACCAACACTGCCACCACTGCTGGAGCTGGAGGGCTCCAACAGGTGAGTCAGCTGATCAGAAGGTGAGTTGTGGCAGGTTAAAGACTTACAAACAAGAGTAACGGTGCACGTTTCTGGTTTCAGGTGTGTTCGAATCCACCATGTGAGACCCACGAGACTGGAACCACCAACACCGCCACTACTGCTACAGGTAACCTGCTCACACCTGACTTTTTGAAGACAAAGAAAAACGAGAGCTGAAATTCTCAGCAGGAACTGACCTCATTTCCTGTCCTGTGGTCTTCAGCTCAGCAGGGTGGAGACAACCAACAGGGGGAATCCACAGAACCTTCCACATCTGAGCCCCCCTCCACAGCAGCCAATCAGAGCAGAGCTATTACTACTGTTACACAGGCCACGCCCACACCAGGACCATCCATACCTGTAAGAGGCAGACACGAGGACACACACCCGTGGCATCACTATTATGACACATTACACCAACATGTCTGTGCCTCTGCAGGAGATCTCGTCGTTGGTCGGACAGCCACGGGAGGAGTCCTCAGAGGCTGTTGCTATGGACACAGCAGCAGATGAGGGGGATGAGCCTATGCAGACAGACAGCCAAGCAGAGGATGTGATGTCATCAGCAGCGGCAGTGTTACACGTTCATGTTGAGGGCGGTGATACGGCAGCACAGGTAAGACGTCCACACACACACTTGCACAAACACTCACCTACAGGCAGCTGATTGGCTTGTCCCCACCCTCAGATGGCGTCCTCAGACGGTGGTCTTCCTCAGGAGTTGATGTCGTCTGAAGGGGACGGAGGCGAGGACGTCTCTGGGACGACGACAACCCTGATGGTGACAGGGGCGCTGATGCCGGATCAGCTGGCTGTTACCACGGCAACGGAGGAAGCGGCCCAGCAGGCGACGATACAGGCAGTACTGCAGGCAGCGGGACATATCGGTGAGAAGATGTCATTATTTTAAAGACTCGTCTGGCCGTAAGTGGACGTAAAAACTCCATGAATATGAAAAGCTGTTACTTCACTTATTTCAAACTTGTAGTTTTTTCACCAAAAGTGATACTTTCACTACCACTGCAGTTTCACAACGTCACAGCTTCATTAATGTCTTGGTTCTGATTACTCTGCTCATCCCATAAGAGCACTAAAAACCAGCCAAAGATTTCAAACAGCTGGAGCTATATCTGTGTCCTTGTATGTTTCCAGTTCCAGCTGTTTGCTCTTTGGGGTCAGGGATTTGATAAGCCAACTGCAGTGTTTCCCAATTCTCCCCTTTATTTGATCAAGCGCCTCCTCGGGAAACATTAAGAGTTCAACGGCTCACTCCCCTTGCTAGTTTCAGGTCATACTGATTAAAACATGAAGTTCATTTTGTATGCTACAGTTTTTGTAAGAATCACAGAGGGGGGATTATCCAGGATAATCTCATCAGCTAATGACCTGCCGACCACAAGTCATTAGCTGATGGGTGTGCGGGTTCACAGTCAGGTCCACCACTCACTCATCACATCTGAGTGTGCAACAAAAGTAAAGGTTTAAAAGCAAAATGTGTGGATCAAGTGTGACATAGTTGCCTTCATGACAGATGTTATTCTGTCTTGTGCAGGTGACGCTGGGGGCTCGGAGCAGTCTATTCCCATCGTTCTGACTCAGCAGGAGCTGGCAGCGCTCGTCCAACAGCAGCAGCAACTGCAGAGCATCCACCAACCAGAACCTGAGCCTGAGCCAGAACCGGAGCCACAGCACAGCAGCATCCCTACAGGTACACCTGCTGTCAGAAGTCTAAACTTAGTGTCATTATTGTATATTTAAATGTTGTCATTGTTGCTAGGCTGTTTGTTTTAGCTACAAACGAATCTCTACGGCCCTTACGTCTATGAATTTAGGCATGAAAACAGAAAAAAATAAAACTGACGAGGAAATAAACAGATCAGTTTTCACTTGCAGTAAAGTAAATGGATCCCAACTCTGTGTGAGGAACAAATAAGTCACCTGTGAAGCTTTCAAACTCACCTGTCCATGGATAGATTCTCATTCAGCGTCATAGAGCGTTAGTTAGGAGACAATCGAAGGACAGGCACACCAAAAATATTTTCTTCATTTCTAAGAGAACTGAGTTTGGCTCTTTTTAAACTTGATCACTTTTAATCTGCTCACAGGACTGATAGCTGATCAATAACTGATCAGACCTGATCAGCTGATGACTTTGCTGCTGCTTAGTTTATGAGCCTTATAAGATTTTATGTCTTGTGTTTCCCAGAGGGCCTTGCTCCCGCAGACAGCCTCAACGACCCAGCAGCCGACACGAGTAACGGACACGAGCTGGCATCATCGGCGGTAACGAGCGCTGTTGCGCGATTGGCCAGCACGTTTGGTCCCGCCCCCACTCTGACATCAGGGCAGGTGAAGAATGAAGCACCTGCCGCACTGCCAGAGGCCCCCAACGGCATCGCACCGACTGCGCCGGTGAGCGACTGAAAAACAGGCTAATGACATGCTAACAAAACCGTAACGTCATGCTAACAAAAGGCTAACTGTGTGCCCCCTGCAGGTGAAGACGTCGGTGAAGGAGGATCGGTGGTTCGACGTCGGCATCGTTAAAGTCACCAACATGGTGGTCTCGCATTACTACGTCCCCTACGACGACAACACACCTGACGTAAGAACGCCGCCTTTAAATAAAGTTTTATTCAGTTTACAGGGATGTTCCTGTTGATCATGTCTTTGATGACGCCAATCCTGCAGGACGACTCGGGCGTGGTCCCAGACTACAGTCGAATGAGAAAGGTGGAGCTACAACCGGGGACAGCCTACAAGTTCCGTGTGGCAGGCATCAACATCTGCGGCCGTGGCGCGTTCTCAGAGGTGTCGGCATTTAAAACGTGCCTGCCTGGTTTCCCCGGAGCACCCTGTGCCATCAAGATCAGCAAGGTGAGATGCAGGCTTTATGGCCGCCAATTATCCTGCAGTGTTACCAGTAGGGGGCGCCGAACCTCATGTTTTCATGTGACCTCTGCTCCTGCAGAACCTGGACGGGGCCCAGCTGACTTGGGAGCCTCCCGCCGTCACGTCGGGGAAGATCACGGAGTACTCCGTCTATCTGGCCATCCACTCCAGCCAGGCTTCCTCCTCCTCCTCCTCCAGTTCAGGTTCTGGTGCCACCCAGCTGGCCTTCATGAGGGTCTACTGTGGCCCCAACCCGTCCTGCCTGGTCCAGTCCTCCAGCCTCGCCAACGCACACATCGATTACACAACCAAACCCGCCATCATCTTCCGCATTGCAGCTCGCAACCAGAAGGGCTACGGTCCCGCCACGCAGGTCCGGTGGCTGCAAGGTGAGAACCACCAGGACCAGGATCAGGTGTGCTGATGTTTTTCAGAGAAAAATGGAGCTCATGTTTGTTTTTCTGTCTTCTGTAGAAACCAGTAAAGACCCCAAAGCAGCGGTGAAGAGACCAGGATCAGGACCCGCTGCAGACCTGTAAGGACATCTTTGACACAACTTTATTGTTCTATATTTCAAAAACAAAAGGGAACAACCCAACATTCATTTGATCATGTGAAAGTGTACCAGTCCATTTTACTGACTTTACACAAGTAGACTCCGTTTGTGTTTCTCAGACGGTTTCCTGTTCTAAAATATTTTAGTTGTCTGTCATTTTTATGCAAAAAAAAGAGCGAAGCCGACTCCCTTCAGTTATTTTCATCGTGATTTTAGACTTTAAATATCAGCCTCAACGCTTCGACTGCAGTACATGCTGCCCCTCCACAGGGCTGTAGTCACCATGACTGCAGGCCGCCTGACCTGACGGAGCGGATAACAGAAAGATCCTGGATATGTTGAAGTTTCCCAGCAGGAAATTATACTGTAGTGACTAGAAGGGAAGAAATTACAATAATTAAATTAAGCTTTTTTTAAATTAAGGTTTTTTTTGTTTTTTAAGATAAAGAAGGATTATTCTGAGCTGTGAGTCATGCAAAGCTGAAACGAGTAGAATCATTCTTTAAATCTCACTGAACCTCTGTTTTGTCCCTAGTAAATCTGCTGGACCAAAGAAGTTCAGAACCGACCAATAGGAGGAGTCGACTTTCTCCTGAAGACTGTGATTGGTTACTGTTGCTTGGTTGCCAGAACCAGGAGGAGGCGGGACTCTGGAAACAAACAAAACAAAAGACTTGTAGGATATTTGTACATTTTTTTTGACCAATCAGAACTCTTCTTCCTTTGTTGTTTCTTTCTGCTGTTGTCATGGAGACAATGTTGGACAGAGTCAACAGCATTTCTCCAAATGGGATTAAAATTTGAATTTATTTGAGTTATATGTAGGTAGCTCTCTCTCTCTCCCCCCCCCTCTCTCTCTCTCTCTGAATGTCTCTCGCCCTCTCTCTGTCTGAGGTCGTTTTAAAGGTCACAGTTTATGGTGCTGTTTGTGGGCGGAGCCTCTGCAGCAGAGAGGGGCGGTGTTTAAACCAGCTCTATTGTAAATTATTTTCTCCCTGTAGCGTTGAAATGTTTTCATTTTTATAAACGTCTGTCAGGTTATTCAAAGTTCTTCTTCTGTGGTTTCTGTTTCTTCTTCTGTTGTTCACAGCATTCACAAATTGGTCAGTGAAGGAAACTCGAGCTGTTTGAAAATCAAACCAGATGTTTGTGAATATTCTCAGAAACAATAAAGATTTTTAGAACATTTCCTGCTCTTCGAACAGAAATCAGTGATTTCTCCACCTGACCCTTTCAGAATCAGCTGATTTGTAATCTACTGTAACTTATTCATATCTGAGCAGTGTAGCTTTTATGTCCCTGATGTCAAACATATGGTCTGGCAGCTAATGTTGGTCCTTCGAAGGGTGTTGGATGGCCTTGAAAAGAAAAAGAGTGTAAACTTTGGAGTTTTCTATTAAATAAAATAGGATCGTATAACAGGAGTAGGAACTGTTAATCTAATCTGAGCCGAAGGTCTCGGTCACCATCAGTTTTCCCAGTTTTCTTACATACCAGGCTACACCAATCCAAGTGCTGGATCAAGCATTAAACATAGTTTGGGGCTTTTTGAATCATTTTTAAATTTGTATCTCAGAAAAGACTCAAATTATGCAAAATAGTCTGCAGTTAAGTGTTTGCAGAACATAGAGAGGCTGATTGAAAGGAAGCCTGGCTCCAACAGCAGAGCTGTAATAATACAGAGAATTATACCTCCTTCAAAGGAGGAAGTCCGGCATGGATATTGGTTTTTGGTGTTCAAAATCTGGAACAAGAACAAACAAAATGTGACAGACACAAACAATCAACAAAAAGTCAACATGACTATTTAAAGTACTTTGTTTCATCTGTTTTACCAGGACGAAGAAATATTGAATTGCTTTTGAAGTAGTGCCTAAACCCGCCCTGGGAAAGAAGACACAAATTATACTGTAAATACTTTTACAGTATAACTGCGTCATTTTTACTGCTGGAATGGTTTATTCTTGCCTAACCTCAGGAAACCAGGAAAGGAGATTCACCTTTAGAAAGTTTTGTTTAAACCGTGATTGTGAAAGGGGTGAAAAAAGGCTCCATCGTTACCTGACTTGTTACTCGTGCCTACCTTTAAGTATTTGTAGGTAAACATGATTAAATTGAAATTCAGTTTAATTACGGGGCATTCACAGCCTTACTTGTGGGCCTTATTATATAGTGTTACATTTTTTTCCTTTTTGTTCATCACAACTAAAAAGGTATACTGTAATATTTCTAGCACAGTCATGAGGAAGCTGCTAACGTGAAAGATGATGACCACCAGTGCCCTCCATAATGAGGTTAAGCCACTGAAGGTCACTGCTGAAAAGGCTGGCTGTTCACAGAGTGCCGAATGGAAGCATATTGATGGAAAGTTGGGAAAAGTGTTGCAGGAAACAGTGATGTCAAGACAAGTTTATTCAAGAACGGTAGAACTTCACAAAGGGTGAAGTCGTTCCATAAAGAGCCGCCACACAGACGTCTTTAGGACAGGAAGCACACCTGTCACATTCCAGATACTCCTGAGCCTGAGACCACATCAGGAGTGTCTTGGCCTGGCCTGAGGAGAAAAAGATCTGGACTGTCCTCTTTTCATTGAAGTAAAGTTTGCACTTAATTTGGAGATCAAGATCTGGAGCTAGAATAGAGAGGCACAGACTGAAGTCTTTAATGTTTCCACAGTCTGATGGGTTGGTCTGCTTGATCGTGCCGGTGGTGGTCGGTCCAGTGTGTTCTATCAAGTCCAAAGTCAACAAAGATGCTAATTTCCTTTTCCTTTTTGGGCGTAAAGCACCAAAACAGCTACCTGTGTTTGAGCGGGCAGTCAACTCACCTGCCTGACTTGAGCCCCTCAAAGAATTTGTGGAGTATTTTCAAGAAGGCGAAACATCTGACCCAAAACTACAGCCGAGCTGAACACCTCCATGTATCACCACACGGGTGCAGTGATTTGTGGTAAAGGAGCCCCAAATGCTCTGTGTGCATACACAACTGATCAGAAGTTTGACATTTCATAATGGAGATCCTTTTTTCAATGATCGTAGGAAATATCATAATTCAAGATACTAGATGTCTGAGCCATACGCGATAATCATCAAAATTTAAACAAAATAAAAGGCTTAAAATGTTTTACTGTGAGTTTACCTGTTTTAATTAAAGTATAGCTGCTTTAATGAAATGAAATGTGTTTTAATTAAAGTATTAACTACACAACTTTTTACAGTATTCAAATTTTTTGGAGAGATGCACTCTTAAAGACGAGAGCCTGAAGAAGAAGATGCTTCCTTCCTCCCCACAACCGCTCACAAGAGATGGCCGCTCCTCCCTAACCCTGAGCCGGAGGCTCCTTCCTGTTGAAAGGGAGTTTTTCCTTCCTACTGTCACCAAAGCGCTTGCTCACATCATCAGACGCTGAAAGTCAGTCAAATAGTAATTGGAGTACAGTAGAGAGGAAGCAGCAGCAGATTTAAACATCATCTGAGCAGAAATCAGCGGAAACAGGAGCAGCTTAGCCTGAAGCCTCGTTGTGTTTCTGCACATGTGGGTGGTGGTGGTGGTAGGTGGGGAGCTATTCTTCTGGATTCGTCCCAGCGGCAGGATTATTCTCTGAATTAACCCTTCAGATGTGCTGCTCCGAGTCAAACTGAGATGCTCGGAGAATTTAGATGCACATTTGATTCACAGTTTGCCAGATGTCACCAGAGTTTCTGTTTCCACGTTTTCTGCAGGTCACCTTCTGCTCATATTCATGTTTTTAAATATTGCTCACTGAGTAAAGTTCAACCTAAAATGATTTGATGGGTTTTTATATTTTTTCAACAACATATTTATATGATTAACAATCAAAACACACATTTAGGTACGTACGTATTCAGACAGTATTTGTAATTTTGGCTCTGTAGACCATCACAGTGGATTTTAAATCCATCAGTCACTGAATTACTTTAAAGCCTCTAACAAACAGGGCAGACGGTGTTCAATAATGGCTTTAATCCTCGTTCAGGAAATGCAGCAGTTTTGTTAAACCCCTGGAAATAAAGCTGGAAGTCTGCACTTCAATCACATCTCGAGTGTTTGACTTGAAACTAGAGATCCAGCCTGTTACAGAAAGCTGTTTTTCATGACTTTATCACTGAGTGAAGTTGATTTTTCGTGATCCCTGTGGTTCACGTAAAGGTGAAATGACTTGTTTTCCTTTGTGTTTTCAAGCTTACATATGATTTTTCTTCACCAGCTGATCACACAGACCTACTGCCCCGGCCTCCGTCAGAGCTGGAGCTGTTCCAGCATTCATCATGTGGAATGGGAGGGTTTCCATCAGAGTGATCGTCCCTGGCTTCAAGTCTCTTCTGGCACACAGACATTCATCTCAGTAAAAGGAGGAAATGTGAAGAGACTGCACTGGTTGTGATGGAAAGTGTTCATATCATTTTCACTGATGCCTACAAGAAATCGGTATTTATGTATACAGTCTCTTGGAACACGTTCCAGCTTTTACGTCAAAGTCAAATGAGAAAAGGAAGCAAATTAAAGGAACACTTTTGCATACCTGACAACATCAGGGCATGCTCCTAATGAGGCTTCAGAGGTTGGTGTGTGGGATCTCCTCCCAGATCTGGACCAGGCCTTCTCTGAGCTTCTGGACAGTCTGGATGGCACTGTCCCAGAGGTGAACTATTGGATCTAGAGGATGCCGGGGTCTCAGCCCACCCTCATGAAGTCTGTTGCTGATTGTTTTGTGAGAAACGTTCTCACCGGTGGCCTGCTGGAGGTCATTTTGTAGCTCTGGAAGTGCTCATTGTTCCTCCTTGCACAAAGGAGCAGATACTGGTCCTCCTGATAGATTAAGGGCTTTCCACAGCCCTGTCCAACTCTCCTAGAGTAACTGTCTGTCTCCTGGAATCTCCTCCATGCTCCTGAGACTGTGCCACAGCAAACCTTGTGGTAATGGGTGAAATCCTGGAGGAGTTGGACTACCTGTGCAAGGTCCAAGTATCGCTTCATGCTACCAGTAGTGACGCTGACCCTAGCCAAATGCTAAACTAGTAAAATACAGAAAAGATGAAGAGGGTAAAACCATTCCTGTTTTTGGGGTTGTGTCATTGTTGCTCCGCTGTTGTTAGTTTCATTAATGCCAAAGCAGATGAAACTAATTAACAACCCTCTGACCACATCAATATACCTGGCAGTTTAACTGACCTGATGCTAAACTCTGATTAAAAAGTGTTGCAGTGTATAACACTGACAGATGAGCACTGGTCAAATACGTTTCATCGCTCCGAAAAGAACAGAGCTGGAGACAAAGCAGTTATTTTAAGGCTGACCACTGTTACACATTATAGAACTGTCCAACAGTGCAGTCTTATTAGTCAGACACAGTAACATGAATAAGAACAATTAAAAGGTTTTTCTTTTCTTTCTTTGAGAAACCAGATGAGTCGCCCCCTGCTGGTCACGGAAAAGGAAGGCACTTCATCCATCCTTTATATCCAGTCTATGACCTTCACTAAGACGTTTTTTAAAACTTAGTTTTTGGCTGAAACGTGTTTTATAAATCAAGTTGTGAAAAAAGCGTGGTGTAAGCAGACTGATGTAGGTGTGCGGATGGCTCTACATCAGATACAGTTTCCTCTGATTATCGTCGCGGATGGGAGGTGAAACATAAACTTAAAGAAGTCCAGAGGCTTCTCTTTCCAAGCTCCTTAGACTACGATGACCTGGATGACTGAGAACCTTCACAGACACGTCGCGTTGTGAAACATGAAGGGACCTCCTGCTGGAGTCGGGCGAGGGCGTGCGCATGCCCGCCGCATGGTGCTGGCGTCGTGAGCGCGCCTCGTGCTGCTGCTGCTGATGGAGCTTCACTGAGCACAGAGAGTGGCCGCCGTGTCGAGGAGGAGGATGAAGAGTGATGAACAGAGTGTCGACCCTACATGACTGATCGGATCGCTGCACGCGCGAGGCGACCGTCGGCGTCATCAATCGGCGCGCAGAGTCCAGCTGATGTGAGGCTGAGCGCGAGCCGCAGCGGGAGACAATCAGCTGAGCGGCACCTGGACGTTGTGACGGAGGAGCTGCAGGTAAAGGGTCAGGCCAGCAGGTAGGAGCTCTGTCTGCGCACACGGCCCCGGCTGGCTCCCCGCCGCTCCGCCAGACTCCATTCAAAAAATCGCTGTTTTTAGTCTGCATGTCTGCGGGCTGCAGCCGAGCTGCACGAGGCGGTGCCGCGAGTCCACCTAGCCTCTCTTTAACAAATCGGGTCACAGTTCAGAGGGCGGCGGCGGGAGGAAGGCTGGGCCGGGCTCGGAGGTGTGCTCTGCAGCTGTGCCAGGTTTTTCCGCAGAGACAGAAAAATCCTGAGTGAGGCTGATTTTAACACCGAAGCCGCTGCGATGATGAGATCTGACAGCAGTGTTGTTGTTGTGGCTGCGCGTCACACCCAGCGCCACGTGCTGCCGCCGCTGCTGCTCCTGCGCGCGATGTTACATATCGGTTTGTAATTATTTATTAATAATTATCTAATGAAAGGTTGGAGGGTTTTCCCAGTTTTCCTGCTCAGGATCATAAAACACTGACTTGACGGACAGACCCAGGGTATAGTGTGTGTGTGTGTGTGTGTGTGTGTGTGTGTGTGTGGTATATGCATGTTTGTACATATATGTCGGGGTTCATCTCCTGTTTTCTCTTGAAACCAGTCCCTGTCTTAAACATACATTCTCGCGAGTAGGGGGCGACTTACCTGGTTTCAATGGAATAGAAGTCTATGAGAAAACTTCTCCACTTCCTACCTGATCTACGAGCCCAGCAAACACATTCTTGATGAGTTTATTGGCTGTATCACTAGCTTTAGGTCTTAATAAATAAAACATGATATTTGCTTTGTAAATTACAGCCCCTGAAAGGAGCTGGATGTGCTTTAAGCCATAAGGACATAAAGACAAAATCATGATAGGGCCTCGCTTTGAATATCTAAATTAAAATGTGACACACGCAAAAAACCTGAATTACTCCAAAAGTTATTTTAGTTAACCAAAACTAAATTAAAAAATAATTCTGAAGAAAATATCTTTAGTTTTATTATTTGTTACTTTGGTAAAATCTGTTATCTGCCATATATGTCTACAATACTGAGAGTCAGCTGCCATAACTCTGCAATAAATACAGTAATAATTCAAACAGAACTATATCATAAAATGTGCAAAATAAGAAAAAGTTATGAAAGCTTTAAAATAAATTTTTACGGAGTACAAACATTTGCATCTGAAATATAATGAAGTTGCAGCAGAAACCGTCCTAACACAGAAATACTTAGAAGTACATGAAAACTGCACCTCTGTAAAGTACTTTCTCCTTCATGCTCTCATCCAATGGCGTTACTAGTACTCTCTACAGTACTGCAGGTGGGCAGAGCCCCCACGGCTGTGATGGCGGTAGAACCATTATTTTGACCTCCTTCTTTCTTTTCCCTTATTTTTCCTCCCTCGGATGTGCTCCCTGTGCAGTCGCTTTGGGACACACACACACACACACACACACACACACACACACACACACACACACACACACACACACACACAGACAGCTATTCTTGCTGTCCTGCCTTGTGTGAGGCTCAAAATGAGCCTTCGGGGAGCCACTGTAAGCAGGGCTGGTCCACATATAGACACAAATACTGGTTTGTCTGCCTGAACACAAATCTGTGCATCCTGAGGATGAACAAAAATGTCACCAAACTGAAGGAAAACCAAAGTCATGTCAGTTAGATGTCCTGATGTGTTCCTGGTTTGTTCAGAGTATAAATTAAAACCAAATAGACCAATCAGAGAGGAGGTAGATCCGTGCTGCAGATATTTTTTCCCAGACTCTTTATTAACGTTTATTACAAACAAGCAAAGAAACAGTGTCCTGCTTCAGTGTTGATGTAAAACTGAGATCAGAAGTCCAGCAATGAGTTCAGGAGCAGCTCGGTGACTTCATTCATCCGATGTGAGGAAAAAACTCAATGAGTGTTGAAGCAGATTAATTTAATCTGAGGAGATTTTCTCACATTAACTCAAGCGGCTCAGAAGTGGATTAGACTCCTCCTGAAGCTTAGGCACGAGCTGAAGCCCACAATGAAACAAAAACCAGAGTGAAGAAGAAAGCCTGACCTTAACACAACTGACATGCTGAGGCATGACCTGGAGAGCTCTGTTCAATTAACACATCCTAGAAATGTCGATAAACTGAAAGGAACAAATCAAAGTTTTCAGTAAACTCTAACAGAGGCTGTAGCTGCTAATGGAGCTTTATTCCTTTTAAAAAACTGTGTGTTTAGTCAGCTACAAGCTGCAACCTCCACATCAGAAACATGAACTGCAGTTCCTCGAGCAACACATGAGGCTAGCTCTAAAAGCAAATAACTCCCCATATACTGTATATAAAAGATGGACGTAGCCACCTTTGAATTACCATTAGTTCTGGAATCCGGATTTTGAAACCTCAGTGTTACTGGTTGAGATCATGTTGGTCTTTTAGGGCAGGAAGTTACCATATTTACACCACAGGGTGGAGTGAAGCTATTAGCTAAAACTAGTTAGCTTAATTAGCAAGCTGCGTCAACAAACTGTACGCGTACGATGCAGAGATAACCGTTAATTAGTTCTAATTAACCAAAAATGAAGCATAAATGCTTTGGATGAACTGTACCACACAGCAGGACACTATGTTTGTACATATAAATGCATTAAAACTGCAGTGAACAGGCTCCATGCAGCACCTCCAGCTAGCTGCAATATAGCTATGTGAACAGTGATTAGCCATGCTCCCTAGCTTAATTACACAGGTGTATGAGAGGTAAAGAAAAAAATTACACCTCTTAGAGTTGTTATAATGGGGGAAACTATTCAAATCACTGTACTGGGCCTTGATACTTTCTGCTGTTAGCACCACATAACATGCATGTTAACATTACTGCATATACATCCAGCTCATGTAGGACTTCTAGCCTCAGCTAATGTGTAGACCTCGTCTCTGCTTCTGCCTTTAAGACACAAAATGTCAGTGAAACAAGCAAACAAACAGTAACGGAGACAACAAAGACAAAAACCGGCCTGCATGATCACGCAGCACTCCGCCCTGTTGTCCTGATTTTGTCATCACTACGGGCTCTGATGCTGAGGCATCAACATGTTGAGTCCACTCACAGGCGGCGTGACAGTGGCTGTGTTCAGCTTTTACAGATGACATTAGATCACATTTTGAGTAATCAGTGGGGAAATCCTGGTGATTCCAGCTGGCTCACTACACGTTTACGAGTTTGCAGATTGACTGTGACACCGAGTAAGCGACTTTATCTTGTTTCGTGGATGGAAAAGCGTTGCAGCAGTGTAGTGTTGTGTAGAAGTGTTGGTAGCAGGCTGAGATGTGTGCAGGACGCTTATTTCTGAGAGCAGGATAATGGGAGCTGAGGGGGACAGACTTGTTGTTTTGCTGCAGGAGCAGATGGATGTTTGTGTGTATGTGTGTGTGGTAATCGTTGGTGTGTGTTTCCTGGAGTTTGAACTCTCTTCTTCTGCTGTTTGTCTGTTTCTGTGCTCGCTCCATAAAGCAAATTAAAACTGAGAGAGAGAGAGGAGGATTAGAGGATTTAACGTGCTGGTCAGAGCTGAACATTAAATCTGATGAATTCAGATTTTTCTCTCAGACTCACGGCCCATGTTTACTGTATTAATGAGGACCTTCAGGCTGCATGTGGAGCCGGTCCTGCAGAACACCAAGTCTGAGTCTGATCACTCTGACGGGCGTTTGCACCTGCACAGAGGTCGGTGTGTCCACGTTCGAGTCCGGTTAGGGTCAGCTGAACCAGCCTTCAGCTGTGTGCTTGTTTTAGGAGAGCCTTGAAGCTTCTGCTGGAGACAGTCAGCAGAAAGCAGGCAGCTCGAGGCTTCTGCGTTTGTTTTTCACCGACAAGAAGCTGTCAGAGCAAAGTGATGCAGAGACTTTGCAGCATAGAGCCATAGAATAAAATATAAAAATTGTTCTTCTTTTATTGATTTTTCTTTGTATACTTTGCTTTTTAATTTCTTTACACTTGTTTTTTTCTTTTCGTTTTGCTGTTTTGCTCCTTTTTTCACTTCTTTTCACTCTTTCTTTCCTCCTCTCTCTCTGTTTTAGTAAAGCAGCTTATTCCGTTTCAGGCTCATGGCGGCATCGAGGGAGCCGAGGCACTCAGGCTCCTCTCTCTCTCTCTCTCTCTCTAGTAGCCTCCTTCAGCTCCTCTTAGGGGATCCCCTGCCACTCCCGGCTCAGCGGCAAGTGTAATCCCTCCTGAGAGTCCTAAATCAGCCGCGGGCACCCCGCGCAGGTGGCTGGAGAGAGTTATACTTGTGGTTTTATTCTTTCAGTCATTACCCAAAGTTCATGAACATGGGTCAGTGTGGAACATGAGCTGACATGACTCGCCTAACCGAGCTTCCTTTACCTTCTCTTTATTTGACCTTTAACCTTTTTATCCTGTTTAAAGTTCCTTTTTGATGCTTTGCAGTCGTTTCTGTGTGAACTGATATGTTGCTCAGAGAGATTCAATAAGATGGCCTTAGTTTATTTAAACAGGAAGTGATGTCAGATCCTCTGCTTCCTGTCCTTCCAGATGTCACCAATTCACTCGGACACCACAGATGTTTCAGATGCATAAAGCATATAGTCATGTAGAAGAGTGGTCCCCAATCCCAGGCCAGTCAGTGAGTCGTTTGGTACCAGGCCGCGAGAGTTCAGGCTCGGGTGTGAAATTGATGGTTTTCAGGGTTTTTACCATCTTTACAGTTAACTCGGTTTCCCTGGGTCTTTTCCTGTGTGTTATGAATAAATCTCCTTTTTTTGGTGCCTGTACTGGTTTTATTTTGTTGTATTTATCCGCGACACCTTAAACGCCGGTCCATGAAAATATTGTCGGACATAAACTGGTCTGTGGCGCAAAAAAGGTTGGGGACCGCTAATGTAGAACATCTGCAAACATCTGGTTTGAGATTAAATGCTGTTTCGTTGATTACATTATTGATTATAATGCAAGGACACGCGGGGAGAAAGGAGCAAATGATGCAGAAGGTTACGGTGATAGGCGGGGATACGGAAACACTCATCAGCTGATCGAAGGTGCACGTAGTGTGAAAAGTGAAGGTCACGTGGAAGCGCATTGAACCTGCCTTCTTTCCAATGACCAGCAGGGGGCGACTTGTCTGGTTGTAAAAAGAAGTTTGATTGTATTGAAGTCCATGCAAAAAAGACCCTGCAGCTTCCCTGGTCTCTTTGAACTCAGTAAATTCTTTTGGTCTAGTTTATGGTCCAAGTCGCTTGTTTCAACTCTTATTTATTACGACACGAGGTTTGTGCTCTAAATTATGGTCCTCATTAATCCCAAGAAAGACAATAAGGTTTGGTATGCTTTAGGGTCAGCCGCAATGAGAGTGCAGCATTAATCACGTCCACAGTAAAAGCTGAGAAAAATTTTCAGCTTGAGGTTTTGAAGTCATGACTGTGCCTGTGTTTGTTTCTTATATTCAGTTTGTGCAGAGTGAATGTGTGCTGCAGAGTGAATGTGTGCTGCAGAGTGAATGTGTGCTGCAGAGTGATGGGTAACAAGTAAACTGCTCTGAATGCGATCAGGACTTCACAAACCAGAAGTCCTCGGCTGTTACTGAGCGATCTGCAGGTGTGATGGTATTCATCTCTTTGCTGTTGCTCCTTCTTCTATCCCCAGCTCACGCCTTCATCGCTGTCAGCCGCAGGCAGCAGTGAAGAACATTTCTCAGGCTTCATGTTTGTATCTGTGGCTGTTTTCCGTTTTCCTCTCTCACGTGCAGAATCTCTTGTCTTGTCTCAAGCATGGTCAGAGTAGAGGTTCTTCCTGTGTGTGGATCTGTCTTACCTGCACTGTTCTCACATGGGCAAATATCAGATGTGTTAAAGGCAGTTTAATATGTGATCATATGTCAGGTAGTCTCTAGAAGAGGTCAGGGCTGCAGTGCATGTGTGAGCCAAGAGGGGCAAGAGTTAGACCCCGTGTTTGCCCAGAAAGGTGCAGGTTTCAGTGAAGCACTCGCTTTACTACGCTGTCATTTCAACGCGTCCCCCAATTATTAATTTTAGTTGTTTCCATGTGTTTATTTTAGATTAGCATGTAGCATGTGTGAGCCAGACGGGAAGCAGAAGTTTGTCCTCCATGCTGTCCTGAAAGATGCAATAAAGCTAATTCAAACTGGATGAGCGTGTTGACAGATGGAGAGAAGAGCAGCGCCTCTTCTCCTCACTAGCCCAATTAGATTTAGCTAAACTTTGCCTTCACCAGTATCTTTAAGTTTCTGGCAGGCAACGTCTTCTACTACTACACCCACTCATGAGGACATCACCGTCATTTATCCTTAAACCCTGCCGATGTTCCAGGTGTCAAAATACCAATAAGACCCAGTGACAGTGCTGACAGACTCCACACTCAAGTCCTGTTAGGATCAGCAGAGCTCAGCCTTTCCCAAAGCTTCAGCAAGATTTAAAGAGCCTTCAAGCTTCAAGGAAACACCGTGGTGAGTCTGGTTCTCCCGGGAGCAGATGATGCAGGTTTAAAATCAAAATATTTTGGGTCAAAATGAACAGAAAGTTAATTCAGGAAGATTCAGGGCAGCAGTGCATGTGTGAGAGCAGCTTGGAGGGGCAGGAGTTTGTCCCTGAGTTTGTCAGCTTCAGCACCGAGCCCACGCGCGCTCCGGCAGTTCAATAAATGTTATTCAAACCGGATGACAGTGCTGACAGATGGAGAGAAAAGCAGCGGCACTGAGACGGCTCTGCTGGCTTCAGTTCAACACGAAGATGTCTCAGATTTTATTGGATTTGTTTTATAGATCCGAGTCTTTTCTCGCTGACGGGAAGCAGCGTTTGGTGCAGGAATGTTTTTTTGGGAAAACAGACGCTGGATGGGATGATTTCATCCCGACAGAAACCGTCTCCTCCGTGTTTCCTTTGTCTCTCCTGTTGAACTGATCGGAGAATTGTGTGTGCACGGCGCTCTAGTTAACGCCGTCGTGTCCCTGCCTGTATCAGCATTAAAGCCATGTGATGATCTCAGAGAGCGAGGAGGTTTGGATGCTGCTCGGCTTTGTGAAGGACGCGTCCCGCAGCTCAGCCCGGCCCTCACAGAGACACAACAACACACGCGCCCTCCAGAGAATACACACATGTAGTATTGATGAAGCTGGTGCCTCTGTGCCTTTGAGCCAAACACACACTGATTCACACACTCAGCACCTGTGTGTGTGTTTCTTACAGTGCGTGTGTTTGTGTGTGTGTGTCGAGGATGAATGTAGGTCACGCTGCTGATTCTCTGCACAGCAACAATGCACAAAATCCCAACTCTGAATACTCGCAGTGGATTGGTTGAGAGATCCAGCCAGGCAGCCAATAACCTTTCAACCCCCAGGCACTGTCTGTGTGTGTGTGTTTCTGTGTGTGTGTGTGGATAAATTTCAGTTTAAAAACCGTGGTAGTGAGGACACCTCTGCCTGACGGGGTCAGACCTTTTTAAAGACTCTTTTCAGATTCAGAGTTAGTGTCCTGGTTTTATCCGCTGAACGATACAGCGTGGCGTTCAGGTGATGTCGCAGTGACATCGCACATACAGCAGCTCAGAGGGCGGAGCCACGGATTGACACAGAAGACCATTTACAACTCCCCGAGACCCCTGCTGTGACACACGTCCAATCAGAGAGCTCAGCCTCTGTCTCTGTGCTGCTGCTGGTGAGGTTACAGGTTGACCTGAAAGTAACACAATCACAGGTCCTGGATCAGTTTTTCAGTTTCTTGGGTCAAACGTGCTCGGAGGACGGCCTCAGATACTTTTTCTTTATCGTCACAAGTTATATATCTCTTCAGTTCAAGCTCTGTAGCAAAAAAAAGAAACAGATTTTATGTCATGAGACGTCAAGTGTGTTTTTTTTATCCATTTCTCAGCAAATTGTTTGAGTCTCCTAGAAAACCCGAACATATTTGGTGAAGTTTGGTTTTAGTCATTGCTAACTTGTCTCGCTTGTACAACTCATCACTGCTTCAGTTTACTGAATTCTCAGAACACAATAAAGCAGTGTATGCACAGCGTCAATGTCACCCTGCCGTGACTGCCTGATGCTGACCGAGGCCGGGTGGGCTGTTGGCAGGCTGCGTGTCCCAGCTGTTCCTGCAGACTTGCATGGACCAGGAGCACCACCTCTGATCTGATTACTCGTGGTGCAAATCTGACTCGACAGAGATGAAATGCTCCAAGCTGTATTTGTGCCATTCTTGCAGCAGCACCCCGCCCTGTGGCCCTGTCAGAAGGACGGTGCAGGCGTTCGTAGATCAGAAGCATATTAAATCTCTTCCTTGGCCAGTGTGAACGCCTGGGACTCTCCCGGTCAGCATGTTCATTCCAGCAATTCCTCAACTACAGATCTGGACAGTTACATTTTTTCATTGCATACTTCATATTTAGCATCCTCTTCATACACATATTATAGTGTTGGTCTATAAAATCCAAGCTAAGCTAATTAAATCTGCAGCATGCTGGTCCGGTGGTTAGCGCTAGCACCTCACACCACGAAGGTCCTGAGTTCGAATCCAGGCTGGACTTTTTTTGCATGCAGCTTCTTTTCTGTGAACTCTGGCGTCCTCCTGGAGTTCAAAGACGTACATGGCGTTACGTTCATTTGTGCTTCTAAATTGAACATTGGCGTGAACAGCGACCTGTCTGCGGGATGTACCCGGCTTCTCAATCTATGATAGCTGTGATAGGCTTATCTCTGCTGTAACATTGGACATTTTAACCTGGGACCCTAAGACAACTTATTTGGTTTTGGAGTCTGCCTCAAGCGGCCAAAGGCGGAACTGCAGTTTTTGGTACTCGGGCATTAGCTACTAAAGGGGGGCTAGATGGGTCCAAATCAATTACTCCAAATATCTATACTATTGATACCAACGCTGGTATTGATATTGGATTGATAGTAGTGAGATATGATCGATATTTTGTTTCTATCCTTGAAGTTCAGATGTAGCCACTGAATTGTGTTAAATAAATATAAATAAAATAAAATATACCTCAAACATACACTATGAAAAATGGAATTTGGAGAAAATTAGTTTTATAAAATCACACTTTTATCTATTCTGATATCAGAGCAGATTCATCTGAAGAAACAAAAACAACACACACACACACTGAAGTACACTGGTCTGCTGTTTTATCTGCAGTTTCATATCTCATCTAAACATCAGCTGTTTGAAGTTCTCTCTCTCTCCCTCTGGGTCAGAGTCTCTCGCCCACTCTTATTTTCTACCCCCGGCGGTGTCAGACACAACAAAACAGAGACCCTCGTGGGGAAAAAAGATGAGGGTCGCGTCCTGTCACCAGTGTGCAGTGTGTGTGCATTTCCAGCAGGGGGCAGCGGCTGCATCACCTCGCCCTCTCTGACCCCATTTAGTGCAGGGAGCCTCAGGTGTGTTATGGGAAATGTAGTACTATGATGACCTGACCTTCACAGACAGAAATGTAGCGCTCAAAGCAAATGAGGTCCATCTGCTTCATGCAGGAGACACTAAAGCTGTGCAAAGAGTTTATAAATAAAAATGCTTTTAAATACCAAAAACCACAGAGTGACACTGATTACAGCATTTCTACAGTTAGTGTGAGGTCACGGCTCCTCCTTCCCACAGCATCTGCATGTGTGCCCTCTGTACCCTCTGTGTGAATCCAGTTTCTCATCCACGTTCTGTATTTAGACGCTCAAAGTATTTGAAATCTCCGCAGTGAAGCCGGTGTTTATCTCTCTCTGTCTCTGTGTTTAATGAATACTCTCTCTGCTCCTGAATTAGAAGCCGGCTCTCAGCAGCTGCCCTGATTGGTCGGTGCCAAATTCCACTGTGTTGATTCTCCAATGGACCAACTTAACCACAGCTCCCCATAAACCACCTTTATCCAACAGTGTCATCTGACTTTTCCTGTTAGAAACATGCTCAGTTCAACTTTGACAGACCGTCGAAAAGCAATAATACAATTCAGTGTAACGCTTAAGATTCTTCTACAGGAAGCAAAAAGTTGCTTACTTGTTTTTATCTCATCATTAACAGCAATAAAAAGCATCAGGTTAGAGTGGCAGGGGTGTTAAAATTGGGGAGGGAAAAAATAATTTTGTGGTTAAAGTCAAGAAAAATCAGTAGAAAACCGTCTAATGTCAGTCAGTGGTGTTCTTCACTCTCAGTGGTAGTTGCTCAAGTTGCTGACCTGAAAGTTAAGATGTTTACCTCAAGTCCCGCCCACTTTGTGTTGTTATTTCACCAACAGTTGCTTAAAGTGGCCAAATATTGTTTACTTTCTCACTGCCATGTTGCTCCGAATCACCTCCATTGTGCTAGTTAGTCAACATCAGCTAGCTTAGCTCTGTCAGCCACACTATAAACAGAGTTTACTAAGAGTGTGGCTAAACTATCTCTGACTGTTTGGCTCAACAAAGCAACATGTGATTTCCCAGCAGGGGTGAAGGGGATTGGCCACCTCTGGTCCACATGAGCCTAGATCTGCTAAATTATTTTGATCCCTGGGGGGACTAAAGATGTACCCCCAGTCCTGGTTTTTAGAGCTGCTTGAAACAGTCTACAGAGCAAAGAACAGTTAAGGGCCCCTTTATACCCACCGAGTGGTGAACAGCACCTTACGACAAAGGTTATACCAAAGTGACGCCATATTCACTGAAATAAGAGACGTAGAGCTTTTTATTGTCATTGTCATTATTTGTATCTTAATTGCCCCTTGGGGATAAATAAAGTGTCTCTGATTCTGATTGTGCAGTTTCTTGCACAGCAAATTTGGGTAAAAACTCGAGGAAAAAGGGGGTTCCCATACCGGGAGTCGAACCCGGGCGGCCTGGGTGAAAACCAGGAATCCTAACCGCTAGACCATATGGGACAAGCTGCAGTTTGTGCACCAATACTTGCCAACACTTATTTGTTGTGTGAGATATTTTCTAAGCGGTGACACCTAACATCCAGGAGAATCTAACGGCAAACGAGATGATACTGGGAAATCATCTGATTTGTCATTAAGCCACTAAGCACCAGTGTTTCAGTGTGAAAACTACTGTCAACCAAACAAAAGAGAAATTGACTCACTTCGAGAATCAGTAGACTTACAAAAGATCCTGGACATACTTGTGCTGCATGACTTGCCTGATTGGTGACATCGAATTCCCTCCAAAGGTGAGATCTACAGCTTCGTCTTGTTGGGCTGACAGAGAGGAGCAGACGCACTCCTGTATGAACGAATGAATCCTAAATAAGCAAATGAAAAGTCCAAATAATCTATTAATAAGGTGCCGATTTACAAGCACAAATCCAGCCAGTTCATTTCAATAATCACCAATAATCTACCACAAGCAGCTCAGATTTGTTAGTTAAAAAACAAAAAGGCCTGATGAAGGAGCAAGAAACTAAAATAACATAATATAAACATGTTTTCTCTCTGAAAGCTTCAATCAATGGGAGGTAGCTGAAGGAGAACCAGTTTCTTCTGTTAGAAGTGCTAACCATTCTGATATTAAAAGGCACTGTGGGTTTTTCATAAAGGTTTCCTGATTAAAAGCAAGTCTGCCATAAAAACCTGAAATCTGTGTTTAACAGCTGACCCGAGACTTTTTACTGCAGGACTCTGAACGAGTTAGCGTGTTATTAATACAACTCCACGTGTGTAAATGTAGCTCTGGTTTTCTTTTTCTTTTTCTCCTGCATGCTGTGGGCAACACACGAGGAGAGCTGACACAGATTCAGACGTCATTTTAACAGGTTTAAGTCATGCTAATTGCTGCATTTGGACAGACATGTCAATATGTTATGTAACAGACCAGTGCTAGAGCAGATTTATGATGTTGCAGAGCCCTGTGTGTGTGTGTGTGTGTGTGTGTGTGTGTGTGTGTGTGTGCGCACTGCTAAGTAGAGACTCTGCAGTTCTCATTATGGACCGATCTCTGTGAATCACCCTGTAAACATCAAACTTGCTGTGAGTAATAAGTAATAAGTATTCATGGCACATGTGCAGTTACTGGGGAACTAATTGTTTATTAAAACCTAACAAAAGTCATTTCACAAAGATGGCTGTTAATCTGTTTCTTAAGATTTTGCTGTTTTTTAGCAGCTGTTAAACTTGTTAGTGAACGTTAAAGCATCAACTGCTGGCCTGAAACAGCTGAAGCATGTTTTTCCAATCAGTGTTAACTCTAACTCTGCACCACCGTCCTTCACTTTTAGATTTCAGCCTGCTGTAGAATCACGTTTGATCATTTGATAAAGCCTTTGACATGTTTCATGTTTTTTTAATCAGGCAGCTTGAGTGAGATTAAAACCTTCGGGAACAATGAACAGAAAAACAGCAGAAGAACACAATAACCAGAGAGGTCATAAAAAACAGATGCAAATATAATTAAAATCATTTAATTAATCTCCTTGAACTCCAGGGGGAGTGCAGATCTGCAGTTTGAGGGCGGTAAAAATAAAAGGAGCTGCTTTTCTTCACTTGTGCCGCTGATGCCTTTGCCAAACAAGGAATAGCACACCCACATGTGAGACAAGACGCTGGTGTATGAATGCAGGAAGCAGCGATATCCTCCATCTGTGTGGTGGGTTGTTGTCCCTGATGCTTAAAAGCTGTCAGGTCATTCGATTCAGTACATTTTCCTTCTTCTGTATTTGCCCCATTCATGGAAATATCTCTTCAAAGTCTGATTGCTCCTGATGATATAGAGGTTTTATGCTAAAATCAGGGTTTTCTTATTAATCAACCAGATTGTAAAGTATCAACTAACAGGTGGCTTCAAAGCAGGACTGCAGAACAAACACACAGTAGCAATGTGTGTCTTTTATATTTTCTGTGATCCAGGAAGATTAATGTAAAAAGAAATCATGCCTTGTATGCAGGGCCGGCCCGTGGCATAGGCCGTATAGGCAAATGCTAAGGGCGCCGTCCATCAGGGGGCGCCACGCCAGTGCCACAAATGTTGAAAAAAAAAGAAGTTGGTACTATTATTTCTAAATACAAAAAATAATTCCACGTTAATTAAAATGCAAAGTAAAGCTTATTTAATATAAATATTATTTGTTACAACATTACACTACACTGCTGATGTAGGGGGGCGCCACCTAAAATCTTGCCTAGGGCGCCAGATTGGTTAGGGCCGTTTCTGCTTGTATGGATGTTATGAAGGCAAAAATTATCCATAGACGGCAAAATATTTTTTGCAGTAGGATCTAAACTACAGGACTGACTCACTTTTGAGGTCAGCCTCAAGTGGCCGTTACAGGAACTGCAGTTTTTGGCACTTGCAGCTTTACCTTAAGTTATTTGAATTATCTGATAGAGTCTGCTTGCTTTTAATGTGAAGTAAATATCTTTTACATCATTTACTAGCTTGATTTCTTGGCTGGGTGTGAGTTGCTGCACAGACTTGCTGATTCATGGCTTCAGATCTTCTCAGTCTGACAGACAGATTGAAAGTACAGCATCACCTCTCAGCTTTGATGGCTGCTCTTGATGTCATGTTTTACAGTTTAAATACTGGGCAGTACTTCAGTCAGCGACCCTTGTTTGTGGCTGTGCTCATAAATACTTTAACCAGTGTAACCAGTAAGCACAGTAGAGCCAGTTTGTGTGGCTTCTGGGCTGTTTATGTATGAATAATGAGAGTGTGCTGAGGCACCGGCTCCAGACAGGCGCTTGGTGGGAAAAATGGGAAAATCTGTGTATGAGAGAAAAGCCGACCTGCAGGAAGTCTGTAAGTACACATCAGGAGGTTTTTATTTCCCAGAATTCCCTGCTTCTGTCCTGCTGAGCTGGAGAATGTGAGAACAGACAGTTACAGGAGGAGTCTCAGTGTTTGTCTGTCTGAGTGTGAGAATGCCAGTGATTTATGTGTTTGTGTGTGCCTTTTGTTCTGCTAATGTTGGTGGGGGTGGGCACAGCGCTATCAAAACAGCTGGAAGCAAAGAAACAGTTTTCTGATGAGCATCAGCTCTTTGTCCTCTTAATTCATTTATTTTAATTCAATAAAAAAGTCTCACACATGTCCAGCAATCAATACACAAAATAGGATTTCATCACATGAAGAAATTGTAGAAAAATGTAAAAATAAAGTAACAATTTGACAAAGAAGTTCAAATTTTATTTATTTACTTTTTTAAATAAAATAAATCTTTTTTATTTGTCATCATCACAGCTTTTTTTTAGGATCTTCACACTTGTAGTTATTTAATTTTTTATGTAATTTTTTTATTTTTTTATGTAATTAAAGTTAAGTTTTATGTAATTCAATTTTTTCACCATAATTTTTCAACGTTTATAATATAAAGTATCAATGAAAATGACATAAATTTTCATATTACTTTTATTTTTAATGAAAGATTTTTTTTTGTCATGAGCGTTTTTCATAAATAAACCTGAATATAGAAAAGATTAATAAAAAATAAACTGTCCAAATGTCAGTAATAGATTTTATATTTTATGTTGATTAAGTTTTTATTGACACATCTGTTAATTTCTGATGTTTCTGTGTTTCTGGGGCAGAAATCGATCTTTGAGTTTTGGCAGATCTCACAATCTCAAAATACAGTCCTCCAGCTTCCCGTCTTTAATGAAAATAGACCCACATTAGAATCAGAAAACCTTCATGAGGCAGAAAAGAAACCTTCAATCTGCTGCACTTCATCAGGATGTTGCCACTTTCAAAATAAGAGCAGCAGGACAGAGTCAGGAACAGCAGGAGAAAAAATGGAGCTCGTATGAGAATAAAATAAATGTAACGTGAACAAATGTTTTTATTTCTTTTTATTTATATCATTTATTTTGTCTAAAGATAACAGACAACTTACCAAACAACCAACTTTAACTTGTATCTTTAGGCACTTACTGGCGGTCTGACAGGTATAAAATTATATTTTTGTAACAACAAGGTGACTCCAAACAGCTATTAGCTGAAAACTTTGCAGTGTCCTCAAAAGATTTCAAATCGTCGGCAGTGTGTACAGAGGAGGTCAGCAGAAAATTACATTCAGAGTTTGATCCACCGTGCAATACCATTTGGAAAGCATCTGAATAGCAACAGCTCCATTTTTCAGCATGCGAGTGATCCGAGACACATCGACAATCAGTCATGGATTGGCCTCCCCAGAGCTCAGACATCAACACTACTGAAGCAGTGTGGAGTCATCTGGACACCAGAACAACAGGCAGACAACATCCAGAGAAGAGCTTTGAATGTCCTTCAAGAAGCCCGGGGAAATAGTTCTTAAAACTACTTAAAGAAAATACAGGAAAGCTGCGTATGAGAGTTCAAGAATAAAGGAATAAATAAATAAATAAAAAAATGCCACATACTTGCTTCAAACTCAGTAGAATTGTACAAACCCTGTTTTAGCTTTACACTGTGCTTTAGTTTATGTTTGGTTATGTTTCAGTAAATCCCCGGGTCTCATTTCAGTAAGATTTTAAGATCCTCCATCATCTCTGCTAAACTTTAAAACACTCATTTGAAAGCTTAAGATTAGTATCATCAGTAAAACTGATCAACCACCCCAGGCAACAAGGTTTGCACCTGGTGGCGACCGAATTTTTATCTGCCGTTAAATGTGTTAAAACCTTTCTGACAAAACTGGTCACCATTCTTACCATGAGATAAACCAGTGCCCGAAACATCTGAGTCCACATGGAGTCATATTCATGCTGTGTATGAAATTTAAGCGTATTTGTTGTTGATCAGGATTCCCAGAGGGATCCAAACACCCTTCCAATCAAAAGTAGGGTTAAGCTTCAGGATACCTGTCTGCCAGACTGACTCTAGTGGGAGTGGGAGGTATGTTTCATTCAGAACATGCCAATGTAACTGGGAGATGTTTCCCCTGTTCCAGACACCTTAAGTAAGTGTGGTGTTAGCAGGGTTCAGAATTTGGGGTCACCATGTGTGTCATGTAGCCTTCAAATAGTTCCCGTGCTTAGCATACAGCTGGAATGAGTGCTTATGACATATAGACTTGTTTTTAAATTCTTACCTTTTAAAAATACATCTCAAACTTCTGTGCTGCCATAAGGCGCTGCTGCTAGCGTACGTTGGACTTTTATCCGGTCTTAAGTCTGACGTAATTAGCCGCCCAAACTCCGCTTCAGGTCCCAAACGAACACTGCGGCGTCACTGAGAGTTAAAAACTGCCTAAATTTTTTCATCTTTAATAAAATGATCAGTGTGGCTGCTCTACCAGGGGTAACTGTTTAACATCCAGGCATCCATGAAAACAGAATTTATGAAGTTTAACTGAGTTTGAAGTTAGCAGGGAGTTAGCTCGCTAGTTTCCATCTAAAGAGGATATATCACGTTCTCACTGAAAAATTAAAACGTACAGCTCTGCTGTCACTTCTGACATAAATGAAGACAGAAAACTAAAAAGCAGTGACGTTTATAGGGTTAGTGAATTTAGAGTAGCTGGTATATAATGATGTCCTAGCTACACAGCTATGGTTTGCATAATATAAACACATTAGCACAGTGAAGCTGGAGGATGGATGCTAACTTTTTTCCACTTGATAAAAGTTAACGTGAGGGTTCCCGATGGTTACGGACAAATGCGATCGCATTTGTAAATGGACGCAGTTCATGACGTACGCAGTTCATACGTCATCGCTTAATCGAATTCCCGCGGAGATGTGAAACGACTTCCTTTTGTCGTTTTATTTTGACACGGCAGAGCGGAAGTGGAGGGGTGGTGACAGCGGAGAGCTTGTTGGTGGGACTCAGCTGAGAGTCAGAGAGAGCGAGTCAGAGCTCAGAGACGCTGAGAGGAGAAAAGCGGAGTTTAACTGGCAAACGGGCGGGTTGATCCGCGGGACTGAAGCTGTTTTAATTCCCTTTTCTCGGCTCCTGTTGTGGATGTGCCCGTCCTGAGGACAGCTGGAGCTGGACCACACCTGGTCTGCAAACAGGATGGTTCAGACTCGCAGGTATTTACAGCCTTTTCACCGCTGCTGGTTCGCCTCTGGCCTTACCTTCGTTACTTTCCTGGATGGACTTTCGTGCAGTTAAATAAGTTATGAAGTAAATAACTGATAAAGATGAAGGTCCCGGTATTATAAGAACTTTAACGCCAGAACAAAAGTAGGAAAATCAGAGAATAAAAAAATGGAAAAAGTTAAATGAAAATAAATGTCTGCACTTTCTTTAGAGAAGGTGCTGACTCCCTTTAAACGTCTCAGAACAGCTAATAGATCTCAATAAATTAGCAGATTAATTATTCAGTTGATGCTGAGATTTAGACAAAATATAGAATACTGATTATCTAAACCCGACATTTAATTAAAAATTGTGCAAGGAGAACATAAAAAATGTTCTTAAGGAAAAACTGTTCCTTTTCAATCTGATGACGTTTCACACAGCTGGGACAGGAGCAACAGAAGACTGGAGTAAGATTAAAAAAATCTATTTACTTTTTTTTTTTAGATAATTAGGTAACATTGGTAAAAAGAGAAGAGTGTCTATTGTGTGGTTTATATGTTCACCTAACAGGCGAAAGCTCCCCAGTTTGATCCCAGGAGGAGACACCAGTCTCTTGAGGGTCACACTGGGAAGGAAGTCTGCTGGGTATAAAACGAAACACAGAGTAAGGTGAGGTCCTTCATTAGAACATGTGTAATGAAGCTACATGAAGGTAACATTTCATAAACTTTGGGGGTTTTATTATCTACTGTTCATGACATTGTTAAAAAACTTCATTGCTGACAGAGACGAAGCTGAAAACCTTTGCTGTGATCTTCAAGCAGCATTACAGACACACACGATTCTGAAGTGGAAATCAATGCTCGTGCTCAGGAACAAGCCATAAACGATCTGAAGAAACGCCGCTGCCTTCTTTTCATTAACGATGGACGGAGGCAAAGTGAACGCTGTCGCGCTGCCCCATCAAAAACCTGCTGGAAGCAGCTCATCCGACTTGTTATCGGCACAAAGTTCAAAGCCGGCATCCACAAGGATGCAGGTATCACCACATCTGTGAGGGCAACATTGACGCTGAACAATATGTGCAGCTTTTTCAATCTTTTTTTTTTTTTTTAGAGAAGGTGTTGCTTTTTTCAGTAACTCAAAAACCAAACCGCATTCTGCACACGAATAAGGGAAACTGTCCGGCTGCTAAACCGGCCTGCCTGCAGTCCGGACCTGTACCAGCTGGAGGATTATGAAACAAAAAACTGCAACAAAGGAGACCTGAAGTAGAAGAATGGGAGGCATGCAGCGAGCAGTGTCAAAAGGGAGAGGTGATGAATCACAGCGGGGAACTTGTTCCGACTTTACTGGAGCTTGTTCCTGGCACCGAATTAGAAATGGGCAGATTTTTATTTGAAAGTAAAAACGTCCAAGTTTAAACGTTTCCTGTGTCACCTTTATGCAGTAAGAATTGGGCTTTAAAGAGTTTCAAATGAGTGTGTTCTCTTTATTTAGTGGACGTCTGTGGCTGTGACATGGTGTGGAACAAACCTGTGGTCCTTCTGGACTCTCCGTCAGGAGTCAGCTGTATGCAGGTGAACGTGTGGCGGATGTCTGAATTTTAAGCCGGTCCGTGACTGAGCTGTACTCAGACTGCTGGTGACTTTTAGAGGAGAGTTGATGGTTGATGTGTAGGTGGGGTGGACAGAATAGCAGGAACAGACTCGTGTGAACCCGCTGCTGCTGCGAGGACACGATCGGTGAACTCTGGGCAGCGTGATTTATATGTTCGCCGTGTTTCTCTGATTTCCTGCCTGAGTTTGGTGAGATGAATGTAAATGCAGCCGAAGCCGTGGTCACGCAGCACCGATCCGGTACTGGACCGGAGAGGGTCTGAGACGTGGTTCAGTTCCTACTGAGAGTGTTCGTGATAACAGGATTAGTGCTGCTGTGATCTCCTGGTTTAGTGTGAGGGCAGAGAAAGGACACGCACAGAGCATCCATCTCTCTCTGCTGAATATTTAAATCCTGTATTTGCATCTCTTTGTCTGCAGCTGCAGCCTTTCATCACCGTGTGTGTGTGTGTGTGTGTGTGTGTGTGTGTGTGTGTGTGTGTGTGTGTGTGTGTGTGTGTGTGTGTGTTCAGTATGAAGTGCTGAGCCTCTTCTGTGCATTTGATGTGTTAATCTCTCTCATCTTTAAATGTTCGATTTGTTGTTGACTTGTTGGGCTCATGAGCTCCTCTCTGTTTACATCATGTTGCTGTTAGCGGCGAACGTCAGATCCTGATTGGCCCGACGTGTTTCTTCTGGTTCTGGTCTTGCTCTGTGGGCGAGTAAAACTCCACAGTTGTGAGTCTGAGCAGAATCTGGAGGACGAATCCTGGAGCACGTCCAGCATGCTCAGGATATCTTTGCCTTATCTGGCTTCACTTAACCTAAGATCAGCAGTCAGCAATCACATGAAGGCTGTTATCAGCTGGATGTGTCAGCTCAGGGTTTTCAGTCTAACTATCAGCATCTTGTCACAATCACAGGAACAGGTCTGCTGGCAGCGTTTCACAAACAAAGATCAAACTGAAGTATTGGAAAAATATGAATCGGCAGCATGTGAGAGGTGGTTAGTTAAGCTGTAGTTCATTTAATGCTAGAAACAGTAATCAGGTACACTGCTCCTTCATTAATACAAGGGAAGAACTGGCTTCAAGTACAGATGTGTAGCCTGTTGCTTGAATAAAGGTTATTATGGTTATTCAGCTGCAGCCTTGTTGGTTTTAAACGGTCTGAGAGCAAGTGAAGAATTTTACCTGCAAGATGAACAAATACAAGGTTTAGGTATCCTGTTTTAAGGAAATATGGCAATTATTAGGCTTATAAAACAATGAAATATACTTGGAGTCTTCTGGGTCGTGGTGGGGGAGGTGGGGGGTCACGAGTGAAGGAATAATTTGCTTCTGTGAATCTCTTTTTTTATTGGTTGTCATTCAGGAAAGACAAAAACCTTTGATCCTCTTACTCCCTGAGCATGGAAGTCTCCAGGATTTTTTTCCAGAGGACTGATTGGCTGGTAGTTTTACGCACGTTATCTCGAGTTCTCAGCTCAGTTAGGTCTGCAGCATAATTTCCAATAATTCAACTAAAGTTTTATTTATAGAAGACCCCAACAATCAGACAACCTCTATGAGCAAGCACTTGGCAACAGTAGGAAGGAAAAACTCCCTTTCAACAGGAAGAAACCTGTGACAGAACCAGGCTCAGGGAGGGGCGGGGCCATCTGCCACGACCAGCTGAGGGAGGAAGATGGGACGAAATGACAATGATGCGCGCTGATAAGAAGTGAACCAACCATCTATTTTCTTAACCACTTGACCAGTTCACGGTTGCAGAGGTGCTGGAGTGTGTCCCAGCTGTCATTGGACGAAAGGCAGAGCACGTCCTGGACAGAGTGCCAGTCTGATGCACGGCTAAGAAGTGACCCACCTTTGTAACGTTGAAGGCGCAGGTTAAACCTGAGGTTCAGTCCTCACAGTGCAGACCTCTCGGCCCAGACGCATTGAACTGTAGAGATTCATGACTAAAAGTGCACAAAGGCAGAAACCTGTGCATTTTCTGTTTGACTTATAAAGCTTCACGTGTGCTTGGTCCTCTTTTTGTGAATTCCAATCATTTTGGAGTGTTGTGCATGTTCACGAGCATCATTCATGTTTTCACATTTAGCTGTGAATGAATGTCATGTTAGGTCAGCAGCAAAGAAGAAGCACAATATAAAGGCGAGACATTCAGGAAAAATGAGTTTTGGGTAATCTCAGATCTGATGCCACAAGCGGATGAAAAACTACCGAAGGCACAAAATAAATGGAGGCAGCAGCTGTTAAAGCGCCACGACTGAAACAAAAGAGACGACGAAGTGTGAATCTATCAAATTAAATCCGTTTAATTACAGTTATTAAATCATTTACAGAAGAAGGTAAGGGTTTAAAAGAAGAGCTGCATCGTTTTTAGTCTTCAGTGCTGAAAATTGGATGTAGCTGTAGTTCTTGTTCTGGATTTCTGAACTTTTAACACAAAAAGCCGTGTTTGTGTGTCGTCTGTGTGCACGCATCCTTCGTATATCTGACCCCTGGACTGTGACGTGGGCGAGCGGCGAGGCTCTGAAAGCGTTTGCTCCTCGCAGTGATGATGGAGGCTGTGCTGGTTCAGAGAGATCAGGGCAGGCACTCAGACTGGAAACAGATTGGCCTCAGCGGGCTGTTATCAGATCAGCTGTTCAGGCCTGCAACACCTGAGAGGGGGGAGGGGAGGTGAGAGTGACACCCCAACCCTCCCCCAAAACACACACACAGACAACAAGGTCAAAGACCAGGCTGTGAGTGTGTGAGAGTAGAAAAACAGATGTGAAGCAAACCTCCGGTGACGAGATGCAACAAAACACCAAAGGACGCCGACGGTAAAGAGCACATGTCGCCCTCGCAGCACAAACCACCTGTCTCGGAGACTTCACCTCATCACAGCAGCGCATCGCGGCGTGAGGAGACGGACGAGCTGAAGCCGATCAATCGAGCCGCTGATGGATGAAGGGAGGAGCTGCAGGTCTGGACTCGACCCGGCAGGACTCAGGAATGTAAGAGGCGGAGGAGGGTGGAGGAGGACAGAGAGGAGGGGGAGACCATTTGACAGAGCATTTGGTGTCAGAAAACCCCGTCAGTAAGCTCTGGCTCATCTCCACACTTATTTGTTTTTCCTTGAGGGAAAAACTCCTTGATTAACGTTAAAGTCCAGATCCAGTGTTTCCCACAGATGTCGATCAGTGCTGCATCTGTGCTTTTATAAAAGTCCCCTCTGTAATGTCATGCAAATAAATACCCGAGCAGTGAAAGCCGTGTTCGAACTCCATGGTTTCGGTGAGATCGGTGTAGTTCGTGCAGCAGATGATTTCATATGTCATGAAAATTGCTCACAAGTGGATACAGGTACCAAAATTGGTGCACACACCCGTTTTTTCACAATAGCTGCCAGCTCGGGCAGGAAAATGTCACGTACAGCTGCTCTTTTTCCCTTTTCAATGATCTTAGTGTCAGATTGAACATTTTTCTTTTTTTCTGTAGTAGTAGAGGCTGTAATTTTGTTTCTCCTCCGTCTCCTGGTGGACTCCTGGCACTCGTCCCTGCATGCCTGACTCACCAATGGCTCCAAGAAGCAGTCTGAAAATACTGAAATAACTTCAGCGTCCGTACACGGTCGACAAATGAAGCTTTACTGCAAATTAGTTCTTGTTTTATTGTCCTCCTGGGCAGCTGGGTCAGTAGATGTGTTTTACTGGTCACAACAAAAGCCAGTTTAACGTTTTATGAACATCTTGCATCATCCACCCTGACCTCCTCCCTACACTGACTCTTTGCTCTACAGGAAGCTTTCCAAAGAAACAGGACGTCAAACCATCTGCTGCAATCTTCCTTACACAGTTTCAACATCTGTGTGAAGAAGACGGTGATAATGCTATAAGCTCCGCCTCTCTGATCCTCGCCATTTCTACACAAACTTGAATTTTATCCTCCGCTGCTGGATACTGTGGCGTGAATCACACCAGTGTTACCAACCATTTCAGCTGTTCCCAGTCAGTCCTTCCCATCCCCCCCAATTTCCCCCTTTTTTTTCATCACTCATTTCCTTCTTCCTGTTTCCTGTTGGGCTCCACTTCCTGTTCTCAGGGCTGTGCTGTCGGAGGACATCTCGTTCTCCTCCAGTTGGAGGATAAAAGTGCGCAGAGGTTTCAGACTCCTTGTTGTTTTGTGATTAAGTAACACTTGTTGTTTTCTTCGTGTCTGCTTTCCTCTGTTGGGCTGGAACATTTCCAGGATGGGAAGTGACGTCGTGCTGTGGTTTTATAAGATTTTCTGTAGTATTGAATCCCTGTTAGGAGGCAAACGGACAGGAGATGATCAAATCTGAACAGATCTAAAGCTAGAAAAACTACCTTTTGCTCTGGTCTTGATTGCCTTGTTATAACAGATGCTCAAACAGGGAGGTAGATGTTGCATGAGAGAGGCTGTATGTGCACAACGCAGTCCTGTAAACACTACAGAAAGACATCTGCAGTGTGGATTCTCAGAGATCCATGAACCTATTTGTGCTTTTTACTAAATATTGTTAGGTTTGCTGTTCAGGTTCCTCGAGGAAACGTTTGCAAGCTCCGGACGTGCAGTCTGCCACTGACAGCATTTAAAATGTAAAACCTCTTTATTCTTACAAAGAGGCTTGCATGGTGTGTTTTTATCCTCTGTGGGCTTTTGAACTAATTAGGTTTAAACGCAGTGACACTGTCATCAGTCAGTGTTGCACATGTGGTTGGATTAGAAAAAACTGTTGATGAATGTTGACTAAAACCAGAGGAACAGCTGGAGACGGTTAAAGTTTACATGTAAAAATGTTACAAAAGCTCAGAGCCCGTTTCCATCGCGCTGTGACTTTGCTGCTGTCTGATGATGCAGATGTTTCTCAGTTTCACTCCTCCAACCAGCAGGAAGAGATCAAACACCTGCTCCCAGCCAATCACAAGGCAGGATACTACTTAAGCTCTCACTCTCTCTTTTTTAAAATTTGGATTTTCAAAGGTCCAGATAATATTTCTCCAGACAGACACGCAGAGGTCACACGAGCTTTAAACATCTGTCGCCTGACCACGCTGTCACTGTAAATGGGCTTCGTGTGTTTTGGTCTTTCTCTGTTTTGGCTACAGACTGACAGATAAACCTTTGTGTGTGTCTTTTGTCTGAGGCATGTCAGTACTCGCCGTTCTCTCCACATTTTTCCTTTAAACCCAGTAAATCTGGAGCCAGCTCTCTCTGTCTGCAGCTCCAGCACACAAACCTGCGCGTTTAATCACGAAGCTCCACGAGAAAATACTTCATTGTTTCAGATCCATTTAAATCGTATCTCTGCTCATATTGTGCGTTTAAACCCGAGGATCTTCAAGGCTTTGCCTTTTCCAAACTATTAAAGCCTCTGAGTCATCCTTAGTGGCTGACATACTTAATTATCACCATGAACTCAAAGTATTTGTAGGTTTTCTTTGTAAAAACTCTCGCGAAAGCACCAAATGTGATTGTCTCATTCTCTAATGAATGCAACATCCTCTCCTGTTTGCTTGGTAAAAATGCAGAGACCGGCTACTTTAGGGCACGTTGAGCTTTTAAAGAATAAAACTGTATGAAGCATTTATGTAACGTGTGAACTTTGTCTTTATTTTGCAGTCAAACAGAAAATGGGTTTAAGGTTTTACCTGCACTCGGTCAGCTTTCTTTGCATGTAAAACAAATCTGCAATTAAAATGTGAATCCAAACGTTTTGTTGGTGTTTGGGTCGAATCAGGTGGGCGAGATTGATGCTTCTCTGTTGGCCGCTGAAGGCTTGGAAGCATCTACAAATAAGCCACAACATCAGATTTGTGAGAACCAGGTCAGGATATTCTCCACAGTGTCCCTGTGGGTGCAACACACTGGCACACCTACCTGCTAATTGGTGCTAATAAAGACGTTTGTATCACAGAGCAAGCAGTGTTATTTGATCCTCCATTAAAAACGCAGCACAAAAACATTGGGGAGGTCCAGTTCAGTGACTGCAGTTAGCTGAGGTGAGACCCTGCAGACACCGAGCTGCTACATCTGCTTCACCCGTATGCAGGTGGATCAGTTATTAAAAATCCCCCCTGTACAGCTGTCCACAGACACCAAACCTTTCTTCCTACCAGCCAATAAACGTGCTTTTTAATGCTGAGAAGTTGCACATTTTAATGAGAGTCTATGGTGAGCTACTGGCTTTTGCAGCCACCAACATGTGGCCAAACAACTGCAAGGTTTGATGCTGCTTGAGTGTAACAGCTCACTTAATGCACAGATGCAAACATATAGAGTCATATGGAGTATACATAAATTGGCCAAATCAAGCGTGCAGAGCTACCTGCCGTGGCGAGCGCTGTGAATAAAGGAGCAGCTGAAAGTGCACCTACATGTTTCACTATTTAAACATTTGTTTGTGCTGTAGTTTGCTAATGAGACCTCGTCCTCCAGAGTTGGTGATTTTCTTTCTTTCTTTCTTTTGGTCTTTATTGGACAGGACAGATATAGAGGAGAGTAGACAGGAAAGAGAAAGAGAGGGCAAGAGGAAATGTGTCTCAGGAAATGGTCCAGGATGGAATCAGACCCAGGCAGGGTCGCCTGCTCAGCCAGAGCCACTCCAAGTATTTCTTAGAAAGGTTTTTTTTTTTCTACCTTTATTTTTTATTGGTAATTTCTTGTGTAAATGTATTTGTTAAGGTTCTAAGTTCAAGCTAACTGCACGTAGTTTTTACATTTTAAAATGTTTACTTTGATAGTATTTGTGACTTTTTGAGAGAAAATCTGTTGTTTTGAACTTTAGCTTATAATCTTTTATTGACTTCCTGATTGGTCCTCACTCTACCACCTTTTTCTTCTTGTGCTTTTGTTCTCCTAGGTCAGGAGCGCTGAAGACTGTTTGCCTCCCTCTTCAGGCCCATTTTGGAACTGCAGCTTCACCCTCAGCTAACAGCTAACCGAGCAGTGAGACGCCTAGTTAGTGAAGCAGTGCTGTGGTTTGTGTTCTGACTGTTGGATGGCCACAGGAGTGAACTACTGGAACTCTTATGAACCCAGTCGCAAGGTGAGAAAGTCCCGAAGGTTCTGATTGGCTAATTGGTCAAAACATGGCGCTGACATCACACGAGCAGCAGGGTTTGTCAGTGTCATCAGGACTGCAGGAAGTCTGTGCTAGCTTGCAGTACTAACCTTTATTTGTGATGACAACGTGTTGCAGGTGAGAGAGAGTGTGTGGGGAGGTGAACAGGAGTCGAGTAGTGAGGAAGGAGGAGGTGGAGAGGGCATATGGGACACACAAGCCATGGAGGTCAAAGGTCAACTCATCTCAGCACCTGGTGAGAATAAACGCTGACATGTGGTGATGCTACACTCTCGAGTGTGTCTGTTAGCTGTCTCTTACGTGTGTGTGTTGCTTGCATGTTGCAGACCCTCTCACCTGCCCAGACAGGAAGCAGAGAGAGCGAATGGTGGAGCTACAGGAGAGGAGGCGGAGTCTCCAGGCGCTGCTTAGCAGCCGATTGGCTGAGCTGAGACGCATCTGTCTGCAGGAAGCTGTAAGTGATGTCATAAAAAGAGATGACAATATGACTAAGACACTGACAGTGCATTCCCACCTAAACCAAAGTCTTCTTAGCTCTGCAGCTAACTAGTCTTCTTCACTCTCCAACTAATCCTTTTATCCCTCTCTGCAACTAGTCCTCTCCACGTGGTCTTCAGATGTTTTTATCTGGTGCTTGAACCTCTGCAGATGCTCTTTTTATGTCTCTAACTAGTCTTCTCTATCCAGTCCCCAACCTCTGATTACTTCAGCCGACTCTACCTTAGTTTATACTTTAACAGTGACTAAAGTAACTGCCAGATAGCTGTAAGTTGGGTTTTCCTGTGTTTTCCTGGGTCAGGAGCTGACGGGTGCAGTGCCCAGTGATTTCCCCCTGGAGGCAGGGGAGAAGCCCCCCTGTGTTCGTAGGAGAGGTGGGACGTCCCGCCAGGGAAACAGGAAGTGTCGAGTAGAGGTGAGGAGCTGAGGAGTGATTTGACTCTAAATAATTTCAACAGTGGTGGAGAATTTTACTGTCCCCCTCTGTGTGTGTTTCTGTGTGTGTTGTTTTGTTGTTGATGGAACAGTTTTGACCTTCATGTGTGTTTCAAGCTGAGGCAGTCTGTTTGTATATCCCTGTGCGTGCATGTGTTGGTGTGACCTTTAGGTATTTGCGTGTGTTTTTTCTTTAGGAGGAAGACGCTCAGCGTTCGAAGCCGAAGAAAAATTTATTCAGCGGAGCTCTGAGGAAACACAGCGACTCTGAGCACAACGCACACACGCAGACACACACACACCACGGGAAGAGGACTGTCCACAGAGGCTGCCACACAGGTAACACACACACACACACACACACACACACACACACACACACACACACACACACACACACTCAATACACATGCATTCCCTAGGCGCTCTCCCTACCCCTAACCATCAAAAATGAAAGCCTAATCCTAATCCTAACCATAACCTAACTGTAACCCTGACACTAAAACCACATTTTGAGCCTCAAAATCCCTTCAAAGTGGTGGGCATAGCAGCTTGCCAAATTTATGTCCTCACAAAGATGTCTAAACAAGTACAGACACACACACACACAGTATCCGGTTTCTGCTGCCATATTCACCTGGCACACATTTATGATACAGATGGTACCTGACCCATCTCGTTCTTCTATAGGGGAGCACTTGCAAAAAACAACAAAGACTTCACAGGGCAAGTGCTGTTATGCTCTGGTGCTGTATAAATAAAATTAATACTGTCATCCTCCAGTTGAGAGGTTTTCAGGTATAGTTGCTATGTCATGTTTATAAGGCCTAATCAAAAACGTACATACATGTATCTCTAGAAACCGAAAGCCTGATTGAAGTTTGGGTACTATCCTCTTCAGAGTAGTCACCTCACTCAGTGATACACTCGGGTCACCCTGGAAACTCTGTCGGCACATCAACAACAACATCAACACGTCCTGCATCTCGTGACAGCAGGCCATGAACTTGAGTTTGGTTTGCATCAAATAACCTCCCGCAGATGTCTCAGGACATTATGAAGCAAATAGTATTAATTTATGCAGCACTTTTCACAGATAGGAGGCACAAACTACTTTGTACTTTACTGATCTCTTTAGAAAGTTATTAGACCTCTTAAACTAGTTCCTAGACCTGTGCAGTGTGTACTCCGATCTCTGCAGGTAGTGTTATTACCGCTCTAACTCGTCCCGCTACCTCAGAAGTCCTCATACATCAGAAAGCGAGTCCCCAGAACCCTGCAACGAGTCTTCACACTCTGCAACTTATGCATCCATTTTCTAAATAATGCGAGGACTGGTATGTATCCAGTTTGCCAGGCTCTGGTCAGATCGCCTGGTTCACCAACCTCCAAAACTGGTCCTCAGATTTCTGCAACGAGTTCAAGAGGTTTAAAAAAATGTTGCTAAAAATCCCAAGTCAACGTAAATGTTTCTGACTGACTTTTAAAAGTCTACAGAATACTCCTGCCAGGGATTCAGAAACTGCACTTCACAGGTTTCTGACATTACCTTCGCATCTCACTCATGCCCAAACACACTAATTCCTTCCTAGGTGAGGAGAACTTTCACATCATGGACATGGAAGGCCTTTCTTATCTGCGCAGGTTTGTTCACATGCGAGTGGTCAGAGGCTGGGACTGGTCAACGTGAGGAGAGAAGGGGGATACAGTTTATGCTTTTTGTAATCTCATCATTACTATCACATCTCACATGTTTTCATTTGAGTCCATTATGTAACGTTCGCGCAGTGAGTAAAACCCTGCAATCAGCTCTAGTCAAAGATATGAGTCTGTTTGCATCACACTCACTGACCTCACAACTAAATTAATCAGTTTCCTGAAAGCCGTCCTCTTTGGAGGGTCTTCAAAGGACTAAAGACGCAGAAGGCGCAGTCAGTGCGATAGATGTGACATAGATACACATGCATACATATGGAGACACTCACAGCTGGCAGTAGATGAGAAGCCATTGTTTCAGGAAGATGAGGAAACCAGCGTCTTCCTGCTTTTATTCTTACTCTGTTTCTGTGTGTGTGTGTTTCCAGACGACACAGTGAGGTCAGAGAGCAGCTCGACATCAGACTCAACAGGACACGACAATGGTAATGAACACACACGCGCGCGCACACCCTTCTATCTGTACGAGGACCATCACTTAATGTTTTTCCAACACTCCTGAGCCCGAACATAAACCCGATTCTGATGTAATCCTGAAACAGAAGGTCTGTGCTGTGGACCTGCTCTCACTCTGAAGCTCTCAGTGGTCCTCGCAAAGATGGATGTACAAGCAAACACACTGTAAAACTGGTAGTGTAGCTGCAGCGCCCTCAGCTGGCTGACAGGAGGAATAACAGTAAAAGTTGAATGCAGTTCTGGTCTCGTTTTGGAGAACTGCACGGCTGCTGGCAGTGAATAGGCGAACAGACTGATTCGGCATAGGATGTTTTGATTATTTAGCATTTTTTTTTATTTTTAACACATGTTTTTATTCTCTCTCTATATTTTTATCATAAGACATTTTGTATACTAGACATCAGGCAAACACTAGACAGTTAATCAGTTAATTATTTTATCTATTTCATAATGTGCAGGTTTATCGATCTTTTTAAAGGGCGTGTTTATGAATGTGATGTTTTCCCTGCTACACTGTTCCGAAATTAAATGTCCTTAAATGATAAGACCTGCTTGTCTTACAAACATCGTGATATCTGACATAATCTTCATTGTGTACGGTTACCATGGTTACAGCTGTCTTTATCCTGACTTACAATATCATAAGGAAAATATAAGTGATTGACAGCTTTTATAAGTTGAACTGAGGTATAGATTTCAATTAAAGTTAATATTTCTAGCACAAGTAAATTTCTGTCTATGTATCTGGCAGATGACGGTGTGTCTCAGTGTCGCCCCCTGCTGGTTTCTTCTGGGTCTCCGGTGGAGGTTTTCTATCAGAACAGAACCAGGAGGAACTCCGTGCACAGGTACAGCTCAGAGCACGTCCACATTTGTGTCACGGTCTGTGATCTCATGATCGGAGCTCACAGATTTCTTGAGGTTTCATGTTCGGCGTCACCTCATCATGTTTGGTTTTGGAAGCACGAACAGCCCCTCCCCTCTGTATACTGAAAATATTTCCTTTTGTCTTTCAGAACTGAGCATCTGGACAGCCAGAAGCCCCTCCCACTGCCTCCCTCACAACCTCCTCCCCCTCCCCCTCGCTCTCAGGACTCCTCTTCCTCTGGCCCGTCTGACCCTGGAGCAGGAGGGGAGGTAGGACTCAAGGCTAATGCAGCTCGCCGTAGTAACAGCTCTGATGGCCTCCTGGACCGCATCACCCCTCCTGAGGATGATGTTGGGGTGCAGCAGGGGGGATTGTGGGTAAACGGACTGCCGGGGTCCAGAGGAACAAGCACAGCCGGCGCGTATTGGAACTCGGAGACGCTGACAGACGGACGGTCGAGGGCAAATAATGGAGTCAGCGATGGGAGAGGAAAAGGGGGAGGTGCAGGGCGAGGAAGGGGAGGAGGAAGGGGAGACAGAGGAGGAAGAGGAGCGGGGTACAGCGATGTCCTGCTGGACTATGTTTGGGGAAAACAGCAGCAGCTGCAGAGACAGCATTCTCAGCCCCACAGACAGCCAATCACATCGCAGCAGCAGGTAGTCTACAATGGCTACTCCCAGCAGCCATCAGGAGCCCCGCCCACCTACCGCGGCCCCCAAGGTGACCAGCGGCGGGTCACGGTAACCCGAACCAAATCGTGCGGTCCGTTCCTCCCGGTGCAGCAGAGCCAGACTGATACCCACAATCCCCCTCTGGTCGCCATTCAGCCCGACCCCCACCCCCACCTGCTGCCGCCCCGACCCCCTCAGCTGCCCCCCAACCAGGACTCCCAACTGGAGGAGGCCACCAGGAGCCTCCACAAGGCCCTCGCCCTGGAAGGTGAGTATTGTTACCCTTTAGCTGCTCTGCACTTCCTGTACGGAGGCTTTGGGCTCATTAGCTTACAGCTCAGCCTCTCTTACCTCCTGATGTTTGCTGATCTGTGAAGCTGTGAAGCTCAAACGTGTTGAATGTTTCATGGGATGGAGATAAAACTGGGTCAGTGCAGCAGAAACTGTCTACTGGTGTACTGCAGTGAGGAGGTGATGCCACCTGGTGGAAGTCAGACAGAATAACACAAATATGTTTGCTTCATCCATTCATTGCTTACCCACGCTTGCATCTCTGGGCAATCATCTAAGCAGAGAAGCTAAGACTTCTCTAGACCTCACGTGATTCTGCAGCATGTCCTGGGTTTGCCCCAGGGTCTCCTCCTGGTAAGACTCACCTAGGAGGTGTCCAGAAGGCATCCTATTCATCCTGAGTCACCGAGCAGGGGCTCTACTCTGGCTCTCAATCCCTCTGTCCGTCTCACGATCCACTCTCCCTTCACTTATTTAAATCCCAAGATATTTAAACTCTTCCACTTGGGGCAGCAACTCATCCTGGACTCCATAGTCCCGAAGTTGGAGGTGCTAATTCTATTCCCACTCTTTCCCACTTGGCCGGAGACTGCCTCAGTGTAAACTGGAGGTCACCGCCTGTTGTTTGTTTCATCACTCAATTTGTCTACACTGCATCAAGTCAACTTTATTGTCTGTTATCAAGTCTCAGGCGCACTACCATAGAGTTTAAATAGAAGGGTAAACGGCGCTCACTCCTTCTGTGACCTCATTTCTAGTTTCACTTCTTGTTTAATGTAACCCGATGTTCATTTATTGAGTTAGTAGATAAAACAGGGTTTGTGTATTCAGACAGATAAGTTGTTACCACACGAGCGTGTGGTGACACATAATGACACAGGTGGTTTAAAAACACCCGGATTGTAACCATCAAAAGAATCAGAGTGAAACCTCAACCCGTTCATGAAGCTTAGCTAACCAGTGAGTGATCGGTTAGCTAAGTGACTTCCTCTATTTATTTTTTTTAAATGTGTAATCTAAGGTTCAGTACACGTAACAGTGCAACAGACCACTGTGGTTTGATGTGGGTGTCATTAACAACTGTGGTTATACTGAGAGTCTTTAAACCATATCTTCTACCTAGACACAGCTAAAGTCTGCAGGGGATTCAGAGGTTGGACTGAACCTGCTGAGATGGCTGACGATTAAAGACAGTCAGCTCAGTGAAACTTGCTCTGAGTGTGGTGATGGGAGAAGTTTCCATGGAGCAGAAACTGTGATGAGCTGTTGATGTGTGATTGACAGGTCTGAGGGACTGGTACCTAAGGAACACCTTAGGCTCCTCCCACCAGAACCAGGCCAATGGAAAGGTGACCGCAGGGACCAACGGCAGTAAGATGAATGGAGGGGTCAAAGGTCAGGCGGGAGGAGGCGGGGCTCTGCAGCGGAGACGGACGACACACGGTGTCATTCAGCAGTCGGCCTATCAGACGGAGACGAATCATCATCATCACGCTGCGCCGCATCACAAACACACGCTGCCGCATTCAGCCACGTTCCACGGACACCCGCTGCACGGCAGGTATGGGTCAGATGACCACGCCCCCCTTTATACTCAGATGTTTGTTGCATAGTTTAAGACGCAAATGTGTCCGGACTAAAAGTAGATTAAAATCATAAAAACCTGCTAAAATCTACTGGATCCTTTTTTCGAAGCACGGGTTTTCTTCACTTCTAGTCTTTGCTTTGAAAGCCGGAGCGTCCGACTCGTCTTTGATCACAGCAGGTTCTTTATTCCAGACACGGCAGCAAAAACTTGCTTAGATCTTCCAACATGACTATCCTCAAGCTCGATGATGGTAATCAGTGTAAATTAGTCAAAACGTATTCAGCAGAGAGCGCTTCTCCTCAGCTTTGAGCCTTGAAGCCTCCTCGTTACAGATCCGCTCCAACCTGCTGGTCACCGCGGTCGGTCCGAACCCTGAAGAACTCTTATCCTCTGTTCAGCAGTAATGTTTGTTTTGAAGCTGCAAGAGTGATATTTAAAATGAGAACAAATGTTAAAGTACCTAAAAGGTCAAACAAAAGCAGCGCAATGAGTTTGAGGCGACTTTTAGGAAGACTTTCCTGCTGTGTGGGTAAATATCCATTTCTGTCCTTCCTACAGGTCTGTGGATGGCTCGCTCTACCACGACTCGTTTCCTGCTCAGAAACAGGAAGTCCCTCTCAGAGATCCGCCGATGGACCAACCGTCTCCTGGGACTCTGGTCTGACTCAGCAACCAATCACGATGCTGAGAGGCAGGCAAAGGGACTAATTCCAGGCTGGCTTCCTGGGATGAGCAGTATGAAGGAATGCGTGTCCAGGTGTCTGAATCAAACACACCTTGGTACTGATGAATGGAAGTTCCTGATCGTACAGGATGGAAAACCCCGCCCGCCTCGTCCTCGTCTGCCCTCAGGGTCGAGCTTCTGTTTGTAAAAATGAACCAAACCCCAGACCAGGTCCAAGGAGGGAGGAGGTCCAACCCTCCTCCCTCCTTGGACCTGCTCCTCGCTGCTCGGGTCACTGCTGCTCTGCTCGGTGAACTTCTTCTATCAGGGATGGACTTTAAGTCAACAGCTGCTTTTCCACCAAACTCTCCAGAAACATCAGTTCTATTAGGAACTAATGACAGGAAAAAGTTCCTGCAGCAATCTGTGTTGCAAAGAAGAAGATTGAGCGATTTCCTCTGACAGTTGTCCCCTGCAGGCATTAAAGTCTGGATTCAGAAAGTAATCTGTCTCGTTCTGCTTCGCCCTGATTACTGCCACCAAAAGTGTCATCTGCTGTGGAAGATGCTACATTTCTGGACTAATTAGAGATGTTCACATGCACGACCTGCCCTGAGATTTCTCAAACTATCCTAACGGCTACTTCACTCTGAGGGATTTTAGTTTCTAACATGTAAGCGACGTAAATGGTCGTGGCCAAATCTTTGGTTCTCTTCGCTCAATGGAGTCGCAGTTCTCAGAGAAACGAACTCAGCCCGATGATCATTGGCCAAAAGCAGCCGTAACTGTTCAGAAAGGAAGGTCCGGGTTCCTACGGTGGCATCAGACTGATGCTGAAACACCAGCCACATGCTGTACGCGTCTTTTCCAAATACATTTTAAGATTTATTGTTAAAAGCTGCAGATGGACGAGCCGAAGACGATTCTCTGCTTTTGTGGAAGTCGTTATTTCTCAGGCGTTCAGATTGAAGATGGAGATACGGCGTCTCTCACAGGTTCCTGTTTCTGGGATAGCTAGAACAAAGACTTCTGGAGTCCTTTCAGAGATGCAGCCATTTTCTGAAAGGTTTTAGATTAAAGCAGAAACTGAACAAGGTGTCCGTGGCTCTGTTCCTACACCCTTCAGACTGTGCTTAGACAATCAGACTCTCAAAACACCAACGAGGAGGACGTACCTCCTCTGAAGACAGATGACATCACCAGCTACCTGCAGCCAACCAGCAAAGCGCAAAAAGAACTTTTTGGTGACTTGATCAGGTGACCTGTCGATCCCTCAGGTGAGTCCAGGCAGGGAGCGTCGCGGTGAGGTTCTCCAGCGTTCTCCCGGTTTGGACTCAACATCTCTGCACTAAAACTCGAGCACCGAGTTTACTGACACCAGCTGAACTGTCGCTGCTGCTGTTTGTGGCTTTAAGCAGCTGCAAAGCGCTCGAGTAGAAACCAAACGTGAACAGAATAAATCCTCTGAAGTAAACGGAGCTTCCCACCTCACTGCTGCAGAGGGACTCACAGAAGCTGACGTACTCACGAGCCTTTCCTCCGAAAAGGGAAATATTTTCTGTACGCGTTAATTTATCTGACAACTTTAGATACTTGGAAACGAGGATGCTTGCAAACGGGACACTTTAAAAGCCGATACAAACTGCTGAAAGGTTCATTTGGTTTCTGAAAACTCGACTTTTTAACCGAGTCGAAGGATTTGAAATGTGAATATCTGACACTTTTCATTTTAGTAATTCACTTCTAATCATTTTAAGGTTTGGATAGTTTGTTGGTTTCCACTGCAGGAACACCGGAGAGGTTTTATGGTAAAGTTTTACATTTAGCAGCACTTTGCAGTGAGAAATGACAAACGCAGAAAGTTTATTTTTATTTTAACCCCTGGCAGCTGTTTCTTATCAAAGAGCCATTTTCACACATGCAACTCACACAGCTTTACTATGACTTCAGCCCATGTCCAGCTCAGTCAGATCACAAATAAACCAGTATTTAATTCCCGAGTGCAAAGTCGACGCTTTAGCCGATGCATGAATTCTGGTGCATCGTGGCCTCCGAGCTGCCCATTCCAGGCAGTTTAACCCCAGAGAGTAATTTACAAATGTGACAAAGGAAACTTAAACTCTTGTAGTCTGAACCTAGAATTTGAACGACTAGCACATATTTTGTCAGAACCACACCTGGAAGACTCCTTTCAGGGCAAAACAAAGGCACATGGTCGGTAAACGCCTCCTTTAGGGAATGTGCTTGAGATGGCCCACAATGAGTGGGGCTCTATGGCGCTCTTCCACAGGTCACTGATTCGGTTTAGAGGATCCTTTTTAGAAATGTTAAAGGGGAAGTCTTCAGTTTATCATTAGACATCAGTAGAACACCAAGACATCACAAGAATCCCCTCAAAATGTTCAACTACTGTTCCTATAAAAAGCAAAAGACACTAATTAAGTTTGGCTGCCATCCCCTTTGGTGAAGGCTTCTCTCATTTGTTTCCAATACTCTTTTCTATGGAGCTGAAACTTTGGATTGTGGTAAAATATCTTTTTTTAGTTATTAGGTGTTCGGCAGCCTCCTGAGATGAGTCGCCTTCATGCACCACAAACAGCTGCTTCTAGATTTTCATAAGGTCTTAACAGACCAGTTGGCACACATTAGCAGAGTGACAGCTGAGAAAGTTGTTTGCATTTGTGAAAATTACAGAAGAAGAGTTAATAAATATTTAAGCGATTTGGCTCCGGTGACTCCCATTCATTGAGGGTTTTGCATTAACAGGAAGTGTAAAGGCTCTTTGTTGAATGAGGCACCAATTCAAGGAAAATACCCCACAGCTACCCGTAGTTCCTGCACTGGAAACCCCTCCCCAGTTTTTGTTGTTCATGTTTTTTTAAACAGTGAATCCAGATTATGATCAGCAGATGAATCCATAATGAAACAGTCATCAGCTGCGACACAGTTTATTCTCGCAGAAAGACGAAAATAGTCACATCTAAGGGAACCAGGAGTTGTTTGATCAGACACTCGATTGATTAAGAGGGATCGCTTTGGAGGTTTCTGTATTTGTGGTTTAAATGAGATCCAGATGTGGAGAAACAGCATCAGCAGCTGGAAAGCTGCAAGAACCACTCAGACTTTCTGCCCCATTCGGAGCCCTCAGTGAAGCCATTGTCCTGCTGAGCTGACCGGGACTCCAAGTCCAGGACGACTGAAGCAATAAGAGGAGCTGTTCCAAGTTTCCCTTTGCAAATTTTATCGCTCTTTCAGGAAAAAAAAAAAAGCATTTGCAGCGACAATCAGGAAATGTCACAGTCGTCACAGTAGTGACTGTTTAATCGATGAATTAGAATTTATTCTGTTTTTTTCTTTTGTTTTTTTGGTACTCTGCTCCAGAAAAAAGATTTTATAAAAATGCCCGTGAATGAAATGCAGCTTTTTCAGCGCTGTGAAGTCAGTGTTATTAATCCATAAGTTATTGATCAGGATCTGTGTCCACACGTTCCTACTGTCTGTATTTATTGATCGTCTTTCAGCGTGCGGTTGTCTTCATAAGCTGCAGCTTTGCCTGACCCAGTCCCAGCTTTGTATTTTTAAATTCAGCTTCACTGAAACCGGCCTGACCTCCAGCTTCCCCCACAATGAAGCCGCGGTCACATGACCCAATATGACGACAAACTCAGACCAAGTCGGTAGATCAGACTGAGACTTGAGAGGTTACGATACATCAAAGAAAGTTTCTCAGGTCACAGATTCACTTTAGAAGAAGATTTTAAGACATTTTAAAGGTGAAAACATCAGATTTGTGTTCTATCACAAAAGCAAAAATCATATCTGATTTAAGTTTGGCTGTCGTCCCAGTTAGTGTAGGCTTCTCCCATTTAGCACTATCCTGTTTCCAGCGCTCTTCTGTTGATTTCAGTGTGGATCTCAAACTTGCTCAGAGAGCAAACGTCAACTTTAATTTTGAGGATCGAGAGAGCTGGATCTCCAGTTTTCACACATGACCTGTAGCCCAGAACTGTTCCAGGACTTACCCAAATACATAAAGTGGTCTTTAATCTGCTCCAGCTCTTGGATGTCTGGTGTCATGTAGGAGAGCCATCTTTGAGACAGTCCAGAGTGATTTGGTGCCTTATGAAGCTGAAGCTTCAGGCTATTTTCTAATACTGTTGAATCAGACATGAATGAGTATTTAACCTGCCAGCTGCTTAGGAAAAGTCATCGATAATGGGTTGTGGGTATGGCTGAATAGACCAACTAACAGTAGGGTGCATTCAGCACGAGAATAAATCTATTTCCAGCAGTGTAAGAATAGTCCAAATAGTGTCTTTACTGGAAGAGCCCACAGTGTTAGGAGGATGAGCTACGCCTGGTTTTCTTTAAAAACTAACAGGCCTGCCCATATTCTCTCCAGTCTCCAAGGATCATATTTTATCAAGCGTTGTTGAGGTCGAACATTCAATGGAAACCAAATGAATTTAAGGAATTCAGCAGCAGGTGATTCGGAAGAGACTGGGAATGTTGTATTGACCTGGGAGTGGGTAATGGCCAAATCCAAATCAGGGCCATTTGTTTGCATTTTTTAGGCACGTTTGCAAAACGTTTCAGTCATATTTTGCGTAAGCATCGCCGACCTCCAGAGATCCAGGCAGGGTGTTGGATAGTTTTATTTTTCTGTCTGGAAGTCTGGTCATGTGACCCTCCGGCTTCAGAAAGTCTCAGCATGCCCCTCTCCTCACTCCACGCTCACACCAAAGCAGAAACATGTGAAGATACGATGTAAATACAGCACGCGTGTTCACGACTGTTCGAGCTGCCGTACTGCTCTACCTGTACATAATACTGCAGCGCCACTAAACATACTGCAGTACCAGGATATAATGGTGTGGTACCAGTCTGAATATTTGTCACATTCTGTACTCTCCAGTACCAGTATTAGCTTGAGTGCAGTGCTGTACTCCTGCTGTAGTACTGGTAATGTGCAGTGCTAGTATTCAGGGACCAGGACTGCAGACGTGCTGATGTCCAGGTTCAGTGGAGCCTCTCTCAACCAAACCCTGTACAGTATTTTGATGATTTAACATTTCTTTCTTTCTGTGTCTCAGTATGAGAGAAAATTTCCTCCAGCTGAGTTAAGTACTTGGATTTTTAGGTTAAAGCTCTGTTTCCTGTACTGCTGAAGTTGTACTAGTCTCCAGTACAGCTCTTTGCTCTGGGGCCTCCTGCTGCCATTCTGTGTCCCAGTTCAGGTCCAGGACCAGCTGTAGTACCACTGTGTGGACTGTGGCTCTGCTACGATGCATTCAGGTGCACTGTGTACAGTCTGTTTTTTTCTGCTGTACAGTAACTCTGTTTAAAAAAAGGTTTTCTATTGGTCGTTTGTACTTTTTCCACTCTGAACTCTTTCTGATGTTTCATGATGGAAATGAAGCTTGGTGTAAATAAAGCCTGAGGCTGTCAGCAGGTGCTTTTTAAATAAAGATTTCTCTTCCTTTAGATCTGCAGTGTTTTATTGTTGGATTTTTTTTTTCCAGCGCAGTCACACAGGGGAGTAAGTGTTAGATCCTCTTGTTTCCTGGCTGTTTGTACTCGTTTCTCACAAGTAAATGCAAGTGTGCAAACATCACGATGCCAACAATGATCTGAGAAAAGAAAATTCACTGACATCTGTAGTTCAGTGTGTCTGAAACAACTTTACTGCGCGCACAGTAAAATAATACTGACAATGTAGGGACTCAAAAAATGTCTAAGGACACAGTCTTACCTGCCTCAAGGAACTTTATATTGTAAAGTAGACTCTACTATAATACAGAGAAAACCCAAACAATTACATGGTCCCCGATAAGCAAGCGCTTTGGCGACAGTGGGAAGGAAAAACTTGCTTTTAACAGGAAGAAACCTCCAGTAGAACCAGGCTCAGGGCGGGGCAGCAATTTGGTTCAAACAGTTGGGGTTTGTGGAGGAAGACGAGACAAAAACATGCTGAGGAAGAGAACCAGAGATTAATACTACCTAATAATTAAATGCAAAGTGGTGTAAAAACACAGTGATTAATGAAGAAACACTCAATGCATCAGCAGCCTCGGCCTATTGCAGCATAACTAAGGGAGGATTCAGGGTCACCTGATCCAAAGGCGCTCTGTGCCATGTACAAAGTCACTTCAGCCATCTTTCCTCCCTGTTCTGATGCTCTGTTCAAACTTCAGCAGGTCGTCTTATCCACATCTGCTTACTTCAATAGATTCAGCTGCTGCCATGTGATTGTCTGATCACATATTTGCATAAATAACCAGCTGAACAAGTTTGCCTGACAAAGTGCTGATGTGTTTAGTGTGCGGTCCAGCAGTAGGAAGTAATTGTGACAGAATATGCAAAGCAGAAACCAAATGAGTTCATTGTTTGAACAAATCTTAAACCCTTTTAACTCAAACTAAGGTCTGTTTAATACAACTAAAGAATTAGCGAAGACTATGAGCTACCTGTAAATGAACACTCAAGTTCATTATTGCTGCTATTTGTAATCACTATGTTATAAACTGTATACAAAGGATGGAAGACACCTCCATGACAAACATGTTTTTAGGTATTGCTGAATTGTGGATGTGGCGGTTGCTGTTTTTGTTATATTTGAATATAATTTTGCATGTGCATTGTTTTCATTATGATTCAGTGTATGACTGCTACTTTTGAGCAGGTCTCCTGAGAGATTTTGATCTAAATGTAAGATCCTGGTGAAACTGGGTATAAATTCATGTTCTTTCTATCAAGTGGAAGTTATTTAGAGAATTTAGGCTTTCTGACTCAAATTGTATTTTTTTAAAAAGAAAAACGTTTATTCCTTATATGTATATACATTTATTTATTTATTTTATTTTTTTCCACCAGAAATTTGCAGTTCTTTCTCAGACATTTGGCATTATTCTTCTCATAAATTTCCAATTATTGCTACGTCTTTTCATTGTACATTTGCAAAATTATTTCTCAAAAACTTATTTTTCATCTTTTAGTTTATAAATTTCCCATATTTTTGTCTGAAATTTGGTAGTATTTTTTTTTACATAAATTTGTCAATTTTTGCAAGGTTTTTTATTGTTAATTTAGAAGTTAATTTTGTAAACTTTAAATAATTTTATTTGAAATGTATCACTTTAACCTCCAACCATCAGAGGTTTTATTTCATTTATTTTTAAAATATCACACCCCCTCCCCACCACCCTGCAGCTACTTATATTTTGTTCGGATAAAAGCAGAAGGAGGAGAGGGAGGTCACGTCCTCAGTATCGGAACGCGGCCCGCCCTTCAGGGCACGTTGTGTCGGTATCCGGACGCGGGCCGCTGCTCAGGTAAACAGATGCTGAACTTTTCTCTGCCTCCGCCGGTGTGACCGTCCTCACACCGGTTCAGTGTAGCAGAAGAAGTTGGTGGAGGAGTGACGGCGGGTCATGCGCGCGTCTGTCCCGGGCGGCTGTGAAGCAGGAGGAGCGATTTAACCCGGAACTTCGTGCGCTTTTCATGTCCACATCAGAGAAACAACAAAGTTCCTGTTAGCAGTTAGCTTCAGTTAGCAACCGTGGGTCCGCTGCCGGGTCACCCAGCCCGGAGTAAAGTTCGAGTCCGGGTCGAGAGCTGCTCGGCGGGAGGGCAGGACACTCTGCGAACGGCAGTAGTGTTATAAACGAGTTTGCGCGACAGCGCGCCGTTAGCCGTTTGTTACGGTCAGTGTTCACGGGAGACTTAGAAGCTAGGGGGACCGGAGCTAACACACCGGAGCTGGACTCTGTACACCGACACACCGACTGTGGATGTTCAACAGGTCACCGACTGCTGCTGCTGAACCCGGGTGAGTGTTTACCAGAGTACCCGGAACACCGACAGGACACCTGCGGGGCGTTAAAGTGGAGCCGGTCCCCCTGGTCGATAGTAAATGAGCGAGAGAGAGAGAGAGAGAGAGCAAGGATCTTATTATTAATGTTGTATAATCTCTATACGTTTATTAACGTTATATAACAGTGTGCAGTATGTCACAGCACGTTTACTGACCTTATATAACAACATTTTGTCCGATTATTACATATATCACAGACCTAAATTCCTTCTGTCTGTTCACAACACTTATAATACGTATAAAGTTACACTAATCAAATCGGGTTACATGGGGGTGTGGGGTGTGTGCTTTAGTTCATGGTCACATACAGCTCAGCGTGGGCCAATGAAAGCATTGCGTAATAATCTTTGGGTTATTCCGTGTCAAACCAGTAAAAGCTGAAAATACCTCCACGTGATCCCCCAGAATCAGCTGATTTCTTTAATATAATAACTTTAGCGTTTCTAATGAAGTAATGGAAAGTTTTACCTTCATATTATGGCTGTTCTCAGAGTTAGAGACCCCCAAGCAAGAACACATTGGAGCCCTTATAACTTAATAAAATTCCAGGACTGAAAACATGTAAGCTCTGTTTAAACTGCACATGAATCAGGTTTAGATCCACTGCAGGTGTGACAGTCTACAGCCAACATTTCATTTTTCTATAATTCATTTTAAGCTTTATTATCATGAGATGAAACATAGATTCAGCAGTGAAAATGCACTAATTTAATGTGTATAACATGTTTTATCTGTGTGCTTATAAGTCACTGGAGAAAAATGGGAAAAGTACTTTGAGTTACCTTTCAGGGCTCAAGGGTCAGAGGACCACGTGGGACAGGTGGCTGGACAACCAGGTTATAGCATATGAAAGGTCTTTCCAGGGTCGTCCTCTGGCTGATATTCCTTCTGCATCAGAATAATTTTATGTTTTTAACAGAGCGTAAATGTGTTTTGTAGCTGGGGATGTTTAACATAGATATCCTTTTAAGGTATATAAGAAGACATAACAGAAGAGCAGTTGAAACAGCTTGTCTCGAGCTGACATTACATGTGCTTCACAGATTTAAGTGGCTCTTTAAAAGCTCAGGTGGAGTTATTTAGGTCTAAGTAACAATTTTATTTGATGTTTTTATAGAACAGCAGATTACTTTATTAAGAAGATTAAATTATTGAAGACTTTTCTGCAACTTTCTCACCTTGCAGAGTCATCCAGGGTGTCGGATCAGACCCTCTGGCAGGCTGGGCTGCATGCGTGACACCCCTGCATTACACACTGACACACACGGGTGTAGATAATATAGAAAGGAGCACATTCATGTGGGGGTCCTGGAGGAAATTGTGAGAGTCAGGTCCTTAATTTCCTGAATTCTGCTGAATGGGTCATGCACCAGATTGCACTGCTAATGTCTTTATTTATGGGTGAAATCAAAGAGCTCTCCCAGTTAAGACTGGTTGGTCTGACTCCACCAGAGCAGTGGTTTAGTCTCAGACAAAGCAAGAAATGTTGATCAGTCATTACAATAAAAATAAATGCACATGTCTTTGCTTTTTTAATATAATAAAAATTGATTGATGACCACTTTTTTCACTACACGATTGTGAACACAGAGCCGTGCGACCCTATCATTCATTCACAGCCACATGTTTTTTTTTGGAGGGCCTTGTTGGGCCCCATGCAGCTGTTTGCTTACTCTGCAGTGTAATGGAGTGCATGAACTGTCTAACGGTTACAGCTGGACTGAGGTGTAATCTAAAACCTGATCCTGTCTGTGCAGGTGGTGGCTCACGCTCTGAGGTCAGCATGGCGTTTCCTTGACAAACCCGCATCGGTTCACAGTGGACCCGTCTGGGATCAGGTTCGGTTTGACCTTAGGTGACACGCTGCGATTTCTGGACATCAATTGGTCGTTCGTCGGCTACCTGTCAGCATGCAGCTGACCTATGAGAAGCTGCCTGCTCAGCTCAGGCGGAGCTCCAGACTCAGGAAATTGACGGCCGTCCTGCTCACAGCGTACGCCGTCAAAAAGCTGTCTCCATATGTGTGGAGGAGGCTGCAGGTACGCACACACCTGTACACACAAAGGTCATTATTGTTGAATGAAACATTAAAACTAGGTGTGAAAAAAAAACCCATTTTAGTCACCAGAAATAAAAAAATTAATTATACTTTAGTCATGAGAAATTGTTGGGTAGCTAAACTAAAGATTTACAGTCAAAGCAAAAGCCCAGCTTCAGGTTGCAGATTCTCTTTGATGTTTATCGCAGCACTAAAAAAGATTTATGACGCAATAAATCACGGAGTCACTAACAACAGTTTTCTTCCCTTCTGGCAACTTTTCTCACACACAAGCTCTTAATCAGGCTCAGTCACTCACATTGGAGCTGTTGTGTTGCTGCGTGAGACACTGCTCCTCCCTTCTCTGCTTTCCAAAGGTCTAACCTGTCACTGTGGTTAGCTTTGGACCCGTAGCAATGCACTAACATGGATATCTGCTAATTATTGCTAAGTAGTAACAGGTCAATAAAACTCTAGACAGTCACAAACATCTTGGATGGTCTGTAACTCACAGCAGGACATTATTATTATTTCATTAAAAATGCTTTGAGAGGCACAAAGACTACAAACATGGTGGAGAGGACCAGTTCAATGAGTGAGACAACAATCAGCTGCAGGTGCATGGCAATCAAAGTGGCCACACCCCCTAATGTTAACCTCACTAGATGGACACTGATAGATACTGCTATACAAATTTCACCCACTGAACAGTTCTTATGGTGGGGCACATTTTACATTACAGTGGGTTTCTGCTGTAACGTACATTTTAACATAGGAGACAATGGGGATTGACTCCCTTTTGGAGTTTGCCTCAGGCGTTTGTTAGAGGAAAGGCAGTTTCTGGGTATCTCAGTGTCAGCTTCATGTTTCAGCCCCGGAGGTTTTTACTCCTACTCTGCCCTCCACCTGGACTTACAGGTGTTTCTTCAGTTTGTGGGTCAACTTATAGCTGTGGCATTTGTTCATACTGGTGTAATCAATGCTTTTTTCACTCATATTGGCAGTAGCCAATTAGTAAAGTGAAGTATATAAAATATTTTCTTTAATAGACCCTGTGCACGAGAAAATGCTAACTTCCAGTTTTACGACCGGATGTAGGGTTGTACATTTCCGGTAGCTTTATTTTGCAGTCAATCGCTACTGCGAAGATGGACTCCAGAATCATGTCCAAAACACGAAAACGGAAAGATCGCGTTAAGTTACAAAGAGCAGAGGTGGGAACACTCACCGCTGCTGTGGCATAAAAAATCAAATGGTCAATTTTGACGTTTGAAGCGTGTAGATCGATCGGTTGTTTACGTCACTCAACACAAGCAGAACTGCATCACTGCAGCAGAAGACACATCGTCCACACTCAGAAGCACATCTCTGTATAGTGACTGGTCTTATGATTTAAACAGGCAAATGTTCAGCATTCAGACTACAGGTGAAGAATAGTCAAATGTTTCCCCGTTATGTTGATATCAGCTAGTCAAGTACACACCTACACAGCATGTTAACAAACCGTGAAAAAAGCCACAAAAAATAAATGAATCATAGCTGGTAAGGATTTCTATACATTAGTGTTTACGAAGGGTATGTTGTGACTTACCTTCAAAATTACAGCGGTCCCTCGCTATAACGCGGTTCATCTTTTGCAGCTGCGCTGTTTCGCGGATTTTCTTTGTGCAAGTTTGCATGCGTCATTGTGTTCTGCATCCTGATTGGCTGCAGAACACTGTCGATCTCCTCCGTGCCGTCTCTCCTGTACAGTACAGAATCGCTACATCGATCGCTGATTCATTGATTCATTGATGTTGAATTATCTCGCAGCTGCTCTATTCTCATGTTCTGGACCTGAAAACAGGGTTTGATCTTTGGTTTTATTCTATAATACTGGACTTATTTTGCTACAAAGGTTTGAACTTTGAGAGTTTAAACAAGAGAGAAAAGTGTGAAAATGTTCACGCCTGTCTGAGAAAAGTGTATAAAGTGTGTAGTGAGGGGTTTTTACAGTCTTAAAACATCTATACTAATTGTTAAAAATAAAGTTGGCTACTTTGCGGATTTCACCCATCGCTGGTTATTTTTAGAACATAACACCCGTAATAAACGAGGGACCGCTGTACACAAATACTGAGAAATATAACATTTGAATCCTTTTTCTCTTTTGCTCTGAGGGGTGAGGGGAAAATATCGACAAGTCGACGAACATCATCTACAGATATATTCGGTAAATGCCCGAGACATCTCGAGAAATGTAAATCACCGCTTGATTCATGCGTTTGGTTGACTTGTTTTAGAAAAACCGACCATAAACAAGGAGCGAAAATCACACCGGAAACGAAGCGCTCTACAGGAGTTTCCCCACCGGAAGTAGCATGTGCTGAGGCGCACAGAGTCTATTGTATATTTTCGGCAGATAGGAAAAATTCTTTTTCTCAGGGAACGCCTTTCCTGATGCAACCTTGAAGGGATTTTTATCTCCTCCTGATCTCGAGCCTCTCACACGTTTACATGTGTAAACCACCACACTGTGGAGCCACTGGAGATACTGTGAACCAGTGAAATGTATTTTAATTTAACTGTGGTCGGTGTCGTGACAGCCCTAACAAAAGATTCCTTTAGTTTAAGTCTTTGTTTAGCAAGAAGAATACAGGGAAGCATTAGTTCATGTGTTTGCTGAGGCTGGGATGTCTACGTGAAGGTGAGTCAGCCTACGTTTCTGTTTGGATTATTTGTTCTGAACTTCCTAAATCCACAGACAAATCCTCCCCAGGATTATCAAAAGAACATTCACAAAAACACTGAAAACTAAAGATGAGATTAAAATATATAAACTGAAACCAGGAAACATATTCTGGAAGCTGACTCAGAATAAACTGACCTGAAAACAGAACTGCACAGACCTGTTCACACCTGTACAAACAGCGCAGGTGACTGTGGGTTTGTCTTTGCAGAGGCGAGCAGCAGGTAAACAGCTGGGTGTATCTGATCCATCAGTGGGTGCAGTGAGCTCTGCTGATGATGGCGGAGAGAAGAACAAGAAAGCGAAGAAGCAGAAGAAGAGTGACAGCAGGTGTGTTTTTAAAATGGCAGAGGGTTTGCTCGCCTGTCTGGCTGCTCCGGGCCTTCAGGGTCGAGCTCAGGATGAACTTCTCGTGTGTTTCTGTCCTCAGGTCTCCGTCGGTCAACAGGGACTTTTTCCTCAGACTTTCCCGGCTGCTGAAGCTCTTGTTTCCACGGTTACTTTGTCCAGAGATCGCCCTGCTCGCCTTACACTCTCTCACCCTGATGTCCCGGACCTTCCTGTCGATTTACGTCGCGTCTCTGGACGGTCTGTCTCCTTGTTTGTCTATAAAGTCATTAGTTATCCATCGCTATTATTGATCATATTTTTAGTATCAATGGTGACGTAGTTAGTTTGGCATCATCGCTAATCAGCAGTATTGATCTGCTGTGTGTGTCAGGTGTGATAGTGCGGTGTATTGTTCAGAAGGATCCTCAGGCCTTCGTGCTTCAGCTCTCCAAGTGGCTCCTCGTTGCAGTTCCTGCAACTTTCATAAACAGCGCCATCAGATTCCTGGAGGGTCAGCTGAGCCTCAGCTTCAGGACCCGATTGGTTAAACATTCCTACCAGCTGTATTTCACCAATCAGGTAACACAAACACACACAAATAAACAGCTTCGACAGGTGTGTTATCAGGACTAATGTCTGATTTTTACACTTCACTGGTTCAAGCACAGATGGACGGGGACAGTCTCGAGAGACCTCGAGCCTAAAAACTGGTACTGAATGACTGATCACCTCCATCAGGCTGTCACACAGCATTTCATTAAACCAGAAACGAAATCACTGAAGCACAACTCCATCATAAATCCATCACTGAAACCACAAATAGAAGTTTACAAACAAAAAACACAGACAGATCTAGAGCTCAGTTAAGATGAAGTGAAGTGGAGACATGGAATCATGAACTCCGCATCCTCTGAGCTAAAAATGGGCGTTCAGTTTGATATCAGTTAGAGTGCATGGGTAAGTTGGTGGTCTGTAAAAGCACTATTAAAGCTGAGTGATATGTGAAGATTATAAGGCAGCATGTGCTACCATCCAAACCTCCTTTTTGTATTTTTTCAGGTGAGACAATATCAATACGTATTCTGCACATATCCCATTAGCATGGCTCCATAAACGAGTCTGTACCTTTGAGAACTGGGAGAAAACTGAGCTGCTGAGCAGCTGAAAACATGTAGCATTAAGCAGGATCGGGGAAACATTTGGCTTTGGAACAACAGCAGCTGGACTCCTCGGTTCCCAAACACTTAATGAGTGTTGTTAAAAGCAGACGCAGTGAGAAACCCTCCCCTGCTGCTAACATCAAAGAAAAAAAAGAAAGAAATGGAAGTATTTCTCCTGTTTCAGGATCTGGGATTTTGTGTTTGTGCTACTTTTAATTAAATGTGACTTAGATTATCTGCAAATCTTCACATTTTCTGTGGAACTAGTTTGTGAACTGAACAGCTGTCAGGCACATGTTTCACACCTTTCTGCTGCCAAGTTCATGAACAAGACAGTCCGCAGAGCCCAGCAGGCCACGATTTCCTTACTTGGACAGCAGGGAGAAGCTCTATTTATGTTACCCTTAAGGAAGGTTAGCAGGGACAGCTGCAGCGCTGCCTCACTGAACAGTTGGTGGCTCAACTAGGTACTGCAGCAAATCTCCAGAACGTTTTCTGACAGTGAATGTCATTTATCTTCCGCATTATCCGTTATCAATCAGTTACAAGCTAATCTTTGACCCATTATTATAGTTGCATGTGTCCCACTTGAGGATGATCTTTGTGGCCTTTTTGTTATCTTTTGTTATCTCATCCACTGAGTGTTCTGAAGTTTGTATGTTCTGATCATTAGTCTGATGCTTATTTTTGACCTATTTATACTCTGATTGGTGAACTTGTTGATCTCTGCAGACTTACTACAGAGTCAGCAACATGGACGGGCGTCTGTCCAATCCCGATCAGTCCCTCACTGAGGACATCGTCATGTTTTCGGCCTCCATCGCTCACCTCTACTCCAACCTGACCAAACCCATCCTGGACGTGATCGTCACCTGCTACACGCTGATACGCACCGCCCACTCCAAAGGTTGCTTATGTTAGCGCCAAATGATTTCACGCATGATGTGAACACATTGGTGTGTTGCTTGTAATTAATGCTTATTTTTGACTGAGGCTGAGGTTGTTCTAACAGCGTGTCTGCGCTACATGTTTCTGCAGGAGCAAACACAACGTGGCCGTCGGTCATCGCCGGCCTGGTCGTAGCACTCACGGCTAAAGTCCTGCGCTCCTGTTCGCCTCGATTCGGGAAGCTTGTGGCCGAGGAGGCGAAGAGGAAAGGAGACTTGCGTTACATGCACTCACGAATCATCACCAACTCAGAGGAGATTGCCTTCTATGGAGGACACAAGGTAAGAAAAACACCGATGTTTTAAGAAGTGATCAGTTTGAATGACAGGTAGGTTACTGTTAAACTTTGTGGATGGAGATCACCATGTCTGTGATGGTCATGCGAGTTTGGGTGTGTTTGATTTGTAGGTGGAGCTGGCCCAGCTGCGGAGGAGCTACACGTCTCTGTCCTCTCAGATCCATCAGATCCTGCTGAAGCGCCTCTGGTACATCATGCTGGAACAGTTCCTCATGAAGTACGTGTGGAGTGCCTCCGGCCTGGTGATGGTCGCCGTGCCCATCATCACCGCCACCGGATACGCTGAACACGGTAAACACACTCCTGTTATCGGTGTACAGTATCACAGCGAGTCTGGTGCGAGTATGGCGTTCAGCTGCTTCACCTTTGACCTGTGATGTGCTCAGACTCGGAGGAGGTGAAGCAGGCTGCCATGGTGATGAAGGAGGAGGAGCTTGTGAGTGAAAGGACGCAGGCCTTCACCACAGCCAGGAACCTCCTGAACGCTGCAGCCGACGCCGTGGAGAGAATCATGAGCTCCTACAAGGAGGTATGCACGCCATGCTTCCTCCTCTTTTTCACCTCCTCTGATTCTCTGGCTGATGGTTAACAGAGGAGTATTTGAAGAAGGCAGCTGCTGGAGGGAGACTATCACTTCCTTTCTTCTGCTCGTCTTCCTCCAGTCTTCACCTTGTGTTTCCTCCCTTTCTCCTTCATGCCATGTTGATGTTTAAATGATGCACACTGACGACTGACTGCTGTGCAGGTGACGGAGCTGGCAGGTTACACTGCTCGAGTCTCTGAGATGTTGGATGTGTTTGAAGATGTGAATCAGGGGATCTACCGCCGCTCCGCAGACAGAGAGAAGGAGGAGTTAACAGCTGATGGAGGAGGAGGAGCAGTTCAACACGGGCAGAGAGTCTGTGGTCCGCTACAGATCAGAGGTGAGTCTTGTATCATGTAACACCTCTGCAGCACTTTACTCCCAAACTCTCAGCTGGGTTATCTTTGGCCCGGTGTCATTTGTCGCTTCAGTCACTAAAGGGCAAAACCCCGCCCACACACAAACTCCAAACAGGAAGTTGAGACAGCTGTTTTGTCTGTTGTGTTGTGTACAGGTCAGGTGATCAGTGTGGAAAAGGGGATTCGCTGTGAGAACCTGCCAATCATCACGCCTACCGGAGATGTAGTAGTGTCCTGTCTGAATATCCAGGTAACACACACACACACACACACACACACACACACACACACACTTATCCAGGTGACTTCAGGGTTATCCCTGACATTTTGTTACTATGAAGGTGGTTCACTTCTTAGTGGGTTACATCGCCATGGTAACCTATCCTTCAACCTTTTGTGTGCAAACAATTTTACAATAATGTTGTTGTTCTGTAAGCATAACCAAACAAATTAAGACACTTATTTGTACTTGAGGCCTTCATATCGACTGCAGGTAGACGAAGCCAAGGCAAAAATGTATTAATACAGTAGCTCCAGACTGCCAGCGTTAGCATGAGTGAGTCCAAATAATGCAAAGATATCCTGGGTATGTTGAACTTTCTTTGTAGCAGAGGACGTTGCTGTGGGCTTTTCCTTTTATTTATTTTTAATTTAATGTCTGTTACGATCCGAACCATGAATCCTCAGTGTGGTCAGTGTCGCCTCAGTGTGCAGCTAACATTTGTGGCCACATGGTGGCACTGCTGCAGTCCAGTCCTTATTTGGATTAAGCACAAAACCATCACAGATTTAAAGGAAGTCAACTGTACATGCTCGCTTTACAGACACACAAATGTATTTTTACTTTCTGCACATAATAATAATAATAATAATAATAATAATGATAATAATGATAATAGTAATACTACTACTAATGATAATAATTTCTTGGCACATTTCAAAGCCCTTAAAAACAATGTCACCTTACAACACAAAACTAACAAGAACAGTAATAAAAAGGATTTGAAATCCTGGAATAATATGATTGTGAATGATATGAAACTAGATGGCTGTAGTTGATATGCTGATGAAAACAGATCGATTCTGAGCTGTGATTTGTCCGAGAGTCTGTCTAACGAAGGGGAAGTGTTGATAGGTTTGAAAGATGAGGTGCGGCACAGCTAAAGTCCTCCGGCACACTTGGTGTTAAGTCTGAAGTGAGGAGCAGTCAGGAGAAGCTGAGCACAGGGCAGAGAAGGGGTGTAATGATGGACGTCTGACAGGTATGGGAGTGACGAGCCGCACTGAATATGCTTCTTCCTAGCTCTTCTCTTACAGATGGGACGAGAAGAAACAGTTATATAATCAGTTTTCTCAGTATAGTCAAAACATAATTGAGCAAAAATGAAAAAGAATAAGCAACAAACACGGCATTCATCTAATTCTGTGTAAACATATTTGTACTCGTAACTTTCAGTCTGGCTGATCCGCCGATGCTTTCTTGATTAAGTGTTTTTCCTCTGAAGCATCCCCTGCAGCCTCCGTGTTTAACGCCACAGCGCTGTGAACTGTGGGTAATTTCCCTCAGGCAAAGTCTGCAGCAATTACAGAAAAGAATGAATAAAGGGCTCAAAATTTCTACCAAACATCCCTCCTGCAGCCTGTTTGACACTGGGTGTCAGACACTGAACCCTCGCTGCCTTTGCGGGAGCAAGCCTCAAAGACTGTGAGTCTGTGGACATTGGGATTGGGCTCATTCTTTCCATATGCGCCTGGGGTCAGAGGTCATCGCTCATTAGCATGTGCCGAAACAGTGAGAGAGTGTGCTACTTTGTGTGTTTGTGCGTGCTCGCGGCATAGAATGAGGTTCCTGTGTTCAGTACGAGAGGATGAGAGAAGAAGAAGCAGCAGAGATGGAAACATAGAGGGGAAGAAGAGGAACATTGATGGACACAGAAACTCCTCTCTGTTGTCTGGTTCTTAACCTTTGACCTCTCTGCTCTCACAGCATGTGCTTTGATTGGTCTCTTCTTTCAGTGTGTTGTTGCGAGGAGGGACCTCCGAGATTCAGTCACATGTTTACAGGCATCACGGGGGCCTGCTCAGGGAACGAATTCAGCATCAGCAAGCTTAGGATAGATTTGAGCTGTTTTTGGCTTAACTAAACCCAACAAACACAACCACACTAAGCTAAGGACAGACGTAGCATGAAACAGCAGCGAACTAAACAAATGTGAGGGATTTAAAAATATAATCTAGGCTAAAAGAAAGACAGCTGCTGTAGCCAGAGCCAAGAATTAAAGCTGGTAAAAGATCCGGACTGTATGGTTAATAATGCAGTATGTATTTGCCCCAGGTGGGTCCTTGGGTATTTTTACTGAACTGAAATAAACTTTACATGTTTGTAGATTTGTATTTTATATTAACAATCTAAACTACCACAATAATACTTAACCAAAGCTTAAACATTTACGCTGTGGAGCAGAAGCAGAACAAAAGCACGACATCGAATTGCAAAGATATCAGAATTGTGCTTCAGTGCAATGCTGGAATAAACATAATTACATGTTTTGAAGTGTCAGGAGGCTACTGCACACCCTTGCTTTAGACGCACCCGTGCCGTCTGCAGGTTTGCAGAAGGAAGGTGGGTGGGGGGGTGGTTCTCGTACAAGCTTACGAGAATCTGCCAAATTTGAAGATAATAGCAAACCAAGCTCGCATGCTTCTCATATTAGGCAAAAGCTTGTTGTACAGGTGGTTTGTACACCTGGTGTTTGTACCCACAAAGGCTTTGATTGCAGTTACAGTAATGGCCATAATTGTTGTCAACAAAGGATTATCTTCACAGTGCCGACTCTTTGTTGTCTGCTGCCCGCGTTTCACCAAGTGAGAAGAGAAGCTACAGCTTCTCTCTTAATTATACACACGAGGACACGTTATCAGCCTTCATGTGGGGAACAGATCGAGATCACACGGGATACATTTTGTAATACTTTTTATTTTAATACGTGGGGGTTGGGCACTACGATAAAACACAGTCGGTGAAAAAAAACAGGTTTCTTTGCAGGTGTCTGTCGTACTTTCAGCCGTAGCTCAACACTACATACAGTGGGGCAAAAAAGGATTTAGTCAGCCACCGATTGTGCAAGTTCCCCCACCTAAAATGATGACAGAGGTCAGTAATTTGCACCAGAGGTACACTTCAACTGTGAGAGACAGAATGTGAAAGAAAAATCCATGAATCCACATGGTAGGATTTGTAAAGAATTTATTCATAAATCAGGGTGGAAAATAAGTATTTGGTCAATAACAAAAATACAACTCAATACTTTGTAACATAACCTTTGTTGGCAATAACAGAGGTCAAACGTTTACTATAGGTCTTTACCAGGTTTGCACACACAGTAGCTGGTGTTTTGGCCCATTCCTCCATGCAGATCTTCTCGAGAGCAGTGATGTTTTGGGGCTGTCGCCGAGCAACACGGACTTTCAACTCCCGCCACAGATTTTCTATGGGGTTGAGGTCTGGAGACTGGCTAGGCCACTCCAGGACTTTCAAATGCTTCTTACGGAGCCACTCCTTTGTTGCCCGGGCGGTGTGTTTTGGATCATTGTCATGTTGGAAGACCCAGCCTCGTTTCATCTTCAAAGTTCTCACTGATGGAAGGAGGTTTTGGCTCAAAATCTCACGATACATGGCCCCATTCATTCTGTCCTTAACACGGATCAGTCGTCCTGTCCCCTTGGCAGAAAAACAGCCCCATAGCATGATGTTTCCACCCCCATGCGTCACAGTAGGTATGGTGTTCTTGGGATGCAACTCAGTATTCTTCTTCCTCCAAACACGACGAGTTGAGTTTATACCAAAAAGTTCTACTTTGGTTTCATCTGACCACATGACATTCTCCCAATCCTCTGCTGTATCATCCATGTGCTCTCTGGCAAACTTCAGACGGGCCTGGACATGCACTGGCTTCAGCAGCGGAACACGTCTGGCACTGCGGGATTTGATTCCCTGCCGTTGTAGTGTGTTACTGATGGTGACCTTTGTTACTTTGGTCCCAGCTCTCTGCAGGTCATTCACCAGGTCCCCCCGTGTGGTTCTGGGATCTTTGCTCACCGTTCTCATGATCATTTTGACCCCACGGGATGAGATCTTGCGTGGAGCCCCAGATGGAGGGAGATTATCAGTGGTCTTGTATGTCTTCCATTTTCTGATGATTGCTCCCACAGTTGATTTTTTCACACCAAGCTGCTTGCCTATTGTAGATTCACTCTTCCCAGTCTGGTGCAGGTCTACAATACTTTTCCTGGTGTCCTTCGAAAGCTCTTTGGTCTTGGCCATGGCGGAGTTTGGAGTCTGACTGTTTGAGGCTGTGGACAGGTGTCTTTTATACAGATGATGAGTTCAAACAGGTGCCATTCATACAGGTAACGAGTGGGGGACAGTAAAGCTTCTTACAGAAGACGTTACAGGTCTGTGAGAGCCAGAGATTTTCCTTGTTTGAGGTGACCAAATACTTATTTTCCACCCTGATTTACGAATAAATTGTTTACAAATCCTACCATGTGGATTCATGGATTTTTTTTTCACATTCTGTCTCTCACAGTTGAAGTGTACCTCTGGTGCAAATTACTGACCTCTGTCATCATTTTAAGTGGGGGAACTTGCACAATCGGTGGCTGACTAAATACTTTTTTGCCCCACTGTAAATAAGGAGTCTGTGCTGTTGAGTAGTTGTGCTGTAGGAAGTAATTAGTTGGGTAGTTAATCAGTAAAAACAAAGAAAAAATTCTGACTTTTAAAACACAGACTCATCTTTAAGACAAGGTCGATCCGACTGTATTTACCACCACAGCCTGCTAAATGAATCTGTTGCTGTTGCTAACAGGATTATTAGCCGTAGCCTCGTTCTTTCAGCTGCAGCCTGGTGGTGTTAAACAGTGTGGAAAACAAGTAAAGAACAAATAATAACTGAATACAAGCCAGTGAGAAGGATTATTTGCAAGTTTAGTGCCAACAAGTGCAAGGTTTTAGTGCTTTAATTAGTATCTGGAGTACACAGCTACAGAAAACAATGAGAACTTGTATTTTCCATTCATGCTCAACAGCCTTTAGATGCGCTCTGCATCTGTTGAGCTGTTTTCTCAGAGCAGGTCAAGTCCAAACCATGTTTTCATGGCTTTGCAGGCCTGGCTTGCCTCAGTAAACCCCTTTGTCATATTTAAAACCCGGGTGTAATCTCACATCTTTAACTCCTAAATCATGCGTTGCAGTACAGGCGTCTGTGCACATATGTTCTGTAAAGACTTGGAGACACCTTTCCAGAAACGAGTCCAATCCTGTGGATTTGTCTCTCTGTGTGTCTCAGGTGGACGATGGGATGAACGTGCTGATCACTGGTCCAAACGGCTGTGGGAAGAGTTCCCTGTTCAGGATCCTCAGTGGGCTGTGGCCTGTTTATGGAGGAGTCCTGTACAGACCGGAGCCAGAGCACATGTTCTATATCCCACAGAGGTAACACTACTACTACTACTAGTACCAAATTCAGTTCAGCACTCTATATTTATATGGTTCCAATTACCACCAACAACCATTTGTCGGTGTTTTACAAAGTTAAGGCCCTAGATCCACAGCAGTTGTGGTTTCCTGTTCTGTGTGGTTTGCAGGCCTTACATGTCAGAGGGGACCCTCAGAGACCAGGTGATCTATCCGGACTCGGTGGAGGAGATGGTTCAGAGAGGACTCACAGATTCAGACCTGGAAGAGATCCTTCGCACCGTCCACCTGCGCTACATCATGGACCGAGAGGGAGGTCAGTCCGAGTGCGTGTTTAGCTGTGCTCTGCGCTTTGTTTGGAGTAAACAGGCAGAAAAACCTCCACAGCAACTCAGACTCAACTACACAAACAAACATAGAAGACGGGAAACTCGTGAGGCAGATTGTGCGGCGGTGATTGAACCAAGAATTAATTATGAGGAGTCATTTCACATCTAATGGTGCCTCGACCTCATTTCACTTCATATGACACTTAATTTTGAGAACCGCTCCATCACAAACATTCAAACCGGTTCGAATGCTCAAATCAAATTCTGCTAAATATTTAATCAGTGCCCCGTCCCCAGCCTGCCGTGAAGGGTGCTCGACTGTTTGACTGACACTTGCAGTCAGTTTGAGAGCTCGCAGCAGCTGCAGGATGATGCCAGGATGTGTCAGGGCGCAGGATTCAGGAAAGACCGGCTCACCTGTCAGCAGTATTAAACATGAAAATACAGAGAGAGCTTTTCACTTCACCTGAATCAAGTTAATGAATGAACATATCTATCATTAGTTGCAAAAAAAAGTGTAGAAAAACGTATAAAATGATGTCTTAGAGAGTGGGAATCAATCAGTAAACATGTAAATACTGAATTAGTAGTGTTACACGTACACTTGAGCCACATCATGTGTACATCAGCGCTACCAGAAGACTGTGGGGGGGAAATTTTTACACATTTCCCTTTGGGCTCGGATTCATAAAGCATCAGTCTGCAGGTGCATGGACACACGCAATTGTAAATGTCGTTTAACTGGGATCATCTGTAGCTGTTGTAATGCAATGCTGCTGTGGCGACACCTGTGTATGTGCTTCTCAGGTTGGGAGTCGGTCAATGACTGGAAAGATGTTCTGTCTGGAGGAGAGAAGCAGCGGATGGGGATGGCTCGGATGTTCTACCACCGGTAAGGTCTCACTCTTCAATGAGTGAAGGATGCTCACAGCATCTGGCTGTGCTCGGGCTGGACTTTGGACAGAGACGTCATGAAAGAGCGATGAGGTGCTCAAAGAGTTCTGAACAGAAATCTGAAGGAAGCGTTTTTAATGGTAAAGGTGGTGGTAAACCTGCCCTCTGCCTCCACAGAGCCAGCCAACAGCTGAACCGAGAAACATGCTAACTGAGGTGGTGTTGCAGTAGAGGTTTGCTGCTGTGTAGTAGCTGTATTATAGGTGGTATGTAGGTGAGTGTAGGCTCACTTTGTCCATAATGTAAACTGTTGTGTTTCTTGGCTCAGGGTGGGAGGATCTGAGACGTAGCTCGTGTTGGTGCTTTGAACTGAGCGCCTTTAGAAACTGTAATGTGTTAACTTTGCATATGAAATCAGATTTGACTCATGATGATTCTGTATGTTTCAACGGCATTAAAGTTAACGGCTCTCTCCCTATTCAGTTAGATAGCTGCTTTAAAATAACCACCCCAGTAACGCCCACATTTCCTTGGACACGCTCCCTTCGAGCAAACTCTAAACGCTGGGCGTGCTCGTGTTGAGCTTCAGCGTAGCTCTCACTATTGGCCTCAGTATTAGCATTATGGCCTATTCATTATCAGGTCAACCCGGTGAGTTAAATCGGCACCCCCATGACCTGTTTAGGACTGTGACCGCTGCCGTGTTTATTTTACACACCTCAGCACTGTTAAACCAACATGTTTCCGTTTTCCATCAGGGTGAAACGTCCCTGCAGCTGGTTCAGATGCAGTCAGCGCAGGCGTCAGGCCTGCTTCTGTTTATTCTGTCAGATTATGCTCCGCTATTAAAATAATGGTTTCATCTGCTGCCACCTTTATGATGACTAACATACTGTAAGTGGCCTGTTTATGAGCCGTGAACAGATTTCGCACCAGTTCAGACAGCTGACGACTTCTTGTGTTTATTTTTTCCCAGGGAAGAATAACAAATATTAAAGGACAGTTTAGCCCCAAATCTGTACAAATTCTGCAGTGAAAGGTCAAGTTTCTGTATCACAGAAGAGCAAGTGTCTGTCTATCCAAGATGAGACAGCGTGACACATGAAACGTCTGCGTGTTGTGTTGCTGAGATATAAACTGAAGTTTAAATGGGACTGTACTTTAGCGTACAGGTAAATGTGTGTTTGCGTTTGTAGAGAATTCATGTTATTTTCATGCCGACTTATTTTGGTGGCTAGAAAAACTCAGAACGTAGAAATAATAGAAGCTGCCTTTTGAGAAAGCCGTTTTAGAAGCATGCAAATGTCACAGATGCTCAGCGTGACAGTGACTCTGTGTGCGCCCACCATAGTCACCCTGTCTTCTCTCGCTCTTTTCCTCTCTTTGTGTGTTTGTGAATGTCTCTCGCCCAGCCCAAGGTACGCTCTGCTGGACGAGTGTACGAGCGCCGTGAGCATCGACGTGGAGGGAGGAATCTTCCAGGCTGCGAAGGATGCTGGGATCGCACTGCTGTCAATTACTCACAGGCCTTCCCTATGGTCAGTACACACACAAACACACACACTGAATCTCAGTGACCTTGACCTCAAGGTCAGAGGTCAAGTTTTCCGAATATCTTGAAGGAGGAACGGTTTTGAAACTGTAATCTGCTAGGAGGCTGAGGGGTACTGCTGCTAGTACTAAAAGTAAAAAGGTGTCATTGGTCATGTGGGAAGCTTCCAGCATCATGTGAGTCCAAAGACAACAGTTACACTGTGAGTGCTCATGAAAAAGAGGGCGACTCTTAAAATGTGGCTGGATGGTTTTTGTTGCAGTCTGAAAATGATCATATCTGTGACTGCTCTTTGAGAGTGTGTTATAACTGAGACGTCACCTATTACACGTTTATTTGAATTTTGTGGATTATTTCTCATGTCTTGCATTCAAGACGCAAAAGAAACAAGCATGGTGGCAAAATGAAAGCGTGGTATTCTAAAAGATCAGATGCCAGCTGAGTCTGTCATCTCTGCTGCTTCTGTGTCATCAGGTTAACTTTTGTGGGTTAAATTTGCACAATTTCTAAACAACAATGACATTCAAACACTTTTCAAGGTGATGTTTCCTGACTTGGAACATGTAAATGCTTTCATTTAATATTTTTTTTGTCTTTATGTCTTTACAAAGTCTTTAAATGTCATAAATAAAGTTTTACACAGCGTGCAGCAAAACTGAAATCCACAGACTAGTGAAACTCGAGATGCCAAAACTGCAGATAAAACTACGTGACTCATGTGACTCAAAGATCACGAGTGAACTCAGGTTTTATTTAATTTTATTTTCAGCCTGCAGGGGGCAGCATAGCTCTGAGCTGCTGCCGGCTGCCACACCCTCCAACTAATCTTCTCCTCCTCTGTCTCACAGGAAGTACCACTCTCACCTGCTGCAGTTCGATGGAGAAGGAGGGTGGAGGTTTGAACCTCTGGATGCCTCCACGCGCCTCTCTCTGCAGGTCTGTGTGTGTTTAATTCGAGCTCTATGATTGGTCCCCGGCAGCAGGTGTTTTATTTGAGCGTGTGCTGCTGTGAGACCGTGTCATGTTAGAAACAAAAAAGATGTGCGCAGTTTGTTTGGAGGGTCCAGCCCCCAGGTGGCTCTTGTTCAGGTCTGTTTGTAAGATTTATACTTAAACTTAGCTGTAAGACACAAAAACTCGGCTTAAATGTGCTTATTATTGATCCATAAGCATTAAAACAGCTTAAAGTGAATGCAGCTGTCTCTGATTTTCCTTCAGCAATACAGCGCAGATCAGGATTTAGTCAGGAATGGCTGTGGAACAAAAGAGAAAAGCATCTCAAAGTGCTGTCATCAGTCTCTTGCAAAAATGCCAGAAAAGCTGTGATTACTTCTTTCTAATGCGACGCCGCATTATGCTTTTACTTCAGCACACCTGCATGTGGAAAATAACTTGTCAGATCTTTAATTTATGCTGGATTACCACGCTTGGACTCTAGAGCTACACAGATAACATTGCTGCACATTTAGGCTGGATGACGACACGGCGACATGCCAAGAGTGCTTTTATTAAAAGAGTGATCAATATGAAATGCACACATATGATTTGATATGATAGTGCACATTAAAAAAACAGTTGGTTTCAGCCAACAATGAAGCCATTAAACTCCACTGAGCTGTTAGTTATTTGTGTTCATTTGGATAAAAACTAAAGTGTTAAAACTGAAACGTCTCAGAGTATGAACAGCAGCTCTCATCTTCTGTTAGCTAAAAAGCAGAATTTAGAGTTTGCCGATTGTTGCCACACACACAGTTTTGATATTTAACGTGTGTGTTCAAACTTTGGGCTTGTTGGTGTTGCTGTGAGAGTGGATGGGAGGGGACGACAATCAGTGTTCAGCAGAGACAAAACGTATAACACGAAGAGTCTGGAAGATAACAGTGGGTGACGAGATCAAAGGCTAAAACATACACAGGTAAAACAAAGGTGATCAAACGCACCACGGAGTCGCCCACTGCCTTCTGCTTACCGGGATTAAACAGCGAGTCGGTCTTAATATTCTTCATCATTCGGCCGGTGCTGCATCTCCCTCCGTGATGAAGGAGACCTTTGAGTCCGAGCCTGAGGCGCACAATGTAAAACATTCAGCAAAAAATTTAACATTAAAATTATTTGGTCATATTCCACGTGTCCTTTGAGAAGCTCTATAGGAGGCGTAGTATCCCAAACTTCACCAGCAGGAAAATCACTTTGCATAGAGTCAAGATTATGTCAAAGTAACTTTATAAATAGCTGTTCATACATATAAAAGTCATCTCGAGTGACCCCTGTAATCCCAGCTCCCCGCTCTGTATGTAAATCGGAGTCGGTTGTGTTTGCATAGGCCAGAGGACCGCACAGGTTCAGGTTTGGAAACCCACATTTATCTGCAACCACAGAGCTCAAAACACAGAGGCTACACGGTCACTTCATCTTTACTCATAACTGGACGTTTTATTTTATTAGCCATTTGCAAGCTGAATTCTAATAACAGCTCACTGCTTAATACATACAGAACAGCAAGGCTGCTCTGCTCAATGGGTCATGAATTCCTTTAATTAAACTGAATCTCAGAGGTATCTTTGACTTATTTTTACATTGAGATCACTTATTGCAGCTTTATGGGCTCATTGGACTCTAACAGCTTCTCCTAATGTGACAGAAAGTGGAGAAACATGAAGGATCATGATCAGTGATGCCCCGTTGTTAGACAGTTTCCTCTTATACGTGGGATCTAAACGGTTCTCCCTTCGTTATGCAGGGTTAACAGAGGTCATTATCATTTGCAGACTTTAAGCTTTTACACAGTTCAGACGTTTCTGCATATTTTGTTGATGACCTCAGTTCATTTTGGGAAGTTTTTTACTGCTTTTAAAGACAGAAATGTACCAAAAGCATCTCCAAGTTTGGCAGAAATATCTCTAAAACCTGCCACGTGTCCAACATCATGTGGATGACTTGTTTCTGAAAGATTGCGTCTTGTTATCGGGGGTCAGAGTGCGCGGTGGCTTTGCAAACTCCTCGGCAGAGTTTCGTTGAAATGCTTCCCCTCCTCTCAGTTTCGTGGTCACATGATGGGATTTGTTAGGTGAAAGGTTGAGTTGATGGCTTTCACAATAAAAAGAAAAACTAGGCCTGATGATAGCTTTATAGAAATTTATACGGTTCAGATTTTTAGAATATAATTATTTCGCACAGGGGAGGGGCTTTGGTGCGATACTTAGGGCTGTCACTGGAACACCCACACACAGCTCAATACCGCGCGAACAGAAACCTAAACTCTTTGCAGGAGTTAAACAAGCTCAGCGTCCTGACTGTGAGCCGTTAGCAGCTGCTGGATCAGTTCTGTCAGTGCGTTTCTGTTTCGTACCCGCAGGACGACCCCCCGGCATCACTGTTCAGCATCTGTAACTCCGTGAAAGCGATGTTCACATCCTGCTGTGATCATCCCGCTGCGCCGAGGAGAGAGAGCGGAGCTGATCACTGAACCCTCCTGACTCGTAAACACGCTAAAATTACCGCGACCCCTCTGACTGCTGCCTTTGCGCATGCAGCGGTTACTGTGGTAACCATCAGCACCACAACAACACGCCTGCGGCACATGATGTGTGAGCGAGTGAGGTCAAAGCGCGGAAGCGGCGAGGAGAGTGAGAACAGCCAGTCAGCTGGCTCCTCGCTGTCATGTGACGGATCATTAGTGGCTGCAGGGCTGCTGCAGTTTATCATTAGCCTCCAGATTTGAAGGTAGAGTTTATTAATCCAGAGCATGAAGTGCTTATTAACCTGCTCAGCTTCACCTGAAACAGTGAAAACAGGTTTGAGCAGAAGCTGCTGTGGGAAGAACACACAGATCTACTCTGCGGGAAGTCTAACAGACTTCATCTCCTCAGGGGTCGATCCCAACACCTCAGCAGTGATCATGATGCTCAGCCTGCAGCTTCACGGAGAAAACTATAATAAGGACAATCAGACAAAGATACATATATTTAACACACAAACACAGCAGCAGGATTCAAGCACATCATCGCACACTTAATCTGCGATTAAACACAGTATCTAATTATAGGATTGACTGGTGCACAAACGGGTCTCTTGTTCTTCAGTGCACGTTGGTGACTTTGTTTATTTTACCCTCACTTATGTGAGGAGCTCGGGTGAAGTACTGACTTCAGGTACTCAAGTCATTACCGCTTAGAGCGGCTAAAATATGCAAAAATATTGATATTAAGCACCAGCACATCAGCGGTCATATCACACGAGGATCCATGCAATGATTTAGCATCGCGCGTCGTGTTTGCTGCCAAATACGAAAGGAAATAAAGGCTCGGCGTATACACATTACACCGATTGAACTGCAGAAATAACAAAAAAGCAATCTGTGTACTCGTCCCCACGGACGAAGGCGTTCCAGGATAACAGATGGCCTATCGTTACATCCTGGTATTTACGGGAAAGTACCTGCTGGATAGTTGTATTATTGATACCAGGTGAAGGATCTGATACAGTCTCCTCTGGTGTGATTCTGGTAATTTCTGTAACACTATTACTTTCACTGCACTTACTAAAAAACGCTGTGTTAGTGTTCACGCCCGAGATACTCAGCAGCAGTAGCAGAGCTGTGTGATTAGAGTCCTTAAGAACGTATCGATCATGCCTGAGCTGACCCTAAGCAGCCTGGTGAGGTCCCAGCCGGGTGTATTGATAAAGGCCTGAGGATGCAAACACTGTTAATGAACTCTTGTGTCAGACAAGTTTACTGTGAGCAAAGTGGAGGTAAAGATTGGACCACTTACCGTTTCACTCTGTGCATTATGCTACGTTCACAGATGTCAATGTAATGTACGTGCCATTATTTACAATTTTATTTCTGCATTTTTTCCTCCTGTTCTGGAAGAGAATGGATCAGCTCGAGGAGAGAAATCCAACCATGAGCTCGTGTTTTGGCTGTGAAAGTGTAGAGAGACACAGGCACACGAGAAACAAGTATAAACAACAGCGTGAGCTACATGTGTAGTCTAGATTAAACGCAGAACTATAAATCACACATCAGCTGGCTCCCAGCCACATAGACATGCGAGTGGCAGTACACATTTGTAGTAATGCTTCCTCGTGTTTCTTTGTTTTGATAAATTTAGTATTTAGTGAGTAACTATGACAGTCTTGAGCTTCTTCACAAGGCTCCATCGCATCATAACAGCGCTAAAAAGTTGTGGTATGTTAACAGGAAGTTGTGATGCATCATGCAGTGTCGAGTGTCAGGCTTCAGTTTGTAGCGTCATATTTTCGTCTTCCATTGACTTGCAGTCAGTTGTTTCTTTGCCTGTAGAGTAAACATTAATGACTATTGTTTAGCTGGGGTATCAACCAGGAACAGGCGGCCACATTAAGGAAGCAAACACGCAATAACCAAAGTTATTATAATTCTAGATGCTGTTTGTAGTAATGGTGGATAAAGCTGCTGAATCAGGAAACAGAGCTTTCAGGTACAAGTACAGACACCGGTGGATTTAAGAGTGACAGGAAGCTTAGAGAAAACAAACAAATGCAACACCTGTAACAGCAATATTCAGAGAAAAGTAAACATAATATATTCATTGTATTTCTATGTGTCTGTGTTTGTGGTTTCTGTGATGTGCTGTGTCTCAGGAGGAGAAGCATCGTTTGGAGAACCAGCTGCTGGGAATTCCTAAGATGCAGCAGAGACTTTCAGAGCTGTGTGTCCTGTTGGGGGAGGCCGAAGGGGAGAAAGAAGAGAAGCTAGCCTCCTGAGATTACACACTGATGATTGTATTTACTGGTTAGCATTGAGAGAAACGCACACACACGTTTGTATTCCTTACTTGTAGGGCCCCGCGTTGACTTGATGTAACTCCTGTAATGTGCACTGGACACAAAGTCCCCAGAGAGCGGAAGTGACCGCACATGTTATAAATACCCTTAAAATGTACAAATGCCTTTGTAAAGCAGAATTATCCCCAAAGTGTCCTCAAAATGCAGAAATGTCCTCATAATTCACAAATGTCCTCACTGTGAAGATATGTCCTTACAATTCAGAAGTGTCCTCAAAGTAAAAAAAAAAAAAATCCTCAGAATTAAAAAGTAGCCTAATATTACCTCAAAATGTCGACGTCTCACCAGAGTTCAGAAATGTCCTCATAATACAGAGATGTAAATGCTCTGAGAAAGCACAAGTGCCCTCATGGTGTAGAAATCCCAGTATAGTTCAAAGTGTTCCAAAATGTCCTTGTAATTCAGAACTTTCCTCATATTACAGAAATTCCATCACTGTGCATGAAAACCTTTTGCTATGCAGAAATGTCCTCATATTGCAGTGTGCCTGATGGATGGGCCACACAAAGATGGACAAACATGCGCGCGCACACACACACACACACACACACATGCTAAGCAGGTAAATCGTATGACTGAAGTGAGTTTTAACTGTGAGTTTGTTTGTTTTTAAATTTTATCTCGTGAGCACTGCCGGTTTGCTGTCAGAGCTGCTGTTTCTCAAAGACGCCCATGATCAGTTGGCCTGTTTTTTACGAAGCACTTCCTGTCCTGATTGGTTATCTCGCTTATTTTAAATGGCTCGTTTCTACTGTCACGTAACCTTGTTTACATACATTAGTTGGCTGGAATAAATAAGCACCTAGAGTTTTTATTCAATTCAGCTTTAGGGGCGATCGTGGCTCGAGAGTTGGGAGTTCGCCTTGTAATCGGAAGGCTGCCGGTTCGAGCCCCGGCTCCGACAGTCTCGATCATTGTGTCCTTGGGCAAGACACTTCACCCGTTGCCTACTGGTGGTGTTCAGAGGGCCCGGTGGCACCAGTGCAGCCTCGCCTCTGTCAGTGCGCCCCAGGGTGGCTGTGGCTACAATGTAGCTGCCATCACCAGTGGGTGGATGACTGGATGTGTAAAGCGCTTTGGGGTCCTTAGGGACTAGTAAAGCGTTTGTACAAATACAGGCCATTTACCATTTATTTACAATAAGAAATCGCCACAGCAGTCACATTAGAGCGCTTTGCATTGTGAGGCTATGACAGGTTGGCTGTCAGCCTGAAGTGGTCCAGGTGAGGTGAGGGGAGGTTTTTTCTGCTGATAGCTCAAGTATTCTTGTATAGAAACAGCAGGTTTTTATACAACTTGATAAATGGTCTTGATCACCTGGTAGCCTGTGTTAGGAAAAATATGCTTTCCTTGACCAGTTTGCAAGTATGGTAGTTGTGTATTTGTGCTGCATTAAAAACTTAGTGATTGCTTTGGTCGCTGCCAGAGTGCTGCAGTTGCTGGTAGTTTGCATAGAAGATGCCGTTTTGTCTGCAAACACTCGTTAAACACTGAGGGGAGGTGAAATGCAACTCAGAGGCGGAGACCAATTTGCCTTCAAAGTAAAAGTTGTGCCTTATTGGTGAAACAAATGTTTCAAAATGTGCAACTTTTACTTTGAAGGTGGGCGGTCTCTGTTAGTGAGTGGTTGGTGAGTGTTTGCAGACAGGTTGCCATCTTCCATGCAAACTACATCCGTCTGTCGCAGTCTGCTAGTGACCAAAGAAATCTGAGAGGTTTTTGGTGCAGCACTGTATACATTTTTTAAACCAGTTTCATTTAGATAACACAAGCAACCACTCGCCAAACAGTCTGTAAGCTGCTTTTGTAAACAGACTTTTAATTTGAAAGGTGAGGATCAGTTTATCCACATATGCCATTGACCTTTTTTCCACCAACTGTGTGCTGGTCCTAACCCCCCCCCCCCCCCCCCCCCCCCAAAAAAAAAGAAAAAAAAACAACAACAGAAAAACAAACAGTACCAGTATAGCTCCAGAAAAATAAGTTCCACTGGGGAAACCACTGATGTCAGAGGCTGTGGGTGGGGCTACACTGGATAACATCTGCCTTTTAAACCTGTGAAGTTTGTGCTGGTTCTCCAAAGACAGTAAGACAAGGACCGTAAACACTGATCTGACAGCAGCCGTCAGCTGACTGAGAACAAAGAGAGGAGCAGCAGATTTGACAGAAAAGGATCAGCTGAGTCACATGACTGCTAAGCAGTCACGTGACAGCGGAGTCCGTTTATATATATTTTTAATTGTGATATTTAATCCTTTCCTGCGTGTACAAATAAACAGTATATTATATGCACAATCAGTAATATAAACAGCAGCTTCACTGATCAACAACAGAATAATCTGCTGCTGCAGTTTGAATAAAGAAACTTTATTTAGAGAAATGTAAACTACATGTTCCAGTGCAATCAGAATGAAGAAGAGGAGGGTGATGAAGATCCAATTATAACGATGCTGTGTGATGTCATGATGATGATGTCTGGATGTTTATTAAAAATAAATAAATAAAAAGTTTACTAATGCGTTTTGTTTGTTGTTGTTTTTTCCTCTGATCAGGTGACCAACAAACAGTATAATCAATTATTTCCTCTTAAGTGAGCAATAATCTTCATCTTTCTTACAAATGTCTCCATGTCTGAGTCTGACGCACATTAACAAACGTTATTTTTCGCGCTGGCTACCTTCTGATTACCACGGGCGCAATGAAGTTACATCTGCACCTTGAACGCATCACAGGGAGGAGGACTAGAAAAGGTGCTGAAGGTGTATCCTGTTCGTAGGATGTCATTAGTTTGTGATTACTGAGCGAGTATGTGCATGCCGTCGCTGGAAACGATGCGGGGCTTATTTAAAAGGAACTCATTCAACAGAAATACGCACTAACATGCCTGTGAGACTCAACTGCGTTCCGGACCTTTAACCCCTGCCAGCCCGTGGTTTAAAAGCGCTCCTACCTCTGCCCAGTTTCACCAGTTTAATCCCTGTTGGCTTTTCAAATTAAGAGTTTGGCTAATAAAACACGTACTCCACTGTGGTTTAGTAAACTGTACTGGTGGTTTACGGAGACTCTGGAAACCACACGACTCTTCAAATAGACGTCACAGGGGTACAAGATGTAGCATCATACGCGAGAATTTACTGTTAGGGATGCGTCTGTACTACACTAACTACACGTTTGCTCGTTAGTACTGCTATTAGAACAAAAGTATCTGGATACATCCTCATCCGCTAAAAACCCACATTGTAATATTAATAATAAGACTTTACTTGTTGAGTTATTTAAACGTGGATTTAATTGGGCCATCTTAAGTATCAGAGGTAAAAGTCGCCTATTTTATTCATATAAATAAATTTTTTTTTTCTCATATTAAACCCACGCATGAAGTATTTCACTTTCAGAGGATCGATATTCTGACTGACACTGAGTGTTGACTGGACAGATGGGATCGATAGCTTTTAATTATTAAAACCTCTGGATTTCTAAGCCAGGCTTCGCGGTGGGTTTTCGGCTGTGGACCTTGGAGCGCAGCGGGGCGGGGTCTCTGTCAAACCTGTTGTGCGTCTCTCCGCGCGGACTGTGCGGATCCGGGTGTCTGCTGGGGTCTTTTGGAAGTTTCTCGGGCTACTCGGACGCCGGGAGGACGGCACAGCAGCCTGGCGAGCTCAGGTGAGTCGGACCCGGACCTCATCGCCCCCCTTGTCACGGCTCTGAGTTGTCCCGCTGCTGTAGGAAGGAAAAGGCGTGAGAGTCAGGCGTGTCTGCCCGACACACGCCAGACTCCATTCAGGAATGTAGTAGTTTTAGATGTTGCCGGTTTTCCGTTAGGCTGTTTATCTGAGGGAGGCAGCTGCCGATGGCTTTAGAACCGGGAGGAGATGCTCTTTGACTCCGCTCAGAAACATTGATATTATGACCAGCACCAGGTTATGTCCCCCGGGTTTAATTTACAGAGCCGTAAATACAGAGCGGCTCAGACTCTGGACTGGGAGTTTAAAAGTGGACAATCCCTTCAGGGAGTCTGGCCGGCGGTCTGACTGAAGCCGGTTTAACAGCAGGAGTGATAAATGTGGTGCTGGGTTCAGTTTGTAAGTCTGCCTCCTCACTGAGTGCTTCTGTGTGTGTCCGTGTCGGCCGTTTCCAGCCTGTCCTGGCACGGCACGGCACGGCCGCAGCAGCCACTGAATAGCTGGCATTCCAACACACACAGACACACACACTCTCACACTCTGTGCTGCTGTTATGGCTGGAGCGAGTTTAGAAGTCACCTTTGCAGACTTGCATAAGGGAAGTGAGCATCACGCGACACTCTGAGAACATAAACAAAAAACAATACAACCCCCCCCCCCTCCCTCCCCGTCCTCCCCCTCTCCTCCCCCTCTCCTCCTCCTACACAAACACACAGAAAGTTGCTGGACCTGCTCTTTGTTCCAGTTTAAATTAATGTGGTCAGTATTTCTAGGGAAACTGGGCAGGGCCGCTGATATTTTCTGTTTGGGCCCTCGGGGCCCCTTAAGCTCCTGGATACCACATGACTCCAGGCTGATGCAGATCTGCTGGTCCTGATTCAGTTTTTAAAGTTGCACTGTGTTACCCTTCCACAGATCCTGCTCAGGCTTTAACTGCTGCTTTGTTGGTGTATCAGACTTCCTGTCTGTGGTTGCAGCATGTTGGCTCCTGCTGAATGTAGCCTATAGAATAGTAAAGTTGTTGGGACTCCTTCCAGAGGCAGAAGTGGCGCTCTGGTTTAGTTTGCAGTGACAATCCGGTTGATGGTGCTGAAGGAGATTATCGGTCTGAGTCTGTGGTTTGCTGAAAAAGTGCGAAAAAGAGCAGAATGCTCCTTTATTATTTTGTGATGTTTAGGAACAGCTGAACCTTTTTTTCGTTCAAACTCTTGATGTTCTGCATGAAGGTTTGAATTACTGAACACAATACATGGAACACTGGGGAAAATGGTTTGTTCAGATACTTAAAGTTCATGCTTTTAAAGACAGAAAGAAACTGTGTTTAAATCTGGATTCCAGTGCTCAGCTAACTTGCTTCAGTTTACCCACTCCTCTTCCAGACATCTTGCTATCTTGGGAATGTTTCCAGTCACTTAAGCTCATCAGCCACTTTATTAGGTACACCTGTTCAACTGCTTGTTAGCACAAATATCTAATGAGGCAACCACATGGCAGCAGCTCATTGCATTTAGGCATGTAGACATGGTCAAGCTGACCTACTCATCAGAATGAGGAAGAACAGTGGTGGTTGTTGGTGCCAGAGGGTCTGTCCGAGTATTTCAGAAAATGATCATCTGCTGGGATTTTCCCAAACATGCATCTCCAGGGTTTACAGAGAATGGTCTGTAAAAGGGAAAATACCCTGTGAGCTGCAGCTCTCTGGGTTAAAATGATGTGTTGACAAGCTGCTTTGAGGCGATAAGAAAGCAACATTTACTTAAATAACCACCCATTGCTGCCAAGGTATGCAGAAGAGCATCTCTGAACGGCCAACACATTGAACCTTGAAGCAGGGTTACAGCAGCAGAAGACCGAAAACTGAGGCTGCAGTTCCCGCGGGCTCACCAAAACTGGGCAGGAGAAGACTGGAAAGACATTGTCTGGTCAGTCTCAATTTCTGCTGCATCATTCACATGATAGGGACAGACTTTAAACAGCATGACAGCATGAATCCATCCTGCTTTGTGAACAGTTCAGGCTGCTGCTGGTGAAATGGTGTGGAGCATATTTTCTTTGCACACTTTGTGCACCTTAGTACCAACTGAGCGTCTTTTAACCATCACAGCCTGCCTTAATATTTTTACTGAGCATGTCCACACCTTTCTGACCTCAGTGTACCCATCCTCTGATGACAGCTGCCAGTTTTAATGGTCACCAGGACATGAAAGCTGCAGGTGAAATATGAAAGAATCTGCCTAAAAGGTTTTCCTCAACATTAAGTTTTAAAAACCTTCTTTTTCCTCTCAGAAGATTTACTCGTACCTCCATCTGTGCTGCTTTTCGTTTGAACACCACGTCTTTCTTATAATTCTGGTTGAAATGATTTTGTGTTTGGATTTCTGACTGTACGCACTTCAGGTTTCTTTTATACAAAACCTCGTTCTTTTAGAGAAAAACAGAAAAAAAATCACAGAGACTGAAAAAAATCCAAACATGAATTTTGATTATTGATTAAATTATTTCAGTTTAACTCACAAGCAAAGCCGTGTTATTCCTCCAGCTCCTTTTTATTGAAAAGTACAGGAGCTGCCCACATGCTGCATAAGTAAGACAATAAGATTATAATAGAACAACAAAATGCATCAAATACATAAAAACTGTCCAAATGAAAAAATATCATAACTAATGTTTAATAACCTTGATAATTCACAGTAAAGGTGATTCACACGTAGATGGAACAAATGGAAACTGATGAAAATCAATTAACAGATTTAAAATAGAGGCAGTGTGGTCAAAGTTTATTGAAAACAAAATGAAGGTTTCGCTGCTGGCAGTGAGGAGCAGCTCTAATGCATGACTTTGTTTCTTTGTGCAATCATTAGATTTCTGCAGCAGCCTGACAGTCACAGTTCAGGGCCGCACTGATAAAAATGTTAAATTGTAGATTTTCTGAATGGACTCTGGTTTAAAGAGACAACCTGAAGACTCCTTTACCCGATTTAACCCAGAAACCCGAATGAAGCTCACCCACTGACCACCCTGGCATGTGATCGGCTTGAGGCAGTGACATCATGCTCCTCCTCCTCATCCTCCTTTTCCTCCTCATCATCAGTGAGATGAAGATTACTTAACTGAAATGCCCATTTGACTAATCTGAAGGGTTTAGTCTGAGTCCAGCTTCAGAGTCAGATTACTGTCTAATCCACACACACACACACACACACACACACACACACACACACACACACACACACACACACACACACACACACACACACACACACACAGGGTTAATGTGCTTTAATCTGCAGTTTTAGTCCAACTGGGCTCGCACCAGTAACACCAGCACAGAGTGCTCTACTTTCCTGAAAGTCACCATCGTGTTTCCTCGTTTCCTGCTGCAGAGGATTTGATGCAGTGTTAGCAGATGAGCTGATCTGATCAGCTAATTGATTAATCAGCAAATACAAATAGAGTGAGGTCTTTTTAAACGGGGCAGAATCTGCAGAATCAGTGACAACATCACTTCACAGATGTGAGAAATATGTGATTATTTTAGTCCTGTGTGTGATCACTGTGAAGACCACTTTGGTTGCTGGTGTTAATGTGCCATTTCTATATTTCTATATGCTCTGGTTGTACAATGTACTTTACTACTGCGCTGAATGTGTTTGTGGAGGTGCGAAGGCATAAATAACAGATAGAAAAAGTGTTCACGATGATGTGAGAGAAAGATCAGAATAAATAAATGTTAACGAGGAAGCTTCTTTCGGCTGCTCCCTTATTCACAGCGTGTCTGATTTGGCAGTTTTTACACCGGATGCCCTCCCTAACACAACCCGAAAGAGTTTTGTTTTTTCGAACCGGGGATCTTTTGCTTGTTAGGCGAATATGTAAACTAATATTAGTCATCATATTTAGGAAACAAGTTGGAGACGGTGGAGATGGGGGGGGAATCCTAATACAGGGGAAGAGGATTGTTAAATGTTCTGGTTCTCCACCCCCCGCCCTGTGCTCCGAGTGCTGTGGAGAGACTCTGAGCGAGGATCTGCTTCTAACATCTGAACTCAGTTTATAAAGGTTTATAAAGTAACAACAAGATAATCGGGGTTAAAATTTTACTCTCATAGTATTTTATGTTTGCTTTACATTGCATTACCACCCCCTCTATAAATAAAAGCCCACACTGACTCACAAGAGGAAGTGACATTTTCTCAATGAGCCTGTGGAAAGATCATCAGGCGCTCCTGCAGCTGCCTTTGTCTCTCACAATCTTTTACTGGGTCATGTGATACTTTATAGTCCCAAAGATGTGAGTCGTGACCGAGCTCAAACAGCTGGATGTCCTCCCTCACCTCCTTATTTTCACTTATTAATATAAAATTAAAGTTCAATAAGTTGAGGAGATCCAACATAAAAGGAAACATTTCAGAAAGTTTAGTAACTGCACAATGTTTGTTAAGTTAGTGAATAATCATGTTCAGTCATCCTAATGACAATTATTACATTAAGATAAGTTTGACTGAAGCCATGTGGAGGCAGAAGACATCCAAGCAGGTTCTATTTTTCTCTCATAATCTACTGATTGTTCAGAAAACGTCAAGTGACATCTCAATGAGAGCGACGGAGCACGTTTTTTTCTCTTTCTTCTTTTGTGTTTAGAAATGACTCACAATACTTATCAGTAATAAAACTGCTTCCAGATAATTTCCCGTCCATCTGCTAATCGAGTAATCGGGTCAGGTGTGGACTGCTTGCTGGTTTCTGGGGAAATAATCCTACTGACATGTGCGAAGGGGGCCAACGGGGGCCCCGCTGACAACTCCTTCCCCTCAGGAGGGGAATTATTATCTTCAGCCCTGCAGATAATGTGATAAAGACTTTTGTAATGATTTATATAACTCTGTGTCCTAAAGATAAATGACAGTTTGGGAAACATGAGAAACACAAAAAAGACAAAATAAAGAAAATACATTTGAGTTGAAATTTGTTTCGTAAATACTAAAAGTGTTCGCCCGCTTTGCTGTCAGTCTCGAGGAGCTGAGCTGAAGTCAGTGTGACGTGACGGAAACAGCAACAGTGTGTGCGCTTCACTGTTTGTGTGTCTGATTAGCTGTCAGTTTCTAATACAATCTGTGTGACCATCTGTTTTACTCCACTGTACACACTGGGTGTGTGTGTGTGCTCCTGGGAATTGTTATCACATGTTCCATGTATGCACACACGCCTGCACAGGTGCTGTTATGTGTCTGCAGGTTCTTTTAAAGATAATTGGAATTAATTTAAGATCTAATATCTGCAGAAGGTTCAGTGAGCGAGGCTGCTCTCCAGATCTGGATGATGTTTGGGAACGCGATCACTTCAGATCAGTTAAGTCTGGTTTAAAAATAGGTAGAAAAGTTTGGTGTGTTTGTCGGTGACACTTCTCTGACACATTATGGGTGCAGTGAACCAGAAAGAGTGAGAACATACACTGGGCTATATCTTTGCTCTGATAAGGAGCAGCTGTACTCACCAGCACACAGCTGAAACAGTCATCAAGCTGTGTGCCGGCTGTGTGCCCCGTCATGATTGGCTAATATGTTGTAAAGCAGATTGGGTTTTTGAGAGGCGGCGGGGCAACCGCCATCACTCCATCACTGGCGTTGGGCAGTTTTCCCATGAATTTCTACTCAAGAGTCTCCTGAGTGGCGACTCGCCCGCACGCTCGCTGCTGTGTCAGCTGTAATCTTGCTTAGCACAGCTACCAGTGAGCCGCATCTTCCCACAGAAAGCTTCCCCCGATCACCGCTCGATGTATCTCTGCTTGTCTAAGTGTCTAAAAGTCTCCAGGTTTCATTTGTTTCCTCCGAGCGAGGAGCTTCGCGAACCAACTGAAAGTCGTCCCGCTCGTTTCTCAAACCGCCCTCCTCCGTGCTGTCTGCAGCAGCTCCTCGTGATCTTCACTCAGACCTCCTTACTTCTTTATCGACTTTATTTATAACGTTGTAGTCTTAAAAGTTAAAATATAAAGTAAACTGTGAGCATTTTTGTGGATGAGCAGCAGAGTAATGACTGCTGTAGCTGCTCTTGGCATGGTTTTCAGTTCTTCTCAGTTTTGTCACCTGAAGCTCTTTATTAGCGCTTATCTTGAACAAACATGAGCAACAGAAACAGCAACAGTGAAATAACCGGAGATTAGCTTCAGCGCTCAGAATATTAAAAAGAGGAGTCTCCTTCAGAGCCATATTTTCCAGCAAAGACCCCGAGACGAACCAGCAGAGCCGCACGTATCAGCGAAGTGTTTTCATGGTTTGGACTTTTGCTGACGTCACACGCTGCTCTGTGAAACTGAGCCGAGCTGTTCTCTGATGTTTTATGCACCGAACGATTAATCGATCTGTGGCCCGAATGATGTTTGCTGCTTTTCACACATAAAATCTGATTAGAACATAGTTTGACTCATAAAAACAAGAAATACAGAGAAAATCTGACTTTATGTTTTATCAATTTATGTTTCTGAATTCTTAATAAAATCAAATCTCCAAACATAAATTCCCCCAAACGGACCCCAGAATCCACCTGGAACCAGAATCAGACCCTCTGAGCAGAAAACGGCACTGCTGGTTTGGGTGAACTGACCCTTTAATGTTATTAATCCTGTAGGACAACCACTGGCTGCAGAACATCAGAGGATCTTGTGTGTGTGTGTGTTTCATGTGTTCCTGCAGATGAAAGAGTTGCTGGTTTGATTCCTCAGGGACTCTCAGCCAGCGGCTGGCTGCTACTGATTTGAACCACAATGACGCACACACCAATCCTCAGGAGGTTGTGTGTCTGCGTGTGCGTGCGTGTGTGTTTCTCCTGATCCAGGTTCCATCATGTTTTTCTTTTGTTTTGGTTGCATTCTTCTGAGCAGCTTCACTTCAAGAGTACGAGTTTTCTTGGCGGAAGTTGTCTCACTCCCCGTGTTTTCTTTGGACACTGTGGCAGCCAGCTATCCCGGAATGCATTTCACACTCCCCCAGCGGCTGAATGGAGGTGCTTCGTTTTTCCCTCCAGGGACTGCCGGTCAATCAGCGAGGACTCCAGCAGCTGCAGAGCTGAATTCAGAGCCTCAACTTTTACACTGAGGATTAATCAGATTGATCCAGTAAATCGAATCAGAGCGGACTGATATTCTGTAAATAGACACAACCTCAGAGCATGAGCCAGAGTCAGTGTACTATAGGTGCAGTGTGACAGGTACTAAGTGGCGGTGGTGGGGTACCCGGGTGTGACGTCAGCACAGGGGAAGCTTGAGATCAGCAAAGCCACAGCGTTTAGAAGAAGCTGTCACTCAGTGCGTTTTTATTTTTTTCTATTGTCCAAACACTGTATATAAAAGATGGACACAAACCCCATGACATCACCTCGTTTCTGGATGGACTTTGCTTTGAAACCTGGGTGGATAAAGCCAGCCAGAATCATTGGTTGACATCTATAATGCTGCTGGGTCAAACAGTAAACATCATTTAAATGACTCTTTGTAAACTATCACAATATCTATTCAAATGTAACTGATTACAGGCCAACTGATACAGAATATTTAGGATAAGGACCCAAATGCAGGACTCACGAACACAAAGGCTGATTCTGTGATGCACTGAGTCTTCTTCAGTCACCTTTGTCACTCAGCATGTGTTAATAGACCTCTCTGCTGAATCACACGTGTTATTAATCTCTGGCTTTGTTCCACTGCTTGTCTTCTATCCCGTCTTCCTTCTCTCACCTCAACCAATCGCAGCAGATGGCCCCGCCCCTCCCTGAGCCTGGTTCTGCTGGAGGTTTCTTCCTGTTAAAAGGGAGTTTTTCCTTCCCACTGTCGCCAAAGTGCTGCTCATAGGGGGTCATATGATTGTTGGGTTTTTCTCTGTATGTATTATTGCAGGGTCTACCTTACAGTATAAAGCGCCTTGAGGCGACTGTTGTTGTGATTTGGCGCTGTATACATAAAATTGAAATTGAACTGAATTAAAGTAAAAGAGGCAGCTTTATTGCAATGTAGCAAAATTACTCAATACAGAAACCAACAACTGAAATGAGGAACTGAGATGCTGGGAAACTATAAACTGGAGAGCTAGAAACTAGGAGCGTGGATGATGAGGACCACGCAGGAAACACTCAGGACGTGGGGATGCCGAGACAACGGGCAGAGGAAAACACACGAGGGACTAACGAGGGAGGTAGAAACCCAGCTGGGAGAGATCAAACATAACGAGACGGGGAATACACTAACACAGGACGTGAGACTGTCAAAGTAAAACAGGAAACACGAGACAAACACAAAGACACGGACTTGACACTGAGACAAGGAGACACAAAAACATGAAACACAGGGAGACACATAGACAGAAGCCTAAAGACTATAAACTATAACATGAGCACAAAACCATGAAGAGAAACGAAACCACCACCACCAACAAATCAAAGAATATGAACTCAAACCAGAAAGAACCAGAACTGATATTTGGTCATGTAAAAATATGTATTGGCCAGTTTTTGTTACCTTTTTTGCATTTCAACACACAAAGCACAAATATTTCCCTAACATCATCTTTTTATCCTTAGTTTTCACATGATGTCAGAGCCACTGGGACATGCCCACCTGGAGCACTGCAGTCCTTTGCCCTCCAGCCATCCTTTGAACATCTTCGAGTTTAACTTGCCAGATAGCTCCTGTGCAGTCGGGTGCACTAATCAGCGTTTATTTACAGCTGCCAGCAGGGCAGAGTTTGTGGAGTATGGCACCAACACCTCCCTCCACAGCAGCCCCGGCTGTCAGTGGTGGCTCATTTAAACCGTAGGAATGATTTACCCGACACTGGAAGAATACTCGGTTGACTTCACTGTTATGATGCGACATTAATGTGACAAATTTATACTACTGGAACTTCTCTGTCCAAGTCAGCAAAACACAAGTGTGGTAGTTCATTTAAGCTAGCTATGTAGCACTTATGTTTGTCGTAACCACACACAAGTTCGTGTTCTTCATCTCCCACACGGCCGTCTTACCTACCCATCCACAAAGAAAATGCATGTAGCTGTCTGTACTTTGAAAGCTTTCATCCTTGCAGTGGTGTGAGGTGAGCAAAGATACACGTAGATGACACTGAGCTGAAGCTCTGGGGGACACATCACCACTTTCAGAAATTTAAATAAAACCACTGGTTTTGGAACAAGTCCCCAAAATGTGTAGTTTCTCTTCACATCTTAGTTTTCGATTGATGGATGTGTGGATAGATGATCCAAGTCAGCGGTCCCCAACCCCCGGGCCACAGACCGGTACCGGTCCATGAGTTGTTTGGTACCGGGCCGCGATAGTTGAGGCTCAGGTGTGAAATTTATGGTTTTCAGGGATTTTATTGTTATTTTTTTAATCGTTTTTATCATTTACTCGGTTTCCCTGGGTCTTTTCCCGTGTGTTATGAATAAATCTTCTTTTTTTTGGTACTGTACTGGTTTTATTTTGTTGTATTTACCCGCGACTCCTTAAAGGCCAGTCTGTGAAAATATTGTCGGACATAAACCGGTCTGTAGCGCAAAAAAGGTTGAGAACCGCTGATCCAGGTAATCTTGCCTTGAGACAGGTGAAAAAAAACCAATAGTACTCCGACTGTCCACTATCTGCCCTCATGATGGAGTAATGTTTGGCCCGCCAGGGTAGCGAGTTGGTCATGTGACTAAACAAAATATGAATGATCACATTAAGTCATGGACTGCTTGGATCTACTAGTTGTTGTGCTGTTGCCTTCTGTTGAACAAACTGTGTGATGTCATCATTTTATATCATCGATGGGAGTTTCTCCCATCTCTTCTTTACTGTTTTAGATTTTCATTTATTAAATATACAGGCCAATATATGGCTAAAACGGACCAATATATTGGCCCTCCCAGTAAGGCTCTAATGAAGGCACATCTTTCCCCAGCACTGCAGACATCCTGTCAGACAGGCAGAGGTCCTCTTTAATGGGGATTCCCAGGAGCCCAAAGGTGGGGGTTCTCTTCAAAGACCTCCTTGGTCTTTGTGGTGTTTCAGAACCAGGTTATTGTTGAACACTGTGTGTTTTCAGGTTCTGATTCTCCTCCGTAAATGCAGCTTCATTGCAGTCTGATGAGCCTGAAGGCTGTCATATCACCCGCAAACCTAACAATAGGTTTGAAGTGTGGCTGGGCTAGCAGCCATGCGTGAAGAGTGCATGAAAGTGGGGGCTCATCACACAACCATGGAGGGATCCCAGCGCTCAGGGTGGAGGATGTGCACTCGCCCAGTTGGAGAGTCTGGAGGCAGCTGATGAGGGAGCGGAGCGTGCCGAACAGCTTCTCCTGTGTGACTGTATTAACACCAAGCTGTAGTTAAAGAAGAGCATCCTTATGTTGGTGCTGTGTCTGTAAAGGCCTGCAGGGAAAACGCACTCACCTGCTGCTAGACAAATTGGTGTTGGTGTCTGTCAGCTGGCACAGTCAGAGCGAGCATTTTTAACAATATATCTGTTAAAGTTTTGATAAACAAGGCAGTCCACTGCAGAACGTGGTCAGCTGTCACGGTATTCCTGTGGTTTCGTGCCGGTTTACTCTGACACAGCGGAGATAAAATCACTCATTTTTTAATGCAGAGCTTGTTCATCCAAATGTCATCTTAGCTTGCTACTGTGGGTGTTTATAGCTTACCAGCACAGACAGGCACAGCTGTATGGGAATGCATCCTAATGAGGGTTTACTAGTGTTTTACACTGCTGACTTATGAGTGATTCCTTTAACCAACTAGTATTTTGGGCGATAACTTGTGAGGGCACCAATGTTCCCTTGCTGTGACGTCCCTAAAACTCACCTGAAGGTATTTTACTGCAATCAAAATCTGAACTATTGTGTCCAACTCTTTTATCAAAAACATGATGAAGATTTTTCACTTCATTTTCTGGACTTCACGGCTTTTCCTTCAGGATTATCTCATGTGTGCCCTCTAAGAAATCTGAGAGAGTGCGAGTTACTGGTTATATTAGAGATTCTCTGGCTTAGACTGCAGTCTGCTTCTGAAGTCATTTAATGGACAGACTGAGGATAATCTCCACCTGCTGTGAGAACCAATGAAGTCAAATTCACACAAAGATGGTGGAAGAAAACACGCTTTAATTCATGTTTTTGAGATTTTCATGAAATTTGGTTACAGCTTGTTCTACATTTGGACAAAAGCCTGCTAATGTAAAATAACTCAGTTAATTAAGTTCTTATTAAGTGACTTACTGAGCAAAACTGCAGAAGTTTTAGACGTATAAAAGACATAGAAGGATGTTCCCGCGGATTCATGTTTTTACCGGTTTTTGATGTTTTATTGAAGTTCTCAATCGATTAATCCTGCAGAGAATCTTTGGATAAGCCAGAAATTAAAAATAGTTACTTCTGCAGTGAACCATAGCAGACTTTAGCATTCTGAAATGGTTCATAAGTGGGCCGTGTGCAGTCTGCTGTAGCAGGTGTGTTTGATGTTTTTTGTGGCGGCTTGAACCTGAACTGACAGACCTGATAAGACGGAGGAAGAGGAGGGCGGGGTGCATTGTGGTGTTTGGGGGTTGGAGGGTGACCAGAGGACGAGTTGAAACAAACAAGAACTCACAAAGACGAGTAAAGGGGGGTTCTGGGTGGGTGTTTGGGGGTCTATTGTTGATCCCAGATTAGGGTGGGGCCTCCACACCGATTATACACACACACGCATGCACCGTAGAGTGGAGTATGAATGAAGTGTCCTTGATCGCACCAACTGCTGAGCCCCCCCCCCCCCCCCCCCCATCCTATTCCTCAAACTCACCCAACCCTCCCCCACCCACCCTCCCATCCTCCCCCGTATGTGTGTGTGTGTGTGAAATCACACACACACTAACTGTGTGTGTAGCTGGAGGTGATATTAATAATCCATAAAGAAGCTGGTTTCTCTCAATCGCTCCCTGTGGAGCACGCACACACACACACACACACACACACACACACACACACACACACACACAGTGCTAACCAGCTGTCTCGCTGCCTGTCAGACAGACAGGATGGTGGAGTCACTTTCTGCCTTCTCACTGTAACACTTCAGTTTACAGTCACATATTTTCAGCTAATTTCCTGGAAACTTGAGCCGAATCTTTGCCGACTCTGTTCTCAGCAGCGAGCGTTCGGGAGGACGTGCACATTGACAAATTAAACAATCACCACATGTAAACATCGCCGTTTATATTTAGACATTTTATACAGAAATGAACAGCAACAACAAAAAATAAAAACCCTTCTTGCTGTTTACCTGCAAATTTCCATAAAACATCTGTGAGGTGCCATATGTTAGAGATCTGCTTTAGTGCAGATGCACTAATGCACTCATTTTGACTGACGGTTCTGCTGCACGTGGTGGAGCTGCAGACATGCTGCAGTGTTCAGCTGTTTGTGGAAATTCCTTTGGTTAGTGTTTCAAGTGTCCTCTATGCTGTGAAAGTTCAGCCACTCAGCAGTTACACTTACAAACTGATCTTTAGCTTATCAACAAATGCACCTGTAGTGTTTCCATCATAGACTGTTTATGTGCAGTTCCCTGGTTTCTCTGAGCAAAACAGGCCAAATCTAAGGGTGGAATGCTAATGCTAACTTACCAGCTGACGCGAGCAAGCTTGGCTGAGAAGTTGCATATCGTTAATATGCAATGATTTTCAAATTTGCTTAAAAAGCAGAAGAAAATAGTGAATTTGTTGTTTAGGAGTCCAAATTAGAGTTATTTACTTGGATTCCTGAACAGAAAAAAATAGTTTTAGTGGTTGATTGTTTTGATTGATTCATTTCTGACTTTTCAGAGACGTCTGGTGTGTCGGTTAAATCTTGCCATAAAAACATGATTTCAGTTTGTAAATTTTTAAATAAATAACAAAATAAGGACATAAAAAGTGATTTCTTGTTTTTATAGCAGATGGTCTAATAAACCATTTACAATATGACCTCTGATTAATTAATTCTCCCATATTCTATAATATCATGTATTTTATTTGAAATGACAATGTATTTATATTTATCTACAGATTAAAAGTATACACACTAGAATGAGGGCGAACAAGGGAGGTTTTTACATCACCAAATTTATATTATTACCTAATTTTAAATAAGGTGTAAGTAATATTGTGTAGACTTCAGATGTTTTACAGTAAAGGTGACACAAATATTAAGTAATTTTAGGTACTACATAAGTAAGAACCACATAATTTCCTGGTAATTTTGCAGAAAAACAAATAATATTTCCCCATCTTACAAAATTAAAGTACACTGTTTGGGGTGTGGCCTTACTATGGAGTGACTTAACCTGGTCCAGGTATTTTACAGCAAGGTCGGCACACCTGTCCTGCACACTACTTTTGAAAGTTGTGTTTGAACAATTAAGTGATGGGGGGAAAGAAGTTCATTATAAGATGGCATAGACATGCAAATGTTGATGCTAGTGATTTTTTTCTTGTAACCTGGTAAAGTAGAACAGCACATTTATATTGGTAAAAATACAGGATAGTTGAGAAACAAAACATCTATTCTGCACATCAGCATAATGAACAATAAGTAAAGATGGAAAAAAGCAAGACAAAAAAACAGGATATTCACAGTGTAAGATGGGAAAGATTATCTATTTTTCTGCAAAACTACCAGAAACGCAGTACTTGAAATTACTTGCAGTGTAATTTTTCCTTCTTTCCTGTAAAATACATAAAGATATACACTACTTAAAATGACTTATGCAGTACTTTAAATTACTTGCCGATTAATTTGTCTCCGTTCCAGTGAAATACCTGAAGTTATGCAGTTATTAAAATTACTCAAGCACTTTGGAAACTTACATATTACTTAACAAACTTGTTTATTTGTGTCCTGTAAAATGTGCTATATGAAAAGGTTGTGAGCAGGTTTCACCTCACAGTCTCCAGAGTTGCAGGTAGCAGCAATGTACCAATTACATGTACCATCACTGCCAATTAAAGGCTTTGCTTATTATAAAGGATGGGTGTAGCCATGGTGACATCACCCACTGGTTTGCATGGTACAGTTCTCAAATCCTCAATCTAAGTGTCTTCACTGACGCCATTTTTAGCTTTTTAAAATTTGCATGACAGGAGTACGCCCATCTTTTATATACAGTCTATGCTGACAGTGAAGTAGGAAAGGAGAGCTGTTCCTTCCTCGACTGCTTTCCAGCACTCTGCCAGTCAGTTTTGAGTGGGTACTGCTTTTCAGCAGCACAGACAGAAAAAATTGTTGTGCACAGATTTGGCCCTGGCACACAAACTGCCAGCACCAAGAATTATAACATCCTCATAACACAGCTTCATTCGGGTGGATGCAGTTTTCTTTTTGGATGAGTGAGATTCATTCATTCACTCATTGGTTTTGCAGTGAGGTGCACAAACACTGCAGTTAATGGCTCTCGATGCTTCTCGTGGTCAGCTGTATAAACACCACAGACTCACGGCACACCAGTATGAACAGCAGCCACAGTCAGCCAGTTATGCCTCACCTCATCGTTGTCTTTATGAAAAGATAAGAAGCCCCATAAACGACTATTCATGAGCAGAGCAGGTGGAGGATGAAGCTTTTATTGGGGCAAAGTCAGCTAACTTTTTAAGTATCAGATTTAATTGATTATTGTATTCATGCAGCTTTTATGTCCCTGTGTCTCTTGAAATTAAAAATGATTTATAATACTTCAAAATAACTGCCAAAAATAAGCAGCTGGAGGCTTTTCAGCATGATTACAGAGCAGTAAGACTCGCTTACAGAAGCACTTGGGTTTCATTTTGCGACATGTTTTATAATAAACAAAGAAAGTAAATTAGAGCTGAAACTTAATTTGCTGAAACTGAAGCAAAAGTGAGAAAGAGCCAGTGAAATTTTCCAGTGCAGGAGCTTTTCCTGGCAAGCAGCAGACACAATCAGGTCTGAGCGAGGAAGCTGTTTTACACCCAAACTGCTCCTGCTCAGGGGAACTTTTCAAAAAACTGTAAAATCTAGACTTCTGTTTTATAAGCTTGCTAAAAAAATATTCAGTCTTTCACAACGAAGGCCTTAAGGCAAAAACTATATGAAAGAAATCCGGTTACAGCTGCTACAATATGAATCACTCGCAGGACTGAATTTGCTGTTGTAATAAGCATTTCAGCCTCCCCGGTATCAGCTCACTGACAGTCCAGAGGTGTTTGGAATAAAACTGAGCATTAATGGGAGTGTTTCCTCCCGTTTAGTGGGTCCCAGTGGACGGCAGCCACACTTCCACCTAAAAGCGAACCTGTTGGGATGTTTCACTCTCTCTCTTGCCTCCCTGTGACAGCTTTCACACGTCCATGGTGTTGACTGCAGCCTGACAGCTGAGAGAGGAGTCACATCACTCTTCATGTCACTGGAGCCAGTTTAAAGTTCAGACTTGCGGCTTTGGGTGAGGACCAGGATCCGGACCGGGACCAGAATTACGCAGGGTTCAGTTTCAGGATTCCTGCACAGACAGGAAGAAACTCGCTCTGTGGTTAAAGTCAGGCGAGTTTCCATGGAGACGGTCGGGGTTACCATGGTGATGAGGAGTATGGCTGACGGCGAGCAGTGAGGGACCTCAGAATGATAGGAATACCAACACGAGCGTGTGTGTGTGTGTGTGTTTATAATTGGCTGTGATAAAATATTCTCTTTGATGTTGAAGTGAAGCCAGAACCAGTAAGCAAAGAACCAGTCACCCAGAACCAGCCGTCTGATTTGTGATATACATATACAGTAAGAGTCAACACAAACTTGAGCTGTGACACAAACATCAGTGACAAAACAGCGTGTGTGTGTCCGAGGATGCTCTCCAGCCTCACAAATGTCGTCCAGAGAGACGCAAGAACAAAGATTTGAGCGAGCTGAGGAGATTTCTGCAGGTGTGTTCCTCTTAACCTTGAGCTCTTTTCATCTCTTTCAGAATGACTTGTTATGCTCTTTGTGTAGTATTTGTAGGACTTTCACTCTTAGGAAGGAGTAGCAGCAGTCCTGAATCTCTTCCTTTTGTCAGTGGTTTGTCTGGTTGTGGACTGATGAGGACTGTGGTCTTTAGAAAAGCTTTTGTAGTCTTTTATATCTGTGTGCATCTCTGTAATGGTTCCTCTGACGCCCTGTGAAAGTTCATACCAGTCAATCTTTCCTAATAGGCAGTCTTTGAATGCCTTTATTTATAGACCGGCTCACCTCTGAATAAAGCAGCGTTGCACAATTCACTCACTCCTTAACTTAAAACACCTGACTCCAAGTAGCCTTTGAAGAAGCCGTTAGCACAGAGGCTTGCTTGTTTTTTGCAGCCTGCACTGCACAGATGACACAATGTGTTCAAATGATATAAAAGTGTAGCTGTTGTTGCGCTATTAGTTTAGCGTGGGGCTGTCAAAACTGGTCAAAACTTGTGTTAAAATGTAGAAGAAAACGCCCACACTGTCATGAAAACTGGGTGTTCCCGGGGTTTGAGCTGGAATTCTTTATTATTGTTCACTCTTTGGTTCTTTGTTGTCTTTATTGTCAGTTTTTGTCTGCGCGTGTGTGAAAAAGGAGTCGTCTCGATCAGTGTTTAACTTCTGCTTACCTCTGTTGGGTATAGTATGTGCATAGTGTGTAAATATAAGAGTATTTCACATTGTTTCATATGTTTTCTTGATATTAATACTATATGTAGAGTAAATTAGTGATGTTATAGCTGACCTTGGACCCCCGAGCCCCGTGTCCCACAAAAGGGGCGTTGTGACATATCTCCCAATAATAACACAAGTTTTAAATCAAACTCAGAGAGGATATAATATATATATAACACAGGACCTGATGAGGGCATTCTGCGATTGATACTTCATACATCGCATGAACTTCCTTTTTGTGACTCAATTGGACGGAAAGATTCAACATGTTCATGGGGATTCATCAAACCATCAATAATATTTAGATATTTATAAATATTTACCAAGCCCAACTGTGCTTAGCTCCCGAGATCAGACGAAATTGGGCGTGCTCAGGGTGGTATGGCTGCAAGCCATGGGGTGGCTGTAGCTCAGGACGTAGACCCTGAATCCTCCCTTAGTTATGCTGCAATAGACGTAGGCTGCCGGGGATTCCCATGATGCATTGAGTTTTTCCTTTCCAGTCACCTTTCTCACTCACTATGTATTAATAGACCTCTCTGCATTGAATCATATCTGTTATTAACCTCTGTCACTCTTCCACAGCATGTCTTTCATCCTGTCTTCCTTCTCTCACCCCAACCGGTCGCAGCAGATGGCCCCGCCCCTCCCTGAGCCTGGTTCTGCTGGAGGTTTCTTCCTGTTAAAAGGGAGTTTTTCTTTCCCACTGTCGCCAAAGTGCTGCTCATAGGGGCTCATATGATTGTTGGGTTTTTCTCTGTATCTATGAAGCGCCTTGAGGCGACTTTTGTTGTGATTTGGTGCTATATAAATAAAATTGAATTGAATTGAATTGAATAGATATGTCTGTGAAGGTTCTCAGTCATCCAGGTCTTCGTAGGCTAAGGAGCTTGGAAAAAGACGCTTTTCTTTCCAAGCTCCTTAGACCTCAGGAGGTAGAGCAGGCCACCTACTGATTGGAAGGTTGGTGGTTTGATCCCTGGCTCCTCCAGTCTGCAATGTCAAGTATCCTTGGGCAAGATACTAACCCCAAGTTGCTCTCTGATGCATCCATCGGAGTGTGAATGTAGTTAGAAAGCACTCAGTTTAGAGAAAGTGCTGGTGAGAATGGATGTGTTTGGATGGATGAATGTGGCATGTTGTATAGAGCGCTTTGAGTACTCTGGGAGAAAAAGCGCTATATAAGTATCAGTCCATTTACCATTTAGATATTTAACTGCTCTCCTCTGGGTTTCTCTGTTTCTTTTCTTTTTCTGTGGCTTCCCGTGTCGTGAATTATACTTCAGCAGGAAATTATGCTTACATGACCCGAAACGCCTTTTAAACCTACATCATAACCTCACACGTAACCCAACGTGCACCTCCTGAGAAATGTAATTACATGCTGGAACAATTTTCATGGTTAAGAGGGATTTCTGGTTGTGTCGTAAGTTAAGGCTTAGATTACCTGCAGAAGTGTAAATCAAACTTCAGTCTGGGTCTCAGTATGTGTGTGTTTTAGTTCCTGTTTTATTTTTTATCATATCTTGCGTGCTTCATATTGAGTTTTACTTCCCTTGTCTCGTTTATCCTGATTTGTTGCAGCTGTCTTCCCCGGTGTTTCCCATCTTCCTCGTCTCATATGTCTCATTGTCATCGATTGTTCACACCTGCATGTCTACCCTCACCTGTGGCTTGTGGCTGTTTCTTGATTAGCCCTCATGTGTATAAATAGTCGTGTCATCCCCTGCTACATGATTTTACTTTAGTACATTTTATTATTTTGTGGACTTTTATAAGCCAAAAAATGGTTTTCCTTTTGTTAATAAGTATGCCCCCCCCCCCCCCCCAAAAAAAAAGTTCAAAACATAACCCACAACAAAATGGCATAAATAAAGCAGTACAACACAATAAAAAAAACCACACACACACATTATAACAAAGGTAAATAGCTCATTAAGGAAAAATACACACACAAAAGGAACTCAATGAAGTACAAAACAAAATAAAGTAAGAATAGAAAGTACATTACCTTTAAGTAAAGTTACTTAAAAAGTTAAAAAAAATACAATAAAGCATGTAAAATGTCTCAAAAATGTTTTAGGAGGGATTTCAAGTCATCATATTTAAAAAAATTAAAAACAAAAAATGTAAAAATAGATTTGGTTTGAAGAAAGAAAACCAGGCATGAAAGAGGAAAAACAAGCAAATTTTTAGAAAATATGAAATATTTGGCTGCCATACATAGATATAAACATTTCCAACAACTGATATTATGAAACTGAGAGAGAGCATGATCACAAATAGAAATAATAACAGAAACTCACTCTGTCTAAAAAAGTTCATTTGGATTTGGTGCATGGTGTCCTGTCCGGGGAATATCACGCTGAAGTCCCTTCACATTCAAGCTGTAATATCTGTGAAACCATTCACCTGATTGGGCCAAAGAATATTGAGGGCTTCGAATCTGAGAAGCTGTAAATAAAACATCAGTCGCTTTGCTGCAAACCTGTGGTTTCTACAGGCCTCCAAATCTGCTGTCTGTGGTCGGACATCCAAATATTTTACAGAATTCAAGCATCCATCATCCACTCCAGAGTGTCCATATTCATCGAAACACGGTACCAGATATTTACCCTAAAACATTTCAAGGACCTAGTTCAGGTAGTTTTGTGGATAATGGAATTTTAAAATGCCCCCTCAAACCCCTGAAATGTCCTTAAAGCAAAAAAATGAAAAGTTTTACTAAATATTTCTACAGAAACACGTCTTATAAAAGATCCACATCTCTACGTATCCAGCAGCTCTGCAGCTTTGGAGACAAACAGCTGTCAGAACTGTTAGATTTATTTTCTTGTCATTAAACTGCATCGTGTAACTGAATTTAGAATATCTGTTGTTGACAGTTTACAGTCCGATTGTGCTTGTCTGTGATTATAACTTAAATGAAGATCAGACCACATTTAAAATTACGGTAATTTTAAAGGGTTTGCAAACGTTTTCTGGCGACTGAATAATGGTGGTCCCTGTAGCCCCCTGGCACTTTAATCAGGGACCCCCTGGGAGTTTGGGGCCCCTCAGGGCTTTAATCGGGCCTGCTATACAGAGAGAGCTGTTTTTGTTGTCGTTGAACATCTCTGTGTGTCAAACCGTCTCTGGACACGACTCGAGGAACCTCGCGGCCTGCTGGGTGTTCCAGCATATTTGGGACTGATGAAGTGAACTTTACTGAAAACAGGATCTTCACAGCAGCACGCTGAATAGTTTTTATTGAAACTCCAGGCTTTGACACTGTCTCTTTATTTAAATGAGCTCTGCAGACAAAGACCGCCTGAACAAAAGGATGTGAATTTAAATGAACTTTATTGAAAGACTCGGGGTGAACAGTGTTAATGAACAGTCAGGCTTCAACAGGAAGCCTTTATTTAAACAAAGTCTGTGAACAAAGGGGAACAAAATGACAGGACGAAAAAATGAGCTCTTTGGAAAAGCTTTATTGACAGCACGCGGTGTTTACAGTCTTATCGCTGTGTAAAGTTACTGGGGCGAGGCAGCGGAAATGTTAGAACTATAAGCTATATTTAAAGCAGCGATAACAAACCATGAAATGATTTTACTCTAAACGTCAAGGCGTCCAACAACGACTCGATTGTCTCAGCTCTGTGATTAGTCTTTGAGTTTGAAGGTTGGAGCTGATTCGCCACGAGTCTGTTATCACAGTGACTGTTTGAAAGACCTCGCTGACCCTGGATCAGCCTGTAATGATGCACTCGGTTGCTACATTGTATATTTAGAGGGACAGAGCGAGCTTCATGAGACGGTGACTAACAGGATAGTTTGTCCCAATGAGACACTGCTTCACTCTGATACTGTCAGGATACACACCGTGTGTTTGTGTTACTTTGTGTGTGTGTGTGTGTGTGTGCTTACTGTGACTGTATCCTGCTGTGTTTAATGAAGGAGGAAGTTCCTGTTCTGTGGTACAATGAGCTGTTTTTACTGTCTCTGTGTTTCCATTTCCTCCCCTTGTGCTGCTCTTCCTTCCTTTCCCCCTCTATTCTTGGCTCTTTCTGTCCATCTGTCTGTATCATTCTGTCTGTCTGAGGCAATATTTTATCAAAACAGCACAAAATCATACATTCAAGGAAATGTCACATGTGCGGATTATAGTATCCTCCATTTTTTTTTAAGACTATTTGATTTTGATATTCAGAAAAAAAAAACATCCAAAAATTGTCTTGTAATAAAAACAAACTGATCTCAGTGGTTGGATTGACTCATCCATCCACTGGAGGTATTGATTCATTGATCTGTTTCTATGTGGTTCTTGTTATTTAACAGCTGCTGATTCCCAGTTTGACTCTCTAGTCAACCTTGGATTGTTCTGTTTGCCATGTTACAGAAGCGTTTTCAGGACTTGTGCTGCTATTTATTTTAACATCACGTAGTTTGAGCCTCTGAGTGTCTCAGAAGTTTTTTCTCTGACTATATTTGTCTCACTTTTTAGCTGAGATGCAGTTTTGCTGTCTTCTGTGATGGATGAAAGTCTCCTGTACTTTAAAGTGTGTTAGGGGAACTTTGGGCCCTCATGCTCTACCTTGGGTAGATGGGCTGTTGCATTGAATGCCAGTTTTTTTTAATCCATCCATCCTTCCTTCCTTCCTTCCTACCTGGGATTGGGTCGTGGGGGCAGCAGCTCAAACCCAGACTTCCCTTTCCTCCACCTCCTCCTCGGGAGAACATCGAGGTGTTCCCAGGCCAGCCAAGAGATGTAATCTCTCCAGCGTGTCCTGGGTCTCCAGGTATTCAGTCAGGGATTGGTCCGCCAGATCCTCCTTACTTGACTGCCTTCTGACACACACTATCGACCCTCTTTACCAGGACAGCCCTACCAGGCTGTCCTGGTAAATATTACACTTAATGTGTGCTGTTCCTCTAAATGTTGGGCTCAAAATTATATTTTAAATATTGGATTTTTATACGTTACACCCGTACTTTACATGCCGTTGTACTCTTCATTTAAATGTTGGACTGTTCCTTTTAATGGCCTCTGTCAGTGTTCAGATTACAGACTGAAATAATGTGGTGTCACTGCCTCACACTGAAGATTATACAGTCTGTATGTGTGTGTGTGTGTGTGTGTGTGTGTGTGTGTGTGTGTGTATAATTGGTATCTTGGAGTGCAGCTGTCTTCATTCACCAGCATCTGTTACACCCCCAACTTAGAAACACACACACACACACACACACACACACACACACACACACACACACACACACACACACACCAGGACATTAAATCATTCCTTCAGTTTGAGTGCACACATTCAGAGCTGCAGACGACATAAGCAGCACGTGAATGTAACAAAGGCAGTAATGAATAAGTGAGAGTAGTGGTGCACGTGTGGCGGCATCGCAGGTGTGTTTCATGTTTGGAGTTTAGATTGTTGCCGTACGTATTTACAACCACATTTGCTTTAGGCTGCTGTGTAACATGTAAACAAAGAGCAGAATGACGCTGTAGTGGAAGGTGAAGGTGTGAGAGTGCAGGTATGGATCACATGACAACACACGGCGTAAACACAGCTTGAAACTGACCTTTCATGAGTTTCCAACCTGAAACAGAGACTTCTGTGCAAAAAACCTGCATCAAAAAGATGTTGCATACAAGGCTGACTCTATGTGTGTGTGCGCGCATGTGTGTGTGTGTTCCATATATGCAGATTATAGCTCTATAATGTCTCAGTTTGCAGAGTTACAACCATCAGATTAACTCCACAGATTAGTGTTTGAAGGCAGGCTGCCTAATCTACTGACTGCGTGTGTGTGTGTTTCAGGGGCAGGTTTAATGGGGATTTAAAGGACTGGTGGCCTATTTGGAGGCTTCGGTTTAATTTTTTTTGTGCACCAAAAATAAAAATTGAATGCCGAGTTTGGTTCAGTTTCGCAGATCAGATAGAAGCAGCAGAAAGTAGAGGAGCACTCGCTTCCACAGCAGGTGCCCTATTTCACAGTTTTAGTGAAAGAAATGTAGCTCTGCACACAGATTTTATGGATTATGTCTTCAGCCATGTGCTACATCTCCAAATTTTCATGAAATTCTGCCTCGTTTTGTGTAATCCTGCAAAACAAAACAAATTTGAACCTGTAAGAAGAACAACAAGATATCAAACTCTGAAACAAGCTTTTATTTAAAGTAATATTTTAGCAATAATTTAGATTCCTGAATGGATAGTTACATTTCTAGAAGAATATTCTTGCTTACTTTCCCCTCTATATGTAGCACGAGTGTTCGTAAATATGAATTTGTGAGTAAACTAATGCAGTGGCAGCACCACTGCATTAGTTTGGTTTGGTGGTTTGAACTCTTGCCTCACAGGAAGTGGGTCCAAATCTTTCGTCCTCCACTGAAAACACCAACTTACTGCTGCCGTTCGTGGTCGAGGACACGTGCACAAGGTTAAATAAAGAAAAAGAGAAAAAGAATTTTAATTTGAAGTCGCACAGCTTCTGAGTTGTTTGATGCAAACGTATTTATCCCTGCCACGCACACACACATGCACAGTGTTGTGATCTCAATCAGCAGTGGCACAGAATCTCCTCCTCTCATCTGGAGCCCTGCGCAGGCAGTCAGCCTGATAACTATCGAGGAGCGAGAAGAGCAAAGGAGGAGGAGTTGTTTTAATTAAAATGAATTAATTCATCATTGATGTGAACATTTAACAAAAAACTCATGCAGACAACGCACAAAGTGGTGCACAAACATTCACCAGAGTGCGGGAAATGAAGCAGAGGATGCTTACAATTTTACATGATGGGCAAGAGTAGGCATATCGAGCCAAACACACACAATCGTGTTTTCATGTCTTTGTGGGGACATCTAATTGACATAATGCTTTCCCTAACCCTTGCCATCAAAAATTAATGCTTAACCATAACGTAACTGTAACCTTGACCCTAAAACCACATTTTGAGCCTCAAAAGCACCTTCAAACTTGCAAGGGGCGGGGTTTTGTCCCCATAAGGGTTGTTGGTCCCCACATAAATATGTAAACATGTACAGACACACACACAGAGCACTTTCAAGCACGGAAATGTTTCTCGCTTTAAGCTCTCATATCAGTGCATCAAGTTTCCCTCTCTTTAATTGATTAATATTTTTTAGCTGCACCAGAGTCTTCTGCAGGAGGTCCGGGTGGATGGAGGATAAACAGGAGGAGGTCAAGTGGAGCTGCGTACGCTCAAAGGCAGAAGTGTTCATTGTTTTTGTGACGTTTGTTAAATAGTGCATGCACGCCATCCACTTTCATAGATCTTTGGTGTCAAGTCTTTGGTGAATTAGTCACTGGCGGAAATGAAAACAGAAAGGAAACAGCTAAATTTGACCTAATGTGAAACCGAGACTCACTGAAGAAGTTTACAGATCCAAAAATGTAGTGACAAGTAAAAGTGATGAAAATGCAGTTACACGCATGTGTAGCTAGAAGAAGTGTTCAAGCATGGTCTGATATGTGTGTGTAAGGTTCAATGTTTGCATGCTGATTAACCACACATCAGTAATAAGCGGTTAGACATTGTGGTCACGGTTGAATTGCATTTTCCTCAAAATGTGCTCACAGCTGCTTCTCAGCTCTACAGAGGCACCTTTGTCACAGAATACCAGCGTGCAGCCTGTTGTTCCCACATTAAAGCACATCTGAGCTGTTAGTTATGAAAATATTTGCAGATGAGTCTCCGTTAGCTGATGATGCAACGCTCAGAAACACTGTCAGTCAGTCAGGGTCGGGGCTCCCGCGGCGCCCCTTCCTAACATTCTCTGGGTCTGGCTCCTCATTTCCCTGCAGAGTTACACGACTTACAACATCTCAACCACCCCCTCTTGTTAATGAGATGAGCTCCACATCTGCAAGTTTAATCCAAACCTGAGAAACCTTCAGCACGGAGTCTTATAAACTGTTGAACCGGTTTGTCCAGTTTATTTAGAGAAGTGTGTGAGCAGGAGGACTCTGACCCAAACTGCCTGATGAAAGATCCGACAGTTTACAGACACGCTGCTGCTTTATCTCAGATCTGCTGTCTGCTACAGAGGGCTGCACATGAAACGCGCGAGGCTTCGAGACGAGATACAAGAAACGCAGGAGGATTCGAAAACAGAGACGCAGGGAGATAAAAGATAAGAAGATAAAACGAAGAGATTAAACACTAGAATAAAAATCACAGAACAGTGGAAGATCTAAATAAACCAAAGGCACCGACGCAGAATGAAAGTCTGGTTCTGGTGAAGAGCCAGGGTCGGTCCTCTCATCCAGGATGAAGTTTCTCATCAGCTGCTCTCTTCTCCTCCGCTTGCTTGAAAGTTTAGAGGTGTGAACGAGGATGCTTGTCAGTTTCTGAAAGGCAGAGATTTTGTAGAAATGTGTGATTTTCACAGTAATGAGCCCTTGTGGTTTTCTCAGAGGTGATAGTGGTCAGAGCGAGGTGACAATTTTCAAGCATCACAAGTTGAAAATGTGACAGCTGCATTGTCAGGGTTTTTCTGAGTATTGCTCAGCCACTGCCTTCATATTAGACATAAAAGAAGAAGTCTGGGAGTCGTAATGAAGCATATCTGCTGACCTCATGGAGACGGGTATCGCGTTTCATTATAATTATAGAATATATATATAGAGAGAAATGTGTCCTTATGCTTTAATTCAGCTACACCTGATCAGCAGGAAACATAAATGCATACAGGAGAACAACCACAGGGAAGACGAGAGAAGTAAAATGTAAGACACGGGAGGTAAAGTGGAAATTCAAAATCCACTTTTTAAAAATCCAGGCAGCCATCATGGACATAGAGGCAGCCAGAGCACAATAGGGATGGTAGGAACTGCTGACCACTGTTCTTCAAATGTTACACACACACACACACACACACACACACACACACACACACACGTATCTATATCTAAGGACAATGATTGGCTGATTGGACTGAAGTGCAAAGTGAGCAGGAACAAACAAATCTGGTGCAATGACATACTTTACCTGGATGGGTCGTTTCGGCCCTGAGTAGTGCTTGCAGATGTAACTTTCTGCATTAGCAGGAAATAGACAACAACCCTTTGATCAGATGAGGATTTTAGCAGCAACATTTGTAAAGTCAACCCGAAGCTATAAAAATGCATCTATACCCACCGATTTAGCAGGTCTCCTACTGTGATGATGTGCTGTTCAATAATGATCAATATCACGGTGGAGCTTCAGCTGGACGGGCTGTTTCTGCCTGCTCGGCAGCTTCTTACAACCGACGCTATTTTTCTTTATCAATTAGTGCACCCTGGAGTTCATGTGGAGCCCATCTGTATACTCCAGGGCCATGAAGCAGTGAGGGAGGAGGATAGATGGGTTTATTTTGACACACCGTCATCTGTTCAAAGAAAGACTTCACCTTATCGGCTCCTCGGAAAAACTCCTGACAGATAAGAGTCCGCTTTAAGTTCATCAAGTTTTTATTCAGTGGATTTCCAGCATCAACAGATCAGCCTCTGTTAGTGAGTAACAAGGTGTCTTCGTCTGGATCACCTGTGGTGGTGAGGAGCACCGCAAGGATCTTTACTAGGTCCAGTTTCCTTCCTTGTATGAATTCTTTGGTTCCTATTTGTAGAAAGCCTCAGATCTTTCTGTTTTCATGGAGATGACACCCAGCTATACTTTAAGTTTTTTAAAATTAGTTTCCCTTTCACCACATTGTTGTTACTCTAACCATGATGAAACAGGTCTGCTAACCTCAACAGAGTGTTTATTTCTACCCAGAATGGATCTGTTCTCTAAACTGCAGCAGGTTATTTTTTTAGCCCCAAACCATCCATTTACCACAGCACTGTCACATAAGGAAGAGTTAATTACTGGTTTTAACGGTTTACCTCTTGCTGGTTTGCTGCAGCGGATCCCCTGAGAGTAATAAAACACCAATGTGGTGCATCAGGTTGGAGGACGTGTCAGTGGTTAATGAATAACATAATGCTTTCCTCTGGTTTCTGTGGCATTTTCAGATTGTTGTTTGGAGCTCAGCATGTGTGACGGTCGAGCTTCTTCTTTCTTTTGTGAAAATAAAACCCTTTACCGGAGTTAGCGGGCGAATCTGAGGCTACCACAGCAACAACCTGGGAAACCCTCCATTATTAAACATTACTGAACAGGTTGTTGTGTAGCTCCCCACCATATAACCCAGTATATACCAGTCTCCATGTGTGTTCTGGCTCGTTTGACTTTGGGGCTGTATAAAACTGTTTAAGTGGCAGGGAAAACCCTGGATTTTGACTTCCGTAAACTTCCTGCTGCTGAACACTGGGCTGAATGTGAACACTGGGCCGAGTGACGAAAGAGCTGATATTTTACTCTGACGGATGAATGCATGCATGAGTGAATAGCCTCTGTGTTTGTCGGAGACCTTCTGACCTCACTACGGGATCACTTCCTCTGACGCTGGTGCTGTTTGATATCGCTACCAGGCCGACTGTAAACCAGTCACATGTGCAGAGTAAGATGCCGACCTCGTGTAGAACCTGAAACGCCATCAGTCGGCATCTTCTGCTCTTTTAGCCTCTTTCAGCTCCTGTTTTTGGTTCTGTGTTTACTATTAGAACCCAGAGACATGATCTGAAAACCTCTTTAGCCTGCCTGAACTGCAAAATCCACATTCACAACAAATACGTAATGTTGCCTTTCAGAGAGATATTTCAGCTTTAATTGCACCACTTTTAATTAAACAGACTATAAACTGTGTTTATTATCCCACTGTATTTAATGACAGTGTGAAAACAGATTTAATTGTTATAGTAGCAAAGCTGCAGACAATTATGAGCTGATTCTGCAGCTCTGCTCTTTACAGCGAGTCATCCCTTTGTTCAGCTGTCCAGCTACAACTGTACAGCTCTGCCTCACTCTTGGCGGTGTTTTATGGAGAAACGTCTATAAAAAGCCACATGCAGCAAACAACTGACAGACAGAGACGAGCTGCTGAATATAATGGAGACTTTAGTATTCTGCAAAAAACAAAACAGAAATGTAAGTTTCCTTGAAGTATAAAAATTAGCATAAAAGAGCATTAAGTATGAAAGTGTGTGCACGAAAAAGAAAAATTGCAATCCAAACAAACAGCCAACAAAAAGGCTCGGTATGGAGCCTCGTATGAACAATAAACTGTGTGAAATAAAAGTTAATGATCCTCCAGGCTGGATTATTTGTCTTTAAAGTCGCCTCCGTTCAGGAGTTTATATCACAAAACAAAGAAAATTCCTCACATTGTCGACAGTAATCCTTAAAGCGTGACTTTACAAGCTGCTGAGTCTTAAAATAGAACAAATCTACAACATCTGTCTCTGACTTCAGCTCAGCTTAAGGACGAACATCTTCAAAGAAAAACGCGAAAACATGAATAAGACATGAACTCTCCAAAAAATTAACTTCATGTACGCTTCCTGTTGTTAAAATCTGAAACAAACGGACTCTTAAGATCAGATTTTATTGCTGTAAGAGGGAGTGAAGGCTGGATTTATCAGCAGCGAGGACACTGATCCTCAAAAAGAGACAATGACAACACAAACACACGGAAGGGTCGTAATCCCTGGTTTTTGTCTTCAAGGTCACCGAATGCCTCAGCTGGCTCTGCGCTGTCGGTCGTCCTTCATTCTTTTTAAAACGCCTGACAGCGACAGACCGAAGCTGCTTTAGTGCTTCAGCGTTTGTGACCTGATGACTGTGTTTGATTAACAGGGGGCGGAGCCGCAGGCTGTGTTCATTAAAGGACAGGTTCAGTTTTTAAAGTCAGTCTTAAATTGACTGCGAAGGGTTGGAGGTGGGAGGTTTTTCCTCGGCCTGTTCACACACATGTAGATATTAACCTCAGCTGAAGATGCCAAAATACTTATGACACTCACACTTATGATTCACTTAGAGGGCAAGTATTGGTGAGCAGCTGTCAGAGAATCTCCCTTTTCCCAGTTTGGATTAAACTGGTGAAGCATCCAGTCTCAAAGAGAAGTTCTCAGTGCACTTTAGCCCAAGTCCTCTTTAAATGTGCTGATGTCAGATCTCGGGTGTGTGCAGGTTAATAAGCGAGAAGCGGCTGTATTGACGAGGACAGATGAGCAGGAGCAGCTCGGTCTATAGATCATCAATCAATAGCTGCGGTGATTGATTAGCTGTACACTCCACGTAGCTCATTAACTCATTATAGGCTCCGGCAGGCAAACAGGAAGTGATTCATTGCTTGACCTCACAGTTGGCCTTGAAGGCAGATGGCTGATGAAGAGCCAATAAAGGAGTAATCCACCCAAAACACGAGACTGTGGGCACACTGCCAGGAGATGCAGGAGACACTTTGACAGGGTGAACACGCCTGTTTCCATGGTTTCCTAGCTCGAATGATGACAGAAACCTTTAGGGACTTTAGACCCTCAGGGGCCCGCAGCCGCTGTCTGCTTTGCCCCGATGACAGCTCTGACATCTCAGACTGCGGACGGGGAAATGTCTGTGATTACACATGAAAATAATGCCGAAACCATTGATTTATCAGGGAGCCGATCAATAATTCATCTGCGGTGCTGACAATTGTTATTGATTAACACCTGAACCCCGGGGGTCAGATAAACCTGCTGGATGTGAGAGTTTGTCAACATGTTGACCAAGAGAAAAAAAGTCTTCTGCCTCAAGTTGAATGAAACTTCATTTCACTAACAGAGACAGATACTCATAGACTGTATATGAAAGATGGATGCAGCCACTGTGACGTCACCAACTGCTTTCTGAAAGCCTCAAATCCTTTTTTTATGAAAGAAAGCTGCCTGCTTGTTTATCCCTCTCTCTGACCCTAGTATGACCATAGTTTTCAAAAATGAACTTTGTGTTTTATCTAGTATTATGTGACACTTGCGCCCATAAAGTCAATTTTACTGAGGCCAAAGAGCGCGGGAGCCCAGGAGCAGTTTCCCTTCTATACAACTGGAAGTCTTCTTTCAACCAGAGGAGTCGCCCCCTGCTGGTCATAAAATAATACAAGTTTAAGGAACTGAGTTCAATTTTCAGACTGTTTAACACCTGTTTATATGTTTCTTCTAGTGCGATCGTTCCATCCGTCGGGCTGCACGGTGTCAACGCGTCAGGGCAGTTAGCTTGTTAACGCGTTAGTGCCGTCCAATCCCACTCATGGGGCGATCCACGCTAACTTGATAACTGAGATTTGGGGCGTTAATGCAGTAATGGCATTAACGTCATTTTAAAGAGATTAACGCTGACAGCACTAGTTTCTACTGTTTTATCACCTGTTTTACTCCACACAGGGCCAAAACTTTAAAAAATTAGCATCATGTTGTATTCAATAAGACTTTAAAGTAAAGGCTGAGTCCATAAACTCAGCATTGTGTTTGCAGAGCTTATAAATCAGGTGAGTCATTTTCCCATAGACTTCCATACAAACTGATCTGATTTGAAGCCAGAGAGGTCACCCCCGGCCGTTAGAAGAAAAGTTGGGATTAATGCACTTCACATCTGTGCTGATGTACATCTTTGTGTTCCTCCAGAACGTCCTCCTGATGAAGAAGGTTCCTCTTCCTCACAGCTCAGTTTCTACATCACAGCAGCAGGTTGCCTCAACAGGTTGGTGCGGCTCTAATCTCTGTCTTCTGATAAGTCCGGATGTCCTCACCGGTGACCTCACAGGCAGCTGCCACATGGCTCCTGATGATGTCATCATTCTTGAACATCACTGAGACTAAACGCTTGCCCCGTAGAGTTGCCTTTGTGTGATATTCTGCTGCTTATTGTGTCTGTATTGCATTTCACACCTGAAGCCTTGAACCTTTCTCAACTGATGGAGCTGCACGTGAGAACGAGTTGGACGTTAAACAGTCTCTAACCTGCCAGCTCCCTGCTACAAAGTCCATGTGATGCTTGATTGTGCCCATGTGAGAGTACCGCAGCTAATTGTTCAGTTAATTCACAGCGAGTGAGTGGGCGTCGTGTGTGCTGCCTCTGCGCCCTCGCCTAAACCAAACGGATTAGAAACGAGAACGAGTCGGAAGCGGACTATTTCCTGCTGCGCGCTGCACATTAGAAACGACAACTGTGGAATAAGTCCTGACCTGATTGTTCCGACGCCGAAGTTCACGTGTGAAAACGGCTTATTACAGTCGCTGGGAGTTCAGTGATAGATGGAGGATGCAGTGATCTAATTAGTTGGTACAGAGAATCTGCAGATTCAGGATCAGTGACCCAAAGATCATCAGAGAGAGTTACTGCAACAGAAGAGCCATTGTTACCAGGGCGCCTCTCTCTCTGTGTTCCTGTGTCTCTCTCCCTCTCGTAGGGTAGTCAATCGCGTGATTAATCAAACTTTTGCGTGATCAGGTTTCAGCTGCCTTGCTGTTGAAATGAGTTTCTGCAGATTACAGACAGGAAAATTCAGACAGATGACTTTAATAAAAGAAACATTTCTACGGCCATAAATTCACCCAAAATTAAATTCCACATTCAGCTGTGTCATAAGAACATATTTTTCATTTCCGTCTCCTGTCTCTCATACAGCTATATCTGTATCCATATCTATAAACACAGATGTATTTCCCGTCATGTGTTAGTTTGCGTTAACCTAATTTATTTCACTGATTGTTAAACGAAACGACCCCGAAGATAAATAAAGCTGAATTAGATTTTTTGATTTTTATCTGGGACACGTCGCCTCGCTGCATCGCACACACACATTTCCCCCCAATTACTGCGTGTCACCTTTCACCTCCTCCTCCCCTCCCCCCTCATTCATTACTCCGCCTGGTTGGTTCGTCTCTGTACAAGCTGCTTTTCACGCTCTCTAAACCTGCCCCCTTCTCTCACCCCCACCTCCCCCTTCATCACGTACCTCTCCCCTCCTCCCGCTCCTCCTCGACCCATCCTCCGCCCCCTTTAAAGCCTCTTCACTCGTCCTTCATCTTTTGTTTCTACTGCAAAGCCTTACCTGGGAAAAAACACACGCACCCCGAAATATCATATCTTATCTCATGCCGAAGTCTCGAGGAGGGCTGCGCTGTGAAGTTTGACATAGCCAGCCTTCTTTTGTGTTGGCTGCCTATACAAAACCTAAAACTCCAATCAGAGATAATGGGTATCACATCAGCGGTTATCAACTTTCTTTGTTACCCCAGGCTTTCTTCCTCAGGCTCACATAAAAGAGGGCTTTTGATGCATCAATTGACTCTTTGCACAGCAAATATCTACACTGGTGCAGAGAAAAGACGAGATAGCAGGATGCTGGCAGAAAATAGTTACCTCTGTAACTTCATATATGAATATATTTTTTCTATTATTCATTGGATTCAGTGATGCCGATCATGTCTAACGAGAAACTGCATGAAGGCCCTTTGAGTGCCTGCAGACTGATTCCCAGCAGTTAACAAAGCTCTAAAATTGTAGAAATATTTTCTAAAACTAGAAATATTTAAACATGCTCACAAGAAGTGCATTTAGCTGCTTTTAGCTGTAATAACAGCTGCAAATCAACACTAAACATGACATATATTTATGCTCTTTTTATTTTTTCCCCCCATTCTGACCTGCATGCATGCAAACTCCTGAGGGAATCCTGAGGGAAAAACAGGCTGCAGCCTCCTCGTGACTATGAAAAATCAGTGGTGACTGCACTGACGTTTTCGCAATTAGTTGTGGCGACCGCCTGGTTTATAAACAGGAGTGTGCAACATGCCCAAGACCTGGGCGAGCACTTGCACTAACACGTTGATTCTGCAGATTGGTTGGTGGGAGGCAACCTGACTCCAAACAATCAGACAGATTGATGAAAACTTGCAAATAAATGCAGACAGATTGCGAACATATTTGCAATCTATCTAGGCAAGGAAATCCCAAAAAGTTGATTCTGTTCATCTGGATGAACCGTTTTCAGTGGCAGCAACATACCTACGGGCCAGTGGACACTTTCAATGATGAAGATGTGCACTTTCTGGATGGGCGCGGAGTCAAGGAGGCCATTTACGTGAAAAGGGAAAGACCATCTCTGAATCAAGGAGGGAGCCTAAGAGGACCTCTTTCACCATCTTACAATGCTGTGATTGCAGCCATTCCCCAACACACTGTGAATGGTACTCATGGCCATTGATCAATGGTCATGGCAATTTGCATATTAGTGATCAAAAACCTGACCTCACAGTCCATTGTTCCCTCAGTGGTGCTAGTTTCAGTTATTGTGAAAATGTACTGTTTAAAAGATTGGGGAAACCTGCAGTCAGCTGAGACTGAAGACGTCACTTGGACGAGTGACGAAACGTTTCTCTGTCCAGATGAACAGAATCAACTTTTTGGGATTTCCTTGCCTGGATGATTGAGCATCTACATGGAACCACAGTAGGCCAGGTGTAAAGATCCCTTTATGAAATATTGAAAACTCTGACTTTAGTCTCACTGTACTTCAAGAATCTATTCACTTTTCTTCATGTCTACATCAGATGTTTTAGGATGCACGAGCAAGCAGCAGAAAGTAGCAAAGTTTTGAATTTCAAGTTAGCAAGTTTGTTTTGTTCCCATGGGTGTTATCTCCACTGTGATTGGCTCAATTTATTTTTTATTTGTCCAGTTTATTAGCAAGATTGCTCAAGAAGTTGTGTGTGGGTGGATGGTATCCAGAGCTCGGCCCAACATCATGAACTTTTAGAGTTGTTTCAGACCGGGATCCAGAAGCAGGAATCTTGAAGGAAAAATTTAATATTTTTTTATCCCTCCTTTCATCCTTTGAGATGAAATATCTACTACTAACCCAAATATGATTCTGAATCGAGGGTGTAGAGAAACTTTCCAGCCTTGGTGGAGGTATGTGGTCTGTTGTTGTTTGTTGAACAGCTGCTGAAACTAATGGAAAAGCTGAGAACATGAGTGTGTGGCTCAGTGAGGACACAGTCCTGCAGTGGATTATTTAGAAAAAGAGAGCAGGCTATAATTGGTCGCATGTTTTATTTCCTTTGTGTGACTGGCAGTAAATTGTCGAGTGGACGGATTTTAAATGGCCTTTAAATAACGAGTGTTTGTTTGAGACGTTAATGCAGAAATATAAAATCACATCATGGACGCTGCTGCACCAGCTGGCCACACACACGGCCGTTCTCCTATCTTTGCGAGGACCCTCAGGCACACACTGCACTCCTGGGACACTCGGGCCCGGATTATACTGGGTTGCGGATGCACACACGGACAGCTGCAGGCACAACGGACGGGTGGTTGCTCTTATTATATGCACTTTCTGGTCTGCTTGGAGAACGCGTTACTTATATGCAGAGTTGGGTGGCGGCAATGCAGACAAGTCTACACAACAACAGCGACAATGTGAAGTTTGCAGACAACCGCACAAAAGCCCGATGACTTAATTTAGCCCACGAGTGCGGAAAGTGTGACGCTTTTGTAACCCTGAGCGTAAACCTGCTTCTGCTCCACGGATCTGAACCCTGAGCGGCCCTTTGAGGCCCGTCCCAGAGTGAGGCCTGAACAAAATGTCCCCACAAAGATAGATAGTAGCTAATCCTGGGGTACGGCTGTGTGTGTTTCTCTTTGTGTGTTTGATTGATGTGATCGGTGTGTGTGTGTTCAGTAGTGCGTGTGACCCTAAGTATGCGTGTGTGATTAATATTACATGAGGGCTCCTGATGAGAGGTGGACAAACACTCCCAGCTGAGCTCTAACACACACACACACACACACATGAATGAATGCATGAGTATATCGTCTCACACACACACACACACACTGAGTAACTTGAGGTCACACACATGTTTTACCAGCAGAGTGTGTGTCACAGATAAGATGACGGCGATAACAGACACACACACACTCGCGCACGCACCAAGTCTTCACGCTGTCTTCACATCACATTAAACAGTCGGTGGTTACCATGACGACCTTGGGATTCTCACCTGCTGTGACCTGTCAGCTGTGAACCAATCAGGCGACAGAAAACAGAAACTTTCACTCACCTTAGCAGAGACGTTTAGTGTCGAGCCCGAGCCAATCTGATAACGTGAGTCTGCTCGTTGCTCTGCTGCTGGATTTCATTTCTGTGTGGGACAAAAAACCTGACAAAGGAAGAGCAAAGAAGAGCAAACAACATCAAAAAGACATGAATAAGACCGACCTCGGTCCGGAGCAGGGAAATGACGAGCACCTGCTGCAATTTGAAGACTGTGAGAACATGTAGGAGACTAAGCAGCTGGTTCCCATCATGCACTGTGGCTCGCAGTGGGATTGCTGGGCCGCCCACAGCAGCAGCTGATGGAGGAGAATCAAAGAGACGCGTCGGCTGTGGGACATCCTCAGAGAGACGTCCTCAGAGGGACTCTGCTTTCTCTGTGAGACGCTTCATTTCGCTGCAGAGGTGGTTTTACTGAAGAAGGCGGCGTTCCCCAAGCACGCGAAATCTGAGCCCCGAGCCTGTTAATTATGACTCAAATATCTCATAACATGTATAACACGGACAGATAACGTCCGGATGCCTGCTTTGACAGGAAGTGGCTCCAGCGTTGTCAGATTTTGGCAGCTGTATCCTGTAATCCTGCAGGTAAATTGGTTTTGATTTGTTTCCAGTTGTGAAAAGGCAGTTTTCAGACTGTCAGCGAAACATGAGGCCAACATCCTCAATCAGAGAACTGCAGGTTATATGTAAGCAGAACAGGAAGTTTATCTTATACCTACCACACTCTACAAGACTTTGAAAAGACTTGCTATGGTCTGGGAAATTGTCATGTCTAAAGATAATGTGTCGGTTTTTAGTCAGAGAGAAGGCCAAGTCGGAAAAATGTACATTAATATTAGAGAAATCTGAATTTATCAGTCATTCAAGAAAAGAAAAAGACTTTTTTATGCTCACTCTACACCTAACCATCAAAATGAGCTTCCACAAAACTGTCAGGATTTTAATGCCACGATGGAAATTTGTCTGAGACACTAAAAGTGCTTGAAAAGTTTGGTGCGAGGCAGGCATTAGTGTTAGAAATGAGAACGTATACCTCACATTGAGGCGCGCACACAGCATGTTTAGATTCTGTGTTACTTCCACTTCCTGAGGATGTCATTGTGTCTGATCTCTATCCAAAATAAACCACGAGAAACCCACAGAAAGTTCTGACTCTGCCTGAGAACCTTTTAGTATTTAAGTTTTCTTCAGCATCAAAGTGAACAGAGATAGATGTCTGAAGATTCACGATGCACTTCAGATAGCAGCTGCTCGGCTTTCATGCGAGAAAAAGTCGCTTCTGTTCAATTAAAGCAGTTCATGAGAAAACATGAACTAAAAAAAACAGACCAGGAGAAGCTCATCAATAATCAGTCAAATATCTGGAACACTTATTTATATAAAGTGTGTGATTCCACTGGGTTTGTTTGAGATTAGTCCGAGTTGATTTAGCAGCAGATTCTCCCCAGTCCTGCTCTGTTTGCATTTTCACTTCATTTAAACTAACACAAAGTTTTGACTAAACAAGTATAATGTAATAATTTCCCACTGCATGTACTGGTGGCTGTTTGTTCCGGTTCCAACAGCAGGAACTGCCTTTGAAGAGCCTCTTTTACTGCTATTTTCGGGGCAGAACAAACGGCCTACTCTGGGGTAGGTACTTCTCTGGGCACAGAAAACTGCAGGGTGGAGGTCGACTTGGAGAAAACGATGACAAGAAGCACCAAATGTATTAGCGGTAGCATTCGTCTCCTCTTCCACTTGACTATCGACAACATAAAACTCATCATTTAGGTGGATGCAACAAACAACAATGATGCAACTGCATCACAAAGCTGTTGCAAAATCATTTCATCATCAGTTCGATCTGATGGATCCTACTGCACAGCAGTGGAAGCATAAAGTCTAAAAGGGTCGGTTAGAGAGCAGCAGACCTCCAGGCTGAAAAGGAAACCAACACGGAAGTGGAAAAAAGAAGCTGCAGTTCCTCCAATGACCACTTGAGGCTGTTTCTAAAACCAATTAAACCCCCATAGACCCCCGTGTTAACGCTTCCGTAAAGGAGTTGTCATGTGTGCTACTGTGGGGTCTTTACCTTACAGTATAAAGCGCTTTGAGGCCAACTGTTGTGTTGATTTGCTGCTATTTAACAGTCCAACTTTCCTGCAGTGCAAAGGCACCCTCACAAAGATGGATCAGTGCCTTTCTACTCAACATGAGCACTCAAAGTGCTTCCTACTACACGTCTCATTCTCCCAATCGCACAACTCCATGCCTGAACACTTTTTCATCCATGCACACACCCCAATAGATGCACTGGGGACATCTCAGGGTTTGGTATCTTACCCGAGGATACTTCAACATGTGGACCAGGGTAGCCGGAGTAGCTTAACCACACGAGCCACAGCCGTCTCGATAACCGCGTGCAAATAAAACGTAAACCACTTTAAAAATACTCAGAACTCTTGTTTGTGTGAGAAACGTTGAGCTTTGCTGGTCGGTTTCCTTTCAGGTGTAGCAATTATTTTTCATTCTCATAAACTCACATGCTTGTTGAATATGTCGAAGCGCCTGGTCTGATCGTGTAATAATAACAGAAGTTTGCAGGTGGTGCTGCAGTATGTTGGGGCTGGATTCATGGTTGGACTCCTTCAGCCCACAGCAGCTCACACAGTTGCAGGGGTGTGGCGACACTCTGATTTACTACCTCTCGCCCTCTCTTTCTCTAACTTCACGCTTCAACCTACCTATTAAATATTAATATAAGACCACGCCCCCTCTGACACCACCTAGAAGTGTGGCCGATAAGCCCCGCCCCTTTTATTCCCAGTGGGTCTCTCTCTCTCTCTCTCTCTCTTCCCCGCTCTCTTTGAATGTCTCGCTCTCTCTCTCCCTGCTTCCTGTGAACGTCTCTCGCTCTCTCTCTCTCAGAACAATGTGTCGTTCACAATAATGGGATTACAGCCATCTAGCCGGCTGCTCTCCCTCCCTCTCTCTCTCTCTCTCTCCTGTCATCCCCTCTCTCTCTCCATCTGTCTCTTGGTAGTCCTGCGTCCTCCCTCTCTCCCCCTCTCTCTCGCCCGGTGTTCAGGCTCTTTCAGTTCTTGTCGCCTCTTTAATTTTAATTTTCTGGAGGAATGAAAGAAAAACGGACTGTTTCCTGAAAGAAGTAAGTGCCCGTTTCTCTCCCCCTCTCTCACTCCGTCCTCGCTGTGCGCTCCTCTCGCTCGTAGAGGAGGCTTTGATTGACAGCTGACTCTCCTTAATTGCGCCGTTATTTAATTAGTGGAGCAGGAATCAGATCAGTGGCACAGAGCCGTGGACTCTGACCGTCGCTTTCTCTCGCTGTGCGCAGAAGTTTCCCGCAGCTGTGTTTCTTTTGCTCTGAAATGTGTCGCTGACTGTTGAATTCTGTTTTCACGCTGGTTTTATTCCGTGGTAGTGCAGTCACGGCTTCAGTAAAGTGTTCAGAGTGATGAACTTCAGACATGTCAAACAAGAAAGAAAAGAAGCTACAAACGTGAAGCATCTCCCTGTAAACATCTTTTTGTGTCTTCCTCCTGCTGCTGGCAGTTTATTCAGCGCTGTGCGCATAAAGGTGCAGCCGCTGTGTCAAGCTCTGTGACAAAGCTGCCGCTGTTTGAGGGCTTTATTCAATTAAGATGTGGAAGAATTTCCCACGAAAACCCTCCCCTCCACTTAAAAATGTGCCAACCCGAGGATGCACGAGTCCATGTAATGCTGAAATCTGTGTGCTTCTTTGCAGCAGAGACTCATGGTCATGGTCTGTGTCTGAAGTCTCATTTGGGACAAAAATGTTTGACGTGAAACACGATAAAAACTCACCGACAGTGAAATAAAATAGAAACAGTAGATCCTGCAGTTTGAAATGAAAAGTGTCCCCCGTGTGCAGTGATCGGTAACTTAACCCTTCATTATTGTGTCTGAGTTGTGTTGTTTCCTTTGAAAGCTGCTTGACAATGTACACTGTAGAAGAAGTGCGGCGGGTCTCCATCTATCCATCCATTCACCCATCTGTTAGCTCTGCCTGCTTTATCCTTTGGAGAGAGGCAGGGGGGCTGCAGCCTTTTGCAGCTGACATTAAGCGAGAGGTGGGGTTCACCCTGGACAGGTCACAGGGCAAAAATGCAGCATTGCTGCAAAAGTACAACACTGTGCAGTAAAACCCTGGAAATCTTTATTCAGAACAAAATATTTTACAGTAAATTACAAGTAAAACATCAAATTCAGGATGAAGCAGCATTTCAAAGCAAGCAGAACCATCCCAGTCAAAAATGGACCCACCCCAACCTGTTAGTACAAGTGTCACAGGATTTAAACGCAGTCAGTTTTACCTGAAACTGGACGTCTATGAACAGTCAGCTCAGTCTGATTCACACAGCGTCAAACACTGCTGTTGTTTCAAAGCCCCTGCCACTTCTCAAAGCAGTTTAGATTGAGTGAAACAGGCCCGTCACTCACAGCTCATCACATGTGGACACTTCTAAAGCATCACGTTAAACGCTCTTGGTGGCTGTCATCGTTTAACCTACATGACAAATGCTGCGAAGGGTTATATTTTAGCCCAAGCATTGAAAGCTGCAGCAACTTTTAAGTTTTAGTTCTGACGGCTGCGTTTGGGCTGCCGGTCATAACATATATATTTTTTAAATAGTGAGGGCAGAAAAACCAAAAAGCAACCAACACCCGTGGCATCTTGCGAGCATCGTCCCTCTCAGTGAGGAGTGTCCAAATGTAAGCCAGCGGTGCTTTCCAAAGCCTCAGAAAGTTTGTGTCTGATTCTCAGCAGTGAGTAAAAGTGAAACACATTTGTGGGTAAAAACAAGATCAAAACAAAAACATGCAAGCTATCCACTCCTGACAGGCAGACTTATGTCACACTCGCCCCTCTATGTGTGAACACCGCACAGTACAGGACGCACGGGGACGTGAACGCTGCTCCAAACCTGCTGAACAACAGCAAAGCTTCTCATACCGTCTTATGAAGCGCTTTAATTAAACTGAACCAGCTCGTGACGTGGACCTGCAGGGCCCCGAGAGAGACACACAGAGCCGGACAATAAAACCTCGAGTTAATAACTGAATAAAACTGTCTGTTTCTCAAAGGATCCTTTAACATCTTTACAAATGAAGGTCAGTTAACCAGCTTTATGGGCTCATTAGACAATAACAGCCCCGCCCTGTGTGGCAAAAACAGCAGAAGCAATGAATCAAAGAATAATTAACCATATTTGTCTGATCGGTCTTGTCACGTTCTTTGCTTGGGTGTGATTTTTGAGGCGAAAGGTTGCAGAGTTTGGCAGAATAATTAATTAAAGCTAATTAAGTTTTGATGATGTCGCCTGATTTGGGTGTTTAAAAAACTCATTTTTATCTTTTTATCTCATGAATAAAGTTTAATGAATTCTGATCAGTGAATGTACAATCCTTCTTTTCATGTGTGTGTGTGTTATGCTGTGTGAAACCCTCCTGTGTTTATATATTTCATTATTATTGATGCGTCAGTAATAAAGTAGCTGGAGGGGCAGATTTTAATAGCTCTACAGTGAAATCACATTTAAACTGCAGTTTAGTTTAATAAATCTTTATATTTTATTATCTCATTGTAGTTATTGTTTGTAAACTATTAGGTTGCACAGCAATAACTGAGAGCAGTGTGATGGGATAAATATTAAACGCGCTCTTTGAATGAAGTGCAGCGTTTTAATGCCCTTAATGAGTTTTCATGGTGGCTGAATGCGTCACAGCTGGAGATTCAGACTGGAAGCAGCAACAATTAATTGATTAAATGGGAAAATAATCTGCAGATTGTTTGCAGATGTTGAAGCGAACTCGCCGGAGTTCGGTTTTCTCTGCCGTCTGCAACACGCATGCACGACTGTCTGCAGCGTTTGCCTCGTCTGTCAGTTCAGACATAGGCTGAACCATCAGGACATTTCAGTGAGTCACTGAGGAAACTTTGAGCTCCGCCAGGAAACACAGTCGAGTGCTCTGAAGGTGTGATGCTGCCGTTGCAGAAAAATTTCCTGCAGCATCAGAAATGTGTCATATCTGAAGTATTTGGGCTTCCTGTGTTAACAGAGTGACATTTCTCGGTATGTAACATGCTCTGTGGTTTGATCATCTCACTCCAATGTTCTAAGCACCTGTCACGAACCTGACCGCTTTGTGTCCACGTAAACACGCCTGAAGTATCCAACCATTTCCAAGAATATAAAGTCTCACTAGTGAATCAGGTCATAGAGGAGGAAACATCCCAAGTTTCAGGAGACTTGGGTTCAAATCTGGTTTGGGACAGTTTTTTTTAAAGCTCGGTCTTCATCCGTGTCCTCTTGATCAGGTTAGGAAAACATCAGGCAGCCCTTTAAAAGGTTAAAAGCTTTTGAAAGCTTGAAAGCTGTTTGAAAGCTTTATTTCTGAGAATATGTCACGGGGCTAGGTTTGGATTAGAGCGGTGGTGTTTAAACTGGGAAGTGAAGACGCTGCAAGTTGTGTGCAAACAATTAGGTTAATAACACGAAGTGAAGATAAAGTGAATTTGATGTTTTTGGTGAGAGGGGGTCATAGCTCCTGCAAAAATAAAGGTGAAGTGTATTTATATAAAGCTCTACTTGGATTTTTGTATGACTGATTAAGTGGAAAAACAAACAAAGCATGAGGTGTGATACAAGGACTATTTTCAGCACGCCAGAGGAAACCACAGGGTTAGCGATTAATTCTGTCCCATCTAAAGGTGGTGAAACTGAAGCACTTGTTACATGCACTCACATTGCTGCACAAACAACATGCAGAGCTGCCGTTTCTCAGTAAATCATCCAGGTTTGCAAAAAGAATTTAACTTGAGCCATTTTCACACATTAACCTTGTGGAGATCCTTCTTCTCACACGTAGCACGCAGTGGGACGCAGCCCACCTCTAATGCATGTTCATAGTATAAAAATGCTGGGAGCTGCTGGGATGGAGTGTGCAGGTCGTGTTGCACTCATTTACCTGTGTTATTCTCACACTGGTGCATTCAGGTGTGATGGGGAATGTGTGCTAGAGAATTGGCAGGTTGAGGACAATTTAACTTCTGCACTGACAGACTGTATGTGGTTCAGGTGATGGAGCAGCCTGGATGGAGGCAGACACCAGCCTTTAATAGGGAGTGCACTGGAATTAGTTCCACTGTTTGCACATCTGTGGCTTTGAACAACGCACGGTCTTTGTGCCAGCGAGCTGGCAGGTTACGTTTATGTTCTTTGTCCAGAGTAGTTTCGAGCTGAAGCACATGTTTGAACGACTGAATGCTGAGTTTGGATTTCTCTGCTCTCGACATACAGTTTAACGGATGTCGTCTCTGTAAATAACAAATTTGTTGGCTGCTGTCAGGTGACACAGCCAGCTGTTGCTTGGACGAGGGCACGTTCTAGGATGAATCTTTGACTAGCGGTGGCATGACAACCGAAAGGTCGTGTTAGTTATGCACGTATGAAAATATTATAAATATTTGTTCTTTTTGTACACTTTAGACTTAGTTTACAGACTCTCATTACCTCCGTGCACCTGTTCTATGAGTTTAATTATCTTGCCACAGATAGTATAGTAATATAATCTGAATTTGACTGACAGCTTTATTGCTTTTTTTTTTATAGCTGCAATAATGCCAAAACCATGATAATCATGAAGGGAAATCCTGATTCTGTTAGTGTCATTTTAAGCCAACAGAAACAGCCTGTTTCTGCCATGTTTTCTGATTCCCTTTTGCACTGTTTCAGCTGTGATTGGAGTCATTTTAATGACCTCGACCGCGTGGGTTCTTCGGTGGTTCTGTGGTGAATTTTCTCCACCTGCTGCTCGCCCGACCGGCCATCAGCCGCAGTGCATGGAAACGAGCATTCAGTCAGAATTTTCTTTTGAACGTTTTCTAGAAGTTCAGCTGATCTTTGGTGGAAGGCTAACCATCTGATGTGTCGCCCTGAATGTGTCGACGTGCGTCTCTGTGGGCGACCGCATCCAGTTTACATGTTAATGACTTGAATCGGTTCTCTGTAAGGGGACAGATCAACCAATCAGATCGGTGCTGTGGTCCACATGATGCTGCAGTACGGGCCTTTTGTTCTGTGGTTACCTGTTTGTGCCGAAGTCTGGCACCTGACATCTTTGCATTCCTGCTCTGAGACTCTGAGAGATGCAGATGTGTGCAGCACAGACGGTGACGGAGACACTTTACTGTTTCATCGCTGACAGTCTCTGATCATTTTCTTCTGTTATGAATGAACCAAAGAGAAAAACAGCCCGAAGCAGCTGGATTCTGGCCGATGGTTGGCGCATTCGCCTGTGCTCTGGCAGCAAAGACCCAGTTTTTGATGAAACTCAGTGTTTGAAGCACAACTACCGATTACTTAAAGCAGAACTTTGAGTCTGTGGCTGCTGATACAAATTTCATTTTAAAGTGTTTGAGTCTCATTGAAAACAATTCAGTCTTTTCTCATGAACTTCTCTAACCTGAGTTCTGCTCACAAATGAAGCCAGTGCTTAAAAAGAGCTGCAGTTCCTCCAATGACCACTTGAGGCTGGCTCCAAAACTAAGTCCCTCCCCATAGACTCTAATGTTAAACTGCACAGCAGAAATAAACATTTACAGCCTGATACAAAAATGGTTTTAGGCTTTTAGGCTTTGGATGCAACTGTTTTATAACCCAGAGAGTTTAGATTGCATTAATGCCTAAAGTTTCATAATTACAGACTGAACTCAACCAATCCACTGTGTTTGTAATATGAAGGCCTTTTGGAGCATTTTTAATTCAATTATCTGAAGAATATTCCATTGAGTGCGGTGAATTATGAATATCATTAAAAAGTCTGTGCAAAAGTTCTGCACGTTCAGGACTAATTAACTGTGTGATGACCTCACACAGACAATGGAAGCACCTCAGTTATGAAGTGCATTAGCCAAAAAACAACACAAGCATAATCACCACCTGAATTTCCACCGATCTGCTATCTGCTCTGCTTTGTGTGAGGAAGTAAAATGTTTTAAATTCCTGTTCCAGATATCTGCTGGTGGGGAAACTTCTGTGAAAGCAGACCTACCACTTATTCTGCACAGGGAGAAACCAAATTACATAAAAGCCACCTGAGGGAGAACTCTAGCGTAGCTAACTAAAGCTACTCAGATAAAGGTGATCTAAACTAGTTTGTAAAAAAAAAGATCAGTCTTTGCAGTGCAGAGTGTGTTTTACTCTCGGCTTTCGTTGCTCGCACACGAACAAAGGACTTGTTGGTGACTTTTGTGGCGATGCTTTTTTTAGGTTGAGATGCAGGAGATGTATGGCATTGTTGCTGTGTGAATGCTGGGTAACGCCCGCTCTTTTCCCCCGTGGACTCCGGTGAAGTTAAAGTCTGTGGTGGCGGCTGACTGATGAATGATTGCATGCCTTTACAGTGGTCAGGATGAAAGGAGAAGGGAGCGAGGCAACAGAGGAGCACCGGTAAAATGAGTTAACACAACATTCCTCTCTTTCCGTGCTCCTTATTCAATAGTTAACTTCAACAAAAATGCTAAAAAAGTAATCTAAATACCTGAGGGATGATTGCGATTGTAGCTGAAAGCTCAGCAAGATGCAGTGAAATGTAGTTCAACTACGGGTTTAATTACATTTCTCTGACTACTCCCCAACAGTACAGCTACCACAGTCGGGGGTTATATAAGAGCAACTGAAACGATGATATATTAAAAATAAAGCTGCCATTGGAGCAGACAGAAGAGGGGGAACAGTGTGACATAAAAAAGCAATAAAAACGGATCTAATGAGCAGTTCAGACAAGACTAGGTCTAATGTAATGGTTATGGAGATGCTAAAGGAGAGAATGTGACTATAAAAATCATAAAAGCGGTGAACTTGCAGCCATTAATGTGTTTTATCTTCATTTTATTTTCATATTCCTTCTTTTATATATATATATATATATATTGCACGAGTGACTTCAACACTGGAGTCACTCATGCATTCAGAAATTCAATTAGGTTGTTAGAGGAAATCTGTGCTCCACGAGGCTCGTTGGCTTCAGTCGTCCTCCGGTGCGGGAGGAGATGATGGAGGTCCAGTTGTCTCCTCTCGTCCTGATCTTCTTGTTTCTGTGGGGAATCAAACAGATTGCTAAATAAAGGAATCTCCTCCCTTTGCTTTTTCCCCCATGTTTATTAGAGTTCAGATCTCCCCCCCCCCCCCTCCTCTTTCTCCTCCTCCTCTCTGTTATTACAGTATTTTTGTCATTTACTGCCCCCCTCTGCCTCCCCCACCCCCCTTCAAAGCCTTGTTTTAATCTTGTAAAAAATTCTTCTCTCATAAACACATAATGAAGCTGGTTCACGCCTGTTAGCTACAGAGGGAGGGGCGGCAGGCAGCAGAGACAGCAGCTGTAAAACACAGTCAGGGTTTCGGTTTTAATATAACTGCACCTCCTCCTCTTTCTCCTCTACACGTCTCCACCCTGATGCAGGAAAATGTAGCCCTCATTTTTTCTCCCCTGTTTGCGCCTCGGTAGTTTGAATCTGCTGATGCGTCACTTTCATGCTCGCACTGGATTATCGGTGTCAGCGGCGACGCTCTGAGGTCGACTTCCTGTTTCATTCCCGTTTTAACCATTTCTCCGTCCAGCTGTTGTCTTCTTCTGCTCGTCTTTGTGTTTGTTGTCATGACAACTGAATCTGGACCAACGTGCGATTTAATAGAGGGTCTCAGTGCCGCAGCTGAGGAGTTATTATTACCGGCAGCAGTTATGGGGGCTGAATAGATGACTTGTTGAGATGATGCCCCGGGTCCAGGTGAGGCTCTGGGGTGAATTCAGGTCCAGGGTTCAGAATAAGACACTTTCACCAGATTTAAACATGACTTTGTTTCCCTCTTCTTTGTCAACCCCAAACACTAAATCACTGTATCTCAGAAAGACCCCCGATCCTCAGCTGGGCTCGTATTGTGAGAGGGGTAGGACTACCTTAAACAATTATCATTTAATCCATTGATACTGGACATATTTGTTTTCAGCATTCTGGTCTAAAGGCAAACACCTGGTCCTCAGCTGGGATTGGGTCCAGGAGGGAGTCTAATAGCCTGGGGGGCAGAATTAGATCTGATGGAGGGGCTGGTCCCGGTGGACCCCAACCAGCAGAGCGGTGGACAGTCCAACAAAACAGCCTCGGGGGCTGAGAAACAGAAGAGCCCAAAACTGCAGTTCCTCTAACGGCCACTTGAGACTTCAAACTGATTAGATCCCCACAGACTCCTGTGTTAAATGGGCAAATTTACAGCAGAGAACACATGTTTACGGTCTGGCACAAAAATGGTTCAGGCCTCTTTGGCTAAGCTTGCCTTTCAAAGGAACTGAGGGAGATTGTTTTATTAAAATTTTTATTAAGGCTTAAAGAAAAGGGAGTGGCCACTTTGAGTGACAGGAAGCTGTAGCTGACTTTACCTTAGCGCCATTGGTTCACTGAATGTTTGCGCTGAACGGGGGGAAGATGGCGACTGTTGGAGCATTTCCAGTACAACTATCTGACAAATAATATGGTTTGATGTGTGGTTAATTGTACTAATAATTCAAAAACGAAGAAAAGGTTTAAGTTTTGGTGTCTGTGTGATGTGTCCATACATCCATAAACATGAATCAACTGGGAGACTGGAGCTAGAGTTTCATTATGGACTCATTTTAAGAATCATTTTCATTTTTTGTTAGATTTAGGTACAAAAACAACTTTAACCTTTAATGCTAAGCATTATTAAGATCATGATTGTGGTTGAAATGCCCCCTTTTACAATGTTAAATACATGTTAATAGATTTCCTTTTTTAGGTTTCCAGGGTGCTGAGTACCTTCTTTTGGCTTTAGGGGTCACCACAGAGGATCATCTGCCTCACCTTATCCCAAACCTGTCACACCAACCTCTGCATGTCCTTGTTCGCTACGTCCATGAACAATCTCTGTAGTTCTCTTTTCCTCCTGCCTGGCAGCTCCATCTTTAGCACTCTTTGTCCCATATATCCTCTATCCCTCCTCTGCACATGTCCAAACCATCTCTTACCTCTCTACCACCTCATTTAGAAGTGGTGATACCAGTGCACATTATACATTTTACAAGTACTCACATGGCTGCTAGGGGTTGCTTCTAACACCCAAATGCTAATATTAGGGCTTAAAACAGGACTTCACTCTCTAGAGAGTGACACTGTGTAGAGTTTAAAGGATGGTCTTATGTTGTGGAGGATTACGATTGCATAAAAAGGCACTCCTCGGAGAACGATTATTTGTTTACATCATTTGTGCTCATCGTTTCTGTTCTGAAGGCTGCATCCTGTCAGGGGTGCCGACAGGGACTGGAAGTGTTACTCTGGCTCACTGAGGTGTGTTAACAGCCTCTCAGTGTAGCTGTGATGGACCCGCGAGCCGAGGAGGTGTAGGTAAATCCTGTCATGTGATCTCCTGCTGATCAGAACCACTTACATAGTCTGCTAATTGGAGAGGAGGCTGGAGAGATAATATATTCACACACATACCCACGCACACAGACACGGATGCAGAAACACACACAGAAACACACATACTTGCACTTAGAGTGATGGAATTAGCATCAATATCATTAACGCCCATCACCTCCCTGCACTTGTTCACACATTTACCCTCAAACACACACACATCTGTGTGTGTGTGTGTTATAGTTTGAGTATCAAAGTCTTGTAGTTATTAATATTTAATGTTTGCAGTGATCAGTATTCAGTTTGCGGAGGAGAACAGGCTGCTGCTGCTGTGGCTGCAGAGGACTGCACTGAAATACAGTAGAAACAATTACAGTAGAGTACAATAGAGTACAGTACAGTGCAGCAGAACACAGTGTGAGATGAAAACTGTGAAATGAACAAATTTAAAGATTTTATGCTGTGGTGGAAAACCAAGTAGAGACCCCCAAACATCAGTGCAGAAAGGGAGCAGTAGAAACTATGTGATGTGTGTTTGAGGCCGAGTGGATTTATTCTGTCTGTGCAGAAGAAGAAACTCCTCTGCTGATCTTTCTGAGCTTTGGGCGGAGCAATCCCTTTTACTTTTGTCCTGCTGTCAGTGCAGCGGCGACCTTTCACCTTCAGTTAACATTTTGCTGCATGGCCACTTTTTTGAAATATTTATGTTCAGCAGGAAAAAATGCAAGTATCTGATTACAAAAATCTATTGACAGCACAAGCACAGTTGTTGCTTTTACTCAGCACAGATGACTTCTGAGGCCTCAACGTTTGGCGCTCACTGTGAAACCCAATAAGTTGACAGAAAATTTAAGAGGGCAACTGAGGTCCAGTGCTACACCTTTGAATAACTGTTATGTCCCCACAGTTAGGGTTAGGTTGGAGTAGTAGGAGCCTAACCTTGACCTTTAACCCTACAACTAAACCAGTTTATCCACCAAGTTATTTGTAACCTGGTGGATGTGATGAATAAAGAAATATATATATATTTTAGAACAGAAGTCTGTGGATTTGTTTTATCTTTCAGTTACTCTGAGTTAGTTTAGGTTCATCCGCAATGCACAAACACAACCAGAAAAAGCTGTTGACACGATACAGATTTCAGTGGCTCATAGTCAAGCAGAGTTAAGACTGCTTCCAGAGACAGTGGCCAACTGCAGCCACAAGATGGCAAAAATTTAAAGGTATAATGCAAACAAGCCAGAAGCTTTAAGACAGAACACTGTGTTAGATGCAAATAGAGAAATTGCTTTACTTTGGTTTTAATTGATGTCTGTTTTTCGAACTTGGTAGTGCTAAATTAGAAACTAGTAATCCTCGCCTTGCTTGCCCTGAAGGAACACAACTGTTAGGTTTTAACCCTAAAATAAAGAGTTCTTGATGTGTTGCTTAGAACTATTTGCTTTATTCCCTGCAATATGGGAGAACAATAAAAAAACTCATATATTGACAACAAAGCCGTAGGGTTGGGGGTCATCACAGACCATGACTTAGATCTCATTTTTGCCTTATTAGTTCTTAAAATATTTATGGTGAGTGATGTTTCACTTTTGACGAGCGGCAATAAAATAGCTTTACTTCAAAAGCTTCCCTTCTACAATAAGAAGGCCATCCCTCAGTGCACTTCTATCAGTGCTGACACGGCGATGAAACCAGCAACCTAATGTATTCATGGTGTCAGAGTTTTCAGAGTGTTTCTACCATGAAGGTAAAACAAACAACCTGTATGACAGCATGCAGTATTTTAGCTAACGTCTGTAATTTGCTCCTGCAGACCTGCAGCTTTGCCTACATGCTCAGTCTGGATCTTACAGCAGTAATGGACAAGCACAGAGAAAAACAGATCCACACAATAGAAATAAGCAGTAAAGTCATTATATTGACTCAGTAGGTGTCTGAGTCAATCTACTAAATATTTAAATGTAATCAAACATAAACAGTTTAACTTGCACAGAAAGAAAGAAAACTGTAACAGGTATATCAAAATCTTTAAATTACTAGAATTTTAAAATAAATGTATGTTCAGGCCACTTAGTATCTTACTGCTTTATTTACTTTGAGCATTTCCATTCACAGTGTGCTCACATACTGTGGCGGGAGTGCACTGAATGACAATAAAGTACCCGTGTACCTAAAAGCCTGAATCAAATATTTGGTGTCAATATTTGCCTTTTAAACACCTCGTGTTCAGTGCTGGCCTTCACTGACACCTATCTAAAAGCTTCTGGTTTGAAAGCACAATGAAAAGCAGTCATAACCTGCAACCCAGTCTGCACAGGTTCTTACGGGTTCCAAAAGCACTCAGAACAGAGATATTTACAGACTGCTGGACTGTTGCTTTTATGAATAAGATGTGATGTGCAGCAGAAATGTGAATTCCAAACTTGAGCTGCAGTTGTTCACAGAAACGCTACGACTCCTTTAATTCCTTCGAGTTTCAGATATTTTTAGATGGTTGTTGTTTCCCTGCAGGAGAACTGCTGTTAATCTGCTGTTATTCACATATTATTCTGATCTGGTGTCTGGGATTAAGCTGAGGAGAATCTCTAATTCTTCTTATTCTGATCTGATCCTGCTGTCAAGCGTTCGGCTCTGAGTGTGTTTACATGTGTTGTCAGTGCAAACAGGATTTAATCCAGATTAAAGACACAGAGGCAGGAATAGCTGCTCAGCAGCCTCGTCATCATCAAAAAAGACCCAGTGTGAGCTGATGATTATGTGAACGCACACAGTTACAGTTTAAAGCCCGATGGACCATTCTTCTGTCTGTGAAAAAAAAAAGAGGAATTAGCTCCATTCAGATCGGATCAGAACACAACGGCCCAGAATCAAAGTGAGTCCCACTGCTGCTGAAAACAGTTCAGACGGAGACAAAGACATCTGCTGCACAAAAACTAAAGTCTGAGCTACAGTTCGGTCCTGTGTCCACATCAAGCTAACGCGATTAGCCGTGAGAAATTATCGACACACTTCTATCAAAACAGTTCTGCATGAATAGCTTGCTTGTATAGGCCACCCTGGTAGTTAGCATTGTTTTCCTCGACACAAGGATTTTCCCTCAGGTTTTTGGATTATCACAAAAAATAAGGTCTGCTTGGCATAAAGGTTTATGACACTTAAGAGACTTTATTTAGAAAGATGATCTACAGAAATTAGTCTGTTTTTGTGGATTCTGAGTGTAAATGCATTCAGCAAAATAAAACTCTAATGACAAAAATAAACTACACCACTGTCGCATGACTGTAAGGTCATTATCACTAAGCTCCTTTGTTCCGCTTACTGATGTTCAGTGTCTGTGGCAACTTATCATCTTATCATCGTTTTATCTTATTATCTTATTTAGCCACTTGTTAGCAAATAACAAGCAAAGCTTTTACAGGGAAAATGTTGCTACCTTCCTGGGTTGTAGCACAGCGTTAGTTTAGCTGTAATGACGGGAGATCAGCGGCTCCGTGGCCGTCGATGTGACCTGATAGCTCAGCTGATATCCTTCTACACATCCAATTGAAAAATCTAAGACTGGCTATTGAAGCTGCTTCAGCCTTCCCACACTTCTGCAAGCCGCTCTGCAACCCACATTTATGTCAGGTCCCCCCTTTTCAGGCTTTTCAGACCCATTCCACCAAATACAAATTACTGCAGACCGAATAACAGCTATATTTTGATGAAAGTGCTCCTGACTGAACTGTGATGAAAGCAAATACAAAGACCACAAATCTAACGGTATAATTAAGTAAGGTTTTCTTTATAATAAGACAAATTCTTTACAATCAGATTTCCTGAAAGAAATCCTCAGAGTATCACAAAGTATTGAGATATATGATTAAATCTAATCCCAGTAACATGATATGCATCACGTTGCTATGACACAATATGTAGGTAACAGTTTGACCCATTATGTTCTTTAATAACATGTCCCCTGTAAGTCAGAATTTAGAAGTGAAAGGTGAAAAGTAATCTTCTCTTGAATTCAACCAAATTTCAACCATTGACCTTCTCACATTTACCCCCTTTGGACAGCTTCCTGTTGATTAGTGAGCTAAAGAACATCAGGTGGGACGTCACTATCAAAGTGAAAGCCTCAACGGTTTAACTTTAGGAACCATCTGAGAACGATGCAGAAATAAAGAAGTGACTTTCTAGACTTAAATCGAAGCTTTTTCATTTGGCAGACACACCCTTACATTTTACCTTTTAATAAAACCTCAACATTGTTTAGAAGTTTGACAAAGTTGGCCCTTCTGTAAGTTTTTGTTGGCTGGTAATATGCTTCCGAGGCCTCCTTTTAGTTCTACCAGCTTGTGTATATGTTGTACTGAACAGCAGCAGAATAAAAAGTGACACAGAGGCAGACTATTTAAATTCAAATGCTAAACATTTACCAATAAACACTAAAAGACCTGCGAGTTCAAACCCTGCTACGAGCCTGCTGTACAGTAACTGCCATAATAATAGCACCGGAGCATGGGCTGTTTGTTTTTAAACATCTCATCATGTTTCTACATCAATGAGCTGCATCACCACGGCAACAAATTGACTTCCTGTGGGGACGATGATGAAGGTCTGTGTACAGTCAGCTCTATGATTCACACGCAGACATAAAAAATGCCTTTTTGGGAAATGACTTTTTGTGACAGTAGCTGACAACATGCATAACACGCACACAGAGACACACAGAGAAACACACACACTCTAAATCCCACTGGGATTTAGAGTGTGTGTGTCACGGAGTGTGTCTGTGTGTCACAGTTGTCACACACCCTCGATGATATCAAACCGTCCTCGTCTCTTCGAACACCAAAAAATATTCATGAGCTCACCAGGGGAGTGTTTTTTAATGTGTGTGTGTGTGTATGTGTGTGTGTGTGTGTGATAACAAAGCCAAACACACAACAAAATAATCCTGAAGCAGAAGAAAGAGACAAAGAAGGAAAAGAAAAACAAAGGAAGGGAGAGGAAATGCATAGAGAAGTGGTAGTCCTCTGAGTGTGTGTGTGTGTAAGTGTGTATTCATATCTTTGTGGGGACCAAAAGGTGAAGTTTACCATACTTGTGGAGACCAAGAGCCCTTATGGGGACCAAAATCTTGGTCCCCACAAGTTTGAAGGCATTTTTGAGACTCAAAATGTGGTTCTAGTGTCCGGGTTACCATAACGTTATAGTTAGGTTTAGGGTAAGGTTAGGGTTAGGCATTTAGTTTTGATGGTTAGAGTTAGTAGCTAGGGAAAACACTATATCAATTAGATGTCTGCACAAGATATGAATACCCGACATGAGTGTTTGTGTGTATGTGGTTCACATTCTTTAGTATTTGAGGTAGTATTGCTGTGTGTCTGTACCCTGTAGTGTACCTGTCCCCAGGACCTCCAGCACTGTTAGGAGTCTCATCAGCCGTTGTTCCCGTTTTCTGTCCCACAGCAGCTCTGACCTGCTTTCTCCTCATAACAAAGAAACTTCTCGTGTTTTTACCACAACACTGTTGTTACCAGCTGAAGCATTTGAATACTTTTCATGTTATTATAAAATGTTTCAGCAAATAATTCTGTCTGTACAAGAAAGTTGTTGTTGTAACAACACGTCACATGGTTAAGGGTGAGCCTCGATCTGTTAGGGGTCTCTTCCTGTTAAAGCGCTTCCTTCCCACTAAGTGTATTCTGCGGGGGTGTCCAGAGTCCACCGATTAGCAGGCGACCCATATGACGTAAGGATATTGCAGACAGTGCGTGTCTTCTCCCTGCTCTCTCCTGCTTTCTTACTGCTGTATTATCATTCTATTATTGCATTTTGCTTTGAAACCTTGATAGTAGCGTTTTGTCCATAGCACATATATTTGTGACTGTATTTGGATGATTTGGTGGAGTGTTATAGTAACAGCAGGGTGTACTTAAAATGCAAATGTACTAATGCACAAATAAAGCAATAGAATTTTACTGAAGCTGAGCAGCTATCAGACCAGACCAGCCCTAACTTTAAGCCTCAGTTTAGCCTTAATGGGTGAATTAGAACACAGTGCACAATCCAGTGCAGCTGATCAAAGTGTACAACAGCCACAGACCGAAACAAACATGGCTCATTTTTGCTGTTAGGTTGGGGATTTAAAGATGGGAGTTGAAGGGATCGACTCGCTTTAAGAGTCAGCTTTGTGATGTGGTCATTAGAGGAACTGCAGCTTTTGGCACGTCCACATCAGCTGTAGTTGGTCTGCAGATGTTCCCCGATTGAGATGCTGTGATAGATGTGAATCCAGAAGCAGCTGTGAGGTTCTCGTGTCCTGGTTGTTCTTCATCGGCGTGTAAAAAGAGCTGGATGATGTCCCTTTGTGGCATGTCACAATGCAGTCATAATGATGCCATCAGGCTACATGTGCCTAACATACAGTGTGCCAAAAACTGGAGGTGGATGGAAGAGGCTGCAGACACTAATGTATTACAGCATTGTGCAGCGTCTTACTTTGTGTTACACTTCAGATGCTTTTACTGAATACTTGCATGGATCCTGTCAGTGCTGCAGACACAGTGCATAGATTCAGGCACCACAGATCATGTGACGAGCCTCTGCATTATATGATGCTGAACATGTGATGCTCTGCGAGGCCGTTGATGCATCAGCATGAAATTTTTCCTACTCTGGAATGTTGCCTGAAGGTAAAGAGGGAGGAAGACGGCGGTCTGAATCTCCTCCACTGGAATGTAAGCGGGAAGGTGTGGCTGGCTCATTTCTGCTTTCTTATGAGGTAGAAAGCGGGAGCCAAAGGTTGTGCTGAGACCGGGTTCAGGATGGACCCTGATGTGCTGAGGGTATTCTGCAGCTGCCTGGCTCTGAGGCTCCTCAGCAGACTGAAACTAGGACGAGTACAAACACAGAGGGAGGGGAGTCGCCGAGAGGGAAGGACAGGAAATGAACAAAGACAAGAAATTTAACTGCACACAGTAACACACTCACAGCTGTGTATGCATCTGATTCTGTCGTCTCTTTGAAGAGTGAGTGTGAGAGTCAGCACCAAACCACAGAGATAATATGGGGGTGGAGGTGTGTGTGTGTGTGCGTGTGTGTGCGCCTGAGGTAAGGCAGCCTGTAATCATCACCTCACTGTGTTGAAAGCAGGCTGTCCTTCATTTACATACAGAGAGAGAGAGGAGGGAAGCGGAGAAAAGAAGGGGGGCGAGCCAGGCGAGGAGAGGACCCATGAGAAAATTAAAAAAAGAGAGAAAGAGAGAAGGGAGAGAGGGGAGGGAGGGCAGGAACAAAAGACGAGTGAAGTACAAACTGCTGCGATTAGCAAAGTAAACTGCTGCGTGTTTCACTGCAGACACACCTGCAGCATCGTCCCCGTTGCCACGGTTACTAGCACAATAAAACACCTGGAGCTGCGATGCAGAAACAGAGGTTAATCTGCTCACCTGGCGGTCAATCAGAGAGCAGGACCTGTTCTTCACGGCTGTTTAATTCTGAGCGCTAGACAAAGTTCCAGGTCGCAGAGGAAGTCCTAGCGGTCCTGGAGGAGGTCTCAAGGCTTTTGGAGAAGTGACGGTGGTCCTTGAGGAAGCAGGAGTAGGGTTCAGAAGTAATGGAAGATGTTTCAGGTGCCTTTTAGTGCAGCTAATTCCTCGGGTCTGTCCTTGGAAAGGACTCGGGTCACAAAAGAAGTTTCGGGGGACCTGGAGGATGTGAAAATGGCCCCTGGGGTGATTCCAAAGGAGCATGAAAAGTTTCCAGGGGTTGTCGAAGAAATTGTCAGGCCTTTTAAGGAGGTTAAATAAGCCTGTAAAAATGTTCCTCGAGCCCCTGAGGAGGCATGAAGGTTACTGGAATAGTTTCTGGGGATCCTTCAAGGGGGTTTGGTCAGCCTGGAAGGGAAAACGATTCTCCTCGGTCATGTTTCAGTTTTTGTGTTTTTGCCTGCATGTTTCAGGGCTTCTCTGACCTTTTTTAATAATACCCCCAGTTTTGAAATAAGTTTTCAGACAACTGTCCTCTGAGCAGTTACTTTGTAACAATCATCAGTAATAAACAGTAAAGTGAGAGTTAATTAACCTGTAGTTATAGTCAAGTCAGCTTTATTATCACGTACAGCACATTTAAAATACACGAAGTGTTGACCTGAAGGCCACTTCAGGACACTTCAGATAGTTTTTCAGGTATATTGGTAGGTTGCTGTGTCCTCTAATGTCACTTTCACTCACTACACGGTCAGATTTAGGCTGCAGAACTGCTTGACTAGGTTTAAAATTCACATTGTTAGCCCTGCACATGAAAAACTGATGCCCCGGAGTGCTTAACAGGTTAAAATGGGACAGCAAGGAATTCAGCCCAAGTATCACATGACCCATTACTAACGGACACAGTCATGAGCAAATACATAATACAGTTTTTAACAGTTTCTATATGTTAAATTAAATTATTAATATTTTAACAGCTTTAATACAATACATAAGACATTATACTAAACAGCTTACTTAAATTGAACCATATAAAGTGTTACCAAACTATCATTAAATAATAAAGTTTTACCTAAAAATAAATATGAATAACATATCTGTGGTAATTGTGTAATGTCAACAGGATTTTTGGGAAAGTTGCCTTTAAATCTAGCGAGAAACTCGGGCGTCTGCTTCACTGTGGATCTTTGTCTGTCTCGATGGCCGGGAGCAACTGCCTTGATCAAACTCTTTTTCCAGGCACAGTCTGTTTCCTGGCTTTGTTTTGATCAGAGCCATTAGGAAACTGAGGCATCACACAAATATGTAAATCACGCCTCACTTTTCAGCTGTATAGCTGTTTCATTTAAACCCTGAACACATTTTTGGAGTTTTGGCTGTCATTAAATTCAGATGCTGGCTTTCTGCTCACAGTGAACACGAAGGCGTTTGTTGCTTTCTCCTTCTGTGAGCTCTTACAGCAGCTGACAGGTTACGACAGCTAATGATTGCATTGAAAAGAGAAGCGTTGAAGATAAAACGTGGTCTCTCAAACGCACTTTTTTTTGTTTAGCTAATTATGGTTTAATTATTTTAGCAATTATTATGACAATGAGCTTGTCTGTCTCATTCAGGGGGTCCTCTCCTCCTGAATAATTCCACTGGACTAAAATTACAGTTAATGTGCCACCTCATGACAGAGATGGGACCAATGGGGGAATGCAACTTGGTACATCTACTCGAGTACTTTACTGAAATATAGTTTACTCTAATATATTATAGCTGTAAATGTACTCCACATCCCTGATTTGATTTTAGTTATTATTTAGTTATTATTACACTGGGACATATTACTATAGACAGCATTATATTATAGATGTTTTTGTGAAATCTAATTTTTTATAGTATTTTAAGACAATACACCAGTTTTTACAGTGTATTTATCTATGATGAGCTATTCTGGTTTCCTGCAGTCACCCCTGCCTCGTTCTCTGACCCTGCTCGCCCTCCTGTTTAAATAATCCTGAAAACATGATGAGTATAATAAGAGCAACATGAAAATTAACATAGAAATTTCAATTCAAGGGTTAACCAACTAGTCATAAACTATGCATTTTATGTTCATGTACTTTCTTCTTCTGTGCTTTGACCGAGCATCCACGCTCGCCTGGCATGTGGAGGCTTCTGTAAATGCAGCTGAGTTGAGACTGAAAACCGAGCCTTTCACGGAAACTTTGACTTTTGGAAACGGCGATGCAGGCGCACGTGTTTGCTGGGGCGCTAAGTGTTCCACTCTGATTTGTGACACTCTTATCATATGATGCTTTTTGAGAAGATAACAAAGACATCAGCCTTGACTAACACGCAGGATGAATAACAGGCGTTGCTGACCTTGATGTCTGGCACCAGCTGTTGCCATTCAACTTTGCCTTTTATCATTCTGCTTCTGCATCTGTGCTTAGGAGACGTGGCTCGGTGTACGCGATATGTTCTTAGGCGCGTTAGTATGGACGGAGACTGGCTTTATTTTAAAAAGGTATCATGGACGTGTCCGTAGCACTTTCCCATGCCTGAGCTTTCTTAAGCTGCAGTGTGCAGAGCTCTCAGGGTCAACAGAGAGACAGATAGACAGGCTGACAGAAGCTGATCTGAATTCAGCAGATCAAACATGAATTTATTTTCTCTCTGAGTCTTTTTCCTCATTTTTTACTTTAACGCTCCGTCGCCTCCAGCGCTCTCTCTCGCCTTCTTCTGTCCTTCTTATAACCTCTCTCTCTTTTTCTTTCTTCCAACTTTAACTCTCCCTCTCATTTTACTTTCTGACAGCCTACAACTCTCTCTCTCTCTCTCTCCTCAGCAGCATGAATTATAGATGAAGCCCCCCTCCCCACCCATCAGGCTGAAGGAGGAAGTGATTAGCATACAGACTGACTGTGTGTGAGGATGATCAGTATTACCATGGAAATGTTGAAGCATGTGTGCCTCTTGCTGTGTGTGTTCGGCACCGTGTGTTTGTGTGTCCCGAGGCCTCACTGGCTGTTTCCCAGCATGCACTGGGGGGGAAGTTAAACAGCGAGTTTCAGTCTGTACCAACACGCAGCAGGAGGGAGGGTAGAGCGAGCACGAGTTAACCAGGAGAGAGAGAGATGAATAGTGTTTTGTATCAGAGGAACACACTCTGTAAAACATATCAGAGGCTCTTATTAATTTTACTGGGGCAGAAAATCTTGTTTTCCTGAGAGATATGAAGCCAAACTGATCGTGTAAAGTCCTCTTGAAGCTTTGGACCGAACTGAAGTTGGCTGAAAGCTACACGGGCTAGCCGAACTCAGATTAGCCTCTTCTGTCCTTGCTGGTTTGAAGCCTTCACTTTTTCTTCATCAGCCCAGCTGCACAGAGATTTTTTAAATTCATTTTCTTTTAAAAAACTGTTACACTCAGTAGTCTGCTTTTATTTATCTACTCCAACTTCAGCTTTTATCTGACCAGCTCACCTAGGCTCAAATCAGCTGTCACATCCAGTTCCTATTCTTCATGGCAGGACGGCACCGGGATGTGCATATCAGCCGATATGAGCCCTGCTGACTGATATCTGCCCGTCACACTCAGGGTAGATCATGCCATTTTAAGCGACTGCCCCCTGTTGGAAAATGAGTTTGCATCAAGGACACTGCATTTGGTTGGTTTTAATTCTTATCTTTGAGAACAGTGATCTCCAAATGGTGTGCCTTGAGGCAAGTGCAGGTGTACCTTTGCGGTCTGAGATGGTCTTTGACCCATCGTTTTTTGTATTTGGACTCATAAGGTCTTATGTTTAGTTTGATTCCTAGTATATATATCCCCAGTTACAGGTATTGTTTGTTTTTGTACTCAGTTTTGTCTCTTTAGGTCTATATTTACAGTTGTCCGCCTCCCGCATGTTCCCTAGTACCCTGTCTAGCCTTCGTCTCCGTGTTAGCTGTTCCTGTAATGTTATTTCCTGTTTTATTTTGGTAGCCTTTGTCTCTGTATTTAGTATTCAGTTTTACTTTCCCAGCCTCGTTACCTCGGTCGTGTGTTCCCTACAGCTATGTTCACCTTACCTGAGTGTCTCTGTGTATTTGTAAAATGTGTCTGTGTAGCTGTGGGATGGTTATAAGACTGTGGCACATCAAAGGCCCCGCTTGACATTGAGGTGTTTCTTATACAGGAGCACCGATTACAACCACAACTAACCACCTTTGCACAGGACCTAAAACCAAATGAAAGAGAGAGAGAGAAAAAACCTTGTCAGTTGACAGATAAAGCCACCTCTTTTATGGCTTACTATGAGTGAATAACTTGACTTATACTCACATGGTGCCAAGCAAATGGCACCAAGTATCAGTGATGGAAACATGGCCCACTGCTATAAAGCACTGGGTATGAACCAGATTCAGTGAGACTGTTTGTGTGATTGAATTAAGGTATCTGATAAAGGGATGAAGGAGAAGCTGTCAAACGTGTCTTAAAATGGCCTTGAAGTTCACATTGTAGTTTGTCCTTTGGTGGGCAGAAAAAGCATTAAAGCTGCTGTGTTTAAGCTGCTGTTCACACTAACCGTGGTGTACCGCAAGGTTCAATTCTAGGTCCTATTTTTATTTAATTTCAATTTCATTTCCATTCAGCTAAATCTTAAATCTTTTTTCTTCGCTACTCTCACAACATACAGATATGTGGACTAAAATGTTTTCAGTCTCATATCCACAGGTGTATAAAGTCAAGCACCAAGCCATGCCGATTGCCTTTACAATGAGTCACTATTAACAGGTCACTGAACTCGAACGTAGAAAGTGTTTAAGAAGCACAGCAATTCAGCAGAAAAGTTAAAGAGTGTTGTTACCAAGTGCTGAGCTGCACAAAAACTACACACCAGTAGCTTCATGGCTGGGTTTCTATGGTGGTGAGGTGTGATGTGTAGGTGACCCAGTAGGTTTGTCCATGCAGTGTACCTTCCCATGAGTTTCGGTGACCTTAAGAGCCTAATTGCTGTTTCCCACCATGTTAGTCTCTTTTTTTTTCCAACTCAACTTTACCCGCGCCCCGCGACCATTACCCTGACCCTGGTCCACATAAGTGAAGCCCATTGCCAGGATCTTGTGAGCACAAGTTGATTCAGCTTTTTTTTTTTTTTTTTTTTTTTTTTTTTGGAAGTGACATCAGAAACAGCAGCATGTGACATCACGTCATCCTTTGTCATCCTTTTTTTTTTTTTTTTTTTTTTAATAGGACAGGGGGAAAAGAATGAAAGAAAGAGGGGGAGAGGAAGAAAGAAAACCAAAGGGGAGAAGAGACGGTGAGAAGGGGGGGAAGAGAGAAAAAAAAAAAAAACAAAAAAAAAAAACTCCTGGGTCACCTGTATGGAGAGAAAGAAAAACAAAAAAAACAGGGGAGACAGCAAACAACAAAGAGCAACATAATAAAAAAAAAAAAAAAGCACCATCACAATAAACTAGCTAGTCATAGATATCAATAGTTACTAAATAATAAACGATATTGTGCAGCACGCAAGATAGACAGCGCACAGTGTGCTTTGAGGCAGCAGCCAAGAAAGCTGTAGTCCGCATCTGTGAATACCCATGTGTACACCTGTGTGCATACCTGTGTGGATCAGCATGCTTGCATTCCAAAGGTTTCTCCATGTAATGATCTGCTAGAGAGTGTGGGGAGCCACAGCCCTGTCCTCTATGGTATCAAGCAGGTATGGAGGAGATCAAAACTCCAGACATCCAGAGGCCCCCAGAACACAAGAGACCAAGGAAGACCCACAGAGGGGCAGCCGCGCCACTGTCCCAGTAAGAGCTAAGGAGAGTCCCAGATGAGAGCTCATTCAGCAGCCGCGGAGCAGAAGCCAGGGGGAGTTGCAGTGACGCGCCCGTGAGCTCCGCCGGCAGCCAGCTGTGCCTGAGTGACCGAGCCCCAGGCCGAGAGGCCGGGGGCACCCCACCTCCAAAGTGGCCCGAGCGAGCCCCAATAAGCGGCCGCCAAGGAGTGAGCCGGTGTGTACCTGGACGCCCACCCCCAGATACAAAGAACCACCAACGCACCGATACCTGAGGGAGTCCGCCACCGGCAGGGGAAGTGGTGGTGGGTGGAGATAGGCCTCCAAACCTTGGAGGGCCCGAGATGTCCCCAGAGAGGTGGCGTCTGATACCCAACCTGACATATAGACACAGACATACAGGCACACACAGACACAAACATCCATTCCCACCCTCATGCTCTCATATGTACTTCACACTCAACCGACGTGGAGACAGACATACACGATCACACTCCCCAAGCGTACTCTACTAACCGGGTCTAGGTACCCTTGCCCCTGGAGGGGGGAACTGCACCCAGACCCAGGTGGTGTTACCCTTTTCCCTGCGGTGGGGAGAGGCAGACCGCCCCGACTCCGCAGCAGCAGGGAGCAAGTTGATTCAGCTTTGAGGCACACATCAAAGAAGCCGCCTGGTCTTGTTTCAATTAAATCACAGCTTTCACTGTCATACCTGGAAAAAGTCATCCCCATGTTTGTTTTCTCCAGGCTTGGCTACTGCAACTCTGTCCACACTCGTATAAACACAAAGTTACTCTCTCGCCTCTGGCTCATTCAAAATGCAACAGCTGGGGTTTTATTGGTTTTGGTGGACTGCAGAGCTTCACCCCAGTCCTGACTTCTGTGCTTTGACTATCTGTAAGCTTATAGAGTCAACTTGTAAGATTTTGCTGATCCCTTTAAAAGTACATCTGAGTCTGAGCCTGAGATACATACCAGATATGTCGATCCTCCTGGGTGGTGACTGTGCTTTTGCTATCAGGGCCCTCGATTTTAGAACAACCTGCCTGAGGAGATACGACTGATGAAATCAGTAACCTCCTCCTTTAAACAACTTCTTAATTCATGTTTCATAGACCTTCTTTTATGTGATTGTTACGACCCGGCTCAAAAGCCGCAACATAAAAAAAAGGAGATGAATAACAGAGTGTGGGTGAGAAGAGGTTTCATCCTAAAATGGAAAACCAGGTTGGCTAAAATGGCTGGTGCCACCAAGGCAAAGACTAGTGCACTGCCGGAAAGCTTGCCTCAGGTATGCTTTTATCCACACCTGACTAGGTGTGGCCAATTAGCACCAGCTGAAAACACTGAGACGATTAAAAGCTGCAGAGGGACGTAACAGTGATGTCATCACATGTGATGTATTAACAATACTGTTAATCAATGTTAATCGGGGCTTAATGTTTGGCTTTCTGTTTGAAATCACCCTCTGAGTGTTATATGTATATGTATATACTAGGATGCAGATTTTTATTTTGAAAATTGCAAACAGTACTGACCCAGAATTTCACAATCGGTGCACGCCTGGTGTGTCGTCTCCCTCAGGCTCCAGCTGGATTAAGAGGAAAAATCCTGATGATTTATTTTTTGGTTTGGAGGTCCCAGGCTCTAATCAGAGGCACGCCACAGCACAGTAAAACCCACAGTTTGTGGTATTTTCTGAGACTACAGATGTAAATGAGTTTTTCTTCCTCTGATTTGCATGAAGCTGAATCAGATCTGATGTGTGACTGTTTTGACGTGTCGAGAAAGCAAGAGAAAGTCCTCTTTGTTGCCGAACTGGGAATATTGTTAAAAAGAGGATATGCGCTGGCTGTTTGTGTGGAAATGTGAGTTAAAGATCTGTTTTGCTGTCGAGAAAAAGACGACTGATTGAAAGTGTTCAGAGGAAATTCTGAGGCTTGTGGTAAAACCTTTGACCACATTAGTGCTCAAGATTAATCTGACTGACCTTTGTTAAAAAAAGGAGATTAAAAACCATTTTATTGGGAGTTTGATGATCAAATGTCATAACTGTGAGTTTATGTCATGGATAGAATTTGGCTTTTCTAACTGCTGCGGTTTGATTTAGACCTGATGGTTGTTTGAAAGACTGGATATTTGCCAGGATTATTTGATGTTGTCTTTAAGCAAAAAATATACAGATTTGCAAAAATGTTTCCAAACAGTTCCTCCTGCGCATGGTTCTGCTCGAGTTTTGGGAGTTTTTTTGGCCCCACTATCTGAAAATACCAGTCAAAGAAAACCCCTGGGCTTCTCTTTATAAGGTAAAAATGAAAATCAAAACAGATTATATCTGAACTGAAAATGTTTACACATTATTACACCGATGGACAAGCTAAGCTGTTTGTGTGCATTCTCTCCATATTTTGAGTATCTAAACAGGCGTGTTTTCCAACACATACTGGATAGAACCATGTGGCAACCACTTGGGACAGAGATATGAAGTCCAAGTAGAAGCGCCAAAAACTGTAGTGCAAATGGCCTCTTGAGGCTGGCTCAAAAAGCGAGTCAGCCCCCATAGACTCCTGTGTTAAAATGCCCAGATTTACAGTACAAATAAACCTGCTTTATCCCTTCATAATGACACACACACACACACACACACACACACACACACACACACACACACACACACACACACACACACACACACACACACACACACACTCGTTTTCATATCTTAGTGAGGACATCTCATTGACATAGTGCTTTCCCTAGCTCCTTACCCTAACCCTAACCATCAATAATGAATGCCTAACCCTAACCCTCAGCCTAAACCTAACCATAACCTAATTGTAACCCTGACACTAAAACCACATTTTGAGCCTCAAAAATGCCGTCAAACTCCTGGGGATGGACATTTTTGTCCCCATAACTGACTGTTGGTCCCCACAAGTATAGTAGTTTCTGTCCTCACAAAGATGTCTAAACATGTACACACATACATGCATAAGCTAAGCATAAATGACACTATTAGAGTCATTTAATGTAATTATCTTATAAACGATATGACTAATATGAAAAGTTAAAATTGTATCACAGCCATGGAGCCAAATTCCTGCAAATTTGGCAGAGATGCATAATTCAGTGCCAGCTGATGTCGCCTGAAACCCCTCTGTACATCCTGTTGGTAAATCTTATACATAACATTATATTTAAGCTGTTCAACATAGGGTTACTGGTACCTCTGCATGCCACTTTGCAACCTCACCTCCACCCCCAGCTTGTTTCAGGCCATTCATGCTATCTTTGACTTTATCAATAACACAGCCATTGTAATAATACATGCTCTGCTCTGTGAGTAGGTGGTGCTACTCTCACTGCCTTCTGGCTTTCCATTCAAAGCCACACAACCAATTAGAGATGACTACAGATGGAATAACAAAAGTATCATCAGCACTAATTAGCAGGTTTTGTGTTAGTGCCAGTCACCCCTGCAGTCTACGAAGGCTGATAACGTAGTACTCCACCCTCATCAGTATATGGTTACTTCTGCCTTCCACAAAACAAACCCCATAACAGCTAACTAATTGCTGACCGTGTCTGTTGTAGGCGGCCTGTGAATAAAACCGTTTGGAGGTTCAGCATTGGAAGAACACTTTTTGTGCTGCTTGAAATTTCATCTTTAAATAGTGATTCTTTCTCCTCGTTTCGGCTGTATAGTAAATCAGCTTGTTTCAGGTGAAGTGAAGGCGGAGGCTGTTTGTAGCAGTAGTGGGAGAGCTGGAGGAAAGATCGTGGATTTATCCTCAGGAGAAGAGGAATGAGGTCTGAGGAATATTTTACACTTTGACAGAGTGATGCAACCTGAAGACACAGAAGGACCCGCAAGATTGAAACCAGTTTGACACCAGTTTAAAACTCCACTCTGTCATAAAAACCAAACAACCCACCAGAGGTTTGAGTCGTTTCACAGTGTTGCCGTGGATACCGGTTTGTTGCCATGGTGATGTTACTACAGGCAACTACAGTTTGACCGCCAGATGAAAAGTGTGAAGCAGCAAAAATATTTTATTAATAACTTCAGAGAGAGAAAGAGAAACGGTGCAGCGAGTCTGCAGGGCTGAGCCTCACCTGCTCAGGTGTATTTTACATATTTAAGATTTTTTTTTTCTTTTTGGGGTATGAAATAGATCCGTGTTTCTCCACCTTAATCTGAGACAGTCATGGTTCAGTTCTGCTCTGAAACTCGGGCGAGGTTTTCTGCTGCAGGGGAGAAAGTGGAAATAAGATGCAATCACAGCTTTGAGTTTTGTATTCAGACAGACCGCTGACTTTCTGTGGGCGGACGGTGAAGCCAAGAAGACATTCTTTAGTGGATTTCAAATTTTACAGTGAAGTTCAGATCTGGGGTCAGTTTCTGCACAATTCAAAAATCTACAATATTGTCTTGTTTCAGTTTCTCGGAGGGTTTATTTCATTTCCTTTTTCCACCAGATCGCCCCGTAAAGGGAATATCTTTAGGGTTTGGACAGATAAAACAAGAAAAACAAGTTTTGTCTGTTTTTGACCAGCGGGCAGTGAGATTAACTGCAAGTGGGCCTGCTGACCTGTGAATAATCATAAGCAGCTGCTTTTCACAAGTTTTAATTCTCCTGAACTTTAATCTGTTTCAGGTAAAGAGGAGCTGCCATGTTGGCCTCCTCCATCCCCCCGTCACTCCTCCTCTTCCTCCACATCCTCTCCCCTTTCTCCCAACCTGTGGATGCCTCGAAACATGTGGAGTTGAAGGGCGCCCCCCTGTCGCACCTGCTCCTGGATCCTGGAGCGGGACATATTTATGTGGGCGGGGTCAATAATCTGTACCAGCTGACCACTGGCCTCGAGGTGTTGTTGCACGTAAAGACCGGCCCTTACCGGGACTCCCCAGAGTGCCTCCCACCAATCGTGCTCCAGGAATGCCCATCAGCCAAGGACACCGACAACTACAACAAACTGCTGCTGATGGAGACGGGGCAGGGGGTGGAGCCAGGGAGTCTGATAGTCTGTGGATCACTGTTCCAGGGAATCTGTGAAAAGAGGTACGTCAGTTTACTGTGCTAGTTTTCCTCACTGTGTTCCCAGAGTTTATCCAAATACATTTTTCTCACACTGTATCTGTTCTTTGCATGTATCAACGGTGACTGATGTCTGGATTAGCCAAAACACGTATGAAGAATGACTTTTCTGTCCTGTCTTTCTCTGCAGGAGTCTGTCCAATATTTCTCAGCTCATCTATCAGACGTCCAATCCCGTTGACACTCAGTACGTCGCAGCCAACGCTCCAGGTGTCTCCACTGTTGCCGTGGTAATAACCACGAAAAATAAGCAGGAAGGGGGTGGGGATGGTGACGTGCTGCGCCTGATGCTGGTTGGTCGAAGCTACACTAGCAAAGGCCCTGGTGACATCCCACCAATCACGACACGGCGGCTGTTTCCAGTGGTTCCACCCCGCAGAGCGTTCTCTCAGGAGGAGGAGCTTGGAAAACTTGTTGTAGGAAGTTACTCCGATTACAACAACCACTTTGTGAAGGCTGTTGTCCATGGCAACCATGTCTACTTCCTGTTCTCACGGCGGCACAAGAAGGAGTACCGGACTTATGCCTCTAGGCTCTGCATCTCTGATCGTAGCTTCTACTCGTACGTTGAGGTGCCGCTGCTGTGCCAGGGTGGGTATAACCTGGCACAGGGTGCATGGTTAGGCAACCACTCAGGTGAACCTCACCTGTTTGTCGTCATGGCAGCGGGGCAGGCGTCCACGCCCGTAGCAACAAATCGTTCAGCTCTCTGCGTTTATGGCATGGCGGAGTTAGACACAATGTTGCGGAGAGCACAGGAAGTGTGTTACACAGAGGGAGGACAAGGCAGCGGTGGAAAGGAGGAGGCCTACATCGAGTACGGCGTGTCATCAAAATGTCTCAAACTGCCGAAGGTAAACTCACAAACACCTGAGCAGTGTTGGGGTGATTAACAAAGTAATCTATGAATTTGTCCCCAGAGAAAGTACTCATTACGTTACTTTCTTGCTACTCTGTAACGTGACCTGAAACACAATGTAAACCTGAGGCTATGTAAGAACACAAAGCCGACATAACAAAGTTTGAAACCAGCTCAATGAAACTTCAAAGTCATCGCCACGATGATTTTGCTGTAGAAACATGAACAGAAGTGGAGGCTGCGTCACTTAATCGCTGCCTTTGTTACCTGTTGAAGCTCAGGCTCTGGATGCAGGCCTGGGGTCAGCATACGCTCAACTTTAACATCACACTGCCTTCTTCGTTAGCTCTGTATTAGCATGCTGTCCGTGCAGATGCTCACAAAGAGTCGATGTTAGCAGTATAACACTGTCATTTTTTGTCCTGGACACAGTTTGCACTTTATATAATCATGCTCTTGTAATAAAAGCGATTTCCATATCACCACTCAACAAATGTTGTTGACCACTAAACCATTTCCCTCCTCCTTGTACACAATCAAAACGAGGTGTTTGTTTTTTGCGTAGGGGTGCAGAAGAAAAAGTGAATGTTTTTTTCTTTCTATCTGCTCAGTGTGCACAGAACTAAAGAACCTTTGTAATGTAAGTAATGACATAATTGCAACTGTAGTGTAACTACTGAATTTTGTACAGTAACTCATTACATTACTGCATGACTGAAAAATATAATGTGGTACCAGTAACATGTTGCACCCAGCATTGGCACTGGGGGTGGCTGTAGCTCAGGAGGTAGAGCAGGTCATCTACTAATCAGAAGGTTGGTGGTGTTCATACCAAATATCCTTGGGCAAGATACTAAATCGATACTCTTCGATGCATCCGTCGGAGAATGAATGCTGGATAGAAAGCACTAATGTAGATTTAACACTTACCATTACTGGCTGTGAGTAACCTCCTTACCTGGAACACTCACTAGCTTGGTGCACATAATACATGCATAATGTATTTTGATTTTGCAAATCATTATTATTCTTTTTTTTTTAGATTGGGGGGTGGGAGGTAGCCCCTCCTAAAGCGAATGAAAGCTGTGGTTTCAGTTTTCTATGCAATAACTTTGTGGTAGGCTGTTCAAGTTTTTTGGCAATAGAGTTGTGATAATATCAGTTCTACGTTGAAAATATATATGAATGGATTGATGCCAAAGCTTCAGTTCAGACCACAAAGTCAAGCTTATTTGTAATCAGCTGATTTTTACCGTTCGACATGTCCAACTGGTAAATCTCATATAGGACATGCTTTTAAGCTGCTTTTCCCCACCCAATGGTTGCTCTGATCTGCAAGTCACTTTGCAACCCACCTCCACCCCAAGTCCTTAATTTCATGTTTTTTTTAATAAAGTTGACCAATCTGTTGTCTTTGCTGCTGCTCTCAGAAGTAGGTCCAAGCAAAGAGCGATAGAGCCAAATATAAACTCCAGATACTGCAGATGACAGAGTTAGAGCTACTGCTAGTAATGAGAGTGCAGTACAGAAGTGTGGGTGACAGTTGAAAACAATGGGACAGTAAACTTGTTCCAATGAGAGTCCAAAGATGATCCCACGGATCGCTGAGGTCCTGGTCGGCCAAGTGGGACATCGTATGACATCACATTTTACATGTGATGACATCACAGATTAGCAGCTGCTTTAGGCAAGAAGCTGTCGATGGTTGTCATCTGCCTCGCTGCTGACCTTAATACTATGTGTGTGTGTGTGAGTGAGTGTGTGTGTGTGGATTAGAGTGGTTATCTTCAGCATCTGGACTTATCATCAGACAGCTGCCACTCAAACACAGAGCTTGTAACACAGAGCTGACCCACATAGAGCAAAAATACACAGATTAAAATGACAGGCTGAGTGGAAAAAAGCACGAGTTTTAAAGGTGAATGGAAGCAATATTGTTTGTGTTTAGAGACGTAAACAGATAAAGCAGGGCTGACCACATACCTGTGTTCACTGGCTTCTCTCTCTCTGTTTATTCATCTATCAGGTCTCTCTCTCAGAGTACCCCTGTGGAGGGGAACACACCCCCAACCCCATCGCTAGCGCCGTGCCCCTCAAAGCCACGCCCATTGTCAACTCCACTATACAGCTGACTGCTGTCACCACAGCAACTGAGGCGGGCCACACCATCGCTTTCCTGGGAGATAGAAAGGGACAACTGCAAAAGGTGACACCACCAACATGTTTTACAGCCGTTTCACACATGAAGTAGACGCCGTCGGTTGGGCCATTGACCTCAGTTACCCTTTCCCACATGTCCCACACAACAGCTGAAATGGTGCACATTGTGGCTGAACATGGAGCGATATGACACATGATGCTTAATCTCCCTGCTGTGAATTTAGCAGACAGTTACTTGTAGTATAAAACCGTTTGTACTCTCACATGAAAAGTTTTGGGGTGCAAATGCATATACGAATAATGCTTAATTGAACAGGCTTCAGACCCCTCCACTCTAATGGAGCTGCTAAGAGACCAGCTGGTGAGACTGGTTTTTACTTGGCAGTGAAAAGGCCTGTTTAGGCGTTTGTGTCTCCATCTCTAGCTACAGGGAGGAATCAGCTGTTTCCTGTTTATGTTGTAACTGGAAGGTCTGAAGAGAAGCACCAGGAAAATGATCACACACACACACACACACACACACACACACACACACACACTGAACAGAGCAGCTTGTAGCCTGAAGCTCTTTATAAGCAACACAATGATACACTCTATGTATGCGTGTGTGTGTGTGTGACTAACAGGCGTTTAGCTCGAGGGTGTGGTGCGTTTGGGAAGAGTGGGAAGGGTCACATGGGAGCATGCTCAGACTTTTGTTGTTGATTGGTGATTGGTCTCTCAGGTGCAGTCTGGTAAGAATCCAGCAGGACACCCCTGAAGCTTTTAACTGGGTGTAAGTGTGTGTGTGTGTACTTGTACATGTGGCTTATGAGGACCCAGTCTTACACATTGTTAGAGAGGACATTTGAAAAGTGATGAGATTCTGTACCCAATTGTTCTCGCTGCGGGACACCTTAAGAGGCTTTTTTTTCCCATTTCATTTCGAAGTTTTTATCAAGTTCAAGTTTAGGGTAAGGGTCCTGGGAATGCACCGTGTGACTCATAGTCCTCGCAAAGTTAGAAGGACAAACTTGTGTGCGTGTGTGCGTTAATGAGCTCTAATCTTGCCTCGGAGCCTCAGCGAGGTAAACAGCAGAGCTTTGATTCTCCCCGTTAATATTTAATCACACACACTGTAAATGTTTCAGGGCCTCCTGCTGGATCCTTACCCAGAGTGCACCTGAGGGACCAATAACCAATCAACAACAAGAGGCATGTACAAGTGCAACACCACGTTTTTCGCGGCGAACCCGGGCACATGTTAACTGCTGTGCTTCTGTTGGGATTGTGAAATAGTGAATCTATCAGAAAGGTGCTCAAGCACCAGTTTCTCCAGCATGTGACGCTCCTGCAGTGTTTCTGTGGGCGTGGCACCCGAGGCTATCCGAACTAAAGAAACACATATGCACATGTTTTCCTCCTGCACTTTAACATATCTAAAGGCAGAGTCCCCGCACTTGTTTTAAATTTTTGTGCGGATGTATACTAGAAGCACAGTGACTCCTGACTCCTCTGCTTGTAAAAGGACTTCTAGTTATATAGAAATCGATGTGAAAGCAGCTCTGGCTCCTTTGCCCTGTAGACTTTGTGGGCTCACTCACTTGTTTCAGGTCATTCAGGTCATTATGACTGGGGGTGGCTGTTCTTCAGGAGGTAGAGAAAGTCATTTACTAATCAGAAGGTTGGTGGTTCAAATTCTGGCTGCTGTAGTCTGCATGTCTCAGTATCTTTGGGCAGGATACTGAACCCCAAGCTGATCTCTGATGCGTTCAGCGGAGCATGAATGTGTGTGAATGTAAGATAGAAAGGACTCAGGTGTAGAAGAAAGTGCTTGTGTGAATGGATGAATGACAAATGCTGTATGAAGTGCTTTGAATGCCCAAGTTGAGTAGATAAGCAGTATGTAAGAACTAGTCCGTCTACTGTTGAAACACAAATATGGTTCTTTTAAGTCAGAGAAGATAGTCTTTGTCTTTTTAAATTGTTAAACATAAATGAACCTGTGATGTCCTCAGTTTCCCAGTCAGAAAAATCCTTTCCTCATTGCATCCTGTTTAAAAGAAGAAGACGGTGATGATGAAAATGCTCAGCATTAAACTCCACTAAGCATTGTGTTTTTAGGTTATTGCAGTCTGCGGTGCAGAAGTGTCTCCTGAACTCAGATTTACACCCTGATGCCTTTAGGTGAAATCCAGGAGACAGGTTCGCATTTCTACAGGAAAAAGCAGTAACAGTACTTCAATTCTTCTAAAAAACTCAGTGTTTCACATACTCACAGCTGTACACAAGAAACGTGACAAAAGTATTTGAGTGAAGATTGAACACAGAGGGATAAGAGAGACACTAAAGCCCTGCCATACCTTTATACTTGCACACAATTGACCAATCAGTGAGTGAAGTGGCTGAGATATGGTAGAGATTTCCAGAGTTTCTACTTTGTCAGGATGCTGCTGTTCCATCTCAGCAAGAATAAAAAAAGACAAAAAATAAACTGGATGTGGCACAGCAGGATCGAGTCTGTTCAAACTCAAACGATCCTCCTTTCTGCATTTTTCACTGTCTGAATTGTTCTCTTTGTCACACGCTGCTGATAGTGCAGGTGCCTTGAGGGGTGTTGTCGGGGTGAAGCAGCTCCACCTGCTGGCGGGTTGTTGCTGCTGCCGCAGCGGCAGCAGGCACTGCTGCTTTCATGTTGTCACTTTACTGAAATTAAATGTTGATGATCATCATTTTTACTTGTCACAACATTTCAGCTCTTAGACGTTTTATATTTGCTGACACGAGTTTCTCCATCTTGAGTTAACTTTTTCAAAATACTTCACACAGTCGGCACAGCAGGAGTCCACATGAAAGGATCCCGTCTCATCACTCGAGCAGGAAAGTCATTCAGTGACAAATACTGTGCAGCAGAGAAAGAGCGTTCTTTTGTTGTACTCAGAACAAATAAACAATGAACAGTACACAGAGATGTGTGTTTGTGTTTTAGTGGCATTAGTACAGATCCAGAACATCTCAGGGTGTGGATGGAGCCAATTAGTGAAACTGGGATGGAATCAGCCAATTTTCTGCCCTTCACTGAGATGTACTGACAGCAGGGAGGGTCCGACCAGGGCCAACCTGTTTCCCTCTGTCTCCGTGTCTCTGATCTGGAAGTCAGTCATGCCATCTTAAGGGGTTTGTCAGTACCTGAAGTTGGAGACGCGAGGCTTGCTGTAGGAACGGTGATTAGAGGAGGCACAGGTGTACCCCTCTGTGGATGTCTTTTCACCTGTGATGTTTAAAAGAAGCATTAGACATAGCGGGAGGACAATGATTCTCTTTTGTATTCATACCTTATGTTAGAAATCTGCTGTCAAGCTTTCTGCTTTTCTCCAGTCGTGTGTGTGTGTGTGTGTGTGTGTGTGTGTGTGTGAGAGAGAGAGAGTGTGTAGTTTACTATGGTTGTGGGGACCAAAATCCTGGTCCCCACAAGTTTGAAGGCATTTTTGAGACTCAAAATGTTGTTTTAGTGACAGGGTTACAATTGTAATTGGGTTATGGTTAGGTTTAGGGTCAGGGTTAGGCATTCATTTTTTATGGTTAGGATGAGGGGCTAGGGAAAGCATTATGTCAATTAGATGTCCCCACAAGATATGAATACCTGATATGTGTGTGTGTAACAGAATGTGTAATTTGTTGTTTGGTATAAAGGACACAAGGAAAGGAGGTGAGGAAAGGGATTGAGGTTGCACAAACCAAACAACAGAACAGTGTCGGAATCTGTGGACTCACCTGTGTTGTTGTTTTTCAGGTGTTGGTGATCTCCAATCAGTCAGGCCATCTGTATGGCAGCGAGTTGGTGGACAGTGGCAGTGCCGTCAGCGCTGATCTCCTATTGGATGAGAGCCAGGAACATGTTTATGTTTTAACAAACAGCAGGGTGAGAGACAGTCGACCTCCTTCCTCAGTTCCTGTCTCACTTTCTTTTCTTCAGTTTTTTCCCCCTCCTCCTTCCTCCTTTTGTCCCCAATATCCAATCAGACGATCCATTTAAGAAAAAATGAAAACAAACTGTTTCCTGTCTTTCTCCCAGCTGTCGAAGGTTCCTGTGTCATCCTGTGAGAAACAGACAGACTGTCGCTCCTGTCTCGCTGTCAGAGACCCGTACTGTGGCTGGTGTGTCCTGGAGGGAAGGTAGGTCTACCTGTCGGCTGGTGTTTTGTAACTTTTTAAAAGTACATTTTTATTCTTTATATCTTTTTGTAAACTTTATGTAAACTTTTTACTTTTTTTGTAAAAAGTCTGACTGACAGTAGAAGAAGAAAGTGTAGTAGATTTGGTTTGCTCACAGCAGCATCTGCACGTTGATGTGACATTGCTCTGACGCCGTTTTGCGTTTGGTTGTTTGTTGCTGTTACTAATCTGCAAATGTTTGTATTTTGTGCAGATGTTCCCGGAAACATCAGTGTCAGCGTCACCTGCAGCCCAACCACTGGCTCTGGAGCTTTGAACCAACCAGTCAGTGCGTGACAGTGCAGAGCCTGCAGCCGGCCAATCACAGCAAAGAAGAGCAGACGCAGGTAGGCTGCTGTTGTTTTGATCTGATTCTGACTGACAGCGTTATGATGCAGTCAGCCACTCCCGCAGTGATGACAGCCTGGGTCAGGGCACCCTTAGGTGTTGCTGGCAGGTGTCTGTATCAGTCCAGGTTGAAGGAAAACTTGAGGTGCTAGTTCAGCAGCTCTCTGATTGACTGAAGGTTGCTGATTCTGTTTCAACACAGTTGTGTTGTTGTGTTGGCTGTGTGTTATTGCAGAGGCACTGCAAGTCCAGCCAGTTCCAATCCTTCAGACAAGATTCACAGCAGCCGATGAACATCTGCAGCAGCTGTTTACTGCTGCAGCGCTGACAGGATGAACGAAACATCTTCATATTTAGTGCCTCACCGAGTATCTTCACAGGGTTTATAAGGATCAGCACAAACATAGGAGTTATTGCGGTCTGAGTGAAATGAATTCAGACAATAACCTTTTAAGATTTTGTGATGTGAAGTAAAGTTGTTTATTTTTAAAATAGAAGGAGAAAAAAGTAACACTGTGAGCTTTTTCAGCCAGCACAGAAGTGGTTTTGTTCTCGTTTGTAAACCTAAAATATATAAATAAGTAAAGAAAAATAATAGAAAGACCCCAAACTGTCAATGGGCGTTTCTTTTTTTGACAGTAAGACAATGGAAGGATTGCTGATACGAGACACAGCTGCTCTAGAGACAGAGAGAAGGGTCCCGATGGAAAAGCAGTAACCGTGTTTCTGTGTTCGTCTCTCAGGTAACGCTGTCGGTCCCCCAGCTTCCCGCCCTCGCAAAGGAGGAGTCTCTGTCCTGCATCTTCGGGCTCCTCCCGCCTCAGCCTGCCATTGTCATGGGAAACAGCATCACCTGCCAATCCCCTGCCCCGGAGCACCTCCCACCTCTGCCCACAGGAAGCAGTGAGTAGGAACTGTGGGCGCGTTCCAATCCTCCATAATACCATCCTACTTAGCATGCCAGAAACAGATTTAGTGTGTCCCAGTACACAGTGTTTCAGAATGAGTCTGCCAAAAATATCAGGAGGTTTAACTGCATGTGAAGCATTTTACAGCACGCAGCAGTTTGAGCGCCGGTGACAGAGTCCGAGTGCAGCACGCAGTGACAGTAAAAACGTCTTCATTCAGGTGTGCTACTGTGTAACTTCTGTCACCTCTCACCTGCAGATCACATGATCCTGCCCGTGTCACTGATGTTTGGTCATGTGACCGTCACAACAGGCAACATGACCTTCTATGACTGCATGGCTGTAAGCCGACTGAACCAGAGCTCCCAGTAAGTCACGTAGGCACAGTGACAGTGCTGTACGTTTATCTGAATCTAAATCAGTGATGGAGGAGACGCTGAAGGCCGTGGTGTGTGTTTCAGGTGTTTGGCGTGTGTCAGCAGTGTGTGGCGCTGTAACTGGTGTCCTCTGGATCAACTCTGCACTCACAACCACAGCTGTCCAAACCAGCACATCATCCTCAACCACAGAGTAAGACGGCCCGCTGCCCCGTCTGTCTCCATCTTTTTGTCTGTCAGCCTGTCTCTAACCCCGCCTCCTCTCTGTCTGCAGGACTCTCCTGGTCCTACTTCCTGTCCGCTAGTCTACGACCTACAGAGCTCTGCTTTAGTTCCCATGGGCCTGAGCGCCACAGTGGTGCTGCGGGGACGAAACCTGGACGTCTACACTGTAAGTCCGCGTCTCTGACCTCATTTCAGTCTGACGGGGATCTAAATGGAGTCTAATCGAATGGTCCCATTAACAGTTTAATGCAAAACACCAAAAAAATGTTTTTCATGTCTAAAACTGTAAAAACAGTCTTTGTTTGAAGTGGATGAACATTAGTCAGATCAGACTGATATTTCATGTTTCGACTATCTGGTGCCGCAACATCTGCTGTAACCTCCCAAAAAGTGACACTTAGCGTAACCTAGTTAGAGCTTTTGTTTCTTGGAGCCTGGTCGTTGTATCTGGTTGCACTGCTACACTGTTCTCTGTGCACATAAACACGAAGCCGATTTGATGCTGTTCAATTTAGACAGTCTTCCTTAAGGTGCTTTATATTGTAAGATAAAGATCCTACAATATTACAGAGAAAACCCGAACAATCAGATGACCCCTATGAGTAAGTACTTGGTGACAGTGGGACAGAAAACCTCCTTTTTAGCAGGAAGAAACCTCCAGCAGAACCAGACTGTGGAAAAGAGCCAGAGATTAATCATAACTAACGATTAAATGCAAAGTGGTGAATGAACACGTAGAGAGGTGAGTGAAGAAGAAACGCTCAGAGACTGAAGAGTGTAGGAGTCTCTGTTAGTTTCCGTAAGCCTTGGCTCCTCATCGTGTTTCTACATCTGTGTCTGCAGCAGCTGTAGGCAGGTGTTTCCAGGAGTGCGTCAGGTCTTCTGGCTCCACAAAAAGGAAATTTTTACTCGATATCTGCTTGTTTGTTAACAGCAGCGAGTTCGAGGCAGCTAAGAGAATCATAAATTCATTTTCAGTGTTTTAGTCTGAGCTAATTATTGATTGATTGATTGATTGAATCTTTATTTTGAACATGTTGAAAAAGTATAAAAAAAAAAAATAGAATTAAAAGAGACAAATGAACAAAGCAAACAAAAGGAAAACGAGCAACCACAACTCCAAATAACGTCCATGTTCAAAAAGGAGCAGGAAGAAGCATAAGCTTATTTAATCCCACCCCTTTTCCACTATCTAGTATCAATAGACTACAGAAATACCTCCTTGTAATTACATTATATGTTATGTGTAATTTTTTTTTTTTTTTTTTTTTTTTTTTTAATATATACACATATATGTTTCTATCTATCCATACCTACGTATATACACACATACGCACATATACACATTTTCAATAACCCCATTAACACCTGAAGGATACACAACCTACAATTTTATATATATATATATATATATATATATATATATAGCAGCTGGATAGCGTAGTGGTTAAACTACACGCCTTTGGAACAGAGGATCGCAAGTTCGATTCCTGCCTGGGGCGTCTGTATCCAGTAAGGGTCCTAAGGCTAGACCCCCTATGCTAAGCAAGCCTACCGCAGACATGAGCGAGACAGATAAATATGAAGGCATGCCGGCTCGGACGTCGCCCGGATCAACAAGGTCCGCGTCAGGTGTTGAGGAACCAGGGCACCCTGACGAAAAGTGGGCTACTGGAACAAGAAGGCATCGGTGGGCAAGAGATGAAAACAGGGCGTTGTTGGAATGCTACTACGCAAGTAACCCCGGCGGAAGGGGCTACATGAATAGGATGAGGGACCTATGGATTCTTCGATACCCAACATCCACAATGACGGCGAAACAACTAGTAGCTCAGTGTTCCAACATTCGAAAGAAGGGACTGCTCTCACAGCTAGAGATTGACGAGGTACAACACAAATGCTACGGCAAGGAGGAGTCAGGACGCCAGGTCAGGGGGGAGATATCATCACCCCCACCCGAGATTGGGTACATAGCCCCAAGTGCGATAGGAGAAGGATCGTTGAGTGCGAGAGGAACTGACCTGAAAAATAGGATCATGGCCAAGCTTGAAACCTGGATCCCCCGTAGCCGGTTACCAAGATTACGTGAAGTACCCTCAGAAGGTCTGCTAGATGATGTTAATGCAGCACTACGGGCAATACCTACAACCACGATTACCGACACTAACAAGCTGATCTACAATACGGCAGCAGTGATCAGTGAGATGCTTGGCTACAAGTTGAACAGCCACAAGGGGCAGTACCCTCCATGGAGAAGGAGGCTAGAGGGCAAGATCAAAGTAGCACGGAGGGAGGTTAGCCAACTAACAGAGTTGCAGAAAGGTGCGACAAATAAGGTGCCTAAGAAATACAGCAAGCTGTCCATACCTGAGGCCTTGGAAACTGCCAAGCAAAGACTCACAGCCTTGGCCAGCCGCTTGAGGAGGTACACCAGAGAGATAGAAGGCAGGAGAATAAACCAGCTGTTCTCCACAGAACCAGCAAAGGTGTACTCTCAGTGGCAAGGGAACAATAAGAAAACAGCACCACCAAGGCTGGAGACGGAGCAATACTGGAAGAGCATATGGGAGAAGGATGCAACCCATAACGGCAATGCTCAGTGGCTAGTGGATCTGAGGGCAGACCACAGCGACCTCCCTGAACAGGGTCCAGTAACCATCACAGTGGCAGATATCCAAGAAAGGGTCTCCAGTATGAAGAGTTGGACAGCACCAGGGCCCGACATGGTTCACGCCTACTGGCTGAAGAAGCTGACTGCACTCCACGAGCGTCTGGCAGCACAAATGAACCAGCTGCTAGTTAACGAGAGACACCCGGAATGGCTAACTGAAGGCTGGACGGTCCTGATCCCCAAGGACCCCAAGAAGGGACCGGTCCCCTCCAACTACCGACCAATAACCTGCCTCAGTACTACATGGAAGCTCCTGTCAGGCATCATATCGGCTAAGATGAACAGGCACATGGGTCAATACATGAGCGGGACACAGAAAGGAATTGGCAAGAATACCAGAGGTGCAAAACACCAGCTACTGGTAGACAGAACAATCAGCCGAGACTGCAAGACCAGACTGACCAACCTGTGCACTGCCTGGATTGATTACAAGAAGGCCTATGACTCAATGCCCCACAGCTGGATACTGGAATGCCTAGAATTGTACAAGATCAATGGGACCCTAAGAGCCTTCATCAGGAACTCAATGGGGATGTGGCGTACAACACTAGAGGCCAACTCCAAGCCCATAGCACAAGTTACCATCAAGTGCGGGATCTACCAAGGAGATGCTCTGTCCCCACTGCTGTTCTGCATAGGCCTGAACCCCCTCAGTGAGATCATTAACAAGACTGGCTACGGATACCGACTACGGAACGGAGCAGTTGTCAGCCACCTCCTGTACATGGATGACATCAAGCTGTATGCCAAGAGTGAACGAGACATCGATTCACTGATCCACACTACCAGGCTATACAGCAATGACATTGGAATGTCGTTCGGACTGGAGAAGTGTAGTCGGATGGTAACAAAGAGAGGGAAGGTAGTCAGAACTGAGGGGATTGAACTACCAGAAGGCAACATTGCAGACATAGAGGACAGTTACAAGTACCTGGGGATCCCGCAGGCAAATGGGAACCATGAAGAGGCCGCTAGAAAGGCTGCAACCACCAAGTACCTGCAGAGGGTCAGGCAAGTCCTGAGGAGTCAGCTGAATGGTAAGAACAAGATCCGGGCCATCAACACATACGCCCTGCCCGTGATCAGGTACCCTGCTGGGGTAATAGGCTGGCCAAAGGAGGAGATAGAAGCCACTGACATAAAGACAAGAAAGCTCCTGACCATGCATGGAGGGTTTCACCCCAAGTCCAGCACCCTGAGGCTGTACGCTAAGCGGAAGGAAGGGGGCCGGGGACTGGTGAGTGTCAGCACCACAGTCCAGGATGAGACAAGGAACATCCAAGAATACATTGGGAAGATGGCCCCAACTGACCGAGTGCTCAGTGAATACCTCAGGCAGCAGAAACCCAAGAAAGAGGAGGGAGACGAGGAACCATCATGGAAGGACAGGCCCCTGCACGGTATGTACCACCGGCAGATAGAGGAGGTGGCTGATATCCAGAAATCCTACCAGTGGCTGGACAAAGCTGGACTGAAAGACAGCACAGAGGCACTAATCATGGCAGCACAAGAACAAGCTCTGAGCACAAGATCCATAGAGGCTGGGGTCTATCACACCAGGCAAGACCCCAGGTGCAGGCTGTGTAAAGATGCCCCAGAGACAATCCAGCACATAACAGCAGGGTGCAAGATGCTAGCAGGCAAGGCATACATGGAACGCCATAACCAAGTGGCCGGCATAGTGTACAGGAACATCTGTGCCGAGTACAACCTGGAAGTCCCGAGGTCAAAATGGGAGATGCCCCCAAGGGTGGTGGAGAATGACCGAGCTAAGATCCTGTGGGACTTCCAGATACAGACGGACAAAATGGTGGTGGCTAACCAACCGGACATAGTGGTGGTAGACAAACAGAAGAAGACGGCCGTAGTGATCGATGTAGCGGTTCCGAATGACAGCAATATCAGGAAGAAGGAACACGAGAAGCTGGAGAAATACCAAGGGCTCAGAGAAGAGCTCGAGAGGATGTGGAGGGTGAAGGTAACGGTGGTCCCCGTGGTAATCGGAGCACTAGGTGCGGTGACTCCCAAGCTAGGCGAGTGGCTCCAGCAGATCCCGGGAATAACATCGGAGATCTCTGTCCAGAAGAGCGCAGTCCTGGGAACAGCTAAGATACTGCGCAGGGCCCTCAAGCTCCCAGGCCTCTGGTAGAGGACCCGAGCTTGAAGGATAAACCGCCCGCAGGGGCGTGCTGGGTGTTTTTTTTTATATATATATATATATATATATATATATATACACACATACACATACATATATATACATATATACACATACATATACACATATATACATATACATACATACATACATACATATACACATACATATATACCCATACCAACAAACCCGTGCATGCGCACACACATGAAAATATTAGACAAGAACACCCTATCAAATCTCTACCTTTTCCCTGTACCCTGTAAAAACCATATCCTTAAACCGCTTTTTAAACTGCGCCATACTTGGACATTGCTTCATATCTTTACTTAGTCTGTTCCACAGCTTCACTCCACACACAGAGATGCAAAAACTTTTTAATGTTGTACGGATACGAGGATGTTTTAAATTTAATTCCCCCCTCAAATTGTATCCCCGTTCCCTTTTAGAAAACATTTTTAGAATATTGTCAGGAAGCAGGTTATTTATTGCTTTATATATAATTTGTGCTGTGAGAAAATGAACCAGATCTGTGAATTTTAGAATTTTTGATTTTAAGAATAGTGGATTTGTATGATCTCTGTAACCAGTTTTATGGATTATCCTTATGGCCCTTTTTTGTAATATAAAGATTGATGATAGCGAACATTTGTAAGTATTGCCCCAAACCTCTGCACAGTAATTCAAATACGGTGCAATCAGGGAACAATAGAGAATGTGGAGTGATTTGTGGTCCAGAATGTGTTTTACTTTACTCAAGAGTGAGACACTTCTTGAAATTTTGTTATGTATATGATTTATATGAGACTTCCAGTTTAATTTATCATCTATAATCACACCAAGAAACTTATGTTCAAGTACTCTTTCAATTTCCACACCATCTACATGAATCTGCACTTGTGCATTTCTAAGGGAATTCCCAAATAAGATAATTTTAGTTTTACTTAGATTTAGCGATAGTTTGTTCCTGTTAAACCATTTTTTAATTTTGCACATTTCTGAAGTAATTGTATCCAGCAGCTCCTTTAGATTCCCCCCAGAACAAAAAATATTTGTGTCATCTGCAAATAATACTAATTTTAATATATCAGATGCCTTACAAATATCATTTATATAAATAATAAATAATTTTGGACCCAGTACAGAGCCTTGTGGAACACCACAAGCAATGTCCAAGCATGATGAGGAATGGACACCCAGCTTCACAAATTGTTTCCGGTCACTTAAATAATTTTTCACCCATTGCAGTACAACCCCCCTAATCCCATACTGTTCCAGTTTATTAATTAATATGTCATGATTGATTGTGTCGAATGCTTTCTTGAGATCCAGAAATACTCCAGCTGCATACTGTTTCTGATCTATAGCATTCGTAATCTCCTCAATTGATTCGATTAATGCCAGAGATGTTGATTTTTTTGATCTGAATCCATATTGACTGTCAGAGAGTAATTTATATTTATCTAAGAATTTGTCTAATCGTTTATTAAACAGGTTTTCTAGGATTTTGGAGAATTGTGGTATTATCAGGTTGCTGCTGCTGGATGGATAAATTAATTTCATTCTTATGTAAATTGACATTTATGAAGCCACAAGCCGTCTTACAGAACCCTGCGGTACACCACCGTTTGTACAAAATAAAGACTCCTAGAAAAGAACTGCAATAACTCTGAATGTAAATAGTAAAAGGCACAGAATCCTCATGAGCAGCCTCAGTTACTTCTTCATCTTCAGAGCTGTTGTCATCAAAAAACCTCCAACATCAGATAAAAATTCAGCTTTGAACTAATCCTGAAAGCAGCTGCAGCTCCATCATGTTACTGTGATAATATGCACTTAAAAAGTATTGCTTTCAATTAAAATAAACGACCTCCTATATTATGTTCATCCATCAGTCTGCTAATAAAACGTAAGCGTGTGCTGCAATTTATGATTTGGGACTTTCGGATGAATTTATTTAGGGTTAACCTTGGTTTACTCTTCTTAACAAGAAACAAGATCAACATGTGCAAAACCACCACCTACTGACCAATCATTCCAACGCAGCAAAATCCTGTGAACCTCTGTGTGCAGATAGTGAGAGAGTATAGCAGGGATCTCAAATTCATTTTACATCATGAGCCACTGTGATCGTGGACTGAATCAGCGAAACCGCACAGTTTAACCACACACTTAACTCCTGAGACGCTTTAATACAACAAAAAAGTGCAAATTCAGCAATACATCTCAGTTTGTCTGTGTGATACAATAATGATACTTTTGGCTTAAATTGTAAGAAATTAATGTGTAAAAATGTTGTTAGCTCAGTGCACAGATTGTTTTTTCTTTTTTCATGTTTTTCCTGTGGACTCACTGTAAAAATCATGAATTCCTGTAGTAGTGAAAAAACGGGAATGTTCTGTTATTTAATTGTTTATATATATCGTATTTACTTTCGTGTAGTATGAATAGGCGTGGGGGAGGTTTTTATCAGTAGTACAAGCTCTAAAAACACAGTTAAAAGTCTAGATTATACACCCTCCTTCACATTTTCAAAGACTGGAATCAGTGGCAGGCTGATTCTAGCCCCCAGGCTTTGTCTGGTACCTACTTTAAAGAGATTGGCCGTTTAGATGAAATGTAACCAGATAAGGCAAAGGTATCCCGGGTATGTTGAACTATTTTCGTGGTACCAGCCTTCGGGCGTTGGTCTGTTCTATTGACCTGAATCACTAAAATCAAACAGCTGAGTGTCTGTGTGTGGTCTCTCTGCAGGATGAAGCTCCGTATGTGTGTGTTGTTGAAATCGAAGGATCCCGGACTAATCTGACAGCTTCTGTGGAGAAAATGCACGACAACACGCACACCTTCACCTGCATGCAGCATCAAGTAAGAGACGCACGCAAACACGTTTGCAGATAATTAGTTAATGGCAGTAACCACACAGCTGATATTTAAATTTCTGTCTGTCCACCTGTCCCACTGTCTGTAGTTTCAACATCCAGTCAGTCAACTTCAGTATTCTGCTCCTGTCTACCTGCGGAGAGGGGAACGACGCATTGATGCCTCACCTGGACTCCGACGTAAGAGCCTTACCTGTGTGCGGATGTAGTGCACACTGAGGGCGTGGGCCTCCTTTACTAATATTTAGACAAAAAATAAGTACACACATGAAATTACACTTGGATTCATGACAAGTTTCTAGTGCCCAGTACTGTTTTTACTAGTGAATCAGAGTGTTGTGTCCCCTGAATCCTGAACTGTATGTGATACATAAAATAAACACAGACCAGGGGAAGAGGAAGCAGGGAAAGGGAAAGCTCCAACCTACGACAAAAGCCTCGCTGCAGTTACTGAAACCATATGTGGAATATTGCCAAGAAATGAAGGTTCAGCAGTAAGGATGAAAGGACATCAATTTCATGGTTATTTCATACAGCTCTAATACCAAAGCATTAGAAAATGAATGGTTTTAAATGTTAAAGCATTTTAATAATTCTAATTTAAACATTTGAAACTCAGATATTATCTTTATTAAGTCTTTGGATCTTTTTTATATAGTATAAAAGATCAATTGCTTATTAGAATTAGAAACGAGCAACTATAGATTTAACTATTTTTGATATTGTTTCTGGTATTAATATCACTACTAGTATTATTCAGTTTAAATATCTGCATTAACATTTTCTAGGACAGCTGTGTGTCATTCTATAACTGTGCATACAGTCTGAGTCTGTGTGAAAAACACTCACTCACACAGACTCATGCATTCACACAGTGATGAGGCCCACTGTGTTTGACCAAAGTCAGCATGTGGGTGAGGATGGGGGTTAATGTTTTCACAAAGACAGAAAGAGAAATGCATTCATGATATTTGTCTCCTTTTCTTATTAATATACAGTCCAGCTGTATGACTGCTCAGCTGGCCAATCAGATTGCTCACAGTGCAGGGCGGTGCCTAAAGAGTACGGCTGTGTATGGTGTCCTGGAAGCCCAGCCCCGAGCTGTGTGTACAGCCGAACCTGCTCCAGTAAACCTGCAGACACCTGCCCGCCTCCTCAGATCACAAAGGTGGGTCTCGTCAAAGTCCACGTAGAGGAAGTCCCGCAACTGTGCACCATACTGGATCAAATCCAGGCAGTAATTTTGATGCCCTGTCTGAGTGAACCTGGTATAACTTTAATTTCAGTGGTCACTGGGACCTAAAAACTGCATGTACAGAATCATCAGTCACATCCAATAAAAGCAGCTTCAAAGGTGGTTATTGGCTATTTGGGGGCAGGACAGCTGCCATCTTTGTGTTCCTACAATTCTCCCGCAGATTTCCGTCTCTCGTCCTTTTATAATGATCGGAAGATCAGTCTGTGTGTCTGCAGAGCTCGTTCAAACTGTTTCTACCTGTCTGTCTGCAGGTGGAGCCTGCCTCCGGTCCTCTAGAGGGCGGCATTCTGGTGACGATCACAGGATCGAACCTGGGCATGAAGTATGAGGATGTGGTGGGCGGCGTCACTGTGGCGGGTATTCAATGCCTGCCTCAGTCTAAAGGTTACAAGATCTCCACCAGGTAACATGATGATTACATTAGTGTTTACGGGATTCATTTATGCAAACGTTCAGCACATAACTGAATCACAGAGAGATGTGATGAGACTTCCCTTTCTGTCTGCTCTGTAACAAACCTGGCAGTCACCAGTTCAGCACAATAACATATCAATAACTGGGATTCTTGATGTCTTGATGATGATAGTCCAGAAGTTTTCAATCCAACAATATTCTTCTGAATGGTGTAAAACCACAGACACCCACTTGTAGACTGACGTAGCAGCCGTGACATCACCCACTGGTTAGTGAAGTCCCATTAAGAAGCCTCAAGTGAGTCTTTATGCTGTCGCCATCTTGGTGTTTTTAAACCATATGTGTGATCTGATAGAGAAACTGAGGCTCCTTTTAGCAGCAGAGGAGTCGCCCCCTGCTGGCCATTAGAAACCATGCAGGTTTAAGACACTTCTGCATTTTTACGATTTTATTTCGTACTGTGGATGTGATCACAAAGCTGTGTACTGACTTCTGACACGTGAAATGACCTATTAAATCCAAACAGTAACAGGTCACCTTTCCGACATCATAATAAAATCAGAAACACTTCCAGCCATGCTTCAGTGCTCGATTGTGCTCATATGTCTCATATTAAAGCGCTGAAACAGTCTTCAGTGAACACCTTGAAACAGAAAAAGTCTAGAATCAGGTGAAATCCTCCAAGGATGCCACTCTAACGTGTCCTCTCTCATTTCCTTTCAGCAGCTCTAACATAGTCAAATATTCTTATTCCTGTCTGTGTGACACTAGCAGCCCGTTGAGTCACTTTTCTTTATTGCCCTAAGGAGCTCTACAACCTGTACAGCGCATAACGCCTCCCATCCTCAGAGCCTCGATTTAGATCAGGGAGAACCTTTAACAGGAGACAAATCTATCTGATGCTCACACAGGGAGAAAATTCAAACACAAGCTTTTATGGAGCGAAGCCTTTTTCTCTTCAGAACTGATTCTGTTTGAACTCACTCCCTCGGGAGCAAAATCTCCATTCTGATTTAGCCTCCGTGCTTTACCTCATAAGACTTTGTTGTTACACTTTCTCTTACTGTACATTACTAAATCTCCATTTGCACTATTTGCCTATTTGCACTACTCTGCCTGGTTTACACTCAATGTCACTTACCCATTATATTGTATATTATATAGCTTTCTTGTTATATGTAAAATTGTATTTATTTAAATTTTTACTTTTTAATTATTTTACTTGCATTTTTTAATCACTTTTATATTTAAATATATTTAAATGTTCATTTGCTATTTATCTAGGGATTGAAGAGTAACGCAATTTCTATTCTCCGTATGTCCTGTACATGTGGCAGAATCGACAAATAAAGTTGACTTTGACTTTGACTTTGACTTATTTGAATAAGCTATCAGATTGAAATCTTCCGCATGACTTTGTTTAATTTTAGAATACTTTCACCAACTCAGCCTCGGGGATTTCGTATCTTTAGGAACTTTGGGACCTGCTCCAAAGTTTAAAACTTTATCAGTTTAGTTTTATGTTGTTATCTCAACTTCAGCTTGATGTTACCAAGTAAAGACAAACACGTTAACGCTTCCTCGAGGTTGGAACGAGGCTAAATAACAAGGGAAAAAAAAGAACTGGGTCACATCTTATTTGACCTTCATGGAAAATGTCACAAGGTCAAGAAAAGATGCAAAAGCTTGTGACAGTGAATTCTGTTGACGCTGGTCTTCCGTGATAAAACTACAATTTCAGTAGAGGAACTACAAAAACTTGTGTTCTTAGCTTGATGTTTTATGGAGGCTTTATAACTATGAACAATATAATGTAACATCAATGCTGGTGAAATAAAATGCTGGTATTAAGAAATATTGTTAAATCTAACATCTCCTAACCATATTAAGGCTTTTAGCATCTCTGAAATAGAATTAATTGATGCTAATCCCGAAATATCCCAAATGAGAACATAGCCAGTGTAACACTGTAACCCTCGCTTCACTTTGATCATTTTAATTAAGCTTATTATATTTCTAAATCTACATTACAGATAACACGCAGATTTTAATAAAAGGCTATTATAAGTTCAAAGCATATGCATTATTGTAAAAGATGGAAGCCGCAGCTGTAATTTACACGCTGGCCTCCATCATCGTGTCAGATATTTTTATCTTTGCTTTCATTAATAGTCTTATGGTGCACTCGTTGAGTTGTGGGTTATCATCATCTCCTTTGCTTCCATGAAGGATGCTCCAGTGCATTTGATAAATGAGATTCACAGGGTTTAACCAGGCTTGCTTATTATACGGTTGTCGCACAGGTACTTCTGGGTCACCTGATCCAGCCCTAACTATTATCTTAATCAGAAAGAAAATGTTTTAAAAAGTAAAAAGAGTGAGGATGAGACTGCTACAGCAGTTTAAAAATCTAAAAAGTTCTGAGGATGGTTACTTTGGTTCCTGAGTTGACTTTTTCCATTTCTATTCCAGTGTGGAACCAATCAGGTTCTGAGGTGTGACATCTGTCGTGTAGGTGTAGAAAGACTGCAGCGAGTCGAGTGTGTCTTATAGCAGGGCTATGTTATCAGAATATGTGATTTTGACCTTGAAAATTGATTTTCCAAAACAGTCACTGGATAAATAGATAAACACACACGTAAGTGACACACGTCAGAACAGTTGGGATGTGGCTATGGTGACTCAGAGCTCAAAGGAATAAACAAAAGTTGTTTTTTTCCCAGTGTTGTTCCACCAATAGGAATCTTCCACAGTCGGCACGCCAGTATAGCTGTCCTCCTCTGCATGGAGACACACAAGCTCATGTTTGCTTTTTCTGTGTGTGTTTGTGTGTGTGCATCAGGGTTGTGTGTGAGCTGCAGCCTAGTGGGAAGCAGAAAGAAGGGCCCATCTTGGTTACTGTGGGAACAACTCGTGGGAGGTCAACAAAGATGTTCACCTATCAGGTAAGACTGAGTAGCCCAGTGTTACGTGGTATCTGGTCACCAGTATAAAGGTATATCTGATGTCTAACATGTTGTGGTTCAGGATCCCCTGCTGCAGGATCTCATTCCTAATAAAGGTCCCGTCTCCGGAGGAACCAGGCTGACCATCAAAGGACGACAGCTGCTCACCGGGCAGACGTCTGACCTGAGCGCCTTCCTGGGCACCCAGCCCTGCTACATGTAAGTACAACGCCACGGCTTCTGGTACTGCAGCACCAATACTACTACTTGCCTGACTGTCTGTCTCCTCGCCTGTTCTCAGAGTTGAAGAGGTGAATGACACGCAGCTGGTGTGTCAGACTGGTTCCAGCAATCGGACGGGTCTCGTCCCAGTTCGGGTTCTGTTTGGTAAAGCCGAGCGGACTATTCCAAACGTTACCTTCCATTACCTCGAAGACCCCGTCATCACCAGCGCCATACCTGCCGAGAGCTTCTACGCGTAAGCGCCAGTCGCCTTACACCTGCACTCGATCCTCACACACACGCACACCTGCTAATTAGCTGTTGACCGTTTTAGGGGTGGGCGTGTCATACGAGTGGAGGGCAGGAACCTGGATGTGGTGCAGCAGCCAATCATATCTGTGTGGGTGGAGCCTCTAGAGGTACAAAGGGTGAAACGGAAGAAACGACTGGCTCTTCTCACCTCCAAGCAGCAGCTTGTCTTTAACAGCACCATGACAACGGTAAGACAAACGGACCAATCGGAGACGAGCTTTTAAAATTCTTAGCCTGTCTCACGCCTGTTTTACCTCCCCGTCTGCCTCTCAGGTATCAGAGCGCTGCTCCATCCTGTCGTCCTCTCAGATGACTTGCCCGACCCCCAGAGTGAACCCAGAGGTCAAAGTTAAGGGCGTCTGGTTTCAGCTTGATAACGTCAGAGTCCACTATGAGAGCATCAAGGTACCTCCCATGATTAAAAGGGTCAAACACCAGGGTGGATTATAGTGAGAATACATCCTTGATGACTTCCTTCACTCGTCCAGTTTTCTTCAGCGTCTGGTCCTGTGACGTTTGATCGTACATCCACGATGCACTGCGAACAGGAGCTGCTCAGAGTCAGTTCTGCTGCTTTCATAGGAGCAGATTAAATCTCCAAAATCTGAATTTTGTCAGTTCAAATACTTTTTAAGGGGTGATACTGGGCTGCTGTATGGATTTATTGGAATTAGGAGTGAAGCGGCACACATGCATTTCTTTATCAAAGCCTAATTTTTTACTTCACTTTAAACACAGTGTGACGCATTAATATGAACAAATGGGGCATATGTTGTCACGTTGCTTCCCTAACGTCTAGCAGAGCCCCACAAAAATTTCCACTTCGTTAATTTTCACATAGTCAAATATAAAAGCATAAAAAAAGGATGCAGATGATTGAAAATAAAGGATGAGGCTCTAGAGGGATTTGAATAGCAATTTACTTAAAAGAAAAGGAAGGGACTGAAAGGGTTTTAAATAAAAGGAGATTAAAAAAAAGCAGATTTTAACTGGAATTATTCCCGAGGCTGAAAAATGAGGCATACGTGCTTTGAAACCTGCCTGACAGACAGAAATCCAGTGTGAATGAAGCCTTACTGAACAATTTTCCACTTCTAATGCTTGATGGAAAACCTTTTTGTCTCTCTGCTTGTCTGTCTTCCAGGGTAAAAGCTTCACTTACTATCCAAACCCAGTTTTATTTCCAATCAACCGAGAAAATCTAGATGTGCCGTTCCGTTTCAAACCTGGAGGAGTGATCGCTGTGGAGGTACAGCAACTGTCGTATGTGAATCCTGAGCCATGCAGACGGAATAAATTCAGATTTAACCTCCGTTTCTGTCTCTTTTCGTCCGTCAGGGCCAGGACCTGACCAGAGCCATGTCCAAAGAGGAAGTGAAGGCTTGGCTTGGAGATCAGGAGTGTGACGTGAAAACTTTGGACAGTACTCACCTGTACTGTGACCCTCCAGAGGTCCAACCACTCAGTGTGGATGACAGCCATGAACTTCCTAGCCTCAAGGTGATCTTTGGTTTTGAGCTGTTGGCTTTTACAGGGATTCATATCCAAGGCAGAGATGCTTTTTAGGGATTTTCCAGCTCGGTTGGTATACAAGGGCCAGTGGTTTACTCATTCTCACACTCAGCCTTTTTCACTCTCTGTCTGCATGTCTTCTGTTAGGTTTTCATGGGAAACCTGCAAGTGGACCTGGGATTGGTTCAGTACGACAGCAACTCTCTGCTGCCTGCTGTCCCATTGGCTGCTCAGATCGGTTTGGGGGCAGGAGCAGCTGTCATCATCCTGTCAGTGTTGGTCATCATCCTCATGTACAGGTAAGTATCCACCTGTGTGTGAAACCAGGTGTGTTTTTAGGCGACTTTTCTGTGCTGTTGTGACGTCTTGTTTTGGATTTTGTTTCCTCTCAAACGCCTTTATTTGTATTTTTGTGCTTAAAAAACAAAAAGGACAATCACTTCATTTTTGTCTGCAGTGACATTTTAAAAGTCGACTCAATGTTTTTATGAGAATATTCTTCATCTCATCATTAATCTTCAGTGTTTTTGTTTTGTTGTTTTTTGCTTTGTGCAGGAGGAAAAGTAAACAGGCTCTCCGAGATTATAAAAAGGTTTTACTGCAGTTAGAAACTCTGGAGATCAACGTGGGAGATCAGTGCCGCAAAGAGTTCACTGGTATGAAAACACATTTTAAATGAACTGCAAACCTTCGTATTGTGTTGGACTTCTTAGTCATCTGGATTTCCTGATGGCAGATCTGCCCAAAAATGTTAAAACTTTAAAGATTTACTGAGCCCTCTGTGTTTGATTGGATACATTTAAATTTAAACTCTTTACGTTTTTGAAATCTCAAGCTGCCATTTGCTCCTCGTATACCTCTTGTCCTTCAGACCTGATGACAGAGATGATGGATCTGAGCAGTGATGTGGGAGGACCAGGAGTCCCCCTCTTGGACTACAGGATATATGCAGAGAGAGTTTTCTTCCCTGGCCAGCAGACGGCGCCACTGAGTCGTCAGCTAGATCTGCCTGAATCGAGGAGGCAGACTGTGGAGCAGGGCCTGCAGCAGCTCAACAACCTGCTCAATAACAGACTCTTCCTCACCAGGGTGAGTGGAGATAGTGGGAGGAGGCAGGAGAATGGTCATATGACGTCTAAGACTCACAGGTGACATTTTTTCTATATGCCTCTGTGTGTGTGTGTGTGTGTGTGTGTGTGTGTGTGTGTGTCTCAGTTCATCCACACTTTGGAGGCCCAGCAGGGTTTCTCCCAGCGAGATCGTGGCTACGTGGCCAGCCTGCTCACCATGGCTCTGCACGACAAACTGGAATACTTCACTGAAGTCATGAAGAGCCTGCTGCAGGACCTGGTGCAGCAGTATGTTGCCAAGAACCCCAAACTCATGCTGCGCCGGTACGCAAAGCAAAAGCAACTTCAGTCACATTAGAACTCAACAGGAAGTCTTTTCAGGTTTAAAGGTGTCTGTCCTACTGATGTCTTGGCTTGCCTGTTTGTCTTTCAGAACAGAGACGGTCGTTGAGAAGATGTTGACCAACTGGATGTCCATCTGCCTCTATTCCTTCCTGAAGGTAAGTGTCTCTCTGGCTCTGTCCCACTGCCTGTCCCATCTCACCAGGTCCCTGACCACATCCCAGTAGAATCATTGAGGTGTAGTCCATTTTTCTTTTGCCATAATTGTTAATTCACATTTCAGCAGAGGGTATCCAGAGATTGATACATTTCTTTTTGAGTGTTGTGAATTAGAACCAATCAAAAAACACGAGATTGTCTCAGTGTTGGGTATAAAACTACCATGCATAATGTTGGCCACCCGGTCGCTGCTCTTTTTGTCTATCAGGAGGTGGCGGGAGAGCCTCTCTACATGCTCTACAGAGCCATAAAGTATCAGGTGGACAAAGGGCCGGTGGATGCTGTGACGGGAAAAGCCAAACGAACGCTCAATGACAGTCACCTGCTGCGGGAGGACATTGAATATTGCTCAGTGGTAACCAGAGTAACAGACATCACACTGATCTGCAGCTGAATCACTGATTCATTTATGACAAGTCATCTCTTTCTCTCAGACTCTGACAGTGCTGGTGAAAAACGGAGTCGAAGTTCAGCCATGTCCTGTTAAAGTGCTCGACACCGACACGATCACACAGGTACATGCTTGTTTGTACGGTAGGGCGGTGTCTATTTTTAATGCCTTCACACCTTTTGGTTATACTGCATATGATAGTAAGTGATATGTGATGGTGATAGTTATTGTGGCTACAAATATATATTTGATTAGCTGAATAAACCTTGCTTGGCATAATTTCAATTCAATTCAGTTTTATTTATACAGCACCAAATCACAACAACAGTTGCCTTAAGGCGCTTTATGTTGTAAGGTAGACCCTACAATAATACATACAGAGAAAAACCCAACAGTCACATGACCCCCTATGAGCAAGCACTTTGGGTGACAGTGGGAAGGAAAAACTCCCTTTTAAAAGGAAGAACCCTATGCCAGAACCAGGCTCAGGGAGGGGCGGCCATCTGCTGCGACCATATGCTGCTGCATAAGAAATAATAGATGATTTAATAATTACTGATGTTTCATCAAGGGACAACTGTTAGGTCATGCAAGCAGCTATTAATCAGTGGCTACAGCCCATATAGCTGCAACTGAGGGCAGCTGTACTCTGTCAAAACCGAAGTCCTGATGTTGCAAACCTGCAAGCTGGAAGGCGGAACAGGTGTTAAATGATGATTTTAAAAAAAGTGTTATTTTATCTAAACTGTATTGGTTATATTAATAATACTAATAATACTGTGTGTGTTCATTTGCAGTGTTCATTTGCAATGAAAAGCCCCTGCAGTTAGTAACTGCTAAAGTTAGCCACCTTTGACTAGTTTTCTTACTTTTAGAGTTTTCATTTAGGCAATTACTCTTTGGGGAAATGCCTACCTTCTTGTTTCTGGTTGCCGAAGGGTCCAGTGGCATTTGCAGTGTCTAGCATTGCCATCTTTTGTCTCACCTTTCTGACCTTCTGCAATGTAAGCCCCTCCCAGTCTCGCTATTTTTCACGGCTCACTGAGCTCAGCTACATCGATCCATCGATAAAAAATGCCCTCTGGTGGCATGTTCTTTCTGTTGCACTACAATACAAAATTTCACTGCAGCATTTAATTTCAGATTCATAGAAGTAGTCGTCTATATTCTTAATTCCACTGGGATTTCTAAATACCTTTGTCACTTTGCTGTCTGCTTGTGTTCAGGTGAAAGATAAGATTCTGGATCAGGTCTACAGAGGAGCTCCATTCTCTCAGAGACCATCAGCTGACAGTCTTGACCTCGGTAAACACCTGTCTCACCTATCTGTTGTATGAGATGGCTGAAAGTAGATTAAATTGGCCGAAGCATTAGTGGGTGTTTTAAATATTCGGTTAGTGGATCTGAGAATGCATAGTGTCATCATATCCGTAGATCCAGACTGGCAGCTCATATGTACCTGTTTCTTTGTCAATAGAGTGGCGTTCAGGCCAAGCAGGTCATCTGACCTTGTCGGATGATGATGTCACAGCAGTGGTTCAAGGTCGTTGGAAACGACTCAACACACTGCAGCACTATAAGGTGAAAACAACTGGCCAATCGTGTTCCACCATCACCACCTTCTCTGCTCCTCCTTCCAGTTGTCCATCTCCTTGTTCACATCGTTCTCTGCTCTTTGGTTCTTCAGGTTCCCGACGGCGCCACAGTCGCTCTCATCCCTCGTTCTCAAAGTTCAGGTGGAGTGGGAGTCAACCAGGTCTTCCAAACTGGAGAGAGTAAGAAACACATCTTAACAGAATATCTCAATATTAAAAATATAATATAACCCTAAAATCTAATACTCCCAGAGATTAAAATTAATGTAGCACAAAAAAGAGGAAAAATAAAACTCTGTGTAAAAGTATTACACCAAAACATGGTGGCTGACCGTCTCTTTATGGTGGCTGCAGAAACGCCAATGCTGGAGGGTGAGGAGGAGGAGGGTCTCCGTCTATGGCACCTGGTGAAGAGCAGTGAAGATCCTGAAATCCCAAAACACAGAAAGAGCAGTATGAGGGAGAGGGAGAGAGCCAAGGCCATCCCAGAGATTTACCTGACCAGGCTGCTGTCCATGAAGGTAACACACATATCCTTACCTTTAAGCATTGTGGGGACGTCAGACATTGTGGGCACCATTGATTCTGGAGGTTAAACAGCAAATTAATTTCACATGGTGGAGATATGCGCAAAATAGATGTGTGTGTGTGTGTTCTGATATTAGTGTGTGTGTGTTGTTGCCATACCATCTTTTACCACTAGGGGGCGGTAAAGAGTTAACTCTCCACCACACACCTCCACAGACAAACTCTTGGTCTGAGGAGTGTGTGGGATAAACACTAAAACCTTTACAGGTATACCTGTTAAATTTAAGGTTATTTTTGTGCAGACTTGTTTGTTTGGTCTCCATTCTATCAGGTAGCTGTCCTTGCCATGTGATAAGTACAAACAAATACACGCCAGAGAACTGACCGCCTGGCTATCTGTCCTTCAACTTTACTTTTCTGTCTCTCACTAGGGGACATTGCAAAAGTTTGTGGATGACGTGTTTGTGGCGATACTCAGTACAAAGCGTCCTCCTCCGATCGCCGTGAGGTTTTTCTTCGACTTTTTGGACGACATGGCTGAGAAACATGGAATTGACGACCCAGAAACTGTCCACATCTGGAAGACCAACAGGTGAGGCACACATCTGGTTATCCGATCGAGATTTTCAACTCCCACAACCCTCTCACCCCTTTCCCTCTCTCTGACCCATGTCTTTCTCCCTCCAGTCTCCCTCTTAGGTTCTGGGTCAACATCCTGAAGAACCCTCAGTTCGTTCTGGACGTTCAGGTGACCGACAGCATCGACGCCGTTCTGTCTGTCATCGCTCAGACCTTCATAGACTCTTGCACCACCTCTGAGCACAAAGTGGGACGGGTAAAAATTCTGTCTCTTGTTCAGCCTGGCTATGTATTGGTTTTGGTTTTTTGATTTTGTTTTCTAGGCTTCATGGTTACTTTTTCTCCAATCAGGACTCGCCTGTAAACAAGCTGCTGTACGCCAGAGAGATCCCCAGATACAAACAGCTGGTGGAAAGGTGAGACAGCTTCTTGTCCCCATTGTTTAACTCATAATGCACTATAGAGAGACTGTTTTTATGCTGTGGGGAAGATAAGATCTAATTTAGCTGATGATTCTTTGAGCCCGAGAGCCGCAGTACTGATAACCTTCTGTGTATGCGCTCAGGTATTACAGTGACATCCACAGTGCTGCGTCAGGCTGTTATCAAGAGATGAATTCCACTCTGACTGAACTTTCTGGGGTCAGTAAACACAGACTGAACAGAGCCTGAAATACTGAAATTCAGCTGTAAGAAAAACTGATGTTAAAACTGTCTTTGCCTGTCTGCCTCCAGAGTTTTGCATCAGAAATGAACAATCTTGTGGCTCTCCATGAGCTCTACAAGTACATCAACAAATATTATGATCAGGTAGTACACACACACACACACACACACACACACACACACACACACACACACACACACACACACACACACACTTGTTTTTATATCTCATTGGCATAATGCTTTCCCTAGCCCCTAACCATCAAAAATTAATGCCTAACCCTAACCCTCAACCTGACACTAAAACCACATTTTGAGTCTCAAACATGCCTTCAAACTCGTAGGAATGGGTATTTTGTCCCCGTAAGTGACTGTTGGTCTCCACAATTTTAGTAGCATGCAAATTTTCTGTCCTCACATAGATGTCTAAACATGTACACACACACACAGGCTATGGGCTGGTAATGGCTTGGATGCTATTGGGATGTAGATGGACGGATCAATGGATGGATACTTTAATACTTTAATTTCCCTTGTGGCATCAATATTGTGTTACAGCAGCAAGATAAAAATAAAAATAATGGAGTCTACAATAAATAAGCAACATAGTTAAAATAAAGGTGCCACCTATTAATGAGGGCCTTATACTGTGAGAGAGTGCTGCATGGTATTTATATAAAAGTGATAAAAACAGTAAAGAATGGGATCGTCTGACAGGCATTTTCACCTCTCACTAAATCTATTTTCAGCCCTGACTTTTTTTTTTAAGCAACTGTAAGTAGATTACAGGTTCATTGTCAGGTTTACCTGATAACTTTTTTTTAAATAAAATAAAATAAAAAATAAATTATTTTATTTACAAGAAAAGAAACAGAACAGTAAATCTGATTTTATCTCCGCATCTGTTTCTAAATAAATCTAAATGTTGAAGTCAGTGTATCCAAGTAAGTCACGCTGCCAGATCATTATCTGTTTTTTATGATAATCTGTGAAAAAATAGCCATTTTATTTGTTTTTATTTATAGGAAAAATAAAATATAAAAGTAGTTCTGAGGGAAAACTTATCTTATACTACAATATGTGAGTCCTCCACAAGTCTTCTGATTAAGAAACAGTTTGTGTCTGAATAGTTCGTATAAAGTTTATTTACTGTGAACACCTGTAAGTTCTCACTTAGCACTTTAATTGCACTACAAATGTTTTATATACATTTGCAGTGCATTAAGTGTATTATATAAATAAAATACTTGGTAACAGGTGCACTCTGTTCTTCTGAAGAAATCACGAAGTATTCAGATTACATTGCATTTTTGCAATCCAGTGGTTAAAATGACAGATTACAATAAAAGAAACAAACATGTATTTGGTTATTAGCAGCTTTCTAGACTAATCTTACACTTCTGCACTTGTCCAACTCTCTGTACTGTGTCTACTGCTCAGATCATCATGTCTCTGGAGGAGGACAGTTCAGGGCAGAAGATGCAGCTGGCCTATCGGTTGCAGCAGGTCGCCGCCTTGGTGGAGAACAAGGTCACGGACCTCTGATGTGTTTTTATCTTAAATGAGGAGAGGAGGATGATGGAGGATGGGGATGAAGAATCATAAGAAACATCTTTACAAAGACTGAAGCAGTGGAAATGACTGGACTGCTGTGGCACTGTGTCTTCCTGCTGTGTGCATCTGTGTGTGTGTGTGTGTGTGTGTGTGTGTGTGTGTGTGTGTGTGTGTGTATGTGTGTGTGTGTGTGTGTGTGTGTGTGTGTGTGTGTGTGTGTCAGGATATATGAGCTTTTATAGTCCGACTCAGGAGATCCTAGGTCTTTAGATTTCCTCACAGAGCAGCAGCACTGAAACTAAAGTTAAACTAACCTAAACCAAACCTGAAGCCGCATTACGCCGACTGACACCAGCCTGTGGTGGAGAACGACAATCTTACCAATTAGATCAGGGAATATCACCATCACCTGCTGCCTTGCACTATGTTTCCCAGAGTTCCCTGCTGTTCTACTGTCTGTGAGTCAAAAAGCACAAGTGAAATACTCAGATTCTCATGTATTGATTATTGAGCTCCTGGTCGCAGACGTGCTGTTTGTAAGTTTCGCCTTTTCTACTGAAACCAGCAGCTCTGATGTTGCCGATCTGGGCAGAGTTTTAAGAAGCGCAATAAAAGAACCAAAATCAGGGAGCATTTAAACCACGTTTCAGCGTGACTCCAGTTTCTCATTAACAGTGACCTGCTGGTCCCAGTCCTTCCAGCCTTCCTCAGTTACAGGTGTGGGTCCAGACTGCTTCATCAATCTGTTTTGTATGAGTGCAGCTTTAGATTTAGTTTGAAACTAAACCAGCGAGTGCTGAATGTGACCAAGTGAGGATCTTTGTCAGAGATGAAAACAAATTCAATCCACATCTTTTTTAAACTGTGGACTCCAAGGAAGGGACTGCAGTGGTAACAGGATCCAGTGTGACAGTCCTCTCCTAGACTGTCCCAGACTAATGATCCAGTCTGAACTTTAGCTTTAAGAAGAGTGAGAGTTTGAAGCTTAGTCTTCAAAGTAAACAGGGTGTCTGCTTCCCAAAGCCAAAGTGGGAGCTGGCTCTACTTCTCTTTCTATTTTAGGAAACCCTTACTCTAGACACTCCTTTTGATTTCACCAGATGTGTTCAGCAGCATCTCTCCACTCTGATATGCTGAAAGGAAAAAGTACTTTTACCACTTACAGAAGTAGTTATGAATCAGGTGGGTGTCATGCATGCTCATACACACCACAATTGCAAACTTCAGCCACAGTCCTCACCCACATCAGCTGGTAGCTCAGCATGTTTTTAACTGCTTCAGCCTGCCCGCAGTTGCTTTGATGTGCAAGCTGCTTTGCAGCCCAGCTTCACCTTTCATGGTGCATCTGACTTCATCAAAGTGATATATCTTCACTGATGTCTGCTCTGCCCTGTGCTGGGTTTTATCTTGCTCTCCCTGCCTATTGCTGATGTGCATTGAAGGATATGTGCTCTAATGTCATTTTATTTCTAATTGTTAAAGTTCATAGATTATTTTAATGTTATAAATAAACCCTTTTGAATTGTCTATTCAGAAGGGTTTATAACCGTTTTCCTGTAACTCCATAATGAAGCTAAGAAGCAGGTCACTATGGCTATTGTGTGCAAGAAACTTTTTAACTCTTTTCTCCTTGAAAGGAACCCTTGAAGCTCTTTTCTGTCTTGTTTCAGTCCCTGTTCCTGCTAGTACGCTTGCTGGAGCATTTTAGGTGATTGAAGGCTTCTCAGAGTGCAGCTGGAGCTTCTTAGGACCGAAGGAATTGAACAAAAGTCCAGCCTACGAATGACTGATGTCCTTAATTTAGACAGTATTGTGCAGGTGAAAGGAGGCAGTGGTGGAGACGGAGACTGGAGTCACACTGAATGTTGAACTGAAACATTGAAGTCGAACCTGCTGAAAAAACAATCTAAAATCTGTGGGAGGAGTTAAAGAGTGTGTGTGTGTGTGTGTGTGTGTGTGTGTGTGTTTGTGTTTGTGTAAGTGACATAAAGAGATAAAGAGTGGCTGTGTGCTAGCTAGTTACTAACTTATTGTGTGTACATACTGTAAGTCCTATTTATACTTATTTAATCCCAGCTGTGCCTTCACTCTTGCAGCTAGGTGGCACTGTCTGTTCTGACAGCAGCCTTATTGATCACGTATCCCCCTGCTCATTGGGAAAATAAATCAGTTTAAATGCTTAACTTGTATTGAACCAGGGAAGGAAAAACAACAACAGCAACTTACACAAACCCTGACAATATGCCAGAAGAACCCACCCCCACCAAACACAACAGAGTAAAGCCACAAACCCTGAGCACAAACAGCACGTACCACACTGTGCTCGGCTGCTGTTTCAGGTCACAGATTGTGGCGATTGTAGCTTCCTGTTTTTCTCTGCTTGGCGTGTATGTCCCCCAGCATTTCTGCTGAGTTGCAACTGTTAAAAATGTTTTTTATCATTAGGTGGACGCAGTGTACTTCAAGAACGAAGCTACGAGTAACTTGAAACACTGGTCCAGGTGTCGTGCCACGGTTGTTACCGACTGCTGCCACATCCATTGTTATGGTAGCCGTTTTCATCTACTTTAGATCTGCTGAGCTACACGTGACAGGTATTAGTTTACAGCTCTGATATCAGATCTGCCCGAATCTAATGAGTGAAGTTTAAGAGATCGAAGGCTCATTTTTATTACCATTACCCAACACACGGTGGTAAAAGGAAATTGTAGACGTAGCTGCTGCATGCTACTAATGAAAAAAGGATGGGCGATGAATTCAGCAGCCTGAAGAAAAGAAAAAAAAGGAAGAAAAGAAAGAAATCTGGTGGTGCACCGCTGGATCCTCCTGCATTGCTTGGCAGATGGCAGCAGGGTGAACAGGCTGTGGATGGGGTGGGTTTTATCTGTGCATGTATCTCACCAGTATCACTTTTACTGGGTAGATGGATGCTGCTGATGCCCTGCGTGGTTTTAATCACCAACCACAGAGCTTTCAGGTCTTGGGCTGTTCACATCCAGTACCACATTTTAAATCTATGGATGCTTTCTCGTTCTCATCAGTATTGTAATGTTTATAGCACAAAAACGGTCGGAGCCCTCGAGGATCCGGACTCACTGCACATACCGGGATTAAAGGGTCGTGTAAATTCCAGATCCCGGTTTAAAGAGTCGACATCTCTCGGGATATTTGGATTCTGCTCGACGTCACAGCTGGGTCTTCAAGGCAGCCATGATGTTTCAGCTGTTAGTGTGTCGTCTTGGTCTTTGTGGATGGCGTTGACGACACTGGGTGCGTGCCCCCGGTGTTTATGGCCTCTGGCTGGACTGAACCTAGCAGGTGGACTCTGATGATGGTCCCTGCTACTGAACTGAACCAAACCAGAGACCTGAACCAGATTTTGCTGACCCAGTTCTTCCTGCTGGACTTTTCTTCTTCTTCTATTTCTGACTCTGTGTTTTGCTTGTGTGCTTTTTGAGCCTGTGTTTGACCCGTAGTTGTAGTTCTTCGGTCACAATAGATTTCTGCATGCGTGTGTTGATGATGATGATGATGCAGATGCAGATTTATGGTGCTTCTTCAGTATAATTTTCTTTCTTTTGTTTTAAAGGTGAGGGGCGGGGCTTAAAACCTGCCTTGTCAGTGATGATGCGCATGTCACCTGATCTCTGTACAGTTTGATCCTCAGCTCTAATTGGTTGAGCTCTGTTTGTTACGAAATTGTTTTTTTTTTCTACTATAAGGGAATAAAAAATAAATAAAAGAAACTTTAAGGGTTTGTATAAAAGAACTCCAGGATCAGTTGTTTCTACTGACTGTGTACAGTTTGCTAACAGTGTGTAAATGTGCCTGTAAATACCTGTCTGAGGATGATGATGATGATGATTCAGTCTGCAATGGAAATGTGCTTTTATTGTGAAAAGGCAGGAGGCCAAACACAATTTGTATCATGTAAAAATAAAGTTATAATTTTAACAGTTCTCAGCTGTGCTGTGGCATCTCAAACTTCAGTTCTGATGTCATGATGACATCATTTCTCACGACATCATCATGAGAAGTCTGGATTTTCTGTTTCCTGGGGGGAAACGAGGCCCTCTGGACCTGTAGCAAAAAACATTTTTCCTTCTGGATTATTTTTATCATGTTTTTGACGAAAGAGGTGAGACAGTATGTTTGGATCTTTTTATGAATCGTAATAAATCACCTTTCTTTAGCTCCTAGGGTTGTCACAGCCCCATGACCCACTTTATAGCATCAACCATTTTGATTTCAGACCATTGAATGAGCAGCAGCAGAGATGTTGGTGTTGGAAAAGTCACAAACTTTTGCCATCTCTCTCTCCTGTAGTTTGTGTTTTGCCCTTGGTCTCCCTCTGCTCCAAAGAGAAGGAAAGAATAGTCAGGACAACAGGCTTTTTACAACATGAAACCTTCTTCATCTCTTTCATTTTCAAGCTTTTCAAATAAGATATGAAGTTCATGCATAAGTTCAACAAGAACAATCTGCAATATTAACTCATCTGCTTGCTTTCCTGGATGTTTAGCTGCTAGTCACTACCATTTTCCCATGCTGTCAAACTCCGTACTGGCATCATTACACCAGTCCAGTCATCTTCTTGCCGCCTTCTTTGACCCAGTCAGCCGCCACTCTGCATGCTTTGAAGAAGAGCACTGAGATACATTCTCCCTTTCAGACTCTCCTTCCCATCTTCACCTCACCCGAGTTACTCACTCCATCCAAGCCTTCATCTTAATCTTCACCACCACCAGGACCTAAACTACGGGGGTCCTGCCCTAAATCCTGTCCCCGCTGGGATTCCATTCTGCCATGATGGGTCATCAGAGTCCAGTGGCCAAATAGATGAATTAATTTCTCTGTCTCAATAGATTTTGTTCAGTTCTTCCGAATGATCTCTCCATATTGAAATAATATTTGGCACAGCTGCAGTGTGCATCATTTATTGTTATATTATTGCCTTATTACAGCTGCTTTTATGATCTCACTTGTAACGGAGATTATGGTAACATATATTACAATATTTCATATTGAACCTTTATTTAAATTCATAATAAGGCAACGTGACAAGATAGCATACCTTTCAGTTAAACAAAGGGCAGTAAGAATGTGTCATCATTCTCAAAAATATTTGAAACTACTTCTAGAGAAAAATACTTGTGCTAATATTCCAGCTGTGTGTGTGTGTTGGCTCTTATATGTGCATCATCAACTTGAGCATGGCTCACAGAGATCAATTTCCCGTCGATGAGACAAAAAATGTGAGAAATGACGAAAGCCCTTTGATGAATGTAAGCATTTTGTGTGCACAAAACCCACAATATACAAGTTCTTGAGCTGAATGCATCTGGAATCTGCCTCAGCATCAGCTCTGCTGCAGCATATGCTGGAGGAAAATGAAGCCTGCCATCCTGCTGTGATTACAGATAGTGAATTAACCACATCCCAGCACACATAGGAGAAGTTTGCCTTCAGCACTTTATGACAGCAAGAAGAAGAAGAAAAGCTTTCTGACAGATATTCTTTCTAAGCTTGCCTAACATGGTCTATTTTAACAGAAACCACAGCCAAGGAGTTTTGTGGCTTAAACCTAAACGGTTTAATGCATATATTCCACCGTTTAATCTCAGCAGTCCTGCAAAGTGCTTAACAATGTGTCTCGCATTCACCCATTGACAGGAATGCCATGAGAAAGCAGCATCGTGCTCAAGGACACTAATAAATAAATAGAAATAGTAACTATGTACACATGTATCCTATCCTGGTCTCCCAGGTATTACCCAACATCAGCATCAGCAGCAGATTCAGCTTACTTCCTCTGACTTCTCTGACGTCATTTTTGCACATGAACAATAAGAATGGGCACTGGGTTGTTGCTGTTTTGTTATCACAGACACCCTAAATTACCTTCTAGATGCGCCACTGCTCCCAGTTTAGCTCGTGGCCGGTCACTGCGCATGCGTAAAGCCCGGTGTCCGGTGTCAGGCTGTCAGCAGCTGTTGAGTCCATGAACGGCAAGACCGAGACAGCGAATTAAACACACCCAAATAAAGCGTGCGGACCAGGTTCTGGACCGGCTCAGAGACGAACAGGTCGGGGCGGATTCAGCAGGACCAGCTGGTGATCTGCAGCTGGAGCTAACGGAGCTAACAGGCTAACTGACAGCGGACCGACAGCTCTTATCTAACGGGCTAACGGACAGGCCAGCGGCTCGTGGTAACCACGCTGCACCGTGCGGATCCGCCTCGACCCGATCTAATTTTTGGACTTTCGGAACCTCCTGCAGCCGCATTGTTTACGGAGTCCAGCGGCTGTTTTTTTGTGAAGCTCGACCGGGTCGAGGACGCTCGAGAGCCGTCAGAGCACGTCAGCCCGGACGAGATAGACGCTCTCTGACCGGTTCGGACTGGGGACCGGGAGCCGAGATGCTGATAGGTAAAGTAGACTGGATTTAGTTCGGTGTTACAGCTCGATACAGTTGGAGTCAACGCTAACATGCTAAGCTAGCTCGCATCAGCTTGAGGTACCAGGCTGTGACACACACGGACTGGGGTTTCGGGTTCCGCCAACTTCAATGCCAGACTCCATTCGAAAAATGTTGTATTTAAGGGTTTTGCCTCTTTATCAGATAACTGTCGAATTCACCGACCTGACTTACGTGTCAAATTAAATAAAAACGTCTGCTGATAAATTCGGCACACGATTGAGCCTCCAGGTGACACTTCATTAACTCAAATCTCTAATGTATTCCATGATTGTCGCCTCTACACCACCCCATCCCGGGTTCAGGGTTATGGAGAACAGGATCTTTGGAGTTATTGTTTTCGGTCATAAACGTGCAGTCTTGTGTTATATGTTTTCAGGCCGTACTGTAGGGTTGTGTCAGGTTACCATCATCCGGTGCTGTTTTCTGTTTTAATAGTTGTGTAGGTGCTACACAACTATTAAAGATCCCAAATTTAAGAATTTTATGAATCGTGTTTGGTTCGTGTTCTACTGTTTTGTCGTGAATCTAGGGAATATATGCATGACAGCTGGTTACAATGTGTTGGATATTTGTAGCAGTGATGTGTGTGTACTATGTACTGTTTTCTTGTATTTTATTAATTAGTATCAAACATCAGAATAAACAGTAACATGTAATCTGGCAGTTTTACATCTTTATGCAAATTAAACTATACAACATACAAAAGATTACTTTTTGTAAAATGCTGGTAACATAATGCTAATCTAAATTATCTAATATTTATGGAACAGACTTATCAGAGTTATGATAGTGTTATTTTAAAGTATTTTGATTATTTATTTATGATGATATTTTTAACAGGAAGGCTCACATCATTGGATTTTCACATTATTAATGGTGTTTGTTATGTGATTGAACCTTGTGTTAATGATGTATTTTAAAGACGTTGTTCCTCCTCTCAGCAGCAGTCGGTGCCGGATCCGGAAACCCTGCCGGCACGGGCAAGAAACACCGCCGCAGAGGCAAAAAACACCGGAGAATTCGAGCTGAAGAGAACCGGTAAGAAACCAGCAGAGACTGTAGACTGGATCAGCTGCTTACCCCATACACAAACTCACAGGCTAAATTTAGAGGCGTGTCTTAATGTGAATGCATGTGGGTGCACTCCAAGAAAATTGGTTTTAACTTCCTGTGTGTCACCTCCATTCATTTAGAGCATTGATTTTTACTCCTTAATCTGATTTCCTGATCGCGTCATATTAACAAGTTCTGAAAAGTTTGAGCTCATTTATCTTATCAAAGAATTATCTCTGGTGTCTTAATGAGCTTTCACTTTTTCTAATTTGTGTAACTTTAAAGTTCAAGATTGCTTCATAAGATAAGATTGCTATTATGCTTTAATATCACAGAAACACATTAGAACCAACCTGTTCATTTTTCCCCTTGTCAGAACTTAACCAGCATCTTCAGCTGTGGGGAAACATTTTTAGATTTTCTTTATTTCTGCATGAAAGTGACGTTATACAAGTTCTAAAACTAGACAAAAATAACCTAACTAAATGGATAAAATGCAAATATTGTCATTTGTTGTTGATTTATTTTCAGAAAATGACTCAGTATTATTTATCTGTGAGGGGGAAGGTGAAAGTGTGTGAGGGATTAGCCGTAGATTTGAAGATGAACTTGTTATCAGATGTTTTTTATTCAGTGGGATTGCAATCAGGTGTGAGTAAGCCCCGCTTTTTCCCTTGCAGGTCATAGATCTATCAAAGTGTGGTTATCATAACCCATGTTAATGTTAATGTTCATAAGCGTGTCATCACTGTGCAACGTCGGTGCACATTCTCCACACATTATGTGGAGGAAACAGAAGGCTGTTTGAGCAGTGCTTTGTAAGTGGATGAGCCTGTTACAGAACTTTTTAGGTTTAACTTTGAAGCATCATCTGTAGAAAAAGGAAAACACTGCATTTCAGCATACGACCCTAATCCCATCTGTGAAACATGGTGGCAGTAGTACATGGTTTGGGCTTGTTTTCTCAATCATGTCAGCAAACTTTGAAGGATAATTTCAGGAAACCTGAAATAGGAGAAAGTCGATCATGCACCAAGAAAATAAGCATCAGCATACACACTGTTAGTGCAAAGAATGATCAGAGAATAATGGAGATGGCCGTGAAATAGTCTGAAGTGAGGCGTTCACGTCAGTTACATGAGCTGAAGTTTGGACTAAAAACTCCTGCAAGCCGGTGTGCAGGACTAATCAAGAGTTATGTTTAGTTGTAGTTATCGCAGCATCGATGGGTTTGCACCAGTTATTGAAGCACAGGTTAATATTGTCTCCCTTTTATTTTTATGTAAATAAATCAACAGCTAAGACCAATATTTATGTTGAATTTGGTTAATATGGTTCTTATTTCTACCTCTATGACATGTTTGTGCAGAAATATAGAAAACTGCAGATCAGCTGTACCAGAGTAAAGCTCTGAGTGCACAGACAGCCTTTTTTTTTTTTTTTTTTTGCACTTTTGTCATCTGTTCTTTCTTGTTTTGTTTGTTTTTTTTTACAGAAAATAAATCTTTTGAATCTCTGCGTTGATGGTGTTTGAAATCCATCACAAAAACAGCCTCAGCACACTCTTTTTCTTTTTTCCCCTCTGCTCTGCTCTCGCGGTGCTCTTAGACCATCTCTGGGAACACTTCTGTGCTCTTCACTGGCACCTCTCTCTCACGACCACTTAAATTCAAGAAAGGTCGTGACTTACAGTATCAACACTGTAGTTAAGGATAGAGAAGAAAAATTTAAAGAAGATGGTTTTTGTAACCTAGCAACAACAATCTCTCTCGCTGTGGACACGGACCATAACAAAATGAGTGCAACATCTGCACCTGAGTGTTTCTGTTCTGCTAATATCCAGCTGTTTATGTTTATGCAGTTTAAGAAGCCCCCTCAGTCCACATGTCTAAATGTGGTCTTTTAGCTCCTGTCTCTTTAAGACCACCTTGCCCAAAAGCCCATTTTCTTCTGATTGGCCAACTCCAGGAAGCCTGCTGAGAGGCAGTACTCGTAGTTATCAGGGGTACTCACTGATATCTCACAGTGTATGATAGTCATTGTCATTGATCATGGAACCATACGTTACAAACTGGGCATCAGGTTGTGTTTAGTGAGACTTCTGTTGAGTCGACCCCTGCTGGTCATTAGAAAGAATGCAGGTGAAAGTACTTCACATGGCCTCCCAACCATTTACCTTTGACTTTATGCCTCTGCAGGTTTAAACTGAAGAACAGCTACCACGTCAAATGTTTAGTATTTTTACTCCTGAGCTGTAAAATGCTGACGAGGTGTTGTTGTCACCGTCCGGGGCAGGCAGCCGGTGTTGATACCCAAGTTTGTGAATGTGATAACTAAAAAATGAGGTGACGTAGTAGCACCTTAGGTGTATCGAGTTCAAATCTCAGTGATCTTGAACTCGAGGTCAAGTTTTCTGAATATCTTGTGAATGTAATAACTCTATAACAAGGTGATGTATCATTTAGAAATCGATACCATAGGTGTGTCTACACAGAGGCTGAGCGGTAGCACTGGCGGTTGGCAGTAGTTTAAATATTTGACAGGGACAATCAAAGTTTTTACTTGTGCACAGAAGGGGAAAGTCTCTGTGGAGCCATCCAGCCTGCTGTCTGCTATCTGCTACCTGGGTCTGATTGAAAATGAGTTGATTAGTAGGTGCTGATTTCCATGCGAAGTATTTGGAGTGATGGAGAACAAGCTCAAGTTTTTCAAAGTTTGCTGGTAGCTTTGGTTTTTCAGGTAACTGAAGAAACAGTAATACAGACGTTAAGACGAAGCAGATGTCTCCTTTCATGGTTCATGGTTGGCATTGCACTGGCTGAGTAATGACCTTTAATTTTCCATGACTAAAGAGCTGCCTGCCAGACCGAAGTGAGGGCATCAACACATGTGACAGTTAACTCAATCAGACTGGGTATTTACTGAGTTTAACTGCCCACGAATGAGGACTGACAGATTTCCAGTGAAAGTTTTGAGCTGTGAGTCTTGTCGATAAACAGCTCGTCACATAACGACACACAAAATGTCAGCGAAACAGCTAGCCTGCTGCAGGCTTCCTGCTAAGCTAGCTGCTGTCCCGCTGACAGAAACAGTTTTGGTCTCAGCCTGAAGACACTCAGATCCAATAATAGAACCGGAGACTGAATTATGATCCCACAACACACACACACACACACACACACACACACACACACACACACACACACACACACACACACGTGCGCACTTCAGTCTATTTCAGTACAGCTCAGGCAAACTTCAACAATGTCCATGACTCAGATATGATGGAAAGCAGCTCTCTGTGTGTGTGTGTGTGTGTGTGTTATTTGATCTCTGCAGGTTGTCTGTGTCCAGAATGAGATAATTACTGAGCTTGTAACAGTCCACAGAGCTAAGGGTTTAGTCTTTTTGTTTGTTTGTTTTTGTTTTCAAAAGTTTTTAAAATTATTTTTACAGAAACAAACAAAACAAACTGCTTGTCTGATTCCACCCACACACACACACCTGCTTCATTTCAAAAAGCACAAAATAAACTTCTCCAAATCTTCATCCGAATGTCAAAAAGAGTCCTTCGACCTTCATATTTTACTGTCCGCATCTTTGTTGTGTGTACGAGGTTTCACCTGATTTGTCGTGTGGTCTGAGAGTTCATATTCCTGAAACGTTTCCAGTAACTTTTTGACATTTCAGCGACTGAGGTTCATCCTCGTTGGTTTATTTTCTCCCAGATTTAAAGGAGCTTTTCAAATTTCTTTGAAGTAGTCTTCTTACACATGAGTTACTCCCTTCTCGAAGTCTTTTAATCTTTCCACATGGTTGAACACTGTGAAATTATCATTATTATTTTTGTTATTATTGTATCAACTGGGGTTCTTCCTGGCTAAAAATGTGCCTTTTGATTGCACTTAAGCACGACTGGCCCCCTGGTCGTACATAAAAGCTGCATAATGATGAGACACAGAGTCTTTGTTACTTTATTCGACTGAAATCTCTGCATTTATTGGTATTTTTAGCCCTTTGAGAGACACAAAGGCATTTAATTTAAAATTTAATTAAAAAAGTAGTTTTTTTTTTGTCACTGTCCATTTTTGACTTTTGGTGGATGAAACATTTTATAAATAAGAGAAATCCTGATCGGGCTCACGTAGCTGCCACTTGTGTGAGTTTATAGCTTTCCCCTGCAACCCATGTCTAAGATTCACAGCTGAATTATCTTTAATACTTTTGTCAGCAAACTAAATGTCTAAAAAATGTCCCCATAATTCTTGCCGATTATGAATTTTCTATTTTTTATTTATTTTTATTTTTTTACTGGGAGTTTTCTGCCCTGTATTCTCAATCCACTCAATATACTCTACTTTCTTTTACCATCAGGTCTGATGACCTCTGTAACCTTCAGACTCTGGATGCTGACAGCAGGGTACCCACAGCACTCCCACAGACTGCTCTGCCACCCCATGAAAGCACTCCAGACACAACCACGCCGCATGGAAACGCGTTAGCATGTCCAGAAGATCCCAGAAGCACTCCAGACACAACAACACTACACGAAAACATGTCAGTATCTCCAGAAGATCCCAGAAGCACTCCAGAAGTAACCATACTGCACAAAAGCGCATCAAAATCTCCAGAATATCCCAGAAGCGCTTCAGACACAACCACACTACACGAAAACATGTCAACATCTCCAGATGATCCTAGAAGCACTCCAGAAGTAACCACGCCACATGAAAACACCTCAGCATGCTCAGAAGATCCCTATGAAACTACCACGGCACCCCACCAAGAACCTCCACAGGAGCCCATACGAACACCCCCGTTAACCACTGAAATCACAGCGCTGAATGCTCCCCGTACGCCGTCACCACCTCCCCTCCAGATCTCATCACCATTTCTAGGCACAATAATTTCCCCCGAGGAACCCCTGGTACCTCCTCAAACTGCCCTCAGCAGCTATAAGTTTTGCAACCGGTCACCTCCTGCAGCTTCTCCACATTCTCCTCACAGTCCCAGCCAACCACTGCCAACTGTTACTCAGAGTAATAATACCCAGGATTCCTCCAGATCGCCTCACAGAACTCTTCAGTCCGTCACAGCAGACGGTCAAACAGAGCTCTACAAATCGCCTCCTACCTCACCGCACACGGTTACCCACAATGCCTCTAAGTCCCCGTCGGTGTCTGCTACGCATCCTGCCAAAGCTCCTCCCACTCCTCCATTAAGCCCCTCCCAACCCGATCCTTACCTGCTTACCTCAGTGACCTTTACGTCCAGTGTCTCCTCCCACCTGTACTCCCCCCTCTGCTCCTCCTCCCCCTCTTTCATGCGCTCTCTCGACTCTCTGGGACCTCCCATTAGCCTTCCTCCCATGATGCCAACGGCAACCCATCAACTGACCTCACCTCCTCCAGCTATGACCCCGCCCCCTCCAGAGTTAACCCCACCCCCAGCCCAGCTGCTGGGCTCTGATGATGAGGAGCAGGAGGACCCGTCTGATTACTGTAAAGGTGAGAATTTATCAGAGAAACCTGCAAGAGTAAAGATCTGTCGTGGGTTTAAAATCAAATAAAAGCTCTGGTTTCTTCTCTTTCTGTGCGCTCCAGGTGGATACTACCCTGTGGATATTGGCGATCTGTTTAACGGGAGGTACCACGTGGTCAGGAAACTAGGCTGGGGACACTTTTCCACCGTCTGGCTCTGCTGGGATCTGCAGTACGGCACACATGATGTTTTGAAGACAGTTCGTTGGCTTTTTGCATGGTTTCTGTTGTCACATGATCTGAATCTGTGTCTGATTCAGGAAGAAGCGTTTTGTGGCGCTGAAAGTGGTGAAGAGCGCTCCTCATTACACTGAGACGGCTCTGGACGAGATCAAACTGCTGCGATGCGTGAGTGTTTGCTCTCTTATGCTTTCTCTAAACAACGGCAACAACGTGGGCTGTGGCTCAGGTAACCAGAGTGTCTGTCGGTCCCTCCAGGTGAGAGACAGCGACCCCTCTGACCCCTACAGAGAAACCATCGTCCAGCTCATTGATGACTTCAAGATCTCTGGAGTCAATGGAGTGCGTATCCTTTAACCAAGTTTTCTAATTTCTTTTTTAAAAGATTTATTTTTCCATCTTTCAGAATGACGCTACACGCTAATTAGTGATCAATATAAAAAATGACCCCCTTGTTTGTAATTTGAAAGTTCAGTCACTGCTGTGGAGCTAGCTCCAGCATTTCCCATGTAGCTTTTTCATACTGGAAAGCTGACCAGTCGCTGTTGTTGTGATTCATTGAATCATTCAGCGGCTGTGCCACAGTCTGGCCCTGCAGTGGGACAGACATGAAGACCTGTTATCCTTTCATTGTCTGTGGATATACACCACAGTGTTTCGGATCGACACAATCCTGAGCCCTGTTACTGCAAATGTGAAAAGTCACAGGTCTTTCGTTGCACAGTTGTGAACAGGAATCCTTCCTCTTCGCCCTTAAGGTCGGCAGATTAAAGACATCGAGAAGAAGAAGAAGAAGAAGCTGAGAATGAATTAAACTCTTTGCTGTACTTTCCTGATTATTATCAATTAAGAATTTTTATATTTGTTGAGGTATTTTAAGGTGGTGTTGTGTAAATCTACGCGGGCTGACGACATCATATCAAAGCAAATCTGCTGGTTCTGTTCTGGAGATTCACCAGCACACGAAGAACCGGTTAGCGAGCCGCTATACGAAGCTCAGCGAGGCTGCAGAGCAGGACAGATCCATCCGTGAAGGAGACTTGCTGGAGAGGAAGCTGATTATGTTTTTCCATTCGTTTTTACCAAGTAGACTTGGTACTTGTGTGGTACTGTTTAATAATTAATTTTAGAAAGAGTGGGCTGTTAGTTTCCTCAGCCGTTCTCAGATGTCTGTATGGTTCTGGAAGTTTTGGGCCACCAGCTCTTAAAGTGGATCATCAAGTCAAACTACATGGGACTTCCTCTGGCCTGTGTCAAGGCCATCATCAGACAGGTAGCGCATGCAAACACAGATCTATACAGTATATATACAGTGACTTGGACTTGCTGACCCGCATGGACTCGGCTGTGCGCTTGCAGGTGCTGCAGGGTCTGGATTACCTCCACACCAAGTGTAAGATCATCCACACTGACATCAAACCAGAGAACATCCTGCTGGAGGTTGATGAGGTTTACGTCAGGAGATTGGCAGCTGAAGCTACTATCTGGCAGAGAGCTGGAGCCCCACCCCCTTCTGGATCATCAGGTGATCAGCTGCTATGTGATTGGTCGGAACTAGGAAGCGTTAGTGTCTCTTTTTAAGTGTCAGGAACCTGCTAATGAAGCTTTTGTCAAGTGTTTTCCAATCAAAGTGAGAAATCGATCAGTGAGCTCAGTGATCAGTGACAAACAGAAATGTTTAATGCTAAGACGTGTTACAGACAGTTACTGGGAGCTGTGGTTTCCACTCCATCCAGAGAGACATCTACCTGCCTGTCTGTCTGCTTTCTGAGCTGTCTCCTTCTCCTTTCTTACACAGCTCTAACTGCACTGTTTCTCCTGTCTCTCTGTTTTCCTCCTTTTCTTCTTCCTGTTTCTGCCGTTTCCTCCCTGTTTGTCTGTCCCTGTGTGTCTCTCTCTCTAGTTAGCACGGCTCCCAGGGATCTAGAGGTAAGTGTCCAGATGTGATGCCTACTGTATTCAAGTGCAACCTCTAAACACCTAGGTCAGGGGTGGCCAACTCCAGGCCTCCAGAGCCGGTGTCCTGCAGGTTTTAGATGTGTCCTGGATCCAACACAGCTGATTCAAATGGCTAAATTACCTCCTCAACATTTCTTGAAGTTCTCCAGAGGCCTGGTAATGAATTAATCATTTGATTCAGGTGTGTTGACCCAGGGTGTTATCTAAAGCCTGCAGGACACCGGCTCTCAAGGCCTGGAGTTGGCCACCCCTGACCTAGGATATCTTTCCTTTATCTGGCTTCAAATACCCTAAAATCATCAATCAGGCTAAGCAGTCATGTGGAGATTATCGGCTTGATACCTTTAGTTAGAATCACCACAAACTCCAGTGGCAATTGTTTGGCAGTATGTAGTCGACTGAAAACATGGAAAGGTCTACTAGCATATTTTTATATGCAGGTATAGTGTAAAAAAGCACTGTATTGATGTGTGAGTGTAAAACAGTGTGAGTGGCCAGTAAAACTGGAAAGCCCTGGAACCAGTCCTGTTAAAACCAGAAAGAAAATCAGACTGTGTGAATTATTAGACTGATCGGTATCACCGTTCCAACACTGAGGCACAGCAAGATCATTTTTAAAATAATTATTCTTCAGCTCGTGTTGAAATGTGAGAGCAGGGGAGAGCAGGCATATACAAAAGTAATAAATGTAGAAGCTCCCTTATTCATGAGGTCGCCACAGCAGGTAGCTTCACACCAGGGACCTTTTGCATGTTACACTATGGAGCCACAAGTAGGTAAAAAGTTCACAATCAACCTGGTAATACGCTGGTGTGCAACTAAAAGGGTTTGCTGTTTTTATATGGAGCAAAATGGCTCTAAGATTACTTGCTGCTAGTGGGACAGAAATTTAGGCAGGAATTATGTTTTCACTTCTGCTGAGTACTGTATCTCTCACTGAAGCTAATCAGGAATGAAAAATTATTTGGGTCTCAAAAAACTGGAGAAACTCCTTCTGCGAGCATTATATGTGCTGCATACCTGCAAAGAAGGGGTGGGGAACTCCAGCCTCGAGGGCCGGTGTCCTGCAGGTTTTAGATCTCACCCTGGGTCAACACACCTGAATCAAATGATTAGTTCATTACCAGACATGTTGAGGAGGTAATTTAGCCATTTGAATCAGCTGTGTTGGATCAGGGATATATCTAAACCCTGCAGGACAGCGGCCTTCGAGGCCTGGAGTTCTCCCACTCCTGCTCTAAGGTATCTCAAACAGGATAAGTTATCCTGCTGCTGTTCTCCCATAAGAACTGCGTTTGTGACACTGAAAAGATGAGTTCAAACCTGAAGTTACCTCACTCAGCCTCAGATCCTGCCTTGTAGTGCAGGTATCAGATACGTTATAGCTGTAATAAACTACTGCAAGCTGATTGGCCGAAGGTCAAGAAAAGGAACTGTGTGCATGGGTGTGTGTTGTCAGTAACAACAGGCGTGTGTTTGAGCGTCTTGATTACAGAAACATAAAATTGTTACTGTTGTTGTTGAAGCCTCACTGTCCTGCTGCCTGTCTCGCCCTGTGTGCGCGCAGATCGGAAAACTGTCTAAAAACAAGAAGAAGAAGTTAAAAAGAAAAGCAAAGCGACAGCAGAAGTTGTTAGAGGAGAGACTGTTTGATATACAGGTACAGTAGCACTGCAGTAATAGTACTGTGAAACATGCTGCACCAGTCCTCCAGCAGTACTGCAGGGTTAACTCTTCTGTTTGTGTGTTCAGAGGATGGAGGAAGACGATGGTGTGCTGCAGGCTGAGGATGCAGACAGTATCGGTGAGTGTGACCGTTAGTAAAGGCCGAAGTAGAATTTGTTGTCTAACACAGTATAAATACGGTGTTTCTTTGTTCTTAGGCTCTCTGGTTGTCAATGGCAACACGTCCTGCTCTATAGCCAACAGCAAAACCAGCCCAGAGTCCAACTGCTCTTGGTTTGAGGATGGGTGTAACGGCCACGCCCCCGGACGGTTCTCAAGTCCCGCTTCTGGCCTATCAGGGTTCTCCAGCTCAGTGATGTCAGCAACGTCTGAATCTGCACTTTCTACTCAGTCCGGATACTCGAGTGGACGAGAAGGTTGGACACGCTCACACGTTTCAATTTAATACTTCGCCTTTATCGCTTGTAGTCTGTTTTTGTAGCAACTGAGAGATTTTTGGCCCATTCTCCCTAGAAAGACTTCCAGTTTTATATTTCACTACTATCTTTCTCACACTGCTCTAAGTTATTCTACAGATTTTAGGATAAAGAGCAGGTTCTGATCAGGGGACTGAGGACCAGCCCAGGGAGGCATCCCCTACAATGATATGATGATGAAGCAAAGGAGTTGTTCTACTCTTAGCTCCTCCCACAGATCTTTCAGAGGAAGCTGATTTGTGCTCCTTGTATCAAAGGGATCCTCAGACTCAACAATTCAGACAGCCCACTGTCCCCAAAATTCTATCCAAAAATGTTCTGTACACAGCATAAGCTAACCACACTTGAAGGGACTTCTTCAGCTCAATGGTTGGTTAGGGAACTCTGAACTGGAGGTGGAACGTGGCCCATTTGTACTCTGAGTCCTGTAATCTCTGCCAAATGAAAGTTTAAATCTCCTGGACTGGGACCTCTGCCAAACACTCCCACTCCACCCTCGCTATATGCTTTAGTATGCCAGACATGCTCCCCCACCTCATGATCCTACTCGCCGCCGAGTGGTGATCTTTTGACAGTTTGACTCGTCTTCATCCAAACAGCTGAAAGAGTTACAGCCACAGGTCCGATGATGCAGTCAGAAAATCTAGAATTGAGTGGCAGCCTAGGATGTCCTGTTGCTAACTGGACTCATGATGAACATGCTAATGCTCAAACATGGTGTTATGGGCAAACTAATCCAATAATAGAGCACCACCACCCCGGACCACCAGGTTTGTCCACGTGACCACTGAAGCCACCCAGCAGAAGTTCTTCCAGCACCTCACTCAGTGTCTGCAAATTAGCCAAATCCTTCTAAATCCTGCATTAACACAAACAGCAGTTAAACCAATCAGGTTTAACTGATTTTCCTTTTTTTAAATTTCAGCATTCAGCGCCTCCGACTTTGTCCTGAGTCCTCTGGATTCCCAGAACGCAGACAAGATCAGAGTGAAGATCGCTGATCTGGGAAATGCATGCTGGGTGGTGAGAATCCTTTTTCACGGTCATCTCTTCCTCTCGTTTATTTTCCCGTCAGACCAATCAGACGGCTCCTCTCTCTTTTCCCGTCTTATGTCTCTTTTCCAGCACAAACACTTCACAGAGGACATTCAGACCAGACAGTACAGAGCTCTGGAGGTTCTGATTGGAGCAGAGTACGGACCCCCGGCTGACATCTGGAGCACTGCCTGCATGGTACACGTACTCACTGGTGCAAAATACATAGACATGCTTTACATGCGGGATTTTCCCCAGTCTGACTGTTACAGCATATTCATCAGACCATTGTTGTATGTAGCCATTAAATATTGTCCCTGTGTATAAATAAATAGGCCTTTTATTTCGAAAGCAATTCCCTAAAATAAACGAGATGAGAGCAGTGGTGTGTGTGAAACAACTCTGCCTAAACTCTGCGTTTTATACACGGTCCCTGCACGATCCCATTTCCAAGTCATCTGATCTGGATAATTTGATGAAGATTGTTTTTTTTTTCAAGGTTGATCTGACAGATTGTTTATGAAATGCAGTTTCTACCCATCTGGCAACACATAAGTTGCTGATCTGTGTTTTTCTGTTATTCTGACTGGTTTGAGGGTCACACAGTAATGGGAGTGTTGGCTGTCACTGCACAAAATGATGCTCAGAAGAGATTTTGCAAGTCTCAGATTTGGTGTGGTGGTGTCAATTCAGTTCAATTTTATTTATACAGCGCCAAATCACAACAAAAGTCGCCTCAAGGCGCTTTATATTGTACAGTAGATACAGAGAAAAACCCAACAATCATATGAACCCCTATGAGCAGCACTTTGGCAACAGTGGGAAGGAAAAACTTCCTTTTAACAGGAAGAAACCTCCAGCAGAACCAGGGTCAGGGAGGGGCGGGGCCATCTGCTGCGACCAGTTGGGGTGAGAGAAGGAAGACAGGATGAAGACATGCTGTGGAAGAGAGCCAGAGATTAACAACAGATATGATTCAATGCAGAGAGGTCTGTTAACACATAGTGAGTGAGAAAGGTGACTGGAAAGGAAAAACTCAATGCATCATGGGAATCCCCGGCAGCCTACGTCTATTGCAGCATAGCTAAGGGAGGATTCAGGGTCACCTGATCCAGCCCTAACTATATGCTTTAACAAAAAGGAAAGTTTGAAGCCTAATCTTAAAAGTAGAGATGGTGTCTGTCTCCTGAATCCAAACTGGAAGCTGGTTCCACAGAAGAGGAGCCTGAAAACTGAAGGCTCTGCCTCCCATTCTACTTTTAAATACTCTAGGAACAAATGGGAGGGAGAGCCTTTCTCTTTTCAGAAAGACATCTACTGTGATAAAGTCTACTCTCCTGCTGTGTAATCAATTATTGTAAATGTTATCAGGAAATCATCAGACAGGAGAGGGTTTTCAGGAAACACTGTTAAATGTTCAGTTTCTATGCCATATGTTAAAACAAGATCTAGAGTGTGATAAAAGGGTTTTTACATTTTGAGAGAAGCCAATTGAGTCTAATAACAGACTAAATGCCATGTTGAGGCTGTCATTTTTAGCATCTACATGGATGTTAAAATCACCCACAATAATTATTTTATCTGAGCTGAGCACTAAATCAGATAAAAAGTCTGAGAAATCAGACAGAAACTCTGTGTAAGGCCCAGGTGGACGATAGATGATAACAAGTAAGACTGGTTTCTGAGTTTTACAGCTGGGGTGGACGAGGCTAAGCATCAGGCTTTCAAATGAATTAAAAGTCTGTCTGGGTCTTTGGTTGATTAACAGGCTGGTGTGAAAAATTGCTGCCACGCCGCCCCCTCGGCCTGTGCTTCGAGGTTTCTGGTAGTTAGAATGACTCGGGGGTGTTGATTCATTTAAACTAACATAATCATCCTGCTGCAACCAGGTTTCTGTAAGGCAGAGTAAACTGTGTAAACTGTACTGCGAGCTCGGTCCTGAGACGTTTTGCTTTAGGCAAATTTAAATTCACTTGGTATTCTAATAGGTGCAGGCAGCAGACCTTCTGATTGCGTGCACTGATCTATGCAGAGAATGTACACACCGCCACCCGTGTGTCCTTCATCTGTGTTTCCCTGACAAGTTATTGATGTGTGATTCAGTCAGTGGTCACATGACTAAATGAAACATTGATTTTGGTGTTTCAGGCGTTTGAGCTGGCAACAGGAGATTACCTGTTCGAGCCCCATTCAGGAGAAGACTACACCAGAGATGAAGGTACTACTGCACAGCTGGCAGTACACTCAGCTGTACCACACACACACACACACACACACACACACACACACAGAGTACTGTAGTGTTAGACTGACTGTGTTTACACTACCTCAGTGTGACTTTTCACTGTGTGTTCAGATCACATCGCTCACATCATCGAGCTGTTGGGGCCGATTCCTTTGCCCTTCGCTTTGTCTGGCAGGTACTCCAGAGAGTACTTCAGCAGGAGAGGTGAGACAGTTTACCTTCAGTGATCCTAAACTGTAGAGAAAGGAGGGGAAAGTTGGAACTCTTGTTGCAGATGGTAAAGCTTGGGAGTTTTTCTGTCCTCCTTATTCAGTGAACCTGGTTGTTTTTAAAACCAGATGCCTCACTCTTCCTGTCTCAGGTGACCTGCGTCACATCTCCAACCTGAAGCCGTGGGGTCTGTTCGAGGTTCTGCTGGAGAAGTACGAGTGGCCACTGGACCAGGCGGCTCAGTTCAGTGACTTCCTGCTGACCATGTTGGAGCTGCAGCCTGAGCGTAGGGCGACGGCGGCAGAGTGCCTGCAGCACCCGTGGCTGCAGACATAGATGCGCACGCAGCCTCAGGGGCTGCACGCAGAGACAGTCGGCGGTCGGGGAGGAAGCGTCTGTTGAGTTCACATAATGTGGGAAATTGTTATCTTGATCATGTGTCTGCGCTGATTCCTGAAGTAACTGGATGATTGATTGGCTGAGGCTGGATCCAAACTGAATCGGAGTCCTCACGTCTCATATGTGAGTATTTTAATATGTTCAGTATAATTTCTGATAGAAAACTCCAGTTCTTCCAAGTTTCTCTTTTTTTCTACATCGAACTTAAACCTGCGTCTCCTGCTGACTTGTTGTGGGACTTCCTGTGCTTAAATAAGAGTCAGGTGGACTTAAGTCCGAACAGGTGATGCAGCAGTAAACACAGCCTGTTTCTAAAGACCAGTTTAACCAACATGCAGTCTTTATTGATGTGTCCACTGAAGCGAAATAAGCTGTACTCTTCCTCCTTTGATCTTCCTGTGTTGATTAAGTTTGACTGTGCGGAGGTGAGTTTTTTGCCCTCCCCGAGGTCAAACGTCAGCGATCAGGGCCGTCCTGCTCCTAACTTTTATCAGCCGCTCGCAGACGTTTTTATCTCTTTATGCACACCTCACAAAAGTCTGCATTTTTGCAGGCTTTGCTTGAGGATATTAGCGTAGTGTTGTGACGTTAAATATAGTTTTAGTGTTAATAAGCATGGGAAATGACGTTTAGTGTGTTGGTTTGCGGCAGAAGGAAATGCAGAACTGAATCAGAGCACATCAAAGTTCCTTATATTAAGAATTTTTAAAAAATGTAAATTTTAATATTTATTAGTTACGTTTCATTCACTGTAAGCGAACGACACCAGTGAATGCCAGTGAAGTGTGTGAGGGCGTTTGATGAGCGAGAGGATTTTGTTTTGTGTGTTTGCTGCGTTGGCACCTTTGTGTCGACTTTACTCCAGAGTTTGGATCTGTTATTAGTCACAAAATGACGGGAAAATTAAAGCTGGGCTCACGTCCTAACCTGCTTCATCCTTGTCTGTCACTTTCAGTAAAGCAAGGATATCTCTGCCCTGAACCTTTTGCCATTGCTGTTCTTCCTCCCGCAGTTTTCTAAGCAATCCACTGCTTTCAGCCTTTTTTATTTTAAATTAAATATAAAACTATGCTGAAATGCTACAATGAGCCTAGCCGGTGTTGACGAAGCCTTACGGTGGAAACATTTGGATTCAGCCTCAGTCTTCTCACCTCTGCTGACCTTTGGCTCGGTTGAATGAGCGAGTTTTAAGTTTCCTTCCTGCACTTTGTCTCTGTCCCGGTCACTCGGCTGCATTTCTCTGATTTCTGCTGAGTTCATATTTACCTGTCCCTTTGTCACTTCCTGCTGAACCTGTGAGATGATGACTATTGATTACTGATCAGAGACTTCTAGGACTCGTGAATCTCCCTGATGACTTTTGTTTAGATGAGCACACTGTAGCTTCCCGACAACAGTTGACCCCCACCCACCCACCCCGCCCACACTGACCACAGTATTATTGATGATGGTATTGATCTTTGTAGCTGAAGGTCAAACCGAATTGTCCTCTGATGACCTCTGACCTCCCCTGTTCACCTGCCCTCACCTCTTTCTATGTTCATATGATAAATAGTGCCTTGAAATAACCCCACCCCCTCCTCCCCATCACATTGATATAATAAGGTTGTTTTTTTTCTACATGTCAGTGTGGAATGTTTCTTCTGTGAAAATAAAGATGAACGAACACTCACCTGACTTTTAGTTGAAGCTTTATTGATCACTTGCAGTATATGCTGGGTTACTGCTGTTTATCACCTCCTTTATATGCATTCATTATTTCATGGCTAATTCTTCTGACTTTTTAAAATCAGTCATTAGAAGAAAAACCTGAAACTGAAGACGTTGCCTTTGATTGAAGCCGTTCTCACTGCTTTATAACCTCCTGAGATGACGAGAGACGTCTGCTTATTTCACTGCATCTGCTTAAATTGAAGGGGAGCCTGCTTTTCAACACATAAATCAGTGTACAAGAAGCCGGGGCTGATTCTGCGTCAGAGCCGGATTTAGCTGCTGATGGGCCTGTGGCAGAAACTGATCCTGGGAAAACACCACTTGCAGCTGCATTACATTCCAACTGTGGTGGGCTGGTTAAGGCCTCGCTCACACAGGCCCAGTGACCGATCAGTGACCCCCCTCCCTATTTAGGGAAAAACGTGTATTCCCCAGCTGGTTGGTGAGAACTGCAACTGGTTGCAGAGAAAGACACGGGCCAGAAGTTGCTGTGAGTAGTTCAACTACAGGTGCCTGTAGACTAAGCTGCTCGTGTTCACTCAAAACAATGCTTGCATTTCGAGCAGACGCATTTGCAGTAGACTCTGCTCGCTGCTAAAAATATATATTTTTCCTTTAATGCAAAGTCAAGCTGCACAGAGCAAATAAGGAGAGCAGGAGTTCTGGCACATAGAGGCAGTCTATATTTCAAATTACGACCCCACGCAGACTGAAATTCCAGCTGAGCGAAAGCTTGAACAAAGCTGTCGGACGTGAACCTGGTGTGTTCCCGTAGAGAGGCTCATCAGGTCGATGTCATCCATGCAGTGGTGCACAGCACAGAGGACCAGTTTCTTAAACACAGTATGAAGCCGTCGGCGAACTGTTCTTGAGCTAACCTGAAGGCCACATAAAGTTTGGAGGTCTGTAGCGATTGACCCCGCTCTGATTTTACCACCTCATGGCTGAGTTGCTGTCATTCCCAATCACTTCCACTTTGCTATAATCCCACTAACAGCTGACTGGAGTATTTAGTAATGAGGAAACTTCACTGGACTTGTTGCACAGGTGGCATCCAATCACGGTACCACGCTGGGGTCCCTTTCACAAATGTTTGCAGAAGCAGTCGGCATACCTGGGTGCTTGATTCTATACGCCTGTAGCCATGGAAGTGATTGGAACACCTGAGTTCAGTGATTGGCTGGGTGAGTGAATACTTTTGGCAACATAGTTAATGAAAACGAGTTCACTGGACTCAGGTGGTCTCCACAAACCTGAAGCAACTGCACGAACCTCTGAAGTCTGTCTGACCCAGTACTAGTAAGATGTATAATTCTATATGTTGTGATGTACAGTATAGCGACAGCACTGCGTATGGTCAAAGTGTTTAATAATAATAATAATAATAAAAAATTCATCCACAGGAAGCAGAGTGACTCCGGTTTAAGGACATCGTCCCCGTCCACCTGCTCCAGACTGAACGTCCCAGCAGGCGGCCGACAAACAGCACGCCTTTCTGAGCCTGCAGGACCCTTTCAGTCTGGAGCAGGTGGAGGCTGAGGCCCAGCTTTCACTAAAAAGTCTCTTCCTGTAGGTCAAAGGTGAGATGCTTCAGTCTCTCAGTTTAACAGTTCATCCTAAAATCTTCACTTCTTCTTCCTCACCACCGTCCAGCCATCTTCTTCATCCTGAGTAGGAGGAGGATGTGTCCTGCTGACCGATGGACCAGACGTTTCACACTCCATCTCCTGCACACACAAACAACCATCACTCACGGGGCGGGGCCATAATTGGCTTTTTAGTGTCGTGGTTTTTCCAGGAATTTTAAACCTTCATAACTTCATGAAACACATTTGAGTTTTGTTTTAAAACAGCAACCAAATCCATTTTACACCCACTCCACATATCGTAATGTTTTCTGTCTGTTTACGACTATAATATGAGCACAGAAGCAGCACAACTTTACAAACTGACAGAACGAGGATGTAACTGCATCAGAGAAGCTGAAAGATTTTCAAACTACAGTTTCCTTCCATCCATCCAGAGCTGGAGCTGAAAGCAAGACACATACTGGACAGTCCATGGCAAATACTCCGTAGTTATGTGATACAGTCATTTTTAAACCACAAAAGGAATCACGGCTAGAAGATCAAAATGGATGCAACACTGCAAAACTCACACAAAATACACTTTTTGAAGATTTCTGCTCGAGTGGGCGCACAACTGATGGGGCTGCAGGTTTTAACAAAGCCTATAAAATGTAATTCAGGTGTGAAAGATTCAGATTACTCGTTCAAAAAGGTTGAACGTCGCTCAGAGATTCTCAGTGGGAGTGACGGAGATCAAAATCCACAGTCCTGATTCTGACCTGTGTGTGTCTGTCAGGTGAGCCGTACCTGTGCGTCATCGTTGCTCTCTTCATCAGACTGTGTGGGCTGAGCCGTGACCTTTGCCCTTTGACTCTTATTCTGTGTCAGAGTGTTGATGGTGTGTTTGAGCTGCTCCAGTGCCCCCTGCCGCCACTGACCGAACATCTGCAGCAGATTGGCGGACACCTACAAACACACACACACACACACATCACCTTCAAACATCCACACCTGCAGACCGGCACCAAGCGGACGATTCTGTGTTCATTCCTTCAGTTTTTGTTCGGTGTGGAATAAAATAATAAAACTACTTTAATTGCTGCGCTTTAGTTCAAACAAGTTGACGTCAATGAGGAAACAACTGTGTGGAGAGTTTAGAGGTTTGAACAGTGAAAAGTTGGCCGCTTGAATGTTTACAAGAACAAAGAGCTCAGAGAAACCGAGTCGTCCTGGAAAGCGTCAGGAAAGAAGAAATAACGAGGCTCAAACAAAGCAGAAGAGATCAAACGGAGCCGCTTTAACAGAATCCGCAGCGCTTTTGTTCAAAAGGCAGCAAAACTTCAAAGTGACAGAGAAGCAGGTGTTGTTAAGGTGGATGCTAAATTTGGAGAAAAGCAGCAGGTGTGACTCTTCTCCAGGATGAGACCGACATGAATCTCTGAGGACTCAACGCCAGCTCCAAAAGGACGACCAGGAAACACCCAGGAACAAAAACCCCATAAAAGAAAGAGGAGGCATCAGATAAGAAAAGCGATGAAGCAGCAGGATGGGCGGACGGGGTTATGGAAACATCTGGGAGCTCATCATCAAACAGTGTTTATGTTCTGCAAACCACAGACTGGCTGTAGCACATCGTGCACCGCCTCCATCTGAATACAGAGCTCGCTGCCAGCTCTGGAGCGGACAGCGAACGCACCACCTCTGCTCGACCATAAAACACGAACAGCCCATTTTCAACCGCGAGTTCTGCATCATTAATCACATCATAGTGAACGCTGCAGCTTCGTTCGTGAGGCAGTACGAGCGCGAGAACTGCCGTGTATTTTCACAAACACAACAAAAAGACTAAATATTCTCCTGGCGAGAAGAAGAACCGATGAACTCATGCCTCGCTCGTCCTACTGAACTAACTGATGAAGACGTTAATAAGACCACGCAGATATAATGCTGACATCAGGAGGCAGGAAGGTGATGAAGACAACCAGAATTTACATGCAGACATGTCATAAACATGCTGCTTTTATTATAACATCATATCCATGCAGAGAATGAGAAATGTAGCCTCTGATCCCGACGGTTTACTTTTCTCCACAGAAGACTTAAATATAGTGAAGATGAATGCATTTTAAAAACAGGATTTAAAAAAGAAACACTGTTATTGCTGTTGTCTTTGTGTGTGTGTACCTGTGGTAAACTCCCATCATCCACCACTGTATTGAACTCCTGATCCATCAGCTCAGCGATGAAGTCCTCGACTTCGTACTGCTGCAGGTCAGCTGACACACACAGACACACGGAGATGTTAACACAACATCAAAAATGACCCTGAAGCTTTCGCTGTTTAATTAAACGTGGTTCTGCTCCTTATTTCTATTCTTAGACTCCACTAGTAAAGCTCTGCATGGCGCACAGTTCAAAACATCTTAAACTGCTCCTCAGTTCATCCTGTCTGAAATATTATAGATCATCTCCCTTTAAACCAAACTTCTTCTGACAGGCTACGTCTTGTAAACAGAGGGTTTAAACTACAGGTGGGCGGGGTTTCAGCGTCTACAGGCAGAGCCGTGTTGAGATGAACATATTAAACATACCCTCTTTCTCTGGCATCTTATTGAGGAGCATTTGGAGCAGTCTGAAGCCTTTAGGCTCACATGGGTTGCTTTTACATACATACCTCATTATTTGAGACTTAAGTTTGATGTGAACATGGAGCAGAAAAGAAGGACAACAGGAGCCCTTTAAACCTCTGAGACACACTTGACTGAGTTTCCCTTTAATCAACTTGATATCGACAGAAACTTTGTCTAATTATTTGTCTTTTCTTATGCAACATTAAATTCAATCCATATCTCACGCTGTCCTTTGTCAGATTCAAAAAACAGACTGAACCGTTGGAGGTTCAAAGTCACTTTTATTCATGCATCCTCACGAGCTCAAACTGAGACGACCCAGATCACATCTAATGATCACTGAAAGCTTAAACTCGATTTAAAGGGTTCACCCACTTCTAATTAGCACCGTAACAACTACACAAACCCACCGTTGTCATGGAAATACTGCTGAACCACATCCACCATCCAATCAGCTTTCTGCTGGCCGTAGATGCCTCCAAACCCGTTATCCACCGCAATCTGTCCGACAAACAGAGATGGTACATTTTATTGCTGTGACCTCACATCATACATAACATCAGATTTCTAATGTTGACTTAAGAATAAACGAGCTAATTAATAAAATCTCATAAACAGAGAATCCTGCGAGATGTTGCAGGCACCCAACTCAAACACATCCTCCCCACACGTCTGTTTAAATTTCCCACTTCTTCTTCTATGTGTTGACTCCACCCCCCAGCATCCAGACGCCCAAACTCCAAGCTCTACCTGCATTCTGCTGAAGTAATGAATCATTTTGAAACATTTAAAAAGATGAACTATCCAAAGGTCAAAGTTCATCACCTTCTTTTGGTTGCCCCCTTTAGGGATCGCCACAGCAGATCATCTGTCTACAGTCACACCAACTCTCTGCATGTGCTGCTTCACTACATCGTTGAATCTAATCCTGGTCTTCAAATTGTCCTCCTGCATTGCAGCTCCATCTTTACACATCCGAACTGAGCTCCACACTTCAATAAATAACACTAATCTTGGTCAAGAAGGACTGGATTGATGATGATGTGGGTACAGTAACGCAGAATCATGAAGATACTTCCAAAACAGGTCCTCTGTTTATTTGATATAAAACTGCTTTCTAAATCCTGCCGACTACAGTCTACTTAGCAACATAAAAACAATCACCACACAACCCCCGTGTGCCAAAAAGTGATTCCCGGTATTTACACTTCCATAAAAAAGACATTTTGACCTATAATATGTGAGATATATGTGAACTGTCTTCCTCATGTATGATATCAAGTCATCTTGAGCCACAAACAACATTCCTCTCACAAGGTAGAAGTCGCCGTCAGTTTGTGGCAGAGTGACTTTTGTATTTATCCTTTATTTATCCAGTTAAAAGGTCCCGCTGCCATAAAAATGCTCTGTGTAGGTCTGTGATTTGGTTTAACAGAACATAAGCTCCTCACGTGAGAAGCTGTTAGCATGTTAGCATCATATCGGTTATCGTTGAATCAGTAACCCGTCTGGGTATCAGCTGGACCCGTCTGCCTTCCGCTCCGGAGGCACTCGATCGGCTCTAACTCACCTGAAGAACTGGCCAGGTTTGAAGAACCGCTCGGACTCCCTCTGTGAAGACCTCACGTGAAGCCGCGGAGGCCGCCATGTTGGGTCTGACAGACGGAAGGAGCCGAGTGCAGAAACAGAGATCAGACAGAAGCGATCGTTCAGGAAAAGCGTGCTCCTTCCAATCGAAACGGGACTGTGACAAAAAGCTAAAGAAATAAACAGACATGCATGTAAACTCTGAACTGCTCTAATTGTCAGATTCATCAAGGTGCTGGAAACTTTCCGCCCATGTTGACATTATTGTACTGTGGAGGCCCAGGAGTGCCAAAAGGAATTAAATAAATACATCATTTAAAAAATGAATTGAATGTGTCAATAATTAATTAAATATATCATTAATTAAAATGTCATCAATTAAATACAACTGAAAATAAATAATTAAATGTTTTAAATGAAATGAATGGCCATTTAATTAATTATTGAAATATTTATTTAATGAATTAATTCCAATTTTAAATAATTAATGAAACATTTAATTCATTATTTAATTAATCAGTTTTGTCACTCCCAGCTCTCCACAATTGTCCATGATGTGAATGTCCTTTTCTACCACAACCAGAAACCGGTTTAAGATGATTTTAGCTTTGTGACATTGTATGTTAGCCTGGTATCAGAACACGGGCACACTGTGGTCATAAATGGATGAACATGACATGGAAGATCTAAGGTTTTACAGATTATGTAACTGAAAGAATGTCTTCCCCTAGGAAGACCATTGACTAACCGCACTTACTTTTAAATAGCAAATGAGAAAATGAGAAACACGTAAACTCTCATAGACTGTATATAAATGATGGATGTAGCTGCTGGTTTCCACTGTTGTCATTTTAGTTAGTTTTTTTTTTAAACCAGACATTACACACACAGGAGACTGCTCAACTGTTGTTGTACGGTGGCCCTGAGAGTTCAAATGGACTGCAACTTTTAAAAAAACACACACCAGCAAATAGGAAAATGCTGCAAAAGCACACAAAACACAAAGGAAATAGAAAAAGACAGCAACAAAAAAATTGAGGAAAAAAATCAGGAAAGAAAACAGAAGCGTTTCTTGGGAAACAAAAACTTGACTGAACGCCGGGGGAAGTGACACGCTAACAGTAAACAGTAACAAACATGTGTGTAGAGTATTAAACGAATAATGTGATTAAATCACTCATTGCCTTACATCCTTAGATCTCACAACACTAATGAACCCTCTGCTTCTTTTGAACGTGCCTCACTGCAGTTCTTTGCAGCTGTTCAGTCAAGTGTCCCAGAAACACTTCCATTTTCTTTCCTGATTTTTTTTAAAGCTTTTGCAGCATTTTTTCTCTTTCCTCTCAGGGTCACCATCATCATCCTTTTCAACACTAATGTAAGATGAATGGTATGTATTTGCGCATAATAGAATCAAATATGTACTGTTGTCCAGTTTCGATCTGTGCAGGTTCTGTTGTCCACCTCCAGGTGGCAGCAACTCAACAGAAATCCACCTAAACATAAGCGAGACTTACAAAAAACAAACAAACCTACTGTCCATAATTTTTATTATTATTTTACTTAGAAATGTTCTACATTCATGCTGTCTTCATCTGCTGTCTGAGAAAGGATTTGATTCAGTTTGAGGCTTCTCAAATGTCTGCCTCTGGATGGAGGCCTGAGTGAAAGCAGGTTAGGTTCCAGATATCAGTTCAGCTCATATGAAAGCAATAAGTTCTCAGGAATATGGCATTAAAAGGTCTCAGTGTGCCATTTGTGAGAGTTATTAAGGAGTTTTTCGACACCTTTCACTGATTAACATCACTGTGAAAAAAAGATTCTCAGGGACGGCGCTGAGCTGCAGTCCGAGTGTTTCATAGTGTTTGTACAGGGATGTGATCCTAAACTGCAGACCCTGAAATCATTTACTTGTTGTTTGTGTATTCACTCTTCCTACGACCTCTAAACACAACCAGAACTGCATTTTGAAACTGTATTAAACAATTCATACATTTAATGAAATGGAGCTGATCTCCACCCGGCACCGCTGTTGAATAAAATGTTGGAGGTTTTGGCTCATAGGGATCGTTTTTATGGCCAAACTTATTATTTAAAACTTCAGCCATGTTTAAAGTGAACATCCATCATCGTAACACAAGACAGAGAATAAGAAAAAAAGCATAATAACTAAACTTTAATCGCACAATCAAAGCACAAAGAAGAATTTTAGTTCATTGGCTGACGTTACCTCGGAGTCTGCAGCTGTGGAGATTGTGTTATTGCAGCTGTTTCACTTTTCCAGACATTTTCAAATATTCACCTAATGAATGGATGCAACGCTTGCTTCCTCACCTCCCCAGTGATCCTATTAATATTAACTCACATGTTCACAGTCACATTTTTGCAGGTTTCCTTCAGCACCGGCAGCAGCAGCTGTGTTGCTTTTAGTCTGTATTATATTTTTAAATGTGACCCTGAAGCATGCATTAGTTCTGTCGCTATAGGCCCGGAGGAGCTTTCTTCATCTCTAATTTCCTTCGCACTCATTGAATTTATTTATGTACTGCTCTTGCATGCCGTTGCCTTTCTGTCTTCTCTCTTCAACAGTTTGTGCTCTATCTCTGTGCCTTTCTCCTGGAATAATATAAATTCCCACAGAAAGGAATCTCTGACACTGGACCTGCATATTCCTGATGTTTGGTTGATGGCTCCACTAACCTGCTGAGTTGTTTTTCATATATTCTTTTGTCATCCCTTTGGGCCTTTGTGTTCATCTTTTCTCTTTTCCAGTTACTCCAACCTTTTAAGGCAGATATTTGATGTCCGTTCTGATGGAAGCTTCTTCCTTTTAAAAGGGAGTTTTTTTTCTCTCCACATGCTTTTATCTCTGTGATCGTTGCTATTTATTTTACCTTACAGTTTAAAGTGTCCTGGGAATACATATATTGGAAATTGGCAGTGTATATAATTTATAAAAATAACCAGAAATCCTCCAAAATGATCATTTGAGCTTTCAGTCATTTACAGGTAGGTCCATAAATATTCGTATACCCTCAAATGAAAGCTGAGGGTCTGCACATTATGTCCATGTCCATTATATAACTAGAATTGGAATATGCTTCAGTAAACAGGTGAAAAAAACATAAACTCGTGTCAATGTCCAAATATATTTGCTAAGTATTTCTGTGTTATGCTTCCTTCTTCTGCGTTATTAAAATTTTGGATGCAAACTTTGTCCATACAATTATTGTAGAGTTTTAGAGCCTGAAGCAACTGCTGTTTCGATTTGGCACTATAGAAATAAACCTGAAGGGAAATGTTTAAACTTACTGTGCAGCCATTTTTCATGTAATACATCAGTAGGCAGGCCCAGGGCTGCACATGAGCCCCGTGATCACCAAAACCAATACACTCTGCTCTAAACCAGCTCTTTACACTGAATGTGTTCCCTTTCTGCTTTGTTCAGTCCCCCATGTGCCGCTCAGGGTGAGCAGATGTCCCTCTTTAGGGGGAATCTGATACATGTTGATGAAGATGTCGCCTGCTGGTGAGCTGGTCACCATCTTTTGCTTTCTGTGCTCCGCCAAAAGTTGAAAGTCATATGCAAAAATTATTTGGGGAATATGATGAAGGCTACCTCTGATAAAAGGAAATAAAAACTGCAAATTAACTGGGTTAAAGTGGTGGAAGGTGGTTGTATTGTTTCCATATCTATTTAGAAACATTGATGTGTCTGAGAATTTAGTTCGTGGACGCCTCAGAGAAAGAAAAATGATCATTTTTCTTAAGCTTATTAAAATAAATAATAATAATAACAATAATAAATCCTTGATCAGTTTAACAGAAACCTTTATTGTCAGTGCAGAAATGACGATCACATCAACTTTATAAACACAGCAAATATAGAAACAGTTTATGGCCAAAAGTATGTGGACAGCTGTACACACATGACAGCGTAACATGCAGCTGTTTGTGTTAAAAACACAAACACAACAAATCCCTTAAAAACACATTTATGTGGAACTAAACTGTAAAATCACCACAAACGCCCAAAAGGACTGATGACGTTTCTCAAGACGAACTTTAAAACCGCAAAAATAATCTTTCAGCAGTACCTTAAAATATTTCAGTAATCTCATCCTCAAAAAGTCGTCTAATTACATGATAAATATAAAGTAAAACAAGTGTTTATTTCAAGATAAAACTTTCAGTCTTTATAAAATAAGACATGTCATTAATATTTGATTTAACCTGGAAAAAAACTAACCTCGTCTAAATAATGAACACTTCATTATGACATCACCACATCATCTTTGCACACCACAGATGGAAACTGGGAGATTCTTCTTTAACAGGCAACAAGATGCTAAATATTTGGCTACACCCAGCCGGTGCCGTCCACGTACTTTTGGCAGTACAGTATGAAATCACGGGTCCTCACAGACAAACAGAAAAGTGAGGGTCGAATTAATCAGCTGCTGACCTGCAGCTTTCTGTCTCTCTGACAACCAATTTATTGTGAAAATCCTGCTGGTCTTCTTTTTCTTTCAGAATAAAAGCTCATTCAGACAGGATTTCACTGCAGGCTTTTAATCCTCCTCCTGCACTCTCTCCTTCTCGTGCTCTGTTTCTTCTTTTACTGATTTCAGCACCCACACGTTTATCTGTGAATCCTCTGTATGTATGTGATGTTTCCTGCAGTGCGTGAGGGCTGATCTGGATGTGAACTCCATTTTTAAGAACTAAATATGAATTTAGAAACCTCAGAAAAAAACAAAAAACCCTTCATGGCTCCAGAACCCAGACCAGATCCTGGACCAGCAGCTGCAGGTGTTTGAGTATCAGACTAATATTTCATCACCTGCTCTGTCTGAAATATTAAATCCTGTCTGAATGAGATGGGAAAAGAAACACTTTGACATGAATGGATGAATAAATGAGGAGGTTTAAAAGCAACGATGGAGCTGCAGCTGCAGAAGATTCTCTGGGTCTTAATCCAGGACACTGAGCACTGTGATTGGTTCCTGTCTATGACCACGCCCACTCTGAGCAGTCATTGGCTTATTTCAGTTGTGTCTAGGTTCTGATGCATATATTTGTAGAAATGTTTTATGTGTCTTCAAATGGTAGCTGGTTTAAAACACATAAAGTCTGTGCGGGAGCTGGATAAAATTTGTGCCTTGAGGCGACTGTTGTTGGGATTTAGCGCTGTATAAATAAAACTGAATTGAATAAACGTTACTGAGCGTGAGCGGGGCAGAAATCCTGGTCACCTACAAGGTGAGTCATCCCGAACTCCTCTGACCATCAACATCTGGCACACCGATCTGAGTCTGAGCGCCAACATCAAACTGATGCTGGTTCGCGTGACTTCACCATCAAACTAAATCCTCTTCATAAAATAAATGCTACGCGAACAGGAGTCCAGAAGCCTCATTCATAAAACATGTTTACACGCATGTCAGGGAGGAAAAGAATAGAAAAGTGCCATTTAAGTACTAGTCCATTTAACCATCATTGCGCATTAGTTTATCTGCAGTATTTGTACGTTTACACCAGAGAAAATGACCCACAACTTTCCGAAACTATGGCAACTACAGTACCTTCACCTCTGGATTCTCACGTGAACATCATTTATTTTTTTATTTGACAGGACAGTTGTGTTAACTGCAGTAATTTTCCACAAAACAAAATTAAAACTAACAGGATCACGTGTTGCTACAATCTACTAGTGCATCTAAAAACCATTGAATATCACAAAAAAATAAATTTGTGGTAATTTCAATAAATAACTTTTGAATATTTTGACTAAAAATGATGGTTTTTGTTTTCATTTTGGTGTTTATGGCTAATTACACCATTACAGCTAATGAAAATCAGAAATCCAGTATCTCAAATTATTAGGATATTTCCAAAGATCAATCTAAAAAGGAAATGCAGAAACCTTTGAAAACTGTATCTATTATATAATAATAATAATAATAAAAAGATTTGTCATCTTCAATAAACATGAAGCAATTATTTTGAGTAAAAACCCGAAATATATAAAATCAAAGGTTAAAATTAGAATTGTGGGCAGAATATATTTTAATAATAATAATAATAATAATGTAATAATGTGTAGTTTATTATGTTTTGATTGTATACACAGTACTCTTTTGAGGCTCCATGAATTACTGCATCAATGCAGCGTGGCATGGAGGTATGGATGTTACTGAAGCTCAGGTTGCTTTGACAGAAGCCTTCTGTGGATCAGGTTTTTCTCATCTTCCTCTTGACAATCTCCACAGATTCTCTGTGGGATCCAGATCAGGCAAGTTGGCTGTATGATTAAGCATGATAATAACATGATAATAACACGGTCAGCAAATCATTTGGGAGCAGTTTTAACATTGTGAGTGGTGCTAAGTCCTGGTGAAAAGGAATTTGGCTTCTCCATAAAGCTTTCAGTGAAAGGAAACATTACTTCAAAACCTCCTGGTAGATGCCTTGGTGTAGACTCAATGATCCAGATAAGGAAATCTCAGAAAGTTGATTTCGTTCATCTGGATTCAGCATTGTCTGTGGGAAAAAAGGTTTCATCACTCATGTCAGCTGACTGCAGGTTTCCCCAACTTTATATGATCATTTCTGTCACCTATCTCCAAGTTTCTGGCTTTGGTCCTGAATCGCTTCGTGTGCAGCACCAAACGCAACATTCGAATCACGCTGGACGACACCAGATGAAACAATGGCCTCTTATGAGGCCGTTACATCTTCTTCACTTGTGTTGCAGCTACCGGACCAGCTCATAAGAGATTAGAGGACAAGCCCACCCTCGACACCAACCAAGTGTCTCTGTCCAGTCAAGTTTATTTATAAGCACATTTGAAAACAACAGATGTAAAAAGTGCTGTATATCTAAAAAAGATTAGAAGATAAGTAAAACAGCGTGGATAAAAAGTCATCGGAACGCAGTCCGGTTTAAAAGCCAAAGAATAAAAATACTGTCAACTGCCAGAGCATCTAAAAGCATCTAAAAATGAAAAAAGGACCAAGAATGGACTCGAGTGGCTCCACATAAGAAAGGAAGATGCACGCCTAAGCTGTAAAATTGTTTGGTAAAGCAAGATTTAAACCATTCCAGCCCCTTTTATTCTGAAACTCTTCAGTAACACTGCTTTGACACAAAAAGGAATAGAGAGAAGGAAAACAGCTTTCTCCAGGACCTTAGACTAGAAAGAAGTTTAGAAATCAGTCAGAAGTTGGATAAAACTGTGGGCTCAAGGTTTTGCTTTTAAACAATAGACTCCACCACAGTATGCCACGGCCATTGATAATAGTGAGTAAACTCTTTGCTATAGTGCCAAAAATATCCATCAGTCGCCAAGATGAATGTCCAGGAGACATTTTGTGGGTTTTAAGGGGCAAAGACACAGACTCAAAGTGGTCAAAAGCAACAGAGGATGTGTGAAACGATGGGTCAAAGCCAGGAGGGATGATATGAGACCGAATACTTACAATCCTGGCATCAAAAGCAAATTCTCATCTACTGCTTTGGACTCTATGAGAGGAGGAACCAGGAGGATTAACAACAGAGTTAATAATGCTGAATAAAACAGGGTCGTCTGTGACAGTTGTGAGAAACAATATCAGACAAACACTTTGTTTTTACTGGAACGCCTCTGATAATTTAACAGAGACTCTCTAAGAGCATGAAAAGACACCAGAAGTCTATCCTTTATTTTTGTTCAGCTCTCCTACACACCCGTCTGAGTGCTTGGGTGGCATTATTTAACCAAGGCTGAATGTGAGGTTTCAGATTTTTGAGAGCTGTTACTTCAAGCTACATATTTCATATACAAAGGCCAGGACTTCAGACAGACACATTGATGCACCGTGGGTTTTCCACTTGACCCTATTGTGACTAACTTGCATATGGAGAAAGTCAAGAAGAGGGCTCTGATATCATTCCCGAAACACCACCGAGCTAATGGTTCAGGTATGCGGATGACACCTGGGTGAAAATCAAATCTCAGGATGAGCCACAGTTCACTGATCTTATTAACTTGGTGGACACACACATCACGTTCACCAGAGAGGATATAAAAATTACAGCTGTGCATTTTCAGACTGTGAAATTACCACATTACACAGGACTCTGCAAAACAGAGCGAACACCAGTCCCACAGACAAAGTGGGCAGAGAAGCAGAAGAACATCCAATCAAAGAGACCCAGATCAAATGTGCTTATCCCAGCTGGTCATGTGTCAAAACTAGTAAGATACCCAAAGAAACCATCGGTAAGCCATTATGAGTCAGAAGTATTGGAACAGGTGAGACATATTTTACAGTACATCAGGTCTCTGTGGCTTTCAAACGTGAAAACGCTCCATGCCAGAAAGTAATCCGGCGCATGGATCAGGTTCTGAACTGAGCAAACCAAACAAGTGCTGACTCAGGGAATGGCACAACACGGAAGAGATACGTCATCAGGCCAGGACTGTGTAGTCTATTTACACCTGAAGGCAAGCAACCACTCTTTCAGAGAGGAGCATGTGTGCATCCTGGACAGGAAGGAACACAAGTTTGAGCAGGAAGTCGAGGAGGCGGTTTACATGAAAAAGGGAAGACCATCTCTGCACCAGAGAGGGGGCCTCAGAGTACATATCTCACCATCTTACAACCAAAACTAGTACCGTTGCTTAACAATCTACAAGCTCAGTTTCATGATTGTTAATATGTGCTGTTATCTTGTCCAAGGATATTTAGGATGCAGACTGGAGCAGGTGACCTGCTCTGCTTCCTGAGCTTCAGCCACCCAACTGAATCTGTACTGTTAAGATAAGATAAGATAGAACTTTATTAATCCCTCGGGTGGGTTCCTCTGGGAAATATAAATAAAATATACAAAGGGGATAAATAGAATAAATAGGAATAAAAAATAAAAATACAAGTGAATTGCACATTTCAAGTATTGAGTCTATTGCACTGTTGACTATTTACAAAAAGTATTGCACAAGGTATTGCACAGTGAGGTGAAGAGGCACTACAGCTTAGTTGTTCCCCCTCCTTTGTCCTCCTGTTTCCCCTCCCTCTCCCCTCCAGAGAGGAGTTAAACAGTTTGATGGCGTGTGGGACAAAGGAGTTTTTAAGTCTGTTAGTTCTTGTCTTGGGGAGAAGCAACCTGTCACTGAACAGACTCTTCTGATTGTTAATGGCCGTGTGCAGAGGATGCCCAGCATTGTCCATAATGTCCATCAGTTTCTTTAATGTCCTTTTCTCTGCCACTGTCACCAGAGTGTCCAGCTTCATGCCGACCACAGAGCTAGCCCTCCTGATCAGTTTCTCCAGCCTGGATGAGTCCCTCTTTGCTGTGCTGCTCCCCCAGCACACCACAGCATAGAAAAGTACTCCAGCAACCACCGACTGGTAAAACATCCTCAGGAGCTTCCTGCAGATGTTAAAAGACCTCAGCCTCCTGAGGAAGTACAGTCGGCTTTGGGCTTTTTTATACAGGTGCTCTGTGTTGCATGACCAGTCCAGTTTATTGTCCACCCACAGCCCGAGGTACTTGTACTTGTTGACCACCTCCACCTCCTCCCCCTCTATCTGAACCGGCAGTGGACCTTCTCTGGACCTCCCGAAGTCCACAACCAGTTCCTTAGTCTTTGAGGTGTTGAGTTGCAGGTGGTTTGTGTGACTCCATGCGACAAAGTTCCTCACCAGACTTCTGTACTCCTCTTCCTGATCATCCCAGATACACCCCATGATGGCCGTGTCGTCTGCAAACTTCTGAATGTGGCATAATTCAGAGTTGTAGCAGAAGTCAGAGGTGTACAGGGTGAAGAGAAGAGGGGACAGCACAGTTCCCTGTGGTGCTCCTGTGCTGCTGACCACAGTGTCAGACGTGATGTCCTTCAGCCTGACGTACTGTGGTCTGTCGGTGAGGTAGTCGGAGATCCAAGCCACCAGGCAGGGGTCCACCTCCATCCTGTTCAGTTTTTCCTGAAGCATACAGGGCCGGATGGTATTAAAGGCACTGGAAAAGTCAAGAAACAGTATCCTGACCGTGCCTTTTCCCCCATCCAGGTGTGAGTGGGCTCTGTGTAGGAGGTACAGGATGGCATCCTCCACTCCGACACCCGCCTTGTATGCAAACTGTAGTGGGTCCTGGGCATGTTGTACCTGTGGTCGGAGGAAGTTGAGGAAGAGCCGCTCTAGAGTCTTCATAAGAGTCTGTTGATAGCGCTGGGGAAACCTGCAGTCAGCTGAAGACTGAAGAACTCACTTGGATGACTTAAGAAATGTTAAGAAATGTTCTTCCTGTTGAAAATGCTGCGTCCAGATGAACCGAATGGCACCTGACAGTGGGTGACCACCAACAGTAGATGATACGACACTCCAAACTTCACTCTGGACTTCAAACACCTTGGATTCACCTCTTCTTCCAGACTCTGGGACTTTCTCTAGCATCCTAGGATTGGACTTTCACAAAATGTGCTTTCTTCTAAAACCAGACCACTGCTCAACAGTCCAGCTCTTTTTCTCCTTTGACCAGGTAAGATGCTTACGGTGCTGTCGTTGGTTCAGGAGTGACTCGATGCATCAGTGGTGATTCTTGACACGCTGACACCAGCCTTAGCCCAATCCTTGTGAAGCTCTTATATTCTCGAACTGACTTTTCTCGTAAATCTTTTCGAGGCTGTGGTCATCCCTGTTGCCTTTTCTCCAGGCATACCTTTACCTTACAGCCGACCTTCCATTAATATGCGTCTATACATCACTCTGAACAGCCAGGTTTTTCAGCAACCAACTAGACTGAGAGATACACAGTAATTATGCCGTCTTAATAGTAAGTTATTTAATGATTTACTTATCAGGACAGAATGAAATGTCCTGATAATTTGAGATATTGGATTTCTTCAAAGTTTAAACAAAAAAAGTCTTTAAATATTTCCTAGAAAATATGAAAATTCCTTTTTGAAATAAAAAAAATCTCACAACTATTAAATGTTTTGTGATCCACTAAAACTGGGACTTGGTTTTCTTGGTTAGTCGGTGATCGTCTTTTTTGTGTGAGGTGAAGAAAATTTCTGACAGGTTAACAGGTTAATATTGGGGAAAAACTGAGTCTGATTTTCCAGAATCCAGCTGCTACATCCCGGCATCATAATGCATTTCATTTGAGCTACTCCACTAAGTAGACATAACATTAGCTCTGGTTTGCCACTCAGTCAAGCTCAGCCAGCAGCTCCAGTATATCAGCTCACTCCAGTGCGTGCCATTCGGCACACCTTTTTTGAAAAATCTCTGCAAGCCACTTTGATACCCACCACCACCCCAACACCTCTATTTCATGCTACTTCTGACTTAAACAATCACTGTCACCGGTGGCTGCTCTGTTTAGTTCTCTGCCTTTAGGCTTTACACATATTTGCTTTTAAGAGCGGACGTGTCCCAGAACAAAGCTATATCACCAAATATAATTAGTGTAAAAGGAATAATAAAAAAAAAGAAACAGTCCTGGCAGGAAATCCTCAGGTTTACCTTTTCCGAGTCACAGCACACAGCCTGGGCCTCTCATCTGCACTCCAGGGCTGGTGAGTGTGATGGTGACCGTGGTAAACAGAATTTGATTTGAAGTTTAAGCTGGTTGATTTAGTTGAAAGGTTTAATGCAGGAGAAAATGATGATAAAATGACTGATTTCAGTGTTTAGGAATAAGTTGGAATGATGAAAGTGAGAAATAAAATGTGTCGTATTTCTGTTTCATTTTCCCTCGTTTCCAAAATGAGAGTTTAGATCACAAATATTACCTGTGCCGTACTGTTTCAGGCCTAGTTTTGTGTGTATGTAATGGTTATGAATGAGGCTCCCGGTGTTGCTTTATCTGACATTTTGACATAATATTATGCACTTGAGTGTACTGTTGTTCTGAGTGTGTGTGTGTGTGTGTGTGTGACCATGTGATCTTCATGATGATGTCATCAGGCTCTGCATGGGGATTGGTCCACAGCTACCTAAGGGGAAAAAAGCAAAAAACGAGTGCTTGAGTCGTGTTACCTGACACGTTTCCATTAGTCCTGATTATTATTCACATTTCCTTTTTGATTTAATTTTTAACTGTGTGAAAGTGCCTGCCTATGTGACGGCCCACCCTCCGTCACCAACACCAAAAACAACACGTCCTGAATGCTCATGTAAAGCAGGGGCACTAATCTGATGCTTAGTGGAGAATGGCTGGCTTTTTCACTCTAATACCGAAGGTCTTGACCTTCCTATGAAAAAGTGGCTCTGCGTTACATAACTTTGGATTTGGGACTGAAAATAAAATTGATTTGAACTAAAGGCAGGTGAGGCTGACAGCCAGCTGCTGTGCTGCACTCTGAGCAGTCAGCAGACGTTGGTATTTATTTATCGGAGCAACGAGCCACGCTGAAAGTGATGGGTTGTCTTCTGCAGTGTGGATCTGAAAGTCTGCTGCAGGTGGGCACACAAACCTCTAATGGTATGATGCCTGAATCTCATGCACACGTCTGAACAGAAAGAAGCAGGAGTCGATCAGACAATGAGGTGAAAGAAGTTTTATGTCTGACATGCGCTCGTTTCATTAATCTGATGGCAACTAAACATATCTGAATATGCAACCTCTTCATTTTTCTGTAGAAGTCAACAATAGATGATTAGTGAGTGTACAGTGTACAGTTTGTGGTGTTATTTGGATGCATAACATCCCAGAGGTTCTCAGTTGGATGCAGGTCTGTCCTGTCAGAAGCTTAATCATCCAGGAACTGTCTACACACACTGGCCTTGACATTGTCCTGGACCAGGATGAACTGAGGACCCAGTGCATCAGGATATGACTGACAGTAATGTGAGGATTTTAACCTGGTACCTAACAGCGGTCAGGGTACCACTGACTAGCACATGGTCCATATATGAACCTCCAAGGACATGAACTTGGACCCAGTGATACCTGCATGCCTTTAGCTGGCGGAGCTAAAATCATCAGTAATCTTTAGTTTTCCATTGTTCACTTTTCTCTGCAGTCTCACATCTATTACAAACTGACCAGACTGCAAGAACCAGAAGCTGGTTTGATGTAGTCTTTCCAGTGCATTTACTGTAAAACTCCAGATTTACAGGATGTAACTGGTGCTGAAAGGTCCACACGAGACCAAAGGACGAATGTTTTGTGCATTTCGGGAGCTACCCACACAAAACCACCAGGCTGCACTGAGGTGGTGCAACAGCCTCCTGTAGATGTTTTGGCTGAAAACACATCTTAAAGTTCAACCTCGTCATAAATAATCAGGTAGTTTTAGTTTGGTTTAGTTGCACTCTTTAATCTTGGTGATGTTTCTCACACACACACACACACACACACACACACACACACACACACACACACACACACACACACACACACACACAGGTGTTTATTATACGCAGTGTGCTGATACTTGCTTTTATCTGTGGATTTCCAAATGTGAAGCATTTTCTAAATGACAATGAAACTATTAATATGATTTAAAGAAAACGTAGCTGATGCACTGTCCATTTCTCTCTCTCTCTCTCACTGTTGTTTCTGACTGAAGCTGTAGAAAACACCAGCAGAAGAGTGACCCATATCTGACTGACAGTATGTCGCCACTTTACCAGATTGAATGTCTTATAAGGGCAGAGCAAACCTAGCTGTTGAACTGACACACAGGTATGTGCTCGGTGTTACACCCAGCCTGCTCTGATTCTCTGTCCGACCTGCAAACAGCTGAGCACGATCTACCAGTGACACATAATGAAGTGTTAAAAGATCCTACTCCACATCTCTTATTCAACAAAAATTCCAAAATTAGAAAAAAACCCAAACATGGGCATTTATTAAAAGTTTAGTGCTACAACATTTGCTATTTACAGGCAGGTGGTGGGAGTGTAACATCGTGCTGTTGTTTATTAAGAACAAACTGGATATCAGCCAATCAGGTTTGAGACAATTGCAGGATACAAACATAAATCCTGACTGACATGGGCTTTACACTTCACACTCTTTGCACACTGTAAAACATCACAACTTCCTGTTTCATAAAAGTAAAGTCATTTTAGCTTTTGACATTTTTGGTTAGAGATTCAGTTCCTGATCTTAAGAATCTATGTGCCTGAAAATGAAGATAGGTGATCTGAGGCAGCGGTCCCCAACCTTTTTTGGGCCACGGACCCGTTTAATGTCAGACAGCCTTTAAGGTGTCGCGGATAAAAACAACAAAATAAAACGATACGACTGAGACAAAAACTGTGGTATTTTGTAAATATAATAATAAACACGAATTCACGGTGTAATTGTGTAACTTTATTAATGGTGTCCACCTGAAATGCACCAACAACATTGAGAGTAACATCCTGCTCTCTGCCCCTTAGTGCTCTCTGGTTGCTATGGTAATGTGTAAATATTTCTTTCAAAATAAGACACAACTACAAATCTGTCAGTGCGCCTCAGGGTGGCTGTGGCTACAATGTAGCTGCCATCACCACTGTGTGAATGGGTGAGTGACTGGATGTGTAAAGCGCTTTGGGGTCCTTAGGGACTATTAAAGCGCTATACAAATACAGGCCATTTACCATTTTACAACACAGGAAAAGACCCAGGGAAACCGAGTTAACTATAAAAACCCTGAAAACCATAAATTTGCCCCCCGAGCTTCACGTGGCCCGGTACCAAGCGACTCACGGACGGGTTGGGGACCACTGATTGAACAATAGAAGGCTCAAAACCGTTGCCTGGTCTGATGAGTCTTGATTTTTTTCTGCAGATTTTGGATAATAAAAACAGTTTTAACCGACTAGAACTTCAATCTTAATGTCTTGAACTTATATATCAAAGTTTGAAGCAAATAAAAAAAAAAAAACCTAGAAGATGCAGTAATTATGACTTCTTGTAAGTGCAGAAAAATGCATTTTTTAAATCACTTTTTATCCTTCCTGCTCCACTTCACCCACCCATCTTCTGTGTTGGCATCCCTTTCTATTAATGCTTTGTGTCTGCGTTATGGTCTGCCTTCAGAAATGTACTTTAGGAGCTGAGTACATGGACAACGTGCAGTTTGTATTGAAGTGAATGAGAGCTCAGCTGTGGAGTATCCATCGATTAGGGTTTCAAATTTGAAAACATGAAACCCCAAATTAGAAGCAGCAGAACCTCTTTATCAGCAATAATCAGAGTTGTGTAACAGTTGAAAGCTGATCAAACACAACACTGGAAACCACTGGACGTGCAAAGATGGTGTTCCTCTGCTCTCTTAAGTTCACCCTGTGGCTAACAGTCTGGTGCTTTTCCCCGAGGAGAAAGGTAGCAGTCGCATCAGCCAGCAGAGAATACAGAAGAGGAATAAGATGCTACGCTAAGCCCTGTTCCACAGGGAATAGAACCGCCACCCGTTAGTGCTAGTGCCTTGCTTCTGAGGACAAAGAACCTCAGCTGTTAACATCAAGATAAATCTTTAACCAGCGGCTGAAATATTCATCAGAAGCTCCAAAAATATCTGCAGTGGCTTCCACGAGCCAGGAGTCGTCTGCCTTCTGTTCATTAGACACATGTAACCTCCACCTGCCATCCATGCAGGAGTCTTGGACTATCAGCAAACCAGCAGAATAAATTCACATGAGTGTTGGAGTCATCTCAGCTTCAGGGTTGTGTTTCCTCACATCCTGCCCGTCTCTTACTAGTACCAGACAAAGGCGGAAGTGCAAAAAACTGCAATTCCTTTAATGGCCACTTGAAGCTGCCTCTAAAAATGAGTGAATTATCATAAACTCACATGTTAGGAGACCTAACAGCCTGGTAAAGAAAAAAGGCTCAGCCTCTGTGGACAGCTTCATCCACTCATCCAACACTGGTGTTAGAGGGGCAGTTGCTGAAGGTTAACCACACTGTTGCGTTAGCAAAAGAACCACCACCAGAGGGCACTGTGAGATGCCTCATAAGCCGAACAAACTGTGCTGACAGGAAGAAGCTAAATATTGGAAAAGTTTACCAATGGCAATAAAGGGGAGCTCTAATTATCCCACATTTAAGACTCATCTCAAACAAAGGCCGATCGTCAGTGTGTACAGTTTGTAGTTTCAGTACCTTTAGTTTGTAGTATTACTGCAGCATTACTGCGATCTGTCAGGTTCAATCCTTGTCTCTCCATTCTGTTTGTCACTTGTAGATTTTTGAGACAATGTGGCAGCCTGGACAACAGCCTGCAACACAGCAACACAGCAACTGTGAGGCAACACAGCAACTTGGAAGCAACGACAACGACAGGAAGACGAAGATGCTCTCAGACCTTGAAGCTTCTCTTCCTCTTCTGGACGTTTTGCTCGGGATGGAAAACGATAACGTAAACTTTGGGCATGTAGAGCATCCCGAGAGAGACGGACGCACTGAGAGACATGGAGACGGTAAGAGTGGCTGTCTGGATGAACATCTGTGGAAAGAGAGGCTGATGCTGAAGAACGTTTGTCCACGTAAAGGTGACCTCTGTACAAATTCATTACTTTGACTTCTAGCAACCCCGACGTCCAGCAGATTCACCAACAGTCACGATTTTTTAAACTTTTCATGGTCGAGGCAGATTTTCTTTAGAACTCCAATCAGCAGAAAATTGCTCAGTGGGATATCGGTGAACGCCCGGAGTTCAGTAAGCCTTTGTAACAGCCTGAAAAGAAGAATTTCAATCAATTTGTGACCAAATCAGGCTTAAAGGGACATTTTTTTAAAGGTCACAACTGGACGACCAGTTTGCTATTCGAATGTTTTACTGGTGCACCTGTGAAATATGCAAAAACACACACTGCAACACGGAGGTGTAAACAGTACTGGGTGTTGCTGTGCAGTTTACCAGTTTATGCTTCACGTGAAACAGGAAATTTATCAAAACAAGTAGAAACATAGATGGAAACACAGAAACTAAGACAAAAACTGAATTTGTACAAGACTGACAAGCTGGAAAATAAAAGTTTGTTATGAATACTTTTGTTCTTCAACACATGCTGAAATCTCCAAGGCAGCTTTCTGTAATTTCTTTAAGTAGTCTTCAGGAATAATTTGGTACCTCAGCTTCTTCTTCCTGTCTCCCTTTTTACTGAGGCTTCAGCGAACAGTAGACAGATCAGCTGAAGGTTCATCTGCTGTAGATGTTTCTATACGCCTGTCACTTCTTCTTTTGTCCTCTACTTGTTTAGTTTCCTCAAATTTGAAAGAGAACTTCTCACGGTGCTGAGATATGCCACGTTTTCAGCTACAACCTCGTTGTGAATCACCTCGTCGGTGCATAAATAATATTTCATGCCAGTCAAATTTTGTTATCTCTGCCATTTTTCCTAGATTCGGCTAAAGAAATGTGAGTACATTGTGTGTTAGTAGCAGTGCCTAAATATACAAAACAAAATTGTCTGTTATGTGTAGACACTACACTTCCATAGAGAGAGTTTTTATGCCTGAATGATTCATTGGTCAACATTAAGATCTTTAATGAATAAAAAAATGATGAGGTACAGAAACTGGACTGAAAATGAGAGAAAAAGCAGCGAATGTCCAAAGAAAAACCTCTTCAGAAAGCCTGACGAGCGATGGTTCAAGACCAGTTTAAAAAAATAACTTGGAAGCAAAAAATAAAGAAAGGAAGAGTTCAGGACATTTGCACAATGCTGTGTGTGACATGTGAGGACATAAAATACATACAGCACACACACTGCAGCACGCACAGGAACCCACAAACACAGTGCCAGCAAGTTTCCATCGCGTTGCTTTATTTAAGTGCGTGTGAACTCCTGCAGACATGTTAATTCCCTCAACCACACAGCTGTGTTTCCATCACTTCAGACGATATCACACTAAGCTGGATTCGCTTTCTGGGGTCTGACCTTCACTCGAAGTCTTACTGCTGAACCGCAGTGATTTACAGGAACCTGTTTTTGTCTCCAGAAGAGAGGCGAGTGGCCACAGTGTGTAAACAGATTTATGTCCCCACAGTCAGAGTAAAACCACACACGCTCCCTCTCTCCGTTAATCCTCCTGCAGCTCTGTGTGCGTGTTTGTTCTCTCGGCCTCAGATAAAAAAAAAGACGACAATAAAAACAGCTTCTTTTATTTTCTCCTCCATCCAGCATCCGTCACTCCTCGACTCTGAGGCAGGAGGAGGAGAGACGAGGAGCGAGGAGGACTGAATGTTATCAGAGTGAGGCAGGAGGAGCAGAGGAGGAACAAAAGAGGAGGAGGCGGAAGGATTTTAATTCTAATTTTAGTGATTGCTCCTCCACAATATCGCACACTCTTTCCTGGATTTTACACAAACAAACAAACAAACAAACAATCGCACTTAATGTAGTTTTAGCGTTTCTCGGTTTCCGTGGTGACGGCAGCTTATTCCGTTCAGGCTGACGGTGACAGGCAGGAGCCCGTGTGAGCTGATCGACTCCAACACGGAGGAAATCTGGCTCGTGCTTCACCTCTGTGCTGTTTCTGGCAGCTCTGGTTGGTTTTCAGCTGGAAGGAGGGCTGCTCAGTGCAGGTCTAATGAAACACCTGCCAGACTGGCTGCTGTGGTCTGCTGTACAGCTTCACACAACATGCAGACAACATGTCACCAAATCATTCAGCAGGACTGCAAACTGTGCTGTTACCATGAAAGTTTGGCCTAAGCGGTGACCTCAGGCTACAGGATCCGAGCTATTAAAGTGGAAAGAGCAGAAGCAAAAACACACGAGGATGGTCTGCTCTGTATCTTTATGTTTGCACTCGTGTTAAATCTCTTCTTCCCAGAAGCCTCTTTTCTTCTTCCCCTGTGGTTTCCTCTCCGCTCTGAGATAAATCTGCTGGACGTGCTTCTTTCTGACGCTGCTCTTTCCTTCCTCTTATTTTAGTCTTTTATTGTCTCTTTTATCTGTTTGGTGGAGCTCTTTGTAACTTTGGTTTAAAAAAGTTATTCTATAATTACGTCCTGTGTTTGTCCATAATCTGTATAATCCAGCTGTTCCCCTCTCAGCCTGGAAATGCCTCCACTTTGTGTCTAATTCTGCTCCGGTTTATCTGCAGCATTAAAGACTCGTCCCTCCCTCAGCTCAGACTAAACCACATACACTAAAACCCGCTTTCACCACATTTCTGGGTCAATTCACAGTTTTAATTTTCCCCTCACAGGAAACAAAAGCAGGAGCTCGTCGCTCTGCAGGTGAGGACGTATTTGTGTTTCCCCGTGGCTGTAAATAAATAAGCCCAGCGTTTAGGCACAGCTCGCGATTATATCACATGACCTTCCTCAGCGTGATGATGAAGGTCCTATTGCGGACATGCAGGAAGGACGAGTTCAGAAATGAGTTCAAGCACAGCTCACCAGAATTCAACAGTGACTCCTGGTTTCCTCCTTAAAGAGTAACGAGATCCTATGAGGTTCACCATTTCAGGTTATTTGTTAATGAGAGTAAAGAAATGCATTTTTTATATTAGCGTCAAAAGACTTTTTATGTGTCTGCTGGGTTCAATCTCCCTGACGGTCTGTCACAAGAAAAACTGAGGATCTATTGATGTATATAACAGATGAAGCCAATATGATGTCAGCCATACCGTTCACATTTTGAACCCTGTGTGTTAGACTGATATTTGGTAATTAGTGCATAAAAATAAAACTAATTTGTCCAATCAAAGCACAGGCTTCCTGCATGGACATGCGTTTGTCTGATAAGTCCGTCACAGAGGCACCAGCACCAAAACATGACAGAGAAGTTCGATTAACCCTGAAAACAATATGCTGACAAGACAGTCAGCCTGGTACCGCCCGCTCTGACCAAGTTGACTGCAGTTCTTTGAATGTCCACCTGAGGCTGCGTCCAAAAGTGAATCATCTTCTACAAACAGGAAATTAGATCAGAAATAAACATGTTACAACCTGCTACATAAACGCCTTTGTAATCCTTAGGTTATTTCCCCCCACCGTAACAGCAGTATGGTGGCTTTATTTTTATGTAATTCAAAGATCTACATATTATTAATACATTATGCATTTTAGAAGCACATCTGCTCAGACTCTCTGCTGAACTTCAGCTAATATGTGCCAGTGAACTGGGTCACTTCACTGTATTTGTGCTGTTGGTGTCTTGTGGAGTATTCTTAATGCCATTATCTAACAGATAATATAACGCGGTGTGATTAACTCTAAAAAGTCTGCAGTCTAGTTTTGGTGAGTGAAACTCCAGCATCTGAACGTCACGTTACTCAGCATTAACTGTGTGTAAATGTGTGTATGTAATGCACTCCACCACAAAACAGCTCTATGCAAACCAGTAAGTCAGGTCACATGATTATATCTATGTTTTTGTACGTGCCTTCTTAAATATACCTGATTCTGGTTGCAGCTTGACCTAGCTTGGCTCGGTTTGGCCTGGTTCTTACCTTCTCGGTGGACTGTGCGGTACCAAAGAAGATGGGTACGAATGCGAGCCAGACGATGCAGGTTGTGTACATAGTGAAGCCAATTGGTTTTGCTTCGTTGAACGTCTCTGGAACGCCACGACTCTTCACGGCGTACACCGTACACGTTACCTAACAGCGAAACAAGCAGGATTGATAAAGGTTGCCTAGCAACATCGATGAATCTGTGCTCTATAAGATGGTCATTGACGTATCTGCTACAGGTCAGTGTGTTACCATGAGAACGATGCTGTAGCTGAGGCAGCAGATGATTGACAAGTCAGACATGTCACACTTCAGGATCCCCCGGGCCAGGTCAGGGTTCGGAGGGCGGAGCTCGTCATAATCGATAATGGTGTGAGGGGGGACGACGCCAAACCACACAAACACACCGAGGACCTGCCGCGCACACAGAGAACAAAAAGTGGGAATCATGTGAGGAGATGCTATAGGCGGAAACAGGAAGCCATGTGGCGCCTGTGGACTCACCTGGACACAGATGAGGATGAAGGTGATGACCAGCTGGGATGTGGGGCTGATGAATTTGGGCGGGGTCACCGACCTCTTGCCCTGTTCAAAGATGCGGTAGATGCGGTTGGTTTTGGTCAGCATGGCAGAGTAGGTGATGGCCATGCCGAGGCCCAGCAGGAGGCGCCGGAATGCACAAACTACCACACCTGGCTCCGCAATCATCAGGAAGGTGATCAGGTAGATCAGGAAGATACCTGCAGCGAGTGAGAGAGAGGGGCGGACAGGTGACGGCACCCTCAGAGCTGATGACGTCATCATCACAGCTGATGATGTAATTACCGATACACACCTGTCAGCAGTACATAGCTGAGCTCCCTCCCTGACGCCCTGACAATGGGCGTGTCATTGAAGCGGATGAAGGTGATAACCACAGCGCTGGTCGCCAGGATACCGAGCATAGCGAGAGAGGCAGGCACTAGGGCCCAGGGAGAGTTCCACTCCAGTTTGATGATGGGAGTGGGACGGCAGGCGGTTCTGTTGGGGACCGGCCGCATGTCTGACGGACAGGTCTCACAGTTAAACTCATCCAGCTGGTACTGATACCCATCACACAGCTGCAGACAGGGGAGAGAAACTGTTCAGACTGAAGAACGACTGTCATCGGTTTTAGAAGCACAACATTCAAACGATCAGAGAAAAGACAGGTTAGAAGACAAACTCGAATCCAGTGATCTGTAATGTGCAACACTTGGTGCCAGTGAGGGACAAAAATCTTTTTAACAGGAAGAAAACTGATGAAGCTTAGTGCTTGAGGGCTTTGCATGTCAGCAGAGTGATGTTATATTAAACTGTAGTCAGATTTTGTTGGGACAATAAAAGGAAGCTAATAGTTTTGATTTCTAGTTTCTGCTGCAACGTCTTGCATCAACTGCAGGCTTTCTCTAAGACAGGATGTTCCTAATTTTAATAATAGTGCACAGATAAAGCGAAGATGATCTAAACAGCAAATTAATTATAAATTCTCAGAATTCAGATAAAAAGATGCATGCATGCTGCACGTTTACCTCACAGTGCCAGCAGCAAGGAACCCCCTTCACCATCTTCTTCCTTTCTCCTGGTTTACAAGGAAAACTGCAGATGGACTCTGGAACGGATCTATCCCCTCCTGACCACTGCATCTCCTCCAGCTACAGACACCCAGGAAGAAAGAGAGAGGCATACAGCCACACAAAGAAAGACAGAACACTAAAACCCAGCAGGAGTACTTTCATGTTCACTCTTCTTACATTGAGTCTCAAATTGTTGGTCCACTGGCCGATGACATGGTAGCCAGGGTGGCTGTGATTGGTCATCTGAAACTGGAAGATGTCGTAGCGTCCAGGAGCGTCTCCGTTCTCGTTGAACAAAACGCTTGTACCAGCACTTCCTGCGAGACAGACAGGCCACGTCACCTTTAACAGCTCATCTCTGTGAGGCCACATGTGGCATCTCCACTTTAAGGGGAAACAGCAGCTACACCCAGCTGCACAATAACTACATTATTTGGCTGATAGAAAGCTGGACAAGACAGTTAAAGACCCAACAACTCAGAGTGTAGCTAGTTAGGACACTTAGCTAAAAGTTGGTCATTCTCACATGGACGTGGACCTGAGCTGAAAGAAATAGCAGGAACATAATCCAGTTTGACAGTAGGACAGAATGAATCAACATATTAATGAACCCAAAGGGAACACTGAAGCTTCAGGTGGAGGGATTTAAAGGATCAGTTTGACAGAGCTGGACTTCCTGCTGGGATTACCTCTGACTTTCAAAGCTCTGTGTTGGTTTAACTTTGGTTTAACTGCTCTTGAGGTCTATCCCAACACAAGCCAACCTGCTGGTCTTTTTGCATTTGTGCATACAGACAAGACATCAGAAATTCATGGTTGTATTAAATCTGATTTTATCCTGAATAGTTCAGCAGATCACAGAGAGCAGAACTACCTTTACTGCCTGTAACTGCAGCACATTCACTCAACTCTCACAACTCTCTCGCTAGTCCTTTAAGCAGAAAGCTTCTTCAGAGTTTTCAGCAGCTGCATCCTTTAATTATTAACACACACACACACACACACACACACACACACACACGGTACATCAGAAAGACCGAGTCCACAGGGGAAACAGGCAAAGTGCATTAACTTATTATCTCTCCGTGACTCTGAATAAAAACAAAAACCAGCTGTGGAAATTAAATCAACACCTGAACCACGCAGCGATCAGAAGATAGAGAACTCCAGCTGATCCAGAACGTGTTGTCCTCGTAGAGTCATTTCCATTACAACTTGGTAATAACATGGTGACAGTGTGGTAATAAGCTGAAACAAGGCAGTAATAGTATGGAAACAAATTTTTACCTCTTAATTACTGGAAATTGCCAAAGTAATATCCAAATATTTATCTTGCGTCAACAGTGGTTTTAGCCGTTTAGTGGTTTTATATCAGATTGAAATGTATGTAACTGGGTAAGAACAGGTAATAACGAATGCCTGTAATGCAATACCAGTTTGTAGTAGTATAGTGATGTTTTGGTAACAACATCATAACCTGCCAGCAATAAAATGGTAATTTTCTATATCTTGACATGTGGCAATAACCTCATAGTATGAGCATAATATTGGTTGATTCCATACCATATTAGGATAAATGGCATGGCCTGTATTTTTATAGCGCTTTACTAGTCCCTAAGGACCCCAAAGCGCTTTACATATCCAGTCATCCACCCATTCACGCACACATTCACACACTGGTGATGGCAGCTACATTGTAGCCACAGCCACCCTGGGGCGCACTGACAGAGGCGAGGCTGCCGGACACTGGCGCCACCGGGCCCTCTGACCACCACCAGTAGGCAACGGGTGAAGTGTCTTGCCCAAGGAGAAAACGACCAAGACTGTGCAAGCCGGGGCTTGAACCGGCAACCTTCCGATTACAAGGCAAACTCCCAACTCTTGAGCCCCGTGGCTCAAGATATTATTACCATGTAATAATGGTTGAATAAATCCTACCTTATGTCTGCAGTAGTATTTTTTGTTTGAAAGTAACATTATAAATAATGTGTTTAACATTGTGTGATATTAACTGAAAACATGCATGGTGGTCCTGTTTCTGTCTAATTCCACATTAAGAATGAACAATGAAGTTTTGCATTGTTTAGGGAATTATAAATAAACGATCACATGTGTTTCCAGGTTATCATCATTCTTCTTGAGGTTTACTTTAATAGGCTATTAACATGGAATTAGATATAAATGTGAAATTTTGACTCTTCACGAGTCACTTTATAAAAATTTGCACATTATGCAAAGATATTGTCATTTTATTGGTAGCAGGTTATGACATTGTTACAAATATATTACTGTCCTATAAAAACTGGTTTTGCTTCAAAGGCATTAATTTATTATAACATTATTATCCCCAGTTTCTTGCCTATTATTACATAGTTACATAGATTTCAATGTAATAATATTATCCTCCCCAGTGTTACCAAGTGCTCCTCAAATGGGATTGTCGATCATTGTGTAGTTCGCAATAATGTTATAAAGACTCGATTTTACAATAAAAAGTACCTTAAACTGGTCATTATTGTGATTATTACTGTTAAAAATAAGAATTATTATGATTTCAAGGCACTTTGTATTTTTTTTATATAAATAAAACTTGAAAAATCAGAGCAAACAATCCCCCTTCAGCACCCGCTGCCCATAACACCGAGGTTACAGTAATAACCGAATATATCAATATATCAGCAGGCTCTCCTTTAAAAGTAACTTTCAGTCTAAATGAAGAGAACATGAACTCAAAACACTGCTCCTCGTACTCTGTTGCTCTTTATGATGCAATATTTTCATTATAGAGAAAAATCCCAATATTAGTATGAGAGGGCCTCAGAGATCACATGACCACCAGGTGTCTGTCTGCAGGATTCAACTTTGGTTGTGTTGTCCCTGTTCAGGTTTGTGTCTAGTCTCACAGAACCAAAAATCAGCCTTTCTTAAAGTTCAATCTCCTAAAAATCAGAAAGAACCATAAATAAGAAAACAGTTGGACTAAAATGATAAAATATTGATGATTTGAAGAAGATGAAGTTTATGTAGAGGGAGACGAAGGAATGAGAGAGACTGGCGTGCTTTGTGGCATGCAGCTCCGGTGGTTACAGATGAAATCCTCTCGGTCTTCCAGCTGCTGCAGCTTCACATCTTTATAAAATATGGATTTGATGTCTAACAGGAACAGTTTGTTCAGTTGCTTGAAAAAAAAAAATCTAAAACCTGGTCCTGAGGAGTTTCTGTAGATGTAGAGAGATGCTAAAAAAACAAAAAATAAAAACCCATCGATGGGGTTAGATTGATTGGTTGATTCATTCTAAGTTGCTTACAGGTGTGAAAGTGAGTGCCAATGGTTGTCTGTCTCTTTGTGTTAGCCTTGCATCATATTGGTGACCTGTCCAGGGTGTACCCTGACCCTGTGGTAGCTGGGATAGACTCCAGCCCCTCTATGACTCCGATAAGGATACATGGAAGAGAATGGATGTTGGATGGATGGATGGATGGATGGAGACTCCTTCACTGGGACAGTGAAATCCTGCAGACCACCTGGCTGGTGTCCCTGATGTCTATGAAATGCTAACGGTTAAAAATGTGAAACTCCTCTTGAAAATTGAACTAAAGTTGCAGTTAACGCATTTATGCAGCATTTAAATAGATTAAAATGTCAATCATGTATATTTAATCTCTGTAATATTCTGGATATCTCTAATTGAGCTATTTGTAAGTATCAGAGCTGTTTCTTATATTCAGTAACTTTGTAATATGCTGTATTATTTAATTTAATTCAGTCTGTTGCTGTTCTTATCGTCTTCGAGCACCTGTAACCACATCATTTCCTTATGGATTAATAAAGTATTCTGATTCTGATAACAGAAAGAGTTTTTTGTAGCTTCTCTCTGGTCAAAACTGGTTGTGATACAATGGCAAAAACTGAACTGTAGACGTGTGAATGTTGATATTGATCCACAAAGATTAGAGATCTTTAGAGATCGAAGATCAAATCGTCTTTACAAAGGTAGAAACAGAGATCAGAATGAAACACATTTATCTGTTTTTCTTTTTAAAAGACAACTAACAGCAGCATGACTGTGGACAGACGTGCACAGGCTGAAACACGAGTTATTTAAATTTCACTTCTGTTTCATTTGTGGCACGCTGAACTTACAGACTCAGGAATGCTGCTTGATTAATGTCAAGTCAATTATTCCAGTAGGAAAAATGGAGGTTTCTTGTTATTCTTTCTATCAAACAACTTGCTTAAAAATGTGTTTATATCATTTTATTTGACATTTTATTCGATGCAGAGATTGTAGAAAGTAACTCCGGAATAAGGAATCATTCTTATTAGAAACTAATGAAACAAAGATGTAACTCAAGCCGACATCATGGTAAAGTCCAACTATGATTGGACGTCATGAAAAGACCAGCAGCTGACGGTTAATCAACGTCTAAATGTTTGATGGCAAAAACAGAAAAAAGTTCATTGAATTGACTGAAACATATTTGTATATGAATTAAAAGAGAGAAAAAGGCTACACTGCAGTCATACGGTAAATATTTTAGTCAGAAGATTATTCATCTGTCTCATGTTCATGTTGTGCTTTATTTTTTTTCTACTCTTTTGTCCTTCTGTGGTCAAATTGGGTGTGTTCCTGGGATTTGGTGGCATCACTGAAGGTTACTTGGCAGGAGCTTCAGTTTTTGTTGTGTCTGTTTAAACATGATAGATTGCATAAAAATGGTTGCTTTAAAAAAAAACAACCCTCAGCCCTCGAGGTTGCTGCTTGCTAAATGTGAGCTGTGCAGCTTCTTCTTCCACTCGTGTTGCACTGAGAGCAAACTACACAATCCCATTCCCTGCTATAAACTCTCACTGTTCCTCAGTCTGAGTGTAGCTCTTCTCCCCCTGCATATGTTTGATTTATGAAATCCAACGTCGTTTCACCACATGGCACACCTTTGACTGCCACATTCATTGTATCGTCCATTTGTGTTAACATTAAGCTCTTAGTTAACATAAATGATTCATGAGCCTCCTCCCTGTGTCTCCTCTCTGCCGTGATGCTTCACAGTCAGGTCCCGAGCCTTCAGCATCTTCAGAAGAATCTTGTTCACACCTGCAGACTCACATCAGCACACTCGTACATGGATATGTGTGAGCTTTTCTCTAAGTCTTACAGATTAGCCTTCTCTATTAAGGACAGATCCGTCACTTTCAGGAGTTCCTCAAAGGATTCTTTCCACTGCTTGTCAGTTATCCCTGGTCAGTGCATGCAAATCATCTTCTCACTCAAAACAGCCAGGACTGATTCTGCCCTGAAGCTCTGCTCCCCTCTTAACCTCAGTGTGGAAGATGTACACCTGACCACATCCTGGTCCTCAGGTGTTTTGGTGCTTCAAAAATGCCAATTTAATGTTTACCACCCACATATGACAGCATCCGCCCCTCGGGCCACTTGTTTTTCTTACTACTGCCACGTAGTGTGAATCCCAACCTTGATACCTCCGGAAAGGCAGTCCAGCTGCTCTCCAAGGGTTTGTTTCCAGAGTGCGGAGACGAATTACACCCAGTTGGCATCACGTTTTTTCCCCAGAGAGATGATGTCCATGGAACCAGTTTTACAATAGCAACCAAACCAAGCTCTCTGCCCATTCCTCTAGCAACCACAATGCCTCACGAGCCAAGGTTCAAGACCAGGTCTGAGTATGAGGACACATTCGTATCCTTACTTCAGGTAAAGCACTGTTACCGTAAAACAGTGTAATGTTTTGTCTGCGTGTTTTCTTACCATTGAAGTTGACGGTTCTAATGTAGTTCAGCAGCACTTGTCCCTCCACAGGGTCCATGTTGTTGCAGACTCCGGAGCTGCCGGGACACATATCCTGGTGCATGTTGTGCAGAGCGTGAGCCATGGCGTAGACCGCATCGATCACAAACTGAACCTTTCCTTCCTGCTCGTAGAGCGAGTCCCGTCCGATCCTCTCGTCACCTGCAGGAACACACACTGTGTCATATAATGGGAAACTACTCGATAAGTTGACTCACAGCTGGTCCCAGACGCCCTTCAGGTGTAGCCACACCTGTACATTTCTTCTTATCGGGGTCCAGTTTGATTCCAGGCCGGGTCAGTTTACATCTGAAATCGTCTTCCCAGAACTCAGCAAACCAGATGTTCCTGCGGTTGTTCTCCAGGGAGCGAGTCATGAAGTACTGATCAAACCCTGCACAACAAAAGTATAACACGCATAAAACACAAACAGCATCGAGTCTGAAAACGTCCAGATGAATCAACTTTTTGGGATTCCAGCCTGTTGCGTTTTTGTTTTCTTGGTTTTACCGTCAATCGAAGCCCGCTTTGGCAGGATGGTGACTGCACCCTCGGCAACATCCTCCAGCTCAGTGACCGGTGAGCTTTTTGCACCCCAGCTGTCTGACCCCACAAACAGGAAGTGGCCCGTCAGGTTAGCACGTTTTGCTGCCTCAAGGACACGCCTACCAGAAAGAGACAGAAAGAATCAGACAGTAAGTGATGTGACAACACATGAGGATGAGTCCGCTGCCATTGCTACTCCTCAGCCTCTGAGCAGACACACATATGGTATCGATTTCAAAGTCGCCTCATTCCCCAGAAAACTTGACCTCTGACCTTGAGGTCAAGGTCAAAGAGATTGAAACTCATCTGAGTTTTTAATAGATGCAACTATGGTATTAATTTGAAAATTCTGACTTCCTTCTTGAGTTATCGCATTAACAAGATTTTCAGAACACTTCGAATTCCATCAACCTTAAACGGTTGAGAAGTAAAATAAAATCAGTTAAACCTGAGAAAAGTTCCAATAAGTTCTTCATATTATGACAATGTTGTAAAATATCTGCTGGTGGTTTTTGGAGGTCACTGGTTTTTCATAGTGTCTAATCACCTGCACTGCTGGTCAAAACTCCTGATCTGGACTAAACGTAAAAGGATTAATGGACTTAGTTGTGGTCAGGTTGGGTTTTTTGTTAAACAGACTTCTAGGACCGCCCACTTTCATCTGTGCAATATTGCCAAAATCAGCAACATCTGGTCTCAAAGTGCTGATGAAAAACTAGTTCATGCATTTGTTTCTAAGCTGGACTATTGTAAGTCTTTATTATCCGGTTGCTCTAAAAGCTCCATGAAAAGCCTTCAGTGGACACAAAAAGCTGCAGTGATTACTGAAAGGGACTAGAAATGGAGAACATATGTGTCCCATATTGGCTTCTGCTCATTGGCTCCCTGTTAAATCGTTTTCCTCACATACAAAGTTTCATGATCAGGCTCCATTGTGTCTCAAAGACTTCAAAGTGTCATATTATACCAAAAGAACGCTTCGCTTTTAGACTGCAGGCTTACTTATGGTTCTTTAGAGTTTCAATAAGGAAAATGGGAGGCAGCGCCTTCAGCTATCAGTGGAGCCAGCTCTCAGTTTGGGTTTTATTAAAGGTTAAAGTAAGTGCTGAATCAGCTGAAGCATCCCTTATTTAAGCTCCCATAGGATTGTTGAACCTTCCTATAATGTCACCAGAAATGGCTGCCCCTGGTGTGTTGGAGATCTCTTCTTGTTACAAAGGAGTTCTTCCTTCCCACTGTTGCCAAATGCTTTCTCACTGGGGATTGTGTAATTGTAGTTCTCTCTTTAATACTTCATGGTCTTTACCATACAGTGAGACAGTTATGAAACGGACCTTGTTGTGAACTGTTGCTACATAAATAAAAAGGGGATTTCTACAAAGTGATGTTTGTGTGTTTGTGTTTACTTGATGTCATCCTCATTGGCAAAAATGATCACGCCTCTGGCATTACTCGTCTCCATCAGACGTTTGATGATCTTGTCAAACTCTCCAGCTGTTGGCTCGCGAGGAATCTTCACCGACTGAGCGATACACACCCCACCTGACATAAAAAGAAAGATGTTACCAAGAGATGGACAGATCAAGAAAAACACGCAAGTTGAAAGAAAGCTCTGTGTACCAGCCTCTCTGGAGATCTGCATGAAGGCGTCGACTCCGCTCTCTCCATAGTTACCCTCCGAGGCCAGGGTGGACACGTAGTTCCAGCCCATGGCTTTGACGATGTCCAGCATGGCCTGAGCCTGGTATGAGTCCGGAGGAACCACCCTGGAGAAGTAGTCGTACCGGTTGTTATCACTGAGCTCCGGAGCTGTGGATGCATAGCTCACCTGAGGGATCTGAGAGACAATCATCCAACAGGTGACAGGTTTAAACAGAATCTGATCAAAGACGCGTCCTTTATCCTGACAGTCAGCGCTCAGGTTAAATTAAACACACTGGTCAGACTGGAGACACTGCTGGAGTTTAACAGGCCCGGAACACAATACGCACACACGCACGCACATAGAGGATTAATGTTGTGTAACAGCTGAGCAGAATGTGTGTCAGAGCCTCAATAAACAGAATAACAATCACATTAACGCACAACACTGCGCCTGTGTGTATGTGTGTGTGTCTGTGAGCAAAATAATGAAGGTCTTCACATTAATGAGAGCAGACCTCGTTATGACAGCCATCATCATCATCAGGGAGAATCCTCAGTGGAGCGAAACAGACATGAACTGAGTCTCACTTTACAGCCTTCACTTTTATCTCTGCACTTAATTTATGTCAACAGTGAGCACCTAGGAACGCTCCATGGCACCATCAACCCCCCACCAACTCTCTGTGACATCACCTAGCAGGGGTGCAGGTCTGTGCTCAGGTGATCGGGTCCTCTCAGCTTTCGGTTCTCTATAAAAGAAGGCGTTAACGCAGATAACGCTGCTTGCAGCTAATTGACCAGTTTGCTAAATTTGGTAGCTATGGCTCATGGGATCCATTGGGTTATAATTGTAAGGTTGGTGGTTTGACACTTGGCTGTTCTAGTATACATGCAGCAGTGTCTCTGAGCACGACACCCATCCCAAATCATGAGCTTAAAGTACGTAAATGGAGAAAATGGCTTTCAGTGCACTTTCCATTCATCGGTCAAAACATAACAGTCATGATTTAATACAGATGGGGCTCCATATGTGCCAGAAGCTGAAGTTTGTAATGTGTGATTACGTGTATTCTGCTGGGGTTTGCTTTAAAATTCAGCTGCTGAAAATATACCCGAGACACGTGTGTGTGGTTCACGGACACTCAGTCAGGAGTGTAAACCCGGTTCTAGACTGAACCTTCAAACCCGGCTCTGAACGCTCAAAAACCCTTTAAAAATCTGACCTAATTTGAGGACACACATCTTCACAAAAACGCACACAGAGAGCACCCGTAACAGAGTCATTAAAAGCTTTCATTAGAGTCAGTCAGTCATCCAGACACAAAGTGTCTGTTTAAAACATTAATCCACCAACCAGACGGCTTCATCCATTCACTGTCTGCCCTACTGTACCTGTCTGTCTCTAAGAGTGTATGTTAAACCAGATTAGCCATCCTTATATATATATACACAATCCATAAGAAGTTATGGGTTGTATAGAAAACATGGGCGTGATCGTCGTGACATCACCTACTAGGTTGTAAAATCAATGCCGTTGCTGTCTGGGTTGTTATGAAAGAGGGGCGGATCTGACTGAGAAACCAAACAATACTGCACAATCATCTGAAAGCATACCTTTGAACCCAATGCCCTTTCATGTTTTTCTAACAAGAGCCACTGCCTGCTGACCACAAAGCTCTTATAAGGAGGGCAGTTTTAAGATAGTGGTGTCTTCACCATCCACACCTAGAAGATACGTACATATTGTATATGCATGGGTCTGTGGGTGAAATTTGTCTGTGGCATCTGCAAAAAGCACCATTACAACACACATGCACAATCAACCTACACTTGACTGCTCTTAGTTTTGCACCCAAAATGGGAAACCTGAACTATAGATACTGAAAATGAAAGCCAGACACCACATTTAATTATTATAATACAGTCACTCTTGATATATGACAGAGAGCGGCGATCTAAAGTGTACTCCTACATAAGTCGATTAAGTTGATGCAGCCCCTTTGAAACCAAAAGAAACAACTCAGAGAAATTGTACAATTCAAAAATGCTAATCTATAGAAGTTGTGGTGGCGGGTATACTCATATTCATCATTAAGAAACCAAGAACAACTTCAGGCTTCTTTTTAACACAAAAGGGTCACAGCTCTGTTGAGCCTTGTAATCCTTTAGTTCTCATATTAAATACTTTATGAAGTTCTATATAAATAAAGGCTGTGGTTCGTTTTTTGATCTTCAGCTGCTTCCTGCAGATGGCCCAGATACATCACCAAGCACAGATGCTTGCTTCTAAACCAACCTCAATATTCCATCCAAACCCGGCTCGGGTGTGAAATTTATGGTTTTGAGGGGTTTTGTTGTTAACTCAGTTTCCCTGGGTCTTCCCTGTTGTAGTTTTGTGTCTTATTTTGAAATAAATATTTACACATTACCATAGTGACCAGAGAGCACTAAGGGGCAGAGAGGAGGGTGTTACTCTCAATGTTGTCGGTGCATTTCAGGAGGACGTTGCTAATAAAGTTACACAATTACAAACAGAATTTATTATTATATTTAAAAAAAATACCACAGTTTATGTTTTGGTCGTATCATTTTATTTTGTTGCATTTATCCACAACACCTAAAGGCCGGTGGTGGAAATATTGTCTGACATTAAACCGTCCGTGGCACAAAAAAGTTTGGGGACGGCTGGGCTGCATATATAAACCTTTAACTTTGAGCCTTTTAGCTGATATCCAGCCTCTAACGCTGACAGCCTCTAACTATCTCCTCAAAGACTCACACATGGACTCGTCTCCATATTTGTCCTGCTGGATCTCAGTCCTGCATTTAGTTCATGTTAATGAAGAATGATGCAAACAGGCTTCTGTGATAGAGCCGGTACTTTTTAAACTTTACAGGTCAAAGTCTGGGTCACGGTCTTATCGTCAGCGCTGAATGAGGTTACTGAGATCCATCCATAAGGTTATGCTTCAATATTGCCCAGACTGCTGGGGGGCTTCTTATAATGCACTCACCACCTCAACCAACTCTGCTGTCTTTTGCTCTCCCTGCATTTATGTGTTATTAATAACTATTGAATATCATTAACTTTGCGTTTTTGGTCTCCTGTAGTTTGTGCTTTGTCACTGCTATTCTTACACCTCCTCGTACTGGTATCATCGGCTCCTGGGCTAAATCAACAATGTGTGTTATTATTATTTTGTTTGTTGTCTCCCTATGATCTTTTCTAAGTGTGCTCGAGGCGGCTTCCTGTTAAAAGGGTGTTTTATTCTCCCTCATGTTGCTAATAGGAGAACAGTTGGCCTTCTCTCTATAGAGTGAGTCCAAGGGTTTTTATCTTGAAATAGAAACTGCTTTGAATGGATCAGTGCTGTATAAATAATAAATAAAGAATGAACTTGAAAAAAACAAATCTAATTCTGCACGTGTTTTTCAGACCACCATACAAATGAACACACATTTTAATTTCACTTACATGAAGAATTTATGTCGTTCAAAAATGAAATAAATAAACCATGAAGTAAAATAAAAAATAAACTAACAAATTCTCAACTTTCTAAACAATTTTTTGTTGTAAATGATGATCTAATATAAAATAAACTGAACTTCATTCTACACCTGATTTAACTCACACTGCTGTGTTCTTGTTTCATTATGCAATGGCATTATCCCTTTGTTAACTGTGCAGAGTCTAATCTGACTGGGAAATTATACTTATTGTTTTGTAATTGTAATCTAACAAACAATAAGGTCTCCATTTTTGGATTTACCAGATTTAATCTGACCAACAATGTTGGGATTTTGCCCAGCTTTTGTGTTTGAACTCCTTCCCCTCCACAGTTGCTTTTCAAAAATTATTTTCTATAAATTCAAACTGCTCAAGAATATCCACCAAGAAGCTCTTTAACATCCAAATGATGCCAGTGATACATATACTCCAATAGCCACTCTATTTCTTGTTCATTACCTTACTTTAAAGGGATCCCAGTCCATATGTGCACCAGTCTCCAGCACCAGTGTATGTTTATGAAGTCTTTTTGCAACCCCATGTAATCTAAAACAAGACATTTGATGTATTTTGCTCTGTGTGGAGTAAATACTGAGTAATCTCTCAGTTTTTAGTTCAATACTTCACAACCTCCAGTTATTTTAACCATCTTTAGGGCTAACTCGCTATAATCTCTATATTCATGCTGTATAAAGACAGGTGTGCTCTTACTTCAAAAAGCCGCAGGATGTTGGCCACCATGATCGACACAGAGCTGGCTGATGCTCCGATCACTCCCACCACCCTCTCCGGCTTTCGGATGATGGGCGGCTCGCCATTGGAGCAGCGAATGTCGGATGTGTCTTTCTGGATAAGAGCCTGAACAAAGGTGAGTGACTGTTCCAGAGCGTAGGTGTCTCTGGAGCAGGTGTCCAGGATCCGGGCCCCAAGTGTGATATTTGGCAGCAGCTCAGGGTCGCTGTTAATCTGGTCCAGAGCGTACAGCATGGCCTCCATGCGGTGGATCCCCTTTTCCTTCTTTAGCTCCCCACAATTTACACCATGGGGTCCGCGGGCATGGATGGGGAACAGCCCGCCCAGAGTGATGTCACCTGGTATCTTTATGGAGTGGGGGTGGAAGTGCTGGTGAGAAGCGCTCACCTGGACCACCTGTCCACCAGTCCAGAGGCAGAGAGATAGCAGGAGGCGGGGCCACAGATGATATTGGTAGAAAGTGCAGAAGAAGACATGAAGGTAATGAAGATGACGATGATGGCAGAGGGGGAGAGAGGATAGGGCAGGGCCTGATGATGTCATACTGAGGTGATGTTCAGAACTGAGCTTTCATCCTGCTGTGGAAACCTAAGGAGACAAGAAACAGTCAGTGGTGTCAGTAACTCCACTACGACTCAAAGATTGTCCTGGTTTTTGTGAAGAAAATAAGACCTGGGTTGATCTAATATAGCCTGAAAATGATCAGAACTGTTGCATAATAATCATAACTCATTAGACTGGTTCTCTGTGTAGGCATACAGAGGCAATATTTCACTACATTAGGAAAAAATGTGTCTAGTTCAGAGTCAGAAGAATCAGCTTGTGTGGGTTTGATAATGGCCAACAGGATGGCGTGAACTTTATTTCAGCTCCATGATGGAAATTAACAAAATGAAATAAATTTGATACAATTTGTGTTTGCTGTGCTATCACATATCACCACAAAAATGTGATAAGCAAAATACAAACAGAAACTGGCACAGGTCCTCAAATGGCTGCTTCATTAAACGGTCAGAGCCAAACTCTGCGAGGCTGTGAAAGGACAAGCGCACAGTTTAGCTTTTAGGGGCATTTTGAGGCTACAGTCAAACCCACAGTTGCTTCACACACTCAGTTCGCCAGATTTATTACTTCCTCTTTGATGATCACAGCAGTTTTCAGCTGTGCTAACATTTTAAAGAGATAAACTTTATTAGCAATCACAGTTCCAGTGGAACAGAGGAAAAGCTGGCTCTGTTCTTCTTCTTCCACCTGCTCTCTTTTGGGGTCACCACAGCAGATCATCTACCTCCACTGCACCCTCTAAACCATCCCCTCAACACTCTGCATGTCCTCTTTCACTGCATCCATGAATCTTCTCTGTGCTCCTCCTTTTCCCCTGCCCGGCAGCTTCATATTCAGCATCCTTTATCCAATATATCTGCTCCTCTGCACATGTCCAAACCTTCTCAACCTCATGTCTCTAACTTTGCCTCCAAACCGCTGAGCTGTCTTTTGCACCTTGCACCACCTCTTATCCTTTTGTCAGTGTCACTGTCTCCAAACCTCCGTTAGAAATAATAAACTATCTAATGATGAATGACTCCAATAATCACTGCCATTTAACACACTACTAATCAAATTAAAGTTGAATCAGATAAAATGCTCCAAATCTCTAAGCTCTACTGTACTCTTTATTTTTTGCTCCTTCAGCAGTTTGACACATCGTACGTGGCAGATGAAAGCACCAGAGAAGACCAAAGATAAGCTTAATTGCATGTTTCAAACTCACCATAAAAAAAAGAAAAACCGCTTTTTACACAAATTAAACAAAAGTGCGAGCCATGTTAACGAGACTCCAGCTTCACTCAGATCTTTTCCTCCTCCTTCCTTCTTGATTTTCCCAGAGGAACACTTCCTGATTAGATTAGCAGTCTAGTAATGATCAGATGATGTATTCTCACTAAGCACTCCCTGGTAAAGCATTATCTCTATATTCATGGAAAAATTTTGTTTCCTAGTACTGAAAAAAAATGCAGACTTAACCTTTTTTACTTTTGAGTGAAAGTCAGAAACTTATGTCTGTGCTGAATTTAATTAAGGATGTTGGATCCATCAGCAGCTCAGTTTGTTCTTGAAGTAGAAAGTCAGTTTGATATGTGTCATATTTTAATCTTAAATTAAGATTTTATTAACAGGATCATCCAGTGAGCCTGGTGGTTACTGAAGAGCAGCGAGAGCCTGTTATCAGTGAGCCGGAGGGGCTTTCAACAGAATGAGTCTTCAAAGAGGAAGATGGAAGTCCTGAAAAAATGATCTGCAGCGTGTGAGGCAAGAAGCATCTCTCAGCTCAACATCCTCCAAAAATTCAATATTATTGAAAAAAGCAATCTAAAGTTTAACAGTAATAGAGCGACCATCAGAACATAGACATTAATCACTTTCATGTATCTATTTATTGATCAGTTAAGTCACAAATATATTGATCAGATGAGTTCAGCTCATTGAATGTTTACACAGCCAAATGCGTGCTGCACATCACATTCACTCCTCCCCGGAGGTTAATCAGTTATCTGGGTTTAAAAGAAAAATAACCCTCACAGTTGACCATTACATAAAAGCAGCTTGTTTTCCGTGTTCGCCTGATAGTCCTGCTGTATCGTGGACTGGTTTCATTCACTGGTTCTGCTGGAATCATTTTCTCTGACTGGTTTTCCTTCACCAGGTTCTGCACTCACCGCAGCGGGATCCCTCTCCTCGCGGTCCGAGCTCAGTCCCGAACCCGCTCCGCCTGCAGGTCCGCAGACAGCCGCCGCTCCTCTCCGGTAAACTCTCCGCTGGTCCCGGCGACTGAGTCAAACTCCGGTTCACCTCCTGCTGCTCCTCCAATCAGCGGACTGAATATCCCGTCTGTCTCTCCACCTGCCTGTCTGTCTGTCTAATTAAAACATGCACACTAACGCTCGGCGTGCACTGGTTTTACCATCCTTATGAGGACTGGGCTGAGGACTTCCCTGCAGCGCGAGGACCACGTTTTGCTCGCTGCTGTTTGAAGGTTTCCGCAAATCAGGTTGAATCATGTTAATGAGGGTCTTTGCGAGCACACAACGAGAAAGTAGGTGTGTGTGTTCCGTGAACATGTTTTTACTTTATTATTAGCTTTTTAATTTAGCCCAGTGATTATTTTAGAGTCGATCTCTGAAGGTCAGGTGTGACAAAAAGTACAATTTTACTTATATAGGACATTTCAAGGTAAATATAAAATGCTTCACAACAAAAAAGTTACCTATAAACAAGTTTAAAAGAATGATATTGAGTAATTTTTTATAAACAGACTGAATCCACCGATCTCAGGCTGAGAGATGGGGGTGATTCACCGTCCATACGGAGCTCTACAACTAAAAACCAGATTCTTAAAGTGGACTCTGAAGCTAATGAGGAGGTTTTACGAAGACAAATGAACAATGAACAACAGCAATCCAGGGGTGATGAAATAAAAGCATTAACATTTTTAAGTGAGTGAACATCTGTAGTGAAAGCCGAGGTTTCTGAAAAGGACCTGCAGTTTCCTTTAGCTTAGGCACAAATCTGTGCTGAAGGACTTCTGTTTGGTCTTCACTAAGCTGGAGAAACCAGTAACCACCCTACTTTTAATAAAGCATAGGCATATCCAATTTCTGTAACTCAGAAACATCTCTGGGCAGCAGTTATAAGAAATGCCCTGAAAAGTGCCCAAAATGTACCAAGCTGACCCTTTGTTTACCGACAGCCACCACTGCTGGCTTCCGTCACTTCTGAGTGTTTACCTGCTCAGGTGTCGGACAGGTGTTCAGTGTTTACCTCCTGATGTTTAAACCCACTTTGATCTTCCTGTGTGTAGTGATAACAACATCTGTTGCTAGGGAACATCTGCCTGTAAATATTCAGTGTCAAAAACAATAATAATAACAAAAAAGTTCGGAATGACAAAAACTTCTTTGAAATTATTTCAGTTTATTTCTGCAGCTGCCAATCATGTCAGCAGAAGTGCATCATGGGAGATGGTGTTTATTTATTAGTTGCCCTTTCTCTCCTTACTTCTGTGTGGAAAATCCACACACTGAAGAAGCTTTTTTCAGCTGCTCCCTTATTCACAACGGCACAGCAGGCAGCTCGACATGTTTTAATTTGCTAGATTTGTATTTATGTCAGATGTCCTACCTGAAGTAACCCCAACAGGCTTTGTGTGTGGACCCTCCCATGAGAAAAGACAGACTGTATATAAAAGATGGACACCGGGCATTGCTGTTAGCGTCTGGATTTTGAAGCCATAACCACGAGTGCCTCCAGAATTTTTTTCATATGGGGGCCACTAAAAATATTGAGATGGCGCACCAAAAACAGAACAGTGCAGGGACACAACGAAGGAAGGGACGACGGGAAATCGTGAAGGCATGACAAAAGAATTGTATACAGTTAATTCAAAATGATACACAATATTTCAACTCACTGTGAAGTGTCTTCCTGTCTCTTGTGCTCATGTTTAAAATAACCAAGACTGGACAGTCTTGTAAATTTTGGGGGGCGGCCAGTGGCCCCCCTGGCCCCCCTTGGTGGCGACCCTGGCCATAACATTTGTCCAAAAATGGCTGGATCTGAAAGGTGCTTCATCAATGAAGTTCATTATTTTAATTGTTGCTGTCACAATAATAAAAGAAAAGAATAAATCCATTTCATGTCAAAAAACTTTATCTTAATTGCCCCTCAGGGATAAATAAAGTTTTTTTGACTTTGACTTGACCTAAATGAAATTTAAACTCAACAGGTGAAAATTCCAGACACGATTTCTACAAGCAGTCATGAAGCTCTCCATTGTGGCTTGATGCTTATAGTCATCAGTCAGTAAGAAGCTTTAACACATCAATCCTCTTGTTTTCCATCAGTGAAAAGCGAGGACATCCCAAAGCTCGCCGCTGTATTTCTACCCCACCCCTTAATTAAGCGACCCTTAGGCACTCTAAACAGAATCACACTCATCATGGACTGAGAAGGTGGACTGGAAACGAGCCAGTGTTTCTGCCTATTTCCAGCAGAAGAAAAGCTTGAACACAACAGTAATGTGTGTTGCACCTGAGGGTAAGACAAGATCGTCTCAGTAGAAACAACAGAAACAATGTTTTAATAAACTAAATGAATCCAGATGTGTCTGTAGTGCTAATCTCCCTCTATAAATATTGACATATCTAAATATGAAGAATATGCAAGCAAGAGGGCCACCCTCTAACCTCTGACCCCTGCTCTTCTGCAGAGCAGCTTCTCTAAACGCAGAAGTATTCAGCATCTGCTCGGGAAAGTCAGGGATGAACGGCGCAGACAGGAGGAGCCACTGACTGATAACCAGTTCTGTGTCTCCACCTGCTGGACTCAAACTGAACTTTATTTAAACAGGAACCTCCTGTGTGAACACAGCAGTGTCATTAAATCCACACAAGACAAATGCTCAATCAGCCTCTTCTTACTGGACAGTTTCCCAATAATCAGCTGCTTGTGTCTTTTGGCTCAGCAGCTGATTGGTCAGTGTCCATTCGAGGCCGTTTGCTGTGCGCCATTTCTGATTGATCGGCATCTCTGAAGCCTTCGGGGGTGATCTGGTATTGCACCATGGTTTCCACGTGACATGGAGACTTAAAGATGGTCGCCAGACGCCGCGACCCTTCCCACTGTAGGAGGAGCCTGATTGTAGGGGCGTGGCCCCAACACTCCCCAAGGGCAGGGACAATGTGCGATTGGCCGTCCCGGATCCGGGTCGTCATCTGGTTGGTGATTACCACTGCAATGTTATGGTTTATTGCCATGGTGATTAGCTGCTGGCCGACGCCATTAAGGAGGTGTGTCCTTTGTGAAAGCTCGTCAAAGAGCAGGCGGAAAGGAAATGCCACACTGTCGATCACCAGGAGGCGGATCTTTGGATGCTGGGACAGGAAGTCAGGAAGTAGATGGAGCTCAGCTAGCAGCTCCACATAGTCATGGCAACGCACCTGAGTGAGGCGAGATAGAGAGCCAATCAGAATTTTAGAAGTTTGCAGATGCATAGTGACATCACTGCATACATCACTTAGTAGACATTACCAAGAAGATGTTGGACAGGATGGTCTCCACGGTGAAGGTCTCCATGGCGGCTCGTTGCTCATCGTCCTCAGCCAATAAGGAGCAGTGTCTAACGGCGGCTGCTGCGATGTCGGTGACCCTCTGAAGCAGGAAGCTGCCCACTGTGTCAATAAACATCACCTGACCTTCGACCCCCCCGAAGCACTGAGGCACCTGAACATCCACCGCCAGCTGCAGACTGAAAGGGCGACATCATCACTCACTTTACTGATCCACATCACGGTGACTAATTTTCCTCGACTGTTTTCCTCACGCCATCATCACAGCTCCAAAACATCTGTAAGGTTATAGATGATGGTGTGTGTGTGTGTGTGTGTGTGTGTGTGTGTGTGTGTGTGTGTGTGTATTTCTTACCACAGCTGCGTTTTTCCGATTCCCGGAACTCCACAGACTTCCGTTATTTTCCCGACAGGGATTCCTCCTCCGAGACATTCGTCTAGCTGAGAGGAGAATGTCACGATGCTCCTTAACTCCTCCTCCTTCTGCAGGAGCTCCAGAGCGGTCAGAGATGCTGAGATGTCACCACTTCCGCCTCCTCCTCCTCCACCTTTCACAGCCTTCAGCACCTCCACAGCCTCCTCTTCGCTCAGGCCGGTCTCTGAAATGAAACTCCTCGATAAATCTCACGTACTTGTTTTCTTCCAAAGGCTCAGCTGTGTTTCACATAAAAAGCAGCCTGATGTTTATTGTGATGAAGAACGTGACTCAGTTCAGTGTCAGTGTTTTGAGCACCTTCCTGTCCATAAGTCTGCATTTCAGCAGAATATAAAAGGTAAACAAACAAACAGCTTTCAGCCATCCCTGCTCCTTATTACAAACGGTCTTCTCAGAGGCTATGAGAAAACCATGAGTTACCAGGACGCTGTGAACCTGTTTTAGCTGTGATTTTTACTGCTGCAGGGCTTTAAAAGACAGACGAGCTAAAATGTGACACATTTTGACCGGAGTTTTTGGGAACTGTGGGGGGAAATGGAGCGGTACCTTTGCTAAGCTTGTCCGGTTTGAAGTCCAATAGGTCCGCGGTGAGCTGGAAACCAGCACTACCCAGTTTCAGCCTCACAGCCTGGCTCAGAGGCAAACTGGACACCGGTCTCTGCATCTCCGCTGCTAAACGCTAACAGCTTCAAAGCAACCCGCCGTCACCGGCGTGCGTTTCACACGCGAAAACAAAAACTTACATCCGGATTGAATTTCAAAATAAGAGCCGTTTGACTTCCTTCAGCTGTTAATGATCTCTTGTTTCACTTTTTGAAAAAATAAATAAATCTAATATTGGTCCTGAATTTGGGATCCTCCTGTTTGCAGCATTTCTCGCCAGGTTTCCTGAAGGTTCGATGACTGAGTGCAGAACATGGTTCCTGGGATTTATTAAACTGAAAAAACAAGGTGGAAGAAATACAGCTTAGATTAAAGTTTGTAGAGAAAAACACTGCAGGATTTTTAGACTCATGAACCGCCAATGTCCTAAAGATGGAGCTGCGCTAGAATTCAACATCATATTGTTTTTAAGAAATATTTTACAAAGTCGAGAAATGATTTTTCAGACTCTTTATTTAAGTAAATATCATAATCTACAGAAGTAACAGTACATGAAGTTCAGCATGTGAAAATACTTTATAACTAATTATTCAGAATCATATCCATGGCACTAATGAATCAGACATACTAGTCCATTAATGTGTATACCACTTTAATGTTGTAATTGAGAAGTTTTTCATTATTTCTGTACTGCCACGCAGCGATGGCTATAATAATACAGCAGAACGTAGTAGTAAAATAACAGGTAATACCTAAAGCTTTAATAAAAATGCTATGGAGTTTAAGGTACATTTTGCCCACCTCCCCCAGCTTTGACATCATTTCACACAATAAATAAATAAATAAATAAATAAATAAATAAATAAATAAATCTGATTAAAAAATTGTTTCAACAAATAAACTGCTGGGGAAAGACAAAATTTTTTCCTTTATGAAAGAAGATTATACAACGCCCACCTAATGTTTTATTTTGAAGGCATAACCGGAAGTCAACTGTCAGCTGATCTTTGTTAGTGCGACGCTCTGTTTCGTCAATCACATGCGACGGTTTGCGCACGTGAAACATAACTGTGACAGAAGTTCGTCAAAGAAACCTAAAGTAAGCATTTATTGTGAGTTTTAAGTGTTTTAGTTTGAAAAAGTCTGCACGCGGAAGTTATTCTGGGTCCAGTTTTGCTGCTCTCGCGATTATCTCTTCAGTCTGAGTCACGTGCAAACACGTTTTGTTTTATAGAGATGGAGAGAAGAGAGGAAGACGAGGACACGAAGGCGCTTGCTCAGACTGAAGATGAAGAAGAACAAGACGAGGAGGAGAAGCGGGAAGATGGTGATTTTGATGATGATGAGGAGGAGGAGGAGGGAGCTGCTGCAGACAGAAGAGATGATGAGGATAAAGATGTTGGTGACAAAGACGCTGTTGAGGTAAAAGAGAAGAAGAAGAAGGTAAAGAACGTATTTCAGGACAGGAAGTGCGTCCCTGGAATCATCTACCTGGGTCATATTCCTCCGAGGTTCCGCCCCAAACAGCTGAGGAACCTGCTATCAGTGTACGGAGAGATCGGACGCATATTTCTACAGCCTGAAGGTACAAGTACTACCAGAATACACACAGATATTACTACCACAGTATAACACAGACAGTATGTGGTGCAGATATACTCATTCGATACACACACAACACTAACGAATGAACGAAAACAAACTGTACCTGGATCAGTAATCTAGAGTACCAGCTCTCTGTGCTTTCTGGGTGTTTCTGGGAGTGATGGAATTTAAAAAAAATGAAACAAGGGTCACTGTTTCATTTTTCACAGTTTATGTCCATCCATCTATGCATTTTCTTCCGCTTATCCGGGGTCGGGTTGCAGGGGCAGCAGCCCGAGCTGAGAAGCCCAGATCTCCCTCTCCCCAGCCATCTCCTCCAGCTTATCCGGGGGAACACCAAGGCGTTCCCAGGCCAGCCGAGAGATATAATCTCTCCAGCGTGTCCTGGGTCTGCCCTGGGGCCTCCGTCCGGTGGGACATGCCTGGAAAACCTCGCCCAGGGGGCATCCTTGTCAGATGCCCAAACCACCTCAACTGGCTCCTTTCAGTGTGGAGGAGCAGCGGCTCTACTCTGAGCCCCTCCCGAATGGCCGAACTTCTCACCCTATCTCTAAGGGAGAGACCAGCCACCCTTCGGAGGAAACTCATTTCCGCCGCTTGTATTCGCGATCTCGTTCTTTCGGTTTATGTCCTGAAAAAAAAAAATACACAATTAAAAGCTTCTCCTGGATATAAAAATTCCAGAGGGTCCAGTCCAAAAATGCCTTTTTTTGATTAACCTACAGACAGGCAGTGCTCTGAACTCTCAGACTTAAACCTTGTGTGGATGCCTTTTGTTATGGAGCGATACTAAATGTTTAAAGCAGAATTTTTCAGCGAGTGTCTGCATTCTGCTTGTTTTTTGGTTCTGTTTCCCCTCGAGGGGTTATTTTATACGAAATAAAACACTCCACGAAACGCACTCGAGCTGTAATTTTACAGTCAATGGTTTTATATCACATGTGGGCAAGAGTCAGCCTTCAGAACATCTCACTTCAGCCCACAACATCCTAAAAGGAAAACAGAACTCCTCCTCCAGAAATCAATAAGAGGCAGCGTTAAGCCAAGATGTCCCGAACTGCAACGGGTCTGTACTGCTCTATAACTCGACTCCAGATTTACCGCTGACCTGATCATCCCAACAAAAGATCTTTAACTAACAAAGATGTTAGGGCCTTGGGAGGCTTACTGAAATAAAAATAAATAGAGGAAATATCCTTACTTCTAGTCTGTTTGGTGACATCTTTATTAAACATTATTTAAACTCTTAACGGATGTATTTATTGAGACCTTGGATGTCTATAAGACTGAGTCAGCTGCTTTCAAAAAGGTTTGTTTTTATTGAAATATAGGAAACATAACATGTTTAAAATTTTTACGATAAATATTCTAAATTTATCACCAAAAAAGTTTAAGGGACCTAATCTGTGTTGAGAAAATGTACACTCAAAGATCAAATGAGTGACAAATTAAAAAACCTGAATCAGTGGGTCTGATGTGGAGTTGGAGAACGTGGCTACCAGTTTTGTGGGTCCACCTGTCCTGTTGGGGGACAGGTAAAGTTCTGAGAGGCTAACCTGATCCTGTGATGGTACGTTTCAGCCATGTTAAACACTTGATCTCACACGTCAGCGCCACTGCATGAACAGCAAGTGAGGAAAAGTGAAGCTTTCACCATAGCCCCTCAGATATTTATCACCTGTTAATGTTCGATGTGCTCATCTTGCAGACAGACAGGTGAGGAAACGGAAGAAGAAGGCTGGGCTGCGGAGGTGTGACTTCACAGAAGGATGGGTGGAGTTCAGAGATAAACGTGTGGCTAAGAAAGTGGCGGCGTCGCTCCACAACACGCCGATGGGAACCAGGAAACGCCAGCGCTTCTCCTCTGACCTGTGGTGCATGAAGGTAGGTCTCTTCTTCCCTATTAATGCACACCGGTTACGCTGAAAATGCAGACAGACAGTTGTTTAATGTCATCATAGTGTCAAATAATTTGTCCCTACTGCTTACCTGTGTCCGCAGTACCTGCACAGGTTCCAGTGGATTCACCTGAGTGAGCGGCTGGCCTACGAGCAGACGGTCCTAAACCAGAGGCTCAGGACTGAAGTTTCACAGGCGAAGAGAGAAACAAACTTCTACCTGAACAACGTGGAGAAGAGCGCTCACCTGGACAAGCTGAGAAAGAAGAGGCAGAGAGACGGAGAGCAGGTAAATGCTGAAGCACGAGCTGAAGCGACGAATGTTAGCCCTGCTCAGGCAGAGACGCACGTTCGCTCTAAAACTGTTTGTCATCGTCAGGTGGAAGAGAAGACGTGGGACTTCACTCAGCGCCAGACGGAGGAGGAGATCCAGATGAAGAAGAAGAGGAAGAAGGACTCTGTTTTGCAGAAGCACCTGGACAAGGCCCGCCTCATGGAGCAGAAGAGCCAATCGAATGTCTCGCTTCTGACCAAAATTTTCAACTCCAAACCGTCACAATGACAACAGAGAGATGCTTCATGAACTCCTGGACCAATGTTTCCATAGAAAGTGTAGATTCCTTTCCCCAACCAATCAAAGGCCAGTTTTGGCAGGGGAGGGGGCGGAGCAAAGGGAGTGGAGGAGAGCCAATATGGAGGAGTCATTCCACTTCCTTTTCAGCTCATTGTATAGAAATTGTTGTGATTAACTTACAGGTACAGAAGAGGGCGCCCAGTGAAGCTAATGGCAGTGCCGCTAACATGTCTGAGCTGAAATACACAACACTTATATTTAGATTTTATTAAAGCAAAGTTGAGTTTGCTCATAAGATGCTAGCATTCTGCTAAAACATGCTGATTGGTCTGTCACCTCGAAGCACGTTTCCCAGTGATGACTCCCAACAGGCGTTACAAGCTTAGTTTAACCAGAGCAGGAAGTTTCCATGTGTGGATCCGGGCTGCTGACAGAAATTCTCTGATACTCACTTCAGCAGAATGTGGTGCTGCGAGGTCTCTTAAACCTTCAGAAAGATATTTGACTGCAGTCGAAGATCCACAGGGCCTCATATGGTACACGCTACCCTGTGAGTGTCCACTGAGAGTCTGGAGTGGGAGTTCTGGATTATATTAAAATATTTTTGGAAAGATTCAATATTTTTTCTTCACGTGTTATTTTATGTTAATGTTTGTGCGCTGTTCCAGCGATGCAGTGTTGGTGAGCAGACATTTCTGCCTGGGTATCTTTTCGGGATCAGCTCACATGTCATCAGGCTTGAGGACAGAAGCTGGGGTCATTTCTGAGAGAAGAAAATCACTGGGGACAAATTCTGTGGGCTGGATCTGCTGATCACTGGAGAATTACTATTCAAAGGTCTTGAGCCACTCCTGGTTTCTTGATATTTTGTTAGGAAATTGGGAAACAGTTTGAATAAACTCATGGGTTCATGAGCATGAAATTCGATATTTGATATGACGCCTTTATTTTTTCACCACAGCCTTCAGGAATAGTTTTCCAAAGTTGTTCTTTGGATGTCGGCTGCCTTTTGTTCTCTGTGACGATGATCCCACACTGCTTCAGTGATGATGAGGTGTGGGCTCTGGGGAGGCCGATCCATGACTGATTGTGTTTTTATATGCAGCTTTTACTGCATTGGCAGTATGTTTGCAATCACTGTCATGTTCAAAAATGAAGTTGTTGCTAATTAGACCCCACAGATGGTATTTTATGTATCAAAAGATGTTGATACTCTTCTGCATTCATAATTCCATCAGTTTTGACAAAATCTCCAATAACACTGAAGTCCAAACCCACATGATGACAGAGGCTGTTTTATAGATGGCTGCAGACACTCACTCTCTCCTGACCTCCTCCATACGTATTGATGACTACTTAAACCAAACTCTGTACAACCTGAGGCAGGATTTTTGAGTCATGTTCCTTTGTAGCCACCCTTCCACTGATACCATTTGTGATGAGGCTTCAGTGATGAGTGGATCAACTCAAAGACCAGACATGTGTCAGGGCTTTTTTTCCTGTTTCTTAAAGGACATTACTCCACGTGTCCAGTTACTCTCCACATTATGTCAAGATATGGACATAACAGCGAATCAGCTTGCTGGTCTAACAGTCATGTTTGGTCATTTTTTATAGATTGAAAAGCAATGAACGAACAAATTATGTGTTTGTGACGAGCTACTAACAAAGTGATTATTTAACTTTTTATTTAGTAAAAGTATAAAAAATATCCCTCATATCCAAGTGTGACTTATTAACTAAATTGTTTGTATAGCAAACAAACGACTGGCTTCTTTTCGGAACAATTTCTTGTTGTTTTTAGCTGCTCTGTTTGTATAATCAACATGTTTACATATTTAATAAAAAATATATATAAAGAAATGAAAAGGGGCGGGGACACGTGCCGGGTTGTTACGTCACCGACGGTGCCGTGAGCGTCTCCGTCAGGACGCACCGGAGGAGCGGAGCTGAGCAGAGCAGCAACATGGCTGCAGATTACTGGGAGCCAGGAAGATCCGAGAAGCCGTCAGACTGAACCGAGCCACGGATAACCCGGGACAGACCGGGATAAACCCTCCCGGTGAGTAACGGTCACCCCCGGGCCTCGCGTGTAACCGGAAAACCGTCTTTATCAAATGGTGAGTGAGTCGTTGAGGGAGCAGCGGCCGCTCCGCCTCCGCTGCTATTTATAACAGTGAGGAGGACGGTTTACTGCAGGAAATACACGGCTCCCGTCCTCGCCTCTCCAGCTCAGAAACACACAGGCGTAGGCAGGTCCACGGAGACGCGACACCCGAAGCGGCAGAACACAAACAACAGCTGCCACGGGGACACACACACGTAGTTTCAGTTCCCGTTCCGTGCCGTCAGATCCACGGGCAGTGACGTAACGCATCTGTCAGGTACATGTCCTGTCACTCAGCCAGGTGTTAGCCGTCAGGTGTGCACGTGACATGAAGCGGATCTAAGTGGCTGTTTGGGTTCATTAGTGAGTGCGGGTACTTCCTGCTACACAGATCCGAGGCCTCGAGTCTTTTCATCAACACTGAGTAACATCACACTCACCTGTGTGCGTCAGATTCACCAGTGGAAACTCGTGCCCGCGTTTTCAGGGTGTTCCGTGGGATTAGTTTTAAGTGTCACGCGATTACCTGCAGGTGAGATGAGAGTGCATGTAGTGATTTCAATGTGAGATGAGCATAAAGAGGATGATGTCTCAGGTAAACCAAATCCATAGGTGACATGAATACAGGTGGTCATGTACAGGTGAGCCGAATCTATAGCTGATGATCTACAGGTGATGATGTTCAGGTGAGACGAGTGATTCTTGTGAGGTAGACCTATTCGGCTGTGGTGTGGCAGGTGATGATGGTGAATGAATGGTAGATGAATATGCACAACTACTAATTCAGGCATGATGAGTCAGATGTTGAGGCGTTCAGGTGTTTCCAACTGTTTGGCTATTTACATTTGTCCTTTTATTTCTACCTGTCCAGGCGTGGTCTCCAGACTGGCAGCCCCGCCCCCCTTGGCGTCACGTCCCCCTCTCCCCCCTCAGCCCCCGCTAATGGAGAGGATGAGGAAGATCAAACGGCAGCTGTCACTCACTCTGGGGAGGGGTGGGTCAGGGGGAGGGGACAGGACACTGAGTGACACCATCACTCAGGAAGCAACGTCACACAGCGACTCAGGTAATCCTGTCAGGTGTGAACAGAGGCCTGTGCCGAGATTTTAGAGCTCAGCGCTGGGTTTTCAATTTTTATGATGGCGGCTTTAATTAATGCCACACACCTGGCTGCTCAGGTGCAGGTTATGCTTGAGATGAGAGATCAGCATGGAAAATTGCTGTCCACTGGATATAGTGTCACCATTCCTAGAAGATGTCTTGAACCTTGATGGACAGAGATATATATATATATATATATATATATATATATATATAAACAAACATACAACAATAAATGGGAAATTAAAGTACTCTTATTTTCCCCTTATACAACATGTCATAAAGAGAAAAAAGGTAAAGTCCTAAAAATAAATAATGAAACTGGGAAATTCTTTGGTGCTCCCATTCCTGGGACATGTGAGCTTTGTCCAGTTTCCCTACATTACTGACATCTGTGAGAGAGAGAGAATGACCAGCTAACTATAAATTCCCTTGGAATTTACCTCCGAGTGATTTTTATTCACCGCGTGGGTGAACATCACCCGACGTTAGTGTTCTAGGGTTAAATACTTTATATGTTATATGAAATTTGCAAGGCAGCCTACTTACCATTTAGAATTATGTTTCCATTTGTTCTCAGACAGTCAAAAAGCCTCAGGGAAACAATAATGCTAATGCTGTTTTACACATAAGAATGCAGCGAGGCAACGCGTTCATTTAATGCAATACACAGTTGTAATTATAGTCGTATCCGCTCGTGCTGCCATGACAAGTCTATTAAAGGAGACTTGTGCTCATTTTGTTTCTAATCTCTCGTTCCACTGCAGTAGTTTAGCTACTGATCTGTTTGGGGCTTATGTGTTTATCCTCCGTGGTGACCACGTCGGGGTTGTCCTCGCTTTCTGATGTCACACAGTGCAAAGAGTAACCCACTTCCCATCAGTATGTCCTGGCAACACCTGACACAGAGCTTGTTAAGCTGGGACTGCTTCCATGCTTACCTCGCTCATGTTCCAAGGTAGGCTTGAATAGCCTGGATGCTTGCTCTACCCGGGATTTGAACTCCGGACTTTATGTTCCAAAGACTACGCACTTGATAAATTTCCCAGCCCTAGCATCGACTGTTTTACCAGTATATGTATATATGACAGAAAATAAGGAATCCCACCCCCAGTGTTAGTTCCTGGATATAAATGCTGTTTATCCAGTGCTTTTCCTGTCACACGCTTCCATTTGAACCACAGCAACTGTATAGTGTTTATGTTTTTGTGTTTTTCCCACATGATCCCAGCAGATTGTCACAGCTCGTGGGAACTCACTTGTAACTTGACTGAAAGCTTGTCGAGTTGATGGCCACCTTTGTGTGACTGTTCAGTCTGACTGTGGATGTCAGAGAAAGTGAAGCCCGATAAGGCAAAGATATTCTGGGCATGTTGGACATATGTTGTAGTACGGGCGACCACATGACCGGCTGTGCAGCCCTGGCTTGCCGTGATGCATGCTGGTTAAAGATTTGTCTGAAGTCCGCTGGTGCTGCAGAGTGTCACTGTGTCACATGGTGACATAACCTGCCGTGAGCTTGGCGACTGCAGTGAGCTGCAGACTTTTTCCTCCGGCTCCACCAATAGGGAACCACCTCTGTGATGGCAGAACTTTGTCCTGATTGGCTGAATGCTTTAGTATGTAAATAACATGAATAAAATATATTTATTCATTTTATTTCCCCCCTCTTTTTTTAAATATGTAGCTAACTAATTAAAATTATTCCCAGTTAAAACAGTCAAGAACTAACCAGCTGCTAACCAGCTTTATAAACTGGTCTGCCACTCACACAGCAAACCAGTAACTGGAAGCTCACTGGTTTAATTCCTGACACTTCCCGCCTGATTCCCTCCTCTGATCTGACTGGTTGGTTGGATCTGTGATTTGATTGGTTGCCTCTTGGATCTGTCAATCAATCAATTAATCAATAATATAACACTTGTTTAATTTGAATTTATTTTTTCTCCTTTAACCCCACTTTCATTTTTTTTCCTTCCAAATCAACCAACCGTTACCCGCCTCCTCCCCTCACCTCCTCCTACACCTCCCTCATCCCTCCATCGCCCTTCTGTTACCTCCTTTCCTCCCCACATCCTTCCCTCACTTCGCCCCTTCATCTCTCCCCTCAGAGGTGGTGTCTCTTCGTTCCTCTGGAGGTTTGAAGGTTCGATCTTCATCCTCTTCAGTTCAGTCTTTACTTCAGTCGTACAGCACCTCACTGAGGAAACCCAGAGGCCTCGGACGCAGCCTGAGCTCCTACCTGAACCACGCCACCAGACTGGGTACTAATGCCGCAAATACATGTACATGCACAAGTACTGTACCACTAATACACACATACGTGCTGAATATATACAGTATAATCATGTACTGTGCATCTATCAACATTAAAATAGAAGTTGATTTTGCTGTATGCTTGAAAATGTAGATGAGTTTAACTGGTGATGTTTTATTTTAACGACTAAGTAAATTTAATTTCTCCTGTGAAGTGAAAACATAGATCAGTTGTTGGCTGTGAAACAGGAATGAAGTCATAATTGGTGAGTTTAAATCTGAATGCTGGAGCAGTGAAAGAGGCATTCCCCTCGATTTAAATTCAGTACAGCCAGAAAACAACAGTCTGACGGACGCTGTGGCTTCATGTGTTGGCAGGCTGAATGCTGCAACGTCACACTTCTGCTCTAATCAATGAAAGTGGCTTTTCTGGGCTTGAGAGTGTACGTGCTGCAGAGATGCACTCCATAAATATAAAAACACACCAGTCAAAATACTTTGTTTTACACACGGCGTGCACGATCATTTTACACAGAAATGGTGTTTGTATTTCTTCTTGTAATTGTAAATTTACAAAGTCTACTCTGTGGATGTTTTCTTAGCCACGTCATACAAACAGCGCTGCGTTTTGTCCATGAACTGATGAATTCTTTCCCAAATTTTTGCAGACTGTGACTGTGCAGAACATGCGCTGCATAGTTGCATTCTGCTGCATATCAGCTCTCTAGTAAAGCGCTATACAAATACAGGCCATTTACCATTTTTACCATTTACTCTGAACTGAGAAAGAAGAATTTGCCTGCAGCTGACCCAGGCAGTCTGCTGCAACCGGTCGCAGTGACAGGAAAAAGCAGAGCGATGTAGAAATAGAAAGAATATAAGATGAAATACTGAGCAGGTTGGCCTGCAGAACAGATACAGAGAGAGCAGAGACTGTGGGGAGATAGACGAAACCAAATGGATGCATGCAATCACAGCATATAAAAAGAGAGCACAGGAGAGGTGCGTAATATGAGAAGTTGTGTAACATGACCAAGGAGCGTTCGAGTCACCTGATCCAGCCCGAAATGTAATTGTTTCCAAAAAGAAAAGCTTAAAATCAGGGAGGGTGTCTGACTCCCGAACCCAGACTGGGAGCTGGTTCCACAGCAGAGACGTCTGATAGCTCAAGGCTCTGCCTCCAATTCTATGGAGTGTCGCAGGAAATAATGTCGTGCCATAGAAGAGATCAGCGTGGCTCTGCCTCTCAGTCTCCAGGAACCACAATAAGCCTGCACTGTGAGAGCGAAGTGCTCTGCTGGGATAATGCAATACTATTAAGTCTTTAAGATATGATGGACTCTGCTCATTCAGGACTTTGTGTGTGATGAAAATGATTTTAAGCTCTATACTAGAGTTCACAAGGGGCCAATGAAGACAAGTTAATATGAGAGAATTAATATGGGAGAAATGGCTCTTTCTCTAGTCCTCGTTAGTACTCTTACTACAGCATTTCTTTATCAGCTGGAGGCTTTTCAGAGAGCTATGAGTACATCCTGATATAAATGAATTACAGTAGTCCAGCCTGGAAGTGACAGATACAGCGGAGTGCGTTTTCAGCATCACTCTCAGGCAGGATATTCCTGTTTTTGACGCTACTGCAGAGGAGGATTAGTTGTGAGTCATGCCACCAAAACAGCTCTGACCTGCCTGGACACGGGATTTCTGAGATGAGTTGTAGGGAGGAGCCTCTGTAGATCGGACTTGTTTTGGTGCATTTGGTGATATGGGGAATTTAAGGCCTGCTCTACTCTTTGTATGCGTGTGACTGTTATTCGTGTGTGTTTTCAGAGATCGTCCATGAAGATGTGAAAATGAGCTCAGATGGAGAAAGCGATCCAGCTTCTTCTTCTGATGATGTTCAGAGTCCAGTTAAAGTCAGAATGAGGAATAAGAAGATCTCTACTGAGGTACACACACACACACACACACACACACACACACACACACACACACACACACACACACACACACACACACACACACACACACACACACACACACACACACACACACACAGAGTGAGCTTACTAGCAGAGATGTTGGGATATTCCCCAGTCTTTAAGGAGCACTCACTATTTGTTTTCTGCAAAGCCTTGAGGACCTTTTAGCGGTTTGGTGCAGCTCTTCGCCTCCTTGGTTGGTTTCGTTTTTGATATTTTCTTCTCCAGCTGCTCGTTTTCTGGCTGTTTAGTTGTTTGGATGTGGGTGTTTCAGCTTGCGTGCTCTGCAGGCTTACATTCCTTCCAAAGGAACATCTTCAGTCAAATGTGTTATAGAGCTAAGTCTGGTTTGAGATTTCTTGTTGCTTCTTCAGTCCAGCGCGTCGTAGCTGCTGACGGAGGGCCTTCACACTGCTCTGACTGAGACAGTGCCGTGTGTTTCTCTAACATTAATATTTATCAGATGCAAAGATGCGTTGGAGTGGTTTAGCCTGCAGCTTCCCAAACATGTCAGCGAGCTTGTCTTCATCTTTTTCACGACTGAAAGACTCGGCTGGTCTCCGGGTACAGATGCACAGCTGTCATGCTGGCTGGTCCAGGTCCTGCTTTTAAGGAACGAGCGAGCAAAATGTGTTCGTTTCAGCGCCAGACTCGAACTGGTGCTTAACAAAGCTGGGTTTACCTGTGCAGTGCTGGTAAAGCTGTAAATGAGCCAATAGGCTACAATAACTGTCAGGCTGAAGTGTGGGCTGATTGAGCTGCTGTGTCATTAAAAGCAAACCGCTTAGAGAGTGAGGACTCTTTCATCTGTGAGCTTTTTATTTTCTATGTGGGCTTTTGTTTTTGCAGGCAGATGTGTGACCCCCCCCCCCACACCACCTCCCCTCGCGGCTAATGGGTGATGCCAGTCTGTCACACATCTGTGGACAGATGTTCTGACTCCTGGCCGGAGGTTTTGTTTCTCTGCCTTCTGTTTTAAAATCCTCTAAAGGTTTTCTGATGGATTCAGGTCAGGGGACGGACTTTATCCAGCTCATAATTTCACATTGTTCTTCCATTAGTCTGTAAAGGTCTTCTCCTCCGAGGAACCTCCATGTGTCTGGCTCTGCAGCTACCGCTGGGTCAGATCAGGTCCATCAACCTGTATTTTCTTTTGGCTCCTCCTGTAGATCCTGACCTCTGCTGCTACATTAAAGCACAGGTACAGGTGGATTCCTCACCATGTTGGTCTCACCCTGAGAGCCAAACGAGCAGCTGTGGAGTTCGTGGGTTCTTTTTATAATCTCGCTCAGGCAGCCATCTTTAAGAGGAATCGGGTGCGATTACTGTTTGCTGCAGTGGTCACAGGTTGCATTCAGGGCCTGCATTTCCAGTGCTGTCTGCCCTTTGTTTGTTTTTAGTGCTACTTCAGATCCAATGCAGACATTTCATGTTAAAATGAAACGGTTCCTTTCATGATGACTGAACATTTACCTGCAGCGGTAAAAGGTCTTTGCTGATGAAAATAAACTGTCAGGTGCTGCGGAGGATGAAGGTGAACGTTCACATGAATTCTGTTGTGTTTCTTCTCTGTTTCAGGACATCAACAAACGTCTGTCGTTACCGGCTGACATCCGTCTTCCAGACGATTACCTGGAGAAGTTTAATGTGATTGGTCCAGCTCTGTTCGAGCAGCCAATCAGCAGGCGGCTGCGTAGAGTGTCTCTGGTATGTGTAACTGCTTCTTTTTGTTTTCACGCAGGTGTTTGGGACAGTTTTGGGTAGGCCTGCCACAAACGATGATTTTGATAGTCGACTAGTCACCGATTATTTTTGTGATTAGTCGACTAATTGGATCATGCATCCAGTGGACGTGGAAAGTATAGCTTATTGGACCAGCATCTGCTCTAATATAACTATCATTTCTAACTAAAAATAAAGACAAGATGATGGTTTATTAAACTTTTAATGAAATTTGCAGATTGTCTCAGTGAAGTTTAATAAACTCTGCCGTCTGCTCCTTGCTGTTCAATATATAACAGGACATTGGAGTAAATTCGACCATCTCACACTTCTGTTTAATCAGTTTTCTGTGTGATGTTTATTCAGCTGTGTGAAAACTGTAACTTTAATCTCAGCCAAACCGATTTACTCAGGAACTAATAAAAGACTGAACAAAGCCAAACAACAACATTTTTAATTTATCTAACTGACTTATAAATCATGTCTAACCTGAGTAGCGAAAGATCGCGAGGGGGGGGGGGGGTTGAAAACGATGTGCTGGGAGTTCGCTGTTCTTGCCGGATCTAGTGAGCCTTGAACCCGGGCTCGCTATCCAGCTGGTGGGTAACAGACGTCTCCGAAAACGTCGGAGCGCTTTTACAAATATGTGATGGCTTGATAAACCGAGCAGATACTCGAGGTTTACACAGCTACATTCTCGCCTGGAAATATGTTAAACGTTTATTTTGTGACCCAGACATTTGGGCAGGCTTTGTCGCGCCGCTGTAACGTAATCGGCCTACAACTGCGGCCTCCGAAGGATGCGGCCCCTGAATTTGGATACGCTGGGCTGCAGACTGTGTGTCTGTAGGGGGGGATGCAAGTGTGAAACCGGTTTCTGATTCTGTTGTTTCAAGTAATGCAGGATGTTTGTTGTGTTGTTTCTCTTGCATTTAGTGTGCCAGTGCAGGTTATTTTAACCCTCTCATCTCTGCCTCTTTGCCTGCAGTCAGAGATTGGTTTTGGGAAGCTGGAGACTTACATCAAGCTGGACAAACTGGGAGAGGTGAGGCCACATTATCTCCTTCTATCGGTTGATGTCAGACAGATCTTTGAAACTGTTTAATAAAGAACACAAACAGGATCTAAGTGCTCCGTGCTGCTCTGTGACACTCCTTAAAGGTTTCATTTCAGACTCACTAACTAATGTAAAGTTTTCTGACCTTTTCTACAAATTAAGTGTAAAAAGCTTTGCCTGACAGTCCACTCTTTTTGTTGTAATGTTTGCTTTTGGCTCCTGAAATCAATAAATAAGATTCCGATGGCCCAAATGCCCCGCCTCTCTCCTCTCTGTGTGTCACCTGTGTGTAGGGGACCTATGCCACAGTGTATAAAGGTCGGAGTAAACTGACTGAAAATCTCGTGGCTCTGAAGGAAATTAGACTGGAACATGAAGAAGGAGCTCCGTGTACTGCAATCAGAGAAGGTACTGCATCACTGACACTGAACCAACAGAAGTATTACTGGTACTACAGTAGTAGAAGTACTAATGACAGCATGTTTGTACTTTTTACTCCTCAGTGTCTCTGTTGAAGGATTTGAAACACGCCAACATCGTCACGCTTCATGACATCATCCACACGCAGAAATCCCTCACACTGGTGTTTGAGTACCTGGTAAGAAATGCACACAACAATACACAAACTCCTCTTCTTCTTCTTCTTTGGTGGGTTTGAATGTGTGTTCATGTGTTTCAGGACAAGGATCTGAAGCAGTATCTGGACGACTGTGGAAATGTCATTCATGTTCACAATGTCAAAGTGAGAAAAGTTTGTTTTATTCTTAGTATAATGAAATTAAGTGTGTGTGTGTGTGTGTGTGTGTGTGTGTGTGTGTGTGTGTGTGTGTGTGTGTGTGTGGCACAAACTGATGTGACAAACCTGCTGGTGATTTAACTTTTCTGATTTTGGTAGATTTTTAAACAATGATAAAAAATGAATTTAAAAAAGCAGAAGGAATTCTTCTTCTCTTGTTTCCCTGTTTTTGAGGGTTTTTCTTTGCATCGTGTGCTCATCGACTTTTCCTGTAACTGCAGTGGTGTTTCTGTCCTCAGCTCTTCCTTTTCCAGCTGCTGCGAGGTTTGTCGTACTGCCACCGGAGGAAAGTTCTCCATCGAGATCTAAAACCACAAAATCTGCTGATCAACGAGCGAGGAGAGCTCAAGCTAGCAGACTTTGGTGAGTCCTGCAGACACTCTTAGTTTTTGTTTTTTGTTTTTTTTGTAAAGTTAGGACCTATTTAAATCTTAGCGTCTGAGGTTTTTCTTGTGCAAAACTCACCTTTTGAGTGATGTAAATGTGTAATGATGTAAGCGTGAGCTACCGGCACCTGTCACGCTAAAACTAAGGAAAAGGCAAACAAGAAAACAAGAACAGTTGGCTCTGAAGGTGGAACAAAACATGAAGAAATGGACCGACATTCACGTCCATTATTTATTGGTTGGAGGAACATCTTGCTCGTCTGAGCAAAATATCAAATTTTATTTATTCTCAACTTCTGACTTCAGTGAAGCTGCGTAGGGAGAAAATTAAGACACTGGAAGAGGATTACAAGAAAGTAAAAGACCAAATCAACTGTGTGTGTGAAGAGCTGCCCAGCTGTTGCCAAGCCCATCTGTGACTGACACACACACACACACACACACACAACAAGTGCTACTTATTAAATTGCAGACCGAACCCTTGGCCAGTGGGAGCCCCCGGCTGAATCCCTGCCTTTCCAGCTCCACGATTATCACTAAACCTCGTGATTTTCTTCATCTTGTTGTTGTTGTCATTCCAACCAGCTGGCAGTTATGTCATGTTAGTGATGAAGATGTGAAGTTCTTCAGGGACCTCTCTCAGACCTTCACTTCATTTATTTATCACAGCATCGCAGAGAGCCGTTCTTCCTGTATTACCAGTGGAGACAGTTTTATTGGAAGAGAGTCGATTTTTGGTTCCTGTGAGAATTGGATATTAAAACCGCTTCGGGCCGTGCGGTTAAAGACACAGAGGGCGACCGATCCCTTTTTATGCCTGGACTTTGACGATGAGCCAGAGACATGGATTTGCTCTGTGCAGTTTGGCAGAGGAGGATTACAGACACACATCTGACCTCCACAACCAGAGACAGAATGACCTCCTCGGTGAATTCAGGACAGCAGAGTCACTGCACATCATCCCATCGTCTATTTGTAATGCAACACCCAGAAAGTATTTAAAATGCCTTTTGAGGCAGTGTGAGTCGTGGTCCTTACGGAGAATGAATACATTTATTTTAGCTGTTAGGATACAAATGTAATCTGAATCAGTGTAAAGACAGTGATGATGAGGCTTTAATGACACGTGTGTGTGTGTGTGCGTGTGTGTGCGTGCGTGCGTGTGTGTGTGTGTGTTTGTTTCAGGTTTGGCTCGAGCAAAGTCGATCCCAACAAAGACGTACTCCAACGAGGTGGTGACGCTGTGGTACCGACCACCTGACATCCTGCTGGGCAGCACCGACTACTCCACTCACATCGACATGTGGTCAGTGATGCAGTACACTGTACTACTCTATTGTAGTACTGCTACTAGAAAATTTGATAAATTACATTTTAAAAAAATCGATTCTTCTGTGGTGAAATGATCATCTATGGTTAAACCATCTGATGAGACAAACCTCTTGCCGTGTGTGTGCGTGTCTTTGCGCTTGTCTGTCTTTCTGTTTTTAGGGGTGTTGGCTGCATTTTTTACGAGATGGCGACAGGTCGACCTCTGTTTCCTGGTTCCACAGTCGAGGAGGAGCTTCACTTTATCTTTAAATTGTTGGGTGAGAATCATCTTCTACTTCGTAATCTTTTGAGGACTCCATCGACCTGTGTTGATTAAAAGCATGCCTTAGGTTGGACGTGGGAGGGACGTCACACCACACCTCATCATGCTGCTGTTTTTAGCTTTATTTTGTAAATTAATTTAAATGTATGTTTCAAAAAAATAGCTGTTAAGCTTTTGCATTTATATTTATAATAAACCTCGTATGTATTTTGTGTGCAGGTACTCCCACAGAGCAGACCTGGCCTGGGATCACGTCTAATGAGGAGTTTGTGGCGTTTAACTATCCTCAATACAAAGCAGAGAGACTGAGTAACCACACTCCCAGGTGCAGAGCTGCACACATGTACACCATGTTTTAGTAGCCGGGGGTTAAAACACTAAGCCTCCTCATCCATATGTCCAGCCTGTTGCTGCTGACCCACCAGGATCCGTGTGATTCCTTTGCAGTGGCCTCCAGAGAGCCTTCCTCTTTACTTTATTTTAAGTCACCAGATCTGCAGCTGCACACAGATGTGCAGTAATCTTAAAGGCTCACTGCACCAGATAACGAAGTTTGTGTTTTTGTGTTCAGGCTCAGCACTGAAGGAGTGGAGCTGTTGTCAGAATTCCTACAGGTCAGTTAACCTCGCAGTGTTTGTGCGTCTCCTTTTCTTTCTGAATCATAACGAATAAATAACCTTTTGGGGTTTTTTTTTTTTTTGTGTTCATTTATGTGATGGGGAAAATAAAAATTTAAAGTTTAAACTTTATTTAAACTTTAGTTTGAGGGGAAGAAGAGGATCTCTGCAGACGAGTCGATGAACCACTCTTACTTCAGTAACCTTGGAAAGAGAGTGAAGTTACTTCCTGACAGTAAGTTTAAAGTTCACACCGGTCCCATTTGGTCCCTGTTGTTATGGTAACATCACAGAGGCGCTGTGGTTGTTTTTGTTTCAGCGACGTCCATCTTCACCCTGCCAGAGATTCAGCTTGAAAAGGAAACGATGAGACCAACAGCAGCAGCACCGGATCCAGGTAACAGTCTGTGTGGGAAGGAGGCAGAGCCGGCGTGGCTCCCTGCTGGGTTAGTCTGACACTGACATCGTCTATTTTTGTCTTTCTGTCCAGCAAACAGTCCAAACAGGAGGCGGAGTATGCTTTTCTGACATCGTGGCGAGGCGGAGTCAGCTGCTGGACAAACAAAGGGAAACTGACAGGACAGGAAGTGACGATGATGATGATGATGCTTTTTTTTTGGCTAGAGGATTTACTTTACCGACTAACAGCAAGTGCAACAGAGTAGAAGAAAACAGAAGTTACTATTATTTATGACGAGAAGATGAAGCCCGTTGTTTACACAGAGAGGAAATTATGATTCGCTGCAGCTACCTGACCAATCAGAGCACAGAATATTGGGACTAACGGGTTTCAGGGCTTCACCTCGGTACATGGAGAGATGAACGGGTGAATTGTAGTAAAAGCTTCTCCAGGAGGTTCTGTCTTCCATCTTCACTGCAAAGATTAAACACATAAATATCAAGTTGGTGAAAGTCCTGGAAAACCTGGAATTCAGCTCTGCTGTCATGGAAACCCCTGGAAACAGCCGTATACGTCATATCATCCGTGTGAACATCTGCGGCAGCAAAGTCAGCGTTAAACTGAAGCCACGATCCAGTCCCAGCGTGCTGAACTGTACCTGCTTAAAACTTTAATAACACCTGATGAAACACAATAAAAATTCAGTTTGTTAAACACACAAAAAACAAAAATTCAGAAATTTTGACTCCAAAGTTTTCCCTAAATTGCAGCTTGATTTATTTTAATATTTTTTTTAACGTGCTACCGAACATGAGATGAAACCGTCAGAGTAACGTCGAGCCTGCAGCGAGAGGAAAACAGGCGCTGTTTTCACATTAAAGGCTGAAGACGAATGTTCTCTTCAGCGGTCTCCTTATCTGTGTCGAGCTGCCGATTGTGTTTCGGTTTGCAGTATTACATTTTACACTTCAGTGTTACTATTAAACAGCCTGCAGGAGAAGCCAAACACACATCTGTGGAAATTTAAACTTTTGCTTTTATTTTGAAAGTGTGAACCTGATTTCTGCTGTTCTGCATGTGTGTGTCGTACACTCGAACTTTATACTGTAATACTGTTAATATATATATATTAATACCAAGAGACGGTAACACCATAAATCTGCCGTATATAGCTTATCACAGAGAATTTATTTCAACTGGAGTTTTATTTATTGTTTTTTTTTTTTGTGTTTATTGGAGATCAGTAAGTAGGGTTTTTTTTTCTTGTTTTTTTTTTGTCATGGAGACTGTTGAAAAGTGTGATGCCTTTGCCTCATTAGACCCCATGACATGTCAGAGGAAAATGCAGGGCACTGATTGGCTAATTCTGTTTAAACAGCAGCAAACAAGTTTGTTTCTGCACAGACTCAACCAGCACTCAGCCGATTGGGAATTTCCTATGAAATGCGCAACAGACAATTTTTGATGGCAAATTACACGCAGCATCGCGTTCTCTTTCATAAAGAACTTTTTGCAGCTCGTGGTTTTTAGCCTGTGTGTAAACAGACTGCAAAAGAACATTTTAAAGAGATTCACATCCTCGTTGAGACCTAATCTTCCCCTGCACAGAGTCCAGGTGTCGCTGGATGGGATTCATATAACCTTCAGGTAGTTTTCAGATTTCATCCCTTCAAAAACAGATGTAATTTCAAAAAGCCAGTTTTTATTTTTATTTCATTTTTTTTGTATTCTTATCAGTTTTAAGAGTGTTCATATTTTTAAGAGATAAGCTGTTCTTGATGTGAATCTTTATTTTTTAGCTGTGAAGAAATCTTAGCAATAGAGAAATAATAAGACAATAATAACCATCGAACAAGGTGTTTGACTCAGAGGAAGCTGACTTTTCAATCTGCTGTAAAAATGTTGCATACAGTTGTATGTTTGTGGGAGGTTAGAGACATCCAGTGCCCGTAAACGAACGCACCTCCTTTATGTTTGATTGTTTTATTGAACGGCAGCAGAAGTCTGAAGTCTTAAAAAGGTAGAATGGATTCTAGAGGTGTACATTTTTTTAAATACCAGAAAAAGATATCAGACTGAAAATATTCAGACTTTTGCTCCCCGTGAATCATTGAAACGAAACGATAAAACATTGTGGAGGTGAGTTGCCGTTATAGGTAGTAATTCAGAGTGTTTACTGTGTTTCTGTGAATAAAATTGGACACTGGCTGCAGTCAAATGGTCAAAAGAAATGATCACCTGTGTAATTTTCTAATCACTTTTCCTTAACTTCAATGAAACATGTTACAAAAGGATGATTTATAAGGACTTCAAAGAGCCACAGTGCTCAGACTGCTCACACACTAAACTGGCAGCAGATGCTTTGGTGTTTCTGTCTCCAGCGATGCAAAAATCTCGTCTTAGTTATTTTGTCCCATGTGTTCTGTTTCAGGAAGAGTATAAATATGACTTCCTCACCAACCTTTGTCTAAGGCTTCCAGTATCTGTGACTGAAGTAACAGTAATAATCCTCAAAGCTGGCAACACAGCAAGGCACAAAAAGAGAACATATCCATGCAAGCTGAGGTATACTGCAACCTTCCCTGTGGCTGTTTTATTTGACCTAATTACATATAATTGTTGCAAATTAGGCATGGGTATTAGCTGCTTACCTTTCCTGAGGAAAACTGACTATTTGACTGCAACCTGTGTGTTTTTCTTTTAGGACTTAAATGTGTTCAAAGTGATGTGACGGGGCGAGAGTCAGACTAAAGGTGAAGCTTCTGTGAGCCGTGCTAATGCTGGGTTAAACAAATGACTGTTGAATGTAACTCTAAACTGTTGATGTGGTCAGTAGTTTAATGTTGGCTGGGTTTACAGTAATAATGTGTACAGAGTTACTGATTATTAGAGATAATCACAGGTTTTAATCTGCACGCTGCAGTGTTGTTGTTCCTCAGCTGCTGCTCAATTGCACAGGAAACGGCGTATAGATGTGAAAGTTCAGAGCGCATGTTTCTTCAGAGGTCACTGATTGATCTGCATTTTTGGTTTTAGGAACATGAAATAATGGAAAAGAACTCAGGAGCACACTACGTCCCAGTTGTTGAAAGAAAAGCACTTTTGCTTTAATCTGAGATTAAAGCAAAATGGTCAGAAATCCTTCAGGACAGGATTTTACAGGTACATTTTCAGCAGTCATCACTTGAGTTTTCCACATACAGTGTGTTGCCTAATGCAGAGTTAACAGATCATCATACAGCATGTACTACTTTATTAAAAGGTGCACGTAAGACCGACTGGGCTGGTTCTCAAACTACAAACGCTGTATTTTCACATGTACACGTCTTCTCTCTCTTTTCCATTCTAATAGTATCCAGTCACTGAACCTCAGGGAAGGGAACAGTACATTGTGATGTATGAAGCCATTAGTTTCCCTTCTTTAAACAGCCTCCATTTATAACAACAAAAAGACGTCATTAAAATCAAAAGCTGGATCATCGTTTCGTGCATTGGTGTGTGCTGCTCCCACCACAAACCAAGCGTTTCACAGACCCTGAACTGGCAGCTTTGTTAAATGTGCCCATATCGTGCTGCTTTGTGGGGAGACTGTACATGTACATATGTGTCCTCTTGCTTAGATCCAGTTTGCACGGCTCTGTGATGGGAGCAGTACATCCTGGTGCATGAAATCTTCAGTTTGCCTCTATTTCATACAACAAAAACACACTTGATGCCTTTTAGAGGGAAGTTAATGTCCTCAAAATTGAAAGCCGGTGCTCCTGATGCTAAACTTCAAATCCGCTGTTGCTAAAGGGGATTTTTTTTTGTTGTATTAACACCTTTTATCAGATTTGGACATTTTGCTTTTACATGAATTATTAAACAAAACGGGACACAAAACAAGAATCATTCAAAATCATGCAAAGCGAGGCAGCAGCAGGGTTCATGTCTGCTATGTTTGTCACGTTTAGGAACATTTTAGTGACCTATGGAGAAACATGCATGTTTCTGGTCCACATAGATGCAAATGCTGTTTTCTCTGCTTTTGTAAATGAACTAACATGCTTTGTTTTGGTCGACACCATACCAAAGTTATCTGCAATATACTGCACTGCATGATGGGATTCTTCCAGATAACTTCTATGCTGTTCATTTGAATAATCTTCCATTTGCCAAGAAAGCACTGCGACATATCTGATGCTATAATGGATCTGCATACTTGAAATACGAGTCCAAGTATGAAAAAGAAAGTATATCCTGTTATTGTGTACAATTATGTTTACTTCATGTATACTGGATATATTTAAAGTACATAAATATTAAAATTCTTTATTTATTATCAGTGTTGGCTGTTTGTTTATTAGACTTTATTAGTGTTTCTACTTTGATATTACAGTTAACAGGTACGCTGTACTGTAGTATTCACTCGTCCATCCAAATCATTGAATTCAGGTGTTTCCATCACTTCCATGGCCGTGTTGCCAGGACAACAGTACATGCCTGACTGCATTGTGCCGAATTGTGGATTATGGTGTGGCGTTGTCCCCTTAGTTCAGGTCAAAGAAACTCTTAATGCTTCAGCACACCGAGACATTTGGGACAATTTCATGTTCCCAATTTTGTAGGAAGAGTCTGGACCTCAAGCCCGATAAAGCACCTTTGGGATCAGAGCGGAAACCAGGAGCCAGGCCTTTTTGTTCAATATCAGTGTGCGACCTCACAAATGTGCTTTTGGAAGAATGGTCAAGAATTCCCATAAACAACTGTTAACCCTTGTATGGTGTTCGGGTCTGTGAGACCCGTTTTCAGTTTTTTTCAAAAGAAAAATTAAACAATTAATTATTTTTTCAACCTGAAATTCATTGGCTTTGGCTTATTTTCTGTGAAGAGCATGAATCTGAACAAATTTTCAATGACCTCATACTGTACCTCCCCCCACGCAATTACATTACATACAAGGTGTTCGGGTCCACTGGACCCAGGTCTAGTAAAAGTGTTGAAAGTGTAGGTCCTGTGTTCCCACACTCTGTCTTCCTCCTTTCTGGTGCTGCTGATAGTGTTTTCTTCCCCTCCCGCTCCTGCACAAAGTTGCAACATTGTTGAAAATTCAACTATCAACACCGTCTGCTCTTACATTCCCGCACATTTTACCCTCTTTCTTTAGGGATCCAAATTTTATTTTCTCATACCCTGTCCCACCTGCAAATTAGGGGCATAATACTATAAATAAGACTTTGCCAGTGTGGTTCTTTATCACAACTGATCAAGATGGCAAAATATTATCTGCTGTGAGGGCCGTCCAATTGATTTTGGAAGAGAGAGGAGCTTCAGATGATGATGTTGACAAAGAGGTTTCAGAATATTTCACATTTCTGAGTCTGACAGTGACTTTGAAGAAGAGGATGAGGTTGAGCACCATTTAGTAACAAAACGAAGACGAGTACCCCATCTGCAGCCAGCTCCAGGACCAGAACAAGCCCACCAGACAGCAAGTGAAGAAATATGGATGTCAACAACTGGTGAAATTGAATGGTCTTCTTGCCCAAGAAATGAGCCACCCTGCAGAGCTGTTACTGTGATAAGCCAGGGCCAACACGGCTGACAGTTACTCATGTGCAGGACATCAAGTCTTCATTGGAGCTTTTCATCCCAGATTCCATCCAGAAAATTATTCTGGATTGCAGTAATCTAGAAGGAAGGTGTGTTTTTGGAGAGAGGTGGAAGGAGATGGACCAAATCCATCTAAGAACCCCAAAGGCCTACTTTGGGGTTCTTATCCTTGCTGGAGTTTTCAGGTCCAAAGGGGAATCCACAGAATCCCTGTGGGATGCAGAAACCGGCAAGAAACTTTCCATGCATCAATGTTTCTGGAAAACTTCAACAAAATTTCCAGGATTATCCGTTTTGATAACCGAGACGACAGACCAGCTCGACGGCAGAGAGACAAGCTAGCTGCCATCAGGACAGTGTGGGATAAGTGTGTGCACCACCTCCCCTGTTTTACAACCCTGGGCCTAATTCAATTTCAATTCAATTCAATTTTATTTATATAGCGCCAAATCACAACAAAAGTCGCCTCAAGGCGCTTCATATCGCCTCAAGGCGCTTCATAATGTCACCATTGATGAGCAGCTGATCCCATTTAGTTGTGAAACATATTGCTTCACGTGTAAATGTGTTGTGTCTTTCCACTCACTCCACTTGATTATAACTGATTTTTTTATAACATTTTATATAAAAGAAAAACGAGAAGCACATTAATTCATAAATGTGATCTAACAAAGGTAAAGGGAAAAAATTAACCATGTTTGCTGTTCATATGGCTTGTAATTGGGATGAAGTAAACATCTGTTGAGTAATTTAACATAAAATTGTTTGATAGTGTTAATTTGGAAAGCCAAAACTCTAGCGGGTCCACCAGACCCATGAACACTGGCTGAGTAACAAAAATACGAACACCACACAAGGGTTAAACCTTGTGGGAAGTCTTCCCAGGAAGGTTGAAGCAGTTATAGCCCGAAAGAGTGGATCGCCGTAATATTAGACCTGTGGATTAAGAGTGAGATAAGTTCATATGTGTGTGAAGGCAGAGAAGCAAATGCTTTGGAAATATAGAGTAACTGCTAAAACAGGTTTGTTTGGAGGACTGAGTAAAGTGGAAATCCTGGATAAGGTGCAGACAGAGAGGGGTAATAAAAATGCAACTAAATCTAAAACAGAAAGAAAAGTAACTTAAATGACCGTGTACAAAAAAAGGACTCAGGCAGAGAAGCTGTTAGGAGATAAATGAAGTGAATCTGACTTGTGAGGAAACTTCACACAGCGCTTACAGACAGTATCTATTTGTTTTATGTACAAACTTCTCCACAGTAAAGTTGGTGTAATCGATACATGTAATTAGGGAATGTTTTCAAGCACAGATACTGTGTGAAGTCAGTCACTTTTACTAACTTAGGTGTGGAATACTAACCACAGGAAACTAGGACATCCCTCAATATATCAAACTAAAGTCATTTACAACTTATATAGTCCTTATCTTCGCCATTTTCCTGCCCACTGCACTTGTTCTTTATCTTCACGTCCTCTTCATTTTCCCGTTCTGTCTTTCTGAGCCTGCTGAGTCTGCATGTTGAGGCTTCCTACAGGCAACATTTGTGAGAGTGATAACCGATAAACTGCATACAATGGGCTGATACGTCAGAATTCATTTTGTGCAGAGACAAATGAAGATATTGGTGCTTTTTGCCAGAATGGAGTCAAAAAGCTGCTGCAGATTTGAGCTTCTCTCTCCATAAACATGAAACGTGTAAGCGCTGCTGCTGACGTGCACGAACATTCAGCGCTATCTGTCTGAGCACACTCTTCTTTTCTAAAGTGATTTTGTTTTTATAGGCTGCTGGAGAGTGTTTAGTCTTCTTTTCTTTCTTTTAGTGTTTGTGATGAAGTCGGTTTGGGATTCAAAAAACTCACATTAAACCCGAGGCTTCGATTCAATGCAGGTAAAAGTTCAGCATGACGTACCTTCATTTGAAGAGTGTGTTTTTATGTTTTTCCTGCCTAATTTATAAAGTTCTTTGTTTTAATTTGGCCGTTTCACATTTTTATTCTTCTTGAACACAGATTTATTTTTTTGTTTTTTTTAGATTTTGTTTTCCTTTAAAAAAAATCCTCTCAAAACTATTTTTTGTGTGTCTGTGAAGGTTTTCCAGTTGATCTGCTGCAGGTTTTGATTTACATTGTCTGGCTGTTAGTTTGTTATTGCATGGACAAGCAGAGGAAAATGAAATACTGGATAAAAACCATCATCTTTGATAAAAACTTCATAATGACCTGCTCAAGTCTTTTTCTATATAAGAGCTCAGCAGTCTCTCGTAAACTGTGAGCAGAGATGTTTTTCATTTGAAACAAAAAACAAAATGTAGTCAAGTTAAAAGTTATATAATTTAAAGGTTTCAGCTGGACGCTCTGAGTTCAAACCAGCTGAATTATAGGACAAGCTGTGAAGCTGGATTCAATTATAAGATTTTTGAACTAACTGCAAAGTTCCACGATAACACTTATAACCAAATATCTTACTACCAAATCAGTTTGCTTACCGTCTGAGCTTATTATTATTATTATTATTATTATTGTTTCTGCATGGAATTTGCAACTTCTTCCTATGCTTGCATGAGTCTTCTCGAGCACCCAGGCTTCCTCCCACATGGGTTAGACTAATTAGCAATTCTTAATTGGCCACAGGTGTGAATGTGACTGTACGAGGTGGTCAGTCTTTCTATGTTACCCTGGCAAAACTGGTAACCTGTCCAGGGTGTACCCTGCTTTTTGTCCTGTGACTGCTGGGACAGGTTCCCTGAAGTGGATAAGTGGATGGATGGATCTTAAATTGCCTCTATGCTAAGACTATATTAGTCCTAATTCAGAGTTGACAGACACAGGCAGGCAGAGAGGGGCAGAGCAAAGTTCGAGTGGACCTATTACGCCTTCCTTCATCTCCTTTCATATGTATGTCCTGTTACAATAATGGATTATTTATTCAAATTATATGTTATATTATACATATTCTCTTTAAGAAAGTTTAGCTCTATGATTTTGAAACATTTTAACTTGCAACATCTGAGCAATCAGTGGTTAATAATAATTAGCCAGTGCCATCACTATTACTAATTAAGGAAAAGTAACTATTAATAGTTACTATTAAAGGTATTATTATTATTTTTTTAGATTTTCAGTGCATCGGTTCATCTTCTCTGATCGTGATGTCATTACAGACTGTAATCAGCAGATGGCAGCAAGACAGCATCAGTGTCCCATCAAGCCAGCGTAGGCACCCTGAACACAGAAGTAAAGCTGATAGATCAGAAACACCAGCACATTACTTTAATGCTATAGCTGTCAGCATAACCCTCTCTGCTTTCAGATGGTTTCTTCCAAACGCGGGCTGTGAATGCAGCTTCTGTGTTAAAGGTGTTAAGAGGCTTTTCTATCCTGATGGAGTGACAGCGACAAAGATTGTGCCAGAAGCACGGTATCAGATGTGGAAGGCAGAGGATGGCTGGGTTAAAAAGTGAAGCAGGGACTGTGAAGACATGTGAAGTTCTGTGTTTATGCGACACTTTTAAAGACAATGAGAGAGCAGAGAGGTATCTCACAAAGAAAATGTTTCAGAAAGTGAGGCTGGTACAAGGTTATTCCAGTAAAAGTACATAGTACTAACTGAAAGAACAATAAAAGGCAAACAGTTATGTCTGTAACTTCTGTTCCCTGAATATACAGGGAAGTGAGATATAGCGTAGTATATGACATGTGAGGTTGTGATATTCCACACTGTGTGTTGTACCAACTGAAAGGGAACCTGTGTTTAGATACAAACAAAGACAGAAGTCATATTATTCATGCAAAAGTAACTATTCTGCTCTCCTCTTGTGCCTGGGTGCAGACATAAGAGTTAGGGTATAACAAGCTTTTAAATTTGTGTTTTCAGGCCATTGTTTCCACCTTAAAAGCTCAGAAGTGTGTCAGAATGATTTCTGTCCAAGATTTCCAGCACATTACACAACATGACACACAATCTGTGTTCTAGGTTGCTTCTTAGGAACGTGCACATCTCAGCTGTATCACTGAGGCTGGCTGAAAACCACAGGTCAAGCAACACTGTCTAAGGATTATTTAGCAAACTAGCAACAACACTTCTAACCTTCTTACTCAGATCTTAGGTGTTTGAAAAAATGTCCTAGTATGTGACTTCCTCTGCCTCCTCATTTCCTTCTACTTACTGCAGCCTTAAAGTGCATCGACCTTGAAAAACCCAGGCTTGCAAAATTACAGTCTAGTACTCTCAGTTGGTAAACAGCTCCTTTAAAAAATTTATTTTGGTGTCAGATTTTTAAATATATTTATAAAAACATTTTAAGTATTCATGAGCTGCAGCATCAACAGCTCTAATCGATGTGAAAAATGACAGTCTGCTCTATGGGTTCAGCTTCTGTGTCACAGACGTTACCTCACTGTTCTGCTGTGATGTCACTGCATCTCTCTCCCTCTCCCTTAGACTGTCGTCTTTTTCCTCGGTTTCTGCTCTGTACTCTCCTCTGCATCTCCTTCATCTGTCTTCTTTTCTTCCTCTGCCTGTCGTCTTTTTATTCGTTTCTCTCTTCCACTGGTTACAGCGCTGCAGCAGAGACTCTGATATATTTTCAAATCTGTGCTTTAAAGCCTGTTTATATTTAGATAAGTGCAGCATTTGTACACATGCAAACACACACACACGGACAAGAAAAGTCTTCCTTTTCATTTCAGCTCAGGGGTCCGCCATGGAAACTGGGAAAGACAATTGAACTAATAGTCTTCACCGCTGACAGTGTCATCTAGAGTGGATAGCCTACTATTCAAAACAACACAACTTTCCCAAGGCATCAAGTGCAACTGCTTTGTCAGATGCTTTCTGCATCTTCCCGCTGTGGCATCAGCGCCCTGACAGAGTGGCTGCCTGGATGTAACGTTCTACTTTTAGAGATCTACAAAGTTCACATTAGGTGGTTACTGGAGCAGTGATGTTGACATAAATTGCATGTTTGTCAGCCAGGAAACTGTGGTTGGCTTCAGAATTGGTGTTTTGCACATCAGTTTTTTTCATAGGTAGGTTTAGGAGAGGAGTGGGGCCTGGTACAATGGTATCCTGCTCATCCACAGCACACTTCTACTGGCATACAGATATCTAATTGTTATGATATGCAGGGAGCAAATCTTATGTCTGGACTCAAATGCAGGACACCAAGCAGGCGGAACAAGATAAAATAAGCCTTTTATTAAGTGAACATCAAAATCGACGATGATAAAACATAAATCCAAAGAGAAGTCAAAAATGAAAAAACAAAATACAGGAAAGAAAAAGAATGACAGTGGTGAGTGGAGATGATAATAACAAATAAATGTAATTATAAATAACTAAATGCTGCTAGTCTAGCAGTAAATGTGGGGGAATATACTTCAATGAGGCAACTTCCACCAGCAACAAATTATTTCATTTGTTTACTTTGACATTAGTTAGCTCAACTAGCAAAAGTTAGCTAAGTTAGCTAAATTATCTTAGCTAACTTCCACTAGCAACAAATTGGCTGTGTCCCAATTCCTAGGCTGCATCCTTCGGAGGCTGCATTTGAAGGCTGATTACGTCACAGCCAGGCGAGAATATTTTCAGGCGAGAATGTAGATGTGTAAACTTCAAATATCTGCTCGGTTTATCAAGACATCACATATTTGCAAAAGTGCTGCGACGTATGCGGAGACGTCTGTTACCCACCAGCTCGTTAGCTAGCCGGGAGTTCAAGGCTCACTAGAGCCGGCGAGAACAGTGAACTCCCAGCACATCGTTTTCAGACCCCCCGCGGTCTTTCGCTACTTAAATTAAATATGATATATAAAAATAAAAATGTTATTGTTTGGCTTTATCAGTGTTTGTTCCTGAGTAAATCAGTTTGGCTGAGATTAAAGTTATAGTTTTTACACAGCTGAATAAACATCAAACAGAAAACTGAATAAACAGAAGTGTGAGATGGTCGAGAATAGGGATGGGTGGGTGGGTGTCCGGTGCCATGATGGCACCGGTTCTGACATAAACGGTAGTAACCAGACCGAAAAGCAGCGCACATTTCGGTGCTTTATTTCGGTGCTTTATTTCGGTGCTTTTTTTTCCTGAGCTGTGATACACTTCTAGCCAATCATTTTACGTTTCCGAGGATAGTAGGCGGGTCCAGGTACGTACGTTCTTTTAGAGCAGAGCTACAGATTAAAAATGCCCAAGGCGAAGCGGTCAAAGTCTGGCTGTACTTCACAGCAAAATATGCAAACTCAGCAGCAACAAGTGCTTTAAGCTGATACTGTCAAAGGAGGTAACACCTCAAATCTGATGAAACACCTGGCGACACATAGCGTTTTTTTTAAAAGCCGAGAAATGCGCCGTATTTAATAGCTTGCTGCGAGACCTCACACCGAGCGCATCTACTGCGGGTGTGGTGCCTGTTATCAGACCCGGAGTTAGCAACATACCCAAAAACCCGAAGAGGAGAGTCCTGGCCCCTAGCCCTGCCAGTGTAGCAGAAATGATGAGGATGATGATGCAGCAGCAGCCGTTCTTCTCTGCGTGAGTAGCTTAATGTTGTTTGTGTGTAATTTACGTTGAGTAGGCTCGTTATTACATTGTTACACAGTGAGGGGTGGTGAGGGAAACATCAGACTTCACTCCATCCCAATTAAAGTAATTGTTTTATTGTCTCTTGCCAACATCATGCACATGCAGACAGCAACTTTTCAAAATGGCCCCCAATCCATTTCCTGCTCCCTTTAAATACTCTAAAGACACACCTTCTTAATACAAGACCGGCCTATAAAAGAGCTGCAATTGAGGCAGGCTTCCTCTTTACTGGGAAAACAAGATGGCCACCACAAAGGTAACCTGCAACACTTTGTTACTTAAATGCTTCCCAACATACATTAATGCATGTAAAGTGAACTAGCAAACATCATCATAGCTACATGCGGCTGTCTTCTTGTTTGATGGCAGATACTTCCTTCACCCTGGCCAAAAAGGCTAAAATGACCAAAGAAAAAGTGGGAAACAGCTAAACATGAGAGGTTTTTGGACAAAGTTTGTGTTTTTTCCATTGTTTAAGCACTGCTTCCAGCCAAGAGTGATACCATATATGCCCCACAGCTGCAGAAAAGGCTAACATTGTTATCTTTTTACAAAAAACAGCTGAACATGAGAGGTTTTTGGACCAATTTTGTGTTCTCCATTCTTTAAGCACCGGTTTGAGCACCGTTTGAGCACCGGCACCGTTTCAAAAGTACTGATTTGGCACCGGTATCGGATAAAACCTAAACGATACCCATCCCTAGTCGAGAATATACTCCAATGTCCTGTTATATATTAGATAGCAAGGAGCAGACGGCTGAGTTTATTCAACTCCACAGAGACAGCTGGGGACGCAAATCTGAAGCCTAGGCCGTCCCATTCCACAGCCTCTTCTCTGTCTTCAGACCCGCCCACGTAGAACGCGAAGGCCGGGTCCTTTGAAGGATGTGGCCTAGGAATTGGGACAGATCTATTATTTAATTTGTTTACTTTGACAGTAGTTAGCTTAGTTTGTGGGAGTTAGCTAAGTTAGCTTAGCTAGAAGTAAAGCCATGTCCATCTCTGCATCATGAGTCGATTTTGCACACCTGGGAGTTTGAGTCATGTCACTGGCTGTCAGCTTGTTAGAGTAGCTAGCTGTATTAAAGTATAAGCTAGTTACAGTCAGCATAGTCTTGGAATTTGCTAACAAAATACACATGATTTCTGTCATTTCTAGAGTCATGTTTTATGTTTCTTTTTATAGGACTGGTGTTGTTGGTGTCTGATTATTTATAACATAACACGTTCTCATCCCAACGCGTAACATAGCGACGCATGTGAATTCTGTTGCATTCAATTGAAAACCTAGAGTGTCTCATAAGGACACTGAAGGGTACCTTTTGCATCCTGAGACGCCTCAGGCCATGAAAAATCGTGGGTATGTTACGTATTGGGAATGAGAATGCTCTGAACATAATGGCGATGAAGGCAAATCACATAATGGTAATGAAAACGTGTGCGGTTTTTTGGAGGGGGTGGGGGGATCCAGCTCCCTGTAGGTGTGTATTCAGCAGAGACTGTCTATCTAAGCACAGTCCAACTTGTTGCTAATGGTATTTAAAAAAAATCTTATACAGAGAAACCTGCCGTTGGGAATAAGAGATGCCTCTTTCAGCATCATTGCACTTTCATCGTCTGTATGACTGACTTTATGCAGCTGAACATAATAGTAAGTATCGTGCTCGTGCAGTTCAGCTGTGTGCCTTTTTGTGTGTTTGCTCTCATTCAGACAGTTGGATAAAAAGACCTGATGTTGGATGACTGTCGGGCCACCTGAAGGTTTAATCTCTCTGCCTCATTGTGTTTTATTTGCACATTTTAGTGTGTGTGTAATGCTGATGTTTCTGCACTATAATCTACAGAGCAGGTTTCATTTTGTAGTGTAATAAAAGAAAAATATTTAGCCTAAAAACATAAGCTACCAAGCTGTTTTAAGGCTAGATTTAATTTGGCAGATCACTGACATCCAGCTGCGAATTAAGTATTCGGGCTATTTACTGAATAACTTTAGTTTTAACACAATGCAAAAATACTCTGTTGTGAGAGTTTTGTGAAAGTTTCTCATTTCTTATCCCCATGTTTCATTCTGTCTGAGTTACTGTCGTTTCTAACTGCTTCCACTGTTATTATACTGCTAACAACTGACTGTGGAGTATTTAGTAATTCAGTGAATTCCAGTTGGCACCACACTGGAATTCACTGAGCTCTTGAGTGAACCGTTCTTCACAATTTGTTTGTATAATGACAATAGAGAAAATTAATTCATTCATAGTTTTGAGACAAATTTAAAGCTACAGTAAGATATTTGTATCTTATACCAACTCATGTTTCACATTTTTGTGTTATAAATTACACTGAATGATTTGTTAGACTTTTAAAAAAGCTACTACTACACTGAGGTCTTAGTTGTCATTGGTGTCCAGCTGTAGCCTGGAACTCTAAACTTTTGAGTTGGAGACAAACAAGAAGTACTTTTTCGTTAAAAAAAAAGTTAACAGATTTTTATGTATGCCAGACTTGTGAGAACATTTTTAAAAAGAACAAAAATTACATATTCTGATAGATCAGGATCCTCACAGATGATGATTTAGACCTCAAAGGGTTAAATTCTATGACAGTGCTGCAGAAAACAACCTTCAAATTACTTAACCAAAAATTACATCATCTGAAAAGCCACAAGAAAAAAAGACACGAAACGTAGCCACAGTATATGAGAAATATTCCCCAGAGGGTTCAGTGCAGAAGAAGCAATGACTGGAACCACCTCACCCCCCCCTCACTGTGGCAAAACTGCAAACAAAATGAAAAATATCACCAAGAAGTGACAGTACTACTTTAAATGCAAATAAAAGCAGTTATAAAAGCAGGTGCACTTCTTCCCAGTCATTTTTCCTCTTAAAGGCTCTTTCAAAGTTTAGAGTCCCTGACTTCAAATACTTAAGTCAGGAGAAAAACCATCTGTCCTCTGTATTGATTGTGGACGCTAGCTTATGCTATCCCTGAATTGCCCATTTCATTATGCTTTGCTTTTGGTTTATTTGTTTTAAGGCATGAGGCTCCGAGGGGAGATGCGTTTAGCTTATTGCTTTGGCGGGATGAAGCGGCACCTGCTTATTGCTGGAGTCTGGAGGTCCAAGTGGCTTCTGCACCACAGGTACACAGTCATCTGTATTTCTGTTAGACACCAATGAGCCCAGTTTAGGTCAAAGCTGAAAACAACGCCTGAACAGGGAAACCATAACACTCTGTCCTCTCGCTCTGAACGGCCACAGTCTGTTGTAGCTACAGACTTTATAAATGCTTGAAAACTTGCAGCAGCACAGTGGAAGGTTGCCTTCATTTTGCTTTGTTTACAAGATGGATGGAGCCACCATAAGTTGATTTCCAGAGAAGGTTTTACATTAGTGTTCTGCCCCCTGATAGCTTGGTTTTTAGATCCAGAAGTGACTGAATCGGGATAGGAGGGTGGAGTGCTAAGTTATCTGCTAATGCTAGCCAAGCTAGATTGCATGAGTGCTTTGCATAGATACAGGCACTGCTAATTGATGCTATTTTTCGGACTATAAGGCGCACTTAAAATCCTTTAATTTTCTCAAAAATCAACAGTGCGCCTTGTAATCCGATACACCTTATGTATGAATTCTGGTTGTGCTTACTGACCTCAAACTGATTTTATGTGCTACATGGCGCTCAAAAATCTGTCAAAAAATGTTTTAGTACCACTTTGCTAAGCTACGAAGCCGCACTGCTTGATGGATTGTTGGAACATTACAGCTACCATAGTCAGGAGCCTTGCAGAGTAACCTGGGTCCAAAACTGTCTAAATTCTTTCATCTTTAATAAAATGATCAGCGTTGCTGCTTTACCGGGTGTAACAATTAAGTTTAACATCCAGGCATCCATGAAAACAGAATTTATGAAATTTAACGGAGTTAGAAGTTAGCAGGAAGTTAGCTCGCTAGTTTCCACCTAAATATGACAGAGATTTTTGAAAAATTAAAACGTACAGCTGTGCTTTGCAACATGAATGAAGACAGAAAACTAAACAGCAGTGACGTTTGTAGGGTTACTGAAGTTGAGCTAGCTGGTATATAATGATGTGCTACGTGATTGCTAGCAACACAGCTATGTTAGCATAACATAAACACAGTGAAGCTGGAGGATGTAAGCTAACTTTTTCCCACTTGATAAAAGTAAACGTGAGGGTTCCTGATGGTTAGGAACAAATGCAATCATATGGGTGGATGCTATAAACGGACCAAACTTCAGAACAACTGAGATGATCCATCCACAATACGAGGTTAGTTATACTGCAACAACATGGGAATAGAGCAGCTGCGAGAGAATTCAACATTAATGAATCAGTGGTACGGAAGTAGAGGAAGCAAGAAGAATGAGTTGAGTCAAGTTTGACTTATCTTACTGTTCTGTTTCGCTTAATGCACCTTATAACCCAGTGCACCTTATGGTCCGAAAAATACAGTAAATACTAGAATTTCACTCCCTATAAATGGGAATAAAAATAAATGGGAAAATGCGTGCACTGCTACAAAGTTAACATTACATTCCAGTTCATTTCGAGTTGGAGATTTTTGTTATAAAAATGTTATTTTAAATGTATGATGATGAATCCTTTCTAGGCCATCTGAAGGAGACAAACAGCTTGCACAGTATCTCAAAGAACCTAATCAAACACCCAGTGTTAGTATCATGCTTGTCTACCAGCTGTACCGTCTCAAATCCACCACTATTTTTAAATCATTGTGTCAGTTATGATACTGTGATTATGATGATCATAATCCACTGACCATGTGATTGTGCTGCACTTAAAAAAATCCTTTTAATACCTCTTCATTTTCCTCTGCACTTCATTTTTGTTCTTCTTATAGCTGAATCAGAGTTTCTTTCACCCTCATGTACATTTATGTCTCTCCTTAATTTCCTTCTCACCCACCCAGATGCACCTCTCACATTTATTCCCAGTTTTTTTCCCCCTTCACCTTAATTTTCTCTCACTTCATCTCCCCCCTCTGTCTCCAGACCCTCCATCAGTGATTACACATAACCCTGAAGTAATTAAGCTAAGAACACAGATGGGGATCTGGGTCGTAAATAAACAACTGTAAGTGATATTAAACTATCAGGCAGAGCGCTGGCAGGAGGAAAGACGTCGTCAGGAGTTTTTAAACCGACGCTGGCTGAGCAGCACTTCTGACCCCACAAATTCAGAAAATGACAGTGTTAGGAAATCCTTTTCATAGCCAGTGATGCTCAGGCCAAAGCCTTGTTTAAAATGCACCACAGTTTTTTTTCTAAACAATTTCTTTTTTTGATTTAATACTATCGAATAATCTTGTTAAGATCTAGAACCCTCAAAATCAGGCTGTTTTCACATAAAACCCCCAACAAACAAAAGACAATGTGATACCTAAAACAAGCTACCGTAACTTTAATTTTCCTCCTCAGGAATTCCAGTGTTTTCAAGAGCGCCAATCATGCAGAAATACATTGGAATTAGTAGAACATTGTAAGATGGGGGTGAAGTGAATGAGTTGGTTAGCTAAGCGTGTGATACGTCAAGGTGAGTGTAGATGCATCTGCTCTTAAAGGAAAAAGGACACTCTTTTGAGGATGCTCACTTTTTTGACTGAGAGGACAGATGACATCGGCTTTCAGTCACTTACACTGCAGGCTTGATATCCTTTCCCAGGCAATTCAGCTCCCGCTTGACCCATGTGAACTCAATAGCTCAAATGATGACAGGTGGTCTCACAAAGGATTCACATCTTGGCTCCTGTGATGATAACAACCCATGCTTTCTTTCACACCTTGGTCCATGTGACCAGTAGTGATTCTGGAGTCCTTTGGAGCCTCACATTCATGAGTGTGACTCTCGGCCATGCACATTTGATCAAGTGTCATGATGACCAGCACAGCCAATTAAGTTGACCCAATCCTCAGTTATACTTTCTGCATCCATGAATCTGCCAATGTCTGCTCTGGTCCAAATTACTACACATACCACAGCAAACTTAGAGCTGAAAAGGTGTTGACTACTAAAGGAATGACTACTCAACCACTGGGTCTCCAGGTGTCCGTGTCCACAATAGACTATTATTAAGGCATAATGTTAAAAATCAAAGTAAACAAAAGAAACAATGTAATCCCCCACAGTTATTACTATCTACTCATGACTGTCCACCTTTTCCCCCTCTTCCTCTTTTTTCTTCTGTTTTTACACATTGCCACAGCTGTAGTTTAAAGTTGTCAGTGTGCGTTGAGACCCCACTCTGGACACCAAACAGTTGCCCGCCCCACTTGGTGGCAAGCAGCTCCTCCCCATGTAACTCACTCACATGATCAGTAGTGGATCAATGACCCTCAGGACCACCACCAAGCAGACAGCCTTGCTAAGGTCTGATTTAGAGTTAATCAGGGAATCTCTGTAGAGCCTACGACGTAAGCGGCTGACGTTGTTGCTGTCATTTATAGTTGGGCTGGTGCAATATATGTTAATTAGCCTGTGGTTGTGGACAAAAACAGTAAAAGAGAAGTCAGAGATTTTAGAGTGATCATTGCTTGAGAGTGAGCAGGTAAGTATTCAAAACTTAAAAAGAAATAAGCCAGTAGGTGTGCTAGCCAGGGTGCAAATGTAAAGCCAGTCTTCTAGGAAGGAAGAGAGTGTTACAGGCCCCACTATGATGGGCGCGTAGCCAGATTACGATCCTGTAAAACAGGAGAGAAAGTGAGCACAGGAGACACGCTGCCGTTCGCCTGGTCAGTCTTGCCAGAATGGAAAACTTACGGCAGCTATGCACCCGACTCAGTTCCCAAAGCACGCTGCTGCCCCCTACTGTCCAAAGTGTTATACACTCTCCTGGCAACAGGGAACTTACATGACATTGTGGCTTTAAATTACACCAATAAACCAGCAAAATAAAACATGCAAAATAATCTCCATATATCACGACACTTAACTCACAATTGTGACCACATTTCTGTGTGGATCACATGCTCCCAAACAAAAAAAAGATGGCTCCAGACATTTCAAGAAAATACACAAAAAGTTCACACTTCTTAACACTTTAACTCGCTCACCTAGAAACAGTTCTTGATCTTCATATTTCAGAGCGAAGGTATTTCGTCAGTGTGTGTATCAATATGGGTTTGTGTATGGTACAACAGTGCAGGGGAATGGTTGGTATGGGATGTAGTGTGGCACAGTGAGGGGTGGCATTCCCCAGACTGGCAGGGCCTGTACTGTACAAAGTCCAGCGGGGTTAAGTGACCCGTGTGCTCGGTAAGATGGCTGGCCCAGGGACTCGTATGTGAGAACCCGAGGGGGTTTCCTGTCCCTGGCGGATCTCCTCACTGTGGCTTCCTGAGGAGTCAGCGGTCGAGCCTCATCACCCTCAGTCATTGTCTCTGGACACTCCTCCGCATCAAGGTGTTCTGGATCAGCAACAGAGCAGTCTGCAATTTGGTTTTCACCTTGTTCTTGTTCAACTTCTCTTTCAGGAGAAGTGCCTCTGGGTTGCTCTGCCATATGACCTCCTGACCGTGGCATGTATATTTGTTTTCCAGGGACATTCTGGGCTCCTTCAATATTTCTCTGGGACTGATGCATTGGTCTCAGATTCTTTGTTTGGCGTTGAGCCTGTGGTGATACTCTGAGCCAGTACTGCACTCTGGGTGCTTCACTGTCTGAGTTTTCAGAGTTGCTGCTTTCGGGCGTCTCCATCCCATCATGTCCCACAGCAGGGTCACTCCTTTTCCTTCGAGCCCCTCTGGATGGCAATGGCCCCCTCTGCAGGTCAGGTAAGTCCACAGGTAGATTATTTACAAGGTGTAGAAGGTTTCTGTGAAGTATGCGGGTTTTAGCACCACCTGCCTCAGAGCATACTTTGTAAATGGGACTGTCACCCACTTGTTCCTTGACGACATACACAGTTTGCTCCCAGTAGGGTCTCAATTTTCCAGGTCCTCCCCTCTCACTCATATTACGGACTAGGACCCTGTCACCAGACTGGAGAGTGACTGTGTTCTGTATGTGACGATCATAATACTTCTTACCCCTTGCACTGGAGTGCTGGCTATTCTCAGCTGCAATACGGTAAGCCTCCTTCATCCGTGATGCCCACTTTTTGGCATAACTCTGAGGTGTTTCAGATTGATCTCTGGTTAACAGGCCAAAAATTAGGTCTACTGGGAGGTGGGGGTGCCGACCAAACATGAGGTAGTGGGGTGAAAAGCCTGTGGCCTCATGCCTGGTACAGTTGTAGGCATGCACTATCTGGGGTAGGTGCTCCTTCCAGTTGCTCTTCGCCCTCTCCTCCAGCGTCCTTAGCATTTGGAGCAACGTCCTGTTAAATCGCTCGGCTGGGTTGCCCTGTGGATGATATGGTGTCGTCCTCGAGTGAGCAACCCCAGCCAGGCGTCGTAGGGCCATGAACAGGTCATTTTCAAATTCTCTGCCCTGGTCATGGTGTAGCCGCCTTGGAAATCCAAACCTGGGGATGAAGTCATTGAATATCTTCTCCGCCGCCGTCCTTCCCGACTTGTTTTTCGTGGGGTAGGCCTGAGCAAACCTGGTGAAGTGGTCGATGACTACTAAGATGTACTCATAGCCCCCCCTACTGGCTTCTAGGTGCATATAGTCCACAGACACCAGTTCAAGCGGCGCAGAAGTGGAGATTGATCCCATCGGGGCTCTGATCTGTTTGACCGGCTTCTTTTTCTTAATGCAGGGGCATTTCCTGGTCACATACGCTTCAATGTCCCTCTTCATAAAAGGCCAGTAAAAACGGTCCCTTGCCAAGTGAATGACCCTCTCTGCCCCAATATGACCCAGGTCATCATGAAGATGTTTCAGCACTAGGGGGTGGTATTGTGTTGGAAGCACAAGCTGTCTCCGCTGTCCTGCCGTGCGATACAGTAGTTGGTTTTCGATATTGAGCTTTCCCCACTCGTGTATCAACTTCCTCACAGGGCCACTGGCTCTCCTTCTGTCGTCATTCGTTATTACTGTTTTTGTTTCTTTCAGTTTGATCAGTTCGCTGATAACAGGATCCCCCCTTTGTGATGTCACCAGATCACTGTGACAGACTGTAAATGGTGATCCGTTCACCGGTGGCTCCGGGCATGTTAAGCTCAGGGCAGCAACATATGCAACGTCCTCTGTCTTTGCTGACTCACAACCCTCCCAGGCAGCATGGACAGCGTCTCCCGTGAGCTCTTCCGTACACTTTGTGAGATAGGTGTCGATGTCAAGTGGGAACCGGGAGAATGTGTCCGCATCTATGTTCACCTTCCCCGGCCTGTACTTGACATCGAACCGGAAATCTGCCAGCTCACCCACCCAGCGGTGGCCCACCGCATTAAGCTTTGCAGTGCTCAGCACATAGGTGAGGGGATTATTGTCCGTATAGACTGTGAAATGGGGTGCATAAAACAGGTAATCCCTGAATTTCTCACATACCGCCCACTTAAGGGCGAGGAACTCCAGTTTCCCTGAGTGCAGGTTATAATTTTTCTCAGCAGGGGACAGAGTTCTCGAGCCATAAGCGATGACCCTCATTCTTCCACCCTGGCGCTGATACAACACAGCGCCTAGTCCCTCCTTAGAGGCATCTGTGTGGAGTACAAACGGGAGTTCAAAGTCTGGATACGCCAACACGGGTGGGTGCGACAGAGTGTCTATCAGCTGCTCTAGTATCCTCTGGTGCTCATCTGTCCACACGATAGGTGTCTTTGATGGCAGCTGGGCCCCCTTTCCCTTCGTGAGCTTTCCACTTGTTACTGCTGGGGCGGTTTTCACATTCAGCAGCTCGTAGATTGGCTTAGCGATGCTAGAGAAGTTTTGGATGTACATTCTGTAATAGCTCAGGAACCCAAGCAGCTTCCTCACCTCACCCACTGTATTGGGTGTTTTCTCTTGCAGCAGCCTGATCGCATCAGTGTCTTTTGGGTCAATCCTGACACCATCAGCTGAGACCAGCCTCCCCACATACCTGACCTCCTGCCGGAACAGCTCACATTTTGTGGGCCGAAGCTTGACACCATGGGCTTTTAGAGACCTCAGGACCTGACGTACTCCCTCGACATGCTCGTCAAAAGATTTTGCGTAGCAGAGGATGTCGTCGAGATAAGGGATGCAGCAGCTATCACGCAGGGAATCTAACATCTCCTCCATGCTGCGTTGAAAAGCGGCTGGGGCATTGGAGAGCCCAAATGGGATCCTCACCCATTCATAGAGACCCCAAGGAGTGATGAATGCTGTCATGTGTCTGGATCCCTCTGCCATGTAGCCCTGGTGATAGGCTTTGCCTTGATCCAGGATGGTGAACCAGCTGTGGCCTCCTAGTGTGTCTATGAGGTCCTGGATGCGAGGCAGTGGGTGGCGGTCTGGTACAGTCTTTTGATTTAAAAGCCTGTAATCGATACATAATCTCAATGTTCCATCTTTTTTTCTGACACACACGACAGGTGCTGCGTACGGTGACTTTGACTTAACTATCCACCCTTTGGCAAGCAGATCTTGGATGTATTCTTTAACCTCTTTGTAGAGGGGTTTGGGCACTGCAGCATAGGTTCGCTGTACTGGGATGTTGTCCTTTAAATTTATGGACATTTGCAGGCTTGGAATACACCCTATGTCTTCGTCATCACAAGCAAAAGCTCCTGACTCCTCGTATAGCATTTGTTTCACCTTTCTCTGTTGCTCATCACTTAGGTGACTAACATCCACTGGCGGGTGCCACAGTGTAGTAGGGGGCAGGTCACTCATGGAGCTTGGTGGCGGGTCAGTGTTGCCCCGGGCTTGACTGTGCTCGCCGCTTGGGCTGCCTGTTCCTATTACTCCATCAATAGCTTCAATGGTGCCTAGGACCGTGGAGCTGGGCAGGACCACCGTCTCGGTAGAGTGGTTGGAAACTGGTACCTTCACGAAGGGTCTCTCATCCTGCTGGATTGCCAATAGCCCTTCACCTATACTCAGTGGCAACAGTGGTGTGTCATCTAGGTTAGGTTCAAACAGCATGAGTGGGCTAGAGTCACTAATGTCTAAAGATACTCCACACCTAATATACGCTACTTGACCAGGATTAATAGTGGCACCTTTCCTGCCCACCTTTACAGTCGCATTCTGTTCTACTTTTGGTTTGGTCTGTATGAAGCTTACAATAGCCTCTGCCTTTGCACTGTTGATCTCTAGGGCACCAGTCAGCAGGTTGACGAGGATGGACATGATTTTGGGTCTGCTCTCGTTACTCTTGATGAGTTCTTGGATGACATTAAAACCAACCAATGGTCTTTCTAAATCTAGTCGACTAACTAGAAAAGGTACTCTAATGGATAGATCTGGATCGTTGTTGCCTTGCAGGTTTACCACCACTTCCATCCACCCATCATATGGCACTGCCTCCCCCGTGACAGCAGTTACACTGAGTTCCTCATCCATTAGTTCACTCAGTGGGCGGATCTCTTTTTCAGGTAGGTACTTGTTCTTCCAGGCGTGGTCTATGATGCTCACATTTGCCCCTGTGTCTAACATGGCAGTCACTGCATAGCCGTTCATGCTGCATTTCAATAGGGATTTTCGGCCAATCAGTGGGGCAACTTTCTCAGGTGGGGGTAGGTGGTTACCCATCTGTAAGCTCATAGACTGGTCCCTCTTTCCTAACTCTAGTACTGTGGCATCATGGGGCTGGGATTTGTCCCTTGGATTGGTCAGGGGTTGCCCCTCAGCCCTGACTGGCACTCGTTTCCCGACTGCATATTCCTTTTCAAGCAGCCAATAGCACGATGGCCTACTTCTCCACACGAAAAGCAGTGGTTACAGCTTGGCCTGCCTTGGGCTACACACTGTGGACACCCATATGATCTTTGTGTCTTTCTGTCCGATTTGGTCTTGTCAGAGGCACTCTGTTGGACAATTTGATGGGCAGCCCCGGGCACCAGGGCTGGAGCAGTGAGCTTTCTCAGTGTCTCCATGGCCTCCGTTAGAGCCTCGACCTGAGCACTCAGTCTCTGAATTACATTGTCTTTACCTTTGACTCTAGTCTCGCCCACAACGGCGGTCATTCCCTCTGGCTCTGCAACTGTGCTGTGGGCTTGTGTGAACTTCCGGCTGGCGCTACGCCCCAGTCGGCGTTTTCTCTCATTGTCCTCCATCGTGGTCTGGATAACCTGTCTTAAGAGAGCTTCATCAGAAACAGTGGGGTTAGCCAGGAGCGGCTTCAGGTCCCGCCTGAGGTCCTCGTGCCTTTCTCCCATGCCTTGATAAACTGCGTTCAGGAACACGCCCTGGAGTGTGGAGGCATCATACTTTATGACTGAACTTGCCTGCTTGGATGTGAACGTTATTCTCTGTTTCAGTCCGATCATGCGATACAGGAATTGCTGTGGAGATTCGTTCTCGTGTTGTTTAGCACACATCAGTTCCTGAAAGAGCCCGGTGCTGGTTTTCTCTCTCAAATGGGACTGTAGGAAACTTTTCAGTTCTGTAACTGTCAGGTCTTCCTCGTTCACAAGCATGTCTTTAAAGTTTCCACCCTTGATTACGCGTAGGACTCCTCTAATTATGTCGTCATCTGTGTGTTGTTCCCTGCGACCGTCATCAATCTGTTTGCAGATACTGTTAAAACTAATGTCCGATGCAGTATCAGTTATTTGCCCACCATGTATTTTGAATTCCTTCCTCTGTAACAGGGGCAGGTCGCGAAGGGCAATCACACTCTCGTGGGCTGGGGCAGGCAGTGCTCCTGCAGCCATGTGGTGTTGCTGGGGAATCAGTGGATGTCTGATGTCAGTTGGTGGTGAGTTAGTGGCACGAGGCCCGCTGATGTGACCGCAGCTACCCGTCCTACACTGTGGTCCCTCTGGGTCAGGTGCGTTGATGCTGTGTCTGTGAGATTTGTTCTGCCCCTCCCCTGAATCTGTGAGCAGTTGGTGTATGTCAAAGTTGGGGGTTGCCACTTCGGGAGCGTAGCCACCCATGGGAGATATATGTTTGCCATTAATGTTATCACTGGCTGGTGGCATCACAGGCGTCCCTTCACCACTAGCCAGATCTTTGGGGGGTGGTCTACCCTTATCCCGGTTAGTAATAACCAAGTCAATAGTGTCTTGTAAACATAACAACATGACCAAGCCCTCATCCTCTAGCTGTAGGAGTGTGGAGCTGTTCATATAAGCAGTGATGTACTCAATACAACCTTCCTCATCGTCCTTGTTTAGCCTTTCTGAGTCCAGTTCAGCCACCGGGTCAAGGTGAGTTGCAATGTCGTGTGCTTCATCAGCCGTTAGCTGGTAGAGTTTCTTTTTGATGGACCAGCTGAGTCTTCTCCTCTCGTCGCCTGACATGACTTTTGTTGCAGCCTGGTGGCGTTACCGGTCCCACCCTCTTTAGCAACACTGTCACTTTGGGTCCAATGATCACTGGATCAGCCGGACGTGCTCCTCAGACGCCGCCGATCCCGGACGAGCCCCCAGAAATCTGTTACAGGCCCCACTATGATGGGCGCGTAGCCAGATTACGATCCTGTAAAACAGGAGAGAAAGTGAGCACAGGAGACACGCTGCCGTTCGCCTGGTCAGTCTTGCCAGAATGGAAAACTTACGGCAGCTATGCACCCGACTCAGTTCCCAAAGCACGCTGCTGCCCCCTACTGTCCAAAGTGTTATACACTCTCCTGGCAACAGGGAACTTACATGACATTGTGGCTTTAAATTACACCAATAAACCAGCAAAATAAAACATGCAAAATAATCTCCATATATCACGACACTTAACTCACAATTGTGACCACATTTCTGTGTGGATCACAAGAGCACTGACCAATGCAGAGAGAAGGATACAAGGAAAGGTAGAGCAGTGAGAGCAAAGATAAAGACAGAAAGAAGCTGGGAGTAAAGGTGGGTGTAGCTGCTTTGTATCCTGGCTTTGTGACTTTTTACAACATGGAACACACAAATTAACAACTGATGGCCCTGATAATTAATCATGTAGAATCAGCTGAATAATTCCAAGACGGCTTCATTGTAGCCAGAGAATATATTTTACATAACTAATAAATAAAAATCAAGAAATAACATTTGAACTGACGTCATATTATCATCATACAGTATTTCCAGAGTTCTTCCAGTTAATAACGCTGTGTTATTCTCTCTCTCTTTTTTACTGTGGGATCAGCAGCAGCAGACCTGTAACACTAAAACCAACACTCATGGATGTTCACTTGGAACCTGACACCTGAAAAATAAATCTGGTAGAATTTGAAAAAAAAATTGCATTTAATTTTTTTCTTAAATACTTAAAACGCTGTGAATTAAAAAAAAAAACTACCGATGAGAAATCCTCTAAAGACCTAAAAATATCTTCCACCCAAAATAGCGACGAATGTGTGGCAGTAAAAATTGCCTTTCACCCATCCAGTTCTCGATCATTTGCCTCTCTTCTCCCATCCTTCTTGTAGGGGGCCCATTAAAATCCTAATGAGACTGTTGCCATTTCTGGAGAGCGAGATCGGAAAAGTAATTCATCCTCATTGCTGAAGCTAAATAATTGAAGCAGCTAAGGCTTTGGGAGATAGAGGCTACTGAAGTTTGGTGAGGAAAGTCATTGTTATTCATCACAGACGCTTATTTTTGAATCACAATCTGTTAGTAGCCAAAGTTTTAGCCCATGTGTGAGGAGTTTCCACAAAATGAACAATAACTGCTAAAGGTTTGGAAGGGAATTATACGGAATAAAGAACCGTGCAATCCATTGAAAACTAATCACAGCAGTTACAGACTTCAACATGGTTATTGTGTTCGTATCCAGGTTGAAATGACGATGAGGTGATCAAATTTTACTCTGCAGTGCAATCTAGATGTCAGTTAAGCCTTAAAATATAAATGGAAGACTAAAGGAAGAAGATTCAGCTACTGAGAAAGATCAAAGGTTTAGAATAAATGCATTTCTTAGAAAAGGCTTGATGAAATCCACTTGGCAGTTCAGCACAAGTGGCCTGCACGTGATACCTGTGTTTACCCTGCAGCGGTCTTCCACATGGTGTGGAGATGATCTACTTAAAGGAAGATCATTCTTAATCCAGTCGCTTGTGCTCCTGAACTGAAACAGTGCTCAGTATCCAATCTGAGTATTAGGATTTTAATCAGGCCGAATTAGGATGAATTACTTTGGAGGTTCAGATTGCTGGCTTCTGTTCACCGTCACTAACACTAAACAGACATGAAAGAGTTAACCAGTGACTAGCTAAGTTTTTTTTTGGTAGAACTCTGAGCTTGTTCTCTGTACAGTTTTCTTTTTGCGCCTACCATTTCCCAGTTTCTCCATGTTTGTGTTCATGTCTCTGTTTTAGTCATTTGCTGTTTTATTAATGTAATTTCTTTCTCTTGGTGATTTGGCTGGTTTTACATCGTGCCTTTGTCTGTTTCCCTCCATCCCGATGGTCTACCCCACCCTCACTCGTTGCACCTTTTGTGCAACAGTCCAAATGCATTTGCAGTGTGTGCCCTTTGTTAATTGTTGGTTTGTCCTTTTACTTACCTGAAACCCTCACTGTGTCCTCTTTGTACTTTTGAGATTTTCTTTTTGGCGCCCTTGATTACTTTTTTTTGTCCTTGATTCTCCAGTCCTCTGGTGTTTTGCGCCCACCACCATTTAATTGCACATTTACTTGAAATGAAAAAGACCTCCTGGTTTGCTATTCTTGCCTACAGTGTCCAGTGTTGTTGGCCCTTTATTGACTTTAACATTTGAGGTATAAAGCTGATGAGGCATAACATAAAGAAATGGGACAGAGTTTTTGAAGCTAGGTTGAGAAGAGAGATAATGATCTGTGAGCACTACAGATGTGATGTTTTCTTTGAGAGTTCTGATGGAGAAGTGTAGAGGAGGTCCGGGGGAGTTGCACTGTGTCTTTCTAGAGAAAGCATATGATAGCATGCCATGAGAGGAACTGTTATACTGCATGGGGACGTCAGGAGTACCAGAGAAGTACGTCAGGGTGGTGCAGGACATGTATGAGGACACAGAGAGAGAGAGTGGTGAAGAGTGTGGTAGGAGTGACAGATGGGCTCAAAGTGGGGGATCAAGCATTGGCTCTGAGCCCCTTATTGTTTGCAGTGGTGATGGACGGATTGACAGATGAAGTCATGCAAAATTCTCTGAGGCTTTGATCTGTAATGAGAATAGGGAGCAGGTGGAGGTATGCTCTGGAGTAAAAAGGAAAGGAAGTTAGACAGAATACATGTGTGTGAATGAGAGGGAAGCAGGTTGAAAGGTGAAGCTGCAAGGAGCAGAGACTGAAAGTAGATCAGTTAAAATACCTGGCATCAGTCATCCCAAGCAACTGCAACTGCACAAGAGACATGAAGAAGAGAGTGCAGGCGGGGTGGAGTGGGGGGGGGGGGGGGGGAGTAGAGTGTCAGGGGTGTTTGTGGGGTTTGTGACAGAATTATAGCAACATGAGTGAAGGAGAAGGTTTAGACGATGGTAGTGAGGCCTGCTATGATGTGTGGTTTGCACACAGTGTCGCTAACAAAAAGACCGGAGGCAGAGCTGGAGATGTTAAGGTTTTCATTGGGAATGTCCAGGATGGACAGGATTAGAAACGAGTCCATCCGAGGCTCAGGTCAAGCAGTTTGGAGACAAAGTCAGGGACGCAAGGCTGAGATGGTTTGGGCATGCACAGAGGAGGGCTGGTGGATATAGTGGAGCTGTCAGGCAGGACGAAAAGGGAAAAACCACAGATTTGTGAAAGTCATGAAGGAGGATATGCCAGATATGTAATCGTAATGTAATTCTTGGTGTGACAGAAGACGATGCTGGAGTTGATCCACTGTGGTGGAATTTATTCATTATAATATTACAATAACTACATCGCTCGCTACTATTTCTTACAATAGGACACAGACTGTTCTCATTCCTGGGGCAATAAATACCATTGCTATGTCAGACGCTTTGGCATTGCATGGATAAGCACGCAGTGTCCTTCTATGGCAAATTTAATGAAGAATATATGAAAACACACCCAAATGTGCCTCAACTAACCAGTAAAAGTGAAAACAAAAAGTGAGTAAAACTAAAGTAAACTGATCAGTGAGGAAAAACTAAGCAGTGTGGACGTGTGGACGAGGAATACAGAGTTCATCACGCAACATCAAAGGTATGTGCCTTTTTTCATGTCACGCTGTGCGCACGTTATTTTTTTACATGAGATGAATTGCAGAATGGCAGATAGAGGCAAAATACTGTTAATCTGACTGTCTGCAGGTTTTACATGCTTACATACACACACGCAGTTACTGTCCCTCCATTTACAAAGGCAGAGGCGTCACAGTGTGATTATTTTACGTGTAGTTGTTTTTTTTCATGTGTAATAATATTCAACATTGCTATCAATACATTTTTCAAAAAATGCCTCTCTGTGCGAAATGGGTTTAAAAACATAAACAACTGTTTGTCCGTGATTTGAACAGCCCAGCGCTGCTCCCAATGAAGGGAAAACCAGTTCTGCAGGGAGACCTACCTCGGCACTTGTGCAGGTGGAACCAAAGGGAAGATTTGCTTCACCATATATTCTAGTCTTTAGCTTAGCATGAAGTTGGTTTGGAAACATATTCAGCTATGCTTCATCTCCTGCTTTGCGTTTGTGTGGCCACCCGTGATAGCAGTGTCCAAGCGTTTTGTTCCCCCCCCCTTAGGGGCCGGGCCCCACACTTTGGGAAGGTCTGGGTTATAGCATTTGTCTTGTGCAATAAGCAGGATCACCTTTGCGGTGTGTTCTATCTCTATTCCCAAAACCTAATCAAGGAAGAAAAAATGCCAGATTAGCTTGGGTAAAAGACTGAAAGTTGAGGCACACAACGAAGTGTGCAGCTGGTAAAGTTTCTGGGTTGCCTTTCTTCATAACAGCCATCCTCAAGATTCCCTCCATTTAAAGCAATGGATTATCAGGGATTCTAACATCTAGTCCTTTTACTGAATCAGAATAACCAATACAACTTTTTCCTGGTTGTAATCAAGTAGTTTTAGTGTTTAAACCTCACCATGAAATAAAATTATAAATAATGAGCTATCAGTAAGTGTAAAAAGAGCCAAACACAAAAAGGCTAGCACATAAACCACGGTTGGTCTGTCAAAACAATGACAATGACACTAGCATTGTAAAATACATTGGCAAAAACTAAGATATACCACCAGTCAATTGATGTTGAGCCCACCCTAATGATGCGAACCTCTAATGCTTTTTTGCTGCTGTCGTCGGCTCTCTAGCTCACTGTGGGCGATGCTGCCACGAGCCAGTCAGCCAAACTAGTACCAACCGTATCCACAATGCCTTAAAGAGGAAATAATCAGTACAGATTTAGCCTGTTTTCCCTGATTTTGATGACTATTTTGTGCTTGGCAGGTCCACAAAGGACCCTCATGTTGGCTTCAACTAAGAAGCCTCTCGTGTTTATATCAGTGTTGTGTTTTGGCCCGTCTCATCATTCTCTATCTTTTCATACATCTCATTTCATTTTAAGGGGTAACAAAGTGCTGCAGATAAAGGAGCAAGACTTACATTATTTATGGTGCAGTACAACTAGTCTGCAGAGCTTAATATGGGATCAGTGCTGTGAGCCAGTGGTGGCTCTCAATCACATTGTTCCCCGGTGGAAACATCAATCAGCCTTTAGACAGTGAATGATGGATTTACTCAGAGCTTAGACTGTTTGGACAGACAAGTCAAGCCTTGATTTATTGATGCTATGACAAAAAGTTTGGGGAATATATGCCCAAATCTCTCATTTCACTTCAGCTGAATGAAGGTATCACACAGAATATTGGTCTTGGTCGCAGAGAGTATAAAAGAAGTAGACACATCCACTGTGCTGCCACTCACTGGTTTGTGGGCTATCATTCTGATCAGACTATGATTTATTGGAGTGGCTTTCATGGGTGGGTTAAAGATTTAGGCGTACAATAAAAAGGTTCAAAGGTTTTAGTCCTTGCATTGTTAAATAATTCTAATCGTTGCTTAAATCGATTAAATAAGTCTTGCTATTAATTAAAAAGCAACGTGTTCCTTCCAGTTTTATCTGATATCATCTTGTATTGACACCTACATCTATGCATACCTACAGATATTTTGGCAAGTCAGGTGTGATATCAAGCATTGTTATGGGAGGTTTCTAAGTTTGAATGTGTGAGAGCATGAATGTAATGCAAGGTGTTACTGGAGAAAAACACTATATCTGATCTTCTTTTGTTTCAGTTTAAAACATTATGAATAATGCGAGTTTTTCTTTAACAGGTACAAGTAACTATTCCCCTGCTTAGTTTCTCTTCTACATCCCTCCTGCCTCTCTCAACCCTGATCTCTCCTCATCCCAAGAAGAAAGAAGACTTTCCTGTAAATCCTCTGTGCAGATTCACCCATAATGCTGTGTCGTGTGACTTCTCACATACAGTGGATCCCATTTACACACCTGTCCACATAATAAGTTTCTTCCATTTCACCCTTTCCAATACCACGGCCAAGACCAAAGGGCTGTCAAAGGACATCACAAACTGTGGACCTGCACAAGGCTGAAAGATCATCAGCATGAAGGTTGGGAAGAAGGTGACAACTGTTGGTGCGATTATTTGGAAATGGAAGAAATATAAAATAACCATCAGTTGCCCCTGGTGTGGTGTTCCATGTAAGATCTTGCCTCATGGAGTGAGGAAAGAGTTTGTTAATAATCTGAGGGCTGAATGATTCAGAGAAAGTTTGGGGGAAAGTGCTGTGGTCATATGAAACCCAAATCGAGCTCTATGACATCAACTTGACCCGCCATGTTTGAAGAAAGAGAAGACCATCTCCACTGTGAAGCATGGAGGTGGAAACATTATGCTATTTGGCCTTTTTTCAGCTAAAGTTTGTCACGGTCCTGGGTTGGTGACCCAGTGTTTTTGAGTTTTTGGTTTCTTTCTCACGGCGTCTAGTTCCTTAGTCTTTTAGTATTTCTCGAGTTCTAGTTCTAGGTTTTGTTATGCGGCTCCTCTGTGTTCTGTGTTTCAAGTTTTACTTCGAAGGTCCGTGTCCCTCGTCTCATCATGTCAGTTGGAATCAGCTGTGCCTCCCTCCTGTTTTGCATTCCTCGTTTCCCCTCTGTATGTATAGTGTGTGATTACCTGTGCTGGTTGTCGGTCCGTCTGTGTTACCTCCCTGCATCACCCTGTGTTTCCTTCGTGTCTTCCTTTGTATTCGAGTTTCAGTTCTGTGCTGTTAGTTTTTCCAGTTTAGGTTTTTGCTTAGTTCTGGTCCTTGCCATCTCCGTTGCTGTTTGTTTCACCAACCTTAAATAAAGCTCAGTCGCATCTCAGCCGTGCCTGCATCTTGGGTCCTAATTTCCACACACCACACGGCTTGTGACAAGATTACATGATGGCTTCACCACACTGAGTAGCCAATGGACAGAGGCATGCAACATAAAAGCTATTGAGAGAACCTCTTTGCTTCAGCCAGTAGCCACTAAAGATGAGTCACGGACAAGGCTTTCAGCATGACAGTGACCCAAAACCACCAAGGTAACAACGGGGTGGCTAAAGAAGAAGCACATTAAGGTTATGGAGTGGCCTTGCCAGTCTCCAGACATCAATCCTATAGAAAATCTGTGGAGGGTGCTGAAATGTTGAGTTGCCAAGTTGCAGCCAAGAAAGTTAGAAAGTTTACGTAAAGAGGAGAGGGCTAAAATCCCTCCTGAGATGTGTGCAAAGCTGGTGACCAGCTACAAGAAACATCTCAGCACTGTGCTTGCTAACAAGGGTTTCCTCATGTTTTGCTTGGGGACCAAATTTTTTTAACTCAGTGACTTATAACTTACACACTATTATCAAATGTAGGTTTTTTTTCTGGATTTTGGGTTTATTTTCTTTATCTCTTCATTAAAATAAAACTACCATAACAATTAGAGACTGTTTGTTTCTTTGTAAGTGAGCAAACTTTCAAATTCAGCATCAAAAATGTATTTGTGTATTTCCCACATGGTAAACGACGAGCGGCAAGACACCGTTTAAAAAGACAAATATAAGTTGTAGTCTCCAAGCACTGCAATGCAATGAGAGATGAGTTAGAAAGCTGCTCAGGTGTGACAGATGGAAAATAGAAATAAGACAACATCAACATTTAGTGTTGATGTGGTTTATAAAACAGTATTATGTTTAATAACCAAATATAATTTAAATATTCAGTTTGAACGTTGAACATTGTTCTCTATTGTTAGTGAGCAATCAGTCTCTGAATGTCTGGTTTTAGTCAGCTTGTCAGACATACATTAAAACCTCACTGCTCACATTTATATAAGATTAAGCATTTTCAGAGTGTTTAAATGATGCTCCATCCATGGGGTCAGTTTGTTTGCAGGAAGTATTCAGCAGTAAAGTTAGAATTTCTGACTTGTTAGGTCATTTTGATTGTTTGCAAAAACAATAGTTTTTCATTCGACATATGGAGTCTGAAAATTATTCTGTGAGCTCACCAAGTGAAACAATGAACAGAAAGACTGTAAAATATAAGCAACACCACAAGTAATCCTTTCATTTTACACCGAGTGATTTCTTCTGCTGATACAGTCAACCCCTGAGGATCGAGGTCTTGGTCTAAGCAGTGTGTGACAATCTACTTGTCCCAGCAAATCTGGGGCAAGCGTGACTCACCTGCATGCCCGTAGTGCCTGAAACACCCGAGGACCTCAGGTATGTCACTAAAGATGGAATTTTAAAACTGTTATGCGTTATGGAAATTTAATGAGACCAGGTTTTCCTCGTGCATGAAAACTTCTTTCACAAGACACGAGATGTGAGTACATAAAGATGAACTCTTATGAGGATGTTATATAACATGGATATAAAAACACTTAAGTATGAGCATGACTCACAGGATGTATGAGGGTTTTCTTTATACCTCTTTTTATAGTTACTCTTTCCTCTCATACTGAGCTTAAAAATCTCCCATACTAGCAAACAAACGTGCAGGCAGCGCTGAAAATGGCTAGCAGAAAGTCTGACCTCACCTGAGGCCCCATTAAACAGAAGGGTCCACTGCAAATGAGCCATATACATTTTTACTATACAGTTATTACATTGTGACGTTGAAATTTAAAGATTTTACATGCTTGAACAATCCAAAACCCTTTGGTTTCATACTTCACGAGCTGATAATAAGTTAATGCAGTTGCAGTGGCAGTGGGGACTCCACTTTACCTGATTAGTTGCAGAATAATCATCAATCTGGTCTCCATATTAGATGGATTTATTTGCATCCCCCCCCCCAGACATCTCGTAATGTTTCTGGACATTTATAAGTTGTATCTAAATTAATTTTAGTTGCCATTAAGATTTAAGAATTGCATGTGTAGAATTACACCTTATTTAAAAAACAAATAGACAAAAGTTTCTGACCAGTTGTTCCGAATTAATGTTTATCTACTCTTTTGAGTGCCATGTCTCTCTCTTATAATATCAAGTGTATTTTTAATGGAACAGCAGATCAGGAGTCTGTGTTCATGGTCAGTTTCAGTAACAACAGTGCAAATGATCAATCCAATGGTCCAGTGTGACTTTAGAAGTCACGTGTTGTTGGTAACACAGGGACATGCAGCATGAGTTAATGAGGAAAAACACGATTATGTATCGTAATGAGGCTGCCAGTTTCTTTGTCTCCTCTCCCTAATCCCCTCTTTGCTGTGGAATTACTTGTTTTCATGCACAATGTATAGCATTTGCATTAATACCACTGAGCCCAAGCTGCGTAATGTAAAACAAACCCAGGCTTAGAAATCTATAATTCCCTGAGTGTGTAAACACAGGCGTTGTTTCGTCTGAGTAGATCGCTGTAGCCTCTCAGTGGCTCTCTGTGGCTGTGCTCTTTAGTCCTCTCAGCCCTCCAGCGAGTTTCAGGAAGAAAAAAATCCTAATGAAGGGTTGGGTAATTACTCCTCTTAATATAAATGTTATAATGAGATTAAAATGATCCCACATCCTCCCTTCATTTCCCCCCCTCTGGACTCAGAGTTGTAGCTTGCCCTGGAAGTCTCTCTCTCTCTCTGTCCTTGCATGTCTTTCTCTACCTCACTTTATCTCTTGTTTTTAGTGCTTATTTCACGCTGTTGCCGAGACATTGAGCTCTTGAGGGCCAGTCAGCTAGACGATGTACTTAAATATATATACACATGTGTGTGTGCATGCCTTTACCAGACAGTGCACGTACAGATTGTACAGTAGGTGATTGTATTTGAACATTTCTCTCTGCGTTCGCTGTGATTGTATGTACTGCTGAAGAGCTTATTTTGCGTGTGTGTGTGTGTGTGTGTGTGTGTGTGTGTGTGTGCACTCGGAGCAGCATGAGACTAAACAACAGAAAGTGAACATGGCAGCTGCCATGCTGCACAAACTCCCACTCCTTAGACGAACCATACACTCTCACACGCATGTAATTCTAATATTGTGAGGACCGTCTCTGACATAATACAGCCCCGGCCTCATTACCCTTAAGATGAATGTAACTATTACAAGTTCTCAAATGACAGGGCAAATAATCAGTGAGTGGACTGATAGTGAAATGGTCGCGTTGGATTTTTATAATTAACTAATTGCTCCGGACATGAATCGTGCAAAACTGTTAAATGGCCTCGAAGTGGACCTCTTATGCTTTTTCTTATTTTCTCTCACATAGATTGGATGTCTATATTTAAAGAAGGTAAATGGCCTGTATTTATATAGCGCTTTACTAGTCCCTAAGGACCCCAAAGCGCTTTACATATCCAGTCATCCACCCATTCACACACACATTCACACACTGGTGATGGCAAGCTACATTGTAGCCACAGCCACCCTGAGGCGAGGCTGCCGGACACTGGCGCCACCGGGCCCTCTGACCACCACCAGGTTCAAATAATGAGGTCTCTTGGCTCTAATATGGTCATCGCAGGACAGCAATACCTGCAAGCACAGAAGCCCCGCCCACAGATGGGCTGGATTTGAACAGAGAGCAGTGGAGATAGAAGCGTCCTAAATGGCTTGGTTCAAGCTGCACCAAGGCCCAGTCTAAGGTAAGGATTATTTTGAACTGTGAATCAGGCAAAGCTACAGGGGTTTAATTTCCAGGGAGGGTAGGGGGGTTATGACCCCCCCCCCCCCCCCCCCCCCAATAATCAGACCCAGCCAATATAACCCCCCCCCCCAATAAAATTATGATTTATCTTGCATAAATGGGCTGTTGATTTTCTCTACTCATTTCAGTTTTTACCAGCAAAGTAGTTGCATGTTTAATCATCTGTGAACTTTATTTATTTATTTAGACAGAGATCTTGAGCCCCCCATTGTTCAGCACAAAGTTACGCCCATGCAAAGCTACTCTAGCAAAGTCCAAGGATACAAATTCAGGGCAGAAAATAAGAATAGGTCCATTTTACATTTAAAGGTTTTAGATAAATATGTATAAATATAAATTACTTGAGCAAAAAACAAAAACAAAAACAAAGAAACAAAAAAAACCAACCAAACAAACCTTTGTTAGCAGGCTAGCTTAGTTATCTTAGTTCTGTTTACAAGATTAGTTGGATGATGAGCTTCTTTTACCGTTTAAGTTTGAACACAATGCCAAAAACACAAAGAGACTTCAAAGCAATGTCACTACTCATTACTTCTTTTGTTACCTGCTGAAGATCAGGATATAAACACTAAGCAAAGCAAGAACCACAGATTTAAATAGAAAAAGAAAAACCAAGGTCCAAAAAACTCAAATTCACTCTGTAAACAGAGCCAGGACCATAAAAGCATTTTACCAACAGATCTATCAAAGCAGTTCTAAGTGATTTTTCTGGATGGGTTCTGCCAATATGGAAGCAAGGTACTGTTCAGATTTTAAATCAGAAAAATTTGCATCTCCAGCAGACCATCACTATCACTACCACACCTCTGCAATATGTTAAAATTGGCCACCAATCAGCAGTTGAATATTTGCAGATGTGTATGAGGGAGAGTCTCTGCCTGTTTAGCGAATGCATGTCTACCTAGTTAAATTTTGGATGAGCCAGGCTGTCACATTAGCAAAAAACCAACAAAGTCCAGGCAAAAACTCGTCAACAAACTGGTTTGCAGTGCACTTGACCAAACCTAGTGTACAAAGAGGTGTGTGAACGGAAATTATTCTAAAATGTTCTGTCACGACTTGTGGAGTTATGCTTCAGCTGGAAATCTACAACCATAAACTTCCCTGAAACTTGAAAATACGGTGCAATCTGACGCGCAACTCCCACGAAACACGTGGCATTGATGGAGCCACACCTATTGCAAGTGGCCTGTTCAGTATTGTCACTGTTAGCTTCTGTGCATATCCAGCTACTGTTTCAGAACTGATGCGAGGGAATGTAGAAAAAGGTGGAAACAACAGAGTGATTTTGAAGCGATGGCCACAGTGATTTTACTTTAGTAACATGAACAGGTAGAAACGGAGGCTGTAGCCTGATTGCTCATCACCACCTTTGTGGGATTCACTCGGCTTCAAAGTCTCTCTGGGCTGGTTTGGTGGATCTATAGGTTTATACTGGTAACTTGTCATTATGTGACAATGTGTTTGAGGCCATGTTACTTACAGAAAATATAACGAGTATTGCAACACACCTTTTTAATTTTTCTTGAGTAATGATCCCAACATTGATCCAGCAGTGGCTCTTGCACTCCTGGCAGGATGGCAGGTAAGTATGTTGACATATAGCTCTGACAACCCAGGTTAGCAAGTAAATAGGAAGATCAGGCAGAAAAGCATTCACATAGCCGGTCCTTAAATACAATAATCCAGATGATGTCAATGAATTTCTGGTGAGTAACAGCCACAGTGGGAAAGCTCAGCTGTGGTCACACAGGAAACCTCCCACAACTCCATCTAAAAGTGTTGCGCCATTGTCACATGGTGGTTTCCTTTATACTTCTATGTCATACTTTTACTCATGTTTTAATTGTTCAGACATTCAGCCTAACAGGAGCTGAATCAACCCGTCAGCTGTTTGTTAAGATTTGGTAGGCATACATCTCAGCAGGTTTGATTACCCATAACCAGCAATCATTCTGCACTGAGAACAAAATGCATCCTTGTGAGGACACGCCCATGGGGTACATTCAGCTTGCCTAACCCGGCACATCTAACCTTAACATAAACACTGCTTTACCAGGCTTTCAGTTCTCCTTTCATCTCCAGCCGACCATAATGAGCATTGAAAGACTGCAGCTGTCACTTAACAGAAAAATGTAGAAATGTAGAGTGCCATCCCCGCTCCAGGCATCCTCCCTGTTATGGTGACGAATATATTCACAGCTGTGATTTTATTGAAAAATAACTTTCTGGTGAAAGAAGAATCCCATGTGAGGTAAACGGTGAACAAACACAGATTATTTTCAGTGGGCTGATTTTTCTATCGAGGGAAATTTTTGCAAGTTTTAGATGTAATAACCACAGTAAAAAAATATTAGAGGAAAAAGTGAGACACAGGAAGTAAAATAGTGTTGGTGGTTTTAGGCAGTGCCTCAGAATCACATACTCAAGTTCTCTAGCAGCTGTAGTGATCATCATGAAGCCAAGGAGTATGAAGTGAAGAGCATGGAGTGAATGAATGGGGTCAATAAACCATGGCAGGCTTTTAGCATGACCGCAGCTGCTTAATAACAGTGTTGACCGAGGTCTACTAACATTAATAAGTTGCCATTTTAACGTTACTCACTTTAGTTCCCTGACCATAGCAACACTTTGACATCTGAACTTAATTAGTGTGGATGCTGATTAAGCATCCACACTATTGTTCTCCAAATCTTTATTCTATTTTCTTTATAAATATTATCTCTTCTGCACGTTTTTTGTACTCTAATTACTTCAACCACCGTTCAACTTAGAAAAACCATTCAACCAAACCACAAATATATTTTTAACTTTTATATTTTTTTAATTATTCAACTTTATTCAACAAAAATTTAGTTGTAGTTTTTTCTTGGGAAGCATATGTTTCGAGGTCACTTTTCTCTTTCTTTAAAGCAGCAGAAGAGAGGCGTGTGTGTGTGTGTGTGTGTGTGTGTGTGTGTGTGTGTGTGTGTGTGTGTGTGTGTGTGTGTGCCACTGGCTGGAGTCGCTATAGCAACCAGGCTCACACCTGCCTGCTCTGTCTGTCACTGCTAAGATTAATCCTAAAAACTTCTCTTTCAAATGCTGCTGTGTCCACAGTGTTTGCTCTACACTGTAAACCCGGATAAGTTCAATACACTTAAATCGTTTGAGGAAACTGATTCCCTTCAAATGATTTGAGTAATCAACCCAAAATAAAAAATTAACTGATTTAGTCAAGTAAACTTAAAAGTAAAATTGTCACAATTTACTATATTGAGTCATCGCTACCTAAAGTGTTTAAGTATTCAATATTTCAAAAATAATTTGTTTAAGTACAGTTAACTTAATACTAATAGAAAAAACTAAATTGTTTAAGTGGTGCTAATATTACAAAACTCACTTTTTTGCGTAGTGTTTAATTAAAAGCGTCTTTTAATTAAATGTATTATTATTACTAAAACTTAATATGTCAAGGCAAACACACTCAAAACCAAAGACCACTAAAGTGTTTTTTTTTTTTTTACTTTATTTATAACAAAACAAGACTTTTGTTTTCCTTTGAACAGTATTCCAATTTTTACACATGGCGCTTCTAAGAAGACATTTCTTTCAGAAACAAACACAATATTTCAGTTGTTCCTAGCCACTTTTTGACAAGAATTTATTTGTGGTCTCTGAGGTAGTTTTTTTGAACAGTAAGTTTTTTGTTTGCACAATTGGACTTCCAATAAAACATTTTCTTTAAAACAATCCTTTTAAACAGATAAAACTGTGTATCACAAGTAAAGAACTTTGGTGCGACACTCTGGGTAACAAGTTGTAACAGTAAAACTTATTTTCACAAATATTTTAACTTGAAAAAATAAAAACTATGGAATAATGAATGGCCCCAGCGAGACAATGAAATTAAAGGAATAGTTCACTGATTTTACATAATAAGATATGTTCTTACCTTAGCTTTGACGAGTTGATGTGTACCAGTCTTGTCTTTGTGCGTGCCCTCAGTCATGCAAATGGAGCAAAGCCTCTCCCATATATTCCAAATACCTCCACTTTTTGCTCCTTTTAGAAGCTACCGAGCTCCCCCACGTTTTCCCTATTTATGTAAAATTACATGAAAAGTGACACTCTCCAAGTTTAGTTTAACTAAATTGAACGTGTGGATTTTCTAAGCCGATAAGAAGGGGTACTATATTACAAGGTGTAATAACACTGTAGGAGCACTTCTTCATCCCCCCAGTAACTCAGTCTATGCTCCAGAGTGCACTAGGGTTACTGCGCGCTTGTAATATAGTGCCCCTTTTTATCGGCTTAAAAAATCTATACGTTAAATTTAGTGAAACTAAACTTAGATAGTGTAACTTTTCATGTAATTTTACATAAATAGGGAAATGTGGAGGAGCTCGGTAGCTTCTAAAAGGAGCAAAAAGTGGAGGTAGTTGGAATATATGGGAGAGCCTTTCTCTCGCACAAAGACAAGACAGGTATCCATCAACTCTTCAAAGCTAAGGTAAGAACATATCTCAGTATGTAAAATCAGTGAACTACTCCTTTAAGCCCTGGTTTTGCCATCCACTAAAAACAAAAAAAGACAATTACAAACACAATAATGACTTCCTGAACTTGAGAAAAAGCTGCTCAATGAAGAGTGAACATTCAATGTATCTACGCACACATTGAAAGCTCATTTTTTAGCCTTTGGAGTTTTGGAGGAGGATCGTTTCGTCCCAGATTCAGCATAATCTGCTGGATAAACAGGAATGTATTCTTCATGCACTTTGGGTACTCCAAGTGGAGTGCATAAGTCAGTCCAAACAGGAGACACATTGCCAAAGGAAGACTGCAGATGGAATCCATTACCACATTGCCCTCTAGAAGGATCCCCAGCTGGGAGGGGTTCAGTTCTTGCTCTGGACTTCCGTTTTCACCATTGAAGATGATTCCTATTGGGATTTCAAGGTCACCATCAGCAGCATTCTACAGAGGGGGGGAAAAACTGTGAGTTAACCTGTTGGTGGAGAGTAACACAAGTATAAAAGGTCAAAGTATTGTATTTCTATAAATGCTGTTTATTATTTAAGTACAAGTTAATTGTTCAAATAAAATAAAAAAACAGGAAAATTTGGGGAATCTGTAAGGCTTATTGTCATTAAACAACTGTATAATGAAGTTTGTCCTCTGCATTTGACCCATTCTTCAATGTTGATAAGGCAGCAACCCGTCAAGAGAATGGCGCTGCAGCGGTGTCGTGCCAAACTAGGTATCCCCGACAGAATTTGTTTCCCCTGCGTCGGGAGCACACGCTGGACTGTCCAAATCACGGACAAACAGTATCCCGCATTGCTGATTTTTAGTTTACAAACACTTCTTATAATGACTAACTACTCCTGACATTTTTGAGATCTTAGCTCTTTATACAACGAAGTTATAGTGGGATACAAATAATATGGGGCAGGGATAGCTCAGTAGGTAAAGTGGTCGCCCCATGATCGGAAGGTCGGCGGTTCGAATCCACTTAACGGCTACCCTGAGGTACCCCTGAGCAAGGTACCGTCCCTACACACTGCTCCCCGGGCGCCTGCTTAGTGGGCTGCCCACTGCTTCACTGAGTGAATGGGTCAAATGCAGAGAAAAACAAGTAATTTCCCCATGGGGATCAATAAAGTATCCATTATTATTATTATATCAGGCTGGTCCTGCCAAAATTTGTTCCCCCTGTGTAAATCACGGACAAACAGTATCCCACATTGCTGATTTTTCGTTCACAAACACTTCTTATTATGACGCATTTCTCCTGAAACTTTGGAGGATTTAGCTCTTTATATAATAAAGTTACAGGAGAATAAAAATAGTTATTAGCCAAAATGTTTATGGTTTATTAAAATAATCCCATCTGATACCCCGTGAGCAATAAATATATAATTTTCTGTTGTAACCCTCAAACTGAGTGGTAATGTAACGATACTAATTTTTCACAAAATGAAAACATCAGTACTTCCTGCGTGCTCCCAGCACAGGGGAAACAAATTCTGTCGGGGATACCTACTTTGGCACGACACCGGGAAAAATATGGGAGGGGCAACAAAAACTTAAAAATAGTGAAAGTGCTTTCAACTAAACATGATCAGTAAACATCAAATTTACTTTTATTATTTGAGTGTTGAGTTTAAAACTTATTCTCTTATAAAAAATTGAACTTAAACTATTTATTAGAATGAACTTAAAATAGAAAGGACCATGTTAAATGTATTCATTTTAGTGCATCACATGCAAAACAATATAGGTTAAGTGCAAAAAGCTTCCACCAATGAGTTCTGTCTGACACAGTTATATGATTTTAGTTTTACAAAGAAAATTAATTACCATCAGTGATTATAGCTAAACCATTTGAATGCAAATAACTTTTGGGATTACAGTGTAAAGCCATTATTTTACCCTCAAAACGTCGCCATCGTTGTTCTCTTTCCAACAGTGTGTCTTTCAAAGCTCAGAGATGTAAACTTTTTGAACTGTGTGGATCCAAGTGAAGGGAGTACCTTCTAACTGACCCATAGAGACACATTGTATTTTTAGTCTGGAGTTTGTCTCAACAGCAGGAATGACCCCACTTTTTAAATTGCTCCTGTGGCCACATTTCTGACAACAGGAACATAAAGAACACACTGTTATGGAGAACAACTCCTTGGGATCCTCACAGTTTAAAAATAATATTAACAGGAGTTATGGTCCTTGAATTAGAAACAGTTTTTCAACAGGTGCAACGAGGCAGATTTGACAAGGTTTTGCACACAGTAGTTAGTGTAGGCCAACTGGATTCTGATTGGCCCATTAAATTCAAGCTCATTGTTCATTGGTGGATTTCTCTTCTGCACACAGTTGATGACTTTTAGAATCATCTTTTCTGACTGGATGATTAAAACTCGGATTTTCCCACATTTCAGTCATTCAGTGATTAAAAGAATATGAACTTTTAATATTCATTCAGATGTTTTCTGACTCTGAATTTTCTTGTCATTACTCAGCTTTTTCAAATTTACATTTTAAACATGTTCAGCTACTTTTCTTTACTTCTTCTGTGTGAACGTCATCTTTCAACAGTTCTGCACTTTTGTTTTCAGGTGGAAAATTCTGTAATTTTTCGCTCATTCAACATTTTTAACTTAACATTCAACAATTTCATTTCAGCTCAAAACATTCAGCTATCAGCATTCACACTGCAGTTTCTTCAGAAAATGCTTTTTTTTTTTTTTAGTTTTAATTGTTTCACCGTCACCCAGGAATTAATGAAGTCAATGCAGAAGTTTGAGAATCTGCAGGTCCTTAAAGGGCCACTTGAGGCTGGATCCAAAAGCAAGTGCATCCAATTAAATACATTTACAGCCTTGTGCAAACTTTCTTCTCTGTATCTGCTTTACCTTATCATAACAGCTGTATGGGGGAACAATACATTAACACAGCAATAAAACGCAACACTGTTGTTAAGCATGACACAGTATTGAAAAGTCTGGATTTAATTTTCTTTGTTAGTGTTCATGTTCTGCTATTATTTTATTTTTATGTTCAACAGCAAGCTCCACAGCATTAAAAATTATTAGATGGTGTTTAATGATACAGGAGAATGGATGGATGGTAAGAAACAAAGTAAGCCTATGACTAGGGGTGGTAAACATAAGGCCCGTGACCCAGAATCGCTCTAGCAAAGACTCCAAAGACCGGATGACTTTGGAAAATGTTAAGGAGGGCATTTTTGGACTTAACTGTAGTCAGCTTAAGTAACTTCCTATTTTCCCAGCGTGATTTATAAAAGTTACTTGCTACATATATATTGTTTGAATTATATTTAGGAGTGATAGGTGAGCCAAAGAATCCTCTCTAGTCCTGTTTTTCCACCTTATTGCTGAAACTGCACAATAAAGAACTAAAAAAGCAGTAAGCAGTGGGACTCTGTTTTCATTTTGCTGAATGGATTCTGTTCTGCTGGAAATGAGTATTTACCAGTGACAGGAGGGAAAGAACATTCATTTGTAGGGAGCGAACAGATTTCTGAAATCCATCTGAATCCCCCAGTTTCAGAGAAATCAATCACAGATTTACACACATCCATCCATCTTTACTCGTCCTCTGAGTCTTGCAGTCTTCACACGCTGTTGTTTGCTATCTTCCTGTGTTGTTTCATCCACCTACGGCCCTCTGCTGTGAGAAATCATATTTATAAACGTGTTAAAAATTAAACAGCATTGCCTCTTGGATAGTCGAGTCAAGTACAATAGTGATTGTTTTTCCAGTCACATTAAGTCAACGAGGTTAACCCTCAGTGTGGGTCCCAGTAGACATGATATGTACAATTTATTTAAATTATGCATCAGTATTTACAGTATAATTTTCACAGCCTTTAAAAGCTGTTTATACTCAGATGAAAGCAGTGTAGTTGTACTTTTCCTTGTGCGATCTAAAAGTGTGTTAATCTGTGTGCATTCAAAACTTAGAAACATTCATTTAATTAACACAGTTTCTGTCTAGATAATATGTAGTAAAGATTTATTATTGTTACGATTTTTAACTGTTTGGTTTTCCCCACACACTCATCAATCAAAATCAGAACCTCCATGTCAGCAGTCAGGGAAATGGGATGCTGATGTATCTCTACAACTTCTTTTTGTTGTGTTACGTTCAGTAAAAAGTAAGATTTAAAATGTCCAGTCTGCTTAAGTCTGAGCAAAAAAGTAGGTGCAGCCAATCCTAACAGCTTCTGTACAGTTTTATAATTCCCACATTTTCCAGATTAACCAGCAGCTGTGGCTCAAGTGGTAGATTGTGTTGTCTAAAAATCAGAACGTCGGTCGATCCTTGTGCCAGAGACCGCAAAATACTCAACGCTGAGTTGCCCCTGATGGATCCTTGGGAGTGTGAGTCGCTCGATGTGTGTGAATATTAGATTGAAAAAAATGCTTAGGTATAAGTAAAGGCACAGTATGAATGTGTATGTGAATGGGAAAATCACAGACACATTCCTTGAGTGGCCAAACTGAGTAGAAGGTGCTATGTAAGCAGTCTTAATTGGCCCTTGGGGATAAATAAAGTCTTTCTGATTCTGTCCTTTATAATAAAGTCACAGGAAACAATTAGTAGAACACAGACTATATAATATATACTGACTATTCACATCCAATGCAAAGGTTATGGTTTAGTGTCAGTAAACATTGGCTACTACAAATATGCTTCATCATTTTTCTCAGTTTGACTCCAAACCCAGTTTATTTTATTCAGTTGCAGCACAGTATGTGTTTACTCTTGGCAGATTTTGTAACAGATTTTATGAAATTTGCAACAAGAGACCATTTCTTTATCTAGGAGTTTCTTAATTGAGATTTTAATTACATAACAAAAAATTCAATCTACTTGAAAATCTACAAATTGGGAATAAAGCTACTTTTTTCCATCTACCTAGGAACATAAAAGATACTCAGAAAGAAAGAAAAGAAGTAAATTAACCAAACAGGACCTTATTCGTAGCAGCAAGAATTCTAGTGAGTACCTGTTGTGTTTGTCAGACAAAGGCTAATATTATGAAAATAATAAATAGGCATGTGTGTTTAAGTAGAGGAGCCTGAAGCCATGAGCTCTCTCAGAGTGGATGCTCACTGATGAGGAGGCAGAAAAGTCCAAGCAAAGGATTTATGAGAGCGAAAGAGCTAAGCAAGCTGATGGGGCCAAGTTAATGGACAGCTCTCCACTCTGCAGTTTATACACCATTCACAGACTGCTGCTGGCTGTACATGAAAAAGCATTGTTTCCTTATTACTCCAGTAATGAGTTAACCTTTTTTTTTTTTTTTTTATCCCCAAAATTAAAGAACCAAATTATGTAATGAGTTAACATAGAGGATTTATCTTCTACAATCATCTTTTAGAAAACAAAAACCAGAACTACCAGATGTGTACATCATCAGCTTGTGTGTGCATGAATATTCACATCAGTTCACCAGCATTTCAGTGTTTACAATAAACTATAAACGTGGTTCGGTTTAAAATGTCTTCCTTCCAGAGTTACTTTTAAAGTTAGCTCTACTATGTTCAGCTGTACCTCCCAGTGTTTCCAGTGGTTACCTGTTACCTACTCAGGAGCAGAGCTGCACAAAATAGCAACCAGTAGAGAAGAAGGAAAAAAAACGTTAGGTTTAATATACGCAGGCCAATTACCACTGACTTAATCCTCAGAACAGACTTGGTATTTAGTTTATAGTTTAAATAATACAAGACTGAAAAATCCACCAGACAAAGTAAAAAGGAATCTGTGTAAATGCAACTGAATGGACAGCTAACGTTCAGCCTCACTCCATACATCACGTTCACCCAGGGTCCCCGAAGTCCAAATGTGCCACACGCCACTGTTTCCTGACTGCAGACCTGCAAATCTTTAAGTGTGGATTCACACTAGGCTGTCCACACTGTGCCTGAGTGCATTTAACCATAAAGTCCAGTTTATTTGTTATGTGGTCTCTGTATACTGTGTACATGCACAAAATACTTAGAATCATGTTACTTGTGCTCTGCAGGAATGTTTTTCTGGAGTGCATTTATCTGCAGATCCATGTTCAGCAGAGAGCAGACCTAGGTGCAGGACTCAGAGACAGTCTTGAAAAATAAATAAATAACATATTTTTATTCAGGTCAAGCAAAAGGTCCAGTGTACAAACTCCACAGGGACCTCACAAACAACATCCAGAGCAGGCAGGTAGCACACAAGAAGGACAAAGACTACAGGGAAGACAGGACTATTTATACACGCCAGATAATCAGGTAAAGTGGAAACAGGAGGGAAATGAGGCATGGCTGAACACAATCAGGGTAATGACACACAACAAGTAAAACTGAAGGAAAGACACAAATGACACAAATTAAAGTAAAACAGACCAAAAAACACAGAAGCAAAGTACTAACACACCTAACATGGAGCCATACTGCGAGGCTAGTAAAATAAAGCAAAATACAAGGAATCAGATCTATAGAAGAAAAACAAACCACTGAGAGAAATTAGATTTCAAAACTGCAATAACTAAAACTAAAGATCATTAAAGAATAAAGTGAGAACATAGAGAATTAAACTAACAAGAAATAATTATTTAATAAATTAAAGATCATATTAAAAATCAAAGAGACTTAAAAACAGGAAACAATGGGAAATCAAACTGTGGCTGAAGCACAAAGAAACACAAAAAGCTAATCCTTAAACCATAAGTGTTCTAACTATGATTACAAAAGAGAAGAAATCCCCAACCTGAAAGCTATAAACTCCGTCTCCAAACAACAAAATTCACGGCATAAAAATGCCTCAAAGAGAGCGAACAAAGACGAGAGAGGAGATTTGAGGTAAACTGACGCCCGCTGAGACCTGGATTGTTAATGTAAGCGCAGGTGAGCGCAGGGAGTGGGGATAATCACACTAGAGTACAATAAGACACAGCCGTGCCTAATATTGTGGGTATACAGTGTTGTGCTCCAAACAGGTGGCCATTATCTGTCTGTGGTCAGTGTTTCCAGTGTCAACAAAGGTGTTCTTTAGCATACAGGCATTACAAGTTCTCTGCAGTGTGTGGCACCATTAACCTGTTAATTATTTACTGAACTGAAACAAAAATGAATGTATTAATATTAATAAAACAGTGTCCAAATTAATGAACCAGGATCTGCATCTGCTCACCTCAGCTTATGCTTCTCGAAGCCGGAGAGGATTAATAGTGGGAGAAGCATCGGCTAGTGAGAGGTTTCTATCTCTCACCAGCTGAGAAACGACTTCTATACTTGAAAAAAGGCAGTAGAGGCTGATCTGTCCCGTCACAGTACAACCGTGAAGTGTAAAAGGACACATGGGTAACTTCACTGTCAGTGCTTAACTGGAGAATCTCAGGAAATCTGCATGTGCCTCCAGACAATTCAGCGATGTTTTCTCTCTCGTTCCTTTAAAGCGTGATTTGATGCGATTGGTTTGAAATGGTTCCCACAGACCCTGCAGGCATTTAAACACCAAACTGATGATGGGATTTTTAACATCCGTGGTTTAAAATATAAAATGAAGTGATTTTTGTGAAAAGCTTGACATTTTGGGGTATTGGAGGATTTCTCAGATCAGTGAATATTCTGCAGGCTTCGTGTAATTGTCCATGTAATAAATCACTTTGAAGAAGTGAGTTTTGTGGACGTCTTTTCCTTTAATGACTCTGAGGCACTTTCTATTTTGTCTTAATCCTCTGACTGATGTTGAAAGTGAGTTGTGCACGCTCTATGGCATGCTCGTCTGACCTCAGAAACTCATCTGTTGGCAATTCGGCTGCTGTGCTAAATGAGAACGAGTGTTTTTGCTGTATTTGAAACACCTGTGCACCTGCTTATTTACGTGATTATCCAATCACCTAACCACGTGTGAGCAGTGCAGGGCATAGCCTCCAGCACCAGCTTGCAGGTTTTTCTTTTTCTCACTTTCTTTCCTCCCCGTGTATTTATATTTCCATGTTTCTGTGTCACTTCACAGGGGTAGCTTCTTGTCTTCCCACTAGACACCTAGCCGGCATACTCAGACATCTTTTAATCAGGCACCTGCACTAAGACTGGCTTTGGTTTTTTTAATCAACTCTCTGACAGATTGTGGTAGCAACATTCAGGCCCTGCTGATGGTTTCTGGCTTTGGTCCTCGTTGCTATTCCTTCTACTAACCTGCAATTCTTTGTGCACTCCAGATTCTCCAGCCAAACACAACCTACTTGTTCAGTCACTCAAAAGAACCTCTTCCTCTCTGCATCACTTTCCTTCTTCCGACTCTGTGAGAAACATCTGGTACATTCTTCAACTCCGTCAAAAACCCCAGAGCCTCGCCTGTGTTCTGCTTTCTTTTTGTTAACTTTGCCAGTTCCTGTTACAAAGCCGCCTCCTCGATGACCCATTTAGGGTTAGGGCTTCGTTTGTGTTGCTAAACAAGCACATGTTCATAGACTCTAGTTTTTTTCTTTCCAAGTGAAGTCCTAAATGTGTAGTTTTTCCTGTCACAAACTTTTCCATCTAAGCCAAATAGACAACAATTCCACAAAGAGGGTAAATGTTAACTGAGCTCCAGCCTTGACCGTAGCAGGTTGCCACGGACTTGTCCGATGTTAAGAGCCGAGCAGATTCTCATAATGTTCACTTTGCATCTGCAAACTAATTCAAATGGTAAAAACTGATAGATAACACCCACACATTGCTTTTATTGTTAAAATAATCTTGGTCAAACTCTGTGTCTAATACGTTATATCTGCCATTAGCATCACGAGGCATAAAGGACAATGGGAGAATTAGGTTGTTTGCTTTTCTTCATTATCTCGCTTCCCTCCTTCCTGTCACTCTTCACTGACAAGCAATCTGAAATGTAAAAAATCATTATCCTAAAAACAGTGGACTGGCACAGATGTTTTAAAAGTCCCTCTGAAGCTTGAAGTCTGTGTGCATTCACCAAAGTGTATCACAGCAGTGGCACCACTGATCTGAGACCTCTAATTAGCTCCCTGCGCTCTCAAACTCATAATGACCCTCATTTGTCAGGAAATGCGCAGCTTGTGAGTGATGCACGGGCAGAATGTGATTTAAGGTGAAGCAGACTCTGAAGGGGAGCATTTTGATGCCCGAACTCTCTCTTTTACACCGAAAAGATCAAAATTTAATTTGGACATGATCTCTCAGACAGGTCTTACTGAGGAGCAACTGGAGTGGCATGTATATGAAAAATGGATGCTAGCCACCCACTCGTTAAAGAAACCCATTATGAAGCCTCAAGCTGGGTGTTTCCACTGTCACTATTTTGATTTTGGTCTTTTAAAACTAGATTTTAGGGTGACTGAATGAGAAACCAAGGCCGTACCAAAGGCATGGCCTCCTTTAGCATCCTTTTTTGACTATGAAGGGAACTTTAATGTATAAAATAAACATTATGTCATATTCAGCAAGAGTTAAGAGTTCAATAAGTGTTTGCTGTGATCAGAGACAAGGCAGCTGAAGGCTCAAAGAAACACACTGATGTGACTTTAAATGGGCGACACGAGCAGAGGTGAAACTGGATCGCTAAGCTCAGATTTGATTCCAGCTGTTTATGGTGGTTGTACTTCTTCTCCTGTTAGCTTTTGAAGGTAAATATTTGTGGAGTGAATGCATTAATATGAGTAGCACAAGGAGAAACTTCACTTTAAGTTTGCTGTAAACACACCACATGACGTCTGTATAACCAAATGTCTTTTTTCATCCAGAACAGTCTCCCCCTGCTGGCCGTTAGGGAAAATGTAGCTTTAAAGCAAACTGCTGTTGCTTTGCATTTCCGAACCGAAGCTTCATCTACTTTTAAAAATATTACAGTTTTTAGCCATGACACAGCACTAGTTTTTTTTTTAAAGTTTGCAGGAATACCTTTTTCCCCTCACAAAAAAGGTATTTACCAAATTTGACTTCTATGATTTTAATACATTTTCTGTTTTTCTAGAAAACAATATCTTTTGCATTGGAAGATTTTATTTTAAGGTACTAAAAAGATAGACTTTATGTTATTGTTGAGTAAAATCATTATAGAGTATTAAAAAGTAGGCAACAATAATTGCAATAATAACATAATTTCCTTAGGGATTAATAAAGTATTATTAGACTGGTGAGCAGGCCACCAGTCTATGGCAGGAATAACAGGGACACAGACCAGTACATGCTAACATTTAGCAAAAAGGCTCTGGGTTTGAATCTGTTGGCATGTTCTCCCTGTGTCTGCATGGGTTCTCTGGTAACAACACTGTTGCAGATTTCCAGAGCCATGTCACTGTCCGTTTACTCCGCTGATGGTTTCTTTCACTTCCTGTATCTTGCACAGAAGAAATGTCCAGATAATCATGCAGATAACTGGTGGATGGAGCTGAGCAGGCAGAGAAACACGAGTATTGTTTGCAAATTAAGGAAACCCGAGAAAGACTTTTTAATGAAAATGTTGGAAAATAAAGAATGTTTATGAAAAAAGAAAAAGACTTTGCATCGTGTTGATGTTCTAAAATGTTCGTGTGAAATGTGCCTCACTAAACTACAGAAATACAAACAGCGAGAAGTAGCTGGAGCTGCCAGATTCATCTTTAAAAAACGCCGATTATCACAGAAAGAACTGAACGACTGAATAAAAGCAGAGATGCTTGCAGCAGTGCTGGAATTACACATGCTGTGAAGCACAAGTTTAAGGTACAAGAAAGCTTTATCCCATGTGGGGATAATAGATAAGCCATATGGTAAATGCTTTGCATGACTCATAAGCACTAAGTGAATATTATTTTGCATGAGACAAATCTGACAGGTTACCTTAAAATATTAAATAATTTTGCATATAGGAAGGATGTTTGGTTAATGCCTCCTGTCCTCTGTCTGTAAATGGTCTATGCTGGGGGTGAATGGTAAATGCATGCATTTGTATCCAAAGCATGCTTTGCTGTTTCACTCTCACTCACCATTTCACGGGCAGCTAAGTGACACCTGCCATGCAAGATGCAATCCATCAATCCGTCAGTTTGGAGGTCCTGCCCATGGACACTTTGTCATGCGTGCAGGAGAAGCTGAGGATCAAACCACCTGTGACTAATAGACCATCTGCTTTGCCTCCTCAGCCATGTATGCACTGGTAATTGTTTATGATAATTTGTTTGTTTTATTTCAATTCATTCTGCATAGTTTGCTGCTGGTTTGGAGACGCGGCTCACACTTTATTAATGGTGAAGCACTTTAACGATTTTTATTTTTTATCCTCATGTTGGAAACATCCGTATCAGTGAGTTTGACGGTAGCATGACTGTTGGTGCCAGACCAGCTGGTTTCCCGAGCTTTTCACCACGACAGTCTGTCCAGCTTACACACACTGGTGCATTAAAAATAAATATCAAGCGAGAGGGAGTTCTCAAGATGGAAATGCCAAATTGAAGAGACTACAGAGGTTAGAGCTGACAGAAGGGCTGTGGGACTCAGAGAACCACTCTTTAAAAGTGATCAGAAAGGCTTCTCGGGATTCACAACATGTCCAACCTTGAGGGAGAGCACCTATAAGACCACCTTTGGTTCCACTCCTGACAGCCAGGAGCAGAAATCTGCAGCTGCAGTAGGCACAGAAACTAAATATTGTATCCTGGTCTGATTATTTCCACTTTGTGCCGAGGCTGCAGACGGTAGCCTCAGAATTTGGTGACTGAAGCACAAATTAATGGTTTCAAACTGTCTTGTGTCAACAGTCTGGGCTGCAGCTGATAATGTATGATGTGGAAATATTTTCTTGGCAAACTCTGATCCTCTAATAACAATGAATCACGGTTGGATGGCTGCACAGTATCTATTATTGACCATGTCCGTCAAAGCTGGATTTTAATCAGGATAAAAAGGGTCCGGGGGGCCTTCAAACCCAAAAGATCAGAGAAGATTTACTGTGTTGTTTGGTTTTTCACGATTTATTATTGTACATTTTTTAAGAAATTTGACCAGGTCCTACTTGCAAATTCATTTCCCCCCTCAAACAGGTCTATCCCATAGGAGGTGTGTTACAACTGCTCACCTTTTGGCCTCTAGTTAAAAGAACATGATCTCAGTTTCCTGATCAGTTTGTTGGGCTGTTCAACACAACATGATATTTAGTAAGTTTGATAAAAGTCATGTTAAACTTTTATGCTTTTCTGTATAGTTTCTGGGATGCTTAGAACTCAAATTGCACTGCTGGAAATAGTTTATTTTGATGCACATGCTGTTGTTTTTTTGTTTTGTTTTGTTTTGTTTTGCAAATTTGCATTATAATATTTCTTTTCATCTTTCCTGCAGTACATAAAAATTGGTGTATCTCAAAAATAAAACTATGAAGACACTCAAAATAAATTTCTTGTGGTTGGAAACTATTTTGTGCAACTTCTTTGTATTTAAAGTTTTGAGGGATAAACCCGTTAAATTTCTCTAACTAGAAATATATGTAAAAAACAAAACAAAAACGACTTTCAATTTTTTTTGTAGTTTATTGCACTTTTTTTTTGCAATTTATGTCGTTACTATGGAGTTGATGCATACATATTATTAGAATTTGGGCTATATAAGTATAAATGGTCCCAAAAATGGGACTATAGCATGTAAAAATATAAAGATAAGCTCTGGTGGACTTGGTTCTATGGTAGGTCTTAAAGGCTTAAACAGGCGACAGTGAAAATGCTCATCTTGAGGCTTCACAGTGGGGCTTCACTCCAACCAACCAACCAATGGGTGAAGTCGCTGACCACACCCATTTTTTATACACAGTCTATCTAAATTGGAAAAAAGTAAAGCAGGCTTTGTCTTTTCACTCCGGTTACTTCTCAGTCAGACCTACGAGACATCACATCTGAAAATCTGACCTTTCATTAAACTGCTATAATTACACTACTAAAGGTCAAAAAGGAAAGCGGGTGTCCACCTTCTTTTTATTCACTCTTAAAGTCAGACCAGACTAAAATACTCAATGTCTCTGTGTTTTACATTTTATGGAAAACTTTGCAAAAAACTTTTATTTATGTAAATTGTGATAAGAAAGTATGATGAGAGTTTTGTCCTCACTGCAGAAACTCAGAAGCTGTATTTTTTTTAAAGGCTGTCAGAGACGGAGCTGTGACGATCTGGGATCTCTAATTAGCTCCCCTTAGTCGCAAACTCATAATGGGCATCATTTATCAAAAAAAATATTCAGAGAAATCTGTGTATGTCTAATATGCTGTGAAACAAAAACCAGAACACTCCGAGCTTTGAATTATACAGCACTGAGCCATTAAAAACCATTTGGGATTGTGAAACTTCATTTAGGAAATCTTCTTTATTCTCTGTTGATCCGAGTATTTAAATGTGTGAAATATGTGGGCTTACAGAACATTTAAGGACGTTTTCTAATAAATTGAAGCTACCTAATTAGAAAATGTTTTAAATAGTTTGGATTCTGTGTATTATCTCTGCGCTACTGGCAACAGCTACAGCATCATCTTTAAACTTCTAGAAGTTGTTAAACACCAAATACCAGCTGTGTATGCCTTTGCCCACATAAAACAAAACTTTGACATTTACAAAGGAAGAATATGTGGCTCGCATTCATATTTTCAACCATGAGTATGTTAAATAAGCAAGTTGATGATGATTTTTTCTGTGCTATAATAAAAAGTCTCGCCAAATCGTCTTGTGTGAACTTTTGTTTTGCCTTTCTCTGAAATTCCAAGCTGAGAGTTTGTTCCCCATCGTTTTTTTTTTAGTGTTTTCTTCCTTCAAAACTGAGATTGACAAATAAAACATCTTTCTTTTTCTCTACATCCTCAATGACTGTCTTAATTCGACAATTGTTGCACCTTCTTTGGATCTTTTCAATGGTGTGTAATAACTTGTGGTGGAATTTGAGTAAACCATGAAACAAGGGAACGTCTGCATCCATTTATTTCTTATGGCAGGGGTGTCAAACTCCAGGCCTCGAGGTTTTAGATGTGTCCTTGAGCCAGCACAGCTGATTTAAACGGCTAAATGACCTCCTCAACATGTCTTCTCCAGAGGCCTGGTAATGAACTAATCATTTGGTTCAGGTGTGTTGACCCAGGGTGAGATCTAAAGCCTGCAAGACACCGGCCCTCAAGACCTGGAGTTTGACACCCCTGTCTTAAGGTAAATGATGGCACAGTGGTGCAGTGGTCAGCTGGGGCCTTTCTGTGGCGAGGTTACATGTAGTCGTAGTGCCTGCGTGGGTGTCATCTAGGACTGAAAAGCCATGAGCGTTTATGTTAAGTTAACTGGTGATTGTGTGGTCGTCTCACTCACGGTGTGATCCCTGCAGTGGACCGTTGACCTGTCCAGGGTCTACTTTGCCTCTCGCACTATGACAGCTGGGAAAAGCTTTTGCCGTTAGTTATGTTTTACCTATAGAAGATCGTAGAATCTAGGCTATGGTGCAGTCTTGAGATCAGTCTTGACTGAGTCAGTCAGTCCCTATCTGGACCACCTGCAAAGGGAATTCCTCTCCATGGATTAAGTAGCTGGGATACCTGCACTCTATATGGCACATGTGGAGTCACCAAAAGGTGGTAAACGGGTGTGCTTCAGCCTAAATTTGGACTTTTTCCAAAAAAAACAATCATGCCTGTCCAAGTAGTTTAGTTCCCTAAAACCAAGCAAAGAGTAACTGGAACTAAAATATTGACACAAAAAAATGTGAACAACTCAGCTATGTGAAAAAATGCTCCTCATAACTGAACCCCCAGGTGAAAGTAGGAGGTCCAGTGTGATCTGTCAGACGTTTTAGTTCCTCAGCCATCAACATACTGAATTATAGTGTGAACTGTGGGAATCTTCTGCAGTGTGGTTGTGACAGTCATCCTTATGAGCTGAGTTTGGAGTCTGAATGAATCTTAAAGAAAAAGAAAGAACAGAAAACCGAGGCAGTCAATTTGCAGAAAGGAAGCTTCAAATGAACTTAACTGGATCTGCAGATATTTTGGATTGAATTTGGCTCTTTAAGCCCTCCTCTGCCCTGATGTGGAAACATGGCAGCTGATTAGTTTATTGAGGGCAGTGAAGCACAGAGAAGTAATTCACCAAAGAATTTTATTGCCTATTCTGCTCAGAGTTTATGGGATCTTTTCAATTAGTATGGTCACTGCTGTAAACAGACCAGTTGCTCTGTCTTGTCAGCTCTATGCATCACTGCCTCATTACAATCAGACAAATGCACTTTAAAGACCCTGATGCTAAAACAGAGGCTGCCTGTGAGGTTGGAGAGTGGCTGCTCCGGGACCAGCTGAGGATATTAGGAAATGGATATGGCTGAATTGCTGCCAAATAAATACACCTCCTTCAACAACTGATGCTAATGAAATCTTCTGGGATGAGTCTCACATTTTTTTTCCATTTCTTTTCTTGGTGCCAAAAAAATCCAATTAGAAAACCAAAAGTGAGTTAATCCCACCGACTCATACTGTCAGCATATCCAAATCCTGATATGTGTCATTGCACTGCGCCCTAGAGCTCCATTGTTGTCCAAAAACCCATCAACATCACACATCACGGAGACGTCGTTGCAGCAGGTGACACGTTCTTTCATTACCCGTCAATATCTTGTATTTTCTTTTGATCACACGTCACGCACAGCTTCTTTTTACTCTGATTCTTCACAAGCAGCTAAAATCAGAAACAGTACTGAAACAGGCACTTTCTCCAATCTAACACATATTTCATATATATAAGAAACATTAAAAATTAGTGCACCCTTTCTGGCTGCTCATCAGTGTGCAGTTTAAAGCTGACATAGCTGGCGTAGCTAATACTCTGCTGCCCGAGTCTTCTTTTTAATTTCATAGTCTGCAAACAAAATCAAATAAGACTTTTTCGCCATTGCCATATCTGTGTTTCAAAGCTGGACATGCTGCGACCGATTGCACATCCACACAGCTGCAGTAAGGCCACCCTGCAGCACGCTAGGCTTATTCTCCCTTTTGACTTTAACTAGAACCATAACTTACAAAATAAGGAGCATATTGTATTCAGTAAGATTTGAAACATGAAAATAATCACAAACGTTAATCAGGACGAACACTCACATGATCTGTAGCAATAGATCAAAGCTTGCTAGTACCTGGTTGGACACGATTTTACCTGCAGACACTCTGATCATAAAGGGATGGACATGTTCAGCAACAGTACACGGGTAGGCTGTGGCACTTAAGTGATCTTCAAGAGATCCAAAGTGTGTCAGGAAGATATCCCACTCCACCACCAGCAGCCTGAACCATTGATACAAAGCAAGATAGACGAATGCTTTCATGTTTACACCAAATTCTGACCCTATCATCCAAATGCTGTAGTAGGAATTGAAACTCATCGGACCAGGCAACATTTTTTATCTTCTATTTTCCCGTTTTGTTGAGTGTGTGTGAACTGAAGGAGGAGACAGGAGGGGGACCCAGTGTGGTGCTCTGTTGCTGTAACCCATCTGCTTTAAGGTTCAACATGTTGTGTGTCCAGAGATGCTCTTCTGCATACGTTGGCTGTAATGAGTCACTGTTGCCTTTCTATCAGCTCGAAGCATTCTAGCCCTTCTCCTCTGATTTCTGGCATCAATAAGGCCTTTTCACCCAGAGAACTGCTGCTCACTGGATATTTTCTCTTCTTCTGGACCGTTCTCTGTAAACCTTAGAGATGCTTGTGTGAGAAAATCCCAGCAGATAAGCAGTTTCTGAAATACTCAGACCAGCCCATCTGGCACCAACGACCACGTCACATTCAAAGTCACTGATGCTCAGTTTGAACATCAGCAGGTCGGCCGTGTCTGTGTATGCACTGAGTTGTTGCGAGCCAAACAGGTGCATCTTTTATATACAGTCTATGGTTCTTCTGTGTTGACAGCAACTAGTAATTACAGCCTAATTACCATATTACAGATTAGATGTAACACATGCAACGAAGGCATTGAAACCAACCTTGGCTATTTCCTTCAGTCCACCATGCTTCTGTGTTTTTATATATAATATCAACAACAATTGTACCAAAATCAAGTTTTCTGTTTTGCTTTTCTATTTATTCCAACAGCCAGCAAATGCACAATTAGTTACACTGTTACCTTATTTTAAAGCAATCAAAAACAGGTCTTGCTATTGTCTGTCATATTGTCATGACACGTGTGTCACTGTGTCCCTCATGCAAATAAAAATCATCATCCAGACTGTGGCTTGTTACTCTGAGAGGATAAAACGAGCCTGTGAAACTGCTGCTGAGTGTATGCAGAGAAGAACCCAGACAAAAATTATTTAAAAAACTGAGCGTAACCCTTTAACCTTTCCGCCCCAGACTGTGGCAAGACTGTAGTTTTACTTAAGAGCTCCTAAACATCTGTCTGAATGTGAAGCAGCTTCCTCTGCTCTGCTTTCTCTCGATGATAAACCCAAATGATGTCAGTCGAACTACTGCCGTAAAGACCGCTGAGTGCAAAGCCACCCAGTGTCTTAATGATCAAGGGGTCGTGGTTTTTGAGTGAAAGCACAGGACATTTAACATTTACTGCCTGAAGGCAGATTGAATGTGCATAAAAACGCTGAGTCCTTCACTGACAGTAGCCAGCTAAGTCGTTAACTCATATGGTGCATGCAAAATTACCTTAATGTGAGTGTAACATGTGCGCTGGTGGTGCGGAGGTAGGGCAGATTCGATAATAGGTTTAAAAGCACAACCCCGCAGGTCGTAATTATTTGCGGGACTGTCTGCCTGCACGCTGGATGTCCCGAAAACATCGCGCTGGTGTCACGGTGTTAAAAGCGCTCTTAGTAATGATGCCTCGCAATTAATTGGCTGATGATGAGGCTAGTTATGATGTAATCTCTCACACTCTCTCCTGCAAACAGCCAGCCCCCTCCCTTCTCCCTCGCTTTCTCTCACTCTCTCTCCCGTTTCCCCACCTCTTTCTCTGTCTTTCTCTCCTATCCTAACCAACATGGCCGCTAAGTCGGATGGAGCAGCGGTGTCTGTGGAAGATGACAACACGCCCAGGAGCCTCTCGGAGCCGGGGAACCCCGCCGCCCGGCCCCGCTGCACCGCCGCCGGCGGGAAGCCCTACACCCTGCTGGACTGCTGCTGGGTGCTCTGCGCCCTGCTCGTCTTTTTCTCCGACGGCGCGACCGACCTGTGGCTGGCTGCCGACTACTACCTGAGAGGCGAAAACTGGTGGTTCGGCTTGACGCTCGTCTTTGTCGTGGTGCCCTCGGCTGTCGTGCAGGTGCTGAGTTTCAGGTGGTTCGTGTACGACTACGCGGAGCTGAGCGGCGGGGAAGGAGGAGCAGCGAGCTGCAGCGGGAGCGGAACAGCGGCAGGCGGAGCAGCCGCGGCGGGAGACGGCACTCTAAGCACCAAGGACAGCGACCAGCGCGGCGGGAGCGCGGTGGCGGTGAACGCCGCGAATGTTACACCGGTGTACGCGTCCTCTGCCCCGCCAGCGACGGCGGGGAGAGTCGGGACCCCCTGGAGGTGCTGCACCGTCTGTATGTGGGTCTTTCAGACCGTGCTTCACGTCCTGCACCTGGGGCAAGTGTGGAGGTAGGACCGCTGGAGTGGCGTGGAGTACGAGAGGGGCGTGCTTGCGTGCATGTGCGCGCGTGTGTGTGTGCAAAGCGCACTTCTGTGTGCGTAATATGTGCGCTGGCAATGCGTTCTCAACGCTATCCTGCACGGAGATCTCCATGTGTGTGCCAGAAAGTGTGTCTGTGTGTTTAGGCTCTCGATGTGTGTGTGCGCGCGCGTCATCGCATGTGCATGTGTCCGAAATGTTCCCTCTCTCTTCCATGTGCAGAAATAAACGAAGACAGCGCGACTCCTTCCTCCAAAGCTGCCGTGTAGTACCCACGTTCACGCACAACTTTAAACAGTCGTAAAAAATGCGATGAGCTCCCCTGAACTGAACCTTTTGGTCCACCTGCCACTCCAGTCCCGCCTGTGACAGCAGCTGCACGGCTGCATACAGCTCCAACATGTAGTTTCTGCCCCCCGATGCCTCCGACTGTCATGGTCCTGATATGTTGACAGGAACATTATCAAGGCGCTGTGGTTTAGACCTCGCTGCTGCTCTCCTCTGGCTGCTTGTCATGTCAGTGATTTCCACACTGGATCTTTTCCCCCTTCTTTTACAAGCAGAGTAGTTTGGGATGGTTAAAATGTATGGGCTGAATCTTTAAACGAGCATTCCCACAACACATTTCAAACTGATTTCCTTTCCTGTTACATTAACTCTGTTAGACTTTACCCATCATGCACCAAAAGTCCATTTATGTTGAAAAATCTGGTTAACCAGTCAAAAGAAGTTTGAAAGTAAAAGTGAAAGATGAAACATAGATATTATACCAGAAAGAACTCTAAACCTCACATCCAACCTTGTTGTAGAATTTATATATTTTAAACACAGCATTTGATTGACTGTGTAGCTTCTCAGTCATCCAGCCCATGGTAGTCTTAGGAGTTTGGAGCATTAATAGTGGGAACAGCATCCACCAGGGTTTAAATACCTGGGAGTCTGCACGTTATTAGTTTTAGAACTGAAGAAGCCTCTTGGATCAGAGGTTAAACACCTTCACCAAACCTAAAGAAGTCGAGTCGCCTTCTTTGTAAACTCCTTTTTTCGACCAATCAGACAGCTACAGTTTTTTTCACTGTGGCTACACAGACTAGTTTTACAAAACAGCATTTTTTAAACTATAAAAAAATTATTTATAAATGTTCATATATCTGTATGTAAATCAAGTTTGGGGTTGGATCTCTTTGAGCGTTGGATGGTGAGCTTATTCGCACGTGCCTGGACAGTCAAAACCTGAAACATGGAGTCACACTGCCTCACAGGACGCTCCGGGTTACAGTCTGATGGTTGGCTGAGGAGTCTGCAGATGTGCTGAGAAAGAAGAGGTGTCTTTTCACTTTTAACTAAATTTAGAAGTGAAGGCGTGTCTTTTCACTGACCCGAAAAGACGTCTTTTCACCTCTCGCTCTTCAAATCTCGACGTACTCGAGACATCTGACAAAGTCGTCTTTTCAAGAAGTTTTTGCTGGGTGCAAAAGGGTTGACTCGAATATGAAAGTTTCACATAACCCAAATCTCTAGAAATGAAAGACTTTTTTTTTTGTTAGACAACGTGAAGCACTGTGTATATAATACATCAGACTCACACATGAAGTTGTGTGTTCATTTCAAATGTGAAAAAACATTATGAAACAAGTTTTTGTGAACGCTGCCAGAGTCAAAATGAAATATATTCTAATTACAACATAAGACATTTAGATGTTTACAAATTTATGTGTGGTGACAATTACAAAGTGCTGTAATCAAGTAACCCAGTTGTATTGCCACATATTTATCAAGTCAGGCAAAGTACAATAAATAAAAACAGTGACAAACAGATGAAAATACAAAAAACAATTACAAATAAATGTGTAGGGAAAAGTCTGAAAAAGACATAAAAGACATTTTCCTTCTTTAATGTTTTACAGATAATCATAAAACATCACAGATTAAACTCTGGACTCTTCAAACCTCTAAGCTGCTGATAACTGGACTAAAGCACCTTCCTGTAGCTCTGCCACAACCAGCTCAACCATTACCAGTTAGTAGAGTAGAAGGAACTTTTTTACTATAACATTTTAATTCAGTTCAGTTGAATTAAACTCGATTACACTCACGTAATTGCAGTCACCTCTAGGCACTGCATAATTAAGGTTATATTATTATATTGTAAGGTCCCTGGGCAAGATACTGAACCCAGGTTCCTTTAGATGCGATCGCTGGAGTGTGGATGTGTGTGGCTGTTGTGAAAAAGCACTTGTGTGAATGAGACATGCTGCTAAAAGTACTCTGAGTGCTCGAGTAAAAAAGCAGTAGATAAGCTCCAGTCCATTTATCGTGCGTCTCATTTGAGGTGCATGTCTCTCAAGCAGCCTTTTAAATATAGCATAATCCTTTACTTAATGCAGCACACCACAAAACACAAAAGTAAGTATGAAATACAGGAGCCAAAGAAAACCTGAAGTCAGTTCTTTTTTAGTGGTCAGACCACCAGGGCATCTGCTCCACCACCAAATCCATATGGCTCTGAAGCTCTATGGTGCCTCCTGCAGGTAGTGCGCCCACAGGAGGGAGAGCCCATGTTGCTTCTTTGGGCTGTGCCCGGCTGGACCCCACGTGCTAAGCCCCAGCTACCAGGCACTCTCCCTCAAACACCTCCCCCCAGGCGTGGCTACCTCGGTAACCCTCTCCTGGTACCTTGGTCCCTTTGTAATTTTACTCATCCTAGAGGTGTCTGAATGGCTCTCTTTCTGTTTTTTTTAAACATATGTTTCCACTGTCAGACCAACAGACCCAGAGCTATGTGAGCATGCAGCACAATTATTCTCAGTGCTTTGAGGGTCCGCCTGAGCATTAAGCCCGCATCAGTGTACAACTCTCAGCTCGAGGTCAACACAAAAACACGAAGCCAGCACCATTATCACAAGTTAATTGTTTACCATGTTGATTCTCAAGAAGGAGGTGCACTAAACTGTTAAAGTGAAACAAAAATCCTGCAGAAATTGCCTTGAAATACCAGCAGTCCTAACCCGCATGCTTCCCTCATAATTACTGCAGCCATTAGAGACGCCAGTCACACTAGGAAGTAATTATGGGTCATAATAACCCGCTTAACTGGTTACCAGTGGGATCTCTCTTTTTTTTAATAGTAGAACCTGTTTACCGACTCCAGAGCAACTCGTATCATCTGTTCCAAGAGCAGTAAGTAACACTGGCCAGATAAATCGAGGCGAATAAAAAGGAGAGACTGAAGGGAAAGCAAAGACCTGAGGGTGAAGCAAGTTACAGTCAAAACACCAGCTGGATCGAGACATGACTGAGATGATAGAAAAAATATCCTGAAGTCAGACCCAAGACTTGAATAGTGTAGTAAAAACCCAAAAAACATTTGTTTGCAACAAAGAAAGATTTAAAAGAAGCGCACAAACACTCGCTGCATTGTTCTACAGAAAAGCGTCTCAGTTGTGCAACAATGAAAAATGATATTTTCCAGCAACAATAAGGCTGACAATTCAACAGAGCAATTTTTTGCTTGTTCTTGTTGCATAATTTATTTCAGCTTTCAGGAAAACAAACTGAAATTTGTACACGACGAGCGGCCTGTGCCTTTGATTTACTCCCATATAACAAAAATCTGACACTTTGAAGAACCGGACCAGTGTCTTATTCAAAGACACATTTTATTGTGACTGCATAATTTCCAAAAAGATTGAAAATAGCTTCTTAGATTTTCACTGAGCAGAAAGGTCCGCTAACTCAGACGGGCCGACTGAATCATCCTTTAGGAGAGGGCGGTGGGCGGCAGCTCGCCTCCGAACCTCTGTAGACAAACACGGAAAAACACGAGATTAAATGGAGATTCACAGAACATCAACTATTTCAGGGGAAAAAAAGAGCATGCGGGAATTCATATGAGTATAATTACATGCAGACTCCGTAATGAAGCGCATTAATGAACAACAATAAGATGCTGAGAGCTGGAGAATGAGAATAAGTTGGTTTTAATGGGGTAGTTGCTGCCGGGAGAGTCGGGCTGGGCTCAGACTGTCGATGACTCGACTCTGACTGCAGGTTTACGTTTGAGAAGCTGAGATTTCTTCAAGGCGGAAGTGAATTCAAGATGTTTTCCCTCCAGTGTGATTATTAGGATTTGATTATTGCAGTATGAAACCTAACGTATGCCTGTGAAATGCATTTTGATAGAATGAAAGTCAACATCGCAGGCATTCTGGGGGAAAGCTGATGAAATTACACAGGCAGGCTGAAGTTTGGCTTTGGCAGCAGATAATAGGCCGCAAGTAACATTCATTGTCCAAATAACACACAGGAGCTCGCAGGTATTTGGGACATTTACACCAGTTTGCCTTTTCACTGCTCATTATGATTTCCTTCACTACACAAATGCAACTTTTATCTCTTTCTGTGAAAATGAAAGATTAAAAAACAGTCAGGTGAAAAATATTTGTTTATTGTCTTCATTGCCAGTGGTCAGATTTGAATGGATCGTGATATTGTTGTGATATTATTGTAGCGGTCTCAGAAAAAAAGATGTTAGAGTTTGTTTGGATGGTTGAATGTGCAAAGTGTCTGACAACCTGTTAGCTACACTCATAACCTCGATGACAGTCTGTACATTTGCCCGTTTTAGACCACTTATATAAATATGTGGAAAGGCAAGTTAGTGAGTTTGCAGCACACTGGAACACAGCATTAGCAGTTTAAGGGGGGAATCAGTAGGTACCTGCAGGATCATGTGGCACATATATGATTGATGACACCAAAGGGTGTGTCCACATGCACATACAGTGGGGCAAAAAAGTATTTAGTCAGCCACCGATTGTGCAAGTTCCCCCACTTAAAATGATGACAGAGGTCAGTAATTTGCACCAGAGGTACACTTCAACTGTGAGAGACAGAATGTGAAAAAAAATCCATGAATTCACATGGTAGGATTTGTAAAGAATTTATTCGTAAATCAGGGTGGAAAATAAGTATTTGGTCACCTCAAACAAGGAAAATCTCTGGCTCTCACAGACCTGTAACGTCTTCTGTAAGAAGCTTTTCTGTCCCCCACTCGTTACCTGTATGAATGGCACCTGTTTGAACTCATCATCTGTATAAAAGACACCTGTCCACAGCCTCAAACAGTCAGACTCCAAACTCCGCCATGGCCAAGACCAAAGAGCTTTCGAAGGACACCAGGAAAAGTATTGTAGACCTGCACCAGACTGGGAAGAGTGAATCTACAATAGGCAAGCAGCTTGGTGTGAAAAAATCAACTGTGGGAGCAATCATCAGAAAATGGAAGACATACAAGACCACTGATAATCTCCCTCGATCTGGGGCTCCACGCAAGATCTCATCCCGTGGGGTCAAAATGATCATGAGAACGGTGAGCAAAGATCCCAGAACCACACGGGGGGACCTGGTGAATGACCTGCAGAGAGCTGGGACCAAAGTAACAAAGGTCACCATCAGTAACACACTACAACGGCAGGGAATCAAATCCCGCAGTGCCAGACGTGTTCCGCTGCTGAAGCCAGTGCATGTCCAGGCCCGTCTGAAGTTTGCCAGAGAGCACATGGATGATACAGCAGAGGATTGGGAGAATGTCATGTGGTCAGATGAAACCAAAGTAGAACTTTTTGGTATAAACTCAACTCGTCGTGTTTGGAGGACGAAGAATACTGAGTTGCATCCCAAGAACACCATACCTACTGTGAAGCATGGGGGTGGAAACATCATGCTATGGGGCTGTTTTTCTGCCAAGGGGACAGGACGACTGATCCGTGTTAAGGACAGAATAAATGGGGCCATGTATCGCGAGATTTTGAGCCAAAACCTCCTTCCATCAGTGAGAACTTTGAAGATGAAACGAGGCTGGGTCTTCCAACATGACAATGATCCAAAACACACCGCCCGGGCAACAAAGGAGTGGCTCCGTAAGAAGCATTTGAAAGTCCTGGAGTGGCCTAGCCAGTCTCCAGACCTCAACCCCATAGAAAATCTGTGGCGGGAGTTGAAAGTCCGTGTTGCTCGGCGACAGCCCCAAAACATCACTGCTCTCGAGAAGATCTGCATGGAGGAATGGGCCAAAATACCAGCTACTGTGTGTGCAAACCTGGTAAAGACCTATAGTAAACGTTTGACCTCTGTTATTGCCAACAAAGGTTATGTTACAAAGTATTGAGTTGTATTTTTGTTATTGACCAAATACTTATTTTCCACCCTGATTTACGAATAAATTCTTTACAAATCCTACCATGTGGATTCATGGATTTTTTTTTTCACATTCTGTCTCTCACAGTTGAAGTGTACCTCTGGTGCAAATTACTGACCTCTGTCATCATTTTAGGTGGGGGAACTTGCACAATCGGTGGCTGACTAAATACTTTTTTGCCCCACTGTATATATTTTCTGGCTGCTCTCTCTGGGCTTGCCACAGTGGACCATCTCATGAAATCCAAGCATCCTCTTCCCTGTGATCTTCCTCTTTTCCTCCTGCCAGGGAGCTCCATATTCAGCATCCTTTTCCCAATATATCATCCATCTCTCCTCTGCATGTGTGCAAACCATCTCAGTTTGATCATTGGTTTTCTAACTCTGTCTCCATATATATATAATCAGCTGTAATCTTCTCTATCTTCATCACTCTGAATGAAAATCTTAACACTGTCAGTCCTGAATCTTTTTTTAAGCACCACCTTCTCTGAACCGTACATCACAGCGGGCCTTGTTACCACCCTTCCTCTTTTTTCCAGTCCACACCTCCACCTCTCCAGGTTCTCTTGCTCCTGGTCCCTACTCTCACTACACATCACAATGACAGCATATAAGGATAAAGATAACTGTCCTGTTAAAGGCTAAACAAACTAGTGGTTGAGAAACTGTCAGATAGAAATGGTGTGTTTATATATTATTACACGACTACTACGAGCACTTTTTTTGGGGGGGATGTTCAGTATCTTCCCCAAAGTCACTTTGCCTGCAGGAGCTGCAAATCGAACATCCGACATCCCAATTAGTGGAAAACCTGCTCCATGTCTCGAGGAAAAGCTGCCCTAACAATCACAGCCATCCAACAGTTCATCATTATCTTGGTACCGAAGCTTTTCTCAGTCCCTGCTGCATAAATTAGATTTAGTAAAGTTGACAGACGGTCAGAAGTATCAAATGCATCACTAATCTCTATTTAACCCTCAACACTTTGAGGTGTTCTACTGTGTATAGTTTTAAATTCTGCCTGTTGATAGCGAGCACCATATGAACTCTTTGTACAAGTCGGTTTAATTTCCTCAAACTGCCCTTTATTGAAATTTCTGTGAGAAGTTATGAGCAAACATCTACCTGGTTCTTAGGATTTTATTTTATGAAGCCCAATCAAAGAACAATCCCCAGCTTTGCTGACCTTTATCTTTACTGGTATCGTTTTGTGTTTAACTGTCAGTCGTTAGAGGATGAATCTGTCTAAATGTGTGTAAACACTGATAGAAAGACCGAAGCCAGTTTTAGACATCTTCCTGAATGTCCCTGATCTCACTGTGCAGATGTTTGCAGCAGCACAGTGAAAGCAGAGGCTTTTATTGACCTGAAACATGAGGTGTAGGTCAGGCTGTCATTTACCCGTGGTGTTCAACAACTGTGTGGGGGAAAATCCTTCTTAAGAGATACAGACCGCTATTGACAGCTGCAAGTGCCGGACCAGAACCCACAATGCCTTTCAGTAGAAAGACACGTCAGGTTTGGAATCAAGGTCGACTCACCTTTTCTAAAGTGGAGACTCGGCTGTTTATCTTTTTTCCCTCATCTACATTTAAAATCCAGATGAAAGCAGCAAGGTCACATTTCTTTATCTGGGGGTTTGTTAAAAAGGTTTTCTGAGAACTCCAGGGGATTTCCTACTGAAGCTGGAAAGACGTGAAACACTTTTGCAACAATTTACTCGGATTTTGTATGTTTATGTTTGGAGTTGATCACGAACACTACGAGAGGACTGAAACAGTCATCTTCCTGATAACTGCAGTCAGTGGTACTTACTGCTAAAACCTAACATTGGACTCCCTTTGGTATATTTCACAATGCCTGAAGACTGCCTGTCCCTCAGAGGGCTGTGTGGCAGGCAGACGGCATAAACTCAAAATGCAGCTTCATTGCCGTCCAAAAGCCCCACACACGGGAATGAGACCAGGAAAACTAAATACTAGGAATCATGGAGTCAAGGAACACAGAGCAGGGGAGCACACAGCAAAGTGGGATCACATGGCAAAGAGAGACACTGACAATAAATACACAAGGCAGTGAGGCCAGGAAAACAGGTGGGAAACACACAGAGTACAAATCAGGGATAATGAGACAAGTCAAGTTAAACTCAATACAGGAAACAGGCGACCAGAATTGTTTTTAAACAAGTTAAACAGATCGACTCACTCGTGGAGCCTGCCCCAAGTGGCCATTCAAGAAATTGCAGTTATTGACACTTTCAGCCCCAGAGGGTGCTCGTTTATATTCAGTTATGGGCTATATTGTGTCAGTTTTTATGCATATTAGGAGATGTTTCTAAAGTCTCCTGATCGAATTTAGCTGAACAGCTGCAGATGACAGATATATGAATATGTGATGAGTGTTATTTGCTGTTTGTTCATATGCAGTTTGCTCGTTGAATGTCTGAGGTCCTAAATGTTTTGTCCTCAAAGGGAATTTGTGATTTTCTTTCTGATCTTATGCACCTGTCATCAAGAAAAGTGCAGGATATATTTTAAGTGTTGACGGTTTCAAAAGGTACCATCAGACATGAAAAGCCTTGACATTTGTGGACGGACTGACGAAGCATCAGCTCCGGTCCAGCTTTGATTTCAGTGGTCAGCAAGCATTGCAGTTTTTTAGGACGATCCAATCGGTTCCTGTCTGTGCCAGACCGGATCAATCAATCCTAGAGAGAAGTGACTGAATCATTTCCAAATGGACACTCAGCTCAGGTGACTGCTGGCCACGGCTGGACGAACACGGCTGATAATCAGCCCGAGTGACTAATTGGCAGCCGCAGTGTAGCTCAATACGCTGAATCATTCAAATCTGTGTGTGTGAGCGTTCGAGGAGGGGCTGCCTCACTGTTCATTCACAAATGAAGTGACTCACAGTGATTATTGCTCTTACTTTTCATTTTAATTTCAGGGTCTGTCACTCAGAGACTCCCCATTGGTTGGAGAGGGTAACAAGAGAAGAAGAGTGTCAATAAAAGATGTTAGCAGGGCCAGCTGTCGGGTCTTTTGCTTTGTAATCTGTGGCCTTCTGTGTACTTGTGAAAAAATGAGTTGGCATTTTTCAGACCCCAAAGCTATTTGCCAACCTTTCATTCACGCAAGTGGAAGCAGATAAAGTGTTTCAGGCTTCGTGTCCTCCTGTTCTTTTAGTGTTTATCTTAACATCGCCTTATTTAACGAAGCCCTTCAACGCCGATCAGCGATCTTCCCCAAACCTGAGCTGTTGCTGAGCCGAACGTGGCGACCCTCTTAAAGAAGCGTGCGTTGGTGCGGCACTTTCTCTTCCAATCTTTGCTTTCACAGTTGTGAGTTTTGATTCGCAGCTGAGGCCCAGTGTTGTAATAATTCCTCCTACAAACTCAAATTCTAAGCAGGTTTTGATTTTGCTCTGTGTGCTGAGTACCGCAGTTCTTGGACAAAGCATCATAACGAGAGTCAGCATGTATAGAAAATCAGCCTGATTTTTAAATTGGCTTTAAATGGTCGTAGTCGTGCCACAGAAGAAAAACCTCATTTCTTTTATAGCTCACAGCTAGAAATATTTAAATATTGCTGTGGGTGGTGGTGAGATCTCAGAAAAAGTTTAATCTTTAAAAACGTTTAAGTTCTTCAAAACACAGGGCTGATTTTCAGCTTTTAAGAAAGGGTCAGTGAGAGGCATGTGTTTGCTATGTATATATAGCTGTGTTATGAAATGAAATTTAAAATATTAGAGGTATAATCAGCTCTCTCTTGGACAGAAGTTTACTTCAGGAGCAAATCAAAGAGAGCAGAGTGACCCGGTCATCTGGTTGGTAGGAAACTAAGGATGGGAAGTGCTGGTGCTCGCCAGCCAGCAACAAATGAATGATAAAAACAACCAGTATATCAATTGCAGATGGTGTTTTCTTTGAAAAAGGATAATAAAAATAAAAGAAATGCTACAATGAATCACCATTAATAATTAGGAGGGCTGCCTTAATAAACTCTATGAGGAAAAAATAAAAATAATATACGACGTAAAAGATTTCATCTGAGTCCTTTCTGGTCTGTGTTCTTCCTCCACACGCAATCTGTCTTGGCATAAATGCGTGGGAACCTACACTACTCATCTTTCCAAAAATGGGAGCTTTTGAGCTAAAACTGGTCCACTGTGGAGAATTTGTTTTTAACGTAAACCCCTAAGGAATTAAGAGGAGCACAAACTGGGGCTGAAAGATGAGAGATGTTCATGGAGCTGATTGAACATATGTTTTTTGTTCCAAATAAATAATATGATATAATAATTTAATTTAATATAATTTAATAACATTTCACTGCAGACAATGACGGCATTTCTGACATGTCATGAACAGGAGTTATTATGTAGGCAGGTTGCAAAGCAGCTTACAGCCTACAGGCATGGGCAGGACAGCTGAATGTTTAGGAGATGACCTAAGTGGAGCTATCAGCTGATGTGAGCTGGTATTAAAATAAGCTGCTGTCAGATCTTGCAGTGGGATTGCGGTTGAGCTCGACTGCATGAAGTAATATTACACACAAACAGAAATGAATGAATAAAAATAATAATTTGTAGAAACACGTATTTGCATGTTGTCCTCCTACTTCAGTGTTTAATCACAGCCGAGAAGAACTTCATTTAACCTGTGATAAGAAGAATTTTTCTGACTTACTACTGTATGTTTTGACAGCATGTTCACACCAGTTTCGACTATAAAGAAAATATCCTTTATTTAACTTCAAGAAAACCTGAAGGTTCTCAGGATTCTCCGCATCTGCAAGTCTTTCAGGTTCAGTCTCAGTTTCTTTGTCTGATCTGTGATTTAAAGGAAGTTTTGAGGTCTCTTGCTATTCCTTGACCCACTAAAAGAACATGACTTGAAGTGATAGCTCTTCTGTTGTTTGAAGCTTCTGATATGCTGATTGGATGGTAAACAAGAAATAGCAGCTGTTTCTTTCATTTCTGCTGAGACAGAGAGAGACGGGGCAATTTAAGACAATGTGCTGTCATGTAAATTTAAGCCTGTGTCGCCATAAATATCATATGGATTAGACAGCTGGAGCTCTGTTTTACTCTTTTAGCCTTCTCTGGGGGTTTCCTCTGTAAAGTCATTTCCTCTGACAGCGCTGGAATTATTTCTATTTTTTCACAGCTTTTCTGCATTTTCTTTTGCCCTTAGGGCGTGATCCTGCAGCATCCAGCGGCCTGTAGGGAAAAGAACTAGAGAACCATGAAAGTCAGGCTGAAATGCAGCCCAACAGATGGACATAATGATAGAATTAGAAAAAGTCAAATGGCTCCTTTTAAGCAGCTGTTTTGTCTCTGGCATCAGAACCTGCACAGGAGTGTTTTAAGAAGTACAAACCACACATTTGGAAACACGATCTCGATCTCAGATCTGTGGCTCAACTCAAGTGAACGTTTCTCTACTGAAAATACGATTGAAACCCTCGAGTAAAAGATTTTCCTGATTTTGCCAGTTTGTTTCTATGAAATTCACAGGCACTGTTTCTATGGGAAAATATCTGCATAAAATATGGTTTAGGTTAGCCAGTGAACCTTACTAAGCTTAATCCTCCAGTGTCAGCTGCTGATTTCAGGACATCATTTAAATATGGGCTCCACTAAAAATCACGTCCTAAACAGTGTCAACACAAAACACCTTAAGCCTCTAACACCAAGTGTATCATGTTAGACGAGTAGGGCTGTTCGATATAACGATATAAAACGTCTATCGTTTGTTTTGTGGTGTCACAAAATAAACTGTTTACAGCAATGTTTTTAATCGTTTTGATGGTCACTGTCACTTTCTCTTATAATTAAAAATAACCACACTACAGACAGACAAGCGACTGCTTTTATGCGTTGTCGTTAGCAACGTGGCTCCGCCATCCACTTGTTTTCCACATAAACCTTTCACAATAAAGCTGAAGAGCCTGTTGAGATTTTTCAAAATAAAATAAATCATATGCATAATAAATAGTATGCAGAGTGTTTACCGATGAGAAGCGAAAAAGAGCCGTCAGGTGCTTAAAAATAAACCTTAGAAAACGCTTTTCCCTGCAGCACGCCGTGTAATAAATACTGACAAAGAAAATGGCGTCGCTACATGCATCAGTCAAAACTCTCGACTCCAGGCGTGCGACGCCCAGCTGCAAACGCTTCACGCAAGTCGAGCTGGCCGAGATTCACAGAATCTACAGAAAATGTAACATTTTTGTGATTTATATTGTTGTCGGGACGATAAATGTCTTATATCGGGATATGGGATTTTGGTCATATCGCACAGCCCTATGCATGAGTTTTTCAGACCTCGACATCATCAGTGTGGTTTTTCAATGCTAACCCGCTTATATGTTTTTATTTGTTTAAGATAAACTGTGAGGAAATAAACTCAAGAAAATACTGGATACAGCAAAAACTGATACAAATTAATTTTTTAATTATTAGTTTTCCTGTTTATATCATGTAAAAACGCAGATATCATAATCTGTTTTTCCCGTTTCTGCACAAACTTCCATACGAGGTATATGTCATTCGGCTGTAGCAGTCTAGCCAGAAGCCTTTATTGAAATGAGACACATCGTCCTGGGCTAACATGCACGGCAAACTGTGAGCTGATTGGCCAGGCTTTGCTGTTGATTGTGATGTGATAACTGCAGGCTGGTTTTTAAATGTTTGCATGCACAAACTGGTTTCCGTCACGGTGGTCAGCAGCAGCTGAAGGAAGGCACCGAATTTCAAAACATGTTTCTTTAAGAATTTAGAGTCCCAGGACTATGAATGCGCGTAGGTTGATGTAAAATTTAATAGAGTTATTGATTATGAATAAAAATGTGCCTGGAGGGAAGTTTTGATGATCCACAGCCTTCTGCGTGCCTGTCTGTCCGTCTCCCTCTCAGTCCGTGTCTCTGACGGATGCTCTGTCTCTCTGTATGCTTTCCTGTCTGTCGGTCCGTCACACTGTGCTGAATAATTCACTACAGCCCTTGAGGGAGCTGCCAATCACATTTCCAGTGTCTGTGTATGTATGTGTCAAGAGATCTTGCATTTCCTGATAGGTGCCCCTGTCACCCGATCCCCCTCTGTCACTTGCAGTCCTCCCTTTCTCTCTTCACGCTGTTTCTGCTTTAACTTTTAATTGTTCCCCTAAAATCCACACAGATGGGGGAAGAAGCTGGGCGAGGGGTTGCATTTAAAGTTCACAAGATCTTACACATGTTTCTCACCCCTCCCTAATCGTCCTCCGAGTGTGTTTGCATATCTGGGACAGCGCATGTAGTCAGCACATGTTCTGTGAGCGCGCGCTGCGGCGATGCATGCCGTTACCGTGTGCTCTGCAGGTATGGATGCATGAAGAATATGTATGTATGATGAATTCTGATGTTAAATGAAAGCATGCTCACAAACACACTGTATACCATCTCTCATATAAATATATTTACATCACTAATTCTGCAACCAGCTAACGTCTCCTCACTTTCAAACCAAACCTGCACGCTCTTATTGACGGATTCTGACATCCCAGCAGCGGCGAGGAAATATCAAAGGAATTACAAATAGCAGCTTACATGCTGCACTTAATTTATTTGTTGTTTGGGCTTTTTTTGATGAACATTTGTGACATGCAACATGTTCATCTGTAACCCTGCAAAGCCACAAGAAGCACTGAGCAGATGAAGGGAGATGCCACGTTAGGGTTGCAGAAGAAGCAGATGATGGATTTATAGCTGAGGGAAATGATCAGTGAAAACAGCCAAAATGTTGAAAAACAATTTTAAACCAAGCAAACCCAGACTTGTGTCCAAAACACACTGAAAATTCAGGCTGGTTGTGTACCTTCTTCAGTGAATAAAACCTCTGTTTTTGTCTGTAATCTCAAGTTTAAAACATTGATGGAAACATTTAATTTGCAAGAATCAGACTGCACAGAAGTGCATGGATATACTGTGGATTTTTATTTCTTAGATGCTGAAAAATAACCGATTTAAAAAAAAAAAAAAAAAAAAAACCCTTTTTAAATCTTAACTTTGTGTAGTCGTTAGTGTTGAAACATGCATAGTCGAGCTTGGTCTCTCCTAAAAACCTAGTATTTCAGTTTTAAACCAACCACTTGCTTTAAAACTGAAACAGCTGCATGTAAAATGTGCACCAGTGTCTCTACTAGTCGGAACCCTGGAGAAGGAAATGTTCAAACATGTATGAAATATTCTAAAGCGGTGTTGTTCATGACCTTTAATAACCCCAACAAATGATTTCTATCCCTTAATCAAACCAGAGATTTCTCCCAAAATTCAGCCCAAGCTTTCAGCCAACAGCATGTTCATATCACCACAACGGGCCTGCTTCCTACTATACAAGTTGTTGGTCCTTTAGCCGAACAGCACAAATTGAAGCCTCTATTTTCAGATTTTTGGTGATTATTCTCAAACCCAGAAGTGACAACATTTGGACAAAAGCGTGGAATGCTAAATTAGCGGCTAATGGGAGGCAGCTTATTTAGCACACTGCATCCATAAACTCTACGAGTGCATCACACAGACACGGAGAGTTGCTAATTAGTGCTAAGTGAAATACAAATAAAATTGAACTCAGCAAAACTGGATCACATATTTCTTGGACAGGCTGTTAATTAACCACACAGCAAGCCATGTTTTGTCAGATAATTGCATATTATTGACCATAAGCACAATTAAGCGCTCCGGCTCAGTGACTGGAACTGGCTGAGGTGATGCCTGTGAGACAGATACCAGCTACAGAGCCTGTTTCAGCATTCCCCTGTCATTCAGAGCGGTCACGCCTTTAGCTTTAATAACTTTAAGCCTTAATGAAATTTGTGAGTTATAAATATGTTCCACCTCCATACATTAGGTGTAGAAACGTAATTGTTTGCAAGCAGGCTGTAAATAAGTTTACATTTTAATATTGAAGTTCATAAGAAACAACTAATGTTTGGAGCGTTCCTCAAGTGGCGAGATGAGGAACTGCAGTTTGCTGCATGTGTTTCAGGAAGAAGTAGACGGGTTATTTGAGATTGTAGGGACAAACTAGCAGGATGATAATTTCACTGCTGGACTTATTTACATTTTTGGTCAGAAGAAAAACAACAAAAATAAGGATATATAGGTACAACAGATGTCAAATTCACATTATTGCAATTCTTTACGACCGAATCGACCGCAGAGTTCAGTGTAATAACGTCGCGGGCAGAGTTTTCAGCTTACTGAACAGTGAACCATCTCACTGCTTGCTCTGAGCCTCAGAGCTGCTGTAATGACCCAGTTTCTCCTCAGGGATCACAAAAGTTCATCTAGTTTTACAGCCTTTTGCTGTAAATTAACGGCTCAGCCAGAATATCTCCACTTTAGTGTTTGAATAAGATCTTTATCGGCTGATAGACTGGGAAAGGCAGACTGTATCTTTTTTTTCTTCTTTTTTTGCAAGACACTGGAGGGTTTATAGTTTGATTCAGTTTAAGCCCGACTGTTGGGGAGTACACGTCTCCCTTGTGAGCTTTATGGCTGCATCAACAAGCCTTGCTTAGCGGCCTTTAATCTTTCTGACCAATGCTTGGACTCTGTTGGTGAACACTTAAAACAGTATATATCTCAAAGGCAATTCCTTTAATCTGCTTCACACTGGGTTACATTTTTTAGGATATATACATGTGGAGTAAAGGGAACATTATCACTTGGAATTATGTTCATATTGAACCTAATAATTTACATTTAGCGTCAACATTTAGAGCCAGAAAGAAAAAAACTTGGCATTAGGGCTTCATTTAATCTATGAAATGGAAGTGGAAACCTCAGGGCTGAAAACTGAAGCCAGCATATAAGTGCCAAAAACTGTCCCCCTTATATACTCCCATGTTAAAAATATCGTCCATTAGAGCAGAATAATTTACAGGCCCGGACAAAAAAAAGCTTTGGCCATTTTCCCCTTTGTGACAAGTGATGTGGGTGAATTTTTATGACTCGCCCTCTTGAACTGCAATAAAGCTTAAAGTTAAGAATGCCGATGCAGACGTCTGCAGGTTTCAACGTCACCGCTCTTAAAGTCACTGAACTGGACCTTCTCATTTGTGTTTGCAGTGTTGGTGTCTTATGGAGCCTTTTTAGTGCAAATATCACACTAATGATATTACCTGCACCAACAGGCCATCAAATACGTCAGTCCTCCAGTTTTGTTGAGTGGTTTACATGTAATATATTAATTCCCATATATTTTATGTAAATTATAGTATATTTACAATATAAATCACCTTGAAGTGACTGTTGTTGTGAAATAATACACCCCAAAACAGGGTGATATCTGCAGGACACTGGCCCTTGAGGCCTGGAGTTCCCCACCCCTGATGTACAGACTATGATGAAAGCATAGACATGAGTGTGGAGGTGCATGTAGCCACAGTGATGTCACCTGTTATGAAACCTCAAGTTCAGCATTGTGACTCTTGGCGTTTTGGTGTTTGGAAATCAAACGTTATGAAGGAGTCTAAGGAGTTTAGAAAGAAAAGCGTCTGGACTTCTTTGAGTTGCTTGAAGATGTTTCACCTCTCATCCGAGAAGCTTCTTCAGTTCTAAGGTCAAATGGTGGAGATTTAAACCCAGTGGGAGTTTCCCCCCAAAGAGGGACAAAGGACCCCCTGATGATCCTCTAATCACAATCAGCCAGGGTTTCGGGTGAGCTCATTGTGAAACCTGGCCCCACCCTATCATGTGATTTCCTGAGGTCAGATGGCCCAGGATGTGAGTGGGCGTTAAGGCGTCTGGGAAGGATCTCAAAACTGGATTATAGATGGCAGACAGTTGTTGTGTCGTATGAAGGAGTCTCTTGCGTTGCCCCCTGTTGGCCACTAGAATAAATGCAGATTTAAGGCACTTTTTATAGTTTTATGTTATGTAGTGAAAAGTGATGGAAATTCCCCTTGTAAGCACCAAAATGTAGAATTAGTGAAATTAATTAACATTTCAGAACTGAGTTGACCTTCTTTGATCTCATGATTATCTGTTTTTTTTTTTTTTTTTTTTTATCCCAAACCGATTAGAGTCATATTTCCTACAGCTGCTGGATGGTTCTCATAAACATGAATATAAGCATGTTTACGCACATGTGTTTTTTGGAAGGAAGAAAAAGAGTGTAATTATTTAACAATACTACATTTTGTTAAACTGAAACGCAGATGTATCATCAGGTAAATAGCAGCTGAACTCCAAATGTCATCAACGAATTACTGAAGCACTAAATTTAGCCATGAGCTCAAAACATCCTCCTGTCCATCTTTTGTTGTCTGCTTGTCGGATCTGCTGTTTTAATGTGAACATCCCTGCTTCTCTTTATTGTGTCAGCGTGGGTTAACCGCCCAAAACCGATGATCGATGCACGGACAAATGGGGGGTTGCATATAGATAAATGGGCGCGTATCTATATATGCAGATAGATGGTGTAATCTGGGACAGGACATGGACTCGGGCCTGCACAGGGTTTGTTAGTTCTTCTCTGCGTGCGCTTCAGTGGTGCATGTTATTAGCGTGTACCCTGCAGGTGCACACACACGCGCACGCACGCACATAGACACACAGATTTTTCTTTCACTTTTGGTCTCTCCCTTTCCTTCGTTCATACAAACACATTCAGACACGTTCTCCTCGAGTGTGTGAACTTTATGTTCAAAGCCCAGAGGAACAGTTGTATCGCTGTGGATTCTAGTTTTCTCTTTCTGAGCTCTCTGAACTCGCACACTCTCTGATCTGTCTCTCCGGATTTTCCTCTGCGCGGCTGTGTGTTCGCGTTCGAGAGGAAAGTCCTCCAAATGTGAGGACCCTTTGTCTTTCCAGAGACCATTTTTGGGCTTCAATCAGTTCCGAATTCAATTTTTGACATTTTATCAAGTTTTCATTTTGCTTCTCATTGAACACTTTAATGACAACAATAATTCTGTTTGTATGCACTGAAGGATTTGCATTTGATGCTGTTATGCTCCCAGGTTAGTAACCACTTTCCTCTCAGAAGCGATGCATTTAGTGTTTTGACTCCATTTAGAAATGGGAAATCTAGCACATGATGCACTTTGTTCTTGTTCAAGCTTTCTTGTGAACCTGCATTCGTCTGGTCTACTCTTGCTAAAGTAACAGAAGAAGAGGAAGGTAAAACTTTTTTTGTCTAAAAATTCTGCCACCAGCTCTCCTTGCTTCTACACTGACATGGCCTCTGATGTTATCCAAAGTTTGCAACTAGCAGTGAAGCTACGTGTTAACTATTCAAGTTAAAACTGAGACATTTTTTAAATATTTGATATTTCTCACTTGGTTCTTAATGATTTGGAAGTGCACAAATACACAACACTGTGAAAGTAGCAACTTTATTTCCTATTGGTTGACTCATGTGGGAGTGGGTTGGTACCTGTAACACTTCATTTCATTTCATTTCATTTCATTTATTTGTTCATTTTCAGGCACAACAAATACCTATATTGAACATAAAATGCACAAAACAAAAAACAAAAATTGCCTGAAAAAGGAGTGGGACGAAGAAAACTCATTAAATCCCACCCCTATACTCACTCATCAACAAAAAAAACCCAATAAACTTCCTGCAGCTACGCCCATCATTGCATACAGACCCATCAACAGCCCCGGGCACATACAAGCATCTAAACGGCAGCTCGCAAACAACAATTAGAGCCTTCATAACTGAATACAGAATATATAAATTATAAATTGCACTGACATTAGGAGACACTGAAGGAAACCTGATTCAGGTGGAAAGTTGTGCAATTTTTTTTCAGTCCCGTTATTCAGCTCCTGCTCAAACTGCTGAAGTTCGTAGGTCACGACGCATGGTCTTTTCGACAGTGCGATACCCTCACGAGGGGCGACCAGGATTTCAAACAGGTTTGATTTTCTTGCGACCATACGATTGCTGATCGGGAGCTGGTTGTGAGGTGTTAATTGCTTCTCGTGTATGCTACACAATGTACGACAAGCGATTAAGGTGAAAATCGCCTCAAAATGGGCCAAAAATCGCACCGTGTAAGCCCAGCTTTACAAAAACAAATATTTTTTCCATGTTTATTTCTGGAAGTTTCAGGACACAGAGTGACACTGTAACAACTGACAGTTACTTCACATGTGAAAAATATTTCCTCAAGTAAAGTTGGATGAAGTTACTGTACAGCGCACCTGCTGGAATGGTTTAGCCGATCGTGCTGAAGGACAGCGACTTCATACCACGGCAAGGCGTCTGCCCCTTTAACCTGTTCCGTCACCTGATGGATGTTTTTTTATCATCTCATTGATACTTTTCTGCGTTCATAAGAATCCCTACTCCTCCTAGAGCCATTCTGTGACACATGCACACAATGATCTCCTCACCCAAACTGTGCAGCTCACATTCGTTTTACTCAGTGGATTTTATTCTCATTAGTTTATCCAGTACAGCCAAAAGGTTCTGTACTTCACCCATTACAGTCACCCGTGAGTTGTAGATTCTGAGCTACTGTGTGGTTGTTACAGCGGTTAACACATTTGCCTTAAATGTGACCGATCTCCCAGCCTCAGGCCAGTGCTGGTCCCAGTCCTGGATAAATGGGAGGGTTGTACCAGGAAAGGGATCTGGTGTAAAATCTGTGGCAAAGCAAAAATGAGGATTCATCCTCTGTGGTGACAGAACAGGAGCAGACACACATGCTATTATACTGTTACTTCATCTCTATAAACAGGTTTGTTGTTTTCCTGCATGCTGTAGAACTATGTCTATAAAATATAGGTGCATTTTCCCATATAACCTAAGTTTAGCCTTTTTCCTCCTTCTGTCACTATAACAGGGGATCATTTTTTCCCCGCTATGACCTTTCCCACTACTGCATGCCCACTAAAGGGATTGTATTCAACATTAACAACTGACTTGAAGACGAATGCTGGCCAAAAGTCATTAATCACCACAGGATTATTGGTGGCTACACTTTAATGCTGTTCTTTGCCTCTGTGCCACACAAACACTGGAAGCCAGATCGCACATCCACAATAAACAAAATCTAAAACATAAATGGAAAAAAACAAAAACATATCACTTCTAAATGAATCATGGCGACTGTCCGTTATTCCCGGGTTGCTACAATATTTCATACCTAGTTTTTGATTTCTCTTTATCGATTGCGTGCTAAATGAGGTAGTCGGTGCAACAAGGCTGTAGGGTAGAGTCGAGCAAAACAGTTAGACTGAAGTCTGTGTGAGCTGAAAAAACAACTTACAGATAAACTTGCTATTCGAGTTCCATACTGATGCCTGTTGGTTTGTTATTCTGTCATCATGCATCAGTATATGAAAGCTTGTCATGGTTTTAAATAATTTGAACAGTTTAATCTAGGGCCGGGCCATATCATACCGTTCACAGTAACACCGGTATAAGGTTGGGCAACGATAAGAAAATTAAATATTGCGATAGAATATGGGTAAAACGTGCATGCGCAGTGCCTTTGTTTACATACGCACATCTAGGAAAAAGCATGCCGGCGACGGAGAATGAGAAGAGCGAAAGCGGATCGCTGAATGAAACGGATGAACCAGAATTGGTTTGTAAAAATGCTGCAGCTTCAGTGGTGTGGAACTGGTTTGGCTTTCGTCCGTCAGATACACAACAAAGCACTATTTTTGGTAGAGCATGCTAGCGGGCTGTTCATTATTACCGTGTTTCTTGGAAAATACGGCACACTTAAAATCAATCCTTTGATTTTTCTGAAAATCGACAGTGCCCCTTATAACCCCGTGTGCCTTATGTATGAATTCTGGTTGTGTTTACTCACCTCGAAACGATTTTATGTACACGGCGCTCGAAAATCTGTCAGACGTTTTAGTACGACTTTGCTAAGCTATGAAGCCGCACCGCTTGATGGATTGTCGGAGCATTACGGCTATCGTAGGCAGGAGCCTCGCGGAGTGATGCGTACTGCGCTTCAACATAATGTTACCGTATTGTGTGTGTATAACCTCTGTTTAAGTTTTGTGGATATTATACATGGTTATGCTGAGGATATGTCGGCCAGTTTCTACTGGAAATGCATTTTGGTTAAACTGTCAGCAAGGAATTTGCATTTGCACTGTTACATTTTTATATAACTTTAATGCACTTAAAACAGCTGCTTGTTTAAGTGAAAATACATTGATGGGGTTTTTTGCACTAATAAAGTTGCGGAGTTGTAAAGTATTTTGTCTTGTGTCAATTATATCGTCAGTCATATCGTTATCGCCAATTTTCAAATGTATATCATGATAAATGTTTTTGGTCATATCGCCCTGCTCTAGTTTAATCATTATGTAATATGAAAAAGTACAAAATGCTCGCTGATGTGAGGCACATACACGCGGTGCATACACGACTGGAGCGTCTCGGGTTCATTTCAGGCACCATCTCCACACACTGTAACCTTAATCACAGCAGCTTTATCACATTTTGAACCACCGTGTTGCGTTTTCTGGCTAATTGCCCATTGCTCTTGGCCCACTGCGACCTTCTTTTTGTTCAACAGTGGCGCAGACCGAGAAATAATAGAGTTATAATAATACTTTTAAGCTTAACCCGTGCAACCCCAAACCCTCTATTAGAACTCATGAGCTCATGTTACTGAAATAAAACATGAGAGAGATCTGATGTAATGCTACCAGCAACTGCTGTGTTTGGCCCCGAGTCTTTGAGCACAGTCCTAACAGTCTAGACAGCCTCGCTTCACAGAGAAGAAGTTGTATAAAGTGTTGATTTAATTTTGCATATCAACCGTATCATAGTGAAGAATAAAGGAAGCAGAGTATATCTGCTGTAACTGACCTCGGTCTCCTGAGATAATGAATCAGCTGTTGCATCTCGCGGTAGATATTCGCAGACATTTCTCAGCTTTATTGGAGGTAATGTGTTCGGATCTGAATGTAACGGACTGAATGAATGATTTCAAGGTTTCCTACGACAGCCGCGGTGAAAGAGAGTAAAATGGTGACTGTGTTTGACAGAGGCAGACTGTAAAAGATGAACTTAAATATTTAGACACATTTGGAGTATTGATCTAAGAAGAGCGATGCTGACCTGTTAGTTGGTCTTTGACTAAAATATATCTACTATTACGCAGGAGGTTATGACAGTGTCTCATAAGGGTTTAGCTAATGTTTGTGACGGGGAAGGGACACATAAAAGTTAGCAATGAGTCTCCAGTGACTCTAATTCTTCTTTTTATATGCAACTCTGCTGTCTTGCAGAGAAGTTGTTTTGCTTTGCAGCCTCTGAGAGTTTGATGTAGCAGCACGTGGACCACTTCTCCAACTGCTGCTGGTTTAGAACAACAACTACCGTCACCAGCTGCAGTCGAGGACAGAGACTTTGGAGGATGTTCATGAGAATCTCACTGAGGAAGCAGCTAATGATATTAAGGAGTGCCACAACACTGGTAGAGAACACAGGAGATTGGTATGACTGTGCTAGCAGATTAGCAGCAACTGATCTGTCAAAATAAGAGTGGTTTCCCCCCCAGAGGGACAGACAAATTAAAAACAATGACTCTCCAGTGAAACATCCAATCAAATGTGTGCCATTTGAGGTCCTCAGATGATGAAGATCAGGGAGTTTCCCTGTAGCACCAACTGTTTAGTGGACTTTACAGTAAAATGTTTTGAGATCTGTTGTAAAATTGACAGTGACATCAGGGTTCTCATAAGAGTAAGTAAGTAAAATTTATTTATATAGCACTTTTTAAGACAAGAAGCTGTTACAAAGTGCTTCACATGGGAACGAAGGCATGTCAAACAAACAATATAGCAATAGAAAGGAAGTATAAAAGCATATCAAACAAAGCAATAGTACACGAACATTACCCAAATGCCTGTCTAAACAGATGTGTTTTAAGCTGTTTTATAAAAGAAGCCACAGTGTCGATGGTGCGTGGGGGGGGAACCATTCCACAGTATTGGAGCCAGGGTTTGAAAAGCCTGATCCCCCTTCGTTTTCAAACGGGTCCATGGAATAGATAGAAGACCACAATCAGTGGATCTAAGAGTCCGCTTTGGGTAGTAGGGTTGGAGGAGCTCCGTGATATAGGTGGGGGCATCACCTTGTAGAGACATAAACGTAAATGTGAGGATTTTAAACTTATATCTATACCCAACCGGAAGCCAGTGCAAGGATTTTAGTATAGGAGTGATATGGGAAAATTTATTACTGTGGGTTAAAAGCCTTGCTGCAGCATTTTAAACCGCTTGGAGCCGATTTAGTGAAGCCTTAGATACACAGGAGAAGAGTGCATTACAATAGTCTAGCCGGGAGGAAATGAAGGTGTGGACAAGCATCTCCAGTTCAGTTGTGGAGACAATAGTCCTGAGTTTGGCAATATTTCTTAAATGAAAAAAGCAGGAGCGGGTCACAGATTTAATATGAGCATTGAAAGACAAAGATTGATCGAAAATTATCCCAAGATTCCGAGCAGTAGTTTTTATCGAGGATGAAAAGGCACCCAGATGTTGACTAATTGGCGCCAGTGTCCGGCAGCCTCGCCTCTGTCAGTGCGCCCCAGGGTGGCTGTGGCTACAATGTAGCTTGCCATCACCAGTGTGTGAATGTGTGCGTGAATGGGTGGATGGATGACTGGATATGTAAAGCGCTTTGGGGTCCTTAGGGACTAGTAAAAGCGCTATACAAATACAGGCCATTTACCATTTACCATTTAATTTGGGGCTTGATATTCTCTGGAGCAAGGATTAAGCACTCGGTCTTGTCTGCGTTCAGCTGCAAAAAACTTTTTGTCATCCAAACATTAATTTCCTTAAGACAGTCCATAAGAGTGGATAGCTTATCTAATTCCCAAGGTTTAAAGGAGATGTATAATTGGATGTCGTCTGCATACAGATGGTAGGAAATATTTTTGAAACCGCTAATGCCATCCATCCATCCATCTTCATCCGCTTTATCCGGGGCTGGGTCGCGGGGGCAGCAGCCTAAGCAAAGAGGCCCAGACCTCCCTCTCCCCAGCCACCTCCTCCAGCTTATCCGGGGGAATACCAAGGCGTTCCCAGGCCAGCCGAGAGATATAATCTCTCCAGCGTGTCCTGGGTCTGCCCCGGGGCCTCCTCCCGGTGGGACATGCCTGGAACACCTCACCCAGGAGGCGCCCAGGTCACCCAGGAGGCGCCCAGGAAACCGCTAATGATCCGGCCTAAATTAAGAATATATAGTGAAAATAACAGGGGGCTTAAAACCGAACCTTGTGGGATTCCACATAGAAACTTAGCCGCATCTGATCGGAAGTTTCCCAATGAAACTAAAAGCGTTCTATCCTCCAGAAATGAGGTGAACCACTTTAGGACAGATCCAGATATCCCTACCATAAGATTTAAGCGCTGGATTAAGATCTGATGGTCAACGGTATCAAAGGCTGAGGTCCAGAAGAACTAGGACTGAGCAATCACCCCTGTCTGCAGCCATCAAGAGGTCATTTGTGACTTTCAGGAGAGCTGTTTCTGTAGAGTGTAACTTTCTAAAACCCGACTGAAATTTATCAAGAATATTATGCTTCTCCAGCGCTTTCTTTACTTGTAGCCAAACGACTTTTTCTAAGATTTTAGAGATAAAAGGAAGTTTTGAGATGGGCCTGAAGCTTGACTGAAGTGTTGGATCCAGGTTAGGCTTTTTCTGCAAAGGTTGAATAACCCCCTGTTTAAAGCACCTGGACACAGAGCCAGATAGCAAGGAACAGTTTATCAGCGTGACTACAGAGGGCCCGATGGTATCAAAAACTTTACAAAATAAATGAGTAGGTAAGACATCAGCTGAACTCGTTGAGGGTTTCAATTGGGTCAGTATTTCCGATAGATCTTTTAAAGAAACTGGGAGGAAAGATTCCAAAATTATGGCGTGTGGAAGATCATGGTTGGTGGGGTTACCTCAGGGAGTTATGTTACCTCTTAGGCAACTAATCTTATCTTGAGATACAGTGAGACGATGCTACTCACTGTATCAAAGACAACTTTAGGATTTCTTTTTCCTACTGCAAGTAGTTGGGAGATATAAGTGGCTCTTGAGTCTTTCACCATGTCATTAAAGGTAGATAATAGTTATTTTAAGTGGAGCTTATGAACCTCAAGTTTTGTGATTTTCCACAGGCGCTCAGTTTCACAGCACATTCGCCTAAAGCTGCAGATAGCTTCTGTGAACCAGGGCGGGCATTTAACAGTGGAGCCTTTCCTGATTTTAAGAGGAGCCACTTTATCTAGACTTTTTTGACATTGCCAGTTGAAGGAGGCCACCTGCTGATCTATATCATCTGTTTCAGATAAATTGTTATCAAACAATTCCATAAATTCTTCTACCACAGAGTCGTTAATAAATCGTGAATGCTTCATATAAACAGAGGGTAGAGTGTCACAGGTAAAAGAGAGATCAAATAAAAGATATTTATGATCACTAATAAAAATGTCTCTGCAATGAACTGGGCCGATATCCAGACCCAGTGATAAAATTAGGTCCAGGGTGTGGCCACCGCTGTGTGTTGGCCCAGTCACATGTTGGGCAAGGTTAGAAGAGTCTAAGAGAGTGAGAAAATTCGTACTGCACACTCCTCGGGATTTCTTACCGTTTGGTATAAACCGTGGGACAATGAGATGGTCACTCACATGGGGTCCGTTCTTCGTACCTCGCTAAGTAAGTTAGCTGGATTTGATTGTTGACGATTTTGCGTGATCTTGGATCGTTCGGTTCTCCAAAGCTCATCCGGGACTTGCTGTCATAGCAACAGATCCGTAAGCGTAAACCTGCTCGGGAGCAGGCTTACTTTATGTAAACAGGATTAGATCGCGGCCACTCAGGTATGTCCGCTTCACTTATAAGAAAGCAACAGCGATATTTTACCACTGTTTTACCATAAATAAATATTATCAATGTAACTAAAGTTAATGCAGTATTTGATCCTTTTATTGATTTCATACAGATACATACAGGTCATTTCCTAAAAAAAGGGAAATGTAGGGGAGACCGGGGATAGTTGTAACATTTTTGACATTTCTGTCTGTAAATTGGAGCTCGTTTAAGGTAGTGGATTCAAAATGTAATGCAAAGTATTTACATGTCTCTGCTATTAAATAGTGCAGCTATTTTCTCTGCAGCACAATTACCCATTGCATGGTATGGCCTCAAACACAAAGAGTGAAATGTTACAATTAACCCCATAGTCTGGGTTAGTTGTAACATATCCTGGGGTGAAATGTAACACAATGAAATAAGGGTACTGACAAAATATTAACATGTAATCTTTGTTTATTCAACACATGAATGCACTTAGAGCCATTTATGTAGCTGTGTGTGTGTGTGACAGAATGCAGAAATCCAGCTTTTGAACATATTCCAACCCCCCAAAAAAGACAAATTATGGAATTTTCTGCAACTGAATATTTCATTAATTTTGGTTGGTCTTCCTTGAGTTTGGCCTCATTGGCTCAGTGGGCATTATAACCTACAGCTCTTGCACCAATTTTGAACATAACAATGAAGCTGAAAAAATGTAGTTGTTCACCAGCATCGCAATTCCATTACTTTTTATCATGGCTTACCTTGGTGTGGTTTGCAAAGTGCTTCAGAAAGATGAGGAAATCTGTTTCTTGCACCCATCCTGATTTATTTCCACTACCAGTACTTCCTACTGGTCCATCTCTGACACAGTGGTCTGCATAATGTATGTGTGGGGAACACAAACAGTGAAGTAATTGTGTTGCCAATGGCATTAACCGCATATACAAAAGCGACCAGTGAACCTCTCTCTGCTGATGTCGTTGCCCCAACTTGTTTAATATAAGTTAAAGTAATAGTGTGGTAAGTTGCAACATCTGCATTATTGTTACAACTAACCCAGACTGTTGCTGTTACAACTGACCCAGACTCCTATAGCCATGAACTAGCTAATATTACAGCCAACGGCTAAAGCATTAGCACTAAAGACCTGCGCAGAATATATCCCCATAGACATACAAATAACATAATTTAAATTTGATGGGTTTAACTGCAAAGCAGATAATGCTATTAAACATTGAAATAAAGTAGAAAAACTTACTTTTTGGCATACAAATTACTTTTTTTCATGTTAAATTGTCTGTGTTTGACAAAATGTGCTGATTTTTCACATGTGATAGCAGAACTGAATTGGGCATGCACAGGATGAGTCACATCATTTGAAACTTAGCCCTGATTGGAGAAATTGGAAGTGTTACAACTGACCCACGTTACAACTATCCCCGGTCTCCCCTACTATTAATCATTCTATTTCATGTATTTGATTATTTCAGATGTAATTCATATTTTAGAGTAGTAATTGTAAATTACTTCGTGTATTCAAGATGAGAGACCACGGCTATAAAAGCGAAGGTGGATTTGGGAAGTCTGTCGCAGCCATGTCCTGTCCGTATACGCGAGCCACCCATTGCGGAAGGTGCAAGATTGATAAGGAGAGTTTTCAGAATTCAGCGTATATTGCGGGATAGACAGGATCCTTTAGCTCAGCGCGACAGTGTGCTCATAGAGAGATATCGATTTTCCCGTGAGGGTATTATTTACTTAACCAACTTGTTGACGAGGGGGTGCAGTCCCACCACCTGTCTTTTTTTTTGCTCTGCCCTTTTCTTGGTTGCTGTTATAAACAAACAGATTATTTCAGGGTCTCTTTCCAAGAGACGAAAAGCAATATAAGTGATAAATATTACCATTCTGTAGAATATTCTTATATTTCACTTTTACTTGTTCCCATGTTCTAGTGGGTCCTGTCGTGGCTCTAATGTGAAAGAGGATATAATGTAATATAATATAATATAATATAATATAATATAATATAATATAATATAGTGTAATATAATAAATTTACCCTACTGCCTACTGGTGTTGGCCAGAGGGGCCGATGGCGCGATATGGCAGCCTCGCTTCTGTCAGTCTGCCCCAGGGCAGCTGTGGCTACAACTGTAGCTGCCTCCACCAGTGTGTGAATGTGAGAGTGAATGAATAGTGGTATTGTAAAGCGCTTTGGGTGCCTTGAAAAGCGCTATATAAATCCAATCCATTATTATTATTATTATTAAATTACTTACGAGTTTAATTTGTCAGCAACTTTCTGCCAGCCCTCTCTCCTTGCTTTTGCAGCCTTTGCAGTGTTCCCTTGCGTTTTAATTAAACTCTGAAACTCCTGAAATCCCTCAATCAAGAGTTCTTGCTCTGCTGCCAAAAAATACAGAGCGCGCTCCTTCGACATTTTCGCCGACCAATCAAAGGGTTGCCGATCAATGTTTCTACTATCGATGCGTAGCCCCTGTTAAGCCACCCAGTTATCTCACATTACTTCATCCAGCTATACTAATCGTCAACAACAGGTGTGTTCGGAGAACCGGAATAGCGAGCTCAAAGTTAGCGCGATGATTTGATCTTGGATGTGTCATTTGATCTTGGATGTAGTAAGCGAGGTACGAAGAACGGACCCATGGTCTGGGAAAACTGTTCTCAGACACGGCGTCCTGACGAAGCCCGTGCGGGGAAGCCGTGCATTTAGCTGGAGGTCCGTCTTAGCAAAAACATCCAATGTTGAGAGCTCCAAGCAGGACGTTAAATCAGACGTACTCCTATATTTCCGTAATCTCACTTGGATGCCCGCTCTCCTTCCTCGTCTCCTCTGACGGTGATTTGTCCGGGAACGGCGTCTCCGGTTTTTCCCTGACACAGGCAAGCAAGGGACGTAATGGGCAACAGCTGATCGCCCAAAAGGTGGAGGGAAACCTCGAAAATGTTTCCAGGTTTCATCCATAAACTCCATAGTTGATTTAATCTGAAGTAAAGTGTAGCGATCGTAAACACAGGTAGCTGTAATCTCATCCACAGACAGCAGCAGAATAGGTAATGCAACATAAAACAGAAGAACACAGAGTTTGACAGCGGCATTGCTGATCACAGGCGCCATCTTGCCCAAAGGTTAAAATATCAATTCTACAATCTAAATATCAGGAGAGCAAATCAATATGCTTTCAGATGTGTGGCTACATGTTGGTGACCTTTTCCTGGAGGAACAGAAACACTCCAAACAGCCCCAACAATAAGACTTCCTGCCACCAAAACAGCTTTGGTCAGTCTCGGTATGGATGTTGGACCTCTCGGGTGTCCGGTGCTGATTGGTTGTGACTCAGGAGCAAGAGGTCGTCTGCTAATCTGAAGTTCGAGCTGCAGGCCTTCAGCAGGGCCACTTGTGTGTGTATACATGTTTAGACATCTTTCTGAGGACAGAAATTTGGCATGCTACTATATTTGTGGGGGACCAACAGTGTCTTATGGGGACAAAATGCCCGTCTCCACAAGTTTGAAAGCATGTTTGAGGCTCAAAATGTGGTTTTGGTGTCAGAGTTACAATTAGGTTATGGTCAGGATTAGGCATTCATTTTTCATGGTTAGGGTTAGGGTAAGTGGCTAGGGAAAGCATTATGTCAATGAAATGTCCTCACTAAGATATGAAAATGAGTGTGTGTGTGTGTGTGTGTGTGTGTGTGTGTGTGTGTGTGTGTGTGTGTGTGTGTGCATGACAGGTAAAAGGCATCTAAAGACAGACGAAATCACTGTGTGTAACTGTGGACTGTAGTGTGCCTGTAAGAGCAGAACAATATCATCATGTATCGTTTACTTCTGTGGTGCATCCTGCAAACGTCAGTCACACTTGATTCTGGTTTGTTTGGAAGTCGGGTCAACACTGTAGACTTGTTGAGTGGTGACAGCAGCTCCTGTATCCTCCGTTTGCACATTTTTAAACTATCTTGAGAATATAATTTATACAAGAGCAAATCAACTGTTATTGTAGAGCAATAACAGTTGCTAACTCGCTAGCTCGAGGTCACTCCATTATCAGCAATCCTGGGCTCATTTAGCACATTAGCAATGTTGAGTTTCTCTTTTTCGTCGGTTATCAAATAAGTGAATACATATGAGAAGATAACAGAAGCCAAACTCGTATAAAGAGTGCCTGCAAAACTAACAGTAGTGCTAGCATGACGACGTGGAGCTAAACAGCAAAACATGGACTTCAAGAAAAGGCTTTTCTCTTCACTTTTTAATGATGGTTTTAATGATGTGGCTCATCAGTGGAGTTAGTTGTTTCCCCCCATTTTTCCATGTGTAGCCTTCATAATGTTTGATTTATTTCTTGAGTTAGCTAACAATCAGCTGGAGTGAACTTGTGTTATTTTCACTTGGCCTGCATGATGTGACGGGAGAAGTTAACGTAGCATTTTTCATGCAATCGAAAAAGTTATCTTTTGTAAATTGGCATACATCGACCCATACAACTGCATCAATCATCATCCAAACTTGTTGTTCTCGTTGCTTTTGCGGGCTTGTTTTTCTTGCCGTCGCTCATAAATAAACCAGAGCAAGAAAAACATTCTGTTTTTTGTCCGCTTGCAAAGATTAGATTACACTGGATTGGTTGCCTTTCTAGTCAGGGGAACAGCAACATTTAAACTTGCGAACAAGTCAGAAGTGCTGATCATGACAATATGGATGGCATGAAATAAAATGAATGAGGTGCTACTGAAAATAAATAGTTTTTTAAGTGCAGCCTTTTCAGTCCGCGGTGATGTGAACTGTACATTGTTGAGTCTGTGTCGGTGATTTACGTGTCTGATCAGCCCTCTCCTGTTTGCAGTGAGAAATAGGGCTCTGAGGGAACAAGTATGATAAATCAATCACCGGCCTACCCACAGCCTGCGTGCTCTGTTCTGCTGTTGTTCCATCCTCAATGGACTCAACCTGCCAGCCTTCAGCCTGCTTGCTGTTTGCCTTCAGCTCGACTATAAGAAAAAAGTATAGATTTTTTCATTTATTAGTCTGTCCCGATGTTTCCCACAAGCATTTGGATTGAAGGTTTAGTCTCCCCCCCTTCCAGTTTTTGTCAGCTCAAACAGAAACATAACATTTTTAAGTCTTTTTCTTGCTCAGCTTTCATTGTCTGGAGTCGTCTTACCGATGAGTACTGATGATCGTGTGTATACAGTTTGGCTGAAAAGGGAGCTACTATGCCCTCCTTACATTAATCTTGTTAAAGCCAGGTGCATCAGCATATGTTTATCTCAGTTTGGTGTGAGAGAATTTAACTGTGCTAAGAGCCCTCACCTTATGGGCCAAACATAGTTCTCCATTTGCGGCTTGTTTTCAATCTGCGGGGGGCTTCTGACAGCCCGTCTACCTGCAGAGAGCGTCTGTTGCCAGATGGAGGCAGTGTCCAGAGTATGCGGTCCAACCGGCGTGTCGGCCACTCTCATTTGTGTTGTTGTTGTTGGTCCATTACAACACGAAGAGTTGAAGTAAAACCGGGTGTTAAAAACAATAAAAGGTATCACTGCACTCTCTCTGTCCTTTAAATACTTTACCTTTTGATCACTGAGGATTTCTGCTGCTGATGAACTCCCACCCACTTGTCAACCATTCAGAATTCGACCTGCGCACAAACGAGCGATGCACTTTTTTGGAAGATTGCATGTGAGCACATTTGACGACGTTGAAAACCCCTCTCTGTAGGCTCGTCATAAGCAAATACCTACAACAACAGATGCAACTGTGGTATCATAAAACACTCCTTACTCTGGACTCTGGTCGACGCCCTAACGTGCACCTTACACGGGTGCACTAAATCTATGTAGAGCCAACAACGTATTTATACCTGGGCTACATCAACAGAAACGTGTAGTTACATTTGTAAGGAGGTGCATTTATGGTTTCAGGAGTTTGAAGTTACGATGCACCTACGGTTAGATTTAACACAGAAGCATAAATATCCTGCAAGTCTGAACGAATATGAGTGGAGCAGGCATGTTGTATAGCGTGCTTTGGTTGTTCAAATCGAGTAGATTTGTAGGTGCTTTCTAAGAACCAGTCCATTTATCTTCAGGGGCCACGCTGAGGGGGATTTTGAAGCACCAGCAGTGTGTACAGGAAAACTTACTTTACAGGACCCTGAGGCCCAAATTCTTTCCCTTTTTTGTCTCTCCCCAAGTGGACCTCGGCTTTAAACACCAAACTACTGGAACTGGAAGAGAGACTAAGACCAGAGCCTATCACCAAGCATGTGTTGGACCTCAGTGATGCTCTGGAGGCTTAATGGGAGCAAATCTCTTCTGACAGTTTCCAAAATCTAAAAGACTTGATACCCCAAGACTGTTAAAGCAGAAATATGAAGTTTGAGATTCAGGTGTCTTCATCAAAACAGCCTTAAATTGTACATTTAACAACATATTTAGATGCAGATTAAAAATATTTTTAAATTTAATGGATTTTTAAGGATTGTGCAGTCTCTGTAGCGGATGAGCGCTCTGCTTTGTAGTTCCTATTGTTTCGGCTCTTAAACACCAAGTTTTGCCCTCCCCTCCTGCCAATCAAACTGACTGTAGATTGGGAAGCCTGACATGCAGACAATAACATCAAATCTGACATTTTCAATCTGCCATGTTTTCCTCTGTCTCTCCCTCTCTTTCACCTCTTCCTCCCTCTCAGCTTTTCTCTTTGTTCCCTCGTGTTTTCTGCTTCTCCGGCTGAGAGAGAGACAGAGAGAGAGACATGTCTGCGTTTGACAGACAAAATGCTTCTGCTGGGATATCCTCGTGAGGGAGTGTGTGCGTATGTGTCCCTTTATTTAGAGCATTGAAAGAAGCAACTGTCCATAACGTCTCACTAATCAAGACCTGTGCAAAGGGTTTGTAGATGAGGGTGAACAACAGGAGAAAATGCCCACAATGAAATAAAAAGAAGAAAATATTTTTTAAAAAAGTAGAAGGTGAAAAAAGATGGTGGATGGATGTTTGATTTTTTTTCCCTTAAAGAATTAAAAAATTTGGTTCATCCCAGTAACGACAAGCATATCATCTTAGATACATGAAATTCTCAATTTTTGAGATGCAAATCGTGTCATGTAATGTATACACAGACCAAAAACATTGTGAGTTTGTAATAAATAGGTTCTTAAAAAAGCTGGAGTTGACATCATGTGACGATGAGCTGGTCCTGATGTTTCTAAACCAGAGGTGGGCAATTCCAGGCCCCGAGGGCCGGTGTCCTGCAGGTTTTAGATCTCACCTTCGGTCAACACACCTGAATCACATGATTAGTTCGTTACCAGGCCTCTGGAGAACTTCAAGACATGTTGAGGAGCTAATTTAGCCATTTAAATCAGCTGTGTTGGTTCAAGGACACATCTAAAACCTGTAGGGACACCGGCCCCCAAATCCTGGAGTTGCCCACCCCTGTTCTAAACCATAAGAGGAAGAAACTGAGATTCTGGGTTCATCTACGACCAGGCAGCAGCAGGGAGATGGTTCATGGTTTGATCCAGGAGTTGAATCTGTATCATGCCTGCTGTTGTGCATATTTCAGCATGTTAGTGGGGCAGTTTGAGATCTTGTTTGCAGAGTTGGGACCAACTCTGAGCGGGCACAGAGAAATAACTTCAGAGAGCTGATTGACCTGGAGAAGCGTCTATCCGTGCATCTGAGGTAAAATAGTATTATTCCACTATATCATTACCATTGCATATTCAGTATTGGCTTTTAAATGCAATACTCAGTGTTCCCCTCTCTGTCTTTTCCCATGTTAAGTTTTAGTTATTCATACATACTTTGTTAGTGAGGTGTCTTATGCGTCTTCAGTTTTTCTTCCTCATCTGTGATTGTGTTGATTGTGTGCACCTGTTTCCTCCCAGCTGTGTCTAATCCCCATCAGCCCTGGGTGTGTGAGTCGTCCTGTCATTGCTTTGTTCAGTGTCAGCATGTCTATTAACCCCCCAGTCAGGATTGGGTGCTATTTGTGGTTCTGGTGAGCGTTGCCTACGAAAATAAAGACTCGCTTTTTGTTTCTGTTTCCACGTGTCTGCATTTTGGTCCTAAATTTTGTGATTCATGATAGAAGTAAGAAAAGAAAAAAGAAATCTAAGGATCTGAAACGGAAGACAGAGGGCTAATAAGAAAGAGGACAATATGGCTTAACTGAGAGCTTAACCTCTTTGTGACTCGTCCCAATGCATATTCATCTCTGTCTCCTCCTCTCTGTCGGGATTTAACAGAAGATATATGAGGTTTAAAAAGAAAAGGCACCGGAGTTGAGAGGAGGATGTCTGAGTCTCACACAGCCTGGCTTTGAGTTTCTACACCTGCGGTGGTGTCTGTATGGTTATACTGGGAAGATGAGGCCTTCAGGTTTTATTTTACTTAAAAGTATAAAAGGTATAACTAATATAGGGTGATAATTTATAGTGGGAAGGCAAATAAATATGTCAGTGAGCATTTTACAGTTTGTTGGATGTTTGCTGGGATTTTAAAATCTGAAACGTTCCTGATTATTGTCTTTGCACATGCTCAGTTACAGTCAAATACTTTGTTCCAACAAAAGTTACTTTTAGATTTATAGATTCATTTAAACGTTGCACCTTATTGTCATTCCTCGCCTCCTTCCTCCAGTTCCTCCTCTCCTTGTCATTTGTGTCCGTCTGCTCAGACAGCTTCAATATTTCTTGGCCTTTTCAATTCATTTCTTTTTGTCCTTTCCCTCCACCTCCTCTCTCTTCAGGGACAAAAACACAAGAAGAAAAAGGTTGGCTCCCTCTTACTCTTCTCACCTCTTCTTCTCCTCCTGCTTCCTCCATTACATCAATATTTCATATCTGCTCTTTTTGGTTTATTTGTTTTGGTCTTGTTGGGTCTCCTTGTTTTTACTCCTGTCTGCAGGGCTATTTGCACAGAAACATACTGTATTTGAGGGGAAGTGTCATCCTGAGTGTGGTAGTGCACTGGCATGCAAAAGTCAGCATCACGGCAAATAGAGGAGTAAAAGATATAAATTCAGAGACTTTCTTTATGGGGCAAGATTACATTTTTACAGCTTGTATAGTTTAAAAACAACAAAAAAGATAAAGGATGTGAAGCAAATGTTTAGACATCTCCTGCTCTGTACCTGGTAAAACTCTGTTTGGCAGCTTGTGAAGGCTTTTGAGCAGCTAAGAGCCTTTCAAGTCCTGCTTTCGGTATTTTGGCCCATTCGTGCACAGTTTGTTTAGGTCAGCACGCCGCGAGAGACGTGACAAAACCTGCTCTCTTCTCTTCAGCAACCTTGTGGCTGCTTGTGGATTTTGAAGTGTTTTTAGGACCCAGTTTCATCAGCAGCTTTGTAACAGATGCTGATATTTGCTACTGAACTGAATCAATTTTTTCCCTCTCCCTGTGAAATCTTTCTTCGTGCCACCGGCTGTAGCACTCTTCACCATCAACAACAACAAAAAGAAACACCAAAAAATCCTTTACCCGTTGCTTTTATGTTCATCAGACAACAGGACATGTCTCAAACCGGGTTTTCATTTGAATTCATAGAAGTTCTATGAGAAGATGTCAGACCATGACCTTTCAGACCCCAACTTGACCTCCAGTTGACCATGCTACTTATTTTAGAGCATTAGGCTACATTTTATAGGGATCCAAAACTTGTGTGTGTGTGTGTGTGTGTGTGTGTGTGTGTGTGGTTACCTGGTCTTTCTTATAGTGAGCCACAAGCCTGACAAGCTAAATGAGGCCTGCAGTGGAAATGTTTTTGTGTGCTTAAACTTTTTCATTTGTTGCTATAAAGAAAAACTATTACAGACATCTGCTACTCACTGAACTATTCAAATTACATTTTACATTTAGATGTGGTCAGTCCACGACATACACACATGCACACAGAAAAAAGCCAATTACATTAAAGTACTCCTGAATGCATATGCTCACTGATCCATGCAGAAAAGGGAAACACACACACACACACACACACACACACACACACACACACACACACACACACACACACACACACACACAGGTTAATGCAAACCTACTGACCTGTAACGCTGCAAGTTTCATGAATACAGACCAGCAAACACACAATCCTGTAATCCACCAAATCCAATTATAACACCAACAGAGACAGGTGCTTAATGAATTAAGGGCTCAATTCTTCATTCAAACAAACAAACAAAGCTTTGGGTGTTCTATAAACCTGAAAACACCCCGGTATGCAACTGCAATGAAATAAGTACAGTGAATACAAAGACAAACAATCCAAAAGGGGGAAAAACACCAAGAAGATTAAAAACGACAGAACATTTTATCAGCACGTCTTTGGGAAAAATTAATAGAGCTCTGCACGTGGATTTTTATCTCAAAGTACTGCAAACAATTACCGCTAAAAGCCGTTAAGAATAATAAACCGAAAGAAACTAAAAAGCAACATGTTAATTAACAGCAGAGCACAAATCTCTCGATTGGGGAAAAAGAAATCAGGTGCAGTTAATAAAGTGGAAAACACAAAAGACTCCTCTGAAGTCTGTTGATGAACCAGTTTTCAAGAGAATTTGAGCAAATGTGTATTTTTGCACTGATCAGCAACTAGAATCAGCCTTCTATACAAATTTAACCAAACAACAACAGCAGACCACAGGAACTGTGATAGACCCACTTGTAGCTACATGCTATTGTGTTAAAATAAACAGCATTTTCCCCAGAATGTTTGCTTCTGTGAAGTTCTGTCACTTCTGATCCTTTAAGATCATGCACTTGGAAACAGTGGGGAAAAAGAACTCCACTTTAACAGGAAGGAGACTCCTGCAGAACCAGGAAGGAGTAAGGGTAACGAAATGGAAAGAATAGAGACCATGACAAACAAATAAAGAGAAAGTAAACAAATGTTTACTGGATGGATGGATCATGTTGAGATGCAGTAGAAGTCTGACGGAACAGGCTGAAGTGCCCCGAGTTAATTTCTGCCTCAAGTGGAGGAGTCCAGGCTTGAAGTTATGTTCACAATTAGCGGGAGAGTGAAGCAGGAAATTGACAGATTGGTGTAGCATCTGTGCTAATGTGGATGCATTAACTCCCTGTTGTGGTAAAGTGAGAGCTGAACAGGAAAAGCTGTAGAATGACTGGTCTGTCTCCATTTCTGCCTACACCTACAGCCATGAGCTGTGGGTAGTGACCAAAAGAATGACGTCTCCGACAGAAGTAGTGGAGATTAGACGATTTCTGTGCTCAGCCTTAGCGGTAGGAGGAGCTCAGTCATTTTGGAGAGACAGAGTAGAATTGCTACTCCTCCACATCTCTCAGGAAGCAGCTGATGTGGTTTGGGTATTTGTGTAGGATACCTCCTCGTCATCTAGATGAAGTGTGCCAGCCATGTCCAACTGAGAGGAAGCCTGGGGGAAGAACTAGGACACCCTGGAGATAATAGCTTATTCCGGGAATGGTTCAGTGTCCCCCAGGGAGGTAGAGGGAGGGTAGGGCATCAGCTTATGTTGTTTACCGCGTGACCCTAACCCTGGACGGACTGATCATGGCATAGCAGAATTGTAACCTACCTTGTTTTAGTCTCTTTTTTTTGAGTTTTTCATTTTAGAAACAGTAAAAAAACCAACAAGTTTCATTTACAGTAAAGTAAAATAGAGAAAAACAACAAATCCCTCCATTTGTGAAGCTGTACAATATTGCTTCACGGACAATTAGTTGACTTCAGCTTGTCAACCATCTTCTCTATTATAAAATAATATGATTAAAAAGTTTCTTAGTCCCTCTGATCAGCCACTGTGTGCTGTCTCCACATGGTATCTGTGGCAGCTGTAGTTACAGTTTTGTGGATTATGACTTCAGCTATGCACATGATTCAACACTGTGCACATGATCTGTTTGACACACCATAAAGAGAAGCGCTAATATTTTTGTTCTTTTCTGTCAACCTTCATCAAGTCTTGGAGGCAGGACGCTGGCATGTCTTGAGCGTCGTCTGTTATGACATGCGACTTGACACCGGTGCGGTCGAAGAGGGCGTGAAAACAAAAGGGTTGTGTATTCTGATGCACATCGAACATCAGCAGTGCGATTTACACCTTTAGGGAGACACCTGAGACGGACACACAGCTCTTACTCCGTCTGCACCGAGAGATTTAAATGGTCTTTTTTTACATTTTCATCTTCTGACGCGCTTTGTCATAAAAATTTCTTTGCAATTTGTGCTTCGCAATCAAAGTGTCACCACATGTCCCCGACCGTGTAACACCTGCTGCTTTTATGTGTTGAATGTGTCAAATCCTTTAAATGACAGCATCCAAAATGGGAGGCATTAAGCAAAGTGTCTTTGATTTCCTCGCTGCAGTAGCTGTTGGTATTACTGAACCCTGCTGAGAGAGTACACTGACAAAGAAGCAAAGGTCTCCACAATTTCCTCTTTTTTCCTTTCTGCTCTGTTCTTTTGTTATATACACTCCTTTCAATAAAACTGGTGGAGACAATATAGCCGTCAGGGAGTCTGTCCTCCTGTAGGAAGAGCAGAGCAATTAAGGTGGAAGGCAAGGGGTGACGGTGAGGAGGTGAATGAGGCAGATGAAGGAAAGAGAGGATGGCAGATAAACGTGTAAATGGGAAATAATTAAAATCGAGGTTGAAGGATGGATTGGAGATGACGAAAACATGGAAGATGAGAGGGATTAAAGAGGAAGAGAAAACAAGAGTGAGGACAGGAGGCTGAGGAAGGCAGACAGATAAGGAGGCGATTGGAGCAGAAACAATAAAATGTCCCAATTTCCCATAATCCCTTGCAGTTGTAAGTGCCCACAGAGCAATATGAGCCAATAAGACTTTGGTGGCTGTGCTGCTGGTCACAATGTTCCCATTTCTTCTCTTTGCTCTGTGCACTCAGAGCAGAGATAACAGAGCAGCAGGCAGGCTGAGCCTGTAGCCAGGAACTGGGGGTGACAGCAGCCCAAAGGTCAAGGTCAAAGGTTCAAATCCTCAGAGCGGTGCTGTGAAGAACAATGACTAACGCAGGATAACAGCCCCAGAGAAAGACAATTAAAGTGATGTTGGATTTTGGGTTATTCAGCTTCGCGGACATGAGCTCAGACCAAATGTTGTCAGTTGTCTTTTTCGGTTGCACGTCTTTGGTAAGAAATACTCTCATCGTTCAGCGAAATGGGTCATAAAATCTCACTGCGCGTGAATACAAGGAGAGAAATGGCTTCTGCCAGTGTACATACATAAAAATGTGTCCCCTTGTTATTTTTACTGAAGTGAATCTAATCACTTTTTGTCAGCTGCTGAAATCTTTCCTTGAAATGTCACATCTATAAATGCACTGGCTAAAGGTGTGTTTTTAAGCTCAAATAGAAATTACTGAATATTTACGATGCAGAGGATTTACTGCTTCGTGAAATGATTCCAGCTCGGTTTCATTATGACATACTCTTACATTGCTGGGTAACTGACAGCATTTAGAAGCCAGTTTCAGGAGATTTTGAAAAGCAAGACGCGAAGAGTAAAACTTGTTAAACTGACAGTCTCATCTCAAGGTCTATTTAGTATTTGTTCCAGAAATTGAAAGCATACAGATGTGGCCTTTCTTAGCCTGTGCACTTTGCTCGGTTGTCAATGCCAAAGCAGTCGTTCAAATTTCAGTTCTTACTTGTGTGGACCTTAAACTTTAATACTACAGTGTGTGGACAAGAAAAGAAATCAGGCAAAAACCTTATTTAAATAAATGAAAATGGGCCATGCAAAGCACACCCCATATCATATATGCCCATATCAACATATTTTATGGAAATTGATCACATGTAAAATGTTTTTTCACATTACTGTTGTGAAAGAGATGGTTTCACATGTGACATGCCTGTTGCTGCATGCATGAGATATGTCAGAGGCTTGTATTCTTAAAGGTAAACGCGGCTTAAACTCTCTCTAAATAATGCAAAGAGACTCTAGTAGAGTTCAAAATTAATAATAATAATTATAAGGCTCTGGAAATGAAGTCCATTCATGATTTCCACTTAAAAAAACATTTGAATATCAGAAAATAAATTTTTTTTGCCATTTAACTCATCTAAACAAAGGCTATTTTAGCTGTAAACCACAAACTGTATATAAAAGATGGCCATAACCACCATGACACCACCCTGTGGTTTTTACTTGTATTTTGGACCTTCTTCTCTGGTGTTTTGAACCAAAAGTTAGAGTTTAAGCTGCATCTGTAAACTGATGGCTTTCAGATCAAGTACAAACCAAGTCTGGACTTTGAAGGAATGATTTTTGCTAAGCATGGTTGTCTTTGACCGTTCAGTTGGGCATCTAAACCGGGGAGTCTGACTCAAGAGATACATCCACAACCACCGTTTGTTTCCAGCCCTTGAGGTTTGTTTTTTTTTTTTTTTTTTAACTCCGACCATATGAACGTATCTGGACAACAAGCTGATGTAAGAATAGTTAAACCCAGGTTCAGCCTGTCAGAGTTACAGATGCCCTGGAGGTGCCAATATAATCCTGTTCAAATATGTTCGAGTTCGGCTGCTTTGTGCACACTGTAATTACTATTCATGGGGGGCACTAAAGGTGGGTTTAGTCTTTTAAGCTGCATTCAACACACACACTTTAACGGAAACACTCACAGAAGCATAGTTCCTGGTGGGGGACATCGCAACCTCCCCAATGGAGCTCTGTGCACTGCTGTTTGCTGTTTAAGCACTTTTACATCTGAGACACACGCACATGCACACACACACACACACAAGCCCGTTCAGCTGTCTTACTGAGGACCATCATTGACATAATGGTTTCCCTAGCCCCTTACCCTAACCCTAACCATTAAAAATTAATGCCTAACCCTAAACCTAACCATAACCTAATTGTAACCCTGACACTAAAACAACATTTTCAAACTTGTGAGGACTGGTGTGTTTGTCCTCACAAGTGACTGTTGGTTCTCACAAGTATAGTAGAATGCAGATTTCGGTCCTCACAAAGATAGCTAGAGAGGAACACACACACACACACACACACGCTGTGTTTTCATATCTTTGTGGGGACGGCTAATTTCCTAGCCACTTACCCTAACCATCAAAAAATTAATACCAAATCCTGAACCTTAGCCTAAACCTAACCGTAACTTAAATGTAACCCTGACACTTCAACCACATTTTGAGTTTCAATAAATGCCTTCAGCAGCCCTAATGCCACCGGTGTCAAACTCCAGTCCTCGAGGGCCGGTGTCTTGAAACCTTTCCATGTGTCCCTGCTGCAACACACCTGAATACAATGAGTAGGTCATTGTATTTTGTCCCCATAAGGGCTTTTAGTCCCCACAAAGACATCTAAACACAGTCACACACACACACTCGTGTTCACTTGTCCTGATGCAACACAGACACATGATCAGAGATTCAGGAAGCGTCTCTTTCACTCTGTTTTAAGCCTCTTTCTCTTTTTCATCATCTTTCTCTCTTTGGACTCTCGGGTCAAAAACACCTTCACAGCTAAAAGTTGTCTCTCTTTCTCTGGATGTGTCTTAGCTATTCCCTCTTCTACTTCTGTAGTTCCCACCTCACTAACACCCACGTTCTGTATCAGTGAGTCGTTACACCACCATCGGCGGCAGGTCATGGGATCTCACCACTTTCGCTGATCCACCTCAAACGAGGTGCAAACTGCAACTTTCAGCTTGAAGAGAATGAACTGAATGTGTTATTTTTCCACTCGGTAGAACTAAACTGAGATTCTAGGAATGGTTTACATGATTTTGTCTACAGTGTAAATCAGATCACTTTTATTTGATGGCTCTCGTGTAAATTCACCTTCCGTTCTTTGTGACAGATTAATGAAAGCCCAATGAAACGAAATGAAAACGAAAGATTGGGTCTTTAAAAAAGAGGATAAACAGAATTAAGAATTTTATCCATGGAATTTATTTTTGGGTTCTTGAAATGTTGTAAATAAAGAAGATAATAAATTGAGAGGTGTTTTGACTTATTAAAAACAGGAGTAATTATTAAGGTATAATTGCAGACTGACATCTGGATCTAAATTAGTTTTTGGCAATTTCTTTCAACATTAATATGATCCAACATCCAATTTATTTTGTTTCAGTCTTGTAGGTGTTTGTGAGGATACCTCACAGTTGTACAGAATAATTCCAAAAATTCCTGTATCCAGATGTGGACGTCGCATCGACGTTAACCGAAGCCCCAAATCTGGTCGGCTGTTCACGCACTCATAACTTTAATCCTGCTAAGAAACAGACAAACAAACCAACCAAGTTGCCAACCCTCACATCTTTGGGAAAGGTATTAACAGTGCTCTGTGAAAATACGTTCATCGGAGGTTCATCCAGGTAACTTCAGAGGGAATCGTTATAAATCCATATGCAGGATTTGATTCTGTGCAGGTAAGCCGTCTGTGTGGAGAGCAAATGAGGGTCTACAGCTGCAGCTCTCACTGAGGCATATCTCACAGTTAAAACCAAAATTTTTAGGTATTTGTTGTTCCAAATATTGGAGAACTTGACTTGCTGCAGTTGTTTTGTGGATTCAGGCTCTCTCAGCCTTCCCTGCCTCTTCTTGTTCTCCACAACGCTGAGATCTGAGCTCTGTGACAGCTGCACAATCTTCCAGGACTTCTTGTTCTTCTCAAAAGAAGGACAAGAAGTTCTGAAGAAGCGTGTCTAAACAGAAGTCCGATAATTCTTTGTGACTCTGTCTGCTTATTAAGACACTTTTCAAACTAAAGAATTAGTCTGGGTTCAATCAGAAGCTGTCAAACAATAACACTGGTGTTATGTTTTGCATGGTACTCTGACTGCTGTGTAAGAAATCCCAAGTCTTGTGTATGGTATTGATATTCACATGAACGAAACATAAACGTCTGCTTTTATTTATGTACTTAAATGTCGCAGTGGAGCAGCGGTATGTGATGAGTGCTTTTTGTAAGAGACGGCTTTGTGAGGTGGGCTGTCACATTAAAAATGTATCATTTTTGAATTTCTTTTGAAGTACAGGTTCCTCAGTCATCTCACTCTTTAGATGATGGCGGGGGAAAATAAGTATATCAGACACAAAGTAGTTCATGCGCTGAAACGATGCGAACAGAGTAACTCTCCTCTTTCCGAGGAGGCCCTGAGAGGAGCCGAGGGAAACCCCTTTTTTTTATTCCGACCTGAGGCTTTATTAAAGCCAGTATTGTCATGTTCGCTCTGAAGCCCATTTTCCCCGGCAGAAACACGACCTGACATTTACATTTCTCTCATCAAACCCAGCCGTCTGCTCGCTGATGAGAGGAAGGGTGAGGCAGAGAGGACGAGATGATGAAGATGAGGAATAAAATAACAGTGGAAAAAGGAGAAAAAGTGAGAAGAGCGTGAGAGGGTGGGGGATGGAGAGAACATAGTGAAAGAGAGACCGACGAGGAGATACAGCCGGAATACAAAGCAGAAGATCAAACGGGAAGATGAATAAGAAGACAGGGAGACGGGAAGCGAGCGTACGTGATTCACTGACTGACATAAAAAAAAAAGGAAGCGGTGAGATGGACGAGTGACAAGAGGGATGGAGGGAGGAAGTGAGGGAAGGGAACATAGAGCAAGGAAGATTGGCTATAAAGAAGTGATGAGTGTACAGAAGAGTGTGAGTATATAAAAAAAGAGGTAAATAAAATATATGGTTAATAGTAGAGGTGTGTGTGTGTGTGTGTGTGTGTGTGTGTGTGTGTGTGTGTGTGTGTGTGTGCTGACAGTAGTGTATCTGTACTCAGGAGTCACACACTCTCTGAAAATGTCACAGTTTAACCCTGAAATGCACGCACACACAGACTATACACACACTGCACACAGTCATATACTATATAGATGTGAACTTGACACACACACACACACACACCTACACTGTGGGTGTGTATTAACATCTGCTCTTCTGGATTCCATCACACTGTAAAGGGTTTTTCTATAAAAATTAAAATTGAATTCAAGGCATCACTCTGAAACCACAAGCTGAATGTGATTGAATGCTGATCGACCGATTGTAGCTGCAAGCTTCCGATTCATGAATGCAAAGCAAATCAGTTTGAAATGACCAGCAGTCACAAAGTGCAGGTAATTTGTAGTTGGAGCCATTATTTTTATATTAACAACCAATTGAAAGACTAAGAGTAATTTAAAAGGTCTCACTTGTAAATTATAAACTTGGAGAGAATTATCGTCCGACAGTAATTCCCCTCAGCTCTAGACAGCCTTTTAAAAATTTTTGGATCACTGGTTTAGTTTTCACTTTGTGCAGCAGCAGCAGGCAGCTGTATTTAGTTAAAACGCTCTAAAAACCCACTGCACACTGCCTGCCCACACAAAGTTAGTAAGTACTGTAGCTGGGGAAAAAGAAGCGTTTAGCAGCTAAAGAAACAGATTTCTTGACATCTCTTCCGAGTTTTCTGAAGATTTAACTGAACTTTGTCCCTTCGTGCTGTTAGTATTGCTTTGTTGCTACCTTTTAAACGTCACTATAAATTATATGTATTTAATCAAGCGTTGTGTTACAAAATTTTCAATTTCAATTTTATTTCTATAGCACATTTAAAAGTCACAGGTACAACAAAGTGCTTCACAGACGAGCCATACTTGCAGGTTTACAGCAAAAGAAAACAATTAACAACAAAGAAATACAGGTATAGGATGGTAATATTGCAACAGGCACGAACCGGGAGGAAATTAAGCTAAGTAGTTTGAAAGGCGAGCTTAAACAAATGGGTTTTTACCCGTGATTTGAAAGATTGAATAGTTTCCGACGCACGGACATCAACCGGCAGGCTGTTCCAGAGTTTTGGTACAGCAAAGGCAAAGGCACGATCCCCCTTCGTCTTTAGTTGAGACATTGGTTGCATTAGAAGCCCCTGATTAGAGGATCTGAGTGCCCTTGTAGGGATATATAAATTAAGAAGGTCAATCAAATAACTGGGTGCCAAGTTATTTAAGATTTTAAAAGTGTATAGAAGAATTTTAAAAACAATACGGTATTTGACAGGAAGCCAGTGGAGGTTAGCTAGAATAGGAGTGATATGATCCTGTCTTCTAGTGCCGCTTAAAAGGCATGCTGCGGCATTCTGGACTAATTGTAGGCGTTGGATGAGGGAGAGTTGGAGGCCTAAGTAAAGAGAATTACAATAGTCCAGTCTAGAGGTTATAAAAGCATGGATGAGCCTTTCAAGGTCCTTGTGTCGTAGGTAAGGCATTGCCTTCGAAATTTGGCGTAGTTGGTAGAAGCTGGTTTTTACCACTGCAGCCACTTGCTTATCTAATTTGAGGGAACTGTCCAGCACTACTCCAAGATTTCTGACAGTAGACGATAGGTGACTGGCATAAGAACCTAAGGTCCCCGATAGCTGTTTCAACGGCATGTGGCTACCAAAGACGATAATTTCTGTTTTGTTTTCATTGAGGGTGAGCGAATTATGCAGTAGCCAGTCTCTGACATCACACAGTAAGTAAGTAAGCTGAGCCCTAATTCCACCAAATCAGCTGACTTGATAGCATCTCGTCTTAATGTTATGTGACATCATCGAAAGAACCATCTGCTCTCCACTTTGCAACCCCTCCTCAACCCAACCTCCTCTTCTTTGGGGCTTGCCTCTAATGTTTGCGTGCCTCCAAAATTTTGATTTTTAAAAAAAATCTATTTTATGACTTTGTTGCCAATTCTGAATTGATTTGTACAAGACTGTCACGATCTGTGGGTGCAGAGACTGAATTAACTTTGAACAAAAAGCGAGCCTTTTATCGTGGCTGGTGATCATGAGCAAAACAAACAAGAGCGAGAGCAGAACAGGAGCAACAACTAAACAGGAACCTAAACTATGAAAACTGAGATAACTATGATAACTCTGAAGACTATGAAAACATGGAGTGAAGTAACACAGATGACGTGACACTGAACACAAGAAGACAGAGGACTTAAATACACACATGATTTGATCAGGGCGAGTGGAGACACATGAGTGGAGACACATGAGGAAACAGATGACTAGAATGAACATAATGACGCACTGAAAAATGTAAATCTAAACACAATGACATGGAAACCGGACATTCAAAATAAACAGAAAAACATGACGGGAAGCAGACATGACACGAACTTGACAACATCAACTATGCAGACCTGAAACATGACAGATAAGACACTCGCAGCAACAAGGGGAACTTTAACACACAGTGTCCGGCAGCCTCGCCTCTGTCAGTGCGCCCCAGGGTGGCTGTGGCTACAATGTAGCTTGCCATCACCAGTGTGTGAATGTGTGCGTGAATGGGTGGATGACTGGATATGTAAAGCGCTTTGGGGTCCTTAGGGACTAGGAAAGCACTATATAAATACAGGCCATTTACCATTTACCATTTAACACAGGGATGATGAACCTGATGAACCATGAACTAAAACTGTAAACTAGGCATGACCGAAAAGAAACTACAGTATAGATGAAATAAGACAAACAGTTAGAGCCATTTAAAATGCCTCAGATCATGCGTATGAAAAAGTGAAAGCTATGCAGAGGTTTTGTAAACAAACATCTTTAGACTGATGACTACTCCAACTAAAAACAATTGGTCGTCGTCCCGTACAGTCTTATTTCTTGGCACTATCTCACTGCCTTGTTCAGTTTTTTTAGCGTTGTTGTCATCTCTGATGTCAAACCTTTCTTTAACATGCGGCACAGTAAACGTCTCAGGGTAAATGGTATTTAGATCTTCTGGCATTTAAGCCTTAACTTTGCCTTTCTTTTTACACATGGTGACAATGATTAATTAAAGTTAGTTAATAAATGATTAATACAGGTTTTTAAAGCGCTTCCTTTTTTTAGTTTCTTCAGTTGGACTTTGCTTTCTCCCGTTCACCTTGAGACTTGACCTTCTAAACGTATTTCCTTATACAGAGAAATGGGGGCGTGGCAGCACGTAGATGGTATGTAAATTGTATGTGTCTGACTATAATTTTTTATTGCATATTTTCTTTTTTGTTATCTTTGGCTGCTAGACTGTTACAGCGGCCGGCCTTCTGTCTGCCTGAATGGAATGTACTAACATTTATCTGCTTCCCTTCATAAGAGACACTGTGCATATAAAAATCTGTGCCCACCAATGAACTCTGATCCATTTTGCACTTGTTTTGAGGTCTTACGGCATCATCAGACACTGGCTGCAGTTAGATGCACCCATTTTATTTCACTGAAGTCATTCTCATTTATGGGTCAACCATTTGGTGTTTAGTTGCACTGATGCACATTGACATAATCGATAATAGTGTTATGTTTTAAGTCTAGACGTGCATTGAACGCAACAAGAAATTGGCCCTCACTCACGCACCACCCAAGAAGGAGCAAAAACAGGAGTACCTTTTAAAGTGCTACGCAGCCGTTTATTTGCTTCAGCAGTGAGCAATGCCAAAATAATAAACAAAACTCCCCAAATGGCTTCTCACGCCTACCAGGCTGCTGCAGTGAACAATATATACACGGTGAAAAAAAAGGTACACAAATGCTACTTTACAAATCTATTTACAAGACCAAGGCTCTAATGCCAGACACAAACACGAGGTTAAACTTGCGAACCAATTGGCAAAAACACTCTATGTAACAACAAATCAAAAACACAGGCTCTTTGTGGATGGTGGCGGCTGGGAGAGGGGGGCCAGGTGGCTGTCATCTGGTGGTTAAATACTGGAGGTGATCAACCAATTATCCAGTCCCAGGACAGGAACAAACTCCACCCAACAACTCAGCAGGCACGCGCAGGTGTCCACCCTCTAAAAAAGAAAAGGAAAAAACACCCATCCATCCTCTGGTGGGAGGAGACACACACATAAAACTAACACTGAATCATAACAATAGTTTGTCGTGCATAAATGTGATGCATTTGTCCTCCTCAACACCTATTTTATCTCTTTGACACAAGTTGCATCAGCTACCTCAATATAGATCTCTATCACCGGTTTAGGGTTTAGTGTTGTTGTCGAGTTTTGTTAGAAACACACTTCCTGCAGTGGACGTCTTTAGTTTGGAAACACTAGTTTTGGAAAGAAAGAATATTAAAACATTTACATGGTGTAATATTCCTACTGATTAATTTAAGAAATCATTACTTCCACTCATCTGAAACTGACTTAAATTTTAAACATGTTCGGATGTTTTGTTTTTCTGATTAATTCTTATTGATGTGTTTTTTTTATGGAGCATTTTTCTTCTGTTGGAGTGATACCCTCACAGACAAAGCTCCAAAGAGCTTCTGGTTACGTCATCAGGAAGGTTTAGTCTTCCAAGTCTTAAAGTGCCCTGCAAATGCCTGACAGGGTTCAGGTCAGGTGGAAGAAAGACACACTGTGACAGTCGCTGTATTTGGTCTTTAGGAAGTCAAAACTTTGAGGTTTGAGCTCGTTATGCTGTTGCAGGATGAATCCATGTCCACAAAGATAAAAGTGGAAAATGGAAAATGCAGTGCTGCTTCTACTCGCTATAATATTCTGTGCTTGTGTCCCACTTGACTTGAATATTCCCACTGCCATTCTTCACAGTGGATTTGATACACTGCGGTATCGTTCTCTTTCTGTAACAGCGACAATCATCAGTCAAAATGTCCGTTTCCATCATGCTGGTCTGTTTTAGCCCAACTCAAGTGTTTGGCCTTGTTTCCCCTCCCGAGGAGTGGTTTAGATGCACTGCGCGTCCTCTGGGACCGCTACTACACAGCTTTCTTTTGGCAGGAGTTTTTGTGTGATTAAGTTATTTTTCTTTCCCTCGCTGAGAGAAAGCCGATGCATTGATTTTTCTGGTGGTCACTTTTGTTTCACCTGATCATGCTTTGGATACCGCTGATCCTGTTTCTGCACAGTGTGCTGTGCACAATTTGAAACCTTTACTCTAGCAATGATTTGATGCAATGAATGCTTGTTGGAGTTTTTATGTTTGTGAACACTTCATACCATGATAATCAGTATTCACACTTCTTTTTTGCCTTAGTTTTAGATAAGGCCTAATTCAGGAGAATGGTAACCTCCATGCGGTGATTGCATTGACTTTTTTTTTTTTTTTGCATTCGGCAACTGACGCCAACTGTTTGCATGCTCAACCTCTAAGTTGCGGTCGACTTAGAGGTTGAGCATGCAACACCCTCAACTTCTGCATTACTGCTTTTGATTGCAAAGCGATTGCACAGGTTGCCTGAGGGGAGGGCAGCCTGTATCCAAACAATGGCAGTCTGACTTGGACCGACTACAATCACTCTCAGACAGACTGACAAAAGTCTGCAAATAATAATAGTCTAATTTATAAAGAGAAGCAGAATGCCAACACTTTGCAATCTATTTGAGCCAGTCTGCAAAATGAATCTGTGATGCATCTCTGTAAGACTCAACTGATTGTATTCTGGTTATATTTCCATATACAAGTTTGCTGAGAGCCCATACCATTTTACAGTTAAATAACTATCCTAAAGCTAATATCTCACCTGTTTCAGAACTAAAAGCTTGTCGCTCAACTGAATGTAGGGGTTGATGTGTCTCACTGTCGTTTAATCGCTGTGTAGATGCACCAAACTCCTTTGAAGACAGCAACTTGGTCCCCATCTTCAGGAGCAAAAATTTCAAAGGCAAAGCAATTCCAAGTTTATTGCACACAGCCACAGTAAGTTTGGTCATGCTGCTGTCTCCAACCACGGTTTTCTCAAGTGTGACTTTAGCATTCGTTTATCAGCTCTTTCAGTTTGAAATGTGGATGAAGTGGCTGGACCGAAAGGACCAAATAACAAATACTATTACCTGAAATCTGCTAAAAGCTATTCTGCTCACTCCTGAGTTGATGTTAAACGTGGAAAAACCTTTGACATTTAATTTGGCAGATAGAATAAAACAAAAACAAGAAAAACGTATTGATTGTTCGAGCCATGAACCACTACGTTCTTTTCTGTGTGATCAACATTGTTCCATTTCACCGCATCATAAACAAGTTTACTCAGATTCAAATGCAGCTTTAGTCAAAATGCAGCTCCTCACACACCAACCGCCCATCAAACTGTCAGTTATCACAAAGAAATTCATCCCACTTCACTGTGTTAAAAATGTCTGCAGAGAACTCTGAACAAACAGGACGCCTCAGATATACAAATGTGCGCGCGCACACACACACACACACACACACACACACACACACACACACACACACACACACACACACACACACACACACACACACTCGGGGAGTTGAGTCATAGGAGGGGAGGAGTAACTGTCAGAAAGATGGATGGATGAAACAATGAAAATCAATGAACTGTGTGTGTGTGCGTGCAAGAGAGAGACATGTTGCATCCATACAAGTGCGTATGACAGATGGAGAACTGCAAAGTGAGGCAGAAGTGTGTGTGTGTGTGTGTGTGTGTGTGTGTGTGTGTGTGTGTGTGCGTGTGTGTGTGCATGTGAGCGAGACGGGGAGGCTGAAATGTGGTGGGCGTGTCTCACTCTTAATGAGTTTTTCTTTTTAATTACCTTCGTTTGACCACAGTTTGTTTCCTGGGAACACAGCCAGAAAAATGCGTAACACACACATATACACACATAGATTCAACGAGGAATTTAATGTTTGCTGTTTGGATGAATTTGCTCCAATTCAAGCTGATGAAAGCTGTTCTTATTAGCATATTTACCACAAAGCTTTCAGCACTTGCTTTACTTTTGTCTGTTAACCTGCTGGGTTTCCTGTGTGTTCTTTCTCTGGGTTTGCATCACCCTGTGAGTGGCACACAGGTATTAGTCTTCTTCCCTGACGTTCTGTGAGGTGTTTTTTCAGCCAGGTGAAAAGTTAAAACCCACATTAACGTTAACACATAACCCATGTGCTGTGAGTCTGTTTGTTGCCTAATAAGCTGAGGAATGAGGGGAAACTCTGTGTGAAGATGGAGGCTCAGAAAAGTATTCCACAGTAGAAGTTTTTGTGGACAGCAGCTGTCAGAAGCCTGGTTGAGATTTCTGCAGGGAATTCATCTTGCCAAGGAAGAACAGAAAGATACCAGGTGTAAAGAGTATCAACAAATTCCAACAAAAGAGCAAAAACACACATTTAAAAAACATTTAAACCTGCAATCCTCGCTTTACCAAGAAATACACCCTTTATTAACCAACAGTGAATCAACAGTGGGTATTTAGATGATGCTGCAGGTTCAGCTTGAGGTTTTTATACCTGGTTTTGCCTTTATTCTTGGGTGCCAGTGCTGTGCATTGTTGCTGCTTTGAATTCAGGCTGACTGCATCTGCTGTCCTCTGTGAAAAGGCAGGAAGCAAACTTCCCAGAGCCACCATGTCTACAGGTGGAGATCAGCTGTGGTCAGCTTTGATTCATGGTGTTAAGAATTTCTCTCTGTGTCTGGCTGTTTACAGCGCATTTCACACCCACTACAGAAAAAGGAAAGGCCTTTGGGAGGATAAGTTAAAAAACTACCCACATGCTGAAGGCCAAAAAACTACCGACATAGACCGATGCTTTTACACGATGAAGGCAAAAAAAACTGTTTTGGAAGAATGCTGTTGCACAAAGAGTTTATCTGGGGTTTATTGGATATATTTGTCATATAAAAACAAATATAAATATTTGTGATATTTACATTTATTTTTACATAATTTGTAACAGAAATAGTCACATCAATTTTACACATTCATAACCCAAATGAATTGATTCAAACTGCCAACTCTGACCTCATTAATTGGACCTTTCGTACTATTTGACTGTCCACTATTGTAAAGGGGTCAGGGAATAAGGTAAATTTCTATTCTAAGCATCTTTGGCCTACGTGGAGCATATAGACCATTGACAGCTCCTCGCCAGTGCACTTGGCTCTGGGCAATCTTCCCCAAATCTCCCTCTGGGAGTATCAGTTTCACTGCATTTCTGTTTCAGTGACCCTGCACCATGTGTCAGGCTTTTCCTGCAGCACGTCATGCTCCTTCATGGGGAAAGCCCTTCCGTGTTCAGGTCTATTTGCTTTGACTTTGCCTTCAATGTTTGTGTAACAGTTTTGCTTTTTTCAGTCTGGTTGTGTTAGCCTCCTAGCCCTTCAGCCTCTGAAAGAGGTGGTCCAAAATTGCCTTTCCTGTACCTTTTTGAATTGTCCAGCGTGGGTGTCCCTACCAGGAGCTTATTTTCCTGCTGGCAAAGCTCGTTGATGCTTTTACACAATACAAGCACAATACAAAGCACACGAGCCAACACACGAGGGATGGACCGAGTGTTAACGGAAAAAGGAAAACGCTTAATCAACAAAGTTGAAGGTGTCTCAAGCCTCTCTAGTACAACTGAATTGGGATTTATTGGGAACAATTAATTTCATCTTCCAACCTGGTTGGATGGCGTTTCTTTAAATATTCAGGTCGATCACCCCTGTTTTCCCAGAGATCTTGGTTGGTTCTACAAAGGCTTTTGCTAATGTCATTTACGGATATGATAGTTACAGCGAGATTTCTATCTCACCAGTATACAGTTACATATTGGGAACACAGTTAACTACAGTACAGAGTCCCACCTCCCCAGCTTAATTTCACTAATAGGATTAACTTTGCTGTTTTCTTGCTGCTGTATGGAGCTGTAGCTACATCTGTCCACTGGATGTGCAAGTAGGCCAAGTGAGGAAGGAAGGAAGGAAGGAAGGAAGGAAGGAAGGAAGGAAGGAAGGAACCATCTACCATGGTCCCCAGTCCTGGACCTGGAGTTCTGAGTTTTAGGACTTTTCTTGTTTCTCATTGGATGTTCTGTTTGAGTCTTAGTTTTAATAATAATAATAATAATACATTTTATTTAAAAATAGCGCCTTTCAGAGCACCCAAGGACACTGTACAACAAATAAAAACACAAAAACTGGAAATATACACAATGATAAGAATAACAGATAAAAGTTAAGAGCATACAGAGGTTTAAAGAGGTTTTAAGCAATTTTAAACAGGTGAGTTTTGAGGGTGGACTTAAAAAGAGGGAATGAAGTAATGTTTCTGAGGTCAGGGGGCAGAGCAACTAAAAGCCCCCCCCCCCCCCCCCCCCCCCCCCATGTAATCAGACGAGCGGAAGGAACAGAGAGAGAAAGAGAAGATGAAGATCTGAGGCACCGAGATGGGAAGTTCATCTGTACTAAATCGGAGAGGTATGGTGGAGAGAGAGAATGAATAGCCTTAAATGTATAAAGGATTATTTTAAAATGAATGAGAAATTTAACCGGGAGCCAGTGAAGCTGCTTCAGGATTGGGGAGATGTGGTGGGTAGACGAAGTCCTAGTAATAATACGGGCAGCAGAGTTCTGGACACGTTGGAGCTTGTTAATGGATTTTTGTGTAAGGCAAAATAATAGTGAATTACAGTAATCAATTCGAGAGATAACAAGATTATGGACGAGAATGGCAGTGGCATGAGGAGTGAGGAAAGGGCGGAGGTGATTGATGTTACGGAGTTGAAAGTATGCTGCACGTGTGACGTTATTGATGTGTGAATTAAAGGATAATGTGCTATCGAGAATGACACCCAAGCTTTTCACACAGGGAGAGATAGGGATCAACGTATTATTGATAGTGAGAGAGAAATCGTTCATTCTGGATAGCAATCGTTTAGTGCCGACCAGGAGAAGTTCTGATTTATTGCTGTTGAGTTTAAGGAAGTTGGAGGAGAACCAGGAATTGAGTTCAGCTAAGCAGAGGGTGAGGGAGGGTGGAGGAAGAGTAGAATCGGGTTTGATAGAGAGGTAAAGCTGGGTGTCATCGGCATAGCAGTGGAACTGAATGTTATATTTACGAAAAATGTGTCTGAGTGGAAGAAGGTAAATGATGAAAAGGAGGGGCCCGAGGACAGATCCCTGGGGCACCCCAGTAGATAGAGGAGAAGGCTAACAAGTGAAGGATTTTCATTGAATGAACTGAGTGCGGTCAGACAGGTATGATTTAAACCAGGCTAATGGAGTATGAGAAAGACCAATAGAAGCTAATCTGCTAAGAAGAATGGGATGAGAGATGGTGTCAAAGGCTGCACTCAGATCAAGGAGAATAAGGATGGAGAGGAGACCAAAATCAGCTGCCATAAGAAGATAGTTTGTTATTTTTATAAGAGAAGTTTCGGTGCTATGCAGAGGACGGAAGCCAGACTGGAACTGTTCGTAAAGCTTATTATCAGTTAGGTGTAGATGCCCTTAGTGTGGGTAGGGAAGTTTATGTATTGTTTAAGGCTGAAGCTATCAAAGCAGGATAAAAGGTCCTTGGTTAGAGGATGATCACAGTTATCCACGTGGACGTTGAAGTCACCCAGCAATATTATATTAGGGGAAACAGTAGCTAGGTTGGTCAGCAGATCAGCAAAGTCACTTATAAAAACAGAATTTAATTTTGGGGGGCGGTAAATGACAGCTATGACAGTTGGAGCAGGTCCTGAAAGTTGACGAACAACAGATTCAGAGGGGCTGTAGGTAGGGACAGACAGCAGTGAGACTTTCCAGTTCTTGTGATAAATTACCGCGAGGCCACCACCACGGCCGGACTCACGAGGTTGGCAGGTGTAAACAAACCCCGGGGGGGTGGAGTCGCTGAGCTGCGAAAAGTCATTGGGCTGTTGCCATGTCTCAGTCAAGCAGAAAAAGTCAAACTTACAGGAGATCCTGGATGAGATGTCCTTTGTTCGTAAGCGAACGGATATTAAGCAGGCCGAAGTTGACAGAAGTACTGTCGGACTGGATGAGAGTGTTGGCCAACCTAGGCAGGTTAGCCAAAACATTGTGGTCAACAGACCTGCTGGGGTTCCGTTGAGAGCGACCAGAGGTGGACCAGAAGGACTGAATTGGCTTGGAATTATCCTGATGGAAATACAGACGGGAGCCCCGATGTACGCACTTTCGGCGAGGGAGGAAGGCAATGTCCGTGTGGAGATGAAGAGCAGCCAGGGAGAAGCGGAGCCGGAGGAGCTCATCAGCTGTATACTGATGGAGCCCAGTGCCGAGTCAGTAGATCGATGACATAAAGATCCAGACCCACACAGACAGTGCATAGATCCTGAGAGGCCACATCACGGACAGGAACAACCGGACAGAGACAGAGACACCGGTGGGCCGTAGAGACAGGAACAGGACAGGAATCCGGTAGCGACAGAGATAGCGGTGAGTAGCGGCAGCAAGTCGCGCCAGCGTTCACTCAACCGGAAGTATCATGAGATGATAGATCATGACACTTCCGGTTGAGTTTTATTGTTTATGTTTGAGTTTGTATCTTGAGCCTTTAGTTTTTTGTTTCAGTTCTTGTCCATTTAACTTCGTATTCTGGTTGGGGGTTAGGGGCTTTCTCTCTTATGCTTTCTGTATTAACTTTAAAGGTATGTGCTCTGTATAGTCAGTCACTTCCTGTTTTACCTTGATAGCTGTTTGTCTTCTGTGTCATGTTTCTAGGTTTTTACTTCACCTACTTCACCTGTCTCATTACCCTCGATGAGTTTCAGCTGTTTCTTGTTGCCCCGGTGTTTCCACTCTGTCTAACTGCCCTCTGTGTCTGTGGGTATTTAAAGTCTCAGTTTCCTCATGTTCTGTGTTGTGTTGTACTATGTTGTTCTTTCTGCTTACCCCTGTTCATGTGCCTTAATTCATAGTTAAAGTCCTAGATTACTCTTAATGTTCCTAATTTACTTGTGCTCTCTTGGATTCTGTGTTTTCCCCTGTTTGGAGTTTTGTATGGACCTAAACGGTTAACAGATAATAATAAATGGCTCACCTTTTGTTTGACTCTCTGCATCTTTGCATTTGAATCCTCACTTCTGCTACAATCCATCTTATCACACCATATTTATATTGTTAGATATGTGTACCAAAATATTGAACAAAATTTTCTCTTGTATTGATTCAGTAAGGGCCAGAGTATTGTGTTTTTCAATACTCACCTCAGACTAATACTGAGGCCAAACCTATAGCAAACCACTTTTTCCCTACTACTGTCCCAGATTTTCTGTCCCAAATGGGCATCGCAACGATTATCAGCAAGAAAGAGGTCGGTTGAACTCTGGTTTGGGCCTTTCTCTGTGGAGATTGCATGTTCTCTCTTTCCTCTGGGGACTCTAGCAGACCCAAAGACATTCATGTTAAATTAATTAGTGATGCTAAATTGGACATGGATGTAAAATAGATAAAGTTCTTTAACTGCATGGAATTAAGTGCTGTATGAATGCATAATTGAAACTGTAGCGGTCTGAGGTTCTGTGAGTGATCATCTTTGGATGTTGGCTGCCTTTTTATTTCATGTTTAAAATCAAATCGATGTGATGATCCCACCCTTCCTCAGTGATGTTGAGATCAGAGGACTGGGGAGCCCAGTCCATGACTTATAGTGCTGCACTGTATGTTTTTAGTTCAGGTATGCTTTGGTATGCATTGGCAGAGTGTTTGGGATTGCTGGCACGGTGAAAAATGCCTTTGCCAACCCGACAGTATGCATGATGATTAAGATCTGATGGTACACTATGTTCCACTATGGTTTACAGATGCTGTGGAGACTCGCTGTTCTCTCTCCTGATCTCCTCCATACATACTGATGACAATTTGAACCAAATATTTCCACATTTGGACTCATCACCCGATACAACTTGGTGCCACTGAACATTAATCCAGTTCTTGTGTAATTTGGGATACCTCTGCCTTTTATCTCTGTCTTCCTTCCTTAAGAATGGCTTCTTGACAGACACATTTCCATTGAAACCATTTCCGATGAGCAAACAGAAGATGTGTAGAAACAACACTGCTTCATCCTTTCACCTGAAAACAGTCAGGTACAAGCACTGGACTGAAAATGAATGAAAAAGCAGCCAATGTTCAACAAAAGCTTTGGAAGGCCTTCAGAAAGCCTCGAACTCTCACTCAAGGCAGCTTGGGAAAAACGTACATGAAAGTCTGCCTGTTTGCAAGCACAATGCAAACAAATGAGGGGTGTCCCAAGACTTTTGCACAGTACTGCAGAACATACCCTGCTTTATCTTCCTTTTTGAGCCAGTGGAGATAACAATTTATAGAATAAGCATTTTGGATTAAGCAACACTAAAACTAGCAAATGCGTCCATAAACTCATCAGGATAGTGTTTAGCGCTCACTTGATGATCTCAGTAGATTTGTTTCTCATAGACTTTCTAACATCTTGACTAATATTTGAAACCATAAGGGCTAACCTCTGGTTGTCATTAGAAAGAATGCATGTTTAGGGCACTTGAGCAGTGATTTCACCTTTAAGCTACTTCCATCTTTCAAATATGGTTTATAGTGACAACTGGTTGATGATTGTGGTATTTTTTTTTAAAGTTTTGGTACTGATTATGTAACCCTAGAATTTAAGCAGGAGTTGGATAATGAGGGTTTTTTCCCCCCGATCACTTATTTTGTCACTTCTCTATTATTCATCTTTGCATTCATAGTTTTAAATGGTCTCTTACATAACAGGTCAATTAACTTTTTCAGTTTTGAATCAATAAGTGCTTCTGGTATTTACTTTTCTTTACTTTCTGAGTTAAAATGGATTTCCTGTGAAGTTAATTTTGGCATATTTCCCTTTCTCCTGCCCATTTTCATTTTAGTCATTCCCTTTCTGTCTCTCTCTGATTACTTATTGTGTTTATTCATACAGGAAAACACACACACACACACACACACACACACACACACACACACTTGCACAAACATATATTTAAGGCATTTCCTTCTGGCCCATTTATTATGTGTACTAGTTATTATACACACACACAGTAAGTCTCATCCTGGTCTATTCATGGTGTGTATTCCTCATTAGTGTCATTCAGAGTTATTATAATGATATGAATGGACTGGCAGCTGCTGCAGTGATAAGGACTCTTTTCAGCTCATTCACTCACCCGTGTGAGTGCCTGTTTTGTGCATGGATGTGTGTGTTTGTCTGTGCTTTTTTGTGTTGTAGATGGATGAGTTTAAGGGTATTTTTTTGTACACAAGTGCCTGTATGGAAAGAAAAAGAGGGGAAAAAAGGTGTGTGAGAATATGTGAAGGAAAATGGAGTCTGTGTGAAAAAAAAAAAAAAAAAAAGGAAGAGAAAGGGGAGTGAGGACGGTGCTTCACGCATATGGTTCATTCGCGCTTCCTCTCGCATTCCTCTGCATCTGTCGCCTGTCTTTTTTCCCCCCACCGAGTCATCTTCTCATTACATTTTCTTCACCTGTTTCTCTGCACGATCATTTCCCGTTCATTTCACCTCTCAAATTAGAAACCCTCCCCTCCTTCACCTCCTCCGGTCTCCTCACTCCAACGCTTCACTCCTTCCTTCAGACACGTGCCTCGTTCCCCATCTCCCCTCCTTTCTTCTCTTCCTGCCTTCCATCCTCGTCTCATCCGTCCGTTTATTTCTCCTTGTAAAAATTTGATTCTGTAGAGACGGCATTTACCTCCAGCTGAGATCTGGCCAGATTTGGGCTGTAGCACAGACAGCCTCGTGGTTGTGCGTAAGCTGCAAACACACATGAATTTGTGTTTTGTCAGGATTTTTTGAGGGGGTTGCCTGGCAACACAACTTTAATTATGGCCTACCTGTCGTCCAGTCTTTTGGTCTCTTTTATTACAGTGGCGATTAAAAACATTGTTTCTAAGTAGAAATGATCGGAATCCCATAATTTGATGTCAGTTTTGGAAAACCTAAGTTTACGGTCATAATTCAAAGATGTAAGAATAGTGAAAACAAATTAGTCAATAACGGATAAGAAAATATAAGACGGCTACATTTGAAGAATTATAAAAGGCCACAAAGTTCTGTGACTCCGCCCATAAAAAATCATTAGGTGGCCCAACGATGCTTTCGTCCGCTGGTTTCATTTGTCTCTTTGGTTTCCCATGAAGGTCATCTCCTAGGGTGGACTGTTTTTGACACTGAGGCTACGTCCACACGTCGTATTTTTGTAAACGTTTAAAAAAAACATCCCGTCCACACGTAAGCCCAAAAAATGAAGTCAAACGCTGTCGAGAACACGCCAAAGCAACAGGTGGCAAAATAATCCTAACCGTGTAGAAATGTTGGCCAATCAGAAGTGGCTAAACATGGCGCACAGAAGTGGTCTTTCTAAATGGAGGGACACTAACTGCATGTGTATATGTAAGAGTGTAAAAACTGCAGATAGTAATGTTAACAGCAACAGTATTTTGTCTCTATCCGCCATTGTACAAATTCATGTCATGCAAACAATAACGTGACGCACAGCGTGATGTCAAAAACGGCGCACACCTCTGATGTTCTGTGACTAAATCTCAGTTTTTCTTGTCCAAATGTAAACGCAAAAAAGAGGTTTCAAAAATCTCCATTTTCAGTGATACAAAACGCCATTTACGTGTGGACGAAAGAATAGAATGGAATAGAATTCAGCTTTATTGTCATTGCACATGTCACAAGTACAAGGCAACGAAATGCAGTTTGCATCCATCCAGAAGTGCTTTAGCAATAATATAGATATGTTACAGAATATAGATCTATTATAGATGTGTTACAATGTACTCGGTATGAAGGTATGTTATGAATATATTATAACTGTAAGTATGTACAGGCTATAACTGTAGTGAGTGTACAAGCTATGAACAAGTTATACGTATGGTTATAAATATGAAAAGCTATAGCAGATTTTAGATATACAATTATTAAAAAACAGTTGTAGAACTATAATTATTGTCTTGTACAGTATGATTTTCTATACAGCATTTACAGTAGTGCAGGCCCAAACGCATAGAAAAAACTGTGTTTTCAAAAATACCCATGTACATGTGGACTTAGCCTGAGTCTTGGTTTTGTTCTTGCACTTGTCTGCTGGATCTCCTTCGCTTTGTCAAAATGCCAAGTCTTAAAACTAATTTTGAGGAATTTAGATGAAGCCAAGATCCTTATGATGGTGCATGATGGCATCTGCCACAGTTCAGGTGGTTAGTGCTGAATATCTCCCTCAGTCTCTTCATTGACGGTCTTACCGTGCTCGGATGAATGCACAACTCCATGAATGAATGAAAGTGCCACTGCCACGCATGTCGCTCCCCTGACCCACTACCTGTGGACACCTCCCCTGACCCACTACCACAGGTAGTGGGTCAGGGGAGGTGTCCACAGGTTTGGACACCTTGGATCTTCGACTCAAAGCTGCTGTTTAGTCTTTGGTTCTGGTCATGAGTGTTGATTCTTAACATGAAAGCTGGTTAAAGTTGGCCTAAAAATAGCCCCGGCACTGGAAGCGATCCAGATGTGCGCACGAAGATACCGATCAAGATATGACTAAAGAGTTCTGGGAATTGACCCATAAAAATCCAAAATCCTTACTGGATTTAAATTTGGCAGATGATCTTCCCGTGCACACCCAGACCGCTTTCAGCACAGCTGCTATTTATAGATCGCTCTCTGGAAGCCGCGATCACTCCCGTTGAGTTTGTGCCTGTGATGCGCACTGAATCTCCTCCACTGTCGATACTTTAGCTTGAAATTTCTTTTGAGGAAGAGGATGTAGTAGAACACAAATCTGGTGGTTATGCAGGCGGTGAGTGAAGACTTTGTGTGGCCAAGAAACTCTCAGAGGGGCAGGAGAAGATGATCTTGAAGTGGAAGCGAGTCATTGAACTTTTTGATCACATAAAACAATTTTCTGATGGCTGCAGATTACCTGGGGTGCAAAAAGCTCTACAAACCTAAAAAGTAGTTTGATTGGTTACTGGCACGCCCATGCTGGGGAAGCAGAATATGCAGAATTTCCAACTCTTAGAGGAAAAACATTCAGTCTGAAACAAAACACAGATGAACACAGATATCAGCGGGCTGTTAATGGTTTAATGACATCTTGTATCACTACACTGTGTTTAGCGCTGTAGCCGAGATGGCTCATTATAATGTGCCTGCATGTGTGTTTTACTCCAGAGGTAAGTGGAAAAACAGCAGACTTTAGACATCTAAACATGTTTCTCAAATACGCAGCTTCTCGTTTCATCTCAGTTAGTCTCCGGTCTCTCTTCAGCCACTCGTGTAGCTAATTTTTCCTTTTTTAACACACTAACCAGTCTGTGAAAGCACCAGAACGCCTCCATGAATCTTGGCTGAACATTTTGTTTCCAAAATGAAAACCACACTCTTTGAAAGAAAGCAACACCTGTTAAAACGTTAAAATAAATCCAATATTGTAACAGCATATTCACTTTCAAAAGAAACTTTGTTTGTGTAGCACTTTTCTTAGAAGTGTTTGAAAAGGTAATCATAAAGGTAAATGAAAATAGAAAAGGGCAAAATGGGGAGAATATAGTGAATAGAGAACATAAAGATGAAAATATAACACCACAGAGAACAGTGTGTAAATATCAAGGCTTCTTATTAACCAGTTGTTTAAGAAGGGATTTCACAGAAGATACAGATGTAACCTGTGTGCAGGTCTTAGGGCTCTGGAAATAACTAACAGAGGCGTATAAGTATAAACTTCACAGCCAAGTCAAATAGTTTTTCAAATCAATTGAAGAATCTACAAAATACAAAATTACAGTAGTGCAAACAGAGCACAACAAAGTAAACACACACTTCAAACCTCCAAAGAGCAGCAAAAAATAGATGGCACAGCTGATTTATCTCTTCGTGTCACTCATATGTTTATTTCGACAGTTTTGTTTTTATGAATAGAGAAATCAAAATATTACTTTGATTCTGTCTTGTAAAAAAACTGAGAAACCATTAAAAACATCAGTGGGGGTGAAAACATTTAGATCTGTGCATGTCAGCGACACAGGCGATGCTCGGTTTTTAGAAATTATACAAGAAATGAGAAAAAGTTGTTTTCCTTAGTTTTGTGAGATAAACTCTGTGTGACCTTTTGGCGCTATACGGCTTTGGAGTTGACGTCACGCCGCAATGCATTGTGGGAGCCATTTTAACACCATTTTAACAGGCCACGAATCAATACAAACACACTTGGCCCTTTCTCAATTCTAAGTATGCAAGTACATACTCGCGTTCTCGGCGAGACCGGACTTGCCGAGAACGCGAGCACGGTCTCGCAATTTGTACAATTGGAACACCAGCGTAGTTGATGATGTCACAGGTCCGGAGTTTTTAGTGCCGTCCCCTCTTAATTTAACTGTGAGTAATATGTTATGAAGCTTAACTTTAATCACAGCCAAACCGATTTACTCAGGAACAAATAAAACACTGAAATAAACCAAACACTAACATTTAGAAGTGACCTAAGTGACTTATATATCATGTTTAACCTGTTTAATCTCTATTAATAAAAATAGCGTACATGTACAGTGGGGCAAAAAAGTATTTAGTCAGCCACCGATTGTGCAAGTTCCCCCACTTAAAATGATGACAGAGGTCAGTAATTTGCACCAGAGGTACACTTCAACTGTGAGACACAGAATGTGAAAAAAAAATCCATGAATCCACATGGTAGGATTTGTAAAGAATTTATTCATAAATCAGGGTGGAAAATAAGTATTTGGTCAATAACAAAAATACAACTCAATACTTTGTAACATAACCTTTGTTGGCAATAACAGAGGTCAAACGTTTACTATAGGTCTTTACCAGGTTTGCACACACAGTAGCTGGTATTTTGGCCCATTCCTCCATGCAGATCTTCTCGAGAGCAGTGATGTTTTGGGGCTGTCGCCGAGCAACACGGACTTTCAACTCCCGCCACAGATTTTCTATGGGGTTGAGGTCTGGAGACTGGCTAGGCCACTCCAGGACTTTCAAATGCTTCTTACGGAGCCAGTCCTTTGTTGCCCGGGCAGTGTGTTTTGGATCATTGTCATGTTGGAAGACCCAGCCTCGTTTCATCTTCAAAGTTCTCACTGATGGAAGGAGGTTTTGGCTCAAAATCTCACGATACATGGCCCCATTTATTCTGTCCTTAACACGGATCAGTCGTCCTGTCCCCTTGGCAGAAAAACAGCCCCATAGCATGATGTTTCCACCCCCATGCTTCACAGTAGGTATGGTGTTCTTGGGATGCAACTCAGTATTCTTCGTCCTCCAAACACGACGAGTTGAGTTTATACCAAAAAGTTCTACTTTGGTTTCATCTGACCACATGACATTCTCCCAATCCTCTGCTGTATCATCCATGTGCTCTCTGGCAAACTTCAGACGGGCCTGGACATGCACTGGCTTCAGCAGCGGAACACGTCTGGCACTGCGGGATTTGATTCCCTGCCGTCGTAGTGTGTTACTGATGGTGACCTTTGTTACTTTGGTCCCAGCTCTCTGCAGGTCATTCACCAGGTCCCCCCGTGTGGTTCTGGGATCTTTGCTCACCGTTCTCATGATCATTTTGACCCCATGGGATGAGATCTTGCGTGGAGCCCCAGATCGAGGGAGATTATCAGTGGTCTTGTATGTCTTCCATTTTCTGATGATTGCTCCCACAGTTGATTTTTTCACACCAAGCTGCTTGCCTATTGTAGATTCACTCTTCCCAGTCTGGTGCAGGTCTACAATACTTTTCCTGGTGTCCTTCGAAAGCTCTTTGGTCTTGGCCATGGCGGAGTTTGGAGTCTGACTGTTTGAGGCTGTGGACAGGTGTCTTTTATACAGATGATGAGTTCAAACAGGTGCCATTCATACAGGTAACGAGTGGGGGACAGAAAAGCTTCTTACAGAAGACGTTACAGGTCTGTGAGAGCCAGAGATTTTCCATGTTTGAGGTGACCAAATACTTATTTTCCACCCTGATTTACAAATAAATTCTTTACAAATCCTACCATGTGAATTCATGGATTTTTTTTTCACATCCTGTCTCTCACAGTTGAAGTGTACCTCTGGTGCAAACTACTGACCTCTGTCATCATTTTAAGTGGGGGAACTTGCACAATCGGTGGCTGACTAAATCCTTTTTTGCCCCACTGTATGTCTTAATAAAAACAAGCAGGTGAGATGTTAGAACGCCTTTATTTTTATTTTAGTACAATAGACAGCTGCTGGGGTTTGTTTTACCTGAGTAGCGAAAAGACCGCGGGGGGGGGTTGAAAACGATGTGCCTGGAGTCCGCTGTTCTCGCCGGCTCTAGTGATCCTCAACCTCGCTGTCTGCTATGGAGCTGGCGGGTCACGGAGCACGTTTGGAAATATATGATATCTTGATAAACGAGCAGATTTGATGTTTACACAGCTACATTCTCGCTTGAAAATAACTTAAAAGTTTATTTTGTGACCCAGAAAGAGTAATGGTATTTAAATATTTATATATATAAATATAAAATATAATGATAATATTTAAAAGTTTTCAGCCCCGCTCGTCCGCCATTGCCGCGTTAGAGTTTTGGACGAAATGCATTCTGGGATATTTAGCTGTACCAAGTCCACACAAGTCACCACCGATGCATGCTCGATAAAAACCCTGAAGACTAACCGCTATTGACTTCGCCTGAAATATTTTCGTACCTTGTCTGTGGAGTCAGCGCATACACAGCGAACCAATTTCGTAATTATAAATGTCTGGAGGCGCACATCCAATTCACCAAGGACTGGGTACAAGATTTGGCTTTTTTTAAAGCCTTCACATTGTGAATTCGCCGTCATTCAAACAAAGGTAAGTCAGCTCGAGTACTGCGAGTAAAATGCGTTTGATTTTCCCCCGAACATTCAGATTAGTGCAGCATAAATTCATTCATGAGGAGAAATTACAGTGAGAACATGTGGAGGCTCTGTTAGATGGATAACATAGTGAGTTCAGTGCACTGATGTGACATTGTCCTGAAGGATTTAGTTATTCTCTATGGTTAAAGAAATTGCACTAATTTAATTAAATATATACCTTGTTTCCATGTTTATGTCCTGTGTAACTAAAAATACATTCTATTTTGGTTTTATACATTGATTAATGACCTGCAGAATCTCCTTATCATATTAAGTCGAACTTTATGCTTTCTCCATCTTGAAAATGATTACATCCTTGCATTACATACTTTAGGTTCATTTTTTGCTGGCAGATTAAAAAAAAAACAAAAAAACAGGCAGATTTAGAATATAGCATGCAGCGTTCTTTAGATGGATACATAAAGATAAAAAATTACATGCATGTGCTAACTTTCTAAACACTTTATTTGTTACATTTATGATAAATGGATTTGAAAGTAGATAAAACACATTTGTGTCGGCCTTGGCTCATTAAAGTTCTTTGTCTGTGTGTGTTTCAGGTCCTGCACTCTCAAAGACTGAACGAACCAGCATTGCAGCCATGGGTCACTGTGAGCATCACAGGGAAGGTTGAAGCCTCCCACTGCAGCTGTATGGCCGGAGTCGTGGAGACCTGCATCCATGTCACTGCTCTTCTGTTTAAAGTAGAAGCAACAGTGAGGATCTTTGGCACAAGGACTGTTACAGATGAACCTGCATAATGAGTTTTGCTGGGTAATGTGACCAAGATACAGTCAGATGTTGGCCATAAGATAGACTTCTCCTCTTCAGCTACCCCAAAAAGGCTCTCAATCAAAACATAAACAGACCATCCGTAGTGACAGGTAAAAGAAGCCGTCCTCGAAAAAGAAATCCCACCTGCTACTGTGGAGGAGTCGTCTCAACTGATGGGGAAATATTTCTCCAAGCATAGTTCTGTTCTGAACAACCATAATGTTTTATTTAGGGGGTCTACCTTTGTGCCTGAAGTGCATTGCCATGTAAATAATTTGCATTTACTGAATATGTACTTACTAAGTAACACTGTTCAAAAGTTGAATAAAGAAACAAACACATTTTTGCCTTTTTTTAAATTAAAACCACTTTGTAGAACATTAGTTATATTGTAGAATCAATGTCATGTATAGTTTACAAATGACAAATGTTTACATAAAATCATGACAGCATTTAAATAATATCAGCCACTACTAGCATTCTGTAATTTACTGTCTCTTTTGAAAACTTATCACTACATATACAGCACAAGACTTTTAAGAGTATTTAACAGGAGCATTTTTCCCTGGTTTTACTAACACACCGGGGCACATGTTCACCAAAACACAGCAAACCTTCACCATCTTATCCAGAAGGGTCACCTCTTCACCCTCACATGGAAGAAGTAATCTGATTGGCATGGTGGCGTGTAGCATGTGGTTTGAAGCAGGGATTTCGTAGTGTCCCATGTGCAGCATTGGAACCCAGTCAGGATTTGTTTCATCTATTTCATGGGCTTGTTTGCTGCAATAATGAAAAACAATTAGCAACTCTATAAATAGAAGGTAGTTCTACAAAATCACTCATTAGGATGTTTGTTCTAATTTGCTATGACCTCAGAGCGCATTGAAAATAAAACTAATAGGCTATAAAGAGTAATATGAACTTATTTAGAACTTACCTGAATGAAAATGTCTGGAGCACCAACAGATATCTGTGGATGGAAGAGAACTGGATATCCGCTCGTCTCACAGCTGCTATCCAGGCTAGACGCCTTCTTTTGGTAACATCCCATACAGGCGCTCCTTCACGTTGCTTCCAGGTGGGGAAAGAATAAAAAGAGAGCCCATTTTCCAGCTTATTCCCATCCCGATCGTGCAATCTAACATCCGACAACACAGCAAGGGCGGACCATTGCTGATGCTTTCGCTCCTTTAGCCCTTTGTTTGGCCTGCTAAAATGGCGCCTTGGTGGTCACGCCCCCTCCCATGACATCACGCTCCAAAGCCCTGTAGCGCTATTACCGGGGAAGTTGTGTTTTTGCTAGCATTTGCATGCCTGTCAGTCTGTCTGTAAACACGATAGCTTGAACAATTTTGAGTGAATTCTGGTAAAACTTTGTAGGGGTGTAGAGTGGGGTCATGTGACCAATTCATTCCAATTTGGCTCACATCCAGTAAGGTCTTCAAGATCAACTGGAACTGGAAAACTGGAAACAACTGGAAATTTGACAAATAGCCTTGTAAACGTAGAAACTATGACTCTTCCAATAGTGGTGCGTATTGTCAACATACCAAAAGTAGACATCAAATATTTAAAATAATGTCACATTTGACCTCTGACCTTCAAGATCAGAAGGTCAAAGTGAAAATAATGCTAAATCTAGCTATTTCCATTCTTTGTACTGACAACATATAAACATATAGTGATGATAAGTGATGATGATAATTCTAAATATCACAATATAGTTTGTATATCATGTCCCATTTGACAAAAGCTGCACTTTGCACTTATTTTTACTGCACTACAAACTTCTTAATGTACCTTTGCAAAGAACACATAAAACAAAATTAATATATATGTGTGTGTGTATGAAAAATACTACCTTGGAGGAAGATTGCACTCTCGTCTGCTGCTTGTTTTTATGTGTTTTCCTCTAGCCAAAGTATCATCCTGCCAGTGAATTACAGTATTTACAGTGTTACATTTATCTACAGGACGGAGTAACGCGAGAGGATGTGGAACACTACAACAGCAAAGTTAGAGAAGATGCAGAAAACATTATGTAAACAATACTGCATTTATAACCCAGCTTTGGAAATGACTTGAGGAAGTGCACTTTTCTAGAGCTAAAGGATACACATAATAAGCTGATGAATCATGCTGAACATTTCTTTTGTGTTTTTACCAAAAAAATCTGCAGATGACCTTTAAATAAAATAAATGATTTGAGTGATTTAAGGCCAAAACACACTGCTGCCAAATGGCGTGCAGCCGCCTCTCTTATTTTCCCAAAATCCCACATTGGTAGCAGCTAAGCACAGCTCTGTGACTTTTATTACCAAGTGAACTATATTGTATAAGGATGTCCATATGTGATGTGATAATGATGGCCACCGCACCACCGTTATGATTTATCTATTTTTAAAGTGTCTCCTTTAGTAAATCATGACAAACAGACAGAACAGGCGGCCCAGATATATGATGACTAATCCACAGGCGATTGTTCCCAGGTCATCAAGCAATGACTGATGGGTAACAAAACCGAGTGCTGGCCATAGCCCTGCGAACCCCTATTTTGATGCCTTGAATTCAACAAATTACCTGTTGACCTGAACGTCACAAGAAGCAAAATAGAATATGTATGTGACGGAGATGGATGGAAAGGTGAACCTGCAAGGAGCAGAGATAGTAAAGGTGGATGAGTTTAAATACCTGAAAGTAACAGAGAGCGAACAGGAGAGGTGAAGAGGAGAGTGGAGTGGGTGGAGACAAGTGTCAGGGGCGATTTGTGACAGAAGGATAGCGGCAAGCGTGAAAGCGAAGGTTTACAAGATGGTAGTGACCTGCAATGATATATAGTGTGGAGATGATGACACTCACAAAAAGACAGGGGGTGGAGCTGGAGGTGGTAGAGTTAAGGATCTTAAGACTTTGACCTCTGAGGACTTTGACCCCTGTTGGAGCGACTAGGATGGACAAAATTAAAAAATGAGTGCATCAGCGGGACAGCTCAGGTTGGCAAGGCTGAGAGGGTTTGGACATGTGCAGAGGAGGGATAATGGATATACTCGACAAAGGATGTTGAATGTGGAGCTGCAGGGCAGGAAGAAAAGAAGGAAATCACAGAGAAGTGTCATGGATGAAGTGAAGGAGGGTTCGTGTGACAGAGAAAGATGTTAGTAATCGGGTGAGCTGGAGGCAGATGAGCCGCTGTGGCGACCCCTACAGGGAGCAGCCAAAAGAAGACGGAGGAGAGGCAGCAGCTGTCTGCTGACACTAGACTGTGTGGGAGATTAGACACACACAGACACCTGCTCATTAGTGTTTAATAAAACACAAAGAAAATATTAGAATTTCACTCACCAAAGCTGGAGACTTCTTGGATTGTCTGTTAGTATGCTGCAAAAACTCAGCCAGCCATATTATTTTTCACATAATGACATGAAAACGCTGCACAAAACACCAACCAATCACTAGCTACCTTGGTCCTCGATGCAGAACTGTACAGCTTAATTAAACTGGGAACGACTGCACAATTGTTATGAAGGGGGAAAGTATAGATGCCAAAATGTTTCAGTACTAGGGTGTGAACATGTATGCTTCTCTGAGGGTGGGTACTTTGCTGTGGGGAGGTGAGAGCGTGGGTTTGTTGGCTTCATTTGTTTTAATGTTACTGCTTGGTGGGGCTTAGCAAATATTAGCATGCCATCAGGCTAAAGTAACATTTTCACCATGGCAGACACAGTATTACCTGCTAAATCAGGTCACTGAAAGCAGCATGCAGAGGCTCTCAAAGCTCCACAGAGCTGTTGTCGCTGCACACTTCATATCTTCTTATTATGCTTTTCATTTTAAATATGTTTGACTTTCTGCTTTAATATAAATCATTAACCTACCAGCTTTGCACTGAAGCCACATGGGCCTTCATTCTGAATTAACATCTCTGTGTGCGCTACACACAGACACACACGCACACACAAATCCTTCTTAATTAAAAATTTTAAGGAAACGCATGAAACATTACGAGGTTGGTTAAAATAATCAGTGAAGTGCAGCCGGTCTTAAGTGTCTGCACTGTCAGCAACAAGTCTGCAGACAGCAACAAAGCTGCAATAAGTGGAATCAGGAAAAGAAAACCCACTGAAACAAGGTCACTTTAGCCCAAGATTTAAAGGGAAGATACAAATCTTATTATCATCTTTTCTGACATTTCAGACTTTAGCTTTTATTCTAAAAAGGCCTGACGATGCACGTTGGGGGCTTGAGGACTTATTTGAGGTGAATGTAAATGAGAAGCACATCTCCGCAATGACTGAAATGTGGGTCAGTATCCATAGTGACTGTTTGAGGAGACGTAACCGACATTTCGTGGTGCTTCAAGTGTTTCGTGCTGAATGCTGGGTGCAAGTCGTGTTCTCAGTGTGAATATTTCTGCCTTTTCCAAAAACCAGTCTGTGTGTGTGATCAGTTGTGTTTCATTGCCTCACTTTATTTCAAACATCTTCAACAGTGACTTATCTCGGCAAAGGAGATTTGCGTTTCTGTAGATGAACACTATGGAAATGTGCCAGGAAAAATGTTCTGAAGCAGAAAATATGACTACCGCTTCAATGCTACAGTCTTGCTGAGTGTATACTTATTAAAAGAATACTTATATTTAACACATCATCCATCTGCTTTCAAAGTGCCTCCCTTCGGTGCTGCTGAGCTCGCGGCTTCCAAAGATAAATTCACTGTTTCCTCTTCTTCTTCGTCTTTTAAAACCTCATTTCAGTCTCCCACCAGTCTTTTCAAGTTTTATCTCTATTATTACATATCTTGTGAAAATCTCCTTCAGGCTCGACGTGAGATTGTAGCCGACACCTGTTGGACTGTTGAAAGTTTCCTTTAAATCACCCAAAGGGGCTAGCACATTAACACAGTGCATCTCAGAAGGACCAGGTTCATAGGGTTTTGATATTTCCCTCAGCACATGAAGGCACCACACACAGGGTTAAAATGTTTGGTGATAGTTGTAAAAGTATGGTCCATAGAGATGTGTCTCCACTAACTTATAGTACAGGATTGCCATGTGTGCGACTTTTCTTCACAAGTGAGCTATTTATATTAAGAGTGAAAGCTAAACATATGGGTTTTAGCTGATCTGATAATGTGATAACCCTCAGGTTGCAGTTACTGCAGTACCACGTTATCATCTGGGTAGAGTTGCTTTAACTAAGACATGAAAAGAAACCTGAATAGAAATCTACGTGTGGGCCCTGCAGTAGTAAATCAGGTGGGGGGGGGGGACTTCTGGGGGGAAAAACAGATTTTTAAAACATTTCTTTGGAAAAAGTCAGAAAACGATTTAAAAAGTTTTTTATTCGAATTTTGTGTATGTGTGTGTTTCAATGACCATTAAGACAAAACTCCTAAACACAAACGTAACAATGCAGCGTATGCCGTACAGTACCAATTCATAAATGCATGGAACAACATAGAAGAGCCACAATGACAGGACAAGACTCGGCTGTCCATCTGCATCTAGAGGACAAAGGTCACTCTTTCGAGGATGGCAATGTTCACATTTTGGACAGAGAGGACAGATGGTTTGAAAGAGGAATGAAGGAAGCCATTTACGTCCACTGTGAGCGACCATCTTTGAACAGAGGCGGGGGTTTACGACACCAACTCTCTGCCATCTATAATCCAGTTTTGAGATCCTTCCCAAACGCCTTAACGCCCACTCACATCCTGGGCCTTTTGATCTCAGGAAATCACACGATAGGGTGGGGTCAGGTTTGACAAAGGGTTCACTTGAAACCTTGGCTGATTTTGACCCACACCCGTTTTCCCACCTTGGCTCGTGTGATTAGGCAGAGGATGAGGTTCATGACCCTTTTTGGGACACTCCCATAGGGCCTAAAATCTGGGACTCTCCACCAATTGCTCGTAGAACTGAAGAAGCTTCTCGGATGAGAGATGAAATATCTTCAAGGAAACTTAAAGAGTTCAGACGCTTTTCTTTCCAAGCTCCTTAGACTGCAGTTCTGGGTTAGTATTTATAGTTTCAAACAGGAACTAACAGCTCGAGGGTGTGAGGTGGAAACTTGTGGAAGATGCGTTGTATATTTGTGTTTGTATGTCGTTAACTTTTTGTATACTCTGTCCTGTAGTTTGTCTTTTGTCCTGTTTGCTGGTTGTATCTCTGTTACTTTGCCTGCCCCCCACTGAGCCTGGTGCTGTCAATTCCAGTTAAACACTGGTTCTTCTGTCCCACAGTCACCTTGCTCCTATTGGATCATCTGTTTGCTAGGGTTCTGTCGCTACTATAATCTTTACCTTACAATATAAAGCACCTTGTGATCTTGTAACCTGGTGCTGTCCGGGGTATAACCTGCCTCTACAGTACACTGACTTGGATAAGAGGTCAGCAAGATGGATAAAGAAGGGGGCTTTCAGTGAAGGGGAATGTGTAGATGTCATTTCCATAGTTTTTAAATGTCAATTTGATGAGTTTCCATTAAAATGTAAATTGGAGGGTCTACCTAATTGCAGTATAAACCAATATTTAGATATGAATATGCCAAACCTGAAGCCAAGTTGTTTTCAGACTAGTTGCTTTCTCATTTCTGTTCAGAGTCTTAGTCTCTGATCGACCAGTAATGCAGGCGGTGGATGTTTTACAACCTAAAGTGAGTAAAGAGTGGCAGGACACAAAGCATCTCCTGAAATGTGATCTTGAGTCTGGGCATTCAGTGACTTAAAGGTAATCAATGAAACCTTAAAGTAAATTCTAAAATAAGCAGACAAGCAAAGCGGAGATGCTAAACGTGGATTATAAACTGGTTCTAATTAAGCTTCCGGACACAGCTTTTTGATCTAGACAGAGCCTGTTGAGTGCTTTTTGTTTATTTATGCTCTTTGAAGGATTCGTTTGAATGTAATCTATATTTTCTTTACCTTCATTAAATCAAGCTCAACAATAAATGAATCTCACTAACAAATATTATGTCGTTTCTGATGCATTTATCCTAGAACTCCAGCGTTGTCTGAAAGCTAAAGGGTCATGCTCCTGCACTGTGAGACATTCTCCTTCATCATGCTGAACAAACCCAGTCGATCACTGAGTCAGTCCCGTGTACCAGCTTCCCCACGTGCAGGCAGCCGTCTGTCCTGAAAGAGATATATATTTCTGCATTAATGAAAATATGAAATAATTTCTCCAACAAATCCTGACAAATGCCCAATTTATGTTCACAGATACATTTTTTTTTTATTGAATGAATTTAACAAGCGCAAATTTCTGAACATGTTTTAAGTTATTGCAATTTCCTTCTAACACACTTTCGTGTATGCATTTATTCATGTGTTGACAGTTATGCTATTATCTTGGTTTAGAAGCAAGCATTTTATAAAATGGGGCAAATGTTAACCTAACTCGTTAACCCTGAGCTGGTCGTCAGTGACCTACTGAAGGTTGACATATTAAAACACTGAGAATATTTATGGTGGATTAAGCTAATTAAACAAGGAGACGCAAGTCTGAGGCAAGTCTGGGATCATTTTTAACTCATGTGCTTGTAAACAAAGGTTTTAAACAGCAGGTTAATGCAGCCAAGATTTGAGCAGCTGTCAGAAATTGAGGCTTCTTATGCTTGAAATTCATTTACTCTGTAAACGTGTAGCTTTTTTCTGGTCACGCTCAAAAAATCTCAAATTTAACCCGAAAGAAAATTGGGATGCATGCATGTAAATGTAATTTCTTAGAGAGATGGCTGATATTAGTTATCCACTGCAAAAAGTTGTCATTAACTGATTCATTATTTTCCCCAGTGGAGTTCCACTTTCTAAAATAAAATACCAAGCTGTTTTAGGAAATCACTGAGCCCTTCTGTGCAAAGACACTAGCTATTTGCAGATTCTTTTAAATGGTTATTTTCTTCAACAAATTGGCCACAGAAAATAAAGCCAACGAAGAGCAATTATCCCTCAGTACTCATTCTTGTTTTTTTCCTCTTTTGATGGGATGTTTTTACTTTCAGAAAAAGAGATTCAGGCAATTAACCATATTCTCTAGCAGGGAAACATTTTCTCTGTTCACTTACTCTTCAATATTTTCATCATTTTGGGCGTAATTCTCCAGGTTGTGATGCTATTTTCTTCCACCCATACTAGTGTTTTCAAATATTGCACTGATTGGCCTGAGGGGGCGCCACAATAATCTGTTCATTGCCGTAACGTTTAGCAGTTTATCACAAACTTCAGCTTCGTTCTGATTTCCTTCTGGCTCTTCTAAGGCAGCTCTGATTGGCCTGAGGGGTGCACTGCGTTTGTTTACTCGTTACTGGTTGGCCCATGGGCTGCCTACATCATTCGCATGGGACAAAATGTTTATTCTCACACACACACGAGCGGGTGCGCGTGTGTGCACGCACATCACAACCACAAAACACACACACTTCCTCTGATGCGCTCCCTTTCTTCTTCTCCCTGGATTTCTACCCCTCTCTCTGTCGTTCAAACACGAGGCTTAAAATAACACACACACACACACACACACACACACACACTTTCTCTCTCCTGACACACACAGCTCAGTTGAATGGCTATGTGGGACAGCAGCTTGGGGATAGACAACTGATTCACTTTGAGTGGCACATGGATATTTATAGCACGTGTGTGTGACAGTAGGTGATTGGTGCTGACTCCATAATGGCTGTAAATTTGCTGTATGCTGGTGGATGTGTGTGCGTGCCTGTCTTTATAATCCTGTAATGCTGTGCCACTTGTAAACGTACCTGTGTGTGTTTGAGTCTGTGTTTCTGTGTGTGAGAGAAAAACAGCCAGGTGGTCCGCAGTGAGCATGCTCAAAAGTCACCGTTTGTTTCTGCGGCGTCTCATTTCCCCGTGTAACCATGGCAGCGGTGTGGTGGGAAAAGCTGTATTGGACAGCAAGTCTTAGGCACCACACACACACGCAGGTCTGTGTCACCTTCAGATAAACTGCTGCAACCAGCAGTTTATTTTATGCTAAGCTAATGTTTCAATATAGCTTAATACGGACCACAACTGGATGACATAATTATTTGTTAAATGTATACAACTTATTCTAATGGTCACTGAAGAAAAGAAAAGACAAGAGAACGTATCCCCTCATCCTCAGGTACTACTAGGATACCCAAGAGTATTATTGCTGTTCTGTCATGTAACGCTTCCGTCAGACAGATATGTGTTTGCTGTCTTTGGGCATCAGTGCTTTGACGCTCCGGCTCCCTCAGTACTGGACTGTTTCTAAACAGCAATGATGACCAATTACACCAAAACTGATTGAGGTGCCTAGGTTGACTTGAAGGTCACCCTTTTGGTCACTTAGTATGACCACATTGCCAAACAGAAATTTGATGTTGTGGACAAGATGAGAGAGTGATTTAATAAACTGAAACAGCAGTTTGGTCAGTTTGCCAGATTGTTAACCCAGACGTCTCTCTCTTCAGCCATGTCCTCCAGCTCTTCAGGAGGTGGGATCACCATAGCTTTTCCAAGCTACTCAAGAGATGTAATCTCTTCAGCATATCTTTGATCTGCTCCAGAGTCTCCTCGCAGATGGACACCCCCAAAAAATCTGATCCTAGGAGACGTCCATGAGTCATCGTAGTCAGATGCCCGAACCATTTCAAATTATTCCTTGTGATGTGGAGAAGTATCGGCTCTATTTTCTCCTGTACGACTGAGGTCGTTGCCCTATCTCAAAGGGAAAACCCTTGGAGGAAGCAGGTTGCAACAGGTCATGGCCTTAGGTGAGGGTAGGAATGTAGATCAATCCCTTTCACACTCAGCTCTCTCTTCACCACAGCAGAGCAATACTACAACATTGGCAGCACTGTCTTTGCTGCGCTGATGTCCCAGTATTCTCTCATCTGCCCTGAGTTAAGTAAGAGGTCGTCATTAGATGAACCACATCATCTGCAACAAGCAGATAACTTTACACCCTCTGCCCGTTGGCAGCACATTGTTATTCTATCCATCAAAGTTAAGAACAGAACCGGTGACAAAGGGCTGCTCTGCTGGTCCAGCACCCACAGGGAACAAGGCTGACTTATTGCCGGTAATGCAAATCAAACTCTCACCAGTTCTGAAAAAAATCCCAATGAGAGCAGAGACACCATACTACCAAAGCACTCCCCACAGGACAAACCAAGTCTACAAAACCCATGTAGTCTGTGTTTGCATGATAGATGTTGCACGATTAACCAGTATTAATAACAAACATTGCTTATGTAATCAATAACCTAACTGTTTATATCAAGAAGATTTACCAATGCAACAAGCTGACATCTCAGACACGAGGCCTGATGAAATGTCTGTTGCACTGCAGTAAAAGAAAACAATGCATTGCTCTTAGGTGCCTGTATGCTATCTGTCGGCGCTGGACTGACAGTAAAATTAGCCAATTTGTCACTCTTTGTGAAACAGAACATTAGACTCAACAACCTCAAAAGCTTTTTAATCATTTCAGAAAACACTTCCACCATGGCCTAAGGAATTTATTGTTTTCACCAACTGACAAAAGTGTTGTTTGCTGTTTGAAGGTTTAAAACATTTAGTGTCAATGAAAACTTCGACTGTAGCTGCTGAATATGTCTGAGTACCGCCAACATTCACCAAAGGGATGGAAATCAAATCTATTATCGATTCCTTATCGAGTCTCTAACTGATTCTCATCGATTCTCACTGACTGCACTTTGAGAGTCACAATCATCGCCCGGCAGCATATCAAAAACATTACATTTGTGCAAATCAATTGCATGCTGTGGTCAAATGTTTGTGCATGTTGAAGGCATTTCCCCTCTTTTCCGGTGATCAGTGTCACATTACTGTTTTTGTGTAATGACTGTATTACATATATTACACAGAACACTTTTTGTTAAAAGTAATACAGTACTTTGCTTAAGTACTCCCAGTAGAAAATAACACACTATACTACCAGTTACATTACTGTCATGTTACTTTGTCGAACAGCAGAAACACACTGTATCATAATTACTAGCTAACGACATAAATCTCAGGCTACAGTTCTACGCAGCAACACAAATCTCTATCTTAATGAGGACACACATATGATCTTTCTCTTAGTATTTAGGTATGAACACAAAGTCCACAACACAAGGAAAAAATGAAAACCAGCACAAAGAGACTTTAAAGTGATCGCCATGGTGATTTTGAACAGGTAAAAATGGAGGCTGCAGCTTGACTGCTCATCAGTTTGTTACCTGTTGAAGTTCAGGGTCTGGCTGCTGGGCGGGGGTCGGCATTCACTTGCTTTTATTATCACTTGGCTAGCTTAGCATTAGCGTGCTGTCTGGCTAGCTTAGCATTAGCATGCAATTGCTTCCAAAGAGCTGTAGTTGTGTTAGCGGCATCATGCAGCTGTTTCTGTTCTGGATGCTGTTTCCACTTCACCGTTGTTTTGTAAAATAAAAACAAAAGAAATGTCCATTTCCACACACCACTATTTTCCCCTAACACACAACCTAAAACCAGCTGACTGTAGAACAAGTGCAAGTGGAACCCATAAGCAGGATCGATAGGCAAGCAGACTAACAATTCCAAGAAATGGGACCACTAGATTCCCATCGCTACACACCAGAAATGATTCGGTGGCAGGATGCATCATGTTCCTTAAATATCCTGATGTCCTGTTATTTAGCTTCACCGCTAACTCGGATTATCTGTAACTATTTTTTTTCAGTCAGTAAGATGACAGAAGAGCACAAAACATATCCATGTCTCAATCACTTGATCCTCATTTTGTGTCCCACCTTTCCCTGTCTGCCTCTGTTTTCTGTGTTTGTTAAAAATTTAAATCAAAAAGGCATCATTTAGACTGTCTGACGTGAGAATCAAGTGTTGTTGTGGTCATTAAGTACAGTCCCACCCCGACAAAGGCAAAGACACATTAGATGCATTATGCAATAGACTTGCCGTCCATTCCATTTCTTGTAATGAGGTAGTCCAATCTGATCATATCCTTGATGTATTGTGCTCTAATTTACTTCACAGTCACACGGTAACATTCAATATTGCACCTCTAATTGGATCTGTTCCCGCTGCTGCTCCCTCCCCCCTCCATCCTTTCACCTTCTGGTTCACCTGTTTCTTTTAGATTGCAGCGTAAGTATGTACAAATCACTTTTACTGCTGGGATGCCTTATATAAGGTGAAAATAAATTGATTAGTAGTCTAGAATTTGTTTTATACTGACTGTTTTTTAATCACTACAGAAGAATTTAGCAAAAGTTGCAATGAGGTTGATGAGTTGGATGTTTGAAAATACATTTCTTCAAGCAATGAAGCAAAAGCAGTTTGATCTTTGCTTGGTTAATTTTTCTTAGAGCTACATTATTTGATCTTTTTCTATGTTTCTGCAACAACTGCACACGTCATATGTTCAATAACACTAACAGTCTACTAACAGCATACCTGTATGATCGCTATCATTTTGTAATTAGAAACCAAAGAGAAGATTGGCCACCTCAGGAGCATGAATTTGTGAAGTTCTTCATAAATAACTGATTTCAGCTTTCATTACATTTTTTTTAAATCTTTTTATTTACACCTCCTTAAAATGAATATAATGAATTCTTCCCCTCATTCCTGCTTTTTTCATATAGTGAAAAAATATTCACAATCAGATTTTAGAAAAACAGACTGAATTGAAAAGAAATCTCAGAAATCTTCAAAATCTCAGTGACCTGCAGCAGGAAGTGAACCCTCAACTCGAGCCGTGGTACTGCCTTGTGTAACCCATATCAACGACTGCCTGTCACATGACCCACGTCAGCTGATTTGAGGTCCCTCTTCTGATTGGCTCCTTTCACGTCGCGGCAACTCTGAAAACCGGCTGTGGAGGGATACTTCCGGGTTCGACTCCTGCTGTGGCTGTGAGCTTATGGCATTTAGAGCGGTATTGGAAAACAAAGCGTTTTCTCTCCTCAATTCATCTTTAAACTTTAAACTCAGCGGTAAGTGTCCTTAATATCTTACAACCTTTGTCAGTAACCAGCCGATCGTTTTCGCTAGTGATGGGCAGATGAAGCCCCATGAAGCACTGAAGCTTTTCATCCAATTGGTTCACCCCAACGCGAAGCTTCATGAAGCTTCATTTGCTCTAGCAGGACACCTACTGGACGTAAAAATAATAGCTGGCATGAATTTGAAGAGTGTGGCATTTTGCACACAGCCTGTAAATGTCAACAACAAAAGGAGTGTGTAAAACATGTATATTGTAGTGATGGCAGTATACTGTGTATATTTATAGTGGCAGTATGGGAAATGATTATTTGGAAATGCTTGAAATGGAAATGATCATTTACTGTGAGGTGAGGTGTGGTTGGGGTGTGGACAGTGGTTGTGCTTTTGTAACGTTGAGGTATGGACAGCTACCTCAGTCCTGCCTGTTCACATTTTATTCTGTAAAAACTAAATTTTCACTGCTTTTATGACCTTTTTAGTGGGGAGAACATAGCTAGGATTTAATGATTTAACAAATCTTTTGAATCCTTTGTCCTCCACAATGCTAAATGGCTGGGAGTCCTCAATCACCATGCTGACCAGGTCTTCATCTATTTGAGATTGTTCTCCTGAGGAAAGACAATAAAGATAAAGCACAAATATAAATATCACATACGTAACTTATAACAGTTGTATAATATTGTTATATCATTTAGTAACATTACTGCATCCTATATTATCATTGCATTTGATGGCTCACCTGGTCTTGCTCCACGATCGGTGTCCCCCTTATTCTCATGCAAAGCTCTGTAGTGCCTAAGCATGGATGAGGTGTTGCTGTTATATCCCAGCTCCCTGGCACATAGCAAACACTTCACCTTGTACAAAAGTACAGACAGCTTAACATAAATTGTATTGCACCATCAGTATCATGAAAATACATCTTCTGTAGAAATTTACATACCTTGTTGGGAGGAATAAGATCAAAATGTTCCCACACAGGGGAGGACATCCTCCTCTTCTTAGCTGGCTCCATTCTCTCCTGACTTTCCTCACTCTCATAAACCTCCATACGGTCTCCAAACTCTCACTAACCGCAACTCTCCATCAAACACCCACATTTTTGAATGAAGTCTGAGGGGTTTATATCGCTGTCATATCTCGCGGCAAAGTTCGAACCACTTCATGAACAAGTCACGTGGTACAGCCGGGCAGCGAGGCTTCGGACGTCATCATTTTCAGCTCCTCCCATAAATGAAGCAAGCCTCGATACGCGCTTCGCGGAAACGCCTCCTCCATTACTCGACACACGCTCCGAAGCCTCGATACAGAACGTCCCATCACTAGTTTTCGCGATTAAAAAATGACTTTGTGCGGCGGCGTTCCCACCGCGAGCAGAACTTCGGTTCAAAAACCGCTGTTTTTGAACACTTTTGTTTACTTAAGCATTTTTATGGGCTTACTTTGAAACAAAGTGCGATTGAATGATTATTGTTATGTGTTGCCTTGAATTCGGCTATGCTGTCTGTTAGACAGTTGTTTTTCTTTATTGTTGTTTTTGTATTGTTTGTAGCGAACGCTACTGGAATGTATAGATTAAGCTACGTAGCCAAGATGATTAATGATTTAACTGTTGTACATTGATTGATGATGATTTATGATTTGCATTGTTACCTAGACTTGCAGAAGAATATATTTGTTTACCGGTAAACTGAATTGAACTTGATGTGCTAATGGACATTTTTCTGACCTACAGGTCAGGTTTTTTTCCCCCTTTGAATTTGATCTTCTTCATATTGAAGTGGCGAGCCGGTAGGACCATCCTTTGTTTTCCCCTCTTTTCCCCCACTTAGCCGTCTTTGGATTACGGACATATTTCCCCCTTGTATGAAGCTGGACCCTAAGGAGGAATACCTTAAAAGTGAACTTTAAAAAGAAAAGGACCAAAAAAAGGACTCTTAGCAAAAGGACTCTTGCACAGAAAAATCACAGCACTGATTTATTATTTAATTGTGGACATTTACGTTGTGTGTTGTGTTAATTATTTTGTTCCATTTCCCCTTTCCCCTATTTATTCAATATATTTTTTGGTACAAGACATTGCAGTTTTTGGTCTCATCATTCACACCATCTAGGCTCCATAAAGAACTATTTCTTCTGCGCGTCAGTCAGTAAATTCATCCATTGCCATAAACTAGTCCTTAAATAACTTAGCGTTACACGTGGCGAGCCAGCCAGGAGCCTGATGGGTGAATGAGGGGGTTTTTTTTGTGTTATTTGATGTAATTTGATATTCGGTAATTTCTGTGGTTTTGATAAGGTCCGCGACAAGAAAAAATGAAGTTTATTCAGGAAAGTGGGGTCAATGTTGCACATTCTGTCATTGTTTCTGGTGCCACAAACACTGAGAAAGATGAGGAAATTCTTGATTATTTGAAACAATACGGTTGTATAAAAACGGTTATTTTCGTGGATGACGCAAATAGTGTTTTTTACAAAAACCTGATCGTTGAATATTGTGATAGTTCTGCGATAACTGCTCTTAATACGTTTTTCCCATATACTCATCAGTCAAAGAATCACTTGGCTTTGACTTTTTGCGTAAGATCGCTTGCCGCAGAATGCACAGCCACAGGAGGAGTCAGGACCCCTGCAGATTACCTCAGCGAGCTCAAGCAACTTGCACGCCGCAGCGGCAGGGAATTCCCAGATATTCTGCGGGAAATGATGGTACAAATTAGTGAGCATCTGGAAGGAATCGAACAAGACAGTGACTTAGAGGGAGCCTCAGTCCAAATTGTGGAGCCTGCATCATCTCTGCCTGGCCAGCAGGGGTCGTTGTCTGGACACTCCGCAATCCCTGAGACGGCTACCAGCAATCCCTCACCTGACCAACAGGGGTCACTGCCACATCCACAAAGATTTTCACTGTCACAGACTGAAATGAACCCCCCGGAAATACAAAAGGTAGTGGTGGAGCATGTTGTAAAAACAGACATCGTATCTGCATTCAGACTTCGTCCTTTCTCTGGGAAGATCCCCAAACCAGCTAACGAAACAGATTATGAGACCTGGAGATCTCACATTGAACTGCTGTTAGCAGATCCAAATTTGGCACCTCTACAGATCACTCGTCGCATCCTTGAAAGTTTGCTACCTCCGGCAGCAGATGTTGTGAAAGGGCTGGGCTCAAACACAATTCCATCCGTCTATTTAAAAGTGTTGGATTCTGCTTTTGCTTTAGTACAAGATGGTGAAGAGTTGTTTGCTCAATTCCTGAATACGTTACAGGATCCGGGTGAGAAACCCTCTGCTTTTTTGCAACGTTTACAACTCACATTAAACACTGTGATGAAAAGAGGTGGTATCTTGTCTTCAGACTTCAACAAACATTTACTCAAGCAGTTTTGTCGAGGATGCTGGGATAGCGATATCCTAAACAAACTACAGTTGGAGAACTTGAGGAGCGATCCCCCATATTTTGCAGAGCTCCTCCTACTGCTTCGAACTGAGGAGGGTAGACAGCTGGCCAAGGAGAATCTCATGAAGAAGCACCTAACTGCATCCAAGCCTCGTGCTGCTGGTCATTCCCAGAGCACATGTGCTTGTAGCCATTCAGACACCAAGGCTATTAATGAGCTGAAGCAACAGATGCAGAAACTGCAGAGTCAAATGGCTGCTCTTCTCTCACAGAAATCTCAATTCTCCAAGCCAGCACCACCTCAACTCAGATCAGCACAACCAAGACCCAGCAGCAGTGCAACCAGTTCCCGGCCTAGAGCAGGCTACTGCTTTAAATGTGGAGAGGATGGGCACATGTCAGCAGGATGCGCCAACCCTCCGAACCCGACACTGGTTCTGAAAAAGAAGAAACAACTTGAAAAAAGACAGCAGGCTTGGGACAGCAATAACAAATCGTCAAACTAGAGGCAGTCTCTGTGGAGGGACAGACGGAGGCTGCAATCGACCCATGTCCCAGTTACAAGCAGGATGGACGTTCCATCACATTGCCTAAAGGACTCATTGGAACCAGAAGCACAGCACAGGTCACGATTGGAGGAACTGTATTCAACTGCCTGTTAGACACTGGGTCTCAGGTAACCACCATCTCTCACTCCTTCCACCATGATTATCTTTCTGACCATGAGATTCAACCTCTGAAAAATCTACTGGAGATAGAAGGAGCAAATGGCCAAGCTGTTCCATACCTTGGTTATGTGGAGCTGAATGTCACTTTCCCTCCCGACTTCTTGGGTTCCACCACAGCTGTTGACACACTTGCCCTGGTAGTTCCTGATGTCCAATCAGCTCAACAGCCGTCAATACTGATTGGTACAAACACTCTGGACTTGGCATATGAGAGAGCATTCTCAGACCAACAACCCTCCATTCCAGCCCCACATGGATACAGAACGGTGCTGAAAATCCTTGAGCAACGATACAGACTGGCCAACAGTAACCATCATGGAATCATCAAGCTGCACACTGACGGACCACAGACCATCCCAGCTGGAAAAACTGTTGCCTTGGAGGGGTTAATTTGCGGACGCTACCTCCAGGCCGAGAAGGCTGTGTTGGTGGAACATCCAACTTCGTCGCCTCTGCCAGGTGGCTTAATGGTCCCGTCTTGTGTCATGGATTTCCCTTCTCACCAGCCATACCACTTACCTGTGGTAATCTGCAACCAGTCTGATCATGATGTAACCCTCCCAGCCAAAGCCATCATTGCGGAGATCAGTGCCATTCAGTCTATTCAGTGTCAGGAAAGGAGTCATGACAGTATGCCTCCTAACCCTGTGACTTCTGGGTTCAACTTCAACTTTGGTAACTCCCCCTTAACACCGGAATGGAAGAGTCGTATTACTGAGAAGTTAAACGCCCTCCATGATGTCTTTGCAAAACACGACCTTGACTTCGGGAAAACCGACAAAGTGAAACATCAGATCAAGCTCTCTGACCCTACTCCCTTCAAACAGCGCCCAAGACCAATCCATCCTCAAGATTTGGATGCTGTGCGCCAACACCTGAAGGAGCTGGTTGACTCTGGGGTCATCAGAGAGTCAGAGTCACCTTTTGCATCACCCATTGTCGTGGTGCGAAAGAAGAATGGGAGTGTGCGGCTCTGCATTGATTACCGGAAACTAAATCTGCAGACCATCAAAGATGCATATGCATTGCCAAAGTTGGAGGATACTTTTACAGCTCTCTCTGGATCAGAATGGTTTTCAGTCCTTGACCTTAAATCTGGTTATTATCAGATTGAAATGGAGGAGGAAGACAAGAGCAAAACAGCATTTGTATGTCCACTTGGATTCTATGAGTTCAACAGAATGCCCCAGGGAGTCACGAACGCACCCAGTACCTTCCAGCGACTAATGGAAAAGTGCATGGGAGAAATGAACTTGAAAGAAGTCTTGGTCTTCATTGACGACTTGATTATTTTTGCACCAACGCTTGAAGAGCATGAGAGGAGACTACTGAAAGTCCTTCACCGTTTGAAGGAATTTGGACTCAAGCTCTCAGTTGAAAAGTGCATGTTTTTCCAGAAATCCGTTAAATACCTGTGGCATGTTGTGTCAAAGGATGGTGTGCAGACAGATCCAGATAAAATCGAGACACTTAAGTCCTGGCCGGTTCCAAAGAATCTTAAAGAACTTCGCTCTTTCCTGGGTTTCGCAGGATATTACCGTAGGTTCATCCAAGGCTACTCCAACATCGTTAAACCTTTGCATGACCTTACTGCTGGATATCCTCCATCACAGCGGAAACTCAGAGCCACCTTCAAGCGAGAGCAATATTTGGATCCTAAGGAACCACTTGCCAGTCGCTGGACTCCTGCATGTCAACAAGCCTTTGACACAATTATCAGAAAACTCACGACGGCACCAGTACTTGCTTTCGCCGATCCCCAGAAGCCTTACCTTCTCCATACAGATGCTAGTTCTACCGGGCTAGGAGCTATTCTGTACCAGGAGCAACAAGGACGAAACCAGGTGATTGCTTATGCGAGTCGTGGTCTGTCGAGGAGTGAGTCAAAATATCCAGCTCACAAACTGGAATTTCTGGCTCTCAAGTGGGCTGTGACGGAGAAGTTTCATGACTACCTCTACGGCACCAACTTCACTGTCATTACTGACAGCAACCCACTCACCTATCTACTTACCTCTGCTAAATTAGATGCCACCAGTTACCGTTGGCTCTCTGCTCTTTCCACATTTTCATTCAAAATCATGTACAGATCTGGTAGGCAAAATCCAGATGCTGATGCTCTCTCTCGCAGGCCACATGGAGAACTCTCCAATGACCAGATATCCCAAAAGGAGAGGGAGAGAATTCTCCGATTTGCCCAACATCATCTGGATCAGTCTTCCTCAATTTCCATTGATCAACACACAGTCAAGGCCCTTTGTGACCGGCAGCTCGTTTATAGTATGGCTGAAAAGATGTCCACCACCGCACTCATCCAGTCACTAACTGCCCATGCCGACAGTTTGCCTGACAGCTTCGTCAACGACACTCAGTTTGCACCTCCTGTTGTTCCTCAGCTGACGAATGCTGAAATCGCTGAGAGACAGAGGGAAGACCAGACCCTGAGGCATGTCATATTGCTGCTAGAGACTGGGGAAAGCCCACCTCCCGTCTTGCGGGATGAACTCCCAGAACTGCCCCTTCTACTCCGAGACCAACATCGCCTGGAGCTCCAAAACGCCATTCTCGTGAGGAGGAGGCAAGTTGGGGACCAGCTCTATCACCAGTTAGTGTTACCTCAGAAATTTCGGGCTGAAGTACTGTCAGAACTGCATGACAAGATGGGTCATTTGGGCATCGAACGTACTCTTGACCTCGTACGTCGAAGATTCTACTGGCCAAAAATGGCCAATGATGTGTGGAATAAAGTGAAGACATGTGAGAGATGCACCAAACGAAAAGCCTTACCTGAAAAAGCGGCACCCCTGGTGAACATTCGAAGTTATCGACCTCTGGAACTGGTTTGCATGGACTTTTTATCACTGGAACCCGACAGGAGCAGAACCAAAGACATCCTGGTAATAACAGATCACTTTACCAAGTACGCTGTCGCTGTCCCCACTCCAAACCAAAAAGCAAAGACTGTCGCCAAATGTCTCTGGTACAGTTTTCTGGTTCATTATGGTATCCCAGAAAAGCTCCATAGTGATCAAGGACCAGACTTTGAGTCACGCACAATAAAAGAACTCTGCAAAATGGCTGGAATTCACAAAATAAGAACTACACCATACCATCCACGAGGAAATCCAGTCGAGCGCTTTAACAGAACACTCCTGAATATGCTCGGAACACTCACCACAGAAGAGAAAACTCACTGGAAAGATTTTGTTAAGCCCTTGGTCCACGCATACAACTGCACCCGGAGTGATGTTACTGGCTACTCACCCTATGAGCTCATGTTTGGTCAACTGTAACCGAACAACTGTAAAACCAACCAGGAAGCAGTCATTCAACCTTTCTGATGAGGACTGTGCACAACCTCAGTCAGACGATGAGGATGAAATGATACCGCATCAATGATATGATCCTGTCTCAGAGCCTCTGCAATTCACCACTGTCCATAATCTACCAGAACCGTCATCCGCCGTTCCAGCCACTGAACCTTTACCATCTGATACACCAGTCTGTGAACCTGCTACGCTCCCTTTGCCTCCTCTTGAGCCAGCAGAGAGCGAAACCCCTGACTCGGAAACCCCTGTCAAGGAGGAAGCTCCTGATACTGTGGAATCAGAGGACAGTCTGTCCTCTGCTGAACCTACCAATGTTGAATTGCCGACTGAGTCCAGTATGTCCTCTGCTGCTGATCTACCATCTAACTCTGACACCTCCAGCTCTGAACTAGAACCTCTGAGAACATCAACTCGGACCAGGAAACCTCCGGACCGGTTACAATACTCTACGCTTGGTCAGCCCATCTTGAAGAGTATTCAGGCACTCGTCCATGGCTTAACCACTGCCTTTACTCATGCACTGGAGGATGAAGAGGACCATCTGCTTACTGCCACTGAACAACCTGTCATCCGGACCCAACCACCATGTACAGGGACGTACATGAGATCGAGGGGGGAACCTGTAACCCATATCAACTACTGCCTGTCACATGACCCACGTCAGCTGATTTGAGGTCCCTCTTCTGATTGGCTCCTTTCACGTCGCGGCAACTCTGAAAACAGGCTGTGGAGGGATACTTCCGGGTTCGACTCCTGCTGTGGCTGTGAGCTTATGGCATTTAGAGCGGTATTGGAAAACAAAGCGTTTTCTCTCCTCAATTCATCTTTAAACTTTAAACTCAGCGGTAAGTGTCCTTAATATCTTACAACCTTTGTCAGTAACCAGCCGATCGTTTTCGCGATTAAAAAATGACTTTGTGCGGCGGCGTTCCCACCGCGAGCAGAACTTCGGTTCAAAAACCGCTGTTTTTGAACACTTTTGTTTACTTAAGCATTTTTATGGGCTTACTTTGAAACAAAGTGCGATTGAATGATTATTGTTATGTGTTGCCTTGAATTCGGCTATGCTGTCTGTTAGACAGTTGTTTTTCTTTATTGTTGTTTTTGTATTGTTTGTAGCGAACGCTACTGGAATGTATAGATTAAGCTACGTAGCCAAGATGATTAATGATTTAACTGTTGTACATTGATTGATGATGATTTATGATTTGCATTGTTACCTAGACTTGCAGAAGAATATATTTGTTTACCGGTAAACTGAATTGAACTTGATGTGCTAATGGACATTTTTCCCCCTTTGAATTTGATCTTCTTCATATTGAAGTGGCGAGCCGGTAGGACCATCCTTTGTTTTCCCCCCTTTTCCCCCACTTAGCCGTCTTTGGATTACGGACATATTTCCCCCTTGTATGAAGCTGGACCCTAAGGAGGAATACCTTAAAAGCTCAGCGGGTTTCAGGAGAAGGCTGGATGGGATTAACAGGAGTGGGATTAATTTAAACTGTGGAAAACTGGGAATGATTGTTGAATTTTTTGGGGAGGAGATCGAGGGGGCTGACCCTCGGTAGCAGGAGGCTGGGCAGAATCGCCACTTTCTGCTGTGATTAAACGTTCTGAGAATAACGACCTTCAAAATCTGTGGAGACGCTGCAAAGAGCAGGAGGAGGGGAGGGGAAAGGGGTAGTGCCTTGCTCCACTACCACCATGTATCAGAATTAGAAAAGTAAAGAAAAACACGAAGAACATACAGAAATAAATAACGAGCGAAAGAAATAACAGAGAGGCATGAAAACAAAGAAAAACGATTTTTGATAATTGGATTCATTTAGTTTCTCATGTTTATCCTTATTTATTTATTCATGATTGCCAATAACTGTTTAAACATGTGGCGATGCTCAAACTAGAAGCTGGAGGAAACGTTTCTCTGATAACTTTTTTGGCCCTGGTTAAAAAGCTCAGCAGCTATTAGATTCATTTTACCGACTTTTACATCTGACTTTGGGTTTTCTCTCCAATGCCACCAGCGGGTCAAGGTTGTCAAACATCTAAAGAGCTACTTCATGAATTGGAGAACCATTTTTTTCACAGACAACAATAGTTCCAACAAAGTGTTTTCTCATTTCCATGGCGATGCTTTGAGGTTTCCTTTAGCGTCAAGTTTAGCGGGTTTGTGTCGCAGCACTTTTGTAAAGGATTTCCATGACATTTAATCACATAAAGCTCACAATCTTCTCTCCCTGGTTTTTGTTCTAGCGTCATATTTTATGTGCATTTAGATTTTGCATTCTTTTGCTATTTGATGATGTCTGAATACTACGTTCACATTTTGATCCACAAAGCACTTCAAGGACTAAAACAGAGCATTTTAAGCATTAAAAAAACCATTGCTGCAGTATTATCAGTACTATGAATTCTTTTTGCTACAAGTAAAAAATTATAATGGCAGTTTTTATTCACTTTTTACTGTTTGCCGGAACTGTGTGTTGCCTGAAAAATGGCATTTTGTCAAAATGATATGAAGAGAATGGCGTGGGAAATGTTGTAAGACCAGGTTTCTCATGCAGGACGAACATTCAGGAGACTCGGTTCTTTCACGCAGGAACACTTATGTTCCTTGATGACATGGTCCATTAGATCAGAGTATAGGACGGAAACTTTGACAGAATATTAAAATCATTTTTAAAATTCTGATTTTGTTGGTTGAACACATGCTTGGTTTGTTTGGCTCCACGCTGAGCTGACCATGGGGGGTCAAGCTCTTCACATCAGTAGGGATATTTTAAATAGCCAGTGTTTGCTTGTCTTGTCACTCTGCTACACCCTTGTAACACCATCACATCCAGTATGTTGACATGGATGTGCATTGCTGTCAACTTGAAATTTCACCGTTGTCAGATGGATACAAATCCTCTCCTCCGCCTGTTCGCAGCAATCATGACTACACCTCACTGCACTTAAAATACTGCAGTAAAGTTGAGGCTCTAAAACAGTTTACACCTCACTGATAACATCACCTTTATGCCGTGAAATCACTGCACGCTTACACACACTATACAGATTATATAAAGGATGCGTTTTTAGAGAAAAATACCCCAATATTTGTTATACAACTGTTATTTCAAGATCATTCTCAAATAATTTTATTCAATTTTATTATTATATCACCAAATCTCAACAGCAGTTGCATAAAAGATGCTATATATTGTGCACCCTATAATAATGCATTGCTGTAGTAGACTTGCTTCATGACAAGTGGTTCATCAGTCGAGAGTCTAAGATTTTTGTTTACTAACTGTGGTTAGCAAACAGTTTCTACGTGCATTACTGCAAGCAAGCTAAATAACAACATCACATCGTTTCATGTGCCAGTAATAAAATTACATTTTAAGACATTAAATAGTTAAACTATATTTTTTCATGTAATATTCAAAAGATAATCTGTTTGTTTGTGTATGCGTGGAGGCAGCAGCATGAAGCAGTTAAAACAATACAACATCCTTTCACTCGTTTTGTTGGACAATGTGGGCTAGCTTCTGAGCTGGGCATTAAGATTACAAACAGTGTCAAATGTAGACGTGGCCACTGTGATGTCACCTGTTAGTTAGTAAAACCCTGTTTTTGAAGCCTCAAGCTGTGCATTTTAAAAGCAGACATGAAGATAGTTGGATGGATCCAGTCAAAGACACCTCATCCTCACTGGCTAATGACTTGTGATTGACAGTCCTTAGCAAATAATCCCTTTGGCTCAAATTATAACCATAATTACAAAAAAAGATGTACTCTTCTATTTACTATGACCTGAAACTAGAGTTTAATCTACAGGAGTGTTTACTGAGGTCACAGAACAAAACTTTCAGTATAACCAGAACCTGACAGTGAATGCAGGTTTAACGTACTTCTGCATTGGCTTGAACTTTAAGACCGAAAGCGTAAATGTCCATCTTCTATATACAGTCTTTGGCTGAGACTTACACTGCAACATGAGAAGTTGCTGATCTTCATCGCCTTTCCCCTGTTTTTCCACGTCAAGCACTATTGAAAATCAGGCTCGCCTTCAAAGAGAGTAAATCTTTGATTTTGACATCCTGACGTTGTTATGTGCTTCCAATGGGAACAATCTAATTCGCTGCAGCAGCTTTTAATTTGACACAGATCCACTCTATTAGAGTAGAAGCAATGTCAGACTGAAGATGGAAATGGAGTGTAACAAGCTGACAATTCTGTCTGATATCAGACTGTGATATTTCCGTAATAGCTGTATAGCTGAGTCATCCACTTCCACACTTGTTGCCATTTTTGTCTCCTTGAAGTAGGAAGATGACGTCTTTGGCTTTTTAATCCCGCCTACAAAGACTCCATTGGCTCGCTTATTTTATCTATCAGGGGGGTGGCTGTCAATTAGCACCACACCAGACCTGTTTGAATCAGAGGTTCGACGAACAGATGGAAAGAAGAGGAGAGCAGGGAGGAATTAAGGATTCAGTGGAGGGAAAAGAAAACAACAAAGAAGGAAAACAGAAAGAATTAAGGATTTGACTCTCAGCATCCATCTCTCTTTCGCTGTTCCATTATTATTTATTTCTCCCTCTGGAAAATAAATATCTTTCCTTCTCCTTCATCCACCCATCCATCCTCCACTCCCTATCTCTCTCTTTCTATCTGATTGTTCCATAAACAGTGATTGATCAGCAGCGGCAGCAGCTCACCGATCATCTCCTCCTCCATCCCTCTTTTCTTCTCTCCCTTCATTACCTTTTCTTCTCTCCCTTCATTACCTTTTCTTCACGTCATAAATCTCCACACCTGTCCTCCCCTCCTCTCCCTGCTGCTCCTCTTCACCTCTTCTCACCTTTCTTTATCACCTCCTCACCTTTTCTTGGTGCCCCTTTTCTCGCTTGTTCCCTCTCTCAAGGCTTTTTCGTTTATCGTGTTATTTCTGCAGTTTTTCCAGGTATCCTTTTACTTTTGTTTTCTTGCATTACCCTTTTTTTTTTTTTTAGCCTTGGTTGGTTCCACCCTGTGGCTTTTCTTTTTCTCCTCCATTTCCTTTTTTGTTTGGTTTGCTTTTATTTTCCAGTCTCCCCTTATCTTCTTGATTGTTCATTCTTTTCTTTTTTTGCCTAAAATATCAAATTATTCCTGTTTTTCTTAGGATTTTATGTTTCTCATTCCTCTGCTCTTCCCCTTCCTTTCCTTCTATCACCTCCTCCTCCAGTGTGGGTTTTATTTCCTTTGTCTTTTCCTTTCCCACCTTTCTTTCCTCCTCATTAATCTTTTCCTATTACTTTCCCCTATAACCTGTATATCTGCCTTTCCTCTCCTCCTCCCCGTTTTCCCCTTGAAGTCATTTCACAGCAGAATGACATCTTTGAATTTTGCAACTCCTGAGTGACGGATGCACGAGTGAGAGAGCGAGAGCGAGGAAGGCAGAGCAGCAGAGAGATAAAAGATCAAGCTCGAGCCCTTGAGTTAAATGATAACATCATCCGCTTCACACACACAATTCCCAATTAAACACTTCAGTGCTCGGCATGATCGTATCTGATCAGCAGCTTGGCAGATTTGGCAGCGGCGATCAATGCTCGCTCTCCTCCGTTATGCGCACGCATGTAAATACACACATGTGCAGAGCATGCATTCTCTCACACACACACACACACACACACACAGAGACATCATGTCCTGTCGAGCTGTGTCATTCTCTGCATGTCTCTTTCACTTTATCCTTCTTCCCATGATCTTTGCATGCTTTTGCATTTTTCTGTCACTCACATAATCTCACACGGCATTCTTCTCCCTCATTTTGTCTCATTTTTCTTCATCTTCTGCTCCTTTTCCTCCTTTTTCCTTTCTCTTCCCTCCTTATACTCGCCCATAATCTCACATGCTCTCCTCTCTGGGCTGGGTTTCTCAGTCTCAGTGTGGCAGTCTAAGTAGGTCGGTGTTGACAGCTGAGCTCTACACAGACAGAGAGGAGACATTATTTCTGCTCTGTGTGGGCCTCTATACAATCACTCACTCACTGTTTATGGCTCAGCCTCATATCTCCTGTATGGCCACACTAAAACCAGAGAGTGACATGAACTGGGTAACAGATCCATGCTTTGGAGTCTCCCTCGGCACCAGTTCAGTGTGAACTCTGCAGCTCTTGACACATGCAAAATTTTGCTGGGACCCACCAGCATTTGTCAGGGGATGTGTGGAGTTGCATTTATTTGTCACCTACAGTGTGGACCACGCAAATGTAGTCTCTGCATGGTCACTGACACACTGCTTTTAATTTAAGCTGCTAAACTTTCTGAAGGTTTGGTTATATTATGGATGTGACCTGAAGCTGCAGACGCTCGGCTTTAATTTGGAGGTTTGAACAGAATTATAATATTAACTGTTTTTATAAACGGTTCTGTTTTTATGGAACTAAATCAGGGAAAAAATCACGTAATAATAATTAAGAAATGCTTATGTTAACTAGTTTGCTGTTTTTAATCTGCACTGGGAAGCATTTGATTACATTTGAGCCTCTACTTTAGAGTTCATCCTGTTTCTGCCTTCATCAGTAAACACTAGTGAACCAATGGCACTGGAAACCACATGTGGCAACATTATGAAATTATGAAACAAAGCAGCTTGTATACCACCAACAATCATTCCACAATCAAAGTGGACTTTTCTTCATTCTGATGCTCGGTTTGATCATCATGACCGTGTCTGCATGACTAAATGCAGTTGCTGCCGTGTAAGTTGCTGATTTGAGCGAATGAGCAATTGAACAGGTGTAGCTAGCAAAGTGTCCAGTGAGCGTATAATGATGTATCAGCTGCCTGGAGAGTGATCTTCACTTGGCCGGAAGCTTTTCTTCTTCACCACTGAAAAGATCCCGCAATCATCAACCACTGTTCTCCTCCGTGGACCTCTAGGCCTTTTTAGGTCAAAGTCACCCCCATTTTTTTTCTTTGACTGCGTCAACATGTTAATTAATCTGGTCCTAATGTCTTCTCTTATCACTCTGATGGATTTGTTTGGTTTCTGAAACCCAGTACTAGCTGTCTAGAGGGAGGAAGGAGAAGGAAGCCTGAAATAACAAAAAGATGGCTAAAGACATAGAGCTGACTGCTGAACAGAGGACAGGCGAAGACTGAGGCAGAGCTGAAAGACAGGAAATAAAAGTGACACAGAACCCAAAACGAGGAAGCACTGAAGGAACTGCAGTAAACACACACGAAAGAAGAAAGTCAAAATAGTAACTGTGGTTTAATACAAACCTGAAATTCTAAACTAATAGAAGAACAGGAAAACAATCTAAACTGGTACTTTAAGCTCCAAAGAAACTAAACAATGACCAAAATTAAAACAATGCAAAAAGAACTAATGAATTACTAGAACGACAGTGAAATAAAAACAAAAACTAGTTACACAAAAACTCAAATTCAGAAATAACAAACTGCAAACACTAGAAAAACAGAATACAGCTTCCAAAAAAACAAAAAAACATGATCTTTTTTACTTGTAACACGTGCCGTGGTGTCACATCTACAGCATCCACATGCAAAAGCTACACTTAAACTCAAGTGTCAACTTTAGCAGCTTAGTCAAATAATAAGTAACAGCCAACTAACATAAACCTTTAAGATGAGTTAATTGTTCATTCAGACTTGAGACCTTCAAAATAAGATGCAGTGTATGAAATAATCCAAATGGATGACATTTTATTTAAATCTGTACTTAAAGCTTCTATTAATCATTCGAAGGTTGAGGTTTAATATGTTGTGACAGAATAACAGTGGAGACGACAAGAAAAATAAAATGAAATACACCTTTATTCTTCTTGGTTCCATTCGGTCTTTAAGTGTGACGTCATTAGCTGTTTCCGGGTGTAAACTCCGCTTCTGGTCCCAAAGTCAAACGAACACTGCGGCATCACTGAGAGTTAAAAACTGTCTAAATTCTCTCATCTTTCTTAAAATCATCAGCGTTGCTGCTTTACCACGTGTATCAATTAAGTTTAAAATCCAGGCATCCATGAAAACAGAATTTATGAAATTTAACAGAATTAGAAGTTAGCAGGAAGTTAGCTCGCTAGTTTTCACCTAAACATGATATATCATGCTCTGACTGACAGAATTCTGAAAAAATTAAAACCCACAGCTCTGCTATCACTTCCCACATAAATGAAGACAGAAAACTAAACAGCAGTGATATTTGTAGGGTTACTGAAATTGGGCTAGCTGGGATATAATGATGTGCTAAGTGGTGGCTAGCTACACAGCTATGGTTAGCATAATATAAACACATTAGCAAACAGAAGCTTTAGGATGAACGCAAACTTTTTTCCACTAAACGGACCAAACTTCAGTCAGGACAACAACTGAGATAATCCATCCACAATACAAAGTTAGTAATTATTTTCTGCTGAATGGGCTGGGCTGTAGTTACACCGTAAGGTTTTAAAAACTGAGCTTTAAAATGAAAAGTGATAATAAAAACCGAGAGAGGCCGACAGTGATCACTGCCTTTTTTTAGGGGCTTGTTCTGATTAAATAGAACAAGATACAACGCATTAAAACACGTTAAAAACTCAACAGCCTTAATACACGAAGAGTAGTTTGGACCCAGAAGCAGAGTTCATACGTCATCATTTAAAGACTGGATTGGAATTAAAAGGGTTCATTGGCTAATGAAATGCATTTGATTAGCTGCTCACCAGTCAGCGTGAGTACCTGTATAAAAGCAGAAGTTTTGACAGTTTGCTGCTGTGGAGCATTCAGAGGCGGAAACACATCAAGGAGGAAGCATATCAGCGATCAGCTTTCTTGTTGCTCTGTTTCCATCTATGAAGAGTTTTCAGGCCATTAAAGTCCATCATTCTACAGTGAGAAAGTGTTCAAGACATCTCAACAAATTTACCCCAAGGTCAGACCGTGCAAGGCTCAAAGAAATTGCAAAAAAAAAAAACCCAAAACCCATAGCTACATCTTAGACTCTACAGGCCTCAGTTAGCATGTTAAATGTTAAAGGCCTTGACAGTACAATTATAGAAACATTGAACAAGTATTGTTTGGTTGGAAAGGCTGCCAAAGAAAGCCAATTATCTCTAAACAGAACACGGGAGCATGGCTTCACTTTGCAAAGTTGCATCTGAATAAACTCCATTCAGTTTTATTTTTATTGCGCCAAATCACGACAACTGACGCCTCAGGGCATTTTATATTGTAAAGTAAAGAGCCTACAATGAGATAACACCAACAATCAGATGCACTTGGCGACAGTGGGAAGGAAAAACTCTCTTATAACAGCACAAGCACATAAAGCACAAGATGTTTGGAACAATGTCCTTCAGACAGATAAGACCAAGATGGAGATGCTTGGCCATAATGTACAGCATCCAAACCACACGAATCAGCACACCTCATGTTTACCTCATGCTAACTGTCATCACCGTGAAGGAGGGGTGACTATTTGGGCTTACACGGCTGGGGCACCTTGCAGTCATCGAGTCAACCATGAACTCCTCTGTGTACCGATCTAATATTCAAGGATCAAATGTGAGACAGCTAAAGCATTGCCCAAGCTGTGTCATATAACAGGAAAATGATCCTGGGTACAGCAGTAAATCTACAACAGATGAGCTGAAACCAAGGCGTTGCAATGATCTTAAGAGAGCTGTACAAAAACCCGCAAGCATCAATTAGCTAAAGCAACACTGGAAAGAGGAGTGGGCCTCCACATTGTAAGAGACTGATAAAGTCTTTCAGAAAACAGTTACTTGAAGTTATTGCTGCTAAAGGTGGTTCTAAAAGCTACTGAATCATAGGGTGTAATTAGTTTTTCACAGGACTATATAGAGCTCTGTGAAAGAGCCGAATTCTGCAGCTCCTAAATGGCCACTCAAGGTCTAAATCTGCAGCATTTCCTGACCTAACCTGACTCAACAATCACTCTTCTATCAACACGTGTGCATGGGAAGAGAAGTGAAGCATAAATACACAAACTAAAGTGCTTAGTGTGACCAGGAGGGATGATTACAGCAAGTAAAACTCACATCATTGTTTGTATGAATTAATGAATCCATTGCTTCTCTAAAGAACTGGATTTTAATGAATTAGCTAGCACCAGTATTCATTTTTAAAGACCACAGGATTATGACGTTTGTGAATTTGTTGTGCTTTTCATGTGCGTCACAGCCACAAATATAAATAGATTTCACATTGAAACATTGAATATTAAATTGATCTTTCTTGAGTGTTAATAAAGTTTAACCAGTAAATCAGTTAGTTTTTATCATATATACTAGTTTGGATATCTCAGTGTGCGTGAATGCTGCATGTTTGTAGTGTAAATGTGCCTGCATGGTGTTATGGTGTGTGTTGTTCGTGTGTATGCAGTGTACATATATGTCTGTCACCGTGTGTGTGCTGCAGAGTGGAGCAGAGCCCAGGGCTGTCCTGCCTCTATTCAATGTGTTTAATTTTGAGCTTTTTGACAGCTGCATTATTCACAGACTAGCAGCAGGCTGACTGTTCTAACCTCCATCCACCCACTGCAGGGGGCTTTTCATCTCTGCTGGGGGGGAAACTGCTCGTGCTCTGCTGTTACAGTAACGTATGCCTGTGTGGCTCCGTATCACCGCTGCATTTTTTAAAAATTCAATACTCCAAAACTGCTTTGTGTAGCAGTTTATGAAAACAAACAAACTGCAAATGACAAAGCGAGGCTGCAAAAGCACCCCGGTCTCACTACTTCAGATGCTGCAAATTTGTCTAATTTATATGTGTCAGGCTGCTTTGTTGCTACCATCACGAAACATTATGTGATCCATCCATGTATCCTTTTTAGATCAGTGGCTTTGAGCCTGCAGTAATGTGCTAATACTCCACTACTGTCCCAAAGCTGTGCTGAGGGCCTGCACTTAAACATATAAAAGATCACAAAAACTGATAGATAAACGTCGACTTGCAGGTTATTTTGAACAGAATTCATCTGACTGTCCTGGTTTACGCCTCCTGGCCATTATTTTGAGTTTTTAACTAAAAATACGCCATAATTTAAGAAGTGTTTGTTTAAATCTACTCTTACCTTGTGCTAAGCATGCTCAACAATTTAACATACTAGCACCACAAAGAAAACATATTTATATTTGTGGCGATTACCTAAGAATACATTCTTATACTGTAACAACAAAGCAGCTGCAGCCCACATTTCTACAAACGAGTCAAAGCCCAAAGAGGCCCGTGTTAAAAATGCCCAGCTCTCTGACATAGATTAACTTTACAACTTGGCACAAGAACTTCCTGTTTTGTTCTCTAAAACAAGCTGCTTCTACCGCACATCCAAGGCCAATTCAGAAATACCAGCTAACCTGACTTCAGTGCTCTTGGACTGTGGAAGGAAGCAAGTATATGTGGTGGAAACCCAAACAGACACACGTAGGACATGCTAGCCCCACACACAGGCTGATCTGGAATATTTTTAATGCATTTTCTTGACCAATAATATTGATTGCTGTGTCATTATTCATGCAAAGAGTGTCTATTCTACTTTTTTTCCAAGAAGGGAGATTATAATATTTATTTGAATATTACAGATGTCTGTGTGAAGTTATACTCTCTATTTATGCACCTTTCTTACCAAACTACCTAGATAGCTTTGCACTCCACCCTGCTGCAAAAAGTCAACCAAGATAATATTTAACTCAGTGTTGTTGTTGTGTTTTTTTAAGGGAGTTCACAACCCAGTGGGTCATGTTATGCTAGCTACATCCATTCTTTGTGTACAGTTTATACATATTATACATCCAGCATTTATTGATAAGCATCATTTTTAACTTGGATTTTAGCAGTAGCTAATAAATGTTTAATTCACATTTATTCTCTCCTCCTCTTAGCCTTCTTTCTTGTCTATTTTGCTTAGGAAATTACACTAAATGGAAGTTCTCAGCCATGCTCTTAATCTTTGAATTCATGTGGTCGCAATGGCACAGGTGCATAAACTCAAGCATGTAACCATGACAACCTGCCTTTACATTTGTGAAACACAGGGTGATTCTAAAGAGCTCAGTGAACTTGAGCATGCTCCTGTAATAGGATGCCATCGTTGCAGGAAGTCAGTATGTTCCTCGATCAAATGCAAGTTGTATTATTACAAAGTAAAAGCGTGCAGGAACGACAGCAACTCGCCCGACGCATACAGTGCATAAAAATCACCAACCTTCAGATTTCCTGGGGCATTGTTACACGTGATACTGGGCTGCCTAGAGCGTCTCCAGTTAGTGACCATCAAGTCTGCACTGCAGCTGGTTGACTGGTATATCAGAGCTTTTCACCTGCTGCTGCCAAAGATGATACGATGGAAGCAGTGAGGGTGAGCCAAAACAGTAAAGTTACAAAGCAGACCGCTTAGCAATGAGATGAAGCACCTTATAAAACCCGTGAGAGTGAAGCAGAGCTGCAGCGTCATAACTCTCTGCAGGTTTATCTATGAAAGAATTACTTAGCTTACTTAAGATGATACTATACAGCTCAAAAAAGCGTAAAAGTGTAAGAATACAAATATTTTTTACATGTTATTTTTTTTACAGGTTAGCAGCTCGAACATCATAAAACTTTAGACCTATCTTCAAGTTTGAAGACACATTCTGAGGGAACGAGGTCAAACCAAACCCTCGAACCTCCCGTCAGCTGGACACAAGCTTCCAAACCAATGTGACCCAGCCAATCAGACATGAGAACCAGCACCGTGTGTATCAGAAGAGGCATTTGATCATGCAGTGTGTGTGTGTGTGTGTGTGTGTGTGTGTGTGTGTTGAGAGGCAATAAATGTCACTGATTGCTGGCGTGATAATGGGCAGGTTGAGAATCACTTCAGACAAGTGATGAAGGTTAAAGAGCTCTCTCTCTCTCTCTGCCTCCTTTTAACAGCTGAAAGATTTGCAGGATGTACAGAAATTTGCTGCTGTGTGTGTGTGTGTGTGTGTGTGTGTGTGTGTGTGTGTGAGAGAGAGAGAGAGAGAGAGAGCTAATAGATCAGCCGCTCGTTAAAAAGCCTGGTCCTGGTACCAATTTATCGCCGTGTAGACTGACAAAGGGGAGGGTCAGAAGTTGAGTCCAGTCTTTGATCGACTGCAGGAGCGAGTTATTAGTAAACCTTTCATTCTGTCGTTCCTGCGCACTGCTTTTTCTCTTTTACGGATAATTTAGAGTGATGGCTTGACTAACACTTATGTCACTGTAGCCGGCATGTAGACTTATGCCATCAGAAACAATACGAAGGTGTCATTAGTCTTGTAAACACTAGAATAACATTAATCATTAGAAAGTGATTGAGTGATTGGAGATAACAGCCTCGTAGTGTCATTATTATTAGTGTAATTTGCTCTTTGAGGAAAACAAATCATTAATTACTACTAACTCTAATATCTGTTTCCTGTTTCTAGCTTCGCAATGTGTCCCGAATGTGCATCTGCTGATCAATTTCAAGTCAATGAGGCGTAATGATGAGAAATTCGTGGCATGAGAACTGACGAGGTGACAGTTATTAGAATAATGTTTATAATTACAAAAACAGAAATGTTCACGACTCTCTGACAGCGTGATGCACGAGCCACGTGTCAGGATAAGGTCGGATCACATTCTCCATCAAAACCACAGGCGGTTATAACTGCCATCGCTTTTTTCTGGTTTCAGACTTTGCATCAGATTTAGGAGCTTGCTCCCATTTAACCACAGCAGCACCAGTGAGCTCCATCCTTGGGTGTTCAGATGATAAGTGCCGGCTTGCAGGTCATCCAAAAGCTGTTGGGTGGCGTTTTAAGGTTTTAACCCAGCTATTTCTTTATGGATTTTGAAGCTACAATCATGTATTGTATATTAAAGCTGGGCATGACATCATCCCTTGATTTAGCTTTGAATTGAACAACATGCACTAAAAACGTGACCTCATTTGGATGAACGTGGTTATGGATAGCAAGCTTCAACTGTAAAGTCTATGGAAGCACCACATAAACACAGACAGCTGCTAATTGTTGCTAAGAAACATAGAAATAATTCATTTGCTTTATATTACTGCTCAACATCCCCTGAGATCACAGCACTGAACTTGCCAGTTACCTATATAAGATTAAAAGTTGCATTTACACGTCTCCATATTTGCATTTTATGATGACTCTCCTCTTCTTTTGTGTAACAAACTAAAAGTGACCTGTTAAAAGTTACAGACTGCTCTGTGTGAACTGAAGTCAAGCATTTGTTGTGCAGGTGCTCATGAAAAAGCACCTATCTGCACATCATGCAGCTATTGAAGAACTTATGTAACACGAAAACATTACATTTCTGAAATATGCAGCTCTCACCGTATTAGCAGCACAGGAACTTGTGGTGGTAGACTGTACATAAAAGATGGATGCATCTTCCCGGTCCAAAAAGTGAAGCTGGTGTTGAAATGCCTTACACCTGCATTCCTTGTAATGGCCAGCAGGCACTGGCTACTGTAACAGCCAAACAACCAATGAGAAACTTGCTCTGTGACCTCAGTGGACACTTTCTTGGTCTCGGTATCTGTTTGGGGTTATATTAAAGACAACACAAGGTTCATTTTGTAAACAGTGCTCCCAATTAAAGGCACGAAGGAGGACATGCTCAGCAGCCGAATCCATCTTTTACAGTCTATGCTTCTACTCTGCTTCCACTGCTAAATCTGATACTGCATTACTGCCTCTTGTGTCACTGCTGGCAGCTGTGAGGAGTTTGTAGTGTAATATAAAAAAGAATGAAGAGTGAAAACATAACCCAATCCTGGATTGTTTGCCACAAGCATACACTTCAAGAAGCCCATTTTCTTGTGGTTCTTGCAGTTTCACCCGTCAACTTCTCGGCATTAGTTAAAGGTTTTATAACGTTATCAACCAGCTCCACTCATACAAACCTCAACAAACTCTCTCTACCCCTCAAGCGCTCTCTTAAAACCGAAATTCAGAAAAAGTCTTCAGCGGTGTGTGGTTCGTACACAGCTAGTTCACCAAATAATCAATTCACTTTTAAAATTCTGTTTATTTTTTAATCTTTTTATTGTTTTTACCGCTTAAAAAAAAGACTCCAGGAGGACAAACTTTGAATCCCTACTTTTCCAAATACTACATCATAATCTCAGTAATTTCCACCACATCCAGACGGGGCTGAACTAATGTTAAAAGTGCACCGTTAAATTGCAAATCTTATCCTCTGTCTCCTTGTGGGCTGCTGATCTCTGCGCTTCACTCCTTGACCTGTAATATTAATTTAAAAATGATTTAAATGAAGTGAGTATAACAGTTTAATTTCTCTGTGTGTAAGCTTCCCTCTAAGGGTTCATTCTTGGTTCAGCATTACACTTAGCAGCATTTCTCTTACACCACACACACACACACAAGCTCAGGGTCTCCAACTGAGGAAGAGGAGAGGCTACTAGGGAGGAGAGGAGAGCAGTAACAGAGATGAAGGGGAGGAGGAGGAGAGGATTCATATAGATTTGATAGATTGGAAGCTTGAGGCCGAGAGAACACCTGAGGGAAGAGAAAAATAAATTGGATGGAGAGAGAGAGCGAGAGTGAGCAAGAGAGGTAGGGAAAGAAATGGGAGAGAAAGACAATAGCTGCATGAAATTGGATTGAGAGAGAAACAAAATGAGAGATAACAAGCAGAGGACAGAAGGCAGAAAGAGAGACAGGAAAGAAAATCTGGAAAAGGGTAGAGGATGAAAGAGACGAGGACGAAGCAGGAAAGAGGGAATGTGGAAAAACAGTTTTTAAAGGAAAGAAAGAAAACACGACAGAAAATAGAATATTATTTATTGTCACTTCACAGGTATGATGACATTTGCATGGTTTCTGTCATATAGACATGAATAGAGACGTAAATAAAAAAATATATATGTGAATTAATAAAGCATTATGAACTGACTGTTCCACCAAGTGTGACTTTAAGAAAAGCAAGAAACTGAATAAATTTAAGAATTAAATCTAAAAGAAAAAAAGGTGTGAAAGACAAACAGAGATTTAGAGGTGAAGGAGAGCGAGAGGGAGAGACAGAGAGACATAGAGAGTGAATAAAGAAATGCCGGCAGTGCTTGGCCAGCAAATTATTTGCAGAGCTACAGATTTCCAGGCTGCCTTGTTGGCCTTCCTGCATGTCTGTCACCCTGTGTGTGTGTGCGTGTGTGTGTGTGTTTCTAAGGGGGCTTGTGTGTTGAGGTGTGTCGACCACGTACACATGTGCATCTGTGCTTGTCTGTGCTAGGCAGGCTTGAACATCACCACATATGCTGACGTGTGCGTGTGCGTGTGTTTGCATGTGCATACACTCCCAGGTTATTTTTACCCTTCCATTTAAAATCTGCTTGGGGATGCAGAAGCACAGGAAGTGAGTGTCGTCTCACTTTTCCTCCAAGCGAGCTTCAGTTCTCCTCCACGTCCCGTCTGCTTGTTGTACTACTACCACTGTCTGCCATCCTCTTCTCCCATGATGCATCAGGCCTGCCTCCTATATACAGAGACAGAGATGAAATGTATGTACACCCAAAAACCATTTAAAGAAAATTCACTTGTATCTGTAGCCGATGATGACTCATCTCACACCAGAAAAATTAGGTGAAAACCACAAACTGTAGCTTAAGGAAAATATATTTCATACAAATATACAGATTATTTTGTTTTCAGCTCTGATGATTATGAATATGTTGGATGATTAGGACAGCGGCCAAGTTTCCTCTGAGTGCAGATTTCTAACACAGTGAGCAACATGAATGTTTCAGATGTCACATTTTTGTGTTTAGGTGAAAACAGATGTTTAAAGCGATTCTTGCGAAAGTCATTTTTGCTTTTTGCCTTATTTATTTAAATAATGACATCAGCCTTTTACGAAGGGTTCATTGTAGACTCTACAAACATTCACTGCAGAAGTCTAAATCAGGCCTTTGATTGTGCTATTTCAGCTACTTTAACAGGCCACAGTTGCTGTATGCCTGCAAATCACTTTGCAACCCACCTACCAGCTCATGGTATGTGTGTGATTTAACTAGTGTTGTGTCCACCGTCAGTCATGTTTCTCTCCTGTTTTAATGAGGAGATCTTGCAGTTGCCACACCACAGAGCTGTACACCTGGATATAAATGACTACAGGTGGTATAACAATACTGAAACTACAGTTTAAAATCATTGTAGTGCCTCCTGTCTGTTTTCCATAAAGTTAGCCTGTTTTTTTCTTTGCTAATACATCATCACTTTAACACAGACGTTATTTTGCACCACGTGTAAAAAAAATATCAGATTTCATATCGTCACTTGTCACTAAATAAAAATAATACTGCTCACCTGTATAGACCATTTGAACCATTGTAACCAAAACTGTCACTGATGGCAAACAAACAACAGCAGGACGTCAGAGCAGAGCGGTGACAGCTGAGGATGAAGATGTTTTCCTCTGAGGTGTTTTTGTCCTCTCGGGAGAGCGGCATGTTGAGGTTTCATGTAATTCAGCCTTTATCCCTGCTGTACGCTACAGTCTGCTTCTCACTATGTTCATGCACAGAGCTGGAAATCAGATTATTCACATTTGCTAGAGACGCCAAAATAAGTGGGAAATAAAATGTTTACATCAAGTGATAAAATCTATTGTGAAATCTTTTTATTTCTTATTCTCAACAGGAGAAAGTCTTTATTTTAGAATACAAATGAAAAGGGAACCATTCACTCAAATTACAGATCGGTTTTAGTGGCGTTTTTCTGTTGATTAGAGATCCATGCAGGGTGTATTTACTGGAACTTTTCTTTTTAACACTTTATTTTTATTGGTAGTTTGGTTTTGTTTTGTTTTTTTACAAAACACTCAGACCCTTAATAAGTACAGAGTATCTAGGCTAGCAGAGACGCATTAAAAAAAAGATACATCCATTTAAGGTACAATCAAATCAAATAGGTGAATTAGAGCAATGATAAATTTGGTACCAGAATTTATAATAGTTTTCCATTCAGGTAAAGGTCCCATTTTTTCCAGTACTTCTCAAATTTATCAGCAGCAAGTCTTAATGAAAAAGTCAGTCCCTCCATTGTGTAAATTTCCTTGATAACGCCTGTCCAGTCCAAAAATGACGGTGGATCCACGTTTAGCCATTTGCGAGTTATGGCTTTCTTTGCACCAGCCAATAGTATTATAAAAGATATTTGTCAGATTTCCTCACTCCTTGGGGCAAATCACATAGATAAAACACAGTGAAATCAGGGGCCAAGTTCAAGCCCATCATGGTATTGATTTCTGTTATAGCTTCTAGGATTAACTGGAAGTTTTTTGCTGTTAAGCTTTTGAAATCTATTCTTTTTTATACTCTGATGGGAACAGAGCCAAATATAACCAGGGCCAGTGTGTTTGTGTGTTAGCAGAATCCCAACGAGGTCACGTCTGCCTCTAATACTCTTACGTATTTCACTTGTTGACCCCTGACAGAAGCTCTTGAGTTTGTTCACCTGATGTCATTTATCAGAAAATTCTTCTATTTTCTACTACTAATCTACTTCTGGGTCACTCTGCTGCAGTGTCTGTGTGGCATTCAACTTAGCCAAGAGACATAACTTCTCCTGGGTTTGCCCCGGGGTCTCCTCCCATGCCTGAAACACCTCACCTAGACGCCCCCAGAAGGCATCCTAATCATATGCTGGAACCAGCTCAGTTCCTTTTGAGAGCAGAGGAGCAATGGCTCTACTTTGAGCTCCTCCTGCAGGCCAGACCTGCTGACTCTGTCTCTGAGAGTGAGCTCAGACAATTTTATAGCCGCTGTTTGTATCTACACTCATTTTCTTTTTGGTCACCACCCATGGCTGTCGGTGGGGGTCAGAAGGATGCTTTAGATTCACTGCAGACAAATTCCCCAAACCGTCTCTCAATCTCTTGCTCCACACTTGTGAACAAGACTACCAGATTTTTGAACGCCTTCAGCTGAGGCGCCAGCTCATCCCCAGCTGCGAACAAGCAGTCCACCTTTTTCTGGCTGAGAGCCACAAACCCAGACTAGGAAGCTTACACTCTCATCCCCGATGACTTTTCAGTCAGCTGCAAATGCCCCAGTTCAAGCTCGAGGTCACTGCTGGATGAAGCCAGTGCACAGCAGAGCAGAAGAACAGTGTGTGACTTCTAATTCTAGTCAGTAGAAATCTGACTTGCTCTGATAACATATCTCAGAGACGCAGGAATAATAAGGAAAGATCATACATGGAGATCCCAGTCTGTATCTGGTGCTAGAAAACCCCTCGTGTGATTTTAGAAAGGATGCCAAGCACGGCCCTTTTCAGTAAAGAGGCCACTTTTTTCGAAGCTTAAGAATAGTTTCACTTTCATCAGTTTATCCAGTTTTCATCAGTCATTTTTTCCCAGTTTTTCCCAAACATTTTCCAGTCTTGCTTGGTGAAAATGTCATGTATGTTCATCCATAAAGCCCAAACTTTTACTTTGCCACTACAGTTTTTAAAGTTATTATTGGTTTATTTTTGGGTTGACTTTCACGTTGTAACTAAAAACAAAGGCTGATGTTTAATGGGATAAATCACCGCCCTTAAACCTCTTTCTCTCACCCTCAGATACATCCACGCCCTCTACCTGGGTGCCAAGAGCCGCTGGAACAGCAACGGGCCCCGCCGCCAGTTCCACTGGAGGCTGATGTTTGAGAGCGCTGACATCACCATGCTCCGCCTCCTGGAGGCCTTCCTGAAGTCGGCTCCACAGCTCGTTCTGCAGCTGAGCATCATGGTCCATGAAAGCGGTGTTCTGCCTCTGCAAGGTGACGCATTCAGCTGTCTTCTCCTTTTTCAAAGATTTTTAAAATTCTTGTTCTTAGAGTGAATGATATACAGCTTTATTGTGCTTTTTTTAGCCATCATTACCAGTGGCTATCATAAGACAAGGCAAAGTTTTCTGCTGAGATTGGGCAAACAGCACTATTGCTGCAAAGACCAAGACGTGTAATAGACGAAGAAGCAGAGGGTCAAAGTTAAAGCAGGAAATCAGTCTATAAACTTACTTGATTTGAGCTAAGAAATAAGAACCAAACAGTAATAAAGCAAACTTATTCTGTGTGTGTGAATGTGTGAGTGTGTGATATCACTAGGAGAATCTATGCTTTATTCATGCACCTCTTACAAGAAGCAGATTGGCCTTTGATGAATAAAACAAAACAGTCTCTCTCCCCCGCTCTCTCTCTCTCTCTCTCTGTGTGTGTGTGTGTGTTCACTTCAGTACTTTTCACACTCCGTGTTCACACACACCTGGCGGGCACCAGCAGCAGCAGAAGACAAGTGTCAGAAACATATTTAAATAGCACAAAACACACAGCTGACTCATAAAACCCACAACGCACACATGTAGTCTGCAGAATCCAAAAAACTAACTTCCTGCATTTGAATATCTTTAAAGTTCACCTTTGCTCTCCTCCTACGACTCTGTGTTCAGTTACAGACGAGTGGAGGGCAAACATCTGTGCGAGGCGCAGCCATGGCTGCAGTGGACGCAGGGCGCACCGACTGTGCTCAGCGTAGCAGCGATATCGACGTGCATGGCTGCAGTGACAACACAGAGTCTGCGTCTCTGCAGGAAACATAGCACATCTGCTTTGACATTCATTAGAAGACGACTTACGGCCCTTTGAGAGTGTAACACTGTGTTATTTTAATATTTCATGTTAAAAAAACAAAAATGTTTAAATCCAAATCCCCGTACAGTCAAAGATCAGTAATATAATCCAGTCTTCTAATGCACGTTGTGTGAATATCACAGTTTAGATTGTTATGCTTAACTGGTGAGCTCACAGATTACACTCGTTCAGAAAATCACAATGAAGTCATCAGTTAATAAGAAATGGCATATTTAACAAAATAAAATCCCGTGATTTGTTCTGTAAAGTTTAAAAAAGTGGATCGAGTGCAGAAAGTAGTTATTAGGAAAAAACCTGTATGTTAATAACAGCTAAAAATAATAAAAACTGCTGAACAGTGATGGCATAAAAACATGAAACTACATCAAAATAATAATAAGCACCGGAGCTGATCAGACTAGAGACACAAAGACACGATGTGCACCAGAAGATAAAGCCTCATCACAATAAAATATTCAAGTGATTAACAAGTACCTCAATTTACTACTTAAGTACTCTTCCTGAGTAAATATACCTGATTACAGTACAATTTAGCCTTTGAAAGCATGTTTTTATAGGGAACCTATTGTGTGCAGTAGCTACAGTAGCTTTGCATAAGTTGCTACATCATAATCAGTCATAAACATGGACTCTGAAGTGTGTGAATGCAGTTACTCGAGAATCAGGCGATGTAGGATTTTCAAATTCTTAAAATAGGAGCATCTAATAAAAGTCTCACAAGTTTTAATCCCGGTGACCTTGACCATGTAAGACGTCACCTTTCCTGCAAATCACCCAGCATTCTGAAATTTATGCCATAGGTGTGTGACCTAGGAAGCTGAGGGGCTCTCATTAAACGAGCTGTGGTAGCTCCCATCTTCCTCTCTTTAAGACAACTTTCTTCTGATTGGCTGCCCCCTAAAAAAAGGGGTGAGTGGGCGTGGCTTCTGTGCTCACAGCCAGAGCTGTGCTCACTGAGACGACCGTATTAGGTTTAACCACTCTTTATGACATCATTCATATTAAGGATGAGGAAGAACTGTGACTCTCAAGCATTATTCATACACACACCTGCGTTATTTGTGGGTTTATTTAGGTTTATTATGAGAGCTTTAACATTTTGAGCAGTATGTGTGAAAAAACTGGGAAATGTATAATAGATGCTTTTTAACCTCGAACCGTCCTTTGTGTCCCTCCTTACCAAACATCCTTTATCTCATAGTCTAAAAGCGAAACTCCTCTCAGAGATAAACGTGTCCGAGCTCTCACACACAAATATCCCTGTCTACTTTGACCTACCATCTGTTAAAAAGCATTCATGTTTTTTAATGTGGGCACTCATACATACGCTCCTGCAGTGCCGGCAGTACTGAAGAGCTGAGAAGATTCACCATCATTGCACTATCATTATCCATTATCATTTTATCTGTCACACGAATTGAGTGTCGGTGTAGCCAATTAATCATTCAAGTCATCTGTTAAGGACAAATCCCAAACATTGGCTGGTCCCAGTTCCTCCAAATGCTGAGCTTTCCAAGCGTAACAAACTGCATCTGTCACTGTTTAGTCATAATTCCCTTTGGTTTGGGTTCATTTATTGCATGGATGTTTTAGTGTATTTTCTCAAGCTATGCTTCAGGATAGTTGCTGCGTTGCTAACCTGATTTATAAATTTGGTTGTGATTTATCAGCTACAGTAATGGAGGCAATTGTTGATTGAGAGAACAGGCTGCGGTTGGATTAAGTTCATCTCAGTTTGTAGACAGGTGATCTTGAAAAGGTGATTTTCCGATTACTTATTTATTTTTGCTTTTATTTTCTAATCTATTTCTCTTCCAGCTACAGTAACTTTAACATGATCAATGTTCCTCCTCCAGAACACTGATAGCTCCATCTCCATATTTTCCCTTAATATGAAATGTACCACTCCACTCCGATTGGGGGTTTTCTTTATCAGACTTGTTTTTCATGCTCGCAAATTTCCAATTTTGTTTCTATCTGCTGTGTTTAATCTCTACTCCAAACCATTTTTTTGGCCACAATTACCTGGGCAGTCCGGAGAGCGAAGAAGACTCGATCCTGAAGTGCTTTCACCCTTTGAAAGCAATTCCCTGTGATTTTATCCCAGGAAACAATCATTTTCCTGTTTTTTTTCTTCTTCTTTTTTTTGCATCCCCATCCACTAGGCGATTCATTGCAGATCTCTCATTGTTTATAGACAACATCATCCGTTCCTTGAAATCCCGGGGGAGATGGTCTGGGGTCAAACGTTTGGCTCTCTCAACTTTTAGAGATTAGAGACACTGTTTGGATCCCAGAATCCACATTAGCTAAATGAACCCACTGATCACTGACATTGTTACTAAAATCTGAAACAAATCGATTTACACACAAACAGGTTGTTGTTGTTTTTTGCAATTTTAATTTGCAAAGGGGTAAAAGAACAAATAAGGAACATGGCAGCATGGCTTTTGACAACAAATAATAGAACCATTTATAGAAACTCGCCATGGTCAAAGAATTGAGTCAGAGCCTTCCATTCAAAGACGGCTTGTACAGTTGACTTATTACGATCTTATAAAGACTGTATAAAGACGAAACATGATGCCACGGACACATCAGTAAGGCCAGCTTCACACAGAGAAGGGCACAATCATAAAATGTTCCATCACATTGATGGCACTTTAAAACCAACAAAAACTACATAGAATAAAGAACGCTTAAACATTTCTCCAACATCTTAGAATTTGAAAAAACGAATCATGTCATTGGTTTTCTTCCAGGTCACGGTCATGGTGGCTGCAACCTAAGTGAATACACCAAAACATCCAACTTTTTCAGGGCGTTATTGAAATGTTACCCAGCCAGCTGAGAAAAGTAGTTTCCTCCCATCAGGAAAAGTGCAGTAAAGTAAAATAACTGAACGATATGATCTGCTGCCTCTCCAGCGAGTCTCTCATCCTACAGCTGGATTCCACAGCCTTGGACTCAAGTTATCTTGAGTAATCTTGAGAGGTTGAAACATATAAAGCAGTTCTAAATGAGCCCATGTTAGAGTGGATCTCCACCGCAGAACAAAGACTACCGTTGCCAGCTGTGGTCCAAGATGGTCGACTGGAAGTGCGAATAAACTTGGGACGAGATCCTCTCAGCTGAAGCAGCTGAATGATATCAAAGACAGCAAGCAGGACTCTTGGAAACATTGGTTTCCAATAATGTTAATTATGTTAAATAGCACAGATGTAAAAACCCAAAGAGTTCAGTTCATGCAATACCAGATGTTTCAGTTTCTGTGAAATTCATTGGAGATCATTTCCTTTCCAAAATTAAAGCAGCTTAAGGGGAATGACTCATATATCAAATCAAAGTAGACAGAGGTTTGAAGTTTAAAGAACTCCCTTTCCTTTATTAATACATATATAGCATTTGTCTGGTGAAGGTAGCCCATAATTTTCTCTGTTCTTAATGCTGCTGAATCCTCTTGAGACATATTGTTTCAAGCAGGCTGTACAGTAAAGGAGTGACAGCTCTCTCCTTTAATCAGACCTCATTAAGGAAACACTCTGTGGTTTCTCTGGCCTGCCACTGGTCTGTGTTAAATTGTTTTTGTTCAAAGATGGAACAAAACCGTTGCTGTTTTGTCACGATATTTTCCATTTTCCAACCAAGCCGCACAGACGCCGAGAATGCTTCTGTTCGCAACGCTTGATGGTGTTTTAATAGTTTCAGCCATTTCCCCCCATTTCCATTCGTGTTAGACGAAACAAGCTGATGCATAAAGAGAGCCAAGTTTAGAAATAAGGAGACAAACTACAAACACTGCAAAACTGAAGACAAAAAGTATATTAAAAACCAAAGAAACATGTCACATGTAAACAAAAATATGTGCCTAGCGCTGTGTCCCTGCTGTGCTAGGAAAATCTTACATGTGCAACAGCATTTAAATTTAATAAAAGTGAAAAAGTAAAAAGAGATTTTAAACACAATAAGTTTTCTGACTTGTGAAAAAATGGCGCTCTCCAGCTGAGGACCAGTTCAAACTCTGCACCTCTGAGTCGACTTTAAACTTTCTTTTTAAGGTTGATCTCAGTTTTTAAGAGAAATATTTTAGAAAAATCTTCAGATTAATCAAATGCAAAGTCGGTGCCGCTCTTTCTCTGCTCACATTTTAATGCCTTCTCAGTGTGATTCACGGCTAATTTGAGACAAGGCTGCATGATTAACACGCATGAATATTTAATATGCTAAACTGTGCTCTGGGCGGTTCGCAGCAGGCCTGAAAGTTACATGTGCGGGCTAATGATTATTTGACTTCAGTAGAAACTGGTTCAAGTCCAGATAAATTTGACAGCCAGCAACCCTAACCCTTTTTTTGTGTTTGTCCTTATGTCAGTGAAGTTAAACCAGATGTCAGAGAAAGGTTTCAGCCATATTCCCAGTAAGTTCACTAATCTCATCCTTATTATTGTCCAAACCTCTCACATTCCCTATGCTGATCACTTGAACAACTCCAGCTCTGAATCCTGGAGTAATCCCAGACTTTCTAATCTTCCTGTTTCTGTTAGCAACCTGGGAGTGTCCCTTTCCTCATACAGTAGACTCATGAAGAGATCCCAGACGTCAGGACTTCCTTTGTCGATCCTCAGGATTATAGTACTCACTGTGGGAATGGATTGAGATCACTAGTAGACTTAGTAGTTATAAAACACATTTTACCTTTGCCTAAATCAAAATGAGAAAAAAGAACTGACTTTAGAAGATGACAGAGTTATTAAAATAAAAAGAAACAACTGGAAATGCTCCAGCAGGCCTCCACTCAGCACGGCGGGAAATAAATAAACACATTTTAAGCTCGGGGAACAAGCGTGGGGAAAAAAGAGAAAACTGTAGGAGCATGTTCAAAAAACGAAAGCCATACTACTGTAGGGTGAGATGGTTCTTAGTACTTCACATGTATTCCCACCTGAAGGATTAAAGCTGGGACTAAAGCTTTGTGACTCCAACTAAAAAAAGGCAAAACCATACCTGATTTAAAAAGGGCAACCTCCCCTGTGAGGTCTTCTGGTTGTGCTCCTCCGGATCAGTTTAAACAGTGCAGCTGTCTGTAGACGGCTCATTGTTTTCAGCACATCTATGTGATTATCTCTGATTTCACCAAAGATCTCAAGGATCAGTACTGGTGATGAGAAGTTGGCTGCTCCACATAGACTAAACTGCATTTTTCCTCACTGCTTAGCAGGTCACTGACGAGCATCATTACATTTACATTCACAAGAGTGCGCACCACGAACTCACACCAAAGCTGAGTGCTTGTAGCCGCAGTCTTGGGTCTCCACGTTTGACAATTTGGATCGCTGGGACTTTGTTTTTCTCCCCTAAACTTAAATTCAAGTTAAAAGCTGGAAGTTATTTGATCTGACTCTTGACCCACCAGGAGAGATTCAGTGTGCTTTCAAAATTGGACTCCCAAGCAGACGCCTAATACAGCAGCATTACTAAAAGAAGACCTTGATAAGAAAAGAAGGCACATTTTTATCAAGTACATTTTTTCTTAGTTACAGAACTCAGGGACCACATCTCAGACATTTCATAATACAAGCAATAAATCAGCTTACAATTACCTGACCACATTACTGAGCCACACGGGGCAATTTAAACTACCTCTGTTAGTTAACATTGAAGAATCCCTGATAGTGATTTTGATCCTTTGTTGTAAGTTGATCTTGTGCTGTCTGTGTTTCTTAGTCCAGTGTAGTGAAGCCTTTTAGTTGTGTGATTCTAGCCTCCTCTCGCCGTTTAGTTGTTTGTGTTTGTTGTTGTCCTTTCTTTGCCTTGTTTGGTGTTCATGCTTCAATCTGTTAATTTCTCGTCAGTTGTTGATATTCTGGTTAGTGTTACTCTCCTTTGCTAGTTAGCTGCATCTCGATGTGAGTTGTACATCATGCCTCTTGATTATGTTCAGCTGTCTCGTTACCCTCCTGTGTTCAGACCCCCATCAGCCTTCTGCGTGCAGCCTCGGGCTTCCCTTTGTTGCGTCATCTGTTTAGTCAGCGTACTTTGGCTGTCTGAGGCTCCTCGTGTTAGTCCCGGGATGCTCCTGTGACTATTGGATTTCAATTTGCTTGCGTTTTTGATTTTGTTTGGATTCTGAAATCAGCCTGATAAACGGCTCACCTTTTATTTGACATCTCAAACTCTTTTCTGCATCCGCACACCCCACAATCTACACACTGCGACATCCAAATTTAAGATGCAGTTTAAAGTTTCTCTTTCCAAGGTCAAAATTAAAATGCCACTTTTAGGGTTTTTTTCTCTTTTCTACCACTCTGCAGCATGTAATCTCCCTGCTCGGGTAGCTTTATAATTCTATTTAACAATATCACTGGTGTTGTTTATTATGAGCTATTCAGTCAAGTTAATAACTATAGTCCTCTTATGTTTCCCCCCCTCTGTCCAGGTCTATCTGCCTCGGCCTCCTTGGTCTCACTGGCCTGGATGATCGCCTCCTACCAGAAGGTCCTCCGTGACTCCCGTGACGACAAGCTGCCCATGTCCTACAAGGCCGTGATCGCCCAGATGCTGTGGCACTTCTTCACGATTGGGGCGAGGACCGTGGCCTTTGCTCTCTTCGCCTCCGTCTTCCAGCTCTACTTCGGCATATTCATCGTCAGCCACTGGTGCGCCATATGTGACCTGATGTTAAGAATCTGGACCCCAAATGGGAAGAATTAGACACCTGCTGCATTTTTTTTGTTATAGAGAGAAATCTATACTCTGTTCCAGTAATATTAGTCAACTTGCATTCCAACAGCAGGTAGACAAAAATCAAACTAAAGAAAGTCAAGTAATACAATATATAAAGAGCAAGTTTGGTAAATATATTCCCTTTATACATAAACCTTTTTAATCTGCTCGTTCTTGCTTGTTAAATCGCAGAAAACAGCTTCCTACACACTTTACAGGTTCTTCCCCCAAGCAGGGACATTTAGCAGGGCCTAATTTATAAAATACTTTCAGTGTTAATTGTAATTATTCATACAGCAGGTTTAGCAAATTGGTGCTGAAAGAATGTAGCCTTCTATAGGGAGAAGGTCAGTCTTAACGTTTTATCTCATGCCCAGCGATTATTTGCATTCGGGCATTCCTGTATGTGTTCGCTCTACTTTAAATGGCTTAGATGTGATATTCTGTGCCAGGAGCATTCATTAAATTCTCTAGAAATGGATTGCCTGATATCATCGCTTTGTGTTTAGGGATGTACTTTGAGGCACAACTGAGAGATTTATGTTATCTGTCTTGTATTGCCCCTTTGTCTTAGTGTTCATTTGTGACTTCCTGTACTCAAGGCAGCTATAATCAATATTTTTATATTACTGATATAAATCAAATGTGAAAACAATGGCACAATGTGAAAGGTGCTACTTGTGGTGAAGACCCTACAGAGCACTATCACCTGAATGTGCAACTCCCTCGGTTTTCGGGGCGTTGTTGCGAGCTGCATCGCATTGTTTGGCTGTTCAGCTCACGACTTTACTGGTTCATTTTTACTGCTCTCATACTGTGATTGTTCTCACAGCTTTTCTCAGTAACAAAGCTTTAAATATCCTCTCTTCACATCCTGCTCAGCACCAAACAGCATGCAGTCAGAGTTTGCAATTAGCTGGTGTACACTGAGAAGCAGTCAGCTTTTGAAGAGACCTTTAATTTCCCTCAGATGTTTGTGAAGTGCGCAGATTTTATTTAATAGATGAACACAGCCTCTGTGATGTCAGACACTGGTTTGTGGACAATGGAGAAATCGCTCAAATGAAACAAAATAGTGCTCGGTAACAGCTGCAAGCTTGTCCAGAAAATCAGCTGTTGCAGGCTTAAATAAATCTGGCATGTTGTTCGCTCGCATCACTTGGATACAGTAATTTGCAATTCTAAGGCAAAGACAAAATTCTGTGGATTTCTGTTAAATTATGTCAACAGCTGAGTTAATTTCACTTCTATTGGCCTCACAAACAAAGTTTACAGTAAAAAACAGTCCAAAAATATCTCATTAGTATTTTGACAGCTCTGGTGATTTTGAGCCTTTCCAATACTGGTTCTATAAACAAAGTATATCCTGACAGTGATGCTAATTGAAGGTTAGTTGGTCATTAGAATTACAAGTATTTGCCACTCGTAAACTTGTAAACAGAGAAAACAGAGAAGCTCGCCAAAAAGGTCGCTAAGCCCTCAGCTATGCAGACCTAGAGACTAATCGGCAACCAGTTTGTGAGTGGTTGCTGGAGTTTGTTGGCAGTTGTGAAAATGGTTTCAAATAGGGTGCTTTACCTGTAGTTTGCATGGAGGACATCATCATGTCTGCAAACATTTGCCATTTACTCTCAGAACTGTTGTAAAACTAGAAAACGTTTGATGGAAAATAGAGACAGTAAATGTTCCTCTTGAAAGTAAAAGTTGTGCAACCAACAGATTTCAAAATTATTTTGAAGGCGAACAGTCTCTGTTTCCAGTTTGTGGCACATTTTTCAGACACTACTGCATGCGAGTAGTTCACAATTGTTTGCTGACCAGTTGGTGTTTACTGACAACAATGGCAACCTGCTAGTTGCAACAAAGTTTTCATGGCTGCACTATATATCTCTTGTGACCAGTGGTTGCCAGATGGTCTCTAGGGCTGTTTGACTGGGGCATTATCTGGAGAGCACTGAAGCTCATGCCAGTCTTCTAGATTCTTATGTTTTGTATGATTTCATAATTGGTACTGCTGGGAGAACTAGAGGAAAAATGTGAGGGATCACAAGCATCTTTAGCAATCTTCCAGTGGGAATCATGACTGTCTTCAATTTTAAAACTTGGGCAATAAAGACAAATAAACTGAAACTCAGTTCCTACAAAACTGACTGCAAATGTCAGTGTCTATAAGTTAAGAAATGTGTTATGTTTGCAGATTCCTTATGTACATCTGTTATCTACAGTAGCTTATTAACACATAGGCTAGCATTAGCTTTCTAACAGCTGACTGTAGGGTCCTAAAATAATCTTTTGACATAGAAACATTTTATGCCACTTTGTTGGCGTTCTGAAGCATGTTCTGGGCTAATCTATTTTCCTTTTCAAAGAGTGCAAAGTTATAAAATACTATTACAACCTGATTGAAATTTTGCAAAAGAATCTGTATATCATATCTTATTATAAGGCCCATGCGCATTGTTGTCGAGACTAGCTGTATTGTTGTGTTGTCTTTCCAGGTGTGTCATGACCTTTTGGATTATCCAAGGTGAGACTGACTTCTGCATGTCCAAGTGGGAGGAGATCATCTACAACATGGTGGTGGGCATCATTTACATCTTCTGCTGGTTCAATGTCAAAGAGGGCCCCAGCCGTTTCCGTATGACTGTCTACTACTCTGTGACACTGGCTGAGAACGTGGCGCTGACTGCCGCCTGGTACACCTACCGTGACCCACAAACGGCCGATTCTTCTGCCCTGGTGGTTGTATGTCTGGTGGCCTGCAGCTTTGCCCTGGGAACCTTCTTCATGTTGGTGTACTACTGCTGGCTGCACCCAGATGGGCCTGTTCTAGGCTCACAGTGGGGAGGATGTGTTGACGAGGGCGTGGTAGGTTCAGGAGGGGTGGCGGGAGTGATTGATGCTTGCCTTACTCCATCACAAGGATCCCAAACGGATATAGTCATTACCAGTCCTCCAAGGACTCTGCCCAGGACTAAAGACACAGGGGAGCCAGTTCCCGGGGAGCGAGAAAGGGACAGGGAGAGGGACAGAGACAGTTGCCTGCCTGTCTTCCAGGTACGTCCCTCCCCATCCTCCTCTCCTGCACTCCTTCACAGGACCTCCTCGTCATCTCGTGCACATGAGGGACCCGTGATCCGGATCGACCTCCCGAGAAAGCGATACCCAGCATGGGATGCGCACTTTATCGATCGACGTCTGCGCAAGACCATTCTGCTTCTGGAGACCACATCAGGCATCAGCCCCCGGATACAGTACAGGAGCAGCATGATGGGCAGCAAAGAGGTATTGGAATATGAGACAACTGTTTAAGCCAACAGTGGCTTTTAAACTTATAAACGCAGTCTGGGACCAAGGCTCAGCCTGAGATCAGTTCTCATCCCAGGACTATCTACGCCAAGAGAAGCACGAAAAGAAGATGCTGTGTGTCGGGCAGCTCTTTGAGAGGCTGTCAAAACTTGATTGTAAAATGTGAAGCGCAATCTGGGACCAAAGCAGTCCGGGAGTAAGTAGCATGAATGAGCCATGGGAAGTCAGCGGAGTAATGCTGAACTGGGATAATCTTCGAATTTTTTTTTCTAAAAGTTTTGAGGGAAGGGAAATATCCCTCATCCTGGGACCAAGGTGTGTTAGATTTTGTTTTATCCTGCACGGTCAGTACAAGAAGTAAAATAATTTGCAAGAAATTAAGTTGTGAAGTTTGAGATAATTGAGAAGCGGTCGGCTGCATGAACTTGAGCCTTTGACCCAAGAAAGACAACAGAGACTTTCCGAGGAATGTTTAGGAAACTAGAAATGCATGGGACATGCAATCAGTTTGGTTCGGTGTGATTTGGTTTTGTAAAGTCGGGACTTAAATTGAAAAAAGTCATTTTCCAGTCCTTCGTCAGACATTTGGTAACAAAGATATCTTCCTTTGCATCCAAAAAATAGACATTTTTTAACATCGCAATCACCAACTCATTGCGAACTTGTTATGTTTCATACTTTGAGAATCACAGTAACATGGAAGAACACATGCATATAAAGTCGTGCATTTCTTTTAGCAAGAATAAAACACAACAATATTTGCTAATTTGTGTCCAATTATGACACCAAAAGGTTGCATGTCCCTCACAACCATCCGTCAGTCGTGTCCCAAAAGAAACGTAATCTTGTACGCTTGGCTCCGATCTCATGCGACCACGATGATGGAAATGTAGGCCTGACATCTACATGTGATATATTCACTCATCCATATGTGTTATGATAGCAGCCATAGCAAAAGTCTCCCTGTTTACATCCCAGCTGCGCTGTCAATGCCCGACACGAGAAAGGACTCGTCTGGAAAAACTAAATCAGGACTAAATGTGAGGATGTGAAAGTGGGCAACTTCTGCCATGGCTCCCACCATATGGCATGCTGTAACTCACCACAAACAGGCCTGTGATGTACAGTTGAATAAATACAGATGTCAGATATAAGCTGTTATAATAAGCTGTAGTTAGACGAATGACTTTTGAGTGAAAAAGCTTCATTTTCTTGTGAAATTCTAAATCTCATCCAAAGTTTTTCAGAACTCGTAACATGTAGAATATGAAGGTTTCCACAAACAACATTTTTCAAAGAAAACAGTGAGAAATTACTCTTTACGGTATCAACACTACTTTGCTGAATACATTTAACAGTGAATAACAGACATTTGCTCAAAGCAAACTGAATACGAACAATTAAAGATGCAAAGCACCTTCATGTTTTATTAAGCTAGCTAGTCAGCATTAGGTGCCGTTTCTTCTCAGAAACAAGATGTTGGCAAGGGTCGAGTGAAAGGTGGCGCTGTTTACAAAATAAATCCACAATCAGGTCTTTGATTTAAAGATTTCTGAAGATTTGAATTCAGACTGATGTCTGCATAAGAATAAGAAGAATCTGAAATCTGGAAGCAGATGCTTTTGTTTTCTGTTTGTAGTCAATTTGTAGTCCTGTTGGTCTTCTATTAAATTAGCACAGGGCCTTGGTTGCATACAGGTAAACAGTCTGTCCATAGACCAAATAAGGGATTGAATTTTGGCAAATGCAATCTCAAAACAATCAGTTCTAAAATTAATCTGCAATAGTAAACAAAGACTTCTGGACAGAGCAGGAAATCCTGGCTCAGATATCCATTAGCTGCTGCTCTGGATATCCTTATGTACCCCTGCCCCCAAAGGCTGATAGATTTGCAGTACGTTTGTTGAATAGAAAGGAAAAGCAGATTGGCATAGAAATTCTCTTTGCACCTTTAAACTCTTGTTGCGATGACCTGCAGCAGGAAGATACACCTTGAACATATCCAGCAGAGCTGATCAGTAAGCAGCTTCAGAGGTCGAAGTTTAAATGCTGCTGCTCCCAGGTGTGGATGTGTTGATATTAATTAGAAGCTGCTGGATGCTGAAAGAATCACGCAGGGTCAGCAATACCACCCAAAGGAATAACAGTTAAAAGGAAATATAATATGCTTTGATGCAATATAAAATAGTTGCATCAAAGCCAGCATTTGTCCTCTTGCATTTTACACAACAGCTTTCTCTCCGGCAGCCTCTCTTTGAAGTTCTTTTCAAAGACGTTCTTTCTCCTTTTACTTAAAAGCCTTTAGGGTTAGTCTGTGCATTTAAGGTGATCTGATCTTTATGGCCATCCCAGAAATACTTCAACCTATGCTGTGGTTTTATTTTAAGGATAGCTGATGTAGAAAACATTACATTATGTGACCCAGATGCATATTAAGAAGTATGTTGATGAAAGCGCTTTTCAAAATGCATTTAGTGCACCATGCAGTGATGAAGACTAGCTGCTCATGATGCCAGTTTAACTGATTTATTAACCTTAGGACTTGGAATTGGAAGATCTTTAAAATAATAATAATACAATTTATGAAGTGATGCTAGATATTGACTGGGGATGGCACAAAACAAAACAAAACCAAGGCACTCTGTTTTCAAGTACAACGATGATTTATTCTACAAGCTTTCTGGCAAAGTCAGACAATACAATGGGGCAAAAAAGTATTTAGTCAGCCACCGATTGTGCAAGTTCCCCCACTTAAAATGATGACAGAGGTCAGTAATTTGCACCAGAGGTACACTTCAACTGTGAGAGACAGAATGTGAAAAAAAAATCCATGAATTCACATGGTAGGATTTGTAAAGAATTTATTCGTAAATCAGGGTGGAAAATAAGTATTTGGTCACCTCAAACAAGGAAAATCTCTGGCTCTCACAGACCTGTAACGTCTTCTGTAAGAAGCTTTTCTGTCCCCCACTCGTTACCTGTATGAATGGCACCTGTTTGAACTCATCATCTGTATAAAAGACACCTGTCCACAGCCTCAAACAGTCCGACTCCAAACTCCGCCATGGCCAAGACCAAAGAGCTTTCGAAGGACACCAGGAAAAGTATTGTAGACCTGCACCAGACTGGGAAGAGTGAATCTACAATAGGCAAGCAGCTTGGTGTGAAAAAATCAACTGTGGGAGCAATCATCAGAAAATGGAAGACATACAAGACCACTGATAATCTCCCTCGATCTGGGGCTCCACGCAAGATCTCATCCCGTGGGGTCAAAATGATCATGAGAACGGTGAGCAAAGATCCCAGAACCACACGGGGGGACCTGGTGAATGACCTGCAGAGAGCTGGGACCAAAGTAACAAAGGTCACCATCAGTAACACACTACAACGGCAGGGAATCAAATCCCAGTGCCAGACGTGTTCCGCTGCTGAAGCCAGTGCATGTCCAGGCCCGTCTGAAGTTTGCCAGAGAGCACATGGATGATACAGCAGAGGATTGGGAGAATGTCATGTGGTCAGATGAAACCAAAGTAGAACTTTTTGGTATAAACTCAACTCGTCGTGTTTGGAGGAAGAAGAATACTGAGTTGCATCCCAAGAACACCATACCTACTGTGAAGCATGGGGGTGGAAACATCATGCTATGGGGCTGTTTTTCTGCCAAGGGGACAGGACGACTGATCCGTGTTAAGGACAGAATGAATGGGGCCATGTATCGTGAGATTTTGAGCCAAAACCTCCTTCCATCAGTGAGAACTTTGAAGATGAAACTAGGCTGGGTCTTCCAACATGACAATGATCCAAAACACACCGCCCGGGAAACAAAGGAGTGGCTCCGTAAGAAGCATTTGAAAGTCCCGAAGTGGCCTAGCCAGTCTCCAGACCTCAACCCCATAGAAAATCTGTGGCGGGAGTTGAAAGTCCGTGTTGCTCGGCGACAGCCCCAAAACATCACTGCTCTCGAGAAGATCTGTATGGAGGAATGGGCCAAAATACCAGCTACTGTGTGTGCAAACCTGGTAAAGACCTATAGTAAACGTTTGACCTCTGTTATTGCCAACAAAGGTTATGTTACAAAGTATTGAGTTGTATTTTTGTTATTGACCAAATACTTATTTTCCACCCTGATTTACGAATAAATTCTTTACAAATCCTACCATGTGGATTCATGGATTTTTTTTTCACATTCTGTCTCTCACAGTTGAAGTGTACCTCTGGTGCAAATTACTGACCTCTGTCATCATTTTAAGTGGGGGACCTTGCACAATCGGTGGCTGACTAAATACTTTTTTGCCCCACTGTATGTGTTGACTTTAAGTCTTCATCAGAGTCTAACGAACACGTGATTCGTCAACTTCACACCAAATACAAGCATTTGTATTTGAAACATAAACCCCATAGATGTTTGTGCACTTGCTCTGGTTTGACAAGTCTTCAGGGGATCTATATTTATGGCTAACAGCCACAAGCACAAAAAACTACTTGTATGGCACAAATGTCACAGTAAATACCACATTAAACAGCCACGAATTTGTGCCAACATTTAGACTGTAGTCCTTCAAAAAGCTCACCTGACAGATTATATCCGGAAAACATAACTTGTAATTAGATTACAAGTAGACAGGAGCAGTGTGCCCTTTACTTTTGGAGTTTCTTCCTGCTTCTGTTTCCAGTGTGGCTTCAATTCAACTGTATGCCGATTGTACACAAGTTTATTGTAATGTCTTGCAGGAATAAGCGTAGGAAAAATTACAGTCTCTTGTGTACTTTAGGTCAGTTGGTAGAGCAAATCGCTACGAGCAGCTTATATACTTGCTTTTTAGCAATCATGGTTAATGATGTACTTTGTGGTTACATATCCTGTATTAGACAAATAAGAGCCAAATCATCCCTGGCCAGTACCTGAATAACATCCTCTAGCACACCCAGTTTCTCTAAGCTTTTGCTGTGGTCTGTTTAATCTGCTGCTACTCATACTTCACTACCACACAATGTTTGTTTGGATCTTGTGGATGTGCTGCGACTATAAGACTGTGTATAAAAAATGAATGGCTGTTGTCATCTTTGCCTTTTGCGACCTGAGGTCCCGAGCCACGGTAGATCTGTCTTATGGGAAACTGGTCCAAGCACTTCGCTTCGGTCGGCTGCTTTAGAATGAATGCAGACTTCCACGTCCATCTTTCATATGCAGTCTATGGTTCTGCCAATTTCCCCAGAGCCCTTGAAGTCACATGTGCACGAGAGCCACCATAATATGCTAATGTGAAAGTGTCATACAACTAAACTTGAGGGGCTCTGCAACCTCACCCCTAAAATTCCACTGCAAACAACAAGTCCTCGAAGGCGTCGTAGGGATATGTGTAGTAGCCAGTTTAAAGCAAGTAAAGCAGTGCTCTGATGCTAACAAGGTTTGCAGGTATGCTAAAAAACTGTTACGTGTTTTTAACACCACAGCCGTTGGTGGTCCGAAAAATTCAGGAAAGCAAATTTTAAAGAAAAAAAAGAAAAAACAACAACAAAAAAAGTCTTGATAATTACAGTTTTCTTATCTGGACAGTGCTGTGTCCTACCTGAAGTTGTGGATGTTGGTACAATGGTGACAGTCATGGCGATGTTAATGGTGCTGAAAACAGTGACTCTGTGTCACACGTGATCATGTCATGTCGAACATGATGTTAACGGCTAATGTACAGACGATACATACGTCAACCACCCAGTCACGGGGCTGAGGGGCGGGCTTTCGCGTTCTCCGATTGGGTAATGAACCAGTACTTTGTTGTTGAGGTAAAATTATCAGTTAATAGTGGTGCGCTGATTATATATAGACTTGAACAAAAAAACATGTTTAAAAGTAAACAGTGAGTTAAAAAACTCAAATCATCTTTTATCAATTAATGCAAGTATTTATGTTTATTTATTTTTGTATTTGTTTTATATCTATTTATCTATTGTTTACTCACTTGGTGGCCATGTCTTTGGTATGACTCTTATATTGAGATGTAAAAACTGAAAATAGTTTTTCTTTTTTTTCTTGTTTTTTTTACTCATTCTCTATATCTGTATATATCAGAGTGATGCTATTCTAAGACGTGCGTGTATGAGTACGTGTGCTTTGGTTTGTATGTGTCGTATGTACAGTATGTCTGTAAGGATGTGCTCTTAGTTTTTTTTTTGATAATGCTGCTTAAACATCCTCCGAGTGAACGAGCAGAAAATAAACCAGTGGTGAAAATATCTATGACGATGTTAAAAAAGAACTCAACAAGCTGTGCTGATAACTGTAGATGGGAACAATACTGTAGTAAACATGGCTGAACGGCCAGCAAAATAAGCTCCCCGTGTGTGCTTGTGTCTCTTTTTCTCGTCTCCCTTTACAGGTTACATCTATATTTGCTCAAAATATAATAAACTCAAGATTTTACATAGATCTGCAGCTCAGTGTACATTACCGTGCTAACTTCTGGTGCAGACCTAACCTGCTCAGGGCCAGATTATGTTCTAGAGCAGGTACGAAATCATCTACTGCCCAATCACTTCTCTGGAAAATAGCGTCACTAGTTCTGGAGGACCTCATCGTTTTTTACAAGCATGTGAAGTCTTCCCTCGATGAGCATTAGTGATAAATGTACAACGGTTCGATTGTTATGTAAGTCTTGATACACAGTGGACCTATATGTACTTTTTTGCAGTACTTTTATCATATTTGCACATATAAACTCTGCATCTGTTATCGTAGTACTCCTACTCCTACAATGTTTGCTTTAAGAGTGTTGATTGAGAGACTAGAGAAGAGAGAGGTGGAGGTATGCTCTGGAGAGTGGAGGAACAAAAGCAAAACAGAATATGTGTGTAAAGGACAGGGAGACAGGTGTAACTGTGAACCTGCAAGCAGTGGAGGTTTAAATACCTGAGGCCAACCATACAAAGCAACAGACAGTCGCAAAGAGAGGTGAAGAAGAGAGTGCAGGCTGGGTGGAGTGGGTGGAGACGAGTGTCAGGGGGGATTTGTAGTGAAAGGGTAAGTTTACAAGATGATAGTGAGACCTAAGTATGGTTTAGAGACGGTGCATATACTGGATAAAGGATGATGAATAGGAAGCTGCCAGGTAGGAGGAAAAGAGGAAGACCACAGAGAAGATTCATGGATGAACTGCAGAGGTGTGGTGTGACAGAGGATCTGCCATGGCAACCCATAAAGAGGCGAGCCAAAAGAAAAAGAAGCTGACGCATTTGATTTAAAAAAATAGTTGTTCTTTAGACTTGTTTTCTGAGCATTAAACCACACAGATGCTGCAGCTGAAAGAATGAGGCTAAAACTGTCTTCTGTCAAATCCTCTCATGTCTTAATGAGCTGTGATACTTACAAAGTCCATTAACAGTCAGTATTCTCAGCTGCTTTCCTTTCTGCCTTTGAATAGCCAGGCTTTACACGTGTGACTGACCAATGCAAAGGACACACACATTCATGCTTTGCTCTCACACAAACTCACAATCTGCTGCAACTGCGATGCGTTCAACCTGTGTTATATGTTTGTAGCTTTACCTTTGTAAGATCAGCCGTTCTGCTGAGACTTTCTCTGTTTCTCTGCCACTTTTACATGATTGAGAAACCCTACGTTGACTTACTGAGTTTGTAACTACCTGTGCTTGACTGCGTAGACACATAACAGCATTATATTTTATTTATTAGATTTAAACTGTGTTATATTTAGGGGCATGTGTGACTGATTGGTACACAAGACTACAAAAGTTATTTCTACATAAATTTGACTGAAAACCTCTTGAAATTCCAACACAATGTAAAGAACAGAGAGCAGAGAAGCCAAAGAAATGAAAGTAAAATATTTGATTGTTTATTATAAACATTCTTACAGACACAATAAATGCTGCACCACATTTCCAAAGTCTTATTTCAAACCTGTTTCCTTGCATTAAATAAGTTGCAAACGGAGCTCAGTCTTTAATCGTCTAACGGGGATTTTCCAGAGTGAGGCGGAGCTGAAAGCGAAGCTGGCGCTCCACCAACCTCATTCTCCCGAATGGTCCCGCCTTCTTTCTCTCATTTCCTCTCGGCTCTACTCCTCTCGAGGAGGAAAGACGTACTTTGATCTCTCCATCTCTCTCGCATCGGCATCCCTACATCCCGAGGATTTGTTGTTTATTTGTTTGGCATCTCTGGAGGACCGGCGACCAAACTGTTTGTGTCTTTTTTATTTTCTTTGTTGTCTGTTTTTTCTTATCTTTTTCTTCTTTTTATTTACTTAGAAGAAAACATATTGTGTACATAGATGAGTATTCTTAATACTTCTTGTTCATTTGATCTCTTATTTCACCTTGTAAACTCCTTGCCTTCTTTACTCATTTCTGTCTAGTTTCTACTTCTCTGTTTTCAGTTTTCTACATGTCCATAATTCTTCTTTCTGTTTTTATTCATTTTTTCCTTTTAATTCCTCTTCTTATGTTCTTCCAACCTCCTCTATCCACCCTATTAGTGATTTTTCTATACTGTTTTAACCCTTGTACCTTTCTCCTTCACCTCCTATCTTTACTGATTTATTTCCTTCATTCTTTCTCTCTTCTTGTCCTCTTACCCTCTCTCTGTCATTGACCTTGTTTTTTACCTTGCCACCTTACGACTTAATTCACTGCTCCTTCCTGTCGGTCCTCATCTATCTGCCCACTCCCCTTACTTTCTTGCTCTTCAGCTACCCTCCCACCTTCCTCCTACTTTAAATTGTTGTCCTCTTTTATCTGAATCTCCACCATCATCCATTTCATCCTTCTCTCTTTCATCCTTTTTTCCTTCCTCTTCCTCTCGTCTCATCCTTCATGCAATTTTTGCCGCTTTTTTTTCTTCTCTTCTTGCGTCAGACTTCATGTTTGTGAAATGTTGGGTCTTTTAAGGATGCCGCTCCTTTGATTTCGCTCGCACAAACATTCACACAGATGTACATGAACACATTTACGTGGATTGCACCCGATGCACAAGCTCACACACACAAAGACACACAGTCTTTCAGAGATATACCATTGATGCAGTGCCAAAACATTTTAAGGTTTGAAGATTACAGCTGTATGATTGATGTGTGTGTGTGTGTGTGTGTGCGTGTGCGTCTGTGTGTGTGTGAAAGACAGAGAAAACATCAAGAGGAGTTGAATCCATGCAGATGTGAGTTTTTATTTCACTCACAAACTTGTGAGGGCACACGAGGCAATTTTGTGGTTATTGCTCATATCCATCCATCCATTCGCTTCCGCTTATCCTTTTCAGGGTCGCAGGGGGCGCTGGAGCCTATCCCAGCTTTCATAGGGCGAGAGGCGGGGTACACCCTGGATAGTTCGCCAGTCTGTCGCAGGGCCAACACACAGGGACAGACAACCATTCGCACTCACATTCACACCTAATGGCAATTTGGATTATCCAATTAACCTATCCCCACAAGCTGGGTGTCTTTGGGCGGTGGGAGGAAGCCGGAGTACGCAAACACGGGGAGAACATGCAAACTCCACACAGAAAGACCCCGGCCTGATGGTGGAATTGAACTCAGGACCATCTTGCTGTGCGGCAATAGTGCTAACCACCGTGCCACCGTGCCGCCTTATTGCTTATATTGGACTGTTATTTTGAAATCCTTCAAACTGCTGCTCGATAAGGTACAGGTAATGCTGAATATACACTAAGCAGCATTTCATTAGTTACACTGAGCCACTTATTTGCCATGAGAACGTCCTGGATTCTTCATGGCATGGATTTAACAAGGTGCTGAAGTCATTCTGCAGAGGATATGTTCCATATTGACATGATCACATGAGAAATCCCAAATGCTCTATTGAATTCATATCTGGTGACTGTTTGGTGGAGGCCGTTTGAGTCCCGTGAATGCTCTGCCAAGTACAAGAAACCAGTCTGAGAGGATTTGAGGTTTGAGACATTGTGTTACCTGCTAGAATCCTGCAGCCGTCCGATAGGCAGTGTTGCCACAGTTACTTTGAAAAAGTAAGATATTACGGACTACTGATTACTCCTTTCAAAAGTAACTTCGTTTCTTTACCGATTACTTTATTTTTAAAGTAACTAAGTTAGATTACTAGTTACTTTATTAGTTACTTTCAGAAGCTGCCAATAACACTCCCCACTGCCTCAACATAAAAACATCAACCGGTTTTGCCAATACTCACTTTATTGGAAGTGTATTTTAACAGTAATGTCAACAATATATCTGCTGACATTTGAAGTTGAACTTCCTGACAGAAATACTTGTTTGTATGAAAATAAAGACAGTCTTGTTACTTCATTTAACATAAATACTTTTTATTAAAAAACAAACAAACAAACAAAGAGTCTTTCTTGACTTCCCTTAAGATACTTTTTATACCATCCACATGTAAGCACTATTGTCCGCTTTTGTAACTTTGGACTAATCTTATGAAAAAAAAGAGACTGCAGGTCCAACTTAAATTGCTTTACTTCCTTGCAGGTAATTGATTTAAGTTAATCAACTTGAAAACTTTAATAAGTTTATTAAGTGACTTTGATAAACTTAATTCAATTACTTGTAAATAGTTATTTAAATTGGATTCCCTATTCTCTTTTTTTCAGTATATGTTGTCATCGCATGTTATGGGGGCAACAGACTGGAGCGAGTAAACCAGTGGTTGTACCTCATTAACAGAAGCTTCTCAAACCTTTTGTCAGAAAGTCGATTTCTTTTAGGCGTGAGCACCAAACCTCCCAGACTAAACAGTCGCTCCACAGGAGCATTTGATGGGGTTGGAGTGTTATACTTTTAAAAAATTGTCTTTATGCTTGAAAACGTATGCAGAATCTGAAGGTCGTAGCCTGACATCAGGTAGTCCATGACTTCTTTTTCTGCAGAATAGGTCTCCTCCTCTGGCTCTGCCTCAAAAGTGAAAAAGTCCATCTCACCTTGGCTGCTAGATGTAGTAGCACTGGGCACACTGGCAGGGTTTTTGCCAGAGGAGCAGTGGTGCAACACTCTGCTGTCAGAAGATGTTTTACTCGCTCCCTCCTTCCTGCATCTCTCAGCCATCGGAGTTTGAATTTTGGACAACTGGGAAGAGACAGCTGACCATCACTTTCATTCTCAGCCGAGAGGATTTCTGACAGATCAGAAAAAGTGACATCATCGTCTTTGGGGGTGGACTCTTCCTCCTCCGTCTCATCATCGGACTCCGTGACAGGATGATAAACTTGAAACGCCTTAACAAAGTTGGATCCATTATCAGTAACTGTTGCAACTACTTTGTTGAGTAATCCACAAGAGGAGTGAATGTTTTCGATTTCTGTACCAATGACATCATACGTGTGCCTACCACAAATTCGCCTACATGCTAATGCAACCTTGTGGCGCTCTAATGTGGTTCTACTGATCCAGTGCAGCGTTACTCCCATATAGCTTCTGTTGTTAGCAGTCCAAATATCCGCGGTAGTTGAAACAAAGTCAATCTCATTCAGTGCGGCCTTCAAATTTCTCTCCATTTCTGTAAACTCCTTCTCCAAGTAAGAAGTAAAAGTCGTTCGATGAGGCAGCTCGGCATTAACAGAAGTAGGGATCTTTTTTATTATGGCACCAAACGAGGGCGAGTCAACAGTGTTTATAGGTAGCATTTCTTCTACAATATACTGCGCGACCAACTTCTTCAATTCTTCATCACTTACTGGTTTTGCACCACAGTCCAACTTTTGTTGTTTGGGGGGTGTAGGACCTTCTGCGGAAGTCACGGCTCTCTGCTTCGGACCACTTGGTGGGACTCTCTCTGTGAGTTTGACTGTGCCGGGCTGCGACTCCAAATGTTTCTTATCACTGCCGATAGGCACAAAGGGATGGACATGATCAGCGACAATACACAGATCGGCTGGAGTATTTCAACTAAACTGTTACTAAGGGGCCCAAAGTATGTAAGAACAAAGCAAATAACAACAAAATCATTCCACCATGAGGGAGTTTATCCAGATTTTGACCTTAGTTTCTGAATGTTGGAACGGAAATCAAAACTCATAGAACAGACAAACTGTAGCCTCACGCTGCTGTTCTTAGCTGACAGGGCTGACATCTGCTGTGGTCTTCTGCTGCTGTATCCCATCTGTTTCAAGGTTCAACATGTGCCTCCAGCATGCTCTTTAGGGTACGTTGGTTGCAACAAGTAGTTGCAGACAACGTATCCCAAAGTAACTGAGTTACTGTTGTCTTCCTATCAGCTAGAAGCAGCCTGGCCATTTTCCTCTGATCTCTGGCATCAACAAGGGATTTTCATCCGCAGATCTACTGCTCACTGGATGTTTTCCCATTTGTGGACCATTCTTTGTAAACTGTAGATATGGCTGTATGAGGAAATCGTAGTAAGTCGGTAGTTTCTGTAATACTCAGATTGTCCTGTGTGGCACTAGCAGCCATTATTTGCAGTTCTGTTGTCAGCATTGAAGCCTACAGGTGTTGAATATCAATGCTTCTGACTGTTTGATACTGGAAAAGAAAATTAAAACACAAAGAATCAAAGGCCAATAAATGAAACCAACTTCAAAGTGCCGAACATTGCTCTTCCTCTAAGGGCTCCCAAAGGGCCACAAAGTTCCTCCATCCTTTTATTTTGCTACCAAAGGAAAATAAGAGTTTTAGTCATTGTTGTTCTAACTAATTTTAAAATGCTAATTTCAGATGATATTATGAAACCTTATTACATTTGAAAGTTATGTGACCTCTAGCAGCCATGTGAATAAGCTCATGCAAAATGTATATCACCTGCAGATCGAGCCAAATGTAGAGCAACCTAGAAAATCTGAAATAAATGTGTGTAAATTTTGCAAGTGGAGTTATTTTTAAAAAGATATTTTCCCTTTGCCTGACTAAGTAGCTATTTTGCCTGAACCCATAGTATTATTGGCTTAACATGTCTCGCTTACCCTGAGAGGCAATGTTGCCCTTTTAAGCACAACAAAGTCCACACTTGGAGGCTGAAATGGTGGTAACAGAGAAAGTCACAGACTTTACAGCCAGAAGACCACAGTTCATGTCCTGTTATTTGCAACGTGAAGGTATTTGCTTCACTTTGCAAGCATTTGCTCTTTTACTTTGGTTTTCACTTGCTGGTAAAGTTCAGGCACCAAAACCTACCTGGTGAGTTTTAGGAAAGCTTTGTGGTTTGGTTTAAAAGACAAGGAGGAGTTTGAATTTCAGAGAGAAAGAGAGAGATCAGGACAAGAAAAAAAAAAGAAACTCAAAAGATAAATGCCCCATCTTTGTCTCCTGTTACCTAGGTAACTGGACGATCGTTAAGCCCTCCAGTCACCATGGAGTAGTTACCCTGACAATAGCTGTGCGTGCGTGAGGTCTGTGTGTGTTTGTGTGTCCATTTCAGATCATACACTCAAGTAGTATTTACCATCAGCATGTGGCCACGTGACACGCTTGCATGCATGTGTGTATGTGTGTGTGTGTGTGTGTGTGTGTGTGTGTGTGTGTGTGTGTGTGTCCCTCTTTCTCAGAAAGGTCACAGGTTTGATGTTTCCTCTTCTGCCTCCATCAGTGTCCAGATTAGGACAATAAAGTCCCTCCCACCCTCCTTTGCTCCCCGTCCTCCTCAATCAGTTAGTCTTTGTCACAGTGCTGCCTCCTTCAGGTCAAATCTGCTCACTGCAGCAACTGATTCTTTAATGTTTGGTTTCAAACTGTTCATCAGCTGGGCATCAGGAAGCCCAGCGATATCACAGCATGTGTTTTATTTTGTTTAAGGAAACCTTGAAAAATGAGTAACACGCCTGCTGTGTTTTCCATGTTACTATTCTTTTTATTTGATCAAAAATGATTTCTTCTAGCTTAAAATTTTGATTTCTTATCAAAATCTCTATAATTGTAAGGGTGGAAAGGCCAAAACTCCTTAAGTGTTTTGATCATCCATCCATTTTCTGCTGCTTGTCTGGGTTTTGGGTTCTGGGGACAACAGTCTAAGCAAATATACCCTATCTATCTATCTATCTATCTATCTATCTATCTATCTATCTATCTATCTATCTACAGATATGTACACACACGTACACACAGATATATATACAGATATATATATAGATATAAGATGCTTATTGATCAAAAACAGGACTGTAGTATCTTTTCCAAAGGCTGTTTTCTCCCAAATGAAAATTCTGTCATCATCAACACAAAAGACGCAGATGTGTTTTTGCTGCTGATTACAGTGAAACACAAAGGAGTTGTGAAAGTTAACACTGACTCATACTTAACACGATAACAATGAAAGACAGGACGTGAATACTCACTCGTCTTCAATCTAAACTACACCATCATAATAAACAGCTGGTAAAATGCTGAGAAGACAAAATGACCAAAGACTGTTGAAAAGCAACTTAACAACATAAAGTCACATTTATTCTAATGTTAAAAAGTGTTTTAGGAAAAAAGGGAAAGAGACAAAAAGACTTGGAAGAAATACAGAAAATAGCATAAATTGTATAATTCAAGGAGAATCTCAATTCTGTTATCCAGGGAAGAACACCTGAAGCCCCTAGTGACCAGAAGCTGCAACACTCGTGTTACAAAGGTACATCTCCTACTTTCCATATCAAGAGTGAACATTAAAAATCTATTTGCAGTTGTGTTCTGGATCAGAAGTAGAAATTTTCTTTAATGATTTAAATAGCATTAATGATAAAGACTGACAAGAGTGCTATTGGTAGGTATCAGTTCAATATTATTTATACAGCACTAAATCACAACAACAGTCGCCTCAAGGTGCTTTCTATTCTAAGGTAGACCCTAAAATACAGTTTTTCTCCGTCGCTTTGGTGCGTTCCTCAGAACACCATTAACATTTGCACAGCAGTTAGTGCATTTCCCAAAACAATTAGTGCAAACTGCAAAACCTAGTGGATAGCCTGCAAAAGCACGTCACATGCACAGAATTGATTATCCATACCTCAAAAGCAAGTATCCATGTCAATGAAACTGTCAGTGCCATCAAAATGAAAAGTCTTGACACCATCTTTATGAACAAGATAGTAAAATGGCATTGTCATGTTTCCACTATGACAGTTTATAATTTCAGTGTTTCCCATTGCAAAAATAATTGGTGACACCTGAAAATGCTGACGACAGCACTATGGCCTACCTGTACAGCCATCTGAAATGTGCAGTAAAGTCACTGTAGATGTTATGGGAGTCTTGGGAGTAACTGAGACACTGAATACGTACGTTTCACATTTCCATTGTGTAGAAGTGTTTGTAATCCTACAGAATTGTGCAAAAGAAAAATATGCTACAGTCACTTGTTCACTGTAGAATACATGTAAACATAAAATCACCCATTTGGTAGAGCTGTGCACTAATGTGAACAATAAACAGCACATGTAACAGTACAGTAAATCATTCTGGCACATCCAGGCGTTCCTGTCTGTCTGGCCACATATTTTCATCTACATCACAACAGATGTTATCCCTCGCAATGCAGCGAGGAAAGTATCTCCTGGAGTGGTGAATCCATCCTCTGCAGGACCCTGCTGTGATGTCGTCACATGCTGCATCCATGGCTGCTAGCAGGGCCATTTGCTCATGTGGATGCCGGTCATAAACTTTCCACCTCCAGGCAGAGAAAAACTCCTCTATTGGATTAAGGAATGGAGAATATGGAGGGAGATATTCAACCAGAATTCTGTCATGTGCTGCAAACCACTCTCCGACCTGATGGGAGTGGTGAAAACGGACATTATCCCAGACAACAACATACTTGCTGAGTTGGCCTCCACCTCTCTCATTCTCAGGGACTAGGTCCCTGTAAAGAGTGTCTAAAAATGTCAGGAGATGTTGCGTATTGTATGGATCAAGAAGGGGGATATGGGTGAGGACACCGTTGTCTGAGATGGCTGCACACATGGTAATATTCCCTCCGCGCTGACCAGGGACTTCCAGGGACCTCTGTCCAATGCTATTTCTTCCACGCCTTCTGCCTTTGGCCAGATTGAAACCTGCCTCATCAACATATATGAATGTGTGCAGTGTTTCCCTGGCTTCCAGCTCCAGTACACGCTTTAGAGAGAGACAGAAATGCAATGTCACAATATGCCTGTGTACAGTAACAAACAGTAATGCATGCATTTGGTAAAACACATTGTAGAGTATGTGCTGTGGAATTGCAAGTGTACTGCATGAAACTACGAAGTACTGTAAAACAGTTTGCAGTGCAGAACATAGAAGACCAGCTTTACCTGCACATACTGGTGACGGATCTCCTTCACCCTGTCACTGTTTCGTTCAAATGGCACTTTATACAATTGCTTCATGTGGATTTCATTCTTCTTGAGTACTCTGTCAATTGTTGAAATTGAAACAGATTCAATATTGCCAAATACCGTGTAATTCTCTATGACAGCGCTTTGTATTTCTCTCAGCTTTATTGCATTGTTTGCAATGACCATTGCACAAATGGCTTCTTCTTGCTGTGGGGTAAAAAGGGGCCCTCTTCCGCCTCCGCGAGGTTGTCTTACAATCCTATGTGGTGCAGAGTGAACTTTTTGTGAAATTGCAAATACAGTACAGTAACATGTGATGTGTCTGAGTTGGCACAGTACAGTACAGTGTATTACTGTTTGCATACCTGTTTTCCCTACGGAATGTTTGAATGATTGAACTGACAGTAGTTCTTCCAATATTGGGTTGCACCCTTCGACCAGCCTCCTCCATGGTGAGGCCGTGATTGACAACATGGTCCACAATTGTAGCCCTTATTTCATTAGGAATCCGCCTATATCTGCCTCTTCTCCCTCTTCCCCTTCCTCCCCGCATCCTCACCCCTCTTCCACGGTGCTGACCTTCCATTTTGTGTCACAGAAGTGCAGAAATGGTACGCACTAGCTCCTGCGCAGTTTATATATGCTTGCCAATTGGGGATTCACAGGATTCATCCATAATTGACAGTGAACAAGTTGTTTGTCATTGGTTACAACTAAACTTTCACACGCCTCCTCATAAGTGACAGCTGTAATTCACCCGAGATCAATTGTTCAATTTTGGAGACATTTCCAGGAAAAATGATACAGAAAGGTATAGGATTTGCTTGACAGATGGCCAATATTTGGCATGTGATAACTAGTTCAACAATTTTGTGTGTGATGACTCAAGCAATGGATGTATGACTATTAGTTTTATTGGGAACGACTATTCAGCATCTATAGGTATGATTACTTTTGACTGAGATGACATAAGCAAATGGAAATGTCAGAAAGCAGCAGGGAAATGTATGGAAGCAACTGATTCATGTCCAAAATCATTTGCAGTTTGTTCAGAGAGAGGAGACATTGCTACTATGATGTGCACAAATGACTGAGTGTTGTGGAGGTTGAACTAATAGTTATGAGAATTTGGTAAATTGTGTGTGTGTGTGTGTGTGTGTGTGTGTGTGTGTGTGTGTGTGTGTGTGTGTGTGTGTGTGTGAGCACTGAAAGAATGGATGTTATCAGTCCCTGGTGGAGTTTCCTCTCGGACAGGAAGTGGGCTTCCTCTGCTTCCTGTTCGCCTCTCCTGTGTGTGTGTGTGTGTGTGTGTGTGTGTGTGTGTGTGTATGTGTGTGTGTGGTCCCAGGAGAAGTCTCAAAAGAACAATCAGTGTAGAAAGAGAAAGAACAGGAATGAAGCAGCTGTATCAGAAGCTAAAATAACTCAGAGGCAGAGACACTTAAGGAATAATGGAAAAACCAACGGAAAGAAAGAAGCAATGACAAAAAAGGCAAAGTGAAGCAAAAAATAAATTCAGGAAGAGTGTGACCTGGACCAGGACTGACCCACCACAGGATCAGCACAGAGAAAGACGGAACGACTATGGACTATGAACCAAAGAAATCCAAGAAGGTATTGTAGCGCCTCTTCCACATTTCAGTTTTTGTCTTTTCATTGTTTTTGTGTCATTTGGATGTTGATGACTTAAACTCATTTTGTCACATATTTTCAAAAGCCACTGACGTTTATGTTTATGCAAACCAAAGGTCCTTTCAAGTATCCCTTTAATTAGGCATCTTCACAAGCACAAGCTTAAAGTCAGCTGATTTCAAATGAGTTACAGACACGAGTCGGCTGAGTTTGACTTTGTCTGCCATCGATCAACAGCAAACTATCTTCACTTATCAAGCTTATCAAGCTTATGTCCTCCTAAAGATGAAAAAGAAGTGATAAAAGACAAGGAACCTTTTTTGTTGTGTGATTTCTGCTGACCGTGTAACCAGTTGGCCCTTGCTGATTGTAAAGATATCCTTGATCCATGATTGTGGTGCTAGGTTTGGCTGCTGGGTTGTCAGTATCTTGGCCAGCACAGCAGTTAATCCGTACGTCACTGACACTAAACCAAGGAAAGGTGCTGGGCCTTCCTTCCTTCTTTTAATTAATTTTTTGCAAATAGAATTTGCAATTCAAAACCAGTTAGTCTGCTAACATATGGAAAGCCCAGAGGAGTTCCCCCTAAAGGCCTAAATGTTTGACACCTCATCAATGACCTATGCCCAGATGGCAAACACATCTGGGGATAATCTGAGCCGCTTTTGGCACATTAGACGGTAAACAATGTGGTATGTTTTGAGCCAATCAAAACATACCACCCCATGCCCCTCCTCTACACGCCCCCCTGATTGTGTGGGCCTGACACAAGGCAAAAGCCATGATCCAACCTCATAGAAATATACAGATGCTATTTGAATTCTCTTGTGAGGATAGTCTCCTTCTTCTTCTATTCTACCATCTGTTGCATTCATCCCTAGCTCGTATATCCATACTACAACCACTCAGTAATGATGTTTCTCTAAACCAATTTGGTGTAATGGGGCCATCTGACTGTGACATGAAAGCCAAAAGTTCTTGATTTGGCTGGAATCATTTTTTAAAAACATGTTCTCATTACAAAGTTTACTAAAGCCTGAAATAAGACATTAGAGAGAGAAAAATATGTTTATTTAAAATGAAAGTTTGGAAAAATACTACGTGAAATCAAAAAGTTTCTAAAGCTAGGTGGGAAATTAATCCCTGCTGTGACCCAGGCAGGTTGTTAGATTGAACACATTCATTACAAATCCAATTATTTCCCTTCTTTTTGTCTCCTCAAAGACACAGAACCAGAAAAAGAACAAAACTCATTATAAGCATCCTCTGTCTTTCTTGTTAAATTCAGCTGACAAAAGAGATGTTCATCAGAAATCTGCCTACACAGAGATCTGCGCTTGTTATAATTCACAGAGAGAGACAAGACAGGTTTCTGACTCTAAGACAAGCTAATGTCCTCTCTCTGTTCAGTGTGTGTATGTGTTGTATTGTCCACTCTCCTTATGCCTTCTAGCTACAGTTAATGTGTGTTTGTGTGTGTGTGTGTCAGTGGGTGTCTAACAGTGTGCGCTGTGTTGTCAGTGAGTCTCAGCGATGAGCTGTCAGAGATCACTGCTCACCTGTCAATCACTGCTGGAACAGCCCAAGGCACATAGTGCGGTAACACACACGCATAAACACACACGCAATTATACCGAGGCATGCATTTACACACAAATTAACCTTCTCAGTGGCTGCAGCTCAAATTCAAACTCAAGACACTATCAGTCACTGAACTGTGCTCTGGTAATTAGAATCACAACACTCATTTTCTCACTAAATAAACACTTTGTTGATGATTCAGCTCTTTTTAATTGCCATTAGGTCTAAATCACCATCAACGAAGAAAAGTACCTTTACCATAATTTTAGCATTTTTAATCTAATTCACATCAAAAACTTAAAGTTAGAGCTAACTCTAAATACACAGAAACTGGGATGTAGCTTACGTTGTACAGATCCTTGTGGATGATGCTAGAAGAACGGTCATTAAATAAACACGATCTATCCTCTCGTAATCATAAATATTGGCCAATAAACTCTGAATCCGTTGCTCTAAACATAAACGTACAGAAAACATCTGCGTTTGATGCATAAGGACCACAAAATGAGACACAAGATAAAGTCTTGTTAGTAATACAAGGCAGCTGCACTTCACCTTGAGCTAAATGCTAATACTGAGAGACTATAAAAAAGGATGGAAGCACTCCAATAGATCGAGGAAGCTGACAAGAATTAGTGAGCTTGCTTTTTCTGGAGGTTTTCTCCCTGTTGATGCCACGTGGTAGCTAATAGAGAATGAAGTGCCCTGAGATGACCTATGTTGTGAACTGAGATCTTTTTTGTTTATCTCATTCTAACACGCTAACATTTGCTTTTGTGCATTTGTAGACGTAAAAATAAGACCTAAAACTCTCACAAAAGCCTCAGATTTCGTATCTCTTCGTGAAGTATTGAGCTATATAATATGTTGACCTTTTTGCTGCTCTGTAAAGATCCAGGAAACATCAACATGCTTACCAAATATCATGGCAATCCATCTAAAACTTGTTGAGACATTTCAGCAAGAATCACAATGGTGGTGCTACAAGAAAAGGCTGGAAATCACCAAACTCACAAGTCAAGTTTCATCATCTGGAAACTTGACATGAAGAAAATATTGGACCAATCAATCAAGCAGGTGTTTGTTAAGTGGCAGGTTTGGCCTTCTAGTACAAGTATTAGAATATCCTCTGCACTCAATGGCTGTCGAGGGACTCTTCAATATTTAGCATCCTTGTTTTCCTCTCCTTTAGGCTTTTGTCTCTCCCATTAAGCGACTGGTCTGGTCCAAATCTGGTCGTAGACAAGTTGATCGAGGAAACATTTATCGCCGCCCGCTGCACACCGTCCCCCTCTACCCACCCGACTACCTCATACACCCCGAGAGACTCATCTTTGACTATGTGGAGAAGGAGGTCAAGGTAGGGCCATGAATAGGCCAGGAGAGCGTAAAATACAAGAAAAAAATATATACTTGAATACGCCATGACAAGTTGCTTTTCTTTTGATCTCTGCTCATAGTTCCTTGGTCACCTGACATGGGTCTCAGTTTCACTGAACCCCTCCAGTCGAGATGAGCTGCTACAGCTACTGGACACAGCCAGGGTTAGTAAACATTGGATACTGTCAAGGTGATCCGCGAGTTAAAGTACCTGAGTTAAACTGTGATGAGACAATGACACTGTCGTCTGACTCGTTCGTGAATAATCTACAACCACGTGTTCCTGTGTGTTTGTCAGTAGCAGCTGAAGGTGCTGCCGCTGAAGACCAGCGTGGACCAGGACTGTATCCTGAGCCTGTCTGCTCGCTGTCTGCTGCTCACCTGGAGAGACAACGAGAAGCTGCTGATGAGAATCCCCACACATGAGATCGCTGCTGCCTCCTACCTGAGAGATGATGCACTGCACCTCCTGGTCCTCAAGACAGGTGAGACCGAAGGTGGTTACTGAATGACAGAGGAACAACAATAAAACTTTTTAAATGATGCTTTCAGTTTTTAGTTAAATTAAACAAAACACTTGGCATTAAAGCATTTGGGGAATTATCATCACATACTGGAATACAGACTTTGTTTGCCCCTCCCTGAGCCTGGTTCTGCCGGAGGTTTCTTCCTGTTAAAAGGGAGTTTTTCCTTCCCAGTGTCGCCAGAGTGCTTGATCATAGGGGGTCTTATGATTGTTGGGTTTTTCTCTTTATGTATTATTGTAGGGTCTTATAATATAAAGTGCCTTGAGGCGACTGTTGTTTTGAGTTGGTACTGTATAAATAAAATACAATTGAACTGAAAAGTTTGTTTTCTCGTTTTTTATTTATACAGTGTGTTAGAGAATCTCATAATGAAAATATTTGGCTATCTGCATTTTTTTTTTGTCCCCACTGGACAAACTTTCTCCTCTTTTTTCTTTCCCCTCTCAAATAATTCAGGATTACAAAAACACATTTTGCCCCTCATGTCCTTACTGCAAGTTCAAAATGCTGATATGTCTCATACTATAATCTAAAGAAAGTCCTGTGAAAACAGAGGAGATGCTGAAAATGTCAGATTTTGTGATCTATATGTTTTGTGTAGGTCTAAATGTGGACACTGTGGTTGCTGGGGATGACAGCCTGGACAGGAAAAAGCCAACTGGCATCGACGGGCGACGTCAGACCATGAGCTGCAATGCTGACCCCCGACCTGCCGGGGGTACGATGGAGAGGCGACACACCATCTGTGGAGTTGACTGGAGGCCATCACTGTCCAGGAGTAACCATGATAAAAATCAGAATGTGGAGCGAGGAGGGGGTGGTGGAGGAAGTGGGGAGAAGGGAGGTGGAGGGAGTTTAGAGAGGAAGAGAGTCGGAGGGAGCTGGGAGAGGAGGCAGCCAACATGTAAAACAGGAGGGAGCTGGGAGAACCGCAGGGCAAGACCCATGAGCGGGAACTGGGGCGTCGGAGTAGGTGGAGGTGGTGGTGGGAGCTGGGAGAGGAGGCACGGAGGAGGGGGTGGAGGTGGTGGTGGAGGAGGGAGCTGGGAGAGAAGGGGAGGGACTGGTGGAGGGAGCTGGGAACGGAGGCAAGCGTGCACGGGGAGCTGGGAAAGGGGGAAGAGCTACGGCAGCTGGGAGAGGAGAAACCACAACCCACTGGAGCCTACGCCCTGCCCCGACGCCTACTGCAACCTGGTCATCCTGGCTGTGGAGAACAGGGTGGGTCAGACGCGCTTCAAGAAATGAGAAATACTTGACTTAATTTAAATTACAGCTTTCAGAAGTTGTGCTTGGGGACCTCATTTTGTGATTTTTTTGTAATCTGTGTTTGACTTACAAGGCTGGGGCATGCGTCTCCTGGCTTTCTGCGAGTTAATGTGCAAGTTAAAGTCCCTCCATGACTAGATCATCAAATTACAGACACCTGGACACCTGTTTGGTGGGACCTGGCCAAGTTCATTTGATTATCAGGGTCTTTCATCAATAATTAGACGTAGCATACATAAATGTCAACGCACACGCACACAGAACCGCTCTAAAAAGAGAGCTCTCTTACAGCTCTAAAATAACTGAATAAAACGAACCAGCCAGCGCATTTTCATATTTCACAAGGATAACATCACATTTAAAACTTTAAAATACACAAGTGCACACATGCACACACCCACACCTGTTGTTGTCTTGACTGTCTCTTCCTTTGAACACCTGTCAGGACCTCTTCTCTCCATTTATCTGTTGCACTTGCAGCAGAGTGGAGAAGCAATGATTCATACCTGAGGGGAGCTCAATGAGCTTTTCTCACAATCACACTGTGACCCGTTAGAAAAAGAATACAGACTTTTTAAAAAATCCACTGTCAGTAATAATAATAATAATAATAATAATAATAATAATAATAATAATAATAATTAGAAATATTTCCAGTGGAGAGTGAATTAATTTATGTAAATTTCACTCTTATTAAAACGATAACAGATGAGTGGGTCTCTCTGCTGCTGGGTCTCTGCCACTGATGGTGAATTTTAATTGAACAACGATTTCAGGTCATAAAACAAAAAGATGAGTTTATGATTGCTGCTACAGCTAACCTCCAGATTAGCTAGCTTGTGATCTTGCTGAAGGCCATCTCAACCAGTTTAAAGGTAAATACAATGAAACAAAAAACATTAAAAAAATGCATACAAAATGAATAAATACATACAAAAATTTAAATAAATAAAAAGTACATTATTTTTCCCTGTTTTCTTCTGCTCACCTCATCTGGTTTCATTCATTTTGCCTGTACTGCCAGCTGAGTTGGAGATAGACTACTACCCAAAGTTGTGCAGGGGAAAAAGGTTTAGGTGAAATACAACATGAGTTGTCAAGGATACTTGGTGATATGTTGTTGATATACCTATCAAAAATGTATAGCTTCATGGTGCCTGTAGCTCAGGTGGTAGAGCAGGTCACCTACTAACCAGAAGGTTGGTGGTTTGATCCCAGTCAGTCATCCATCGGAGTGTGATAGGAAGCACGTAGGAGAAAGTGCTGGTGTGAATGCAGAAGTTGTGTAATGTGCATTTGAGTGCTCAGAGTACAAACGTGCTGTATAAGAACCAATTAATTTACCATAATCTAGTTTGAGACAGTAAAATTCTGGCATTTTGTTTCACTTGCCTTTATGATGGACCCTCAGCTGTGGTCAAATACCCAAAATGCCCACTGAATAATCTTCTTTCTGAAAGCTGTGGGCCACTGTGCTTTTTGAGTTTAGTGCTTTGAGTTTAGTTTGCCTGCTCTTCTTGTTTTCAGTCCACCTCGGGTCAGACACCTGAGATGAACATGATTCTTACAAGTCATCCCAAACCACATCTTCCCCAAATAAAAGACACAAAAGCAGCCCGGGAGAATCATCATTCCTTTAACTCCGGCTATGAGGGCCTGACCCAGGCAAACACAAAAGACGATGAAGGAGTAAATCATGAAAGGAATGTCATAAGAAGCTATAATAATTTAGTGAAACAAAATTGCAGAGAACCTCAATTAATAGAAAAAAATCATAAGAATGTATGAAATTTAATGCCCGCTCCCCCATGCTCAAGCCAACCCTGCCAGTGTGTGTGTATATTTATATGGCTGGTTTTATTATGACGCTAATAAAACCAACAAGCCAAAACATGTTAGCCTAGCATGGGAGGCAAAAAAAAGAAGCTCTGACAGGAAATAAAATGAAAAGCAAATGAAATGCAAAGCATTGTTTAATTAGGGGTCTCCAATCATTTGCCTCACATGCTGAAACAGTGGAAAGTAGGGCGACACTGATGATGATACACATTCATCGGCACACACACAAACAGTGATAGTGAGACTCTGCAGTCTTACATAACCTGGATCATTACATCACACTTACAGCAGAATTGCTTTGTCATTGCATGTGTGTGTGCGGTGACAGGGTTCCTCTGTCACTGTTAACCTCTTCTCCCGAGTAATAATTTGTTTTGCCTCAGCAGCAGCAGGGTGTCATTGTTTAACTGGCTCAAATGACGCTAACAGCCTCCAGCCGTGTTTCATCACATCAGTGGACTCCTGTTTCTGCTTTCAGTGGTTGCTGGTTTATATCCTGACACTTGTGTGCCTTTGAACACACTTACTTATGTGACTGCTGCACTGAAACTGGAATTTGCTGTGCGCAAAAGTGATCGAAGGGTAACTCAAGGTTTAAAAGATGATGTGTTTGATCGATGTGTCTGCTAATTCAGCCTGACAGTGGCCTCTGTGTGTTTGAATGTGCGTGCAGGATGCTGCAGAGGAGTACTGTTCCCTCATCTGTCAGATGTTCCAGATCATTTACGGCCACCAGACCATCGAATGTGTTGACAGGGCGGGCTTTCACTACACCATGCCGGACCGCTATTGGCTGCAAGGGAGTAAGTAATGCTGCTATATAAATCTCCAGTACTGTATATGTACCCATCTCCCCATAAATTTGCTAATTTTCTTCCTCCCCAGAGGATAAACCATTATGAATTTAATCACCGTTTTCAGGATTTGAGCAAAACATAATTAGTACTGTTTTATTTCCATTTGTCTTTTGGTTATTTTTTGAATTTATTGATAAACACTGCAGCCTCTGTGGAGATTTAAAGGCTAACTACTGTCTTGGGCAGGTGAATAGTAGAAAGCTTATTAAATGCTTCTGTGTCTCTGCACAGGTGACAGCTGTCTGACGGACATGTCTTACAGTTATGATCCAGAGTTTAGCTGCTGCAGCTCATAGTAAGTAACATGCTGCACCACCGCTTCTGTGAGACAGAGTCATTTAACCTCACAAAGTCAAAAAGTTTTTAAAAACTACTTTTACCAGGTAAAATATTCACATTCCTGCAGTTGACGTTTTTAGTCGGGATTATCACAGGTTTTCAGGACAGTAGGTCTGTTTTTTATGAGAGGTTTTATTCTGATGTCCTGAATACAAACCGAACGATGACAGACTGATGACCTGCCCAGGGTGGACCCCAGCTGTCGGCCTGTGATGGCTGAGGTGGACGCCATCGTTCCTGTGACCCTGAACTGGATAAGTGATGAAGATAATAATTGGTTTAAATAGTTTAAATATGAAAGAAATTGTATTTTAGTATTTATATTTAAACTCCCTTCATCCAGCATGCATTCTTATAGCACTTTATTCTTTGTAGATTAAGTACTGTATGTGAAACCTGCATGGATGGATGCAATGGGGACAGTATTTGGGGTTCATTGTCTTGAGGACTCTTTGCTATGTCAACTACCAGTTATAAGCCTTGTAATGTTGAATGGTACTGTGTTGGTTTACAATGTCTAACATGAAAATAAATTTAAACAACAACATTTTACTGTCAACTCCATTAAAAGCCCAGATAACTACATTAATTAATGAGCTAGAATCCCATAAGAATGATGCTTTATAGACACTAAGTTTTATAAATAGCTACTATGGAAGAATGGTTATTAGATGCTTTGATGTGAACTATAACTGGCACAGAAGCATCGCATCAACTCAGTGAACAATTGGCAGCTTATCAGTAGCTGCTGTGATGTGATTATTGTTTATCAGTAATCCTCTCCCTCTCTCGCTCGCTCGCTCTTCTTCTGTCTTTCAGTGATGGTTCCCAAGATGCCTTCGATCTCTACTACAGCGAGACATACAGCGAGAGTTCATCCATCTCTCTGCAGGACTCCCATCGTAGTCTGGCATCAGTCAGTGATGCAGGAGACAGTAACCCTGGCCTGCTGCTCATGCAGGAGTACATGATCACTGTGAGTGTTTGTAGTGACTGCTGTTCAGCAGTCTCACCCACAGCACGTGAAACTGGCTCTTCATAGTGGAATCGATTTGTACATTTTGAATTTGGTTTGCATTATGCCACACGACACTATATAAACTAATAAAACTTTTGAATGAGAAGTCTGAACATTGCACTAAAATAATTGTGTTTGCACAAGTCAAACAGATTCTCCTGTTCACACACGGATGTGCTGCAGACAGGACAGTGTGTGTAAACAGATCATTTTTAGAGCAATGAAACTAGATGTAAAATTATTAACAAAGTACTTAGAAGAGGTTGTGATTACACTGCATTATTGCCACAAATGGGAAAATTCAATGAACAAGAAATGTTACCTGCTTGTTTGCATCATCATCTTAGTCTCCTTTTATGTGTGTGTGTAGCTGCGTAACAAGCTGGCTCCAGTGGAGCTGCAGAAGTTTGCGGTGTTGCTGAGAGAATACAGACTGGGATCAAACATTGACTACTTCTGCTCTGAGTTGCTGCAACTGTATGGAGACAACCGCAAGTTCCTGCTGCTGGGTGAGAGATGTACAGATAGAGTGGAACAGACAGAGAGAGAGAGAGAGAGAGCTCATTAACTTACTGAAACCCTGTGGCATACCACAACCTACTATCCATACTATGTTTGTGGTAGTGTTGCAGGGGAAGCAGAGTCTGTATACTCATGTGTGTGTGTGCATGTGTGAGTACTCTTGGTGTGTGTTTACTGCAGTCTGCGTAAACCACAGCTTCCTGTTTGTGAGTGAGAGAGAAAGGAGGATAGTATGATGTTTTCCTCCACACACCCTGTTAATCCTCAGCGTGCTGTATAATCATCATTATGAAAGATTTAGTGGTGGCTGAAGAAGAAAACTGGCTGAGGAGTCGTCACGCCTGCATTTTAAATAACGTAGAAAAGCTGTTTCTATTGAACTCTACTGTGTTTAATATTAATACATAGTTATTAACTATTAATAATATGAATTAATTGCGAGAGTTTATGAATTTAAGACAACATCTAAAAGATCATTTACTTGTGCATTTGATACATTTTTACATAAAAAATAGTAAATTCAGAAAATCCTGATATGAACTCTGCTCTTCTACATCCATTAAAACATGCAAAGAAGAGTAAAATATAATATAGTTACAGTGAGGTCCGTAATTTGTTGGACAGACTTTAATTTTGACTAAACAACTGATTGAAGTGCAGCCTTTCAGCTTTAATTCAGGAGGTCAAACAAAAGTTTTGCATTTACTCTTCAGGAGTTACAAACATTTTTATACACAGTAATATATTTAAATATAAAGATTACTTTTAATATGAAAATCTGTTGCTGTGGGTGTAAAAAGCTCACGCCAGCTGTCCAGCACGGTGGTGGAGGGGTGATGACCTGGGCTTTTCTTTTTGCAGTCATTGAATCAACCATGAACTCCACTCTGTATAACAAAGTATTCTTAAGCCATATGGGATGCCATCTGTCTGTTCTAATTTTTTTTTTTTTTTTAAATTGACAACTTATTACTTTTACTTCTTACACTGGTTAGTTCTTTTCTTTTACTGTTTAGTTTGCAGTTCTGTGGGGAAGATTACAATAATGCACTACGTTGGGCTGGTGCAATACAGGGTGTGGTGCTCACAGTCAGTGTAGCAAGGAAACATCAGCTTAAACTTAAGCTAAGCCAAGATTCTGACATGCAATACTGCACAGTGGCACTGTGGTTAGTACTAAAGGTTCAAGGGTAAAACTTGTTTCTTTCCAGGTGCTCCAACTTTCTCCCAAAAGCATTTTTTGAATTTTAATTGGTGATTGTAAATTAGAGACGGGACAAGCACCATCTGCCCTGTGTTTTGTCCAAAGGTCCCAGGAGCCTGATAAAGAGTAACCAACTTATAAAACCACAATAAAACTGTGAGAACATTAAAATAACTAAATAAATAAGAATGACATAAATTTGCAGGATTGTAATTAAAAAGCATGTGAAAAAGGTTATCATGAAACCCTTTTATAATGTTTTTGAAGATTGTTATGTAATTGTTAGAGAATGTTTTGGGAACAAAGTAACAATTTACTGCTGAAACATTACAAAAACCCTGAATTCTAATGTCCTCAGGTTTGTAGCCCAAAGACAGATTCCAGCCATCGTTTAGCTGCATTTGCTCTGTAAAAATCAAAGAAATCAGAAAATTTGTAACATTTTAAAAAATAGTAATTTGCCAGCACACTACGTTAAAAAAAACTGCTGTATTTTGCAATATTGTGTAGTTGGTATAGGCCTATTGTGTTTCCTCAGAGTCCGTCATTTGATTGTTTGTCCTTCGTGTTCCAGGGATGCGTCCATTTATCCCGGACAAGGATGTCGGCGCATTTGAGAGTTTCCTGGAAAGCATTGGGATTCGGGAGGGTGGGATTTTAACCGACAGCTTTGGACGTATCAAACGCAGCATGAGCAACATGTCTGCCACCGCCGTGAGAGGGTATGTAGATGTGGTAGTGCAGACTGATATGATCTCAACACATGCTTTTATCATATAGAATTACAGTCAAAACATAAATGTGAGTTTTTCAGACCTTTTCTGTTTGTTTTCTGTTTTTCCCAGCAGGTATGATAATTGCTCTCTAGCCTCAGGATCTCAGGAATTCAACCGACGTATCACTGACATCACCCATGACATCGAAGCACTGGGTTTCCAGGACACGCACGATGACATTGAGGAGGAAGACTACTACCTCTGATGGAGCGACAAACCGAAGGAATTTAGACAGTCTTTCAACTGTGACTCCGCCCTACTGCCTCATAGCAAGCTCGAAACATCCACAGACTATAAATATAAATAGTCTGACAGTACCTGCCTTCTTTTATTTTATGTTTTCGATTGAAATTCAAGCTCTGAGGAATGAAAAAAAGAGTAAACAACATGAGAGAAATGCACAGTTTGTTAACTGAAATCCTTAATTCAGAATAAGAAACTCAACAATTAATTATTTTATTATTATTTTTCCTTTAAATTATGTTTGGCACTAATGTGTTTTCAACCAATGGAGTGTGCTTCCTTGCAAAACAATGCACGTAGCCACTGTCTGATTTTGAAATTTTCATTTGAAGCACAAGTGACACATATTTCAATAAAAGAGTCAAGTACAAGTACAAGTACATTATATTACGACATAATCACAGAGATTAAAGGTGTGAGCATATGTGTTGTGTGTTTTTATTTTTACACGTTCAATAACTTGACAGGAAATGCCTAAATAAAACATAAAAGTAATGAAACATAATTTGAGCTGTGTTGTCCTGTGAAAGTTTATATGGAAAATCAAAATGGAAACAAAACATTGAAAAAATATCATTTTTCCTTTTTAAAAATGTGATATTTAGCATTCAATCATATCAGTCACCATTCTTTACACAAAGACACTGTAGTATTATTTTCCGATGGGAGTGTAATATCCACATGTCACCACAGGGAGGCATGGCAGGATTCAAAAAGAAAAAACTTGATTTACATCACTGGATCTCAAATAGAAACAGATAGATTTGTCTCCGTCCCAACGGTGCATTGACCTATTATCATGGCAGCAGCATCATGACCTTCCCATGGTACACTGCTTCCCTCCCCTCCAGCCCTCTATGCCAGCCTCACTTAGCATCAGAGCCCAAGAGAGTCAGTACACCCATGAGCCTCACCCGAGTCACTTAGTCTCATTATGTAAGAGAACAAAGCTGCCTGCATTTATTTGTAACTTTATTTTCATCAGAAGCGATACACAGTCCTCTAAACGCATCATCGTTAGCCAAAAGGCTGGTTTTAATCTCTTGAGAATGAACAAATGGAAGAAAGGCGCTGCGAACGGCTCTGCAGAAAAGTGCTTTAAAAATATGAATTCATGGAGAGTACTGGGTGTTCTAGAAGCAGAGAGGAGAAAGGAGATGTTTACAGTTTTCCATTTAATATAGAAAACCCCACAAAATACCTTGTGACTAAGATTCTTCACACTTGACAAGACTGACAAATAATGAAAGGCTTTCTTTTCTGTTCATGTAAGCTTTTCCAAGCTCCTTCTTCATTTTCCAGTTACTTCTTGACCCACATCTAAAGTCAGAGGTCGAGATTACAGTTTTTGTGTCTTGAAACTTAATTTGGCATGTGAGGATGATACCAGGAGAAGCAATTAGATAATGTTCAGTTCTATTATGAGAAATGAAGATAATTTATGTTGAGCTAAGCCTGTAGGAAATAAATGCAAGGCAAAGTAAAGTGTGTGTGTGTGTGTGTGTGTGTGTGTGTGTGTGTGTGTGTGTGTGTGTGTGTGTGTGTGTGTGTGTGTATAAACTCAATCCTCATCATCAGATTACAGCTCTGTAATCTCTGGAATCATCCATGTGGTAACGTTTAATAACATATCATAATGTCATCTTTCTTTCTATGCATGCACGCACACACACACACACACACACACACACACACAAAATCCCTCTTCCAGTGTCATATGAAAAACACTGGGTAATCCTGGGTTCGTGTTTTCCTAACTATAGATGAGTCCCTCAAATCCAAAAGATGTGTTTAAGTTTTTGTTAGTAACCAAATTTGCTAAATTGGCTTAAAAAAAGGATTTTGTGTTAAATTATTAATTTAAAGGCCCAATTTATTATTAGTTTTTGAAACAGCTGTTTTATCTGTTTGTCTTATTTAAACTAAATATGTGCCACTTTGATGATATTGCATTATTAAAAAAACTATCAAGCTATCAAGACAGGCTTTAGAAACAACTGCTGAACTTTATTTCCAAAATACGTGTGTACTGTGTGAAGAAATATCAACATTAAAGTTAGATTTCAAAGTTACTTTTATGTCATCCACACATTTACGGACACACTTTGGTTAAATTCCCTCCACCAGATGCTTTTAGTAGCCATCAACAAGATTCTGGAATAATTCCAGCTTTATATTTAAACACTCTTCCTGACAGACTTTATTTAAATTGGTTGGTTTGGTGGATTTTAAAATTTGGAAATTTAAAATAGGGCTGAATTCTGGGATTTGCGAGCTTAATGATAGCCTGCTTTATCCATACAGTTTTGATGTGTGTCAGGGATCATTGTCCTGTTACAACACCCAACAGTGTCCATGTTTTCACTGTCTAACTAACTAATCGGAGGTGAAGTTGCATATTTTGGAGGACGTTGTCATGCTTTTTTATTATTTCATCCTTTTTGTGCAGCGCATCAGTGACATTGGCGGCTAAACAGCTGACATCTGGTAGAGTGTTCTGAGGTTTGAAAGTCTCACCCTGACTCCTCTAAACATCCCTCGTGTCATTGTGGCCAAATATTTCCATATTTGTCTCATCTGACCATAAAATCTTTCTCCAGAGAACATTTGGCTTGTCCATGCGGGTAGCTGAAAATCTGGGTTACCTCTAAGCATCTGATGGTGACAGTTTATGTCTTCTTTCAGACCTCTGCAAATTGGTGACACATCTGAATATGTTGTATTTTGTGTACTTGTTGAAACTGATGATCTGCAGTTGTTTATGAATGGCTTAAAAAGACCTTCAAACGTATATACAGCTACAATTCTGTTAGATCTTCACTGAGCAAATGTTATAATAATAATAATTTATCTTAAATTGCTGTATGGATGAAAATAAAATGTAGCTTAAAAGGGTTGATATTTATTTTAGATTTTACTTTAAAAATGCAGGAAGGTGATCTGGTGGCTCTAGTTTGCTGCTGCAGGAGTTGTGCTGTATAATTTTGAGCCACTTGTCCCTTAGAAGGAAGGTACTCTGTAAATCAATGCAAAACTGTTCACCTTTATGATGAAAGATCTCTGTCCTGATGTGGTCCATTCCAGGATAACAGTGTCTCGATCTATATGGAATGAGCCATCACAGAATGGTTGACAAGAAAGAAAAGGATGTGAATTGTCTGCTAAGACCTTCATTGTAATCATATCTCAACCCAGCTGAAGACCTAAGGAAGATTTTGAACATATTACACAAAACTCACCACCAGCATCTCGACTTTTACATTGTTTTATTTCCATTAGTCCTAAGAATGCAAAGAGAATCAATTCCAAGACCAACTGAAGCACTCGTGGCACACATTACACGCCCTATCATAAATAAACTTACAGCATATTTTGGTCTTTGTTACAAGCCCTAATGTGAAGCTTTAGAGTTTCGGATAATTGTTTTTGTACATAACATGATATCATGCAATTGCAACAAGAATTTCCAGTGAAATGGAGCTGAGTTAAAATGACATCAGCTTTGGATCTCCATCCTGTTATTGTTCTAACTCAGCTGGAAGGTCGGTTGCAGTTCATCGGTTGCTCTGCAGATGTAGGGGATCAGGAGGGTTAGTGTACGATGACAAACTCCAAGCCTGTGAGGATTACAGTGTCCTGTGCCCTACAGGTTATATTTAGCAGGGTACCAGTCATGCTTCACAGTGTGGTTGTCCTGCCACACCGACCAAGTTCACTTAGCCCAGTGGTGGTGTCACTGCAGGGATCAGTGCAAAGAAAATCCACTGAGGTTTCATAACAAAGTGCCAACAGCCAATCAAAGCTGCAATCAGGCAACGCTGCAATGACAGCTCAGTTAGTGCCTCAGCAGCCCTCATACTGTGCGGTGATGTGTAGAAGAATTACATAGATAGTGCAGGAAATAGTGATGTTACCTAAAAGAAAAGGAGCAAGGACAAAAAAGAGAGGGGAGATATTAAACTCAGGAAATTAAAACAACATCCTGCTTTTAATTGTACAAATATTTGTTGGGTTTCTTTGGATTGTAACAAGGGTTACGGATGTATTTTTTATTTTATAGGTTATTTAACATGAACAAAGCAGAATTTACAATTAATTAATGTAGATTAATTAGTCTCAAATAAAGATTTGATCATTGCAAACAAACCTTAAGAAGTAATGTAATTACTTTTGGAACTTTTTTAACCCAGCATGTAGAGCTAATGTCTCTAAAAAATGCCATTTCTATTGTTATTATTGTTGTTTTGCAGTTGTACATCAAGCCTTTTATGGTCAGTACAGTCACATTATTAACCAACAGTATGTTGTTGTTTACAGCGTGCCTCAAAACGTCATTACGTATTCCCCCAGCTGGACCAATGAGAGCACAGGAGGGCGTAAAGCGGTCTGGCGCCGGGTAAAAGGGATTTGACAGTAGCAGGTTTCTAGCTGATCCTTCAGTTGACTTCCTCAGTGGGGCCGAGACAGAGACGATGGCGGCGGCTGCCTGCAGCCAGCACACCGCTGTCACTACCGCCACCGTTAGTGGCAAAAAACCGCATGCTAACAGAGAACATAGCCGGAGGAACCGTGAGAACTCTCGACGGAGACAAGCGGCTCTTTTGTTTCTCAGTAACATCTCCCTGGACGGCCGGCCAGTCCAGAGTAATTCCGCTGAAAATCAAGGAACCCGCCACCACAAACACAACGACTCGGAGGGAGCAGACTCCAGCTCTGCGGCGGGGGCTGCAGCCGGTTTGTGTCCGGATACCGGCAACAGTAGTAGCTACGGGACATTCTCTAATGTACCAGCTTCCGTAAGCAGCGGGACAGTCACTCATTCCGCGGCACCGAGAACGGGACTCACCACCGTGCCGCCGATTCTCGTCCTGCCGTCGGACACGGACTTCAACGATGTGGGGAGCACCGAGGTGTTGCTGGAGTGTCGCAGAGGCTCGTTTCCTTCCTCCGGGAACAGTAACCTGCTCTCGGCGTCCCCTTCCAACACCAGCCTGCTGCCGTCGCCGGTGGGACCGCGGAAGTCGTCCACTTTGCTGTCGGTTCAAAGCTGTAACTCGGTGTCCTCAGAGCCGCGACAAAGGTGAGATATATACGGCGGCGTTTCTGTTCTCTAATCGGGTGAGCGGTGCCATCTGAGCCTGGCTTTCAAGCTTGAATTTGCATGTTTGTCGTCGGTATTCCCCTTTAAACAACACCTGAAAGTTAACAGGGAGACCAGCTCGGCAGGTAGACTGTAGCCGGAGTAGTTTAGTTTGACTTTGACTCGAAACAGTCTTTCTTGTTCACAAACTGAAGCACCGACATTTCATGCTGAATGTGAGCTGGTGATCCCAGAGTTGATGTGTGAGTTCAGCTACTTTTGCTCCGGTCCACTCACTCCTCAGACATTTAAGGACGTTTTAGGACGTGTCAGCGGTCACGATGCAACAAATTCACGGTTAGTGTTGCTGCCTGGAGGTAACCGTGAACTCAGAGCAAGAGCTTGTGTAGTACAGGACTCATAGCAGTTGAATTTGGGACGCAAACTACTGAAAACCCAATACCACCAGCATTTAATGACATCAGACTCACGCTTGCATTTTTTCATTTAGTGGCGTAATATCCTTTCCTAGAAGAAACAAGACATGTGGTGACAGTGGTGTTTATGTCATTAAATAGGTTGCATTGCGTGGGAAACGGCTGGCATTTAAAAACGAGCTTTTGTTCTTATTTTGTTTCCTATTTTTGGTTTCTGTCTAATTTAGTTTCAGTTAGTTACCGGAGTAACAGTGTGAGGTTTTGTCTTTTTAACTATTCCAACATAGGTGTAGCAAACTCTTGACTCACTCTCATGCAGACATCCCAGTTAGGGTACCCAAGAGCCTGCAACACAGATAATAAACAAAACAAATTGAAAGTTGATAACCTATAAAATAAAACCTATACCTAAAAAAGACCTATAAACAAAATGTGTTTTAAGAAGCGATTTAAAGAAGGTTCCTGACTTCTTGACCCTTATCTCCCCGGGCAGTTAGTTAAAAGCCAAAGGGTCCTGATGAAAAAAAGCAGGGTCACCTTTAGATTTAAGTCTGGACTTTGGAGCTGTAAGGGTTGCACTGCAGTGTAGCCTGGGCCTAGACCCAGATCTGTGGTTTAAATGGGAAGGGCAAAATCTTAAAATCAATTCTAAAATGTGCAGGAAGCCAAGACTTGAGTGATGTGATGTTTGCTAAAACCAGGAAAAAGCTGCACTGCTGCGTTCTGAACTAATCAAAGTCGTGAGAGTAACCTGTTCAAGGTGTTATAATCAAACCTCGAGGTCTTAGTGTGAAAGTACTGTTTTTATTCTCAAGATCGTCGTTGTTTATGTGTTGTTCACCAGGTTTATGGGCAGGTTTATCTGGTTTTTTTTTCTCCCTTGAGAAGGTTATGTTTTTGGTAGGGTTTGTGTGTATGTTTTTCAGTCTGTAAACATGGCTCGAAAAGTATTGATTGAATTCTGATAAAACTTTGTAGAGGTGCAGAGTGGGGCCATATCAGCAGTCCTTTAATATTTGTCTTCAAAATCAGCTTAAACTGGCAGAAAATGGACAGGAAGCTTTATAACTTAGAAACTATCATTCTTACACTTGTGGTGTTTATACAGTACTTTCTGAATGTTGAAAATAAAGATTTACAACATCATGTCACATTTGACCTCTGACCTCAACTTCAAGGATAAAATTTCTCTGAAGGTCAAAGTGATGATGATAATGATACTGTAGCTATTTAAAGTGACAATAAGTTTTAAGACTGACAAGAACATGTTGGCACGGGATTTGTTTTGAGTCTAGTTGAATAATTTTATTATGACATTGTTATGTACACTACAGTAACATGTATTTAGATGGTTATAAGCTAACAATTTGAGTACTTGTATAATTAGGGCTGGGTATCGTCACTGATTTCTAGAATCGATTCGATCCACGATTTGATTTGATTCTATTCAAATCGGTAAAATTTTGCCTCAGACAGTCAGAAATATTATAATTCAGATAACGCATCAACATTTCCATATTTTTTGTCTATAAAAAGAAAGCTGACACTTGTGAGACTTTATCCAAGGTGTGAGCATCACAGCAGATGTCTTTGTGTCAAAGTAGCTGAGGATAAAAACAGAAAAACATGAAGGTGATTTTCCTGGCCTGCGATTTTATACAAATATTCTGCAGTAGATCAAAAACGAAAGAAAACCATGAATCACCTCATGAACATTACCTGATGCTGCTGAAGTGAAGCAGAGAAGAGTTACAGAGGTTTTATTAGAGACACAGCTGAGCGTTTTGCATAATTTACATAAGTTTAAATTTGTTCAGTAGCCTATTGAACGGCAGAAATGAGGCTTTCTTGTCGGACGTAGGCAAAGGAAAAAACAGCGTCCGACAGCGCTGTAAACAACGGTAGACTTGCGCGTAATAAGCAAGCGAATAATACAGAAAACAGATTTTTAGACGGGAAACTGTCCTTGAAGTACACACACACAGAGACAGCGCGCTTTGCATTAAGTGTGATTTTTATCATGCTGGAAGCAAAACAGCAAAAGTCAGAGGGAATTCATATTGGAGAGAAGTAAAACCTGCAGCTTCAGAATCAGCGCAAAAATTACGTAAACACAAGGCACGGACCCGCCGATGGATCAGAATCAGCGAGCTGTCAGCTTTCAGCCCCGACCGTGTCCGTGCCGTCGGGTGAGAAAGGCGACATCTCAATGATTTGATGCGTCGGCGGGTCCGCGCTTTGTGTTTACGTCTTTGTGCAGAATCCGTGTTCCTGCTCTCATTTACTGTTTTAGCTGTTTGGTGGTTGTTGAAATTTTGTGAGGTTTAACCTGAGGGCAAAATAAATGTATATTTAAAAATCGATTCAAGATTTTAATGAATCGATATCACGTTATCCAAGCTAGAATCGATTTTAATCAATAATCAAAACCCACCCCTATGTATAATGTATCTGAATAATTATTTTTTGGAAAACAGGCCAAATAAAAATAGCCTAAACTTTGCCCTTATTTTTACTGCACAATAAACTTCTTAAAGTACATTTTAAAAAGAACAACAAAAACAAAATGAATCTATACAAAGTACAAAACTATGTCCTTAAAATTAAATCGTGTATTAAGAGTGCGTGAATCAAATATGACCTAAGATTGAACCTTGTGGTACACCATAGGTGAACAAACTGTAGAAGATAAATTACTTGCATTGAGAAAGTTTATTTCTCAATAAGTTTATTATTTGGTTTCATTGACATAAAATGAAACCAAATAAGTGCACTTTCCTCATGCATGTTTTAAGTTGATCTACTACTTGAAAAGAATGAAGAGAGTCGTGGTTAGCTTCAAGAGGACCTGCATTGTGTAACGCGCTAAAGCATAATTACCAACAATTTTCTTCATGTGTTGGCAAATTTTACTCTATTAGCAAAGCCTAAAGCTAAAGTAAGGTCCTTTATACACTACCGGTTAGAACACCCCAATTTTCTAGTTATTTATTGCAATTCAAGTCATTCAAGTCCAATGAATACCTTGAAATGGTACAATGATAAGCTGTGAAATGCCAGAGGTTAAAAAAGGTAAGGTTACACAAAACTGAAAAATAATGTACATTTCAGAATTATACACAAAGGCCTTTTTCAGGAACCACAAAATGGGTTTACTTAGTCCCTAAGGACCCCAAAGCCCTTTACACTGCATTCAGTCATTCAGGTAATGGCAAGCTACATTGACAGAGCCGAGGCTGCCGGACACTGGCACCACCAGGCCCCCTGACCACCACCAGTAAGCAAACATGGGGTATCTTGCCCAAGGATATTTGGCATGTAGACTGGAGGAGCCTGGGATCGAACCACCGACCTTCCGGTGAGTAGGTGACCCGCTCTACCACCTGAGCTACAGCCACCCAAAAGATAACCAGGCTAGACCAGAACTACCCCAGGAAGAAGGAGCAATATCTGCCAAAGGTGACACATCAAAGTAGACACATTTGACCACTTTGATGTGTGAAAGCTGTAGAATATATTTTGGTCTATAAATTGATTCCATGAGTTCTTTTTTAACTCCAATTGCTTATTTGTGTTATGCTTTTTTCAGAGTGCAATGACACATTAAACTGCATAATTTTCAATAAAAACTGGAAAAATTGGGGTGTTCCAAAATCTTTGACTGGTAATGTACTCTTTATTTTGTTTTATTAGTTGGGTTTTATTTCTTTTTAGAGTTTTAATTTTAAATGTGTACTTTTTTTATTTTTCACTTGGCTTTTATTTTTCAACCCTGGCTCGTTTTAGTTGACTCTGATGACTGTGGTAGCCAGCTGTAGAAGCCAGCGGCTTTGTAGGCAGGATATGAACCCAGAAACGGTTAAAACCACCAACAGACGTGCCGAAGACGAGCTGCCTTCTGTACCACAGTAACCCCCAGTCGGTTTCAGTGAGGTGTTTACTGCTCTACTTATGTTTCTCTTCCTGAAAGAGGGGGGAATTCAGACATGCCTACAAAAACAGATGGAAATGAGCTGGATAAAAAGAAAGTTGCAGCAGCAATGAAAGTGAGAGATGAATTTCTTAACATAAAGCCTGTGTGTGTTTTTTATTTAGTTATTTAATTTTTTCTTGAGTGACAGGGAGTTTGTGTGTTTATGATGCATTCTCACCTGGCAGCGGTTCATACACGCTGATCCTGCGTGAGTGCTGATGGATGGATCAGCATCGTCATCATGTTGGCAGCGCTTCAGACCCAGAGAATGCCAGCCACGCAGCGATAAACACCGCTTAACCTATTTACACCTAACAACAGGCTGGGAAATTACCAGCAGATAACAGCTCATCAGTCAGACTGCTGCACCAGCCTTCAGCTGCAGCTCCTGTTGTGTGAGGATTTGATTAATTTACTGTGATGACGCACTTACAGTGTTTTATTATTTTTCCCAGCAAGTGGGCTGCCAATAATATTAATGAGTAAAATTTACACACCTAATATTGGTCTGTGATGTCAAGAGTGTGCGATGTGAGGATAAACTTCATTTGATTTGATTTGACCACATTATTATCATTTTTGATGGTCATGAAGTGTGAGGAAGTAAACAAAGGATCAAATAAAACCACGGACAGGAGGATAGAAAGATAGTTTGAAGTGCCACAATTCCAATTTTTATTTTATGTCTCATATTTTCAAGCTCTCTTTGAGGCCTTTCAACCTTTGCTTTCGTCTGCAACCTTTAGCTGCATTCGTAGAACAGTGCCCCCTAACAGTGCAACAAAGCACTTAGCTTGTTACTGTAACCATGTCTTTAAATTAGTGCAGTAATCATTTATTAATGCTGAAACACTTTCTACACTCGGGCTGAAGCGCTGCTCACTCGCTCGCTGCAGCAGGAACCCAGTTCCCCATGTAAGTCATTAAACTTTGATCCGATTCCCACCAATAATCCACTCGCTGGTTTAGGAGGGAAACTGTTCTGCAGATTTGGGGCTCAAAGAGCTGCTGAACACATAACAAATGTTGAGTTTCCTGTGTTCATTGGTTGCTGGGCCTGGTTTTAAACACACTGTTCTTCTCACCTAGACTCTTCCTGGTGTGATGAAGTTGGCCATCATCAGACATGACCATCAGTCGCACTCTGTTTAGCCTTGAGGTTCAGTGTGTGTGAAGTGCTGCCAGCCAGCTAGCCAACCACTTCATTTGCCTGCTGAGTGAACAAACTGTGAAACTGACACTCTGTTACAGAGTAAGGACACTTAGCTGTTAGCTAACACACTTTCACTGCTGCTGTTTTGATACACCTTCACTCTGTTCAAGGAGCTTTTTGATATTTGATATCTGGAGGAACTTAAGCATCTTTCTTTCTTTCCGACAGTGGGTTTCCAGTCATGTGTGCATGATATTGAAGACTAGTTTTAACAGGCTTTCATGCATGGTTGGTGGGGCTGTGTATCACTGCTTGCTCATGGTTTGATCCATATCTTTCACACATGATGCATATGCACAGGCCATATTTTCGGCACCTGTTTTGTGTTAACCAGTAAAACGACAGCTTGACCTTCCCACTCAGCTCTCTCTTCACCAAAACACAATGGTAATACATCCACATCTCTGCAGACGCTGCTGCAGTCACTTTTTCCTGTCCTCTGCTTGTGAACGGCGGCCCGGAGATTCTTCGTAAACACACTTTTCTGCTTAAGAGCCATGACCTTAGACTTGGAGGTGCTTATTGTAATGTTTGCAGATCGGCTGGTTACAGCAAAGTGGAGTTATCTGGCAGTGCACTCACTTGCACTTTTGCTTTTCTCAAACTGTCTGCTCCCACAGCTAATTTCATGTGACTGCCTGTCACTGTTGCTTTTCCCTCCGTTTTGCCGGTGTCTCCATTGCAAGTAAGTGGCAAGGTTTGTTATACTCCCACTGTACTTGGTAGTATGCAGTTTATCACGCTGCAGTTGTTATATCAACAGCTGTTTGCCTGTTTTTGGTCAGGAAATGGTGAATAACAAACAGAACCGATTTATGATGTCTATATATGTAGTGGTTGCTTTGTGATGTGCAATACATGCAATATACTTATTTTTATGTGGAAACTAAGGGTTTCAGGGGGGAAATAAAATACACAGAAAAAAATTAACATTGGGTCAGCAGTGGGCAATATCTTGAGATCATACGACGGCCCTTTAGGGCAGAATTCCACTTCATTGTATCTCAAATCTCTCCAAAAATTGAGTTAAAATGATGTCACACATGGTTAGTTTTGCATTAATAATTACTACTCACACGGCTCCAGTTTTACTCATTTTATCAGGCTTTTACGTTTTTGGCACACTTACTCAGTTGCGGTGCAATAAATCGACACAATTGGAGACGTGCTTTGTGTAAGCCTTTTTAATGCTTGTGGTCTGCTTGTTTCTGGTTCAGCCGGTGTCCCTGTTCTGGTCTGGATGTTTGTATATTCTTCTAATTTCTGGATACAAACCATGTCTTTTCAGCCTAAAGGGCCCGTCTTGCATTGTTTTCACTCTGATTCGATTGTGAAATTTCTGATCAGAAATCAGCACCATGCTGGTTTCTGTTTACGAAATAAATGGCAAAATCAGGATGTGAACTGCATCCAGTGTGTGAACGTATTGTGGTTTTGATCCATGTAATTATGGATCAGATCAGTCAACCCTACTTGATGCTCTCCTCGTGGACTTTCTCTGTTCTTGTAGCTGTAATTTTGCAGTATTATGAAAATGCTGGTTGCTCTTTTATGAGCGTATGACAGATGCATGAATAAATGCATGTACGTGATATTTTGAAATTGGATGCATCCATCATTTGTTGAATAATACTGTTGAATTTACTGCACAACAGAGCACAAAAACAGTTCAGCTGATATCCAGCTTCTTAGTTTTGATTATATTACATAATGACTTTATGTTTGAGCTCAAAAATGAAACAAGATAATTCAGTCCAGAAGGCATAAAAGATTTTTTTCTTTTACAGTTTTATTGCTGCTTTTTTTGGAATTTAGGACAGTGTGAAGTTTCAACTGAACTAAACCAAAACATTTATTAGGACACAGTCTGAAAGGGCGTAAAGCATGTAATGACATAATCTAATTCATGATTAAATTTAACCGAGCTTTAATCTAAACCTTAGGTTTTACATTTCTTTATATCGCTCTCCAGCTGTCCTGGAAGAATTTCTCTGTCTGAGGGAGAAAAAAGGAGCAGAGACTTACAGAGCACCGACTGAGCAAAGTCACCAAAGGGTTTTTGTAGGTAATTTAAAGTGAGCGTGTCAGCCTACTCAGAATTTTGTGCTGCTGAGGAGCATTAAAAACGAGGTGATGGTGCTTTTTCGTAGGGTGCTGGAGTATCCTGTCTGTGCGAGTTTGGCTGGGTGTCAGTTATGTTGTGTGGGTGCATGCGTTTGTGTATCTAAAGGCCTGTCACAGTAATTATATTATCAGCACACTGCGTGATATTTGGATATGACCTCAACCATTTTCCCTTTGATAGCAGATCTACATAATAACAAGTGCAAAGACTTTTATGTTCCACCTTTTAACTATTGGCTCATTTTGCATGGAAAGGTGCTTTTGTCACTTCGGGACTGGTTATGATTTTCTTCTGCATTTTTCCACAAGATTCAAAAGTACTCCACCAATTCAGTGTTGTACTTCTACAGCAGACTCATAATTTAAAAAACAAAAAAACAAAACAGGATACACCTTACACACTTGTGTCTATTAAGTTGATGTTGCACTGATGAGGAGTTGCTACCAAATCCTTAAACTCAACTGTCAGAATCAGCCTTCGTGTTGTACTTTTCAGCCCTCAGCTGTAATAGTCTGATGATATTGTCTCCACCCCTCCCTGATCTCAAGGTCAAGGTCACAAGGTCTTGTCTTTTTCAGTCTTCTTGTACCTGCTGATCTGGGTTTGCTTTGCAGACAGCCACTAATTAAGTTGAGTCAAGCCGTGTTGACAGTAATCAGCCTGTGTGTGAACTTTGCAGGATTAATCACACCTGTGAGCAGTCTCATCAGTGCACGCTGCTTTTCTAGGTTACTTAACAGGATCTTGGCTGTCCTCAATTCATAGATATGAGAATTTAATAGTGATACTACAATCCAAAGGAAATATGTTGATGTCTGTGTGCCTTATCGCCTCAGCTAAATATAGAGGGGAATACCCTGCATATCTATACGTGCTGTGGGCAAATGTCAATGCTTATATCTGATTGTGACTCCTGCGCTGACTCTGTTTTTAAGTACAGCCACCGTTGACATCATACTTGGTTAGTAAGTCCCATTTTGAAGCTTCAAGCTGAGTTGTTTCCATCCAGCTGTTTGACAGCAGAGCAAGGGCCAGATGTGACTGAGAAGTCCATAAATGCTGCATGTTTGTGGCTTACTGAATTGTCAGTCGCACCTATGGTCGTGAACTCTGGGTCGTGACTGACAGAACAAGGCTGTGGATGCAAGCAGCTGACATGAGTTTCCCCTGTAACGTGGCCTTCGAGAGAAGAACTCAAACATGCGGAGCGAGCTCAGTGGAGGAGATGAAGTTGTTTGGACATCTGATCAAGGAGGCATCCTGATCTATACTAAGCCATTAAAATGCATAATCTTACATTTGCCCTAAATGTCTTTTTCTTTTAGTGCACAGTGTAGGTCTAACATCAAGAAAAAACATGTTTGTGCCAAACGCAGTATTTTTTAGCCTTAGCAAAACACACCTGAGGACTTTTAGTTTTCTTTTTTCCTCCAAGACTGACGCAGCAGATCAGTTTTTGTGCCAGGGGAAACACTAAATCTCTCCTGACCTACCTATTAGGCAGCCACTCAGTCAGGCCTCTTTGGCTGAACTTCCCCTGGAGGTTCAGGTGTTCCCTGAATGACTTCATAGAGTCACTGACATCTAATTCAGACTGACTAAAGAGGGTGGTTCCTTGTTTAAATGGAGATTTTCCACTTGTGATATCAGGCTGAAAAGACTCGCTGAGCTCATTTGCATGGATATGTTTTAGGATCTTTGCATCAGTGTTCATTAAACAGTCTTTTACTGCCAGGAGTTTGTAAGCAGTTACTGGCTGAGAAAACTGGAATAAAGCAGAGGAAGAGCAACTGAAGGTCAACACTAATCTTCTCAGTGGAACCGGATGAAAGAGTGAAGTGGTGTTCACACAAGCGCTGTTTTACAGAAGAAGCTGTGATCTGGGTGTAATTAGCAGGACATTCGTGTTAATTTAATCGCATCCTTTTAAACCAGGTCATTACCTTTTACTGGCTGTGAGACACCATCATAGATCCAGCATCACTTTAATGATGTAAAATACCAGGAACAACAGTCCTTCAATGATTAATGTGCATTTTATGACCTCAGAATTGAAAGGAGGCACTTAAATCTCTGAACATCCCAACAGTCGCCAAATAAGTGCGGCTTTAAAATGGACCAATCAAACGTTTCTCTTCTGATACTGGTACAGATTCCTTTGCTTTAGTTTGCTCCCGATACTGAGTAAGAGTTTGATACCAGTGTTGGTGTTCTTGCTTTTATGTGCAAGACATCAAGGTCTTTATTCTACTTTTCATTTGTCTCATGAGAACATTTGAATGCTGCCATTTATGGGTACCCACTCAAGGAAGTGGGTTGGATGAGGCACAGACAAAGAGGAGATAACGTTAATGTTACCCTGACTACAATAAAAGCTGCCTAGCATGTGTTTGGCCACACATTATGAAAATGAGAAAGCGGGGGTGAGGCATTTAGTCATGTCAGCTCACTTGTTCAAACTTTGCGGTTAAACCTACTCTAAACAAACAAACAGCAGATAAGACACACCTCCAAACTGTTGAGTCTTTGCTATTAGCTTCCTCCAGGCCGCTGCTGCTGAAGCGTGGTGTAGTAAAGACAGAAAAATATAACATTTAATTGAATCCATCGGCCCATTATCCTTATCCAAACAGGCTTTCTGGGTCACGATTGGACTGATATCCAAATATATTGGACAGTTACACCCTTATTTAATTCTTTACAGCTTTTAAATGGCCATAAAAGGCACAGTCACAGCAGTCGTTTCAACATTAGGAAAAAGCTATGATGTGGGTCGAATGGAAGATAACTATCATTTTCTTTAGGAGTTGATTGTTTTGAGTTTCTTTTTCTTCACTTTATCTTCCTGTTTTTGGTTTTGTTTTTTTTCTCATCATACTATATTTTTTTGTGGTTGTTTGTATGTTGCCAGACATACGTGGTGTCATGTTGCAATTCCTGTTTCGTGATGCCTGTATGTGGCTCTTAACACGTAGTTATTGCATGTTAGTGTGGTGAAAGCAGTAAGGTTTAAAGACTCTTCATGTAATAAATTAGCTGGAAATGATTCAGACTAATAGAGTTTGTTTACTGTTATTTTTTTTTAGTCAAGTCAAGTGTCTTTGTCGTTCCAAACGTGCACTGATACACTACACAGTGAAGCGAGACAACGTTTCTCCAAGACCGTGGTGCTACATATGACATATGGCAGACAATCTACACAGGACTACATAAAGTGCAATGTGCAAAAACCAAAGCAAAGACAGTGCAACAGCAGACAGAACAGAACGATGCAGGCACAGCAGTGCAATAGAAATGTGCAAAAGACTGAGCATTTTTATTCACCTCCTTCAAGGAAAACTGAGATGAACTAAGTGTGGTTTCAGAGAAAATCTCCTTATCAACAAAACTGAACACTTTTCATGCTAAAATAACTTTAAACTACCCAAAAGTAGCTGTTCTTGCTTCGGCCTCTACTACAGTACCTGTCTGCTTACTGTGAAGGAGATATGTTTTGTACCGTAAAAGCAAAATCTGTGTGGAATATCAGTCAGCACTCAGGCAACTGATATGTTGGATATTTTCCCTGCCTCTCGCTCTCTGTCTGCACACACCAAAAGTGTTGCAGAATTTGTTGTCTGAAGGAGTAAACTTATCAGATTCAACTGGAAAACTGATTAGTACAGACTTTGACACACACACACACACACACACACACACACACACACACACACACACACACACACACACACACACACACACACACACACACTGTGAGAACAAACAAGGGGACCTGGAATCTGACTGACATCATCTGTGTGTCTTACAGTGTTTGTGTTTGTCTAAACATGCACACCTGTCCAATGAAACCAAATGAAACCCCACTCCCATCTACATCCTTAGCACACGTGACGCACAAACACACTTTCTCGCTTCACATCAGCCTGACTGTTCAGATGATTCTGGTACAAACTCTGAAGTCACAGATCAGAAATTTTAGAAATACTTCAGAGGAAAAACGATCCAGAGCGACATTCCCATTGTTGGATGGTAGGAACTAGGCTAGGCGAGGCTAGTGGTACTGACTAGTTAGCTTTCTAGAGGAAGCATTTTGAATTAGCTCTTTGTGTGGGTGACTTCTCTTGTAGAAGAATGAGGAAGACCTCCTTTATGTCTCTTATTTACCACACTCACCAATCAGTAGCTGCATAAATTGCTTACTTTGACATTGAAATATGCTCCCTTGGCATCTGGGTTCTTATTTTTTTTACACTCTCTGCACCATAAAAATATAACCATGTACTCTTATTTGTATCAGCCTACCATGACTCACTCATGCTACTTCAGAGTACTTTAAATCTTTTCTTAACAAAGTGATATGTTACACATGACTTGTTACTTTGTGTTTTGCAGAGAATGTAAAAGTGAAATCTCACACATGCCCACATGTGGGACAAATTCTTCTGCTAATAAAGATGCCCATCAGTGCATTCCTCCCACAAACCCACCGAGTCTTATCAGTCACATCCAGTTTGCAGAACTTTGTTCTCTAGAAACAGTTTAGGCTTCTCAGTAGGCTGATGAAGGGTCATTTCCTCTCACATGCTTCTGCTTTACTGTTTACTTTGTGCGGTTAAAGCCTTGTTAGTAGTGTCAGAGTATCTAAAACAAAAAAAACCCAAAACAACCTCAGCTTAGTTTTGTCTCTGAAAGTGGACCTCTGATACTTATTTTTCTATTTTCTCATTCAGTTATTTTTGTTTCTGTGATTGTTCTGAATGTTTGTACTAAACATAGCCAAATAGTTAGGTCAGTGTATATGTAAGAAACCTGTCAGCCAACATGTCTGGCTTCAGACTGACTTAGTTTATTTTGTTTTGTAGCTGCCTGTGTAAGGATTGGGTGATTTGCTTCTTAGTTTAATAATAACGATAATAATAACAACAACAGCGATGACAAGGACGACAATAACAACAACAACAATAATAATTGTTTTTGTTGTGCTCGTCACGGGTCACCTCTCACTCACAGCAGTTTTTCACAGGGAAAAATGTGCGGTGCAACAAGGTTACAGAGACGAGATAAATGAGCATTTCCGCAGATACGATCGTGCTTGGATTTAAAAATCAATCCAGCAGTCAGAAATGCCCTCCGCCTGTTTTCTCTCGTTTGGTGATGATTATTATGGCTCCTTGTAGCTGCTACACAAACACACATGCATGAACTTACATGTATAAACTCGCCTGTGCGTGCTCAGAGACATCTGTGCTGCATGTGTCAGTCATATTTGGATATGACTGACACTGACTGGGGGTATTGGTTAAAAATCACAGCGAGTTATTCCCATAACCTTTTACCATTATTGATCCCTGACATGAGCATCACAACCCGGGTCTGGTCTGGACACAGACATACTGCACAGGGAGAAACGTAACCACACATTTGTTAAACACTTTAACGAAAAACAGCTTTGATTTTGAAAGATTTGTAAGAAGCAAGAGGACAGGAAACATTTTTCTAGGAATCCAAAAGATAACCAAGAAATATTACGTTTTGGGTTTTTTGAGAAAAAAAAGAGGAGTGAGAGAAGAATGATAAGAAATAATGGAAGTTTTTGTTTTTTGGACCCAGGGGATCAGGCTGAAGGCGAAGCAGAAGGTGTTTGTTAATCCGGTGACGTAAGATGCGCAGCAGGCCTGCTGGGTAGACTTGTGTGTGTGTGTGTGTGTGTGTGTGTGTGTGTGTGTGTGTGTTGCTCAGTCAGACGTCCATGCAGTGTAATCCGTGTGGTGTCCGCTGTCTGTCAGTCACTGTCAGAAGTGTGGACACTGTCCTTATACACTGCTGTGTGTGTCTGTTTGTGTGTAGGATGGAGATTTAAGAACAACATTTAATCTATGGTTTGTGTTTTTATTAGTTTCTATGTTTGCTCAGGATTTAGCATTTAAGTAATTGTGTGTGTGTGTGTGTGTGTGTGTGTGTGTGTGTGTGTGTGAGTGTGAGAGACAGAGAGAGGGAGGGACACTTTAAGGCATTCACACACGCTCATGCAGACAAGTAAAGACAAAGTGATGGTATGAGAGCAGAGTGTTTAGAATTTCACTTGCCATTTAGTTCCTTTTTTTTACATGACTGTTCTTATTTTAGTCTGTAGTTCCTGCCTTATTCAAACCAGTTACACTGATGTGCAGCAAAGCAAATCTTTGAACGCCACCAGTGAACCTATGAAGGTAATGATGCCAATAATTAATGATGATTTTAAAAATCATTATTAATGACTGAGACAGGTATTATTTTTTATTATTATTATTATAATTATCATTATTATGATTAATGACTGTTGCCTCATAGCACGTAGGTCCTAAGTTCACTTCCACCATCAGGCCAGGGTCTTTCTGTGTGGACTTCACATGTTCTTCCCGTGTTTGCGTGGGTTGTCTCTGGGTACTCCAACTTCCTCCCACAGGGTCAGGCTGATTAATGATTCTAAATTGCCCATAGGTGTGAATGTTAGTGCGAGTGGTTGCGAATGTTAGCCCTGCGGCAGACCTGTCTGGGGTGTACCCTGCCTCTCGCCCTATGACAGCTGGGATAGACTCCAGCCCCCCACCCCCACCTGCGACCCTCAATTGGATAAGCGGAAGAGAATGGATGGAATTAGAGTGACAGGTGCAGGTTTCCTAAACCTAACTATGTTAACTGACCCAACTCTCAGTGAGGTCAATCATGACATCCTTCTCTGGTTTGTGTATTTTTTAATTGTGTTGATTTAGCAGTAGATGTGCAGACATGCAAACAGATGGTTCAGAGTAATGAGCTGCTTGTGGTTTGGTTCTTTCTGGCTGATATGAGATGACTTTAACAAGGTCAGTATTGCTGCGTCCATATTTAAAATAAGACTTAAAAAATATGTTTTTTCCAACATGAAACTATGAACAAAAATCATCTGTGCAGAGCGAGACATACAGGAGAAATAATAATAATAATAATGGATTGGATTTATATAGCGCTTTTCAAGGCACCCAAAGCGCTTTACAATGCCACTATTCATTCACTCACTGGTGGAGGCAAGCTACGGTTGTAGCCACAGCTGCCCTGGGGCAGACTGACAGAAGCGAGGCTGCCATATCACGCCATCGGCCCCTCTGGCCAACACCAGTAGGCAAGTAGGGTAAAGTGTCTTGCCCAAGGACACAACGACAAGGACAGAGAGCCCGGGGATCGAACCGGCGACCTTCCGGTTACAGATACGCTTCCCAACTCCCTGAGCCACGGTCGCCCTGAAATGGACGATAATAGGCCTTACAGGTTTCAGATAATAGTTGATGTAGGTACTTATTATCTGTGTTGCCTTTTTAACAACTTGTTTTTCTCATGAGAGGAATTATGACTTTGTCCAAAACCAAATGTTCAAATGTTGGCTGCACCTAATTAGATTTGTAATTTTAATTATGATTTTAGCTCCCAACATGAACAACTTCTCCACTCCTGAGTTGATACTTGGGTTTGGGTATCTGCTGATACTAATTAGTGGTCTGACACCAGTGTGGAGTTATTATCATGTTTCTTCATTTTTACTTAGAGACTAGGAGTCTCATGTCATATAAAATGAACCAATGAACCAAAATCGATGGATAATCCTGATAAATAATCATTAAACCTCAATCCAGTTGATTGTGATTTGTTGTTGTTGATTTTTGCACATGATCTTGCAGCTCTATCTCAGATGAGAATGATAGGGCATTAACATTTAATCTTTTTAGAAAATTATCACCATAATTATTGAAAATAATTGTGATTATGCTTTTTTTCCCATAACCAAATGGCCTGCTTCCTAATGAATTGGCTTCATTAAAAGTGGATTATTAGCCCTGATTGCATGTACTGATGTGGCAAACCAGCAGTGTGTCAGTTAGTGCACAGGTCATTTTTCAGTTTTCATCCAGCCTCGGTTTATCACCAAAGAACACCAATTAATTGTGTCCTGGTGTTTGAGTGTATGAAGTTACTCTTAAATGTCCTGTGATGAACTGAAGTGTAATATTAGAATGAAAGCAGATATTTTTGGACCAACATAAAGGACTGAGAGAGATGAAGGCAACGAAAAGTAGTGAGGAGTTAAAAGTAGCTCTGGCGCAGAGGAGAAGATTATAGCTGTTTTTCAGACTTCATGGATAACGTGACATCTCCTTTGTTGTGCTGTGACTGACTTTTCAATGGATCTGTCTGGTCTCAATAGCTCTCATCGCACAGCGAGAGAAAGAGGTGAAAGCATGTGGAAAAGAGTGTCGGTGCTCAGTTTAACTTCAACTGTATGTTAGTGTTTTTGTCCAGGCACTTAAATGAAGAGACCTCCAAATAGCTCCATAACTAAATTATTATGACAGTATCTTGTCTGAGATATGTTGGTGTCTGTATCCTAAATGTTAGGAAGTGTTTGTTTTTTTTATGATAACTTGAGTGTAAGTGTAACCATCAGTCTATGACAGGAGCTTCTACAGGATCTGTGATAATGGCAGTCTAAGTGAGAAAGAAATTATAGTGAAACCGGCCACCTTCAGAAAACAGCCTGTCACCACATGGCCTATACTTAAATGCAAAGACCAAAATATGACCTGACTAAAATATGACAGTTAGTTAAAAATACACATTCCCATTTCACAAGTAATAATAGTAATAATAATAAAAGCTTCTTTTGTGTGACAGGGTGTGTGAGAAGGGGATGCAGTGACTGTATGTGACTAAGCTGGGAGAAAATAAAGCGAGTGACTGAAGACGAGAAAACACGTTTCAGTGAGGTAGACAAATGGATGTGGAGATCAGGCCAATAAAGTGCAGTGTAAAAATATCCAATAATCATATCCAGCTGGCTTGTACCAGTTTATTTTAGGCTAAAACAACTCGAGCTATTATTAGTGTGACTCTGGTGATCATGACTCAAACTAAACAAAGTGACTCCGACCCAGACAAATTCATCACTGCGGTTCCTAAAAACAGGAGCAGAACCGAACCTGCTCGCTGCTCACTCGCTGTTTCCTGAAGGTCGCTTTATTTCTAAAAAATGCACTTAAACACTATTCATTCAAATCCTAATGGGTCGACCTAAATATTATTAACTTGAATCATCACTTGGGTTTCACTTAGTTCAATGGTTTTGTTTGTAAAATCATAGTTTTTCATTAATGTACTCTGCAGCAGCAAAGTGTTTGGTTTGGCTTAGTGTGAGTATAGAGAACAACCTGGGAACTCAAATGTTCAAACCCCCAATAAAATGACCCCAAATCACCTTTCTTACAGCTGCAGTGAGTAGCTATGGCTCAGGTCATCTTCTAATTCAGGCCAGTATCAGAAAAAATTGTAATAATTGTAATAATCACCAAAGTCACATTGTCATGTTTTTCTGTGATATCAGCACAACTTTGAAACCAATATAGTTAGTGTCTGTTGTACTTATGAGCCTTAAAAGATGGCAGCTGCTGTATTAACTGAAGCCAATCGGTGTGAATGTCTAAATCTAATTAATAATGTTAACTGGAACCGTGATATGTGGTGAAAAACCATCAACCCCCAACCTTGAAATGCAGACTGTTTTTGGCTTTTCAAAATAAGAAAATGTTCATTTTGTGCACGTGGACATGAATCAGTACTGCTCATGTGGGACAGATAAAGAGTCACGTTCAGTGACATGAAATTTGGAGTGGGAAATTTGTATCGAGGAACACGAAAAGAAGCTCAAATTAATTTCCAAAACCACAAATCAATACATAGAGACTGTGACTGTTTCACAAACTGCCATTTGAGTGTGCTGACTGCCCCCTCCAAAGGTACGTATGTCCTTGAAATCAAAATTTCAAAAGTCTATCAAACAAAGCCTTGTGTGAATGCATAAATATGTCTCGTTAGGGTAGAATAACCATTAAAACCAGTCCATTTCCAACTTTCAAGTAAATCACAGCAGGATGCACCCACAGTAGATCATTTCACACAGCAATTGTGACATAGTAATAATATGAGTCAGTACAAACAATAATCTACAACACAACCTACATCATTATATCTGTATCACTGAAGGAGAAAAAAATACCACTTAAAAGTAGGAAGATATGTTTATTATTATTCTACTTATTCTGCAGAATAGTGTCACTGTACCTATCATTCTTCAGTTAAAACTGCGGCCTCCATTAATGTCGTATTATCAGTTGTAAAAGTTCTGGTATATCAAGTTGGCAAAGAAATCGATGTAAAGCAGGGGTGTCACAAATAAGGCCCGGGGGCCAGAATCAGCCCAATCTGGCCCACTGGATGTCTTTGGAAAATGTGATTGTGGTGGTAATAACTTTTGGACTTTTAATTGTATTTTCATAAAGTTAACATCTTGTCCTACTTTGCCAGAGTCATTCATACTAAATTAATTAACAAAAACGTAGCAGTTTGTGCAACGAGTTCCCAGAACACTTTCTGTAGGGTTGTGCATTCATTTCTTATGATTTAAGTGCAGAGAACTGTGCCGACTGACTTCTTTTGCTACAGCAGCATTTCTTTATCATGTAGAAAAACTGAGACATGAAATTGCTCTTCTTCTTATAGTGAGATACAGCTTTAATATGCAGTCAAACTTCTTTACACTGAGGGAAAATGGATTTTCACCAGTTCAGACCACTGAAAATCAAAGTGTGGTCCGTGATGTAAAATTAGTTTTGACATTCCTGATTTGTATTTGAATATAAACGCAAGACGACATTAGAGTTTGCTTTTGGCTAAACATCCTCTGTAAGAAGGAAGTTATGAAAAACAAAATCAGCGGTAAACAAGATAATAGCACCTCGCGTGGTTGTACCCTCAGTATGTCTTTATCTGATCACCAACAATCATCTTCCTTAGTAGCAGCAAGGGAGTTATCACTGGATCTTTCCGTTCCCACAGAATGGGAATTTTCCACAGCATCCCAGACAGATGAGGCTGGCTGGTTCTCATGAAAATGGGCTGCTGGTCAGAGCGTTGTAATCACGAGCCCGCTGATCCACAGCTCAGACACTGGGACAGATTTAGACTGGGAGAGTGGTGGCGTCAGCTATCTCTCTCTTTGCAGATATTGTTGATGTTTATTCCTACAGCGTTTCCTCACTCAACCCTCCAAGCTGAGAAAATAATTTCAAGATAACTGACAGGGCTGTTTATCATGACAGTGCAAAAAAGCCATTCTGTTAAATGTCAGTCACACTCCAGCTGAGGAATTTTATGATAATTGTGTTTGGGTGTCTGATTGTGGTCTCTCCAAACAGGTTGTTAAAGCCAAATTGTTATTTGTAGCTGCCACTCATGAGATGAGTTACTGTCATTACTGCAGCTGCATATTATTCACCCACGTTCGTAAGAAGGGCTGGGCGACAAACCTCAAATCTTTTTTTGTCAGTGTCATAAAGTCTGAGTACCAAAGGTAGCACGGACTTTCTTTACTTGTTCTTGCTAATTTAACTTAACATATTGGAACATATTCTGTATGACTTTCATCTGTAGATGATGTTGGAAGAAAAAGGTCCAGGTAAGTTGGCCTTTCTCACATGTACCAGGAGATTATCCATATTGGATATGTCCCAATAACTGAAAATGCTCTGTGTGGGTTTAAGGATGGGTAATATAAAGAAAATTTGCAGTAATGATATTAATAATGATATTTCTGACCATATAGAAAAAAAATACAGTTTTATTAGCGCTTTCAGGCAGTAGCATTTATAAGGTATACGTGTAAATAAAGGGTGTTCTTCATCCTTTCCCAATGAGCTGCTGTGATTGTGTTCATTCATTACAGCACAAGTCAAATGTGACTACAAAAGTAGCCTAGGTAGAGTTATCCCTGAAATGAATAAGTGAAAGTATAAAATAACTGCTTAACACTTTAGTTTAATGTTAACTAAAGTGTTTAACATTGTAACTCTTCAGGACATGTACAGTATTTTCTATTTAGAAAAGTTGTTTACTACCCCCTTTAAAGTGCGTCGTTTTGACTAGTGTCGTCGATACTTTTGTATGAAATTTCATGTATCATGTAAAAATGTATATTTTTTTTAAATTTTTTATTTACACTTGTTTGGGATGGATTGGAACGTAAAAGCTCTTCTTCTGTCTGAAGGACTAAAAGTAAACCTCATTTTATCCAGAATCCCGGATCTTGTCTGAGTATTTGATTGGTTTTCATTCCATCTTTGATAACTTTGTCATCTTTCTTTGTTTTACTTTTGGTTCCAAACATCAACTTGTCCCCATGACAACCACGGGCAATCCAAGTGGAGTAGTGTCCTGCTCAAAGGCACTTAAGTAGAGCAAGTGTTTGCTCTTGTAAAAGCAGATATGTCTTTATTTGTCTTTATCTTAAACACTGAGCGCCATCATCTTCGTCATATCCCTTACCATTAACTTCATCCAGTGGGCTCTTTCCCTTCCCACACAATGGAAACAATCCACAACATTCCAGTATGCCGCTCACTGATGGTTCCCTTGGAAATGGAATGCTGAGAAGATTCCATCACGTGAGTTTGGCTACCAAAGATAGAATGTTTGGGATTGATAACAAATGAGGCGTGACAGCTTAGAGGGCTTTCGTGGCTTTTTTTATTTTAAATCTATATTTATATCCACAGGAGGAAAATGATCCATGAGGCTAAATGAAATTGTGAACTTCTGTACTGTGCAGCTAGTGACGTGATGTGATTGAGGTTGGCGGTGCCGAGTTCAAGTTCAGTCTGCACGTTGAAGTAGCATGGAAGAGACTGAGCTCAGTGGATCTGACATAGAACTAACTAATTAATTAATGAGCCAATGAAGTTAAAGAAAAGAAGGATGCTTATTATTAAAACTCTCTTGCAGATGTGACCAAAGTATTGTAAACGAGTCCCGCATGGTTCTGAAATGGCACCAGGCAGGCAGTCAAAAACGATTCATGGGAAAAGAGCGAAACATTTAATAGATTTTCAGGGACATAAAAATGTAATGAATCACGGCACCGCTGCACCATCATAATATCATTTTAATTAAGTGTTTGACCAATAAATGTGGCCAGAAATTATTTAGGAGGTGATACGTTGCTGTTTGAATCAATTTAAATTCCTTTGTCAATATGTGAATTGTGTGTTTGGTCGGGTATTTGTTGACCAGCAGAAGGCAACAATCCTCTTAAAGCCTCACATTCAGATGTCACAACCCAGATGTTATAACTGCATAACACACATGTACACAAACACACACATGCACACACACACAGCAGCTCTCATCTCCCAGTCATGTATTACTGAGTCAGACAGTGAGCAGCAGCAATAACAGTGATTTAGACTCCATGTGGTGTGGGATCAGCAAGCCGACCATAAAAAAACAGTAGCAGATGCTGTGTGTGTGTGTGTGTGTGTGTGTGTGTGAATTCATAGTTGTGTAAGCGTTATGTTTCCCAGCAGACAGCCATCTCTCTATGGGCTTGCAGATCAAATCTCCATTGGCTCCTGTGAGAGTGTTTATAAAATGTTCTGCTTAAAAATATGTTATATTGTCCTTCACGCAAATGTTAGGGACTGTATTGAATGATGGCTGTAATATTGTAGGAAGAGATTGGATATGTTTTTTCTGCATGTGTTTATAACATGTTTTCTTCAGACTTTTTGTAATGTTGTTTCTCAAAATAAAAATGATTGATGTATGAAACAAAAGCCATTTATAAAATGCACAGTAAGGTTGGTTTCTGTTTCCTACCAATGACTCCTGATTATAGTCATGCACACTGTTACGTGGGGGAGAAACCATATAAAATCACCCGTTTAGGAAAGTCGCTAACCGACTATTGTCAAAACTGACGAACGATAGGAAGTACGGAGTCACATCATGATATGAATTGTTTTTATAAACCAGCTTGGGTTGCAAATAAAAACTGAATGCAATGGTTTGCATATTTTATAAATATCATCTTTATTTAAAGTACAACATAGTATGTATAAAATATTTAAAGTGAGAAACGGTGCCATTTTTAGAATAATATGTGCTAATATTTGCTCTTTAACATGAGGAGACCAGTTGCTAAAATTTGGCTGCTCGGCCATCCTGGGTCTCCTTTGCTATATATTTAATTTCATGGTGCTTCACATGTTTTCAGTTGGTAAAAGGTCTGGACCACAGACAGGCCAGTGCAGTATCCTAACTCCTCTTACTGCAAGAAGCTTCAAATCCACCATGTGGCGAGGCCTTTCTGTGTGGAGTTTGCATGATCTTCCCATGTTTGCGTGGGTTCTCTCTCTCTGGGTCCACACCCACAATCCAAAGACGTGCACTTAGTGGCATTCATTTCATTGGCAATTCTGTGTGTGTGAATGGTTGTCTGTCTGTGTTGTCCCTGCGACAGGACGGCAACCTGTCTGAGGTGTACCCTGCCTCATGCTTTATTGTAGCTGGGCCACTGACCCTGGATTGTTTTAGCAGAAGAGAATGGATGGATGGATGGATGGATGGACTACAGACAAGCCAGTTCAGCACCCAGACTCTTCTGTAAAGCTATGCTTTTTAAAAATTATACAATTCCTTCCTTGAAAAGAAGTCATCTGGACGAGTGCATGTGTTGCTCTGAAATCTGTAAATACCTTTCAGCATTAATGGTGCCTTTCCAGATGTGTAAGCTGTCTATTCTAATGCACCAATACAATCTTTTCTTCTTCCAAAGATGTGATATTTAACCTGCATTTTGTGGATGGGACACAGTGATTTCTGAAAGTGCTCCCGAGCTCAGCGAGGCGTGCACAGGCGTGACAGAATCACGAGAGCCCAAAAGTCACAGGCATCCAATGTTGATTTTATTGGCTTTGTTTTTTGCGCACAGAGATTTCTCCAGATTCCTGGAAGTTTTTGGAAAACATTATGCACTGAAGATGCAATGTTTTATTTTATAGAACATTATTCTGAAACAATATGTAGGCATATTTTTTCCAGTTTGGTAAACTTCTGCCCGTTTTAACTTCTGAGAAACATGTAGATGTTCAAACATTATTAGTTGATCCTCCACCTGTTTAATTTTACTAGCACTTACTGTGGTAAGTATTTATTATATTTGATATTATCTATTGTGAATGAGTGGAGGATTTTGGACACAGCAGTAGTTTTAAATTCTCAAGAACACAGAAGCTAAATCAGCAAAATATAACAAGAAAAAAACAACAAACTCCCCCCGAAGAAAAGAACAGAAACCAACTCGAGAGGCAGATGTATTTATCCAGTTGCATAATCCTGTATTTATGATCTAGTGTAGAGTTATAGGAGAAATATTCATCACCAACCAATAATAGCAAGAGCATTATAAATGTGAGTTTCTATTTGTGGCCAGTTTATTGGCTTAGTTCAAAGCATTGTGTAACCTGATCTGACTGCAGCACTGCATGCTGGTCCTCTGAGTATAAATGAAATATGGGACTTTTCCTTGTTTTTTCTTACATGTAAGATGAGGAGCAACCCTCGCTGAGGAAGTTTCTGTATGTGTTTGCAGAAATGTATGTGCATGATTGTGGCGACTGTGCTGCATCGTGACATGATGTTCATCATGAGACGATGTAAATGACCGCGGTGCAGTAACATGCAGTTTCAGCTTGTGTAGGTGCCGTACGTGTGTGAGACTAATGCTGATGTCAGTAACGTTATGTAACTGCTGTGATGTCACGGCGCTGAGCTTCTTGGCCCGCTTTCATGTCGAGATCTGTTGTTTTAATCCATGAGGGTCGGCACAGTGATACAACCTGGCTCAGAACTTGACCTTCACCAGGCAGACACACAAACTCGGGATGTGTTTAGAACTCAGAGATGTGAACTGTAAGAAGAAGAAGATTTTATTTATTTTAGTGATCCCTAAACTTGTGCTGTATATTTATTCTGAATGTTTTAATTTGTTGTAAAGATGGAAAAATATGTGTTTTGCTCAAGAAGCTTTGGTAACGTTCCGTCTTGAGGCATTTTTAGGCTTAATTCTGTGACTCTGTGAGAGTGTGTGTGCGTGTCTTTTAAGTGGAAACTGTGTCTACTGGCAACCTCTTTCTTGTTTACAGATTTGAGAGCAAATGCCCTTATTAATATTCATGTTTTTTTTCTGTCTCGCTCTCTCTCTGCAGAACTCGTAACCTCTCCGGTGGTTCTCCCAGACCTCGACACACCAAGAAGATTCACTTCATCAAAAATATGAAACAGTACGACACAAGAGGCAGCAGGTGAGCCACACAGACTCCCACAATTCTGTACCATCAGATTTAACAATGAGCAGTAATACAAACTACTTACTTTAATACTCAGAATCTGCAATACACAGGTACATACCAGGACCCTGAAGGTTCATATCTATATCAAATATTATGATGTCATTATGTTGCCTAGCAATCACCGAGCAAAGAGCTGAAATAATCTGGTTTTAGCATATAAGCATCTATAACACCTAATAAAAGTATCCCGTCATTTTAATTTAATCACAGTGGCATCTCATTTTTATCTACAAAGGTTTAATTATACAGGACATGGTATGATGCCATAAGTTCCCTAGCAACCACCTAGCAACAGGATAAAATAACCTTTTCGAGGAATATAAACATCTACTACCCCCTTTAAAAATAAATAAATAAAGTTTCTCAGTGTGATCATGTTTTGTCACCAGCAGCACAAACATGCTGAACACTACTGTAGCATAAATATGTATCATTCTGTTATAGCTCTATTGTTAAATATAAGTCTTCAGAGTGCAATTATTTTTCTTGTGAGGTCTGTATAAAGTGCTGGTGACTTTTATATCCCATTTTTGTATACATTTTATATTTGGTGTCTTTTAATTTAGCTTTTTGAATTATCAAATCACAAAAGGATGAAAAGTAAAAACAAACAATACTGAAAAACTGAATCTTTGGTCTTGAACTCTGAAAAACAACAAATCTTCGAAATGTTTTGCCCACGTTTGGCTCCACAGTGAGTCTGAAGTTGTTCCCTTAACTATATTTGAGTTTGAAGGTAAAAAACACGTCATTCAGCTGCTTCAGCCAAGGTGTAGACTGTATTTAGAGGCATGTTGATCCCTAATGTCCCCCAGCATGTGGAACAAGGTCGATGCAGCAGGTTGAGGCTTGTGGAGGTCTGTGAAAGCTTTATGTAGAGGTGCGCTATCAGTAGAGGCTACAATGGCAAATGCTCTGGCTCTTTTTCAAACCGTTCCTCCTACATTGACTGCTCAGGAATCACAATGAAAACTGTGTGGTACGTTTTGTAACGCAAAACTCGAGGACTGGCTGAGGCTTTTCTGCTTCTTTCTCATTGGGGCAGTCCTTTGTGACAGTGTACAGAGGTCACAACACTGATCTTTCCGTTATTGTTAAGTCTCTGTCAGAACTAAGCCCTACATACGCTGCTGACTTGCAGAAGTGTGTCGCCTTTACAGCAGGAGAGGAACCAGAGAAGCCTGGACAGTGTCATTCTGTTCTGCGTAACTCTTCTATTGTATTGTATTCGTGTCCTTCCTTGTGGAGTGTATAAATACAACTCTGGGTCAAAAGGGCCCACAGGGCTGCTCATCACATAATAACAGACTGACTGAGGGGTAATTGTTTTAAAATAGATCCAGTAAAGAGCACCAGTGCTGTTTGAAATTCAGCTAAGTCACCATGTTGTCACAGAGAAGAGGAAATGTTAGAGCTGTCTTCCCTCAGAATGGGCTGTTGTGTCCCATGATCCTTGTTTGGGTCATCCTGGGAGACTTTAAATGGTTCACCTTGAGGTCACCTGTAAAAATTGCTTGTTTACTTCCTTTTAAAAAAGGTTTTCTTTGGAAAAAAGAACCAAGACATTGATTGACAGTGAAATATAGAAACAGCTCACAATAACAGTCGTCTCAAGGTGCTTTATTTTGTGAGGTAAAGAACTTAACCCAGGGACAAGACAACACTCCCTGGGAATGTACTTGGTGAGAGTGGGGAGAAAGACCTCCATTTTAACAGGACGAGACCTCAGGGAGGGACAAGCCATTTCTTGCAACAAGTTGAGTGATGAGTGGAAAGTGAAGAGACCAAAAGAAAGCATAAAGAAAATGGACAAAACATAAACTACTGCAGAGAGTAGACAAAATTAACTGACTGCATGGGCAGTGTGGTACTTTTCGGCATTTATCACACCGCAGGCTAGCAGCTGCACGTGTGCAGAGTGTGGTTAGATGCTGCTTCAGTCGATTGTTTATATATCAGTTTACTCTGACATGCCAACTCTCATTTTGCACATCAAAGTGATGGAAAGCAAACAGATGTCATCTGCTTGTTTTCCACCTCACTTGTTTACAACTATAAGTCAGCTGAAAAGAGGGCCGAGCAGTCAGTGGTGCTCGGGGTCATGATATCTTTGAACCAGCAGGTAACGTTTTTGTACTTTAACAGTAAAATATTAGTAATTAGTTTAAGTGACAGGTGAGCAAAGTAGGTGACCTTTTACAGTGTAGAATATCCACCAAGATCCATCCAAGAATTGTAAAAGTTCTTGTTGTGTTTTTTAAAATCAAATTTATGTTAACTAATTATATTTATATATATTTTTTAGTTTATTTTTTGTTTTGTTTTTGGGGGGAAATGGTGAAATGGAGAGTTTTCTGCTCTAGTTAGTTCCCAGCAAGATGAAAATGTTCTGCTGTTGCATATCATTTATTAAAAAGCATAATTGTAAGTCACATTAAACCTTCCACTACGCATACATTTCACTGATGAAGCGTAATTGGAACATAATGCTGTCTACATTTGATTTGAAACATACAAAAAAATGCTAAATGTTTTGTCATTTTAATTTTTTTATCTATAAATTTCCTTTGTTTGTCTGTTGTCAGTGTAGCTACATAGACAAAGCTCTGGGTCAGTGGTTCAGTCCTCAGTGGGAACATTGTCTGTTTTCCTTGAAGGTGATTATGGAATAATGTGCCCCCAGTGTTGTGAAATGTGGTGTAATAAATGGATGGGTGCAGGGGACAGACTCCCCAGCACAGTCACGTTTTCAGCAGCTGTGTTGCGATGTCTCTGCTGTTTCCACTGAGCTCCCTGGTGACTTCCTGCTCTTGACTTTCCCATGCATCACAGGGAACGAGCTTTGTGTGTATTTTTGTGTCTCCGGCTCACACAACCAACAACGGCAAATTCAAACTCATAATCTGTCTCGAGGGATGATCAGAAGGGTAGGAGGAGCAGCCTCCTGTCTAAATTGAACGAGTAATGATTCATGCTTTAATGACCTTTTAATGTTGAATTTTCCATCGCGCTGCTGCGTATTTAGCTTCCTAAAGAATTAAACTTTGAACCGCTGGGCTCCCTTTAGTCTGTTTTCATCCCCTTTAAATGATAAATCACTTAGTAGTGTAATACAGTTTTACATCCCGAACCATAATTAGCAAACATGGGTTAAAACTGCGTGTCTCTATTGAGCCTAAGGTTAAAGTCTACTGAATTATTTACCCAGTTGGATCCTCATTAAGATGTACTAAGCGTTTGACCGGGATCATGTCATCTCTGTAAGAAAAACGGCAGTGTTTGGATTAACTGGCTTCCTTCTTCATATGTTTATCCCTCTGTGACTTTCTAAACAAAGAACAGTGTATACAAGTCCACTACATAACAGTTCTTCAGTCTGATGCCAAAGACCAATGCGAAGAGAAATAAAAACGAGTTACTACACATCATAAATTAAATGGATAATTAAAGATACATTTATATTGTTTGGTAACAGTTTTCCTGACTGGCATCATTTAAACAGTCTGTGATTCAAACCTGGAGTCAGATGAGACGGTCAGTGTGTGAAGTGTATATGTGTAGCTACGTGATATTGACCACTGGCTTCTGCACATCAGCATTTTGGCTGCCGTGAGCTTTTTTGTTTGTTTGTTTGTTTTGAAGCCAAAAGTGATCACAGTTACATCGGATGGTGGAGTGATAATTCTAGTAAGCATAGTGAGCACGCTGCATTTGTCAAGTGTACAAGTGCAAAGCAATGTCCAGTGAAAGGAACTCTAATGCTTTATAATTTTGGATAATTTCATGCTCCCAACTTTATTGAAACAGTTTGGGGACCCTTCCTGTTCCAACTGCACACCAGTGCACAAAGCAAGGTCCATAAAGACATGGGCGAGTTTGGTGTGGAAGAAGTTGACTCGCCTGCACAGAGTCCTGACCTCAACCCGATAAAACACCTATTAGAGCAGAGACTGTGAGCCAGGCTTCTTCGTCCAACATCCCTGTCGGATCTCACAAATGCGCTTCTGGAAGAATGGTCAAAAATTCCCATAAACACTCCTAAAGGTTCCTAAAGCCTTCCCAGAAGAACTGAGGCTGTTATATCTGCAAAGGGTGGGGCGACATCACATTAAATCTTACGGATAAGTAAACTTTTATCCACTATCTACACCTTGGCTGAAGCAGTAACCAAGAATGTGATTGGCCAGCTACCAATCACCAATCACAGCTACCAAAAAAACAATTGAAACGCAGTCTTGGAAGCAGCCTGTAAGCAGCTAAACTAAGGATGCACCAATTGCAATTTCACTGGCCAATTAAAGACCAGCTGATATTGATTTTTGCAGATCCTGATTTTCTTTTTAAGAACTAACTGGCAGCATTGAGTAAAAAACCTCAACTTCTCTTCTATGCTAAATATTACGGTCATAATAAAAATAAATTATTAAACTTCACAGCTTCCCCCAAACTGCACTAAGTTACAGGATCTTCTCTCGATTAAACAGCTGAAAATAAAGGGCTCTGCTACTGGAGAGTAATTAACTGAAAATGATTGCACTCTCTTACCAAAGAAAAGTAGGTGCAGCAGATTTATATAACAAGATAAATCAGACACTTATGTTATTCTCCAGTATGTTTATAAATTCATCATACAATAGAACATCTACCCGTTTCTCTTTTTCATACGTTTCCAAAATTTTCGTCATAACTGCTTTGATCCTTTGCTCATACCAAGGTCTGGTTAGCTTTAGTCTGGATAGGTTTAGCTTTAGCCTCTTTGTCTTTGTTGTCTTTTTCAAAATATCCATGTTGATGAAGGTGATTTAAATGCATGATTAAGTTTGTTACTACAAATGTGTTCATGGTAACCCCCCCCCCCCAAACAGTTTATTCTGGCAATGGGCTAATGACATGCTAGCATGTGGCTATGTGTGTGTACGTGCTCGACTCTTTGCTGCTGGCTGGCCAATATTGTTTAATCCAGGTTATATAACTACTTTGATAAATTTACTGCTCGGTCTGCCAGCATCCTGATGAACTATAGAGCCGATCCGTGCCTTGGCTAAATTGGTAACATTTGCTTCAGTTACTCGGAGACCTTGAAACGCTGACCTTGTGTTGCCTTGACAGACAAAGTTGTTCTAACTGACCGAGAAGCTGCATGTTGGACAATTATCTGTTCAGCTCTGAGCTAAGTGTGTTTATTCACTATGTGTGAAAACATAATCTTTTAGTCTCTTGGTTCCTGAGCCAAATATAATGACTGCAAACATTTTCCTCTTGAGACCAAAACCAGGCCAGCAAGCTGTAGTCTCTGCTCCAGATGGGTTTATACTCAGAGGAGCTGCAATAAAAAACAAACACGGACATGCACGTGCACGCACACACTGTGTTCTCCATAATGAAACTCTATTATATCATGTCATAGTTGAGCAGAATTGAGGGTAAGGGTGCAGCTGGAGCCTTTAACTCAATTAAGTTGGTGTCAAGTGTGCATTTGTGTGTTTTGCTCTTTAACGGTGAGTAAATATTACGCCATGCTGAGGAGCGATATGATCCTTTAAACTTTCAATCCTTAAATTTATCCTGGGATTTAGCTTTATCTTCATTTCACCACAAAGATGCAGAGTTAGCGTCTTCATTTTGAAACTTTGTCTGTTTTTGTGTGTGTTTAGTCAGCAAAATGCCTCAGATGGAGAAAAGTAATTCAGCTGGACAGATGTCAAAACACGATAACCACTGATGTGTGTTTTTGTTTGTGTTTCAGAATCGTGCTCATCTGTGCTAAGAGGTCTCTGTGTGCTGCCTTTTCTGTTCTTCCCTACGGAGAGAGCTTCTACCTCAGGTAATCCGTACAGACACATCTGCTTATGTACTCCCACCTTCTGCCTCTCATGATGAAATCAAGAAAAAGGGTTCGACATAACCAATGGGCTGATGGCAGGGGGAAAAAAGTATTTGTGGAAAGTTGATTTAAACACTGCTGGCTTATTTAAAACTGTTATTTACTGAATTGGTCATCGCTGGCCTAAGTTCACCTGAAGCAAGCTGGCTGAAGGAAACCTTATATATAGTTATCTTCATCCTGCCAGTAGCTGTTTTCACATGAAAGGAAATGTTTGAGGTTGCTGAGATAAAGAGGCTGTTCTACTGGCAGGTGATGCTGGTGATGGCCTCAACAGCGTGGAGGTTTCACTCGCAAAAATAGATTCGTGCAGACCATCAAATGAATTTAGAAGCATGTGAATAAAAAGTTTTCAGAGATTTAGCCCAAGCAGAGGTTTAGACCAGTAACTACCCCTGTCGCTGTTCACTAGGCAGGAAGGAGGCAGCGCCGTAACTAAGAGAGTGAACCAAGTGGAGTGAAAGGAAATGTTTGTCCTGCAGCTCTCAAAAATCCGAGACCTTTATTAGATGGACTTTTAAACATGAAGAAACGTGAGCTTTTCAGCTGTTCCCATACACTGCTGGTTCATCCTGCACAGCAACAAAGAAAATGAATACACAAGTTTCAAGGAAATGCACAAGGGGCCCAGAAAATCACTAGAGGGAACAATGCTTGGACACTTACGAGAAGTAGAGGTAGGGAAGTAGAAGTAGCCGAGGTCTCGTTTCTTCATTGTGAGACAAAGGGACATGAGAGTAGAAGAGGGGATGATGCAGAGGAGTATGAGGGAGAAGAGCCGTTTGTTCGGAGGGGGATGATTTTTTCCCATGTGCATCAGAGCCCTCTGACCTGACCTTAGGTCTGAGTGGCTGATGACTCATACAAACACCACGATCACACACAAACATCTCACAGTAACGACAAGAAGAAACAATAATGGAAACAACAATAATGCTGTTCTCTCCAATAGACAAGTCATCCTGATCAATTTTTTTCTCTTTGTGTTCACACAAACACACGTTTTTTTTCTCAGCTGAAATTCTGAGAAGTCTTAGTGCATGTTGTGTCATGTCACACTCGCACCATGCGCACATGTAATGTACGCAGCTATTATCATGAACACATTCTCAGTTCCCTCTAGTTCCCATTTATAGATGGTTTCAGATGGTGCCAGAAGAAACTTACTGAAATTACAAACAAATTAGGTAAGAAAAAATCAATGGAAAATATATTAAATATCAACCATTTTAATTCAATCAATGTTGGTTTTTTTTTAATTAGTTTGTAAAAAGCAACGTGTTATACTTCAGAGTTTCAGCATTTTTGTGTCCTTCATCCCGTAAACGATTATCTGTTTAGTTTGAAATCTTATTCAAGCCAACGTGCGATTCTGCAGAGGAGGAGGGAGGCGCCGCATGGCTCCTGTCACGCAGGTGGTTGTCTGTGGGACATGTTAAAATATAAAAAACTAAATCCAGGAAGTCTGGGAATTAGGTGTAGCATCTGGAAAGCACACAATCACTATGAAATGGTTAAAGTACAGTCAGATCATATAAGGAAAAGGAAAGAATTAAACCTGTGAAATGAACTGGTATGTACAGTGAAAGGGTGTAAGTCGTATGCTGTGTACATCTAGTATTACACAGAGAGTAAGATTATATTTAATGAGGTAGGTTTTTCAGTGTGAATAAAGATGTTTTGTTGTAGCGGTTCCAGAAAGAAATTTATTTGGATTCATTTTCTATAAATCATAAAAATCCATCAGTTTGAAATTAAGTCTGCAGTAAAAAAGTGATAATTGCAAAACAAAGTTGTATTTTTGTGTAATTTCAGTTGTGCTCAGGCTGTGATGAACTGCTCATAAATGATTAATTCATCGATTCATTTTCAGTGTCTGTCGTGTCTCGGAGCGACACGAGGCTGAACTGTGATTATTAGAGAAACAAACCACAGCGTGACCCGTCTGAAACGCTCGAGCAGTTTCTTTACGATGCTAGCTGATGGCTTGTGGCAAACTGAAGCTGCTGCTAACTTCTGAATCTGTTTTATGGTGTTGTGAATCTTTTATTGCTGTTGTCCTTAATTTAATTTCCTGTAGGTAAACCAGCTGCACTGAGGGGTTTCTGCTCCAGATGCAGCAGATGTTTGGACTGGTTTCAGCTAGGGCACGAGTCGGAAGAACTGGGAACCAAATATTCCTACTGTATGACAGTGCAGCCGTCTGCTGTGTGTTTACAGGCAGGCTGTTTACCAACATTTTATCAATAATTCTCGCTCTCTTTCTTTTCCTTGATGCCTTTTTTTCTCCAGTGATCCTTCGTTAAATCATCCCAGGAGGAGACACTCGTCTGGAAACATCTCTACCACCCTGGAAATGCTGCCGGGGCTAGAGGGTTTTCACCTGGACACCTATGGCAGGGTAGAAAATGTGGACCTACTTCTCATGGATGCTTTTATGATCCAAAACAGTTTCTTGTGGTCAGAGCTCAGTTAATAATAATCTTTCTCTTTCTGTGTCAGTCTGTGTCATACGCACAGTTCCTGTACCCCACTAACGCGCTGGTGAGGCAGAAGCCGTCGTCTGCCAGCGACCTGACGCTGCAGATTCCCGTTTCCAGGAGCACACACAGCATTCCGGGCAGGAGCTACCCACCCAGCCGGCTGAGCAGCACCGTGGGACTGGATCTGGGTAAGAAATGGAACCGAGCTCAGTCACAGCGTGCACGTCTCCTAAAAATAATAATGATTCTTTTTTTCTAGCAACAGTTTAAAACTGTCAAAAATAAATTTCACCAAAGATGTGGCCATTTATTAGATGTAATGTAGATAATTACTGACATCAAGCCACAGACACAGTTAAAGGATTTTATCATGTTAAAGGGAACAACAAAAACACCGTCTGTTTATGGTTCAAACTGTGAAACAGCACAGTCATGGTGCATTAGGACTCTGAGCGATATGACTGATCTGTTTCCTTGAATTCTGAGATTTCAGAAAAGAGGCTGAACTGTAACTGCTCAAACATTTCTGGATTGAAATGCTAAAGAAGGATGTAACGTGAGGAAGAGAAAACAAACACAGGATGCTGGGATGAAGAGAGCAAACGAGAGCTGCTGCAGCTGTGCTGGAGCATCATCCTCTTTATATTTTAAACACATGTGTATGAGCATGTCCTCACATCCTGTGTCTGTAAACACACACATCCACAGTGACAGAGCCCTGAATTAGCCTCTAAACCCCTCTTTCTAATCCACAACCTTTCATTAACACAATACAGCTGTGTGTGAGCGTGAGGCCGTGCGCAGCAGGTTCGATATTTTTAGTCCTCTGGTGACGTTTTTCTTTAGACTCGCAGCTCTTAAGACTGATATGATTGTTAAGTACTGACAGAAACACCAAAGACTCGTTTACTCAGTTATAAATGGCATAATGTTTTTAGCTGTCGATTAGTACAGAGCTGCTCTTGTACCTGTGCATAGATGCTTGGACCACTGGTAGCACTATGAAAGAAAGCCTGGACGCCTTCTGTTGATTCACAGTTGGTGGCAGCAGAGGGCCAGCAAACACTAAATGGATGAAATGGTGATTGGATGATGAAATGCTCTTTAGGCCACAATATGAAACCAGATGAAGGTTTGGTAAAGTTCACAGGTGGTTCTCAAATCCATTTTGTCTTTTGATTCCAGAGGGAAAAAACAAGACAATCTCTGCAGATATCAGAATGATAGATTTTGGTGCTGCTGCCATTTTCAGATCGCACCCAGTCAGCTCTTTTTCGATCACTAGAACCTGCACAGCGGAGGTCATGTGCTGGATCTCCACCACTGCAATTTCATTTTGGGGAAAGAGGACAAAGATCTCTTTGAATTCTGATGATCGGGGAGGTTGTTAGGGAGCAATGTGTTTGGCATAGCCCCAAAAAAGCACAATACTCTGTGCCATAGTTGGGATGCCAAATGTGTACACATGCCCAGGAGTTTGAAGCCAGCCAGCTGGGTGACTTTGCAGAGTTCAGACTTGCTAAGATGAAGGACAAACAATTTAGACTTTTCAACAGGAAGCACTGTATTGCAGCTCAATCAATCTTGCCATAAGTGTGGTTGTTTTATCACTGTCACTGATAAAGAACCAGAATAAAGTGGTTAAACCCCAGGAGCCATGCTGATGGGTTTCTGTAACTTTCTAATGGTATCAGAATCAGAATACTTTATTGATCCCTGGGGGAAATTATTTTTTGTTACAGTGCTCCATTTTAAACCAACATTAAGACAAGACAGACAATACACTAACTAAGAATAGTACAATATATACATATATATACATACATACATACATAAGTCACTTATAAATAAATATTTGGAAAAGAAACATGTGTAGCTGTAGCAGCAAACAGTGTGTTAAGTGGATGCGTTGTACAGGGAGATGGCCACAGGCAGGAATGATTTCCTGTGTCGTTCAGTGGTGCTTTTCGGTAATCTCAGTCTCTCACTGAACGAGCTCCTGTGACTGACCAACATGTCATGGAGTGGGTGGGAGGTGTTATCCAACATTGTCTTTATCTTGGACAGCATCCGCCTCTCCGACACCACCTTGAGGGAGTCCAGCTCCATCCCCACAACATTGCTGGCCTTACGGATCAGTTTATTAAGTCTGTTGGCATCTGCGACCCTCAGCCTGCTCCCCCAGCATGCAACAGCATAGAGGATCGCACTGGCCACCACAGACTCATAGAAAATCCTCAGCATTTTCTGGCAGATGTTGAAGGACCTCAGTCGCCTCAAAAAATAGAGACGACTCTGGCCCTTCCTGTAAAGTGCTGTGGTGTTTTTAGCCCAGTCCAGTTTATTGTCAATGTGTACTCCAAGGTATTTATAGTCCTCCACAATGTCAACACTGACCCCCTGGATTGAAACAGGGGTCAAGTGTTTCCTGGTCTTCCTGAAGTCCACGATCAGTTCCTTGGTCTTTGCCACGTTGAGCTGCAGATGATTCTGCTCACACCACGTGACAAAGGAGTCGACCACAGCCCGGTACAGTTTGTTTGTAAAGACTTTACACTGACTGAATGAGGAAAAACTGAGATTTTTCTGAATGTGAATGTCTGCAAACTGTGCATAAACTCTGTTAACAGTTTAATAAATTTGCTTTTATAAGTTTTTGTGCAATAATGGCCCTCTTAAAATCAACTCCCGTGTCCCGTGAACTAAACTAAGTTCGACACCTCTGCCTTAACAGTTTGAAACGAATGTTAAATGTCTCAGGATGTTGTAGTAGAGCTCTGCACTGACATCCTGGGACATTTAACATTTAACACCTCTTTACGTGAACCTAACTGTTGTCACCAATGCTGATCACCGAGTGGGGCCCTGTCAGTCTAAAGTTGATGTCTGTAGACTCTGTGAGGTTCATGGCAGAAGGGCAGATGTCCTGGGGGTTAAAAGAAAGTAGTGGTTGAGCTGAAAGCAGTTAAGAGGTGCACAAAGGAGTGAGCTGGAGTAGGACAGGAGCCAAATTTCAAGCTGGTAATGTTGCATCAAAGAGGTTTCCCTTTCCCTCAAAGACAAATTATCAGGACTTGGTCAGAGAAACAGGAAAATGGATAAAATTCTCTTTTCCTTAACTGTCTGCAGACAGATCGTGCTTAGATGCACTAAATGTTTTTGCTGTGAGTCAGAGAACTTGTTGATGACACCTCGTGTTACTCTCCTCACCTCGGTTTTGCTCTTTTGACGATATTTCTGAATCGATGTGTATTGTTGTCCAGGTGTGGAGGATGTGATGGATTATGACCCCAACCTGCTCAGTGACCCCCAGTGGCCCTGCGGCAAACACAAACGAGTGCTGATCTTCGCCTCTTACATGGTAAGAAAACACTGCAGATGGTTTGAAATATAGTTGTTTATTTTCGAGGACGCCCACACGGAGCAAATCGCTGACAGCTGTGCGTCTCCTTCACACCACGTTCAGAGCTCCGCAGGCTGTTTGACACCTTTAATGAGCTTTGTGAGAGGACAGATGGTTTTAGTAAACTAATACACTTTGGAGTCTGTAGCACTGCGAACCTGGTGCTGTAGCCCTTACTAGGCTGTGTTTGTGTGTTATCTTATCAAAGTTCTAAAAATAAGCACATTTTTGGGTTTAAGTGACCTCAGCAAGACAGATTTTAAACAGTCATTTTGGCAGTAACTGAATTCGGAGCCTCCAGCCTTAATCTAAAACAGATTTCTTTCTTCTGCATCATCAGGATTAACAGCCTTCATCATAAAGCTGCGGCCTGGTACGGCAGCGATTTGGAGACAGCATTCCCAAATTCTTTTGCCTGATAACAAGAACGGATCTAATATGGGCTTATTCTGAGGAGCTGCTCTTATTAGGTCTAATATTTGTAGCTTGCATCAGTCTGTTGACCAAAAATGTTAATGTTGAGTTAAATAAATCAAGTTTAGTAACAAAAACAATACATGAAAAAGAAAAGTTCAAATCTCAGGAGATCTGCACTGAAAGCTTTGGCATTGGGGGACTTCCATTCAGATTCAGACTCTGTTTCAGGGTTGAGCACACCTCTTGTTTGTAACTCCTGAGTTTATGGATGGTTCAGTTCTGTAAATAAGATTTAAAATGTGAATGAATATGAAAGAAAATTCAATAAGAAATGTTTGTAACTGCACTCACAAGATGCTAGTTTAATCCCAGTATAGTTGTGAACTAGCTGCTAACTAATGCTTGAAATAAGCACCCATTCTCAGATTCAGAGGTTAACACAAACTAAAGTCCAGAAAAGCACCTTGTCATGAAGCTTTGTGGCTGATGAAATGCTAAGCACCACTGTTGAGCTGTCTGTGCATCGCAGCACGCTCATGCTACGTTCAAGTCCCATCAGACTTATACTGATTACCAATTTCCATCTTATAAATACGCTTCTTTGAACTTGTAAACATTGTAATCTTTCCTGTCATCACCAGCCCTCCCCCATGAAATCGACATCAACATCATGCTTACCACAAGTGTTTGATGTCTGTGATGTTTATGCATCTGTAAAGATCCAACCAGTGAAGTCCTGCACACCCTGTCCAGTGATTAGTGACGGGGTGGCGCATCACAGGGGCCAATCAGATTTCAGCTGGGTCCAGCACCTCTCTGAACACGATCAGAAATCTTACTGAAACACATGTGAGCTATTAAAGAGCTGTGGTTTCTAAATTAATTAAAAGAATTCATCATAACGACAGCCAAAACAACACGACCACTTTGATCTAATTTGCTCTCGGTGCTTCTTGCACCACCAAAACAAGCTCCGACCTGCCACAGCAGGGATTCAGCAGGATGTGTGGAGGCTCCAAGACATTAAGAGCAGATCCTATTAGTCCTGTAAGATTTGGAGCCACTGTTATTCCAACACATCCTCCAACACCCTCTTGGTGTTTCACTGTTGGACCGATCTCAGATGACTGTTTGAAGGTAATCGTCAGCTCACGGGGAGCGCCCAATGAGCCTCGATGTTTCGGGGCAGCTCTGACTCAGACTCATCTGGCTGTAACACCCGTGACTTTACACCTGCCCCTGCTGCTGTTTTTAGGATGACTGCAACTCTCAGCTTTGCATTTACTGTCTTATAGTGGTGACAACAACACTGATGAGAAATAATCAACCTTATTCACCATGTACAGGGTCATAGTGTTTTTGGCTCACTGGTGTGTGACTCATATGAATAACAGGTTCAGTAAAAACTGAGCTGATCACACCAGTAGGTGGTATCTAATCCGTTTAATGTCATCACATGAATTAATGCATCATCCAAGTCAGATACTCACTAATCTCTGGTAACTGGCAGGATTTCTGTATTTGGCTATTTTATTTATTTTATTTTATTTTATTTTTTTTTTACACATTTTAATTATAATGTTGAGTCAGACAATAACATCTGTGCTTCGGGGAGATTAAAAGTGTAAATTGATCACATTGAACCCCAATTTTAATTTCTCATGTTCTAATAAACAGGAATAAATCCGAAGGAGAGACAAACAGGGTGAATAAAACAGATGATTGTAAGAGTAATCAGAGTACACATGCTCTTTTCTTTTTCACTGTCCTAGAGGCTGCGGCTCAGTTTGATCCCTCTATAGACAAACACACACACATTCTCGTTTTGATATCTTAGTGAGGATATCTCATTGACATAATGCATTCCCTAGTCGCTCACCCTAACCATCAAAAATGACGGCCTAATCCTGACCCTCAGCCTAAACCTAACCAGAACCTAATTGTAACCCTGACACTAAGACCACATTTTGAGCCTGAGAAATGCCTTCAAACTCGTGAGGACGGCACTTTTGTCCTCATAAGTGACTGTTGGTCCCCACAAATATAATAATATTCCAATTTTTGGTCCCACAAAGATGTCTAAACAGCTATACACACACACACACACACACACACACACACACACACACACACACACTGTATCACAGTGTTTAATTCATGAGACGATTACAGCTGAGGTGAGCTGCTTTTCACTGAGCTTACTGTGAGCAAGTGTGTGTGTGTGTGTGTGTGTGTGTGTTAGTATTACACAGTGTGATTTCACCACCTACTGTCAATGTCGCCTAAACTACAAAACACCCCCCACCCACACCAGTTTGGTGCGTTACATGGAAATGGTGCATGTTACCTGCATATGATAAGGTTTAGATCAGGCTGTCTACCAGGATTATCTCGCAGGCTTCTCTCCATTAAATTAGGCCTTGGAAGTGTTGACATGAGCATGTATGTGACTAAATATCAGGATTAAGGTCTAAACTGAGTTGAGCTGTAAAGAAACTGTTGAGGAACCTGCAGCTCTTCACTGTCACCTCTTAATGCTGGTGACTTTAAAGCTGTTTTATGGAAAGGTGTGTCTGTTTCTTCACTTAAGTTTTGCAGGTGAAAGGTCAGCAGTTGAGTTGTGTGCCATTTAAATAATGAAAGTTGTAAACATGCAACATGTGGTTAAAGGAGCCCTCTTAAGTTTGCAAAATAAAACAAACCCACTGGAGAGAGAGCAGAGCTGCCTTTGGGTGTTTGAGGCTATTAGTGAAAAAGCAGGAATGCTGTGTGGCAATATTGGATTTCTATAAGATCAATGTGATCTAATACGTCAAAGTATTGAGCCATCAATCCATTTTCTTAACTGCTTAAAGAAATCAGCTGGGGTGGGGCTTGAGACTGTGTTTTGGCTACACAGTGACCAGGTGATCTGTCCATAACAGGACAGACACAGAGACGGACCGACTCAGTGGAACCAAAGCCTGCGTCGTTGTTAGATTTAAAAATAATCAGCAGGGGAGTTTGACTTTTATTTAGTGTGTAAAGTCAGTGCAGCTGTTTTGGAACAGATTTGATGAGGTTATTGGATACTCCTGCGAACAGTCATCACAATACCTGGAAAGACTGTAAACTAAAGCATGAATGAGTTTCCCTGCGTGAGAAATGGTGCCATCTTTGCAACAATGAGTCACAGAAAGAAATATTTACCCGTCGGTGTTTACATCCTCATCAGATTATTTACATTCACTGACAACTGTTTGACTTCTCATTGTCTCTGCTTACAGTTAAATGTGTTCTGTGGTCTGTTTATGCATTCTTCTGCTCCTTATTGTTCTGGTATGGTTCATTTTCTTTTGCTCTTTTTCTCTTTGTTCTTTTATCCTGCAGACGACAGTTATAGAATATGTCAAACCGTCTGATCTGAAGAAAGATATGAACGAGACTTTTAAGGAGAAGTTTCCTCACATTAAACTCACCCTCAGCAAAATCCGAAGGTAACGTTTCTCATTTCTGCCAATGAAAGGATTTCAGCACAGTAATGTGAAAAAGGGCCGACTGGATCACCACTTGGTCTTAGAGCTGAAGGAGCTCATGGGATGAGACATGAAACATCTTAAAGAAACTTAAAGCAGTCCAGTCGCTCCTTAGATTACCATGACCTGGATGACTAAGAACCTACACAGATATGTGAAAAGGGAGTATTAAATAATTAGAACATGCTTTATTTCTTTTTCAGCCTAAAGAGAGAGATGAGAATAGTCGGGGAGGACTGCGGCCTGCAGCCCGTCACCCTCGCGATGGCATACGTCTACTTTGAAAAGCTGGTGCTGCAGGGTCGCCTCAACAAGCAGAACAGGTTTGTTTGAATCTCGTCCACATGTAAACAGCTCGTCATCGGTTTCTGCTTCGTTCATAGGCTTCACACTCTGCTTGAAATGTTGGTTAATGACGACTATGGATCATGTGTGACTGTTTAGCTCTGTTTATTGTTATTATAAGTGATTCTGCACCATAATTAGTCTCAGGTAGAAAATCTGATTGGTTCAAGACTTCATCACATTGTGTTCCTGTTAGAAAACGTAAAACAAGATTTGTCTGATAGCTTAAAAGGTGGCTGTGCTGCAGTTTTCTGTGTGGAGTCCACAGTGTGAGGTGTGGAAGTGGCTCCCCCTTGTGTTTATTTTCAATAAGCTCGGTTTAAAAGAAAAACTTCTCACTGTTGCTGATGGTTTGTATTCTTTGATTGTGATGCACTGAACTTCAAGTCCTCACTGTCCCATAAACCACATGAAGGAAAGCTCCTGTCTCTGTTAACTGCCTGGAAAATTATTATTGAAGTGTGTGCATCATCACAGTGACATTTATAGTTATTTTATAGAGTATGTTTACATCCAACTCAAGGTCTTTAAGATCTAACTGATGACTGATTCAGTCAAAAACTGACAACAAGTCTTATAATTAGAAACTGATTGTTAACGCAAAGAAAACACCTGATAAAGACTTGATACATTATTTCAAACAAACTACAAACTAAGACAATAATTCTTTTAAGAATAAATGTTGTCCAGAGAGCGAGCAGTCTGCATTGTTACATTGTTACTCTGCTTTTACTCTGTGGCCTGATGTCCTGTCAGTTACGTAACTGTTGATGTTGTTCACAGGAAGTTGGTCTCAGCTGCATGCATCCTATTGGCAGCTAAGATCAGCAGTGACCTCAAGAAACAGGAAGTCAAACATCTAATTGACGTATGTAATACACACACACACACACACACACACACACACACACACACACACACACACACACACACACAGTGTCAGTGAAAAAATCTGCCTTGTGAGTCAGATCATGTTCCTCTTGCTCAGCCTCTGAGGCTTTTCTACCTGAGCAGGTGGAAAACGACCTGCTGAGTGTTCGAGCTGCAGGACTAGAGGCTGTTAATGTCCTTTATAGTCGAGTGTTGAGACCATGCAGGAGAGAATCCCTGAGGTCTGATTGAGTCCTGCATTATCACTGTACTGTATTTATGCTGCATATTCACTTTTGTCATGGCTCAAAAATATTGATTTTAATTGTTTCAGTTCTGCGACCACCAAACCAAAAACCCTGCACGCTACTACCAAGCAGACGATCGTTGCACATTTCTTTAGTTTTTATGGAGTTATGGATCTTTTTAGTTTTACCTCATTTATCATATCTAATGAAACACTGATTACAAATACAGTGCTGTGAAAAACTATTTGTCCTTTTCCTGATTTCTTTATTTCTTTATGCTCATTTGTTACACTTTATTTTTCAGAAAATCAAAAAAAAGGCAAAGATAACCTGAGTAACTAAACTGGTGATTACATTTCTTTACATACCTGGCCCTGTGTGAAAGAGTAATTCCCCCCTTGTTAAATTATTAAATGTGATTAGGGACAGTTTTTGTAAAGCTGAGTTTAAGTTACACTAAATGCACTCGGGCCTTATTACTGTTATACATGTTTAATCAAGAAATCACTAAAATAGAAGTTATCTGACAAAGTGAAACAAATGAAAAGATCTCATAAAGCGACACATCGTACCACGATCTAAAGAAACAGTGAAGTTGGAAAAGGGTTTAGAACTGTGATTTTTAACAGTCGCTGACATCTATCAATGAAAGGATTACGAAGCCATTTCTGAGGCATGTGGAGAGTATGAATACCCACAAATGGAGAAAACTGTGGGCAGTTCTCAGGAGTGGCCGGCCGACCAAAAATACTCCAAGAACACATGAACAACTCATCCAGGAGGTGACAAAAGACCTTAGAACAACATCTAAAGAACTGCAGGCTTCACTTGCCTCAGTTAAGGTCAGAGGTCATGGCATGGCCATTGGTCAGAGGAAACCACTGTGACCAAAAATCACACTCATCACACTTTTGCCAAACAACATCTTGATGATTCCCACGACTTTGAGGGAAATGTTCTGTGGACAAAAGCTGAACTCTCTGAAAGGGCCGAGTCCCGTTAAAAAGTAACAAAGCATTTCAGAAAGAGAGAACATCAAACCAGCAATCAAACATGGTGGTGGTAGTGTGGAAGCTCTGGGGCTGCTTTGCCGCTTCAGGACACGGAAGACTCGTGATAATTGATAGCCTGACAGAAACACACCAGCAAACCCATCTCTGAGCGGCTAAAAATAAAAAAATGAAAGTTTTGAAGTTTGAAGGTGAAAGACTCGTTGGCAGTTATTGCAAACACTCAATTGCAATTCTTGCTGCGAAGAACCCTCAATAGATTAAAATAATTATTTAAAAACTGCAGTTTTTATTTAATTGGGTTCTTTTTGGCTAATAAATTTAAAAAAAAGAAAAAGAAAGAAATCAGGAAACAGGGTAAATACTTTTTCACAGAAGTTTAGTTAAAATGAACGGCCAGTATAAAAATGTCAAAAGATACTATGTTTATTTTAATTTCAAGATTTAAAACTCCCACAGACGTGGAGTCAGACATGAAACGGTTTGTGTCATCAGAAAGTATTTGTTCTCTCTCACGTGCTGGTTTGTTCCTGCAGAAGCTGGAGGAGCGTTTCAGGATCAGCAGGAGGGAGCTCATATCATTCGAGTTCACCATCCTGGTCGCCCTGGAGATGGCGCTCTACCTCCCAGAGAGCAAAGTCATGCCACATTTCAGACGGTTGGTGCAGCAGCAGCAGGTATAGCAGTGCCTGGCTGAGCAGCACTGCAGCACGCTTCTCTGCCTCTGCAGAGAACCTCAGCACCTTCGAGCTCCAGCACTGTGACGGATCAGTCCTCGTGATGCCTGGCTCAAAGGCTCAGACGCCACCCAGAAATCATCCTCCTCCTTCCTGCGCACTACATCAGACTTCAGCCACGCTGTCGTGGCAGCAAACGGCTCAAAGACGTCACTGCAGAGGAAAAAGTTCCCTTCCTCTCCTCCGTGAAAAACCAAAGTGATCACACACTGTGACTGACGGTTCAATCACTGGAGGTCAAATCAAAATCAGGAAAATTCAGGTTTTCTTCCTCCAGCATTATTTTTATAGTGTAGGCCATTATAACTGTGGGTTTCAAAAATGTGCAAAAATGTACATGTAAAAAGAAAAAGAAAAACAGACTGTGCACCTTGAAAAAACAAAAACAAAAGATGAAAAACAAACAAAAGACAGAGGGAGAAATTTGCTTTGAACAAAACCAGAACTGTCTGACTCTGAAAAAGCTTTTCTCTAAACTCTGTTTTTTAGGTTCTTTATTTTAGCTTTATTAGAAATATTACGAGTAATATGCATCATGCATCAGATAATCATATTTTTTACGGCTGAAAATAGTGCTGAGTGTTTTCAGCGACTGTAGCTCAGATACAAACCGTTACGAGGACGCTGCCAGTGACTGAAAAAGGCTGCGAGTTCTGTTTTTGAGAAGAGCAGCAGTGTGGTTTCTTTTCTGGTTTGCTTCTGCTTTATCCTTTATCTTCATGACTTCATGCAATACATTTATTTCATGAAGTCAAAATTTTTCTTCAAGCCTGAACATGTGGCTGCTTTTGCTTCAGCCTGTATTTCTTTTGTAAGGTTTATCCTGCCCTGTAATCAGGATATTTGCTCTCAGTCTCTCCGTTTCTGTGTTGCCAGCTTTACATGCAGCGATCTCTATTTTGACTTCATGCCGTTCAGAGAGTGCAGACGTCCTTTTAAACGAAACTATGATGGGGGTTAGTGTTGGTACACAGAGCCTCTATAACATATGAGACAAACGCTGCTGTGATGCTCACTCGTCTCCAGCTGCTTTGCTTCTGTTTGTTATGGACTGCAGTTAAAGGCTGTCTCACTCTGACGATTGCAGTTTTTGCATTCGCTCCAGTTTTTGGAATAAAACGTGTCAGAAGGGAAAACTGTTTTTCTTTTGCACGCGCTGCATGTTCATGGGCTGCATTATCTGAAACGAGCAGCAACACAACTGAAAACCACAGACGACACTGACCTGGTTAATAATAGGAAGAAACATGAAGCGCTGACTGTAAGACTGCAGTTTACAGAAAGGACATCAGAATGTGTCTGTCACACTAAACATGGAGCATTAACAGATACTTAAAAGTTGCAGTTCTGCAATGATCATTTACATTTTTAGCACAGATATTCCTGGAAACTGAAACTTGAGCATCTGTTTAAAGTGAAGCGCAAACACATTCATGATGTTAACAGCAGGAACTCGCTGTGGCTACTGACTTCCTTTTTCTGCACTATTAACACTGCAGTTCCTGAGTGTCTGCTTATGAAATACCTTAGAAACACACATCGCTCAGTAGTTTTCTTTTCATTGTATCGTAAAGGGACAGATATTTAACCAAACTGAGGCCTCCAACAGGACATCTGTTGAAGTCTGGTGTCAGGACACCAGTGGAAGATTTATAGGAGACTCATTCATGTGGACTTCATGTCCCTTTTCCAGCCTTTGTTGAAAGGAGGCTTCAGAAACACTTCCTGTTGAGCCTCAGTTGTTTTTGCACTTTGCCTTTTAGCATCACAGTCCTCAGACTTTATTTTATCACCAAGTAACAACAGTATATAATATTTTTCTACATTTAAAGTAACTTATTGTAATGATGTGTATTTAAAAACTGCCTGATAATAATTTATTACTAATAATCCTGTGGATGAAGAATCGTATCTCCTTTGAACCTGCAGGTGTTTTATCCTCTCACCAGATAATGTTGGAAACATGATTGTTCATCCTGAGATTTCCACGTTCTTCCACTCATCTTATTTTCCTTCGTGTGTTTATGGACTTGAGTTTTATAGATGTCAGAGCAAGAGAGCCGAATGAGTTTGGACCAGGGTTCTGCTGTAAGACCCCAAAGAGTTTGGATACGATCCGTTTGGTTTTTGGAAAAGCCTAAAACTTTATCTGCTCCTACCATAGCTCTTGTTGTCCTGAATTAGCCAAAGTTTGTCTTTCTAACTCGCAGTTCATGTGCTTTTAAGACTGTGTTCACCCGTAAATGTTATTTTCTAATAAGATTGGTCTGATCCCAGAGACTTCGTGTTAATATCATGTGTAAGTGAGGTGTGTGACTGCAGCCGTGCATGTCGTGTGTGTGTTTAGTACACATGTGAAGAGCTGTGGGCAGACAGACTGCACAGCCAGTGTAACAAAGAAGAAGCAGTGAATGCTGCTTGTTAATTCAATTTGAAATCTTTGAGGTTTTTACATTTTACATTTCAATCCATCATATTTTAATTAATTTACAAACAGGATGTAAACAACACTGGAGTAGCATCAAGTGAGGGTTAGATGTGTTTATTTTTATATGAAGAATTATTTCACACATGGGCCTGGAGTCAACTTAGACTAACATGGAACCAATGTGACGTTCACTGTGACAAACGACCCAAATAAAATCAGTCTGCTCATTGAGTTTAACCAGCAAAAGCATTAAGATGTATAATTTGCTGATGAAGCAATCAGACGTTGGACTGCTCCAGTAAAGACGTGTGTTACAGACAGTGAGGAAGAATCCACACTCAGTGACTTGCTCTGAGATGCTTCAGTTCTTCATACGTACCTAACAGGATGTAGTAAACAGCAGCACTGATAAAGTCCGAAAAATGTTCAAAACTTCGGTCAACTTAAAGATAAGAATCTGCTTGAGAGTAGAAACGGCACGTGAGCTTCCAAAATCATCTTCTCTACATTAGAGATTTGTGATATTGACTCTATGCAGCTTTTATTCTGTCATCCTCCTCTTCCTCCGTTCGTTTACCTCTAATGTGCCACAATAAAATTTTTTACCTGTCACTGTTATTTAAATGTCACATTAACATTTTGTATTTAGTTTGAGTGCTTACTATCATTTTATTATTCTTTGAGCACTGCGGTGCTGTAAAGGGAAATATTTACCAAGTGTTTGTTTATATTTACCTTTTTTACCTTCTAAGTTCTCTGTTAACTTAAAAAAAATTGTAATTTTTGTTGACAACACAGACGAAGCACGCAGCAGTTCAGCAGCGTTGCAGTCGAGGCGTCACATAAGTTAAAGCCACAGAAATATTTTTATGTTGCTACTTTTGCATAAATACATTTAATGATCCAACACAGTTGAAATAAAGAGGCGAGACTAGTTAAGACGTGTTGCATTGAATTGATTTGCAACTAAGGTAAATATTCTTTGTATGAGGAAGCTGAGCTCAAATACTTCCACTGCACAAGTGAAGGAAATGTGTGTATTGTAATATTTATAAGATATTTTGTAAAGGATAAAGACCATACACTGTTAAAATGCCAATGTTTATGTTTATTTTCATTAAAATATGTAAATTACTGCATCTCTTCATTTTTTTGTTGTTGTTTAGGTATAAAGTTGATGTTAATTTGTTACAGTTAATTATTTAAAGAACAAGTATGTAAAGGAAAAACAGTCAAAACACTGATACATGTGCTACAATAACTTTATACATTGAAATATTTAGCTGCCGTGGAATCACAATATATATCTCCAACTACCACATGGAAGCTCCTGTCGGGCATCACAGTGGCTAACATGAGCGGGGCACAGAAATGACTTGGCAAGTATACCGGAGGAGTGAAACACCAGCTACTGGTGGACGAAACAGTCGCCCAAGACTGCAAGACCAGGCTCACCAACCTGTGCACTGCCTGGATTAACTACAAGAAGGCCTATGACTGGATGCCCCACAGCTGGATCCTGGAATGCCGAGAATTGTACAAGATCAACAGGAACTCAATGGGGATGTGGCGTACAACACTGGAGGCCTACTTCAAGCCAATAGCATGTCACCATCAAGTGTGGGATCTACCAAGGAGATGCTCTGTCCCCACTGCTGTTCTGCATAGGCCTGAATCCTCTCAGTGAGATCATTGACAAGACTGGCTACGGATACCGACTACAGAACGGAGCAATTGTCAGCCCATCTTCTACATGGATAACATCAAGCTGTATGAGTGAATGAGACATCGATTCACTGATGCACTACCAGAGGGCAACACTGCAAACATCGAGGACAGCTACAAGTATTTGGGAATCCCACAACCAAATGGAAACAGTGGAGAGGCCGCTAGGAAAGCTGCAACCACCAAGTACCGGCAGAGGGTCAGGCAAGTCCTGAGGAGTCAGCTGACCGGTAAGAACAAGATCCGGGCTATCGACACCTACGCCTTGCCCGTGATCAGGTGCAGGCTGTGTAAAGATTCCCCTGAGACAATCCAGCACATAACAGCAGGGTGTAAGATGCTAGCAGGAAGTGAATACATGGAATGCCATTATTAAGCCGGAATAGTATACAGGAACATCTGTATGGCCTGAAAGTCCTGAGGTCAAAATGGAAGATGCCCCCCTAGGGTGGTGGAGAATGACTGAGCTAAGATCCTGTGGGATTTCCAGATACAGACAGACAAATGGGGATGGCCGGAAAGAAAAGTGGTGGACGAGCAGAGAAAGACGGCCATAGTGATAGATGTAGCAATATGACAGCAACATCAGGAAGAAGGAACACGAGAAGTATTAAGGGCTCAGAGAAGAGCTAGAGAAGATGTGGAGGGTGAAGGTAACGGTGGTCCCAGTGGTAATCGGAGCGCTCGGTGCAGTGACTCCCAAGCTAGGAGTGGCTCCACCAGACCCCAGGAACAACATCCGAGATCTCTGTCCAGAAGAGCGCAGTCCTGGAACAGCAAAGATGGATCTGCGTAGGACCCTCAAGCTCCGAGGCCTCTGGTAGAGGACCGCCCGCCTTATATCCAGTTGTTTTTTCAACTTTGTGTGATTTTTAAACTTCAAAATGGAAATGAGGGAGCAATATAAAACTATCCTGTCATGCATCAAAAATTAGCTATAATAACCTGTTTTTTGTCCTCTGTACAGAAGGCTGAAAATCTATTTCTGCTATAAATTTGGGTCTGCTATGACTGACTTGTGAAGAGTGAAACAATCGGTCATAGTAACACCACATGAAGTAGTTTATTTATCTGCATGCTGTGGCTTTTCTCAGCTAAACGTCATCTGAAAGAGGTGAAACGTCCGGGCTGACCTAATCACTCTGCAACATTCATCCTCACACAGCGGTCTGTACATTAACTTTCTGCAGTCTCAACTGCTAAATGCAATGATGGAATACTCCAGAGACGAGTACAGGAGGCTGGAAGTCTTCAAAATGCACAGTTCTCTTCTTATTGGATCTGTGCTGTAGCATCATACCATAATGCTAACATGTGCTATTATAACTGTGGTATTGCAACATTCTTTAGTTCAATGTTAAGCTAAAATAAAAGTCACTTTATCCTGAGGCTGACATGTTTAACTTAAAAATATGTCAAAAGCAGAAAAATAAATAAACTTTTGTGTTGAGCTGTTGTCCACTGAGAGAGTGAAGACTTCATCCATAGCTTAAGTCCTGATGTAGTTCATACTGATGTAACAGAGTACAGAGGAGGTGAAGCATCTTTGGTGTGGTTGGTGGTGCTGAGGTCCTCTGAAGACTTGGAGTAGACGACATCAGCTGTGTTACCACAGGGGGCGCCGTTTGTGTCAGGACTGTGGGAAAAATTCTCCTCAGAGTAACAGAGACTATGCGAGTTGTCTTCAACCTGGGATACAAAAGTGAGATCAAACTTTAGAATCTGAGTTTGTTGTCTGAGAACAGATGAATTACTTCACTACACAAACAGTTACCTGGTTTATGGCCTCAGCTTAGAATCAGACCACAGTTTTACTTACGTTGTTCTGAGCAGAGGTGACGAGGCTGTAGATGCCTCCGCTTTCATCTCCACCTGAACGGGGACCTTTGGCGTAATCATAAACTGAAGACACTTTTACAGGAGGTGACCTGCTCGCTACGTCACCCTCTCTGATCTCTTCATACAACCTGTCGGCCTGCAGCGGGAGAACAAACCAGCTGACAGATGCAAAGCAAACAATAATGAAGCTGATGTGTGTCACAGGTCCTAAAACTCACCTCTGTGTCCGTTTCCACAGGAGGTCCTGAAAAACATGCAGGTCAGAAAATAAACAGCTGTCTTTAAGACACATAACAGGAAGAAGAACCCGAGGAACTAAACTCAGGAACTTCATATGAACTACAGTTAGATAAGACACATGACTGATAAAGAATCAAAACTATATCAATCAAATCTGCTACCACCAGTTTCTGTTGTGAGTCATAAATGAACATCCGGTGCTCTTTTTACAAACAGACTGAACTTCAAAGGTGAAAACAGTGTGACAGAAACGTCACACCTGACTTAATTCATGCAAACTGGGACATTCTGAGCTGAGACAGATCAACCATGGTGCCATGTTTCCCTGTTTGTTTTATGGTTATTTGATAAAACTTATTTTGAAGGATTATTTTTGAACATATCCAAGTGAGACTCTGTTGGTGATCATCACCATCAGATCAGTAACACCTTTCAGTCCAACGGTCTGTTTTCACAGCAGCTCTGTCAGTCTGAGATTATCTGGTGTTAACATGACGTAGACACACTCTCATCGTGGTGACTGGATCAGAGTTACGCTGATACAACAAAAAATGGAAAACTGTGGAAGAGAAAAACTCTTTTCTATTTGGTTGTTGTGTTTCAATGGTGATAAAAAATTATACTTTGTCATCATAAACACCTTTTAAAGGCAGATTATTTACCAGTACACTGAATAAGGCAGCAGATTATAGCATACATGCTACGTTTTGACATTTCTATTGTTTGACAGAATATTAAATCTGTGCCTCACCTCTGGGTTTAGTGGTCCTCCTCTTCATGTAGAAAATCAGCAGAGCTGCTGATAAGACGACGATCATAACGAGCAGAATCAGACCCACATAAATCAGCACATCTGCAGGAGTTTAACAGAGAAGATTTCTTTTACTCACAGTGTAAACATGTGGTCTCAACATCTGTTCATTTAGCAGTAAAGTTGTGCACACAGAGAGTAACAAGTTGTGCTGCAGAAGGCAGAAATGTGCTGATCACAGTCTGTATCTGTCATCTAGCACAGATCTCATGCAGTGCTGCTCTGAGGAAGTCAGCCATGTCCTCTCTCAGCTGCTGACCTGCTGTGGTGGAAACTTATTTCTCTTTATTTCTAAAGTCTTTCCTCTTTTACTTCACTGAAAGATCAGAGTGATTCTTCCACAGCTCTTAATGTGTCATTCTTGTGTAGTTCACTCAGTAATGGATCTTCATCACATGTAAATCTGCATACATATAAAAATCTATAACGTACCTGAACTTCCAGACGAGGCTGATGAAGGTGTGGAGCTTCCTGAAGTTGAGCTTAAACTCTGTGCTGTTGGTGGTGTGGAGGCTGATGAGAGAAACACTGAAGCTGAAAAAGGTCTCAGAGTCCCGTTTGGTGTTGAAGTGGTTGAAGCTGTGAACAATGAAAGCATCAGAGTCATAATAAGACCACTTGAAGCAGTTTATATATCTGCATGTGACTGACGTGGTTATGGGCTGTTTGACAGCAGAACTGATGAAACTTGATGTTTCAGATAAATATAACATCTGTAGGTGATTTGAAGGAAAAGTAGCTGCTTTTGAGACGTGAAGCTTCTGTCACACCTTCAAAGACAAACACGACTGTTAGCAGAAACTCACCTTCTGTGACAATCAGCTCAAAATCAGAGTTTCCATCTGTCAACAAGACTCTGTCCAAAGAGCACCTGTACCGTCCTGAGTCAGACTGTTTCAGCTGTGTGATGCTCACATACAGAGTATATGACAGAGTGTCTGTTTTTTCATATTTAATGCTGTATCTGCCGTTCTGAGCTGCATCATCGGATGTTTCAACAAGACTGTTTCCATCTTTACATTTTTTCTTACAGAAGAGTTTCCTGCTTTCACGGAAATAAAATTTGCATTTAACTGTGATGCTTCCTCCTTCCTCTGCTCTGTGAGGGAGAGTTTGTGCTTTGACCAAACCAGTGTTTCCATCCTGAAGTGCTGCTGAAAGGATGAACAATCATTAGTTACAATCTTCTTATATGTTAAACTAAGACAGATGGTTGTCACTGTGTTGTTCCTCTTCAGTATATGAAATAAATAATAATTCAGTGTTGCTTAAGGAGCTCTACTAAGATGTTCAGAAGGATAGAGAAAAAAAAATATTTGATTGCAGACTAAATGTACAATAAAAATTCAAAAAGTCATTTCTGGGGTTAAAAGTGAAATCAAAATGATTTGCACAATGCAGTGATGCAAAAGCAGAAGTTTGTGTAAACCTTTGAATTCGACGTATGTTTATATTTCAGGGTTTTATCTTTTTATAACTATTAAAAAGTGTCCTTTCTATGAGCTGCATGTTTGAGTGACTCTTTTCCAAACACTCAGTTTAATCACAGAACGAAATAATTTGTATGAGAGAAAACAAAGAAGTGAAGCAAGTTGTAAAACCAGCTGATTACATACAAATGAAAATAAAATGGAGACAAATAAGACTTAGAACGGAGAAAGTGACAGAAATAAGAAGAGAATTTACTCACTGAGGAAGATGAAGCAGAGCAAAGTGTGTTTCATCTCAGAGCTCTGATGGTTTAATGCTGCTTCGTTTCTTTCTTTACTGCAAACGAGGAACTTCTTACTTCTCTTAATGATGAGGTCACGCCTTCAAACCTCAGGATCAGGACTTTTATGAAACTTTTATGAAAAATAAAATGTTAGATTATTTAAACAATGATCATGTTCAGAGAGCAGTTTCTCTGATCAGTCAGACATTAAAAACTAAACAAGGAACTAAACCAAGAAGAACAATAACAAAATAAACACTCACTAATAACCACATCAAAAAAGTGTTTTTTCATCTCGCAGTGATGTGCTGTTATACTTCTGCTGTGCATGCACAAAGTTTCACAACACAGCTTGTAAAGAGCTGCAAACTTCTGTATACAGGTACATGTAAGAACTGTGTGTATGTGTTGAGGCTACATGATTGGCTAATATTGACCATTTCAACAGTTCACTGCTGCTTCCCCTTAATCCTCTGCAGCAGCATGTTTAGATGAGCTTCAGCTGATCTGCATGGACTGCTGGCTGAGCTTAACTCAGGATAATGTATTTTTAATGTTAAAATAGAGGATCATGTCATGTGTCATGTAAATAATCGTTCATTTGTTTCAATCTGCTCTACCATGATTAACTGAAATTAAGTAGGGGTAATATTGAAGCAGGAGTATATAAACAGTGTTGTGGAGGTGAAGAGAGTGCCAGACAGAATCATGAAATTAAAGCTGGATATTGAAGCTGTGATGATGAGTGTTGTCAGTGAGTTTTCCCCACAGGCTGGATCTCAGTTAGAATAAAGAGAAATTCTGCAGCAAGTATGATTAAGTGTTAAAGAGTGCCACCGGGGGGAGAGAGTGACGACCGAAGCAGACTTCAGTGGACAATGGACAGACTTCAAGGGAACAGAGGCGAAGAGGAAGTGTGGGGTAAGTATGAAATGCAGGAGGGCACACGGTTGTTAATGGTGCGAAAATGATGGAAACGGCTGTAGTGAACACGCTTCAACCAGAGATGACTGATAATATACAGCTGTAGTGCTGAGGGAAACTGCCAAGCAGGAGCCGTAGGTCAGCGTGCCTGGGGGACCCGGTCAATCCGAGCCAGAGGTCAGCACGTTGGAGGGACAAGGTCCACGTCCAGCACGGCCTGCTCGGCCTGCACGTCCACGTCCAGCATGGCCCGTTGCAGGCCACCTGAGCTGCAACGCGGCCGCCACTGGACTCCACTATTTTGTGGGAACTATTTAGATACTGCTGGTGGATGCATGGTCGGATTTTGGGAGTATGAACCTGGAAGAGTTTTTTCCTTTTGTTTATTTTGGGAAGGCTCTAGCTCTCCGTGCTAGACCTCCCACCACCCACCCTGGGTTGGTCTGAACTCTGTTTTTGGTTGGTGATTGTTTTTGGGCCTTCGGGAGCCGGTCCTTAGAGGGGGGGTTACTGTCAGCGACCTGGGTTTGAGCGACCCAGGGTCCCTGAGCAGTTGTGGACTTTTTTATATTTTGTGAAAATGTGTGTGCACTGCTCTGCTGTCAAGTTTTTTTGTTCTCATGCGTGTATAGGGAGGTGTGTGGGAGTGGCTGTAGCCGAAAGACCACGAGGAGGATGCTTAATGGTGTGGTGAAGCATCCACCGACCGAGATGATTGAGTGAGACTCCATGTCAGTGTCTTGAGAGCAAAGTCTAAGTCAGTGTATGCCCGCAGGGGTAGTGTGCCTTGACAGCTGTGTCTATTGCATAGGTGTCAAACTCTGGCCTGTGGGCCAAATTTGGCCCGGGGGTCTTGATGGTTCCTCCTCTTCCTGCTCTTTCTTGGGTTTCTGCTGCCCGAGGCCAGTCCCTGGCCTCCTTCTTTCCGCTTAACATACACTCACTAATAACCATATACTTGGCGGTTGCAGCTTTCCTAACAGCCTCTTCGTGGTTCCCATTTGCCTGTGGGATCCCCAGATACTTGTACAGTGGGGCAAAAAAGTATTTAGTCAGCCACCGATTGTGCAAGTTCCCCCACTTAAAATGATGACAGAGGTCAGTAATTTGCACCAGAGGTACACTTCAACTGTGAGAGACAGAATGTGAAAAAAAAATCCATGAATTCACATGGTAGGATTTGTAAAGAATTTATTCGTAAATCAGGGTGGAAAATAAGTATTTGGTCACCTCAAACAAGGAAAATCTCTGGCTCTCACAGACCTGTAACGTCTTCTGTAAGAAGCTTTTCTGTCCCCCACTCGTTACCTGTATGAATGGCACCAGTTTGAACTCATCATCTGTATAAAAGACACCTGTCCACAGCCTCAAACAGTCAGACTCCAAACTCCGCCATGGCCAAGACCAAAGAGCTCTCGAAGGACACCAGGAAAAGTATTGTAGACCTGCACCAGACTGGGAAGAGTGAATCTACAATAGGCAAGCAGCTTGGTGTGAAAAAATCAACTGTGGGAGCAATCATCAGAAAATGGAAGACATACAAGACCACTGATAATCTCCCTCGATCTGGGGCTCCACGCAAGATCTCATCCCGTGGGGTCAAAATGATCATGAGAACGGTGAGCAAAGATCCCAGAACCACACGGGGGGACCTGGTGAATGAGCTGCAGAGAGCTGGGACCAAAGTAACAAAGGTCACCATCAGTAACACACTACAACGGCAGGGAATCAAATCCCGCAGTGCCAGACGTGTTCCGCTGCTGAAGCCAGTGCATGTCCAGGCCCATCTGAAGTTTGCCAGACAGCACATGGATGATACAGCAGAGGATTGGGAGAATGTCATGTGGTCAGATGAAACCAAAGTAGAACTTTTTGGTATAAACTCAACTCGTCGTGTTTGGAGGAAGAAGAATACTGAGTTGCATCCCAAGAACACCATACCTACTGTGAAGCATGGGGGTGGAAACATCATGCTATGGGGCTGTTTTTCTGCCAAGGGGACAGGACGACTGATCCGTGTTAAGGACAGAATGAATGGGGCCATGTATCGTGAGATTTTGAGCCAAAACCTCCTTCCATCAGTGAGAACTTTGAAGATGAAACGAGGCTGGGTCTTCCAACATGACAATGATCCAAAACACACCGCCCGGGCAACAAAGGAGTGGCTCCGTAAGAAGCATTTGAAAGTCCTGGAGTGGCCTAGCCAGTCTCCAGACCTCAACCCCATAGAAAATCTGTGGCGGGAGTTGAAAGTCCGTGTTGCTCGGCGACAGCCCCAAAACATCACTGCTCTCGAGAAGATCTGCATGGAGGAATGGGCCAAAATACCAGCTACTGTGTGTGCAAACCTGGTAAAGACCTATAGTAAACGTTTGACCTCTGTTATTGCCAACAAAGGTTATGTTACAAAGTATTGAGTTGTATTTTTGTTATTGACCAAATACTTATTTTCCACCCTGATTTACGAATAAATTCTTTACAAATCCTACCATGTGGATTCATGGATTTTTTTTTTTCACATTCGTTCTCTCACAGTTGAAGTGTACCTCTGGTGCAAATTACTGACCTCTGTCATCATTTTAGGTGGGGGAACTTGCACAATCGGTGGCTGACTGAATACTTTTTTGCCCCACTGTAGCTGTGCTCCATGTCTGTAATGTTCCCTTCTGGTAGTTTGATCCTCTCAGTTCTGACTACCTTCTCTCTCTTTTTTTATCATCTGACTACACTTCTCCAGTCCAAACGACATTCCAGTATTGTTGCTGTATATCCTGGTGGTGTGGATCAGTGAATCGATGTCTTATTCTCTCTTGGCATACAGCCTGATAGAGGATGAGCTGACGATTGCTCCATTCCATAGTCAGTATCCGTAGCCAGTCTTGCCAATGATCTCAATGAGGGGGTTCAGGCCTATGCAGAACAGCAGTGGGGACAGAGCATCTCATTGGTAGATCCCACACTTCATGGTGACTTGTGCTGTTGGCTTGAAGGTGGCCTCTAGTGTTGTCCGCCACATCCCCATTGAGTTCCTGATGAAGGCTCTTAGGGTCCTGTTGATCTTGTACAATTCTAGGAATTCCAGGATCAAGGTGTGGGGCATCGAGTCATAGGCCTTCTTGTAATAAAGCCAGGCAGTGCACAGGTTGGTCAGCCAAGTCTAGTTAATGTTAAATTAACTAGTTAATCTCTGGCTCAACAGAGATCTGACTTTTTGTGAGCCTGGCTACAGCGCTGAAGACAAACCTAGGGTTCATCTTATTTTCTGCAATCAGTGAAGAATAGTAAGAGGTTCTAGTTTTACAGATGGCTTTTTTATACGGGGTATATAGACGGGTTTTTTTTTTATAGTGGGCTCTTTACATTTTGAGAGAAGCCAGTTGAGTCTAATAATAGATTAAAAGCCATGTTAAGGCTTTCATTTTCACACGTTCACATTTTTGGGGGTCGATAACAGGAGACTGCAACTCTGCAGCTTCACCAGGCACCCGACGCAACCGACCATTGAGTATTTTACGTTATTGTATTTTTGCACAACTCTGTTGCTTGTGAAGCTCGCACACAAGAATTTCACTCACATGTACTGTACCAGTGTACCTGCACATGTGATGTGACAATAAAAGTGATTTGATTTGATTTGAACTCTGCTTCCTGGTCACACCTCTGATTAGTCACATTTTGGGGTCTTTCTTACATTTGGCTAGATTGGCTAGAAATTAGAGCAGGTCCATCCAAAGTGGGATGGATGCTGTCTCTCCTGACAATGCCAGGTTTTCCCCAGAAAGTTTCCCATATATCTATAAAGCCCACATTGTTTTTATTTTGTCAGGTGATCACCATCCTCTCCCTCTGTCTGTTTACCTTCAATGCCCTGACATTTATTTTTAAAAAACCTGTCACTTTTATTTTAATTGCACATGCACATGCTTTATTTAGTTTGCTTGGAGTATTTACTGTTATTATATTTTTCTTTGAGCATTGTAATGCTGTCTGTAAAACTTTCTGTATGAGTGTAAGAGGTTTTTTTCTGCTTCCAACTGTCACTTTTATTTAAATCTTGCATTGACACATACTGTTTCCAATTTAAGTCCTATATTAACTTAATTTATTTGATGAGCCATGCAGCTGCTTAGCAGCGTTGTAGTCAGAACATCACGTAATTTAGATATACAGAAATATTTTTTGTTGCTACTTTGTACATTTAATGATTGAATACATAAAAAGTAAAAAGGTAAAAATGATTAACAACATGTTGCTGGAATAACAGTGTTTTGATGATGAATCCTTTATTTGGACCCCTTCCAACCATTCATACATTACACAAACATCACACTGGGGAGACAGGTCGGAACAGGTAGCATTAAAGAAGTTGCAGTTGTTCTTAATGTCGACCACTGGTCACCAGGTCTATTAATTTCCCGTTGCAAAGCCATATTGCATTCAATAAACACAGTCTCAGTACTCATGCCTTGCCCTTTGTCAATCAGCCAGCCTTGTGGGGTTTTGAACAGCTGTAACCGCTTTCTTTGTTCTTCGATAAGCCTGGTCCGAGCCATCTCCGATCAGCCAGAACTCTGTTATCATGGTGTCATGTCATTCAGTGTCCTCCATCGAGAGTGTCGCCAGGCACCCGACGCAACCGACCACTGAGTATCCAGCAGCAAACGTCTCTGCAGGACAATCAGGCTCTCCCGAGCCTAGGCTTCTGGTCGAGGGTAGGGTGTCAATTTTGGTAAGGGACCAGTTGATCAAATCAGGTTTTAGAGAGCAAGACTGAGAGTCTCTCTGAGGGTTAGAGTTAGACGAGACTAGACAAGGACATAGAAGCCAAGCAGGAAAGATAAGGGAGGGAGAGGGTGAGAGATGCATCCGCCACCACCAAGAGCTCCCTTATGTAGCAGGTTTTCAGCTAAACTCAGTGCTCATGCCAGTGCACTTCAGACCAGGACAGACCCTAAGACAAACACTAGCTCACCCCAAGGGAAAAAATCTCAAACACAAGCTAATCAATAAATAACAGGAACAAATTACAAACTTGGAAAGCTAGAAAAAAACAGGCAATAAATACAACACCTTAGCAACATTGTGTATGGTGTGCAGTGAGTCCATGGAGCATCCACCCCATAAAAGCATGACAAACATAGAAGAGCCACTTCGACAGGACAAGACTCAGATATATACATCTGCACCTTATTCTTTAAAGACGAAAGACATATTTTAAAGAGTGCCAGTGTTCCCATTTCGGACCAAGAAGACAGGTGTTTCTGAAGTGGCCGTCTATGTCCACTGTAAATGACCATCATTGAACAGAGGAGGTGATTTATGAGCTCACCTATCAGCCATCGACAAACAAACCAGTTTTGAGATCCCTTCCCAGGTCCTTCAATCCTAACTCACACCTTGCATTGGGTGACCTCAGTAGATCACATGATGGTGTGGGGCAATAAATATGGCTTCACCCAAAATTGTTTTTCACACCTTGGCTCATTTGATGAGGCACATGATCAATAGTGGGCCAATGACCACTAGGATTCAAACACCTGGGATTCTCCACCTCTGGGTTTTTAGAACTGAAGATGAAACATCCTCAAAAAGTTTAAGAAGTCCTGTTGCTTTCTTTTACAATATTGTTTTTATGAAGAAGCTGAGTCTAAATATTTCCACTGCAGAAGTGAAGGAAATGTGCGTATTCTAATATTTATAAATTATTTTATAAAAAGAAAATAAAAACCATACACTGTCAAAAGTGCCAATGTTCATGTTTATTTTCATTAAAAACATGTAGATTACTGCATCTCTTCACTTTTCGTCTTCCTTGAAAGATATCTTGTTTCCAAGCAGTCTGTTTTCTGCAATCGTTTCACTAAATTCATCCAGAATCATAAAAGCAACATTTTTATATTATATATCTGTTGAGCTAAATTATAAGCAGCTCTAATAAAAACAACTTTAACCTCAGGCTATATAACTGCATGCTTCAAACTCGATTTTTTTCCCCACCCTCATTGTTTTCTCTCGTTTTTCTTTCCTTTTTCTTCTTCTAGTCCTCTGATTTCTTCTCCTGTCTTTTGCCAATACATCCCTCACCCCCTGTCTATTCCAGCTTAATATCTATACAGAGAAAAATATGAATAATAAAATAAAACAAATAAATAAAACAAAAACCTAAAAAGAGTCTATGGTGCTCCTCTTGGGAAAGCAAATATGTTTGGCACAACAAAGCATTCAGACCATTATTCTGCTGGACAGGACAGGTTTAAAAAAACACTACTGATGTAATTCATAGTGAGGCAACAGTAGCGTACAGAGGAGGTGAAGCACCTTTGGTGAGGATGGCAGTACTCAGGTCCACCTGAGGCATTGAGTAGACAACATCAGTTGCTTCACCACAGGGGGCGCTGCTGGTGACAGGAATGTGGGGAAAATGCACTTCAGCGTAGCAGAGGTTATCTGCCTTAAAGAGATAAAGTGGTGAGATCAAACATTAGACTCCAAAAATATGTTATAATTAAAAAAAATCTTAAATATATGAAAACCAAAAACCAAAACAACCCTTTAATTATCATAAAGCCTCTGAAATCATCTTTCAAAATACTTTTGTAACAAAACAACTTTTGATAGACTTGTTTTCCACCAGAAAGGTGTTTATATATATGTGTATATATATCTATAGATATATGTGTGTGTTTGTGTGTATACATACATGTATATGTTTTGCCTGTCCCATTTGATACTTGAATAATTCAGACAATAATTGTGATTGCTAAAGTAATCAGAATTATTGTCTGGAGGCCAAGAAAGATGTCCAATGGATTTATTTTGACCAGTGGATCATTATGGTCTTTGTTGTTATTATTTATTTATTTTATTTCAAGTTATTACAGACCGGACAGACATGACTGGGGGATAGGTAAGGGAGAAAGAAAGAAAGAAAGGAAGGAGGGAAAGAGGGACAGTGAGAGAAGACACTAGAAGACACTAAAAAATCCACTCGCTCAGCTGTTGAAAGAGAAAAAAAAGAAAACAAGCAAAAAGAGAGCAACACAATAAACACAACACCACAGCAATAACCTAGATAAGTGTTAACCAACAGTAAATACTAAATATTGAATGTTATTGTGCAGCACGTGACCAACAGCGCACGATGTGCTTTGAGGTAGCAGAAAGATATAGTTTGTGTCTGTGAGCACCTGTGTGTACACCTGTGTGCACACCTGTATGCGTGAGCGTGCTTGTATTCAAAAGGTTACTCCATGTAACAGTCCGGTAGAAGGTGTGGGGAGCCATAGCCCCGTTCCCCAGGGCATGAGCATGCATGCAGGAGATCCAAACCCCAGACATTCAGAGGCCCCCAGAGCACGAGCCCAAGGAGGACCATCCACAACTACCCCACCCTCCTGGAAGGAGCTGAGCCACAGGCGCCAGGCCCTGCCAAGCAGCCACCAGGAGTGAGCCAGTACATACCTGAGCGCCCAGCCCCCAACACTGAGACACACCAACCACCGACGGCTGAGGGCATCTGCCACTGACAGGGAGTGTGGTGAGATCTTCCCAGAGAGATGGAGTCTAATACCCAACCTGACACACAGACACAAGCATGCATTCCCATCCTCATGCACACATATACAAATACTCAGCGCTCGCCCAACGTGGAGACAAACAGAAAAGGACACCGTACACACACTCACACTCCCCAAGCATACTCTACACACCAGGTCCAGGTACCCTCGCCCCCAGAGGGGCAATCCGCCCCTAGACCCAGGAGATGTTACCCCTTTTCCCTTGGGTGGAGACAAGCAGACTGCCCCTGCAGCAGCAGGGAAGCCCTGCATCCCAGATCCCGACCAGACAGCCAACTCCTCCTACCAGCCTCTGCCCCAATGTCAAAAGAGAACGCGGGTGTGAGGTCTATAATTTCAACTCCATCTGCCTGGGGGTCGTTGGCGGTGGCATAAACTGAAGACACTTCTACAGAAAGTGACCTGCACGGTATGTCACACTTTCCAATATCTTCATAGAACCCGATGGTCTTCAGCAGGAGAACAAACCAGCTGACAGATACAAAGCAAACAATAACGAAGCTGATGTGTGTCACAGGTCCTAAAACTCACCTGCATGTCAGCATACTCTGTTTCCACAGGAGGTCCTGAAAAACATGCAGGTCAGAAAATAAACAGCTGTCTTTAAGGCACATAACAGGAAGAAGAACCTGAGGAACTAAACACAGGAACAATATGAGGAACTTCATATGAACTACAGTTAGATAAGACACATGACTGATAAAGAATCAAAATCATATCAGTCAGTTTCTGTTGTGAGTCATAAATGAACATCCGGTGCTCTTTTTACAAACAGACTGAACTACAAAGGTGAAAACAGTGTGACAGAAACGTCACACCTGACTTAATTCATGCAAACTGGGACATTCTGAGCTGAGACAGATCAACCATGGTGCCATGTTTCCCTGTTTGTTTTATGGTTATTTGATAAAACTGTGATTTTGAAGGATTATTTTTGAACATATCCAAGTGAGACTCTGTTGGTGATCGTCACCATCAGATCAGTAACACCTTTCAGTCCAACGGTCTGTTTTCACAGCAGCTCTGTCAGTCTGAGATTATCTGGTGTTACCATGACGTAGACACACTCTCATCGTGGTGACTGGATCAGAGTTACACTGATTTTATACAACAAAAGGTGGAAAACTGGGGAAGAGAAAAACTCTTTTCTATTTGTTCTCCGTGTATAAATCTAAATGACAATTACACTTTGGTAAATAATCTGCTTTAAAGGTGTTTATGATGACAATACACTGAACAAAGGAGCATATTACACATGCTGCATGTTGACATTTGCGTTGATTGACAGAATATTTAATCCAAGCATGAAAAAGTGAGAAAATAATTTTTACTGTGATGAAATGTGATGAAAACACTGTGTTTGTTTCCTGTAGCCTCACCTCTGGGTTTAGTGGTCCTTCTCTTCATGTAGAAAATCAGCAGAGCTGCTGATAAGACGATGATCATAACGAGCAGAATCAGACCCACATAAATCAGCACATCTGCAGGAGTTTAACAGAGAAGATTTCTTTTACTCACAGTGTAAACATGTGGCCTCCAGGTCTGTTCATCTAGCAGTAAAGTTGTGCACATACAGAGTAACGTGTATTTTTAGATTGAAAACAGTTCCTCGAACATTACCTGACAAACTGTTTATCAAGCATGACGGAACAATTTTTATTTAAACTATTGACTTCAGTTTCCTTCTGCATTAAATTATTTAATGAAGTAGTTACTCAAAAGCATAGAAACTGTTTACTTTTTCACTAAGTTTTTCTGCATTGAGCACCTGCTTCTCATTTAAGTCACTTAAAGATCAGAGCGCTTCTTCCACAGCTCTTAATGTGTCATTCCTATGTAGTTCTCTGATAAAAACACATTATGAGCCCAAAGCCCTTTTCTACTCGAGCACTCATATGACCTGCCTTATTCATCTTTTTAGACAAACACGTTTGTGCTTTCTATCCAACCGTTACACTGATGAGCACACTGGAATTTGGGATCAAACGACTGGCCCTCCAATTAGCAGATGACAGGCTCTACCTCCTGAGTGACAGCCACCCAGTATATTGTACCTGCATGTTTGGTTTCAGAGGAGGCTGATGAAGGTGTGGAGCTTCCTGAAGTTGAGCTTAAACTCTGTGCTGTTGGTGGTGTGGAGGCTGATGAGAGAAACACTGAAGCTGAAAAAGGTCTCAGAGTCCCGTTTGGTGTTGAAGTGGTTGAAGCTGTGAACAATGAAAGCATCAGAGTCATAATAAGACCACTTGAAGCAGTTTATATATCTGCATGTGACTGACGTGGTTATGGGCTGTTTGACAGCAGAACTGATGAAACTTGATGTTTCAGATAAATATAACATCTGTAGGTGATTTGAAGGAAAAGTAGCTGCTTTTGAGACGTGAAGCTTCTGTCACACCTTCAAAGACAAACACGACTGTTAGCAGAAACTCACCTTCTGTGACAATCAGCTCAAAATCATCGTTTGGATCAAGCCGTAGAGCAATGTCCAAAGAGCACCTGTACCGTCCTGAGTCAGACTGTTTCAGCTGTGTGATGCTCACATACATAATATTATTTGAGTTTTCATATTTAATGCTGTATCTGCCGTTCTGAGCTGCATCATCAGATGTTTCAAGAAGAATGTTTCCATTTTCACATTTTTCCTTACAGAAGAGTTTTCTCCTTCCTGAGGAATTAAACCGGCATTTAACTGCGATGCTTCCTCCTTCCTCTGCTCTGTAGGTGAGAGTTTGTGCTTTGACCAAACCAGTGTTTCCATCCTGAAGTGCTGCTGAAAGGATGAACAATCATTAGTTACAATCTTCTTATATGTTAAACTAAGACAGATGGTTGTCACTGTGTTGTTCCTCTTCAGTATATGAAATAAATGATAAGTCAGTGTTGCTTCAGGAGCTCTACAAAGATGTTCAGAAGGATAGAGAAAAAAAATATTTGATTGCAGACTAAATGTACAATAAAAATTCAAAAAGTCATTTCTGGGGTTAAAAGTGAAATCAAAATGATTTGCACAATGCAGTGATGCAAAAGCAGAAGTTTGTGTAAACCTTTAAATTCGACGTATGTTTATATTTCAGGGTTTTATCTTTTTATAACTATTAAAAAGTGTCCTTTCTATGAGCTGCATGTTTGAGTGACTCTTTTCCAAACACTCAGTTTAATCACAGAACGAAATAATTTGTATGAGAGAAAACAAAGAAGTGAAGCAAGTTGTAAAGCCAGCTGATTACATACAAATGACATTAAAATGGAGACAAATAAGACTTAGAACTTCTTTACTTCAAACCAGGAACTTCTTACTTCTCTTAATGAGGAGGTCACGCCTTCAAACCACACACACACACACACACACACACACACACACTATTGCAACAGTGTTTCTTTATGGCTCAAAAGAAACTGACTGCTTGAGGTTTACTAAACTACAATTATACATTATTAGTTTAAACTAGACTTGCTCATTATACTAAAATGCTGTCAGTCCTCCATTTTCATCAGATCAAACACAACACTACAATCTTCCTAAAGGCTATTTTTGCATCTGCTCTGCAAAAATGTTCTTCACAGAGGCATATCTGGAACTTTTGATCAATAAAATGCACCGTTGTTTAACTATTTGGTCTCAATACATTATGTCTGATGAAACAGACATAAAAATAACAAATGAATGAAAGTCAGTTAAAGACTTTGGAAACTAAAGAGGGGCAGTATGCAAACAAACAATATTTAATATTTCATTTATCACAAGACTCAGAAATAAAATCTTTATTTATTTAAAATTTCTATTTTAAATTGTGTATCATAACATCTTTTAATGTTCAGAAATTCATGCATTCTCTACCCAAACCTAAACACAATAATGGAGGAAAGGAAAATATTTACCAAGTGTTTACTTTTGTAATCATTCTTTTCTTCTTTATTTGAAGTTTATTTTTTTAATATTGTGTTGTAACAAAACTCTGACCAAACAGAATAACCTTATATATGTTATGTTTTTATTTTACCCATTCACAAGAAATTGTAACCCCAGGTCAAAAAGATACAAAAGAAGTAGACTATATATATATATAAGTCATAATAAATATAAATGTATCCTGTCCACCGCTCAGTTACATAACCACGTGGAGGCAAGGACCTCACAGCACAAGCATACTCCCAGCCTATTATAAGTGTTGCACACAGAGTACAAAAGTACAGACAAGCAATTGCTCCTGAATATTTGGTAGAAAGGCGTTTTTGTTTGGGTTGTAATTTTATTTTGCTGACACAATATCTGTGTTTGCTGGTGAAGAGGAGGTAAAAAAAATACTGGTTAAACATCAGTTGGAGCGTGGCTCTTTACTCTAGCTAGAAATCATTTATGGCATACATGTATGCCCTAAATGATCTCTAGCTGCAGCTAGAGATTATTTAGGGTATACAGCTAGAAACACAGATATGTAGAGCCAAATACTGTCAATAAGGCCTCTGCAATGTTCTGAAGACAGTTAAACTTGTCAGGTAGTGATGTTCAGCAGGTGAAAATGCAAGCTCCATGAACACGCACAGCTGTGGATTCCAGCTGCTTCGATGTTGCATTAACTGGTATTAACTCAGCCAGTTAATGCGAGACAAATCCAGATGCTCATTAAAGATTTCTGGTTTGATCAGAAAAGAAAACATTGGTCCAAACACCTGAAAGTCCCAAAAACACATTGGGACTTCCGTAGACTGTCTCGATGTATCCGTGTGTTTCCATGGTGCTGATGCTGCGCTGAGCGGAAAGCTCCTGAAGCTTTTGAAGTGTCAGAATGTGGAAAGCTAACAACGTCCCTCTCACCAGAAGTTATTTTTAGCCAATTACAAGTTGAATCTGGTAGTTGGGGTTGTTAGCTAAGATACCGTCATTAAGAAGAGTCACAACTAATGTGTCTATGTGAGCTGATTTGCGATGTGCACTGCTGGTGCAGCCATTTATTTTTTGATGCACCCTCTCAGATTAATTCACTGCGTGTCGAGCCCAGGGCTGTACTGGGACAAAAAAACAGCCCGGGCATTTTGACTAAAAGAATAAACAACAATTTTAGGGATTTCTATGAAACTTTATACTAACCACAAATAAACCCGTCTAAAAATGAAATTGATCAGTTTTTTGATGATGTAACCCTTCAAAAATTACTAGACAGTCGAGCAATGGAACTGGATTCGCCACTGACGCCAGGCGAACTCCAGGAAGCTCTGATAAGTATGCCCAATAATAAGGCTCCAGGTCCAGACGGCTTTCCAGCAGAATTCTACAAAGAATTCTGGACGATTCTGGCACCAGTATTCCACAGAATGTTCCAAGAAATTAAAGAAAATGCCAGACTTCCACCAAATATGAATTCTGCCAACATTAATCTCCTGCAAAAACCCTTTATTTCCCTCAAGCTATCGTTCAGTATCCCTGATTCATGTAGACCTCAAAATAATCTGCAAAGCTTAGAGAAAATAACCCTTCTCTTAATTCATTCTGACCAAACCAGTTTCAGGCAGGCACTCATCAACAAATACATGTAGATTACTTAATTCAATAGACTAATCATGCAATAAAAACACTGAAATCACAATATTGTCTCTAGATGCAGAAAAAGCATTTGGCAGAGTTAACTGGAAATTTTTATTTGCAGCTTTACAAAAATGTGGTTTTGGAAACTCTTTCATAAACTGGTTAAAATATATAATTCCCCAACAGCCTGTGTCAGAACAAAGGACCAAATATCCTTCAGCTTCTGTCTCCTGAGGGGCACCAGACAGGGATTCAGACAATAATTCTGATTGCTACAGTGCTGAACGGGATAGGCAAAAAATAAAAAATAAAATAATGAAGTAGTTACTCTGAAGCATAGAAAGTATTTATAATTATAGTATTTATAATCTTTCCTCTGTCTGTGTCTGTTACACTGACACTTGTGAAAAAGCTCTGAAACCAAACAGCGACTAATCACAGTCTGTATCTGTCATCTAGCACAGATCTCATGCAGTGCTGCTCTGAGGAAGTCAGCCATGTCCTCTCTCAGCTGCTGACCTGCTGTGGTGGAAACTTATTTCTTTAGCTGTTGTGCTTTTTACTGAACTCACTGCAATGATCAGTTTACAATCAAACACATGCTACATACATTTGACAGTTTTGACTTTAATTCTACTTTGATTGCAATATTTTTGTATTTTCATTTATTTCAACACATTTTTATCTTTTACTCAGAATAGAGTAGCCATTTATTGTCATTCTACATGTACATCAACACCGAGGAAAGAAGTTTACATTTCAGAAATGTTCTTCTTCCACATCTCACAGTGTGTCAGTACTAGATAGTTCACGCATTGATGGATCTTCATCACATATAAATCTGCATACATATAAAAATCTATAACGTACCTGAACTTCCAGAGGAGGCTGATGAAGGTGTGGAGCTTCCTGAAGTTGAGCTTAAACTCTGTGCTTTTGGTGGTGTGGAGGCTGATGAGAGAAACTCTGAAGCTGAAAAAGGTCTCAGAGTCATGTAACTGCGATGTTTCCTCCTTCCTCTGCTCTTTGGGTGAGAGTTTGTGCTTTGACCAAACCAGTGTTTCCATCCTGAAGTGCTGCTGAAAGGAGGAAGAATTGTTAGTTACAATCTTACTATAGATTAAATGTGACAGCTGTGTTTATGTTTGCATGTGAAATGTGCGTTTTAGTGGTAGGACTGCAAAACATCCAAAGCTTAAAGTTTGTCACCACTCACTGTGCTGTTGCTCTTCAGCTCATTAAAAGAAGAAATAAAACACAGTGTTTGTTTCATCAGCTCTACTATTATAAGTTTGTCATTCAAAGAAGAGTAGAGGAAAAATAAAAAAATATTTGATTACAGATTCAATGTACAATAAAAAGTAGGAAAATATTTCTGGGGACCAAACTGGTTTGAATCTCAAAATAATTTGCAAACTGCAAGAAACAAGTTTGTGGAAATATTTAAATTTCACTCATTTCCAAACTTCACACTATGTTTAACCACAGAAACTAGTAACTGTGGGAGAAAACAAGCAAACACAGCCTCTCCCTGACAGTTTTTACCAATCAGATAGAAGCACAATTCCATATATAATCCTGTGTAATGTTAAGTGAGCGTCATCTTCTTTCAGCTACTTGCAGACTGTGGCTTTTTGACTGAAGGAGAATCCATGTACAGTAGTCCCTCGCTAAATCGCGGTTCACCTTTCGTGGCCTAGCTGTTTTGCAGATTTTTTTGTGTGTGCAAATTTGCATGCTTTTTTGTTTTGTTTTGTTTTATTTACAGCGCATTGTGTTCTGCGTGCTGATTGGCTGTAGGCCATTGTCCATCAATCTCGTGCCATGTTTCCTGTACAGTCGAGAATGCATTCAGCTTGTCATATTTACATAAATCTTCGATCGGTGTGACTGTGTGCTGTACTGTTGTTTGTAAGTTTTCTCCCCAACAAATGTGCCTTTGGTTTCATTGTACAACATGTTGTACATGTTACAGTGTGGGTGGGGTGTTTGCCTGCTCTCTCCGCCTCCTTCTCTCTTGCCACCCCTACCCCTCTGTCTCTCTCACCCTTCTCTCTCCCCAGGACACAGCTGCTGTTCACTGGCCTCGTTTACCATCTGGGCCCAGTCAGTAATCCCCTCTGAGGTTATATAAGCTGGGGATGACCTGTGTGTGAATTGGTTTTTCCCCTGTTGCTCTACACAATTTCTTCTAGGTGTTGGAAAGGCTCCTTTGCCCGTGGTGAGCAGTTACAGGCTTGTGGGCCCCACAGGTGTCTCCCCGTGGCGAGGAGTTAAGTAAGAAGTGTGAGAAGCGGGAAGCGTCGCCTTTATTTGTTTGGTAGTTTTTTTCCTTTGTTGCTGCGACTACTTCCTTTGTTTTTTGGCATTACTGGTAAAAAACGGCTTTGCCGGCTCTTTAAGTTAAGATTATTTGTAATAAAACTATTTTACATACTGAACACCTCTGTCTGGTTTCCTTTTCATTCCATTCCTGACCCATTTATCACCGGTCCCCACACTCACACCCCTTATTTTTCTATGAAAGTTTGAGCCTTGAGAGTGTATAAACAAGAGAAAATGTGAAAATGTTCATGCCTGTCTGAGAAAAGTGTATAAAGTGTGTAGTGAGGGGTTTTACAGCCTTACATCTATACAGAAAATATTTACATCTATAATAAACTAGGGAACACTGTACATGTTTTGTACACTGATTGTACAAAACATGCACTAAACAAATCATACTTGTGAGTCCTCAAAGTTACACACCAATCATTGTGTACATTTGTAAATCTTACTTTATGGTTGTGGATCATATTTGCAAACCTTCTCTCCATATTTATGCTACATCAGCGTTTCTGACACTATTTAGAGAACAAATAAAAGGAGACACTTCAGACCTTCATCCAGTCTCAACTGAAACTTCAGCGCTGTTATGCTGAAAAGTTAAATATTAACAAATGTAGGTATTAAAAAACATTTTTACATTAGAATTTTTTTTCTGTCTTTTTATTGTTTGTTTCAGTCTGACTGATGACAACAGTAACAGGTGACACAGCAGTTAATCTGAGTTCCATTGGTTTGGTAAAATACACACTAAAATAAAATAGATGAAGTTAGCCACCTGGAGCCTTTTTGCTGACTACATTTAAGGATCGTGCTCCAGAAGCAGCCTGCCAGTCATACCATCATGCCATCTGTTAAACTAAACTAAAAGTAGCTGTAATAAAAACAACTTTCAGTGTAATTGTTTGACAGACAGATGGTCATAAACAGAAAAATATACTGTTGTATGGATTCTGTTCATCTGTTAGCCACCGAGCTTTCATCAGCAGCATCACTACTGATGTTTTTGGACATATGAGGAGGTGAAGCATCTGCGGTGTGGTCGGCAGAGCTGGCATGTACCTGGGGACGAAGTACAAACATATATTGCATTACCACAGGGGGCGCTGTTGGTGGCACGATAGTGGGAGAAATCCACTTCAGTATAATCAACTGCATTCATGTCATCTTCAGTCCTAAAGGAATCAAACTTCAGTCTCTCAAAATATGATGTAAATGAATAAAAATTCATACAGATAAACTCTGAGAGAAGATAAAATATGTGTACAAGAAATATTTAAGTATGAAATCTTAAAAAACATTTGCTATCAGCTTGTTAATGAAACAAGAATGAACCAAAAAAAATGCAATTTATGTTAAATGCACAAAAACAAACAAAAACTAAAAAGCAGCATTTTTAAGCATTAATACTAGCAATCGCATAAAATATCTATCAATGATAAATTACTTTAATGCACAAACTGTGATCTAGATCCTAATTTCTGACCTCAGAGCTTAAAATCCGACCACAGTTTTACTTACTTTGTTGTGAGGAGAGGTGGAGAGGCTGTAGAGGTCTATTGTTTTCATCTCCATCTGGCTGGAGGTTTTTGGTGCAGCATCTGTTGAGGACACGTCTGCAGGAGGTGAACTGCTCTGTCTGTCCCCCTCTCTGATCTCTATATATACATTGTTGCCCTGCAGAAGGAACAAACCAGCTGATTGATACAACTCAAGCTGTGATGAAGCTCAGGTGTCACAGTTCCTAAAACTCACCTGTGTGATGTCAGCACTCTCAGACTCCACAGGAGGTCCTGAAAAATATGCAGATCAGAAGATAAACATCAGTCTTTAACCAGCGGAACTACATCTGTAGATCTGAAAGGATCAGACAAAGAGGACCAACGAGGCATTAATACTAAAGAAAAAGGAGCCTGCCTATCAATAATGACAATTTCTTTTAACCAGTCATTGTTCTTATTCCCAAATGAAGAACTGATGGTGTTGACAAAGAGGGAAGGGTAGACTGATTAGACTGGATAGACTCTGTTTTAAATGTTATTTTCTTTTTTTCTTTTTTTTTTCTTTTTTTTTGGCCTGTCCCGTTTGGCTCTTTTGCCATCAGAATTGTTGTCTAAAGGCAAAGAAAGATGCCCAACGGATTTACTTTACCAAACTGACCATCCCAGCCTTGCCGTAATGGTCCATTTGATTCACCTTTTATTGTTTATTTTATTTTCACTTACTGAATACGGGACAGACTTGACTGGAGGAAAGAAGGGGAGAAAGAAAGAGGGAAAGGGAAACAGCTGAGAAGAGGGACGGGGGAGAAGGGCAAAAGACAAAAACCAACAGAACGGGCAGAGAAAAAAAAATGCATATATCAATCACCTGGATCACCTGCTGAGAAAGAAAAAAGAAAGCAAGCAGAAGAGAACAAGAGTAATAGAATAAACAACATCACAATGATATATGGGAATATGACAGTAAATACTAAATGTTAAACATTATTGTGCAGCACATAAGATCAACAGAACACAGTGTGCTTTGAGGTAGGAGCCAAAAAGGGTGTAGTTTGTGGGTGTGATCACCCGTGTGCACACCTGTGAGCATGGACGCGCTTGTTTTTTGTTTTTTAAAAGGTTCCTTCATGTAATAATCTGCTAGAGGGTGTGGGGGGGCCACAGCCCCGTCCTCCAGGGCATGAAGCAGGTGTGGAGGAGATCAAAACTCCAGACATCCAGAGGCCCCCAGAACACAAGAGACCAAGGAAGACCAACAGAGGGGCAGCTGCGCCACTGTCCCGGAAAGAGCTGAGGAGAGTCCCAGATGAGGGCTCACTCAGCAGCCGCGGAGCAGAAGCCAGGGGGAGTTGCAGTGACGCGCCCATGAGCTCCGCCGGCAGCCAGCTGTGCCTGAGTGACCGAGCCCCAGGCCGAGAGGCCGGGGGCACCCCACCTCCGAAGTGGCCCGAGCGAGCCCCAGGCTCCAGGCCCCGATAAGCGGCCGCCAAGGAGTGAGCCGGTGTGTACCTGGACGCCCATCCCCGGACACAAAGAACCACCAACGCACCGATGTCTGAGGGAGTCCGCCACTGGCAGGGGAAGTGGTGGTAGGGGGAGATAGGCCTCCAAACCTTGGAGGGCCTGAGATGTCCCCAGAGAGGTGGCGCCTGACACCCAACCTGACATATAGACACAGACATACAGGCACACACAGATACAAACATCCATTCCCACCCTCATGCTCTCATATGCACTTACTCCACACTCAACCAACGTGGAGACAGACATAAAGAGACGCTGTACACACGATCACACTCCCCAAGCATACTCTACAAACCGGGTCTAGGTGCCCCCGCCCCTGGAGGGGGGAACTGCACCCAGACCCAGGTGGTGTTTCCCTTTTCCCTGCGGTGGGGGGAGGCAGACCACCCCGACTCTGCAGCAGCAGGAAGGCTCCACACTCCAGACCGCAGTCGGACGGCCAATGTTATTTTCAATTTAGTTTTTAAAAATAATATCAAGAATGTTGGACATGTGTTAAATATAAATAAAAACAATGCAATGATTCCCAAACCTCTTAAACTGATATTTTATTCATTAGAAAATAAAAAAAAATCAATCAAATGAGGCTTTTTTTTATAATGTCATGAAACACAGTAGCTCATTTTGAATTTAATGTCAGAAAAAATGCCTCACAAAAGTTTGCATGGGGGCAACAGGAGGCTGGAACAATAAGCATTGCTAAACCCAAACAGCTGGAAGAATAACTCTTTCGTAACAGGTCAGTAACTCGGTATAAAAAGAGCATCTTAAAGAGGTGAAGTTTCAAAGAAGTAAAGGAGTCTTCTCTCAGCTACAGATCAATTTTCATTGACTGAAGCAAAGTGGAAAACTGTTCTGTAGTGAGATCAATTAAAAGCTGAAATTCTCTTGGATGTTGCGTCTGCTGGACTAAAGAGAAAGACTGTTCCGTTTATTATCAGTGCTCAGGTCAAAAGCCTTCATCTCTGATGGTACGGGGGTTCATCAGTATCTGTGGAATTGGAAGCTTCAACACCTGAAAAAAGGCGCCATCAATGCTGGAAGGTGTACTCCCATCCAGACGTCTTTTTAAGGGAAGGTCTTATATATAGGTATATTTCATCAACACCATATTAAACTGCATTCTGTATCTACTACACCAGCCTGGCTTCACGGCCTGCAGTCCAGACCTTTGACCAGCTCAAAATATTTGGAGCATCATTAAACCAAACACATGACAGAGAAGACTCAGGACTGCTGAGCAGCTCGAAACCTCTAACAGACAAGAACAGGACGACATTCCTAACAGCTAGTCTCCTCAGTCCCCTCGGTCTCCAGATGTTTCCAGACTGTTGTTAAAAGATGAGGGGACGCTACATGGTGCGCCATCAAATTCAGAATGAGCTAATAGTTTTCTGAAAATGGTACATGTTCTCAGTTTAAACATTTGATGTAATTTATGTGTTCTATTTGAATTTTGTGTTCATAATGTGACGAAATTTTTATTTTCCCAGTAAACAAACTGCATGATTTTAGAAGTTCTGACAGACTGAATTTGAGAATATTTGAGCCACAGTTGGAAGCTCATTTCAGGCTTTTAATTGTCATTTTCCTTGTGTTACTTATGTTGTCAGGACATTAATATTTTCTGGACAGAAACCAGTTCCCTATGATATGTATTTCTAAATTTTACTATGTTTAAGTTTTTAAAGGGTTTAATGGGACGACTCTTTGTTATATTTCCCTAAAAAGGTCCAGGGGATGAGGGAAAGTGATAAAAAGTGTCTGGGTCGAAAAAAGGAGACAGGGAGGCAAAATGGTTAAACTAAAGAGTTTTATTAATGCTTCTGTTAGTAACTGAACTAAAAGACATGGTTAAGCCGCTATCACCATTTAAAGAAGCAAACCAAAACTCAGGCATCAGTCAGTGAACTGAAAAAGTAGATTAAAAAAAAGGATTAGTCACCAAACACTCCTCTCCACCGAGCAGGAGCAAACAATCACCAAACACAGCTCACTAGCTGCACCCACCAACATGGCTCTCTGGCACCAGAGCTCACCTTTCTCTGCCTTGTAATTGCTGATGGGAGTCAGCTGTACAAAAAAATGTGGTAGGAGAGACAGCAGGACACCCAGGGCAACTAAAGAGTTAAAAACACCATCGTGCGTGTTTCCTGTAGCCTCACCTTTGGGTTTAGCTGTCCTCTTCATCATGTAGAAAATCAACAAAGTTGCTAAAAAGGCGCTGATGATAATGACCACAATAAGACGCACATAAATCAGCACATCTGCAGGAGTTTAACAGAGAAAGGTTTTTTACTCGCAGTGTAAACATGTGGAGCAAAGCCGGTTCATTTAGCAGTAAACATACAGAATAACATGTGTTTTTGGACTGAACACAGTTACTCAGGCATTTATGTGACAAACTGCTTATCAATCATGACAGAAAAACAAATCAGAAAAAATCAATTTCCTTCTGCATGAAATTATTTAATGAAGCACAGAAAGTATTTATACTTTAACCAAGTTTTCTGTATTGAGTACCTGCTGTTGTACTTTCTGCTAAAACTTGAGCAGCTCCCTATTCTGCTTCACTCAGTAACAACTACAGCTCCCACAATGCTTTCCTCTGTCTGTGTCTGTTACACTGACACTTGTGAAAACGCTCTGAAACCAAACAGTGACTAATCACAGTCTATATCTGTCATCTAGCACAGATCTCATGCAGTGCTGCTGTGAGGAAGTCAGCCATGTCCTCTCTCAGCTGCTGACCTGCTGTGGTGGAAACTTATTTCTTTAGCTGTTGTGCTTTTTACTGAAGTCACTGCAATGATCAGTTTTCAGTCAAACACATGTTACATTCATTTGACAGTTTTGACTTTAATTCTACTATCATGCCAATATTTTTCTACTTTAATTCATTTCAACACATTTTTATCTTTTACTCAGAATAGAGTAGCCATTTATTGTCATTCTACATGTACATCAACACCGAGGAAAGAAGTTTACATTTTAGAAATGTTCTTCTTCCACATCTCACAGTGTGTCACTACTAGATAGTTCACTCATTAATGGATCACATATAAATCTGCATACATATAAAAATCTATAACGTACCTGAACTTCCAGACAAGGCTGATGAAGGTGTGGAGCTTCCTGAAGTTGAGCTTAAACTCTGTGCTGTTGGTGGTGTGGAGGCTGATGAGAGAAACACTGAAGCTGAAAAAGGTCTCAGAGTCCCGTTTGGTGTTGAAGAGTCATAATAAGACCACTTGAAGCAGTTTATATATCTGCATGTGACTGACGTGGTTATGGGCTGTTTGACAGCAGAACTGATGAAACTTGATGTTTCAGATAAATATAACATCTGTAGGTGATTTGAAGGAAAAGTAGCTGCTTTTGAGACGTGAAGCTTCTGTCACACCTTCAAAGACAAACACGACTGTTAGCAGAAACTCACCTTCTGTGACAATCAGCTCGAAATCATAGTTTCCATCTGGCCACAAGACTCTCTCCAAGGAGCACCTGTACCGTCCTGAGTCAGACTGTTTCAGCTGTGTGATGCTCACATACATAATATCATATGAGGTAACACCTTTGTTTTCATATTTAATGCTGTATCTGCCGTTCTGAGCTGCATCATCAGATGTTTCAACAAGAATGTTTCCATCTTCACATTTTTCCTTACAGAAGAGTTTCCTGCTTCCAGAGAAATAAAAGCTGCATTTAACTGTGATGTTTCCTCCTTCCTCTGCTCTGTGAGGGAGAGTTTGTGCTTTGACCAAACCAGTGTTTCCATCCTGAAGTGCTGCTGAAAGGATGAACAATCTTTAGTTACAATCTTACTATAGATTAAATGTGACAGATGATTATTAATTTGAACTGATCACAGAAGTTCAGTTAACTTCATTTTTCTGGTTTTATTTGCAAACAGCAAACTTCCTGTTTTATACACGAACACAAAGCATCTTATGTGGAAGATTCAGAGTTTAAGGTTGTGAAAAAGATACAAAAATGAAATTTGACTTTTTTTTTTTATCTTTGATGAGATCATCATCATCACCAGCAGCAGCAGCAGCAGCAGCTATTTCCATATTTGTATGTGAAATGAACATTTTAGTCGCGCTGCTAAACATCCAGTTCTCACTTTGTTGCTCTTCAGCTCATTAAGAGAAGAAATGAAACACAGTGTTTGTTTCATCAGCTCTACTATTATAAGTTTGTCTCTCATAGAAGAGTAGACGAAAAGCATTTGATTATAGATTCCATGTACAAGAAAAAAGTAGAAATTTCTGGGGATCAAACTGTTGGGAAACTAAAAATATTTTGTAAAGTGCAAAAAAAAATTTGTGGAAACATTTAAATTCCACTCATATCCAAACTTCACACTATGTTTAACCACAGAAACCAATAATTATCAGAGAGAACAAAGAAATGAAGAAGTGAGTCGCAAAACGAATTATAAATGAAAATAAAATGGAGACAAATAAAAGTTAGAACAGAGAAAGTGACAGAAATAAGAAGAGAATTTACTCACTGAGGAAGATGAAGCAGAGCAAAGTGTGTTTCATCTCAGAGCTCTGATGGTTTAATGCTGCTTCAGTTCGTCTTCACTTCAAACCAGGAACTTCTTACTTCTCTTAATGACGAGGTCACGCCTTCAAACCACACACACACACACACACACACACACACACACACACACACTCCTCTCTCACCAGTCGGGGTGAGTGATGCGATCCTAAATCCCGTGAAAATGTTCATGCCTGTCTGAGAAAAGTGTATAAAGTGTGTAGTGAGGGGTTTTACAGCCTTACATCTATACAGAAAATATTTACATCTATAATAAACTAGGGAACACTGTACATGTTTTGTACACTGATTGTACAAAACATGCACTAAACAAATCATACTTGTGAGTCCTCAAAGTTACACACCAATCATTGTGTACACTTGTAAATCTTACTTTATGGTTGTGGATCATATTTGCAAACCTTCTCTCCATATTTATGCTACATCAGCGTTTCTGACACTATTTAGAGAACAAATAAAAGGAGACACTTCAGACCTTCATCCAGTCTCAACTGAAACTTCAGCGCTGTTATGCTGAAAAGTTAAATATTAACAAATGTAGGTATTAAAAAACATTTTTTACATTAGAATTTTTTTCTGTCCTTTTATTGTTTGTTTCAGTCTGACTGATGACAACAGTAACAGGTGACACAGCAGTTAATCTGAGTTCCATTGGTTTGGTAAAATACACACTAAAATAAAATAGATGAAGTTAGCCACCTGGAGCCTTTTTGCTGACTACATTTAAGGATCGTGCTCCAGGAGCAGCCTGCCAGTCATACCATCATGCCATCTGTTAAACTAAACTAAAAGTAGCTGTAATAAAAACAACTTTCAGTGTAATTGTTTGACAGACAGATGGTCATAAACAGAAAAATATACTGTTGTATGGATTCTGTTCATCTGTTAGCCACCGAGCTTTCATCAGCAGCATCACTACTGATGTTTTTGGACATATGAGGAGGTGAAGCATCTGCGGTGTGGTCGGCAGAGCTGGCATGTACCTGGGGACGAAGTACAAACATATATTGCATTACCACAGGGGGCGCTGTTGGTGGCACGATAGTGGGAGAAATCCACTTCAGTATAATCAACTGCATTCATGTCATCTTCAGTCCTAAAGGAATCAAACTTCAGTCTCTCAAAATATGATGTAAATGAATAAAAATTCATACAGATAAACTCTGAGAGAAGATAAAATATGTGTACAAGAAATATTTAAGTATGAAATCTTAAAAAACATTTGCTATCAGCTTGTTAATGAAACAAGAATGAACCAAAAAAAATGCAATTTATGTTAAATGCACAAAAACAAACAAAAACTAAAAAGCAGCATTTTTAAGCATTAATACTAGCAATCGCATAAAATATCTATCAATGATAAATTACTTTAATGCACAAACTGTGATCTAGATCCTAATTTCTGACCTCAGAGCTTAAAATCAGACCACAGTTTTAATTACTTTGTTGTGAGGAGAGGTGGAGAGGCTGTAGAGGTCTATTGTTTTCATCTCCATCTGGCTGGAGGTTTTTGGTGCAGCATCTGTTGAGGACACTTCTGCAGGAGGTGAACTGCTCTGTCTGTCCCCCTCTCTGATCTCTATATATACGTTGTTGCCCTGCAGAAAGAGGTCTCAGAGTCCCGTTTGGTGTTGAAGTGGTTGAAGTTGTGAACAATGAAACCATCAGAGTCATAATAAGACCACTTGAAGCAGTTTATATATCTGCATGTGACTGACGTGGTTATGGGCTGTTTGACAGCAGAACTGATGAAACTTGATGTTTCAGATAAATATAACATCTGTAGGTGATTTGAAGGAAAAGTAGCTGCTTTTGAGACGTGAAGCTTCTGTCACACCTTCAAAGACAAACACGACTGTTAGCAGAAACTCACCTTCTGTGACAATCAGCTCGAAATCATAGTTTCCATCTGGCCACAAGACTCTCTCCAAGGAGCACCTGTACCGTCCTGAGTCAGACTGTTTCAGCTGTGTGATGCTCACATACATAATATCATATGAGGTAACACCTTTGTTTTCATATTTAATGCTGTATCTGCCGTTCTGAGCTGCATCATCAGATGTTTCAACAAGAATGTTTCCATCTTCACATTTTTCCTTACAGAAGAGTTTCCTGCTTCCAGAGAAATAAAAGCTGCATTTAACTGTGATGTTTCCTCCTTCCTCTGCTCTGTGAGGGAGAGTTTGTGCTTTGACCAAACCAGTGTTTCCATCCTGAAGTGCTGCTGAAAGGATGAACAATCTTTAGTTACAATCTTACTATTGATTAAATGTGACAGATGATTATTAATTTGAACTGATGACAGAAGTTCAGTTAACTTCATTTTTCTGGTTTTATTTGCAAACAGCAAACTTCCTGTTTTATACACGAACACAAAGCATCTTATGTGGAAGATTCAGAGTTTAAGGTTGTGAAAAAGATACAAAAATGAAATTTGACTTTTTTTTTTTTATCTTTGATGACATCATCATCATCACCAGCAGCAGCAGCAGCAGCAGCTATTTCCATATTTGTATGTGAAATGAACATTTTAGTCGCGCTGCTAAACATCCAGTTCTCACTTTGTTGCTCTTCAGCTCATTAAGAGAAGAAATGAAACACAGTGTTTGTTTCATCAGCTCTACTATTATAAGTTTGTCTCTCATAGAAGAGTAGACGAAAAGCATTTGATTATAGATTCCATGTACAAGAAAAAAGTAGAAATTTCTGGGGATCAAACTGTTGGGAAACTAAAAATATTTTGTAAAGTGCAAAAAAAAATTTGTGGAAACATTTAAATTCCACTCATATCCAAACTTCACACTATGTTTAACCACAGAAACCAATAATTATCAGAGAGAACAAAGAAATGAAGAAGTGAGTCGCAAAACGAATTATAAATGAAAATAAAATGGAGACAAATAAAAGTTAGAACAGAGAAAGTGACAGAAATAAGAAGAGAATTTACTCACTGAGGAAGATGAAGCAGAGCAAAGTGTGTTTCATCTCAGAGCTCTGATGGTTTAATGCTGCTTCAGTTCGTCTTCACTTCAAACCAGGAACTTCTTACTTCTCTTAATGACGAGGTCACGCCTTCAAACCACACACACACACACACACACACACACACACACACACACACACACACACACACACACGCTCCTTGAGTGATGCGATCCTAAATCCCGGCAGTCTGAGTGTGTGTGCAGGTCTGGATCCTGGAGGTCACGCTGGAAGGATCCATCTAGTGGAATCTCTGGACTCTCTTCATGGAGCTCATGGCTCAGTAAAACAGCTGACACGAAGCATCGTTGATCACATGATCCCTTATCTTACCTGCTTAGCCTCTTGTGTCCTTGTCTAGTGTGTTTTTTTGTATTACTTTTCCCTGGAACACTCTCTCACAAACCTAAAGAGGAATTATGGATTTGATCAACTGGTCCCTGAATGCAATTCACACCCTTTTCTCAACGAGAAGTCTGGGTTCGGGTGAGCCTGAGTGTTGAAGATATCAACCTATTTGGAACCATGGTAACAGGGTTCTTGCTGATCGGAGCTGGCTTGGCCCTGGCTTATCGAAGATTAAAGAAAGCGGAATCAGCTGTTCAAAACCCCACAAGGCTGGGATTGAATCGATGGGAAGGGTGGTGAATTCTCTAAATGGGCTCACTGAGCGCAGCACGCATAAGATCTTGGAGAAGCTTACGGCTGCTGTGAACACTCAGAATAAGACCTCTGAGCGAAACTTGATCACATCTTGGAGAAGCTCACTGCGGTTGTGAGTTCTCAGTATCTGCTCTTTGAGCATAAGAAGGACAACATCACGGAACGTAAGTTTGATAACATCATGGAGAAGCTCACGGCTCTCCAACAGGAGATTGAGAGACCAGTGTTGGACTGTTAGAACAGCTTTGAAATTCACATGAGTTGTTCACACTAAAGTAAAACCACCATCACTTCATGCGGATACCACTCCAGCAACAGCTATGATCTCAAGGCTGGAGCTAAACAAAAACACCCTGATAATAGTCTGTTCTTCCTATCCTACGCAAGGCCACCTGGGTTGGCTGGAAGACTGTTTACTTAGCCTGGCAGGGCAAAGGACACTGTCTCAGCTGAACTCTGGACACACACACACACATACACTGATATGCACACACTGATCCCCCCTCCCTTTCCAAACGCCTTCGATGCTTGTGCCCTCCCGGGGAAGATGGCGGTCGACTGGACCAGCTCAGACATGCTGCAGGACCGGATGTGCTGTCTACACCGGCTCTCTCTCTCACCCTTTACCCGGCCTTGTTGCTTGTCTTGTGTTTCTATGCTGTATTGATAGTCATGTGCTTTTTATGCTGAGGTGTTTTTTCTGTTATCAAACTGTTCTCCCACTAGGAGCTCAGTCTGAGTGGAGTTTTTTTTTCTCCTCCTCTCACCTCCTGTTATGTATTTTCGTTGTTTTTTTCCTATCAGCCTACGTCTCTGACATGTCTTCCCAATGTGATGTTGGTGTAAGTTTGGTCAGAAGGTTCCTTTGTAAGTGCGCATTTGCCATTAGCGTGCTGCCTGCTGTAACCCTAATTTCCTTTGGGATTAATAAAGTATTTCTGATTCTGGTCAGTATTTTAACAAGATGATGTACTTTTGAAATTATGCAAAGGACCTCATGTGCAGCGCAAGGCGGCCATTTTCTGCTTGTAGGGGATAAGTTGCAAGATCATCAGTGTGCTCCAATATCCCGAGTGAGCTGAGATATCGCTGTGGAATATAAGTGTTTATATAAAATGCATGTAACATTTCCACACTTTTTAAAGGAACCTGGTGTAATTAAGCTCTTTGTATTTAGTTCTTTACAGTCAGAGGCCACTGCCGTATTTTGTCCTTTGTATTTTATTTAATTTCCTCTATTCTTCATATTGATCTTTTTTCCTCTCATGCTGTCAAAGTTCAGTACAAGTCCATATGGTTGTTGTTGGATAAAAATAAAGGGGAAAAAAGACATTTTTGCTTATTCTGTCTTCACCAACAGTAAAAGACTGCACATTAAGAACCCCAGCAATTGTGTCCTGTGCGGGTCCCAGGCTACATATAGGTGAGAATTTGTGTGTGTGTGTGTGTGTGTAAAAAAGAAGAAGAAAACATTGTGTAAAAATATTTACACAAGTTACACATTTTCTGTTAAGTTCTGGTTACAGATAGAAAGCAAAAAACTATGTGTAAAATTCACACACACAAGTTCCCTCACTTGTATGTGCGTTTTAACATACGAGTACGAATTTTGACACGATTTTTCTTCCTTTCAGCTGATTGGTCAATGTCATGTCACTCACAAATGTAAAAATCCAATCAGAGAACAGATGGGTTTGGCTGTCAGAGGGGCACTTTATGCAACTCACACACAAGTGCAGAGTTTAACACGTAGTTTTTTGCTTTGTATCTGTAACCAGACCTTAACAAAAAACGTGTAACTTGTGTAAATATTTTTTTACACACACACAAATTCTCATATATCATTGCACAAACATTTTCAGATATTTTGGTTTACAAGGTAACAAAACTCAGTCCACAACTACACATTTGATTTACAAGTACAAAATATTTATGGCCACAATTTGAGCCCATACAATCACATCCAATTTGTGAAATGTGCCATGATGCTTCTGCTGTGCATACACAAAGTTTCACAACACATCTTCTAAAGAGCTGCAAACTTCTGTATACATGTACATGTAAGAACTGCATACACGCGCTGAGGCTACATGACTGGCTAATATTGACCATTTTAACAGTTCACTGCTGCTTCCCCTTAATTCTCTGCAGCAGCATGTTTAGATGAGCTTCAGCTGATCTGCATGGACTGCTGGCTGAGCTTAACTCAGGATAATGTGTTTTAATGTTAAAATAGGGCTTCATGTCTTGTGTCATTTAAATACTTGTTCACTTGAAAACATTGTTTCAATCTGCTCTACCATGATGTAGATAGGATGTAAAATGAAGTAGGGGTTATATATTCAAGAAAGAGTATATAAACAGTGTTGTGGAGGTGAAGAGAGTGCAAGAAAGAATCATGAAATTAAAGCTGGATATTGAAGCTGTGATGATGAGTGTTGTCAGTGAGTTTTCCCCACAGGCTGGATTTCAGTTAGAAAAAAGAGAAATTCTGCAGTAAGCTGGATTAAGTGTAGTGTAGTGAACACGCTTCAACAAAAGATGACTGATAATATACAGCTGTAGTGCTGAGGGAAACTGCCAAGCAGGAGTTTGATATTTCCTCTGGACAAAGATTTAAAAAACACAAGGAGAAAAGTATACAGGAGTGCTGGGAGGCTATGCATACAAAGGCAGACGTGACAAAGAAAAAGACTAGTGAGTTGTATGTGAGGCTGGACATTAAGGAAAGACAAAAGGACTTGTATTGATTGGCTGCGCAGAGACATAAAGCTGGAAAGAATTTTCAGCAGGTTAGAGTGATTGTGGATAGAGATGGAAATGTAGTGAGACACTAATGAAAGAGAGAGCGAGACAGAGGAGGATAGATGGTGGAAAACTTGTGAGAACTAAAAAGAATGAAGTAAGGGTACTAGTGGATATACTGGACAAAAGAGCCATAAGGCAGGAGGAAAGGGAGAAGACCACAGAGAAGATTCATGCATGTAGTGAACAAAGACATGTAGAGTTTGGGTGTGAGAGAGGAGGATGCTAGAGATAAGGTGAGAAGGAGGCAGATGATTTGCACTCCTAAAGGAAGCAGCTAAAAGATCGAAAGATTCAGTAAAATTCCTGAGATACAAACACATCAGTTGGACATGTTATCTGCTAGACTTGTAGTCAAGACCTCCTAAACCAAGACCAAGACAGACCGAGTCCAGACCCAGACAAAGACCGAGACGAGACCGAGACTGAGACAAAAAAGTCTTTAAACTGCAGCCAGATGCTGCTACGTTTACGGGTGTCAGGCATATTTATGTGTTTTTGCTTTCGCACAGCCCTCCTCACCGCTGTCTACTGTCTCACTCACTTACTGAGAGGACAGACGCACGCTCCACTTGACTGTCGCGTTTCTCACCCTCTCTGTTTTTCACATAATGATATATCCTATATCCTCGCATGTGATTGCCCACAATATGGAGGGATTGGAGCATAGCTGAGCCACTGTGTGAGAGCTGAGCAGCGAAAGGAAATTAGGTGAGGAGCCGGCTCTCGCTCAATGGGAGTCGACTCCACTGATTCACTACAAAGCACTCTCTACGCACGGCTCTTAGAGCTGATGCGTTTGCGCATGACACATTATCGAACGTTACGTTGTGTGTCATGAATACTGTTGACTCCAAATCTCCCGACCACTATGTGGATCTGAGACAGCAAGACCGAGACAGCGAGACCAAGACAAGACCAAGACCAAAGTCTGTCGAGACCAAGACAAGACCAACAACACGTAACCGGTCTCGAGACATCCAACTCTATTATCTGCATATCAGTAATTATCATACACTAAAGTTTGAATGAGCTTAGAGGTAAGTATAGGGGCATCTGTCCTGGAAGCATTTTTAAAAAATCATGTTTACTTTTAATGAAGCCCACAATGTGGTCGAAATCAAGCCTCATTTACTCATTATTAAAATGTTTTATTACAATATTTCCTCACTGTGGTTGAACACATTTTATCACTTTATGTTGGTCACTATTAGACATCAAACAGCAAAACTACAAATTGTCAAATTCAAAATGTTGAAAGTCACTCTAATACAACATTAGTGAAATACTTTTAGTTTTAATACAGTATTATTATACTGTAATAATATGTATAGTATTACAATAAACACCCATGTGGAGCAATTCACATCCTTTCACACACAGACTGATGCATCACAGTATTTTTTGCATCATTTTAGGAAGGGCTGTATGAGAAAATTGTGATGACCAAAGTACGAATGTCACTCTGTGACCGATGTCCTGCCACTAACACTATTGCTCTTGTTGTTCACATGAAATTGGTTTTAGTTGCCTGCCTTATACTATCTGATAAGACCAGCTGCGACCTCAAGAAGCTGGAAGTCAAATATGCCATCGATGTAAGTAATGCAACCATACAGTAGTAAAATTTGCCCTTGTCAGTCAGATCATGTTCCTCTTGCTCACGTGTTTGTGAGTCAGTCGAATATGAAAAATTGAAGCACAAGGTCCTGCTAAAGAAGCTAGCTGTACAAATGAACAAGCTGCTAATGGATGAGATGAACTCAGAATGGCTAAGAGATGGCCAGACAGTCCTGATCCCAGGACTCTAGAAGGGATGGATCCCATTCAAATACCAACCAACAACCTTCCTCAGCACAATGTGGAAGCTCCTGTCAGGCATTATAGGGGCCAAGATGAACAAGCACATGACTCAGTACATGAGTGGAGCACACCAGAAAAGGAGTTGGCACTAGAAGCCAACTTCAAGCCAATTGCACAAGCTACCATTAGGTGCAGGATTTAGCAAGTAGACGCTCTCTCCCCATTGCTGTTCTACATAGGCTTGAACACCCTAACCAGATCTGTAACAAGACTAGCAACGTCTTCTTCAGATACCCTGGTGGGATGATAAGCTCCCCAAAGGAGGAGATAGAAGCCACTGACATCAAGACAAGGCATGGAGGGTTCCACCCCAAGTTTACACAGTTTCTCTTAATTTCTATTTTACCTTTCTGCAAAGGACATGCTGCATGTTCATGGGCTGCATTGACTGAAAGAAGCAGCAAAACAACAACAACAACAAAAAAAAAAAAACGCAGACCAGACTTGACACATCTTCTAAAGAGCTGCAAACTTCTGTATACATGTACATGTAAGAACTGCATACACGTGCTGAGGCTACATGACTGGCTAATATTGACCATTTTAACAGTTCACTGCTGCTTCCTCTTAATTCTCTGCAGCAGCATGTTTAGACGAGCTTCAGCTGATCTGCATGGACTGCTGGCTGAGCTTAACCCAGGATAATGTATTTTTAATGTTATAATAGGGCTTCATGTCTTGTGTCATTTAAATACTTGTTCACTTGAAAACATTGTTTCAATCTGCTCTACCATGATGTAGATAGGAAGTAAAATGAAGTAGGGGTTATATATTCAAGAAAGAGTATATAAACAGTGTTGTGGAGGTGAAGAGAGTGCAAGACAGAATCATGAAATTAAAGCTGGATATTGAAGCTGTGATGATGAGTGTTGTCAGTGAGTTTTCCCCACAGGCTGGATTTCAGTTAGAAAAAAGAGAAATTCTGCAGTAAGCTGGATTAAGTGTAGTGTAGTGAACACGCTTCAACAAAAGATGACTGATAATATACAGCTGTAGTGCTGAGGGAAACTGCCAAGCAGGAGTTTGATATTTCCTCTGGACAAAGATTTAAAAAAGACAAGGAGAAAAGTATACAGGAGTGCTGGGAGGCTATGCATACAAAGGCAGACGTGACAAAGAAAAAGACTAGTGAGTTGTATGTGAGGCTGGACATTAAGGAAAGACAAAAGGACTTGTATTGATTGGCTGCGCAGAGACATAAAGCTGGAAAGAATTTTCAGCAGGTTAGAGTGATTGTGGATAGAGATGGAAATGTAGTGAGACACTAATGAAAGAGAGAGCGAGACAGAGGAGGATAGATGGTGGAAAACTTGTGAGGAAAAAACGCAGACCAGACTTGAGTATAAAGTCAGATGTTAAAAGAAGGAACTCACTGTGAGTTCCTCATTTCTTTTTCTGCGTTGTTAACATCAAAGTTCCTGAGAAAAAATTCTGCGTGTGATCCAGCTTTGAACCACATTTCACTCTGTTTTTCTCATTGTATCATAATGGGACAGATAGTTAACCAGACTGAGGTCTCCAACAGAATGTTTGACACTGCTGTGAAGTCTTGTGTCAGGACACCAGTGGAAGATCGAAAATACTGCAGGTTCGTATTTTTTTGTTTCTAGCCTCTGATGGTAGGAGGTTGCAGAAACACTTCCTACTGAGCCGCAGTTGTTTTGCACTTTGCGTTTTGGTGTCACAGCCCTCAGACTTTACTTTATCACAACATGCATGAACACATATTTCAACATTACTGTGAAACAGGATGCTTCTAATTTTGGAGATATTGCGAAAATGAAAGAGAGCAGTCTTACATATTTGTTGAATGTGTGCATTGAAGGACTAGATAGACACCATATTTCTAAGGCTTTTAGGGCTGCACCCTGTGGAACTCCATAATTAACCTTTGTGTTGAAAGAGGACTCCCTATCTACATGAACAAACTGGAGTCTGTTAGATATGATTCAAGCCAGTGCAGCACAGTACCTTTAATACCCACAGTGTCACGGTACTGGTTCTGTGACCCAGTGTTTTGTGTTTAAGTTATATTCCTTGATTATTTGTTATTCATGGCTTTGCTTTTCTTGGTGGTTTTCTGTTTATATTATCTTTATAGTTCTAGCTCCTAGTTTTGGTCACAGTGTCTTCCTTTTGTTCCATGTTGCATATCCAGTCAGTCATGTCTCAGTGTCAAGTCTGTGTCTCTGAGTTTGTGTCTTTGCAAATGTCTCTGGCTTCCTGTTTTACTTTGAGTGTCCTTGTCTTATGTCAGCTTTGTTCCCACTTGTTCTCCATCCTCTCGTTAGCTGTGTCCCAATTCATAGGCCCCATCCTTCGGAGGCCGCTTTGAAAGCCGATAATGTCACAGCCAGGCAACAAAGGCTGTCCCAATTCGAAGGCTGCTTGAAATGCGGCGCACAAATGCGTCCTCCTTTTCCCTGGATATGAAGGATGGGTCGGGTGTATCCTTCGTGGCCCAACCTATCCCAGGATTCATAGCGCAGCGGTGGCTGTGGATAATTTTTTTTAATGGCAGATGGCTTAAGCGGGCTGGCTTAACAGTAAACTTTTAAAAGTACTGACTTTTATGTCACGTATTTATGCGGCGGTAGACGCCGTTCAATTGTTGACCTTAATCTTAAGCGAATGTGATGATTTTGTGGATAATTAACTCAGTAATAAATACACAAACCGAACAAGCTCATAGTCTGTGAAGGCTGCCATGTTTAGTCCCAAATATCACGGCACAAGCAGGATTCACTGCACTGTTAATGTTGCTATTTTGCTGCCTCTGTTCAGTGGTTAAAGCCAAACAGACTTTGACGTTTGATTTAACAGTTCACTTGTTAAGCTAAACAAAATGTGCTTTATTCATAGGAGTCAAACATGTGGCCACTGTACCATCTGGGAACTCTTCTTATTTAGTACTCGTAATAACACAAACAGAAAATACTCCTTCTCTTTCGCTGTTTTGTGTAGTAGTGTGTACCAGCGGTCCCCAACCTTTTGATGTCCGGAGTGGTTTAATGTCAGACAATATTTTCACAGACCGGCCTTTAAGGTGTCGCGGATAAATACAACAACATAAAATGATATGACCAAGACAAAAACTGGTATTTTTTAAATATAATAATAAACGCAAATTCACAGTGTAATCGTGTAACTTTATTCGCAGCGTCCTCCTGAAATGCGGCAATAACATTGAGAGTAGCATCCTCTGCCCCTTAATGGTCTCTGGTCGCTATGGTAATGCATAAATACTTCTTTCAAAATAAGATACACAACTACAACACAGGAAAAGACCCAGGGAGACCGAGTTAACGATAAAATCCCTGAAAACCATAAATTGCACACCCAAGGCCATCTGAGACCATCACCTTTTTGTCTGTCCTGCACTCTCTCTCTTTTTCTTTCTCTCTGATTGTTAAATAAAAGTATAAACATGTATTTATAAGTTAAACTTGTGTTTGAATCCTGTAGGTTATCACACATTTGATCTCCATGTGTGAGAACTGCAAGTGCCCAGAGTGAGGACAGACTGAGGGACCCACTGCTGCACATCATCTGTGAGACTTTGTGTGTGTGGGGAAGAGGAGGAAGAGGAGGAGGAAGAGCCAGCACCAGCTGACAGATGGAGAAAATAGAACTTTGTGAACGACTGCTAGAAACGTTTAAAAGCAGCGATGTGGTTGGGGATGAGGAGTAGGTCTCTAGCCCTCCACCATCACCGGCCTCCTCCATCATCCCTGCTCCCTCTTCAAAGAGGAAGTGGCATCCACGCCGCGACGCTCCTCACCACAGCCGCTTTCCGGGACTTCTGAACAACCGGCTGTGGTGAGTAACACAGGTATTTTCTAGTCACCTACTAAAAAATTGACTGGTTGCTCTGGGACAGTGTATTGTGTGGGGAGCAACGAAGCCCGTTTTTCTTGTGCTTCTTCTGAGCCAAGGATTATTACCATGGGCACTGTCCATTTCGAGGACTTGCATATTAATCCTGTGAATAAGTAGATTTCCCCCTCTGTTTCTCTAGTCAGCCCTGAGTCTGTCAACTCAGTGACTGCTCATTCCGAGGAAATCTGCTCCGAATTAATGGATTTTAAGAAGTGTTCCCTCCGGAAGATTTAAAGACTGTTTCTCCTGAGAGCTCAACTGAGCTGCCATGTTTCTGTTCCACCAAAGGTTTTCGCACCATCTGGTTCAGTTTCTGTTCCCGCTGGGGGCTCAGGAGAGCCACTCCAGCCATCCACGGCTTCCACGCCACCCTCTGTTTCTGCTGGGGGCTCTGAGGAGTCTATCTGGAGAGTTCGTCCAGTTGTCCATGGCTTCCATGCTGCTCTGCCTGTTCTCGCTGGTGGCTCAGGAGAGTCCATCTAGCTGCCAGCACAACTGTCTGCGGCTGTCACGCCGTCACCTGTGCCTCCACCACGCATGGCGTCCATGCCACTGCCTACTCAACTGCTAGCTCAACCACCAGCTCAACCATCCACAGCTGCCACCAGCTGAACCACTTGCAACCGCCATGCTGCCATCTAGTCCAGATCCGTATCCGCCAGAGGTTAGTGCGCTGTCTGGTCCTGCCTCGCCTGGTCCTGCTACGTCTGATCCTGCCTCGTCCTGCCTGCCATGTGAATGGCCATCATTGAACAGAGAGGGTGATTGATGACACCACCTACTAAGCAGTTTTGAGATGCCTTGCTTCAGGTGACCTCAGTGGGTCATATGATATATCACAGTGTCTTCACCCTAAATGTTTTTTCACAGCTTGGCTCATGTGATGAGGCACATGATCAATAGTGGGCCAATGACCACTAGGATTCAAACACCTGGGATTCTCCACCTCTTAGTTTTTAGAACTGAAGAAGACTCCTGAATGAAGCATCTTCAAAACACTGCTGAGCTTCAAAAGAACTCCAGTTGCTTTCTTTTTCAGTATCCTTTGTTAGAAGAAGTTGAGTCGAAATACTTCCACTGCAGAAGTTAAGGAAATGTGTGTATTTTAATATTTGTATATTTTTATTTATATTTTATAAAAAAAATAAAAACCATACACTGTTAAAACTGCCAATGTTCATGTTTATTTTCATTAAAAATGAGTAGATTACTGCATCTCTTCACTTTTTGTCTTCCTTATATCACATGTCCTTAAAAGATAGCAGTGTGTTTCCTGGTTTCAATGAATCTATCCTATAAAAACCATAATATCAACATTTTTTGTATCTGTTGAGCTAAATTATAAGCAGCTGTAATGAACTTTAACCTGAGGCCATATAACTGTGCAGTTAAGCTATAAATATGTCAAAAGTAAATAAAGATAAACTAACTTTAGTATCATTTATACTGAGCTGTTGCCCGCTGAGATAGTTGAGGTTTCAACTATTTTCTACACCCTGCCTGATGCCGAGGCTGGCTGGTGATCGGGGGACTGGTTGACTGCGTCCCGGGATCACTGCTGGCTATGGGAAGGCACCTGTCCATCCACACTTCAGAGTGTGGGGATGGCTGTGTGTGTCCGGGGCTAGCTTGGCCTCTTCGTCATGCGGTGGGGGCTCCGCTGGGTGTTGGGCAGTTATTGAGTCTCGCCTTTGGCTTGTGCTGGGGTGGCCAGCGGGGTCAGTTGCCTGCTGGCTATAGGAACTTCGTCCGGGGCCTCTGTCTTCCCTCGGCTAGGATACAATGCATGGTTGTTGGGATTCAGATCTTCAGATCTCTTGGGAGCTATAGATAGCTGGGGTCTCCTGGGTCTTTCCCGGCCTTCACCCTCATTTTTCAAGTATTTTTAAGTACGTTTCATGACAAACAATCATGCACACTCCCATCTTCTCTCTCTCTCTCTCTCTCACACACACACACGATGTGCTTTGTCTTTCAGGTGTTGCCTATTGTTTGTATACTTTGTCACAGCTGTAGCAGTTGGAGACCCAGCATGTCTGTTTGTTTCATCCTCAAAATTTCCCCCACCCTCATATTTTTCTCTTGTTTTTCTCTCATTTTTCTTCTTCTATTCCTCTAAATTTCTTCACCTATCTTTTGCCAATCCAACCTTCACACCCTGTCCGCTCCAACATAATATCCACACACAGAATAATATGAATAACAAAATTAAATAAATAGATAAAACAAAAACATAAAAAGAGGAGCCTACAGAGGGTCTACAGTGCCCCTCTTGGGAAAGCAAATATGTTTGGCACAACAAAGCATTCAGACCATTACGCTTGTTACAGCTGCTGGACAGGACAGGTTTAAAAATAGTACTAATATATTCATAGTGAGGAAACAGAGTACACAGGAGGTGAAGCATCTTTGGTGTGGATGGCAGTACTCAGGTCCACCTGAGGCATTGAGTAGACAACATCAGTTGCTTCACCACAGGGGGCGCTGTTGGTGGCAGGAATGTGGGGAAGATGCACTTCAGCGTAGCAGAGGTTGTCTGCCTTAATGAGATAAAGAGGTGAGATCAAACATTAGACATAAGACTGTTAAAATTAAATAATGTTGAATATTTAAATTGAAAAACCCACATCTGAAAAAAACAAAAATCAAAAATACATTTTTGTCATAATCATCATAAAGCCTCTGAAGTCACCTTTCAAAATACCTTTGTAACAAAATCTGAACATGACAACGTTCACAAACGAAGGATTTACTGCTTTGTTTTCCTTTACTGGACAGTGTTTTACAGTTGTGTTAAATACAGATTAATTAACCTTAACGTTTGATAGACTTGTTTTCCACCAGAAAGGTTTTTTTTTTTAAATCCCACTGAGTATGAAGCTGATATTTATTCAAAAATACACATTTCAGTATAGAAAGGATTCTTTTGAATCTTTTTCTCAATTTAAAAGATTTTATCTGCTCCAAACATAGAGGAAGAACTTTTATTTCTTCAGTCTTCAGTGGAACATGGCTCTTTGTGTCTGAGAACAGATGAATTACTTCACTACACAAACAGTTACCTGGTTTATGACCTCAGCTTAGAATCAGACCACAGTTTTACTCACGTTGTTCTGAGGAGAGGTGACGAGGCTGTAGAGGTCTATATTTTCAACTCCATCTGCCTGGGGGTCTTTGGCGGTGGCATAAACTGAAGACACTTCTACAGGAGGTGACCTGCTCGGTATGTCACACTTTCCAATATCTTCATACAACCTGTCGGCCTGCAGCAGGAGAACAAACCAGCTGACAGATACAAAGCAAACAATAATGAAGCTGATGTGTGTCACAGTTCCTAAAACCCACCTGCGTGTCAGCATACTCTGTTTCCACAGGAGGTCCTGAAAAACATGCAGGTCAGAAAATAAACGTCTGTCTTTAAGGCACATAACAGGAAGAAGAACCTGAGGAACTAAACTCAGGAACGATATGAAGAACTACATATGAACTACAGTTAAATAAGGTACATGGCTGATAAAGAATCAAAATCATATCAATCAAATCTGCTACAATTAGTTTCTGTTGTGAGTCATAAATGAACATCCGGTGCTCTTTTTACAAACAGACTGAACTTCAAAAGTGAAAACAGTGTGACAGAAACGTCACACCTGACTTAATTCATGCAAACTGGGACATTCTGAGCTGAGCATGTTTAGCCTTTTCTGTTTTCCTAGCCTCACCTCTGGGTTTAGTGGTCCTCCTCTTCATGCAGCAAATCAGCAGAGCTGCTGATAAGACGACGATCATAACGAGCAGAATTAGACCCACATAAATCAGCACATCTGCAGAAGTTTAACAGAGAAGATTTCTTTTACTCACAGTGTAAACATGTGGCCTGCAGGTCTGTTCATCTAGCAGTAAAGTTGTGCACATACAGAATAACGTATCTTTGGACTGAAAACAGTTCATCAAACACTATCTGACAAACTGTTTATCAAGAATGACAGAACAATTTATTGCTTCTAATTTATTCACTAAAATATCAGAGCGCTCCTTCCACAGCTCTTAATGTGTCATTCTTTTGTAGTTCTCTGATAACAACACATGAATGAACCCAAAGCCCTTTTCTACTCGAGCACTCGTACGACCTGCCTTATTCATCTTTTTAGACAAACACTTTTTTCCTACACCTTGTGCTTTCTATCCAACAGTTACACTCTGATAAACACACTGGAATATGGGATCAGACGAATGGCCTTCCAATTAGAAGATGACTTGCTCTACCTGCTAAGCGACAGCCACCCAATATACCTGAGCTTGCATGTTTGGTTTCAGAGGAGGCTGATGAAGATGTGGAGCTTCCTGAAGTTGAGCTTAAACTCTGTGCTGTTGGTGGTGTGGAGGCTGATGAGAGAAACACTGAAGCTGAAAAAGGTCTCAGAGTCCCGTTTGGTGTTGAAGTGGTTGAAGCTGTGAACAATGAAAGCATCAGAGTCATAATAAGACCACTTGAAGCAGTTTATATATCTGCATGTGACTGACGTGGTTATGGGCTGTTTGACAGCAGAACTGATGAAACTTGATGTTTCAGATAAATATAACATCTGTAGGTGATTTGAAGGAAAAGTAGCTGCTTTTGAGACGTGAAGCTTCTGTCACACCTTCAAAGACAAACACGACTGTTAGCAGAAACTCACCTTCTGTGACAATCAGCTCGAAATCAGAGTTTCCATCTGTCAACAAGACTCTGTCCAAAGAGCACCTGTACCGTCCTGAGTCAGACTGTTTCAGCTGTGTGATGCTCACATACATAATATCATATGAGGTAACACCTTTGTTTTCTACATATTTAATGCTGTATCTGCCGTTCTGAGCTGCATCATCAGATGTTTCAACAAGAATGTTTCCATCCTCACATTTTTCCTTACAGAAGAGTTTCCTGCTTCCACGGAAATAAAATTTGCACCCAACTGTGATGTTTCCTCCTTCCTCTGCTCTGCGGGTGAGAGTTTGTGCTTTGACCAAACCAGTGTTTCCATCCTGAAGTGCTGCTGAAAGGATGAACAATCATTAGTTACAATCTTACTATAGATTAAATGTGACAGATGATTATTAATTTGTTGTACTTCTTCATTATATGAAATAAAGAATAAGTCAGTGTTGTATCAGGAGATCTAGTGAGTTGTTCAGAAGGATAGAGAAAAAAATTGATTGGAGGCTTAATGTACAATAAAAAGTCTAATGTTCCAAAGTGATTTCTGGGGATCAAAGTGATGTGAAACTAAAAATTATTTGCACACTGCAGTCGTGCGTGCAAGAGCAGAGGTTTGTGCAAAAATTTTAATTCCACACATCTTTATATTTCCGGGTTTTATCTGTTTATAACTATTACAAAGTGTCCTTTCTCTGAGCTGCATGTTTGAGTGACTCTTTTCCAATTTGTATGAGAGAGAACAAAGAAGTGAAGCAAGTTGTAAAGCCAGCTGATTACCTACAAATGACAATAAAGCGAAGGTAAATAAGACTTAGAACGGAGAAAGTGACAGAAATAAAAAGCAAATTTACTCACTGAGGAAGATGAAGCAGAGCAAAGTGTGTTTCATCTCAGAGCTCTGATGGTTTAATGCTGCTTCTCTTTTTCTTCACTTCAAACCAGGAACTTCTTACTTCTCTTAATGACGAGGTCACGCCTTCAAAACTCACCCACACCCACACAAAGACTTTTTTTTAACTGCAATAATGTTTCTTTATTTAAATTTCCTGTTTCCTCACATAACTTTAGTGTTTTTGATTTTCAGATTATCATTCACGCTCTAAAGTGTGAGGTTTACTAAACTATAATTATAGGATATAAACTAGACTATTTTATAACTAGACTAGTTGACTAATGTTGGCTGTCCTCCATTTTCATCACACCAAACAGAACAATCTTTAGTATTTCATTTATCAGACGATGCAGAAATAAAATGTCTATTTATTTACGACTTCTATTTTAAGTTTTGTGTCACAAACTGAATCTTTTAATGTTCAGAAGTTCATCCAGTCTCTATCCAAACTTAAACACAGCAATGCTTTTAAAGGAAATATTTACCAGGTGTTTATTTTTTTATTTATTCTTTTTAGATTATTTGAAGTTAATTTATTTTTGATATTGTGTTGTTTCTGAAAAAACTCTGACCAAACAGAATAACCTTATATACAGTGGGGCAAAAAAGTATTTAGTCAGCCACCGATTGTGCAAGTTCCCCCACTTAAAATGATGACAGAGGTCAGTAATTTGCACCAGAGGTACACTTCAACTGTGAGAGACAGAATGTGAAAAAAAAATCCATGAATCCACATGGTAGGATTTGTAAAGAATTTATTCGTAAATCAGGGTGGAAAATAAGTATTTGGTCACCTCAAACAAGGAAAATCTCTGGCTCTCACAGACCTGTAACGTCTTCTGTAAGAAGCTTTTCTGTCCCCCACTCGTTACCTGTATGAATGGGACCTGTTTGAACTCATCATCTGTATAAAAGACACCTGTCCACAGCCTCAAACAGTCAGACTCCAAACTCCGCCATGGCCAAGACCAAAGAGCTTTCGAAGGACACCAGGAAAAGTATTGTAGACCTGCACCAGACTGGGAAGAGTGAATCTACAATAGGCAAGCAGCTTGGTGTGAAAAAATCAACTGTGGGAGCAATCATCAGAAAATGGAAGACATACAAGACCACTGATAATCTCCCTCGATCTGGGGCTCCACGCAAGATCTCATCCCGTGGGGTCAAAATGATCATGAGAACGGTGAGCAAAGATCCCAGAACCACACGGGGGGACCTGGTGAATGACCTGCAGAGAGCTGGGACCAAAGTAACAAAGGTCACCATCAGTAACACACTACAACGGCAGGGAATCAAATCCCGCAGTGCCAGACGTGTTCCGCTGCTGAAGCCAGTGCATGTCCAGGCCCGTCTGAAGTTTGCCAGAGAGCACATGGATGATACAGCAGAGGATTGGGAGAATGTCATGTGGTCAGATGAAACCAAAGTAGAACTTTTTGGTATAAACTCAACTCGTCGTGTTTGGAGGAAAAAGAATACTGAGTTGCATCCCAAGAACACCATACCTACTGTGAAGCATGGGGGTGGAAACATCATGCTATGGGGCTGTTTTTCTGCCAAGGGGACAGGACGACTGATCCGTGTTAAGGACAGAATGAATGGGGCCGTGTATCGTGAGATTTTGAGCCAAAACCTCCTTCCATCAGTGAGAACTTTGAAGATGAAACGAGGCTGGGTCTTCCAACATGACAATGATCCAAAACACACCGCCTGGGCAACAAAGGAGTGGCTCCGTAAGAAGCATTTGAAAGTCCTGGAGTGGCCTAGCCAGTCTCCAGACCTCAACCCCATAGAAAATCTGTGGTGGGAGTTGAAAGTCCGTGTTGCTCGGCGACAGCCCCAAAACATCACTGCTCTCGAGAAGATCTGCATGGAGGAATGGGCCAAAATACCAGCTACTGTGTGTGCAAACCTGGTAAAGACCTATAGTAAACGTTTGACCTCTGTTATTGCCAACAAAGGTTATGTTACAAAGTATTGAGTTGTATTTTTGTTATTGACCAAATACTTATTTTCCACCCTGATTTACGAATAAATTCTTTACAAATCCTACCATGTGGATTCATGGATTTTTTTTTCACATTCTGTCTCTCACAGTTGAAGTGTACCTCTGGTGCAAATTACTGACCTCTGTCATCATTTTAGGTGGGGGAACTTGCACAATCGGTGGCTGACTAAATACTTTTTTGCCCCACTGTATGTTACATTTTTATTTTACACGTTCATAAGCAATTCTACCCCCAGGTCAAAAACATACAAAAGAAATAGACAAGTAGCCCCCAACCCCTGGGTCATGAAGCGGTACCGCGCCGTGAGAGTTGATGCTTGTTTTTATCCTTAAATCGGTTTCCCTGGGTCTTTTCCTGTGTGTTATGAATAAATCTTCTTTGTTTTGGTACTGGTTTTATTTTGTTGTATTTATCGACACCTTAAAGGCCAGTCTGTGAAAATACTGTCGGACATAAACCGGTCCGTGGCGCAAAAAAGGTTGGGGACCGCTGAAATAGACTATATATATAAGCCATTATATGTGTGTGTGTGTGTGTGTGTGTGTGTGTGTGTGTGTGTGTGTGTATGTATATATATATATACATATGTAAATGTACCTGTACACTGCCCAATTTACATAACCACGTGGAGGCAAGGACCTCACAGCACATGCATACTCCAAGTGTATTATAAGAGTTTGCTGCACACAAGATTGGCAAAAGTACAGACATCTGTACTTACTTAGAAGTACAAATACTGCTGTTAAAAAGAAGTTGAAGTACTGATTCAACTTCTTTAGTCAGGTAAAAGTAAAGTACAGGCTCTGAAATGTAAAGCAAAAGTATTAAAGTAAAAAGTAGCTCTTTGGAGGATATTTCCATTTTGGTGCAAAGCAAACTGAACCTTGTGCTATAATAACATAATTATAAAATAATATCACTAGATGGGAATAAAAACTTTTGTTATGGGTCAGACCCAAAAGCAGACACAGGAAAAATGAACTGACGATCAAACAAAAAGCGAGCCTTTATTATGGCTGATACAAAAACAAACAAACAAACAAACAAACAAACAAACAAACAAACAAACAAACAGAAAGCAAGGACAGAAAGACAAGGCCAGGTGAAATACACAGGCCAGTAATGAGGGAAGAGAAACACCTGGGGAGACACAGCTGACACAAATAATCATGACCCCACAAGTGGAAGTAACACAAAACACAGTGAACATGGACAAGACAGACTACATGGAGGACAGGAAAAGACTCATAAATCAGGAGACATAGATGAAACAAAAACTAGAATAAAACTTCACCAAATCGTAGCTCATAATAACAACAACACAAGAACTTAACATATTTCCAATAAAACATACGGAATCAAAAGTACAAAGTAAACTCAAAATGCTGCATCACAGACCAAGCCCCCGACAACTTTAGTCTAACTTTTTAAAATTTTAATTATACTCAGCTTGAATCTGAAGAAAAAGAAGGAAAATAAAGGCTATATATGTCTGTGAAGGTTCTCAGTCATCCAGGTCATCGTAGTCAAAGGAGCTTGCAAAGAAAAGCGTCTGGACTTCTTTAAGTTGCTTGAAGACGTTTCACCTCTCATCCAAGAAGCTTCTTCAGTTCTAAGGTCAAATGGTGGAGAGTCCCAGATATAAACCTAGTGGGAGTGACCCCTCCACAGAGGGACAAAAGGACCCCCTGATGATCCTCTAATCGCCTGAGCCAAGGTGTGAAACTGGGTGTGGGTCCCAATCAGCCAGAGTTTCGGGTGAGCTCATTGTGAAACCTGGCCCCACCTTATCATGCTAATTCCTGAGGTCAGATGGCCCAGGATGTGAGTGGGCGTTAAGGCGTCTGGGAAGGGATCTCAAAACTGGATTATAGATGGCAGAGAGTTGGTGTCGTAAACCCCGCCTCTGTTCAAAGATGGTCGCTCACAGTGGACATAGATGGCTTCTTTCACTCCTCTTTCAAACCATCTGTCCTCTCTGTCCAAAATGTGGACATTGGCATCCTCGAAAGAGTGTCCTTTGTCCTTAAGATGCAGATGGACAGCTGAGTCTTGTCCTGTGGAGGTGGCTCTTCTGTGTTGTGCCATGCGCTTGTGAAGTGGCTGTTTGGTCTCTTCAATGTAGAGGTCTGGGCATTACTCGCTGCACTGTACAGCATACACCACATTGTTAAGTCTGTGTTTTGGCGTTTTGTCTTTCGGGTGAACCAGTTTTTGCCTGAGCGTGTTGCTGGGTCTGAAATACACTGGGATGTCGTGCTTGGAGAAAACTCTCCTGAGTTTTTCTGATACACGGGCTACATAGGGGATGACAATGTTGAGGCTATATATCCATTTTCTGTTGCCTTCATTGTAGAGGGTGACTTTGCCTCTAAACAGGAAAATGTGTAGCTGTCCCAGTAAGATGTGATTATATTGTTCAAAACTGGGCATTTAATGTCATTCCTATGTTGTATTGTTGCCACCTTCTGGTGGACCTGAGTATTGGGCTTTCAGGTGCGCATGGTTTGGACAGATGTTTAATTAAGGCACACATGTCGCCAGAGAGTGAAGACTCAAGCCAGAAAACAAGCTAGTCAAAGTCAAAGTCAGCTTTATTTTTAGCTTTATTGTCAGCTGTAGCTTGTGGATGAAGAGCAAAACTGGACAACAGGGACTGCAATTGCTCCTGAATGTGTGGTAGAAAGGCACACGCAGCATGTTTGTGTATTTTACTTTGTGTGTACGTTTTTATTTGGGTTGTAATTTAGTTTTGCTCACACATTATTCCGTGTTTTCTGGTGAAGAGGAGATTAAATTACTGGTTAAACATCAGCTGGAGCTTGGCTCTTTATTCTACACCAAACATAAAAAATAACCTTTGGGGGCAGTTACATGTAGTCAGGGGTTAAAGTGGATTCAGCAGGTGGGGAACCCTAAAATTGGTTGTAATGGTTCAGTGAGAGGAAAAGAATCATAACTCACAATCATTTCTACTGAAAGCTCCAGCGGATTTTCTTAGTGCACAGGCTGTGATCAGCCAACCTGCTGCTCTTTGTGGATGTGAGCAGATGTTTCATGAGTTGTCCTGCCTGATTTGCATCCTCTACACTGTTTATGCTGTATTTTTTTTAGATGGTATAAAGTTTGTATGAAAGTGTAATTCAGTGGATGAATCTAAGCATCATGAGCTTAACTTCAATTCATCTCTGCTAAACTTGATACAACCTTACTCTGACCATGAAACCACAGCCACTGTGCACCAGTCACACACTGTTCTCTAAGTCCATCACAGTACAGATCCTGCACTAACATACTGAGGATTTTCATGCAGCCTTTAAATAACACAGTTATACTACCTCAGTTTGTTTTGCACCATGATATATATACTGAAAAAACATAATGTCACATGTACAGACCCAACATTTAAAAACATGAGGACTTACACGTAAGCTTTATATGAGGAGTCCTTCCCTTTAAAACTAAGTTCTCTTCTTCCTCTCCTGTCTTTCTTATCTTTCTTCATCTCTGAGTGAAGTTAGCTTTAGTTTTTCTACATGTGAAATACAGCAGCTGGACCTTTAGCTAGCAACACACTGTGAGACAAACTCCACAAACAGTTTGTGTGTTTGCTGATGTTTGTTGAGCTGACTGAAACGCTGCATTTGAAATTACCTGACACTTAAAAAACAAGTCACTCACTTTATGCTTGCTCCTCTTTTGTAACGCTAGTCAGATGCTCAAATACCTTAACCGCAACCATGGAAACCTGCAGTCGTTCCATTGTTGAGACCAAATCAAAAACAGAACAAAACAACAACAAAATACCTTCCTACTTTTAACCCCTGACTTTGCACACGTCATTTCTTTTTATGCAACATCGAACAAGATTGCCTTTCATGTGCTTCTGTTCAGGCTCGAATTGATTTGATGTTTGAAAGCTGGCAGTAACAAAATAATACTTTGACCCAAATGTGTTAAACCAAAAGTGAAAAACCTGTTTTGAAAATGTAGGGAGTCAAAGTAATAAAAATAACTGAAAACTGTACTTTAGTACAGTAACAAAGTATTTGTGCTTTGTTACTTCCCACCTGTGGTTGCACATTATTATATATGATGTATTTTTATCTATCATGTCTACAAATGTCAAGAAGTCACAAACAAATGGAGAACATGTCACAGGTTTATTCATTAAATCATTTATTAAACATATAGACATAACGTTATTTTTTTACACCCCAAAAATACATGTTCAAAGCACCACAGCGATATTCCGATATCAGCTCAGATAGAATGGACAGTCACAATGAAGCAGTTCATTTTAATTTGCTATGCGCTTCATATTTTTGGCCACCAGATGTCACCAAAGAGCACTGTGTTGAAAACCTTGGAGTAATGAACCCTTTTTCAATACAAGCTTCAGAAAGCAGCCTGTTGCTATGTCAGCTTATATCGGTCATGTGATTTGGAGGTGCGACGTCCGTCAACGCCAGAGAGCTAATAACACTCACCTTAATTCAATTTTCAGAGTGGAACAATCAACCAACTGTGTTTAAATCTGAAATGTCCATGGTGTTGATTCCTAATGTGCTCTGGCACAATCACAGGCATCCGTAAAGCCGCTCTGCACTATGAGCTGCATCATTTTTAAATGGTGGAGGGTAGCACCAGGGGTGTCAGGAGATCATTTTAGTGATTTTTAAGTGAGTGGTAAAATGAAGAAGAAGATTTGGGTAAATGCTGTTTTTCTTTTCTAATGAATGCCACAATGTGATGAAAATCAAGTCTGTGTTTCCTGTTTGTAAGATGAGCTGTAGCTGATAAATGTTTTATTAACATATTTATCTCGCTGTGGTTGAAGAGTTCGAAATCAGAGCCAACAAGTTTTATCGCCTTGTGCTGGTCATTATTAAACCACAATATATAAAACAATGAACGGCGAACCTCTGTGGAGCACAGCGGATTCTTTCATGTATTACACACAGTGTTTTATATATTGAAGGCTCTATGAGAAAATTGTGGTGACCTAATTACAATAGTCACTCAGCAGACAGATGTTACATTTTTGCCGTTGGTTTCATCTGCATGTATCATATTAGCTGATCAGCTGTGACATAAAGAAACAGGAAGTCAAACACCACATTGTGGTAAAATTTGCCTCGACCGTCACATCATGTATCGTGCTTCAAACACATTTTCTGTATTTTGAATTCTCTGCCCTCATTTCATGCCGTTCAGAGAGAGCAGAGATCCTCTTACACAAAGCTGCGATGGGGGTTATTGTTAGTACAGCGATTCCTCTAAAACAGATGAGACAAACACTGATGTGATTGTCTCTGCTGCTGTGACATCCAGTTAAATTACTTTCCTTCTGCAGTTAGTTTGCTTCTTTAAGAAACATCAACACTGTGTCCCAAGACAATGTAATGGTCTGCAGTTAAATATCGTCTCACCCTGAGGAATGCAACCCTGTCTTACTGCAGTTGTTCTAATTACACACTCTTTCCCCTTTAGGGTCGACTCAGAAAAGAAGACAGTTTTTCTGTTTTTACGAAGGAAACTCTGCCTGTTCTTAGGCTGCAAACCACAGACCAGACTGACCTGGTTAATAACAGGAACAGAAATGAAGATCTAACACTGCAGTTTATAGAATGAATATGAATATTTGACTATTTGGTGTTAAACACAGGACTTTGATAGCTCCTGATACCTTATAGACTGCATTATTAAACCACAAAAATATTGTCTTTAGTTACAGTTCTTTAATTGTCATCGTTTCAACTTTTAACACTCAGCACACCCCGGTGATGACTCATTTCTGGGCACTAAACCGCGACCTTCTCGTTTAGACAAAGCGCAAATGCATTTCCCACGTTAACAGAAGAAACTCGCTGTGGCTACGGACTTCCTCTTTTCTTTTTCTGCACTATTAACATCACAGCTCCTGAAAGTTTCAGCTTATGAACTACCTTAGAAACACATTTCACTCAATGTTTTTGTTTTCACGGTATCACAAAGTGACAGATATTTAACCAAACTGAGGCCTCAAAAGTCTGATGTCAGCACACCAGTGGAAGATTTGTAGCTGAGTACTTATTATTTTTATAGCCTTCAATGACAGGAACCTGCAGAAACACTTCATACTCACTGAGCTCAGCTATTTCTGCACTATATACAGGATGTAAACTAGTACTTGAGTAGTAATATATATATACTAAAGTCAGGGTCAAGTCATCACTTATTTTACATCATAAATTACTCTCAGTCTGGGGCACAGGTGTCGAACTCCAGGCCTCGAGGGCCGGTGTCCTGCAGGTTTTAGATGTGTCCTTGATCAAACACAGCTCATTTAAATGGCTAAATTACCTCTTCAACATGTCTTGAAGTTTTCCAGAGGCCTGGCAAGGAACTAATCATTTGATTCAGGTGTGTTGATCCAGGTTGAGATGTAAAACTTGCAGGACACCGGCCCTCGAGGCCTGGAGTTCGACACTCCCGGGGGCTATACCGACAACACCATGTACCACGTAAGCAGCAGAATCATATATTTAAACTGTATCTACATAAAAGGAAGTAAAGCTTTGCTGTAGACAGCAGAACTGAGGGAGTCAGAAATATATTCTAACACTTCAACAAAGTGAAAATAACACTCGGCTTGAGAGAAGAAACAACACATGAGCTTCCTAAATCATCTTCTGTGTGATATTGACTCTGTGCAGCATTTATGCTGTCGCCTGACCTTCATCCTTTCTCTGTTTACCTGCAGTGTCTAATTATTTCTTTCAACCTTTCACATGCTGTATTTAGGCTGTTATTTCTAATATTTACTAGGATGATAGTTACTGCATCTAGATGTAGAATTTTAAACCTGCCAATCTTCATGTTTTTTTTCACAAAACAACAACAACATGTCTCTGGGTCTGAGCTTTTTGGGTTAATCAGTTAGAGCCCAGGAAGATCGTCAGTGTCCAAAACGTTCTTCTCTAAACCAAATGTAGATCTGCAGGGTCACAGATTCAGTGTCCAAAAACTGTCCAGGTGCCAACTATTGACTTTTCAGGGTCTTGGGTTCAATGACCCAGCACCCAACTGTCGAGTATGGCACAAAAAACTCCTATACAGGTAGTCTGGTTGTGCTCTCTGATTATAAAGTCTTGACCTGGTAACCTGTAAGAGCTTTGTGAGCTAATAAAGAATACGACTCAGACTTTACTGTTTCACAAAAGGTTAGAAAGTGAATGCCCACAATTTAGACTTTAAATGCAAGAAATTTTATGCAAGAAATTTAGCAAAAGCAAAAAAGAAATCTAATAGTTTAAGTGATGATTTTTACTGTCTTACTACTCACTTATCTACCTGAGCTAATGCTGATTTTGCTCTTATCTTTGGTGAGGAGAGGTTGGAGAAAGGATGAGCACACCTGGATCTGAAGATGCACTTATCCTCATGTTCTGAGTTGATGATAATCACTCAGCAGGAAAGCCACTGGGCAGTGGAAGTATAAATGTAAATGAAAATCCATCTGAATTAACTAAAGAGGCAAAAATGAGCAGATGAAAAGCCAAAAAATACAAAATTTTGCACATTTACAGGTTGGACTGCAGTTTCCCCTCGAGCATCGCTGCTGGAATTTGAACTGTGAACCTCTTAGATCCAATTGTCTGAACCGCTCATCTCACAGAAGACAAAAGGGAAGAACTCAGAATCTCTTCTTCATCCCCCTTTTATACCCACTCACCCTTTCTCCCCCTTCCTTCACTGGATGTCACATCTTCACATTTTAGCCATCCAATCAAGGTGCTGACATTTAATTATCCAAGGTCCACCCACACCTTATCCCCTCTGTCTATCTGACTGTGTTACTATCAGTAAAACCACATATAAATCATGGTTCTGTGTTTAACAATGACAATACTTAATAATTTTTCTCCCGGTGGCGCCACTGTCCGGCAGCCTCGCCTCTGTCAGTGCGCCCCAGGGTGGCTGTGGCTACAATGTAGCTGCCATCACCAGTGTGTGAATGTGTGTGTGAATGGGTGGATGACTGGATGTGTAAAGCGCTTTGGGGTCCTTAGTAAAGCGCTTTACAAATACAGGTCATAAAGAGTCGGTGACACAGTTCTCAGATATCATCATTTCTACTACTCAAACTACATTTCTCATTTACATATTGATCAAACTTATATTTTGATTTATCTTTGATTAAGAATAGAAATGCTTTATTAGCAGGAAACAGTTTCCTCTGATCATTTTTAATCACCTAATGCTGGATATTAAGACTGTTAAACCTCTTAGCTGTGATGTAGAGGCAGTAAACTTCAATCTCTGCTGACCTCAGATCACAAGACAAAGTTGATTTATTACAGTTCAGTTATTTAAACAGCATTATTGTTTTACAGTTTACTGCATCCTAAAAAATACTGTAATGCTGAGCACAGTGAAACATAAATAACAGATATAAAACATATACATATATATGCAAATGCAATAGCTTAAATGAATATAATAATATTGTTTTTAATTTAACAAAATAAAATTTGTTAAATTAATACAGTAAATTCAGTACATTCATCATTTTCAGTGTAAAATGACATAAATAAGAAGTTTTACGGTGACACTGTTGGGACCTTATATTTGTGGCCAATATCTATTAAACAGTTTGTAGAATTTCATTCCAACCAGCTCTCATTTCATTTTGTATTAAAGGTCGGGAGGATACAAAGAGATCTTCTCAGAACTACTGCTGCTATTATAAGAGACATCCATCACTGACATTTATCCACACACGGGATACATGTGGAAAAAGACAACATAACATGACATTTAAATTCATCCCTCAAATTCTTGTGTGAACCTGCAATAAAATGTTCTGTGACTGAATAGATTAGAGGAAATGAGCTGGACTTATTGTCCACTTTCTCATTACTTTCATATATTGTTTTAGTAAGTATCCAAAACATACAAGTTTCATTTATAATTTTTCAAGGGATCTTATATCTGTTTTCACTCTTGTATGCTTTTCATACAAGTTTCACACAAGACAGATACAAACGTTATAAGATTTATATATATCTTTTCCATTTGGGATATCACACTGCATTCAGTAAAGTTGTTAGAATATCCTTCTCAATATAGACTGTTGGCAAACATTTCTGGATATAATCCAGAAATGGGCGATCGTGGCTCAAGAGTTGGGCGTTCACCTTGTAATCGGAAGGTTGCCGGTTCGAGCCCCGGCTTGGACAGTCTCGGTCATTGTGTCCCTGGGCAAAACACTTCACCCGTTGCCTACTGGTGGTGGTCAGAGGGCCCGTTGGCGCCAGTGTCCGGCAGCCTCGCCTCTGTCAGTGCGCCCCAGGGTGGCTGTGGCTACAATGTAGCTTGCCATCACCAGTGTGTGAATGTGTGTGTGAATGGGTGGATGACTGGATATGTAAAGCGCTTTGGGGTCCTTAGGGACTAGTAAAGCGCTATACAAATACAGGCCATTTACCATTTATATCGAGTAAGAGACAACTTCACAGAGAGTATTTTTTTTAAATAAAAAGTTGGACCAGCTTTTTGAGGTCTTTAATGATGCATTATTCTCTTTTCTGTAAACACAAGTGGCCATATTTGAACAAAAAGGTGGCCGGAATTGTACTGGCTAACGCCAGCTAGCACTAATATTATGATTTTATGTAATTGTCTGTCAATTATGACAATAACATTATTGGGAAATACCATAGTTTGAAAAAAAAAAGTGAATTAGTTATCTTTTAAGCTAAATAATGAGTAACTATCATAAAATATTGCATTTATCCAAGGCTAATTATGTTCACCTGCTGACTACTGAGGTGCCATCCACAGCATTAGATCTAATGTATTTCAACAGTAGAGTACAGAGGAGGTGAACCAACGTTGGGGTGATTGGCATAAATCGCAGGTGTACAGTAGACAGTGTCACATATATTACCACAGGGGGCGCTGTTGGAGGAAGGAATGTGGGAAAAATCCACTTCAGTGTAATCAGCATCATTCATGTCATCTGTAGCCTGAAATAAAAAGGTGGCATCAAGCTTCAGAATCTTAAAAATGAATTTGTAATTACATGAACATTTAGAGATACTACCAGACAGAAGATAATTTTTGTACATGTAGGTTAAAAAATAGACTAAATTTGTGAACTCTTAAAAAAAGTTTACCTTCATCTTGTTGATAAAGTAAGAGTGATTTAAAATAGAAATCGATTTTACTTATGCTACAGAAACGGATACCAGCACAAGCCTGTGAGCTTCCACTCTGTTGTTTTAACAAAAGATCCATCACTGCACTGTTTAACTGTCATTGGTCATTTCTGCTGCTGATTTGTCACAAGGCTTCACCACAGCTGGCAGCTCTGCATGGTTTGATTTAGAGTTTTTTAGAGTTTTGATTTAGTTTTACATCTGCTGCTCTTCCTGAAGCAATTTCTGTTTCTGCCTGGAATCAAACAGCAACTTTTTGCATGTAGTAAATCACTATAATATAAGAGACAGTATAACAGATCGATCAAGACAGCTAGTGAATTACTTTACTGCCCAAAATGTTGCACCGATCATTGTTTCTGATGCCAGAGTTTAAAATCAAACCATGATTCTATTTACTGCGTTCTGAGGAGCGGTGGCGAGGCTGTAGAGCTCTTGGTTTTCAACTCCATCTGGTTGCGAGCCTTCGGGGTAGTCATAAACTGAAGACACCCGCACAGGAGTTACACGGTTCTGAGCTTCATCCTCTGTGATGTTTCCATAAAGCCAGTTGGCCTGGAGGAAGAGAACAAACTGGCTGATTGATCCTAATCAAGTAGTAATGAAGCTCAGGTCACTCATAACTCCTAAAACCCACCTGTGAGATGTCAGCATGATCAGTTTTCATAGGTCCTGAAAAACATGCAAAAAATAAACATCTGTATTTATGTCACATTAAGTGACACAGTAACAGAACTCAAAGAACTGAACAGTATGAGGAAAAAGAACTGAAATCATTAAACAATGACTGATTTGAAGTAAACTGCAACCAATGACCGTGTCACAGGGCTTTCGATTCCTTTCAGATTTTCTTGTTACTTTTATTATTAAAGCATAAAGTTATTTACACTTTCACATTTTGCAATAAAAAGTCCCCATAATAAATATTACACAATATATTATAAAGGTTTGGCTTAACATTAAGTTTAGGGTTAATCTCCAGGAAATGAACCTGCATGCCGGTCATGTTGTGGAATGAAGAGATGAATTTGTTTACTACAGGCTCACCTTTTAGTTTAATCTTCCTGTTCTTGTAGAAAATCAGCAAAGCTGCTGATAAGATGGTGATCATAGCGACCAGAATCAGAGTCACATGAAGCAGCTTATCTGCAACGTAATAGAACAGATTTTATGCTGTTACACTCTAAATATGTGATATGTAATAAATGCATTTGTGAAACAAAGTCTCAGTCATTCAACCAACCACAGATAAAAAAAAAATGCTAAATGGCCTGTATTTGTAAAGCGCTTTACTAGTCCCTAAGGACCCCAAAGCGCTTTACACATCCAGTCATCCACACATTCACACACTGGTGATGGCAGCTACGTTGTAGCCACAGCCGCCCTGGGGCGCACTGACAGAGGCGAGGCTGCCGGACACTGGCGCCACCCCAGAGGTTAATTCTGTTCATCTAGACGTCGTGTTTTTAGTGGGAGAAACGTTTCGTCACTCATCCAAGTGACTTCTTCAGTCTCAGCTGACTGCAGGATTCCCCAATCTTATAAAAAGTACACTTGCACAATGACTGAAACTAGCACCACTGAATGCCCATTGATAAAATCCCATTGACCATTGATCAACAACCACTGATCAATGGCCATGAGTACCATTCACAGAGAGTTGGCAATGGCTGCAATCACAGCATTGTAAGATGGTGACAGATGTAGCCTTAGGCCCCCTCCTCGATTCAGAGTTGGTCTTTCCCTTTTTATGTAAATGGCCCCGTGTCTGATCTTTACTGCAGTACATTTATTTTATAACTTCACTTCTGTAGCTTAATATTACAAAACATACTCAAATAAAGAATTATATAAATTTCGTTCAAGCTATAATGAGGGTACAATAAGATGGAATAACAAGAAAAATGTTTAAATAAACAAAAATAATATACCTCATCCTGCAGCGAATCTGGAATTTTTACTTTTGATACTTTAAATCTATTTTAATTTAAATACTTTTATCTTTTACTTCTGAGTTGTGTATTTCTCCAATGTGTCTGTTTCTATTCATACTTATAGGAATAAATCAGACCCCTTCTTCCATGAGGTTTGTATTTTTTTGATAAACATAGTGACGGATCCACACTCACACCCACATGCATATACGATGTACCTGAACCTGCAGCTGTTTGAGGCTGTCTGGAGACTTCAGAGGAGGCTGATGAAGCTGTGAAGCTTCCTGAACTGACGTTCACATGCTGTGTTGTTGTTGTTGTTGTGGAGGCCGACAGGAGAAATGTTGATGTTGATAAAGGCTCATGAGGTGTTGGAGTGTCTGAAGCTGTGAACAAGGAAAAATCAGAATAATCACAATCCTGCTTGAAGCAGGTTTTCTGTCTGCATGTGAGTAACAGGGGTTAATGTGTGTTTACAGCACAACTCATTGAACTAAACTTGTAGTGTAAATATGACACATGTAGGTTATTGAAAGAAAAGTAACTGTGGTCAGTGAGAAGTTCACATCTTCAGGGACATGAATACATTTCTTTACTCACCTCCTGTGATGACAAGCTGAAAATCACATGGTTGTAAAGTTCTGTCCAGTGTGCACCTGTACCATCCTGAATCCGACTTGTTCAGCTGTGTGATGCTCACGTACACAATATCCTTTGACAGTAAATTCTTTTTTACAAATGTAATGCTGTATCTGCCGCTCTGAGCTGTGTAATCAGTTGTTTCAATGAGAATGTTTCCAGTTTCACATTTGTCTTTGCAGAACAATGTCTTTCTTCCAAGGATCCGAAATTTACATTCGACTGTGATGTTTCCTCCTTCCAGTCTTTCATAGACGAGAGTTTCAGCGTTGGCAAGTCCAGTGTTTCCATCCTGCAGGTCTGTAGAAAATATGAACAATCAGTTACCAACTTCCTGTAAACACTGCATTTGATTTTAAATATTGTATTAAATTAAACTGAAACAGATAATTATTCTCTCTAATTGAACAAAACAATTTAAAGTAGTTCATTTAAATTCACTCTCTTTGTATTTTTCATTTGAACAAAATCATCCTGGTTCTTCCTGACATCGGTACAAGCCATCTGCTGAAGAACCGCTCAGTTAAAAGCTTGAAAACTGACCTCTTATTTGTTTGTATTAAGATCTTGATCTGCTTTGAGGTTTTTGAAATAGTTACTTAATATTCAGAGTTTTCATTCCGTTAACATTAAAGCTGTGCTGTTCCTCCTGAACTCAATGATAAGGTTGTTTCCTTACAAGCTCTGAATGTGGTTTAGTGGTTTGGAAAAGGAGGAAGCAGCACTCTGAACACAAACGAGCTGCTGTCGGTCTGAACGCAGCTGCTAACCAGGTGACGTGTCAAGGTCGGTATCCCCGACAGAATTTGTTTCCCCTGCTTCGGGAGCGCGCACTGGGCTTTTAGATCACAAACACCTCTAATAATGAGTTATTACTTCTGAAATTTTGGACGTTTTAGCTCTTTGTACAGTACAGTTAGAGAAGGATACAAATAATTATCAGTCAAAATATCCTTGCTTTATTGAAATCATCCAACAAACTAAACGGTAATGTAATGGAGGCGGAGGCAATTGGATCCGCTCTCCGTCCACACCGAATGCTCCGACGTAAGGGAAACAAATTCTGACGGGGATACTTACCTTGGCACACCTGTCAACTCGAGGAGGCGGGGTATGTCTTAATCTCAACAAACTATGCTGTAATTCTGTCATTTCCATTGACTGTTAAACCTTTACCAGTATGAATGCAGGCTTTCATCTGCTCTGTGAGAACAGTGGTGGACATTGACTTACAGACAACCTTGGCTTCTGCTTTCAGCACTATTTCTGATGTAGCGCAAAACCTGCAAACATCTTTATAAATAAGAAATAAGAAGAATTTACTCACAGAGGAAGATGAAGCAGATCAAAATGTGACAGAGTTTCATCTCCAGGTTCTGACGGCTTAATGGTTAATGCTGCTTCTCTTTCTTCTCCGTTTGCAAACCAGGAACTTCTAACTTTCGTTTCTTGTTGTGGTCCCTCCCTCAAACCCACACTCCTCTACTTTCACAGGGTTTTTTTTGTCCATTTATTTATGGTTTCATTTTACATTTTCTTGAAACTTTTTTTATCTTCCAAAACAGTGTTTGGAGTTAACTAATCTTATTTAACTGGCTGCTGTTTCATTGTATAAAGCAGTGAGATCCATCTGCAACTCACCTACTAAAGGAGCAGTGACACTGACAGAAAGCTCATCACTGAGGGGCTTCCTGTCAAAATAAAAACTGTTTAATACAAAGCTGTGTTCACTCACCTGCCACATGATTAAGTACACCTGTCTAGTGACTTAATTGTTTGATTCTTTTCGTTCTCATCAGAAAATGTCCTGCAAGTCGTTTATCTTTTCAATATTGAGAAAGTTATCCAAGCTGTAAACAACAAGACATTTGGAAGTGTGTGCTGAGGGTGTAGGTGCAAACTCAAAAAGTAGCATCAGATACATGGAAATGAACAGAGCTAGATACTGACAATAAAAAAAAATTAGCCTACACCTGTCATGGTCCCGAGTCTTTGATTCAATATTTCCAGTTTTATTCTGGACTTATTTACATCAGAATCAGAATGAAAATACTTTATTTGTACCTAAGGAAATTATGTAATTATGTATCTTTGAAAGTTACAAGTTAATTTAGCTTCTACTTCCTGAATATGTTACACTCTGTTGTCTATGAGTTTGTTATTTATATTTCTTGATTTCTTGTCCTTTTGTGTCCAGTCTGTTTCGTCCCTGTGTTGTGTCTCCAGTGTCTCTGTGTCGTTTTATCTCTGGTCTCCCCATTGTGTTCATGTCTGTGTGGTTTGTTTTTGTTTATTTTTTGTGCATATCTGTGTTCCCTGTCTTCTGTAGTTAACTCATTCACTGCCAGCCATTTTCAAACGTATGCTTTCAATTGACGTCTATAGACGTCAATGGCAGTGAATGAGTTAATATATCTCAAGACATTCATCTCTATGTTTCATCCTTTTGTGTCCCCAGTCTGTCATGTCTCCATGTCTGTTTATCCCCAGTCCAAGTGTCATGTCTCAGTCTCAGTGTGTTCCTTCCTGTTTTATTTTGTTAGTCCCCCGTCTCCTGCCCGTACATTCAGTTTTGCATCCTCTGTCTTATTTGTCAGATTTTGTTCACCTGTGTTCTTGTGAGTTCCATCTCCCTGATCACCTCTTGTGTATTTAAGCCTTTAGTTTCCTTCACTCCCTTGTTGTGATCTCCCCTCATGTTGTGTGCTCTCCCTTCTCCCTGTCAGTGTTAGTTTTCAGTCTGTTTGCTCCTGTTTTACTCATCTGTATGTGTTGTTAAGTTTGCCATTTGGTAGCTAATAACGCTGTGTTTTGAGTTCAAGTCTTTCTGCATTTGGAATCCACACTCTTCCTAAGACACAAATGTGTCCTCATAACATATTTTAAACAAAGAATGAGACGAGTGATTCCAGATAGTTTAGAAACTTTGAAATGACTTTTATTTTAATTAAAAAGTAGACCTTCTAATAGGTGACTTGGGCAGACTGTAGATCCATGTACGTCATTCATTGACACTGTGGCTAAAGGATCAAACTGATATCACGGCAAAACGTGTAACAGACACGTCGGTCGACAGTGTCCATCGCACGCTTTACCTCTTCAACAAATGAAATGGACATGAATGCAGAAGTTGCATTACCAGCAGGGGGAGTAATATATGTAAAGCCATGAAGTCGGTAGTGAGGACCAAGTACATTCGTCCTTAATCATCAGAAACAGTTAAGCTAGGTGGCTAATATGTATATGCATGTAAATGTGTTAATAACATTTATTTAAAGGCTTTCCGATGATTATTTTCATGTTGGCTTGAAATAAATCTCCCTCTGCTGTTACTGCAACTTCTGCATGTGTGTCCATTTCATGTTTTGTAAGGGGCAAAGTGTCAAATGTACACGGTGGACCAGCGTGTCTATTACATGTTTTGACAAGATACTGGGTTAAAAGATGGAAGCAATGGGAGAAAAATGACTGGTACGCTCATGCAGTCATTCAGCTTCACAGGAGTTCATGTCTGAAAACTGGTTATTGTGTCTGAGTGTAGAGTAGGTTTGGTCGTGATCTCTGCTCGAGGTCGAGTCTTCACATGAGGAGACTGGACGATCGATTTCACTGAGACCAATCTGGGAAAATAAAAATAACAAATTGACTGAATTGAGGAGAAAAGACAAAAACACAATGACAGCAACGACATATTAAAGCAGAAGATGATGATGCGCAGCAGGTTTTTAGTTTCAGGATGGAAACAGAAGCTGTGTGTTCTATTTATAGTACACAGAGAAGTGAAAAAGTAAGATTTAAATGAATCATATAATAGTGGATTTCATTTATATAGCGCTTTTCGGGCCCTCAAACCGCTTTACAATTCCACTATTCATTCACACACTGGTGAAGGTAAGCTACAGTTGTAGCCACAGCTGCCCTGGGGCAGACCAGGAGGCGGTAGGTCAAGTGTCTTGCCCAAGGACACAACGACCGAGACTGTCCGAGCCAGGGCTCGGACCGGCAACCTTCCGGTTACAAGACGAACTGCCAACTCTTGAGCCACGATCGCCTCGATATGATTGAAACTGGAATGAAATATTGTTTTAACATTTTCCTATTAGGTCAGCATTTACCAATTTAAATTGAAAATCATGAACTTTTTGTAAACCATGAAATCACTTTTTGTTTTTCTTTTCTGTCATGAATTGCTCTGTGACAGGCAGGAGATTGGACCCAAAATGCAGGATTCGCAACACATGGGGGCGAACTCAAAATGCAGCTTCATTGCTGACTCGAGGGAAAACGATACAAAACTATAAAATATAAAAATATAAACTAAACTAGAGGGAGAGAGAACATGAGGAGCATGAGGGAGAGAGGCAGCCATGATAGGCTGGGGAAAACAAGATGTCACAAGAACTCACACAACCATATAAATGCAGACACCCAGGGGGAGACACAGAAGGCAACAACACAGGGAGACTACTGAACAGAGTGACGTAGGAAATCTAACCTTAACATAATGCAAAAAAATGACAAAAAGCACAGGAAACTTAAACCGCTGGGCCAAAATGACCCAGGACCATGCCATTTCTTTCCAGTCTCGTACAGATTTTTAAAAGATGACATAGAGAAAAAACAAACTGAGATAAATCACCTCAGTGTGGTCAAATGCTGAGTGTCTCCTGCTGTTCAAACCTGTAGAAAAGACAGGTAATAAGTTTCATTAGCTTGACTTACTTATTCTGAAAACGTAATACAATTTTAACAAAATGTTGTGTGTCCAGTGTGTGTGCCTGTCCTGTGAAACACTGAGTTTATCAGCAACCAATCAGTACCACAAGAAATATTTTGAATAAAGGTTATTACAGTTAAAATACATTAAAAACAAAAATGCAATTTATTTAAATTAAATCCACTTCTCCTTATTAAGGTTGTGGGGATGCTGAAGCCTTTCTCAGCTGTCACAGGGCAAGAGTCATGGTACACCCTGGACAGGTCTAACGCAGGTGTGTCGCTAATACAGTTTTTATTGTAATACCTGTACTACTTATCTTAAATCTTGCCTCTGACATATGCCCCCCTCAGGATAATAATTGAAACTAATAAAACTGAAATATGAAAATCCACTCTGGAAATTAACTGAAAATAGAAAATAAACTGAATTGAAAACAAACATCAAAATGCAAAAGTATAATAACTCTGTTGTCAATTAATGAATCTTAAAGGTTTTAAATAATGTTTGAAGGTAACTCACCGTTAGAGGCCTCGGCCGTGATTCTGTAGATGAGCAGCAGAACAACAGGCAGCAGAACCACCACCACAGACAAACGTATCACCAGCTCCAAGGACAAACCTGGATGACAGACACACAGACACAAAACTTCAAATACTGCTTTTCACGAGTTTCTCAGAAAAAGACGTGAAATGTTGTTGAGCTTTGCTCTTGTTGGAGAATTATAACTTGTTTCTCTTTTTGAGGGAATAGTTGTTGTTCTGGATATGGATCATTTGTCAAGTAAATAAACTGCTGCTCAGTGAACATAAAGCATGATCTGTGTAGGTTAACAGGATCTTAGGAAACAGACGTGCACCACAGCAAATAATTTCTAAAACATAAACTGCAGCAAAGTCTCACAGAAGAACCTGAAATAAAAATGTTGAATTTTTTCTATTATTTCAAGTTTGTGGACTCGAATCATTCTTCCTGTTGAAATGATATTACTGAAGTCACATGACTGTAATGAAAACAGAGGGCAGTTTTCTGTGCACACAAACAACTTTTTGTCAGTTTTTCATGTTTTGCCATGAGACTGAGCTTCAGCTCCAGACTTTTAGCTCAGCAGCTTGAGTCAAATCTTGGTAATTATTTTAAATTCCCATCCATCTAAACAAACTGGGAGAGAACCATCACTTTCATTTCCATGGTCACTGGGACATTAAAAACTCAGTGAATAGAATTTGTGGTCTCATCCAGTTCATCAGATTCAAATGTTCTGCAACTTTACCCCAAACCTTTGAAAATAAGCCTTTAAATGTGTTTTTCCCATAAGCTACACTCCTACTAAGCATGCACACAGTTTCTGAACATTATGACAGAGCGAGTCCAGAAGATTTGGATTTAATGAGCCTCATCTCCATGATGAAAATCAGAAAAACTGATTAACAATATTGACTGATCACATCTTTGTCTGCCATCAAGAGCTCATGTAGTGACACTGAAGAAGTCAGCCAAGTTCTCAACCAGCTTTTATCTGCAGTGGTGGTAAGTTTTTAAGTGCTTCATTTAGACGTTGTGCTCTTTACATTCCTAGATTTATCTCATAACTTCACTTCCTTCATAATTTTATATTAATTTTACAAAATGTAATATCTTAATCTTCTTCCACCTTTAAAGGGCGGGTCGCGGGGGCAGCAACCTAAGCAGAGAAGCCCAGACCTCCCTCTCCCCAGCCAGCTTTTCCAGGGGAACACAAAGGCATTCCCAGGCCAGAGGAGAGATATTATCTCCCCAGCGTGTCCTGGGTCATCTCCCGGTGGGACAAGCCCGGAACACCTCACCCAGGAGGTTCCCAGGAGGCATCCTTGTCAGATGCCAAAACCACCTCACCTGGCTCCTTACGATGTGGAGGAGCAGCAGCTCTACTCTGCGCCCCTCCTGAATGGCCAAACTCTTCATCCCATCTCTAAGGGAAACACCAGCCACCCTTGGAGGGAGCTCATTTCCGCCATTATTTCAGTCACTACCCACAGCTCACGACCATAGGTGTTGGGTGAGGACAGGGATGTAGATCGATTGGTAAATTCAGATATTCGCTTTTACACTCAGCTGTCTCTTACATCAAATACATAATTCAGTTTAAATTATGAAAAAGTTGCCATTGGGAGCAATTAACAGATAAAAATTCACAAACATAACCTCATCATAAAACAACTCTGGTAATTTTACTTTTGATACTCTGATTAAATTTTAATGTCAATACTTTTTTGTGTGTATTTCTACACTGTGGCTGTTTCTACTTATACTTCAGGAATTAATCAGACTGCTTCTTCCACACTGATGTGTTGTTAATAGACATGGATGAGGGTTTTTATTTTTGTGATAAACAATGACAGATCCACACTCTTATCCACAATCACGCATATACGATGTACCTGAACCTGCAGCTGTTTGAGGCTGTCTGAAGACTTCAGAGGAGGCCGAAGGTACGAAACTTGCTGAAGTGAAGTTTGTTGTTGTTGTGGAGGCCGACAGGAGAAATGTTGATGTTGATAAAGGCTGATGAGGTGTTGGAGTTTTTGAAGCTGTGAACAAGGAAAAATCATAATAATAACAATCCTGCTTGGAGCAGGTTTTCTGTCTGCATGTCAGTAATAGAGGTTAATATGTTCTTACAGCACAACTCATTGAACTAACCTGAAGTGTAAATATGACACATGTAGGTTATTGAAAGAAAAGTAACTGTGGTCAGTGAGAAGTTCACATCTTCAGGGACATGAATACATTTTCTTTACTCACCTCCTGTGATGACAAGCTGAAAATCACATGGTTCTAAAGCTCTGTCCAGTGTGCATCTGTACCATCCTGAATCAGACTTGTTCAGCTGTGTGATGCTCACGTACACAATATCCTTTGACAGTACATTCTTTCTTACAAATGTAATGCTGTATCTGCCGCTCTGAGCTGTGTAATCAGTTGTTTCAATGAGAATGTTTCTTTTTTCACATTTGTCTTTGCAGAACAACATTTTACTTCCTAGTAAATAAAATTTACATTCGACTGTGATGTTTCCTCCTTCCACTCCTTCATAGACGAGAGTTTCAGCATTGGCAAGTCCAGTGTTTCCATCCTGCAGGTCTGTAGAAAATATGAACAATCAGTTACTTCCTATAAGCACAGCATTTGATTTTAAATATTTTACTAAATTAAACTGAAACAAATTATTGTTATTATTATTATTATTATTATCTAATTGAACACAACAATTAAAGGTAGTTCATTTAAATTCACTCTCTTTGTAGTCTTCATTTAAACAAAATCATCCTGGTCCTTCCTGCCAACACAAGACATCTACTGAAGAACCGCTCAGTTAAAAGTTTGAAAACTGACCTCTTATTTGTCTGTGATAAGATCTTGATCTGCTTTGAGCTGTGCTGTTCCTCCTGAACTCAATGATAAGGTTGTTTCCTTACAAGCTCTAAATGTGGTTTGGTAGTTTGGAAAAGAAGGAAGCAGCACTCTGAACACAAACGAGCTGCTGTCGGTCTGAAAGCAGCTGCTAACCAGGTGACGTGTCAAGGTCGATATCCCCGACAGCATTTGTTTCCCCTGCGTCGGGAGCGCGCACTGGGCTTTTAGATCACAAACACCTCTAATAATGACTTATTTGTGATGTGTGAAGGGTCCGGGCTGCGAGGATTATGGCAGTGGTGACTTTTCCCAGGAGAAGCTGGGACCCTGTTTACTAGAAGGTTTTAAAATCTCTGTACTTTTAGGTGACAGAAGGAGACATGTGGCCTGGTCAAAACACAGAGAGCTGCACTCTAAAAGATCTTTAAATATAGTAAACATACCTTGTGTGCCACAGACTGCTCCCAAACACGAGGGGACAAGTAATACCTCTAAAACACTTAAGTTGGCTTTATTAAACGTTAGATCTTTAGCTGGGAAAACATTTTTAATTAATGATTTAATCACTGAGCACAGCCTTGATTTTATGTTTTTAACTGAAACTTGGTTGGACCAAAGTAACAGTGGAGATGTTCTCATCGAGACGACCCCTCCTAGCTACAGTTTTATCAGTGAGGCCAGGGTGAGCAGGAGAGGAGGAGGGGTTGCTGTCTTATTTAATGAATCATTTCAATGTAAGCAGCTATCTCCTGGAAGTTTTCAGTCTTTTGAATATGTGGCTTTACAGCTGAAGGCCCCATCCAAAGTTGTGTTTCTTAATGTTTACAGGCCTCCCAAATACTGCACAGACTTTTTTAATGACCTCAGTGAACTGCTGTCTGTGATCTGTGTTGATTTCGACTGTGTAATTATTGTTGGGGATTTTAACATCCATGTGGACAACCCTCAGGACAAAGGGACTAAAGACCTGAGTAACACTCTGGGCAACTTTGGGCTGACTCAGCATGTAACAGAGGCCACACATAATAGAGGACACACTCTTGACCTACTGATCTCCAAGGGCCTGAGCATTTCAAAGGTTACTGTGTCTGATGTGGGCCTGTCTGATCATTACTGTGTTTTCTTTGAAAGTAAAATCTCAGCCCACACAAATATATCAACAGCAGTGATCACAAAACGGTGTATAACTGAAGACAGTAGTGAGATCTTTAACCAGGTCTTCCCATTAACACCTGACCTGTCCAGAGGGTCAGTCAATGAGCTCGTCAATAGCTTCAATGCTAAAATGTTAAATGTAATGGACACTATTGCCCCCATTAAGGTGAAGGTTATCTCTGGAAGGAAAAAGTCTCCATGGAGAAACTCCACACTGGTGAAAAATGAAAAAAAGAGATTGTAGGAAAGCTGAGCGCAGATGGAGAAAAACAAACCTCCAGGTTCACTATGACATCTATAAAGAGAAACTTCACAATTATAATTTACAACTGAGGAGTGCAAGGAGGTCCTACTTCTCTGACATCATCACTAAAAACAGTCATAATGCTCGGGTCTTATTTTCTACAGTTGACAGGCTAACAAACTCTCCTGTGTCAGTGGCAGCTGAACTTCATTCGACCATGGCCTGCAATGACTTTGCCAAATTCTTCACAGAAAAAATCCAAAAGATTAGACACGCAATTGGTACATCAACAGCAGATCCAGACTATGTACTGTGTCCACCGAAAAACTGTTTAAACACCATGAAACAGTTTGACCCTATTAACAGCAAAGACCTGGAGGACATCTTAGGTCAACTGAACTCCTCCTCCTGCTGTTTAGCTGTCCTGCCAACAAGTTTTTTCAAAAAGGTCTCAAAGACTTTAGAGTCAGACCTGTTACAGATCGTCAACTTTTCTTTAATGTCAGGTGTGTTTCCAGAACCTCTAAAAACTGCTGTAATTAAACCTATACTGAAAAAGGACAATCTTGACAAGACACAAATGAACAACTACAGGCCGATCTCAAATGTCCCATTTTTAAGTAAGATCATTGAAAAAGCAGTTTCTCAACAGCTCAATTACTTCTTAAAACAGAATAATTGCTACGATGCCTTCCAGTCAGGTTTTAGACAGAACCACAGCACTGAAACCGCTCTGACCAAAGTGTTTAATGACATATGTCTGAATACAGACAGTGGAAAAATGTCAGTCTTAGTTTTACTGGATCTCATATTACTCAAACGACTGGAGAACTGGGCAGGTCTTTCAGGAACTGTACTAAACTGGTTCAAAACATACTTAGAAAACAGGAAATACTTTGTATCAATAGGTAACTTCACATCTGAGCAGACAAGCATCACATGTGGAGTTCCCCAAGGTTCCATCTTGGGACCCCTTCTGGTTAACATTTACATGCTCCCACTGGCACAGATTATAAAGAACAACAAAATAAACTATCACAGCTATGCAGATGACACACAAATATATATCACAATGTCACCAGGAGACCAAGGTCCTGTACAGGCTGTAGGTAAATGCATTGAGGAAATTAATGACTGGTTGTGCCACAATTTTCTCCAGCTAAACAAAAACAAAACTGAGGTAATAGTCTTTGGCGCCAAAGAAAAATGATTACAGGTCACCAGAGAACTTCAATCTATACACCTAAAAACCACAAACCAGGAGAGAAATTTGGGTGTAGTGATGGATGCAGACCTAAACTTAGAAAAACACATTAAGACAATAACAAAATCAGCTTACTATCGCCTCAAGAATATATCAAGGATAAAAGATCTGATGTCTCAACAAGACCTGGAAAAACTAGTCCATGCATTCATCTTTAGTAGGCTTGATTACTGTAACAGCATCTTTACAGGTCTACCTAAAAAATCAGTCAGACATCTACAGCTCATTCAGAACTCTGCTGCTCGAGTCCTCACTAAGACCAAAAAAGTGGACCACATCAGTCCAGCTCTGAGGTCTTTACACTGGCTGCCTGTCCGTCAGAGGATAGACTTTAAAGTTCTGATGCTGGTCTATAAAGCTCTGAATGGTTTAGGACCAAAATATATCAGTGACCTCCTGACCCAGTATGAACCTTCCAGATCCCTCAGGTCATCTGGATCCGGTCTTTTATCAGTTCCCAGAGTCAGAACCAGACACGGTGAAGCTGCATTCAGCTTTTATGCTCCTTATATCTGGAACAAACTCCCAGAAAGCCTCAGATCAGCTGAAACACTCAGTTTATTTAAATCCAGGTTGAAGACTCACCTGTTCTCAGCTGCATTTGAATAAAGCACCAAATCCTGTAAAGCACTGTTTTACTTTTAAGCTTAAATTTCAAAAGTTACATTTTAACTACTGATTTCATCTACTGTTCTGATTTTATCTGTTTTGATTTTATACACTGTTTTGTTTGTTTGTTTGTTTGTTTGTTTGTTTGTTTGTTTGTTTGTTTGTTTGCTCATGCTTTTTATTTGTTTTTGTTTCTAATGTCTCTGTAAAGCACTTTGAATCACCTTGTTGTTGAATTGTGCTATACAAATAAACTTGCCTTGCCTTGCCTTATTACTTCTGAAATTTTGGACGTTTTTGCTCTTCATCTGCTCTGTAAGAACAGTGGTGGACATTGACTCACAGACAACCTCAGCTTCTTCTTTCAGCACTATTTCTGATGAAGTGCAAAACCTGCAAACATTGTTATAAATCAGAAATAAGACAAATTTACTCACAGAGGAAGATGAAGCAGAACAAAATGTGACAGAGTTTCATCTCGAGGTTCTGACGGCTTAATGCTGCTTCTCTTTCTTCTCTGTTTGCAAACCAGGAACTTCTAATTTTTGCATTTGTTGTGGTCCCTCCCTCAAACCCACACTCCTCTGCTTTCACAGGGTTTTTTTTGTCCATTTATTTATGGTTTAGTTTTACACTTTCTGAAATGTAACCTTTTTTTTTTGTCTTCCAAAACAGAGTTTGGAGTTAACTAATCTTATTTAACTGGCTGCAGTTTCATCGTGTGAATCCATCTGCAACTCACCTACTAAAGGAGCAGTGACACTGACAGAAAGCTCAACACTGAGGGGCTTCCTGTCAAAATAAAAACTGTTTAATACAAAGCTGTGTTCACTCACCTGCCACATACAAAATTATGTAATTATGTGTCTTTGAAAGTTTTAAGTTAATTTAGCTTCTACTTCCTGCATATGTTACACTCTGTTGTCTATGAGTTTGTTATTTATATTTCTTGATTTCTTGTCCTTTTGTGTCCAGTCTGTTAGTTTCGTCCCTGTGTTGTGTCTCCAGTGTCCCTGTGTTGTTTTACCTCTGGTCTCCCCAGTTGTGTTTAGGTCTGTCTGGCTGTGGTTTTTCCCTGTTCCCATCTTCATTTCAGTGTTTCATCCTTTTGTGTCCCCAGTCTGTCATGTCTCCATGTCTGTTTATCCCCAGTCCAAGTGTCATGTCTCAGTCTCAGTGTGTTCCTTCCTGTTTTATTTTGTTAGTCCCCCGTTTCCTGCCCGTACATTCAGTTTTGCATCCTCTGTCTTATTTGTCAGATTTTGTTCACCTGTGTTCTTGTGAGTTCCATCTCCCTGATCACCTCTTGTGTATTTAAGCCTTTAGTTTCCTTCACTCCCTTGTTGTGAACTCCCCTCATGTTGTGTGCTCTCCCTTCTCTCTGTCAGTGTTAGTTTTCAGTCTGTTTGCTCCTGTTTTACTCATCTGTATGTGTTGTTACAGTTTTTTCTGAATGCTTAAACCCTAACTGTGATTCCTGTAGCACAATTCCTAAAACTATGCAGACATATAGCAAAATCACTCACTGAGTTTGCAAAACTAAAAGCACAAAAACTGCTTTGCACTCAGTTTGCAATTTCGTAACACACACTTTGCAAAACTGTAGGCAGAATTCACTGCACAACACTCAATTTCCAAATTTCCAACACACTCCTAGCAAAAGTACACACATGTATGGCTATCATTAACACTAATTTGCCAACTGTCTGGCACACTTTCACATGTGAAAGCTTTTTTAGATAATTAGTTCACTTTGCAATCAGCCTAAGCACTATAATACAGGTAAGCTGTGTGTGCGGAGTACAATGGAGGGAGCAGAAAGAGTGAGAAGTAGAGGAGGCCGAGGAAGAGGACGTGGAGGTGAAGAAGTAGGATGAAGAGGACGACAAGGACAAGGAGGAGCAAGAGGAAGATGAGGAGGGAGGAGAGGAAGATGAGGAGGGGGGAGAGGAAGATGAGGAGGGGGGAGAGGAAGGGTAGGAAGAGTAAGAAATAGAATTGCTGATGACATCAGAGCTACAATAGTGGACCATGTAATCAACCGTGGAATGACCCTGAGGGTAGCTGGCCAACAGGTCCACCCTAACTCGAGCCGCTACACTGTAGCAAGTACCATAAGGACATCTTGAAATGAGAATCGGTTAGTACAGTCACTTCGCACAAAGATTTGTAGCACTGCCATATGCCAATGAGAAACACACCAATACCATTGATGTAAAAATACTGAAATTGTTACTTTACAGAATTGCTAGATGACCAGATGCTGGGGGCAGAGGAAGCATGTTCACTGCAGACCAAGTAACCCATATAGTCATTATGGCGATTGCAAATAATCTTATACTTGGAAATAAACACTTGTGTTTGTTTTGATGTGTTTGAATAAACACCAGTACTTGAAGTTTGGATCCCTCTATGCTTATGGATCTATGACAGAAGTATGAGCTCAAACTGACATAGCCTACCTTGTGCACAGAGAAAGCAAAGGCCAGATGTGTTTTGTATTCATACCATCAATGTGCAGTTGGCGCATTGTGTGCTTAGTAGATGATGGCTTGTGTGCACTGTTTGATACGGAAACACCATTTTTACGAAGGTGTGAAGAGTTAATCCAGCTGTGTTTGCTTTTGCAAGAGAACTACAATGTTTTGATTATTGGGTGACAGGTTTTCTTATTTGTGTGAAGAGTTTTGCAAAATTAGCCAATAGTTACAAAAAATGTGCTTAAGCAATCAGAAAAAACTGTAAGCCTTTAGTTTCCTTCACTCCCTTGTTGTGATCTCCCCTCATGTTGTGTGTTCTCCCTTCTCTCTGTCAGTGTTAGTTTTCAGTCTGTTTGCTCCTGTTTTACTCATCTGTATGTGTTGTTACAGTTTTTTCTGAATGCTTAAACCCTAACTGTGATTCCTGTAGCACAATTCCTAAAACTATGCAGACATATAGCAAAACCACTCACTGAGTTTGCAAAACTAAAAGCACAAAAACTGCTTTGCACTCAGTTTGCAATTTCGTAACACACACTTTGCAAAACTGTAGGCAGAATTCACTGCACAACACTCAATTTCCAAATTTCCAACACACTCCTAGCAAAAGTACACACATGTATGGCTATCATTAACACTAATTTGCCAACTGTCTGGCACACTTTCACATGTGAAAGCTTTTTTAGATAATTAGTTCACTTTGCAATCAGCCTAAGCACTATAATACAGGTAAGCTGTGTGTGCGGAGTACAATGGAGGGAGCAGAAAGAGTGAGAAGTAGAGGAGGCCGAGGAAGAGGACGTGGAGGTGAAGAAGTAGGATGAAGAGGACGACAAGGACAAGGAGGAGCAAGAGGTAGACGAGGAGGGGGCAGAGGAAGCATGTTCACTGCAGACCAAGTAACCCATATAGTCATTATGGCGATTGCAAATAATCCTATACTTGGAAATAAACACTTGTGTTTGTTTTGATGTGTGTGAATAAACAGCAGTACTTGAAGTTTGGATCCCTCTATGCTTATGGATCTATGACAGAAGTATGAGCTCAAACTGACATAGCCTACCTTGTGCACAGAGAAAGCAAAAGCCAGATGTGTTTTGTATTCATACCATCAGTGTGCAGTTGGCGCATTGTGTGCTTAGTAGATGATGGCTTGTGTGTACTGTTTGATACGGAAACACCATTTTTACAAAGGTGTGAAGAGTTAATCTAGCTGTGTTTGCTTTTGCAAGAGAACTACAATGTTTTGATGATTGGGTGACAGGTTTTCTTATTTGTGTGAAGAGTTTTGCAAAATTAGCCAATAGTTGCAAAAAATGTGCTTAAGCAATCAGAAAAAACTGTAACGCTGTGTTTTGAGTTCAAGTCTTTCTGCTGAGTCCTGTGTTTGGAATCCACACTCTTCCTAACACACAAATGTGTCCTGACATCATGTTTTAATCAAAGAATGAGACGAGTGATTCCAGATAGTTTAGAAACTTTGAAATGACTTTTATTTTAATTAAAAAGTAGACCTTCTAATAGGTGACTTGGGCAGACTGCACATCCATTTACATCATTCATTTACACTGTGACTAAAACTTTTTTTGCTAGGCCCCTCTTCATTTTACAGTCAACGCTGCTGTCAATACATTCTTCAAAAAATGCCTCTCTGTGCAAAATGGGTTTAAAAACATAAACAACTGTGGTATACTGTTTTTCCGTGATTTGAACCAGGGGAACAAATTGTGGCAGGGTCAGTGTTGTGCCAAGGTAGGTATCACTGACAAAATGTATTCCCCCTGTGTCGCGAACATTCGCTCGGCACAGAGTGCGGATCCAGTTTACTCCGCCTCCATTACAGACTATTAGACGTGGAAGTAGTGATGTTTTAGTTTTATGAAAAAGTAAAAAATGAGTGTCGTTACATTACCATTCAGTTTGAGGGTTACAGCAGAAAATGATATATTTATTGTTCTCATGTGGGATTAACAAACGAAGGACATTTTGCCTGATAATTATTTATATCCTCCTGTAACTTTACTGTATAAAGAGCTAAAACCTCCAAAGTTTCAGGAGTAGTTAGTCGTTATAGTGTTTGTGAACTAAAAATCAAGAATGTGGGATACTGTTTGTCTGTGATTTGGAGAGCCCAGCGTGTGCTCCCGACACAGGGGAAACTAATTCTGTCGGGGAGACCTACCCTTGGTTTGACAGCTGTTGTGCAGGTGAAGCCAAAGGCAAGATATGCTTCATCATATGTTTGTGTTTGGCTTGGAAGGAAGTTGGTTTGGAAGCATATTTGGTGATGCTTCATCTTCTGCTTTGCATTTGTGTGGGAGCCCCGTCAAAAAACCTGCCTATTATACTAACAGTGTCCACTCTTCTTTTTCACAAAAATTCATACCGCACCCCCCATGCAATGTGGCACGTTCACCACTTTGGGAACCACTGAGCTAAAAGATCGAACCGATATATAATAGACACACCGGTCCACTGTGTCCATTTCACGCTTTGCCTCTACAAAACATGAAATGGACGCGTCCATACAGAAGTTGCATTATCAGCAGGGCGAGGACAAACGTATGAAGTACATTAGTCCTTAATCATCAGAAACAGTTAAACTAGGCAGGTAATATAATATGTGTGTGTGTAAATGTGTTAATAACTTCTGTTTAATGGCTTTTCCGTAATTGTTTTAATGTCAGTGCGCCCCAGGGTGGCTGTGGCTACAATGTAGCTGCCATCACCAGTGTGTGAATGTGTGTGTGAATGGGTGGATGACTGGTTGTGTAAAGCGCTTTGGGGTCCCTAGGGGGGACTAGTAAAAGCGCTATACAAATACAGGCCATTTACCATTTGGCTTGAAGTAAAATCTTCCTCTGCTGTTACTGCAACTTACTGCAACTTCTGCATGAGTGTGCATTTCAGTTTTGAAAGGGGCAAAGTGTGACATGTACATGGTGGAGCAACGCGTCTATTACCTGTTTGGTTGAAAAGGAGGAAGCAATGGGAGAAGGTGACATGGATGAGATTGACTTGTGGATTCTAAGAGGTCCATAATCTCATTCCTGCTTTTACAGAAGTTTGATGATCAAATCTTTATCACTGACCCTGGTAACTTGATTTAAAAAGTCATTTTTCCTTCAGAAGGAAAAATGACTGTTCATGCAGTCATTCAGCTTCACAGGAGTTCATGTCTGAAAACTGGTTATTGTGTCTGAGTGTAGACTAGGTTTGGTCGTGATCTCTGCTCGCTGTATTGGGACTTTGGTAGGTCAAGTCTTCACATGAGGAGACTGGACGATCGATTTCACTGAGACCAATCTGGGAAAATAAAAATAACAAACTGACTGAATTGAGGAGCAAAGACAAAAACACAATGACAGCAACGACATATTAAAGCAGAAGACGATGATGCGCAGCAGGTTTTTAGTGTCAGGATGGAAACAGAAGCTGTGTGTTCTATTTATAGTACACAGAGAAGTGAAAAAGTAGATTTTGAACTTTATTTTGGTTCATTTTAGTACCGCTTGCATCTTTTAATATAAAACAGAGACTAGTGCAGATTTAAATGAAAATTAATCATATGATTGAAACTGAAAAGAAATAATGTTTTAACATTTTAGGCATTTACCAATTTAAATTCAGAATCCTGAACTTTTTTTTAACCATGAAATCTCAGTTTGTTTGTTTTTCTTTCCAGCCTGGTACAGATTTTGAAACCATGACATAGAGAGAAAACAAACAGAGATAAGTCACCTCAGTGTGGTCATATGCTGAGCGTCTCTTGCAGTTCAAACCTGTAGAACAGACAGGTAATACGTTTCATTAGCTTTACTATGCCCTCCTCAGGATAATAATTGAGACAAATAAAACTTCAACTAAAACTAAACATGTTCTTACAATAAACCTTAAACTGAAATATGAAAATCCACTCTGGAAATTAACTGAAAATAATCTGAATTGAAAACAAGACATCAAAATACAAAAGTAAAATAACTCTGTTGTCAATTAATGAATCTTAAAGGTTTTAAATAATGTTTGAAGGTAACTCACCGTTAGAGGCCTCGGCCGTGATTCTGTAGATGAGCAGCAGAACAACAGGCAGCAGAACCACCACCACAGATAAACGTATCACCAGCTCCAAGGACAAACCTGGATGACAGACACACAGACACAAAACTTCAAATGCTGCTTTTCACGAGTTTTTAGAAAACGACAGATGAAGAGTGGTGAATGGTAAATTCAATGGGGTTGGTGTTTTTGGACTGACTACTTTAGTCAGTTTGGCAACTTGATGAAAGATTTTTAGTTTTGTGATTATGTTTAGTTGTAGCTTCATTTAAAGGAAGAAGAGCTTGTGAATTGGGACCACCACAGGAAAAGAGAGTGAAGCCATATGTGCAGAAGAATGCATGATACTACCTCCTGTGTTAACAGAGAAGCTATCGGTCTCTCTCTCTCTCTCCTTTTTTGGGAATGTCTGAATTTCTATACATACCAAGCTATCTCCCATTTCAGCAGACAAGTGAACAGTTTTCTCCTTTTATGGAAATGTTTTTGTATTCTGAACATGCCACTCCTACTTCCTTGAAACCTGTTTTGATTATAAATAAAGAAAGCTCTGAAAGCCCTGCGCGGTTTTCCTCTGGTCACATCTGTTCTGCACAGATACCGCAGGGCAGATCGGACCAGGGATGGGAAATCGTCCATGTATGCATGAAAAAGATATCTTCAGTCTAAGTTTCTTTGCCTTCAAATAATTTCTCTTCACACAACTTTACCCCAAACTTTTGAAAATAAGACTTTAAATGTGTTTTTCCTATAAGCTACACTCCTACTAAGCATGCACACAGATTCTGAACATTATGACAGAGCGAGTCCAGAAGATTTGGATTTAATGAGCCTCATCTCCATGATGAAAATCAGAAAAACTGATTAACAGAACAGATTTAACTGTTACAATCAAAATATGTAATAAATACATTATATCAATAAAGTTGTACACATACATATTCAAAGTTTAATTTATTTTTGTTTTTTTAAGTAAGTCATGGAGATTCACCAAAAAACGACATAGCATGAACTGATAACATCTGAAGTAGGGGCTTTCAAAAAAAAAAAAAACTAGTTTAAAAAAATGTTTGTCATGTGTATCATGTCATGTTGTAATGCTTGCTGGTAAGACTTGAACACCTCCTCATTCTGCTTAAAATATTCAATAAAAACTAACCTACACGCAACATTCCTGTGTGACTGTTACACTGATGCTTATATAAATTCATAGGAAGAAATCTGAGAACCACTGAAGTCAAATATTGACTGATCACATCTTTATCCGCCATCAAGACCTCATGCAGTGACACTCTGACGCCCTTCACAGCACTACATTCATTCTTCACTTTTTTATAAGTTCAGATTAATTTTCTGTTATACTTTAACTCTAGTTTAATGTCAATACCACTTTGGGGGTTTTTTTTCCGGGGTGGGGGGGGGGGTGGGGGGGTGGGGGGGTTGTTGTTTTTTTTACTTATATGAAAATTGTGTATTTCTACACTGTGGCTGTTTCTTCTTATAGTGCAGGAATAAATCAGACTGCTTCTCGGGTGGAGGCCGACAGAAGAAATGTTGATACTGAAAAAGGCTGATGAGGTGTGTTGAGGAAGTGTTTGAAGCTGAGAATGAGGAAACAATCAGAATAATAATAATAATCATTTTTCTGTAGGTTTTCTGTTCACTTGTGAGTAATAGGGGTTAATATGTGTTTACAGCACAAGTCATTGAACTAAATTTGTTGCGTGAATATGACACATGTACGTTATTTAAAAGATATGTAACTGTGGTCAGTGAGAAGTTCACATCTTCAGGGACATACTTTTTTTTCTTTTACTTCTAACAGAGTTGTGTATTTCATCACCGCGACTGTTTCTAATTATACTTCAGGAATAAATCAAAGTGCTTCTTCCACTCCTGCTGATGTGTCATTAATGGACATGGATGAAGGTTCTTTGATAAACACGAGACTGATTCACACTCACACATTCACACGTGCATATATGATACCTGAGCCTGATGGCAGTGTTTCAGGAGAGATTGATGAAGGTGTGAAGCTTCCTGAACTGAAGTGTGTTGTTGTTGTTGTGGAAGCTGATAAGAGAAATGTTGATGTTGATAAAGGCTCATGAGGTGTTAGAGTGTCTGAAGCTGTGAACAAAGAAACAATCAGAATAATAAAAATCCTGCTTGAAGCAGCTTTTCTGTCTGCATGTGAGTAATAGGTGTTAATGTGTATTTACAGCACAACTCATGAAACTAAGCGTGTAGTGTAAATATGACACATGTAGGTTATTTGAAAGATATGTAACTGTGATCATTGAGACTTTCACATCTTCAGGGACATTAATAAGAAGATTTTTTTTTCTCACCTCCTGTGATGAGAAGCTGAAAATCACATGGTTGAAAACTCGTGTCCAGTGTGCAGCTGTACCGTCCTGAATCAGACTTGTTCAGCTGTGTGATGCTCACATGCACAATAGGAGTTAAGAATTTTTCTTTTTCATATTCAATGCTGTATCTGCCGCTCTGAGCTGTGTAATCAGCTGTTTCAATGAGAATGTTTCCTTTTTCACATTTTTCTTTGCAGAACAATGTTTTTCTTCCAGGGATATAAAATTTGCATGTAACTGTGATGTTTCCTCCTTCCACTCCTTCATAGATGGGAGTTTCAGCATTGGCAAGTCCAGTGTTTCCATCCTGCAGGTCTGTAGAAAATATGAACAATCAATTATTACCAACTTCCTGTAAACACTGCAGTTTGATGATATTTTATTAAAATAAGACAGATGATTTTTCACTGTAATTCAGAACAACATTTTAAAGTAGTTCATTTAAATTCACTCTCTTTATATTTTTCATTTGAACAAAATCACCCTGCTTCTTCCTGACATCGACACAAGCCATCTGCTGAAGAACAGCTCAGCTCAGAGTTAAAAGTTTAAAAATTGACCTTTTAGTTGTTTGAGATAAGAAATTGATCTGCTTTCAGGCTTTTGAAATAGATGCGTAATATTCAGTTTTCAGTCTGTTAACATTTAAGCTGTGCTGTTCCTCTTGAACTTAGTAAAAAGGCACAAATAACGTTGTTGTCTTTTGCCAGTTATTGCCCACAGTTAGATTGCTGCAGTTTAGCTTTCACAGAAACGTGACTTACTGGCCAAGACCAGGACCTTTTATTCTTTACTGAAAGCCACAAGTTACCTGGAAAACTCGAAGTGGTGGGTATGTCCTCATTCAAACAAAGTATACTGTAATTCTGTTACTGCTGCATCAAATTCAACAGTATTATCCCACTGACTTGTGTGTAGTAAGGTATTTGAAAATCCACAGATAAAGAAATTAGATGATATTTTGTAGAATTTGCTGATGAAAAATTGAACTTGTTTTGACATAAAAAAAAATTCAAAAGCTTCCTTATAGTCATGATGTTAGCCTGAATTATATAAAACACTGCATCAAATAGAACAACAAAGTAATTACAGATGTTTATCCCAAGAAAGCAAAATTAAACTGAATCAGCCTTTTAAACATTCTGATGTGTTCGGGAGTATAGATTGCTGAATTAACGAGGTGCACCTAAAGCCACCATGAATATCGAACCCATATTGTAGCGTACAAAACGCTGAAGGCGCACAAACTTTTTTTTTAAGTGTGGATGTTGTGACCGCGGTTCAGTATCGAAGCATCCAGCTGTGGACATTCACTCACAGACAGCCTCTGCTTCTGCTTTCAGCACTCTTTCTGATGTAGTGCAAAACCTGCAAACATTTTTATAAATCAGAAATAATAAGAATTTACTTACAGAGGAAGATGGAGCAGAAGAAAATGTGACAGAGTTTCATCTCGAGGTTCTGACGGCTTAATGTTTAATGCTGCTTCTCTTACTTCTCTGTTTGGAAACAAGGAACTTCTAACTTCTCTTATCCTCGCAGTCCCTCCTTCAAATTCACACTCCTGCGCTTTGATGGGTTTTTTTCTACTGCAGAGTCAAAGATTAAGTGTCCATTTATTTATGGGTTGCAGAAGTTGATTCTTTTGGTTTCTGGAAGTCTGTCCTGCGTCTCACAAAGCAGACTTTTCAGACTTGATCAAATTCAATTTAATTTAGCTGTCTGGCTGTACTCCAGTTTCGTGTGAAACCAAAAACACTGCATCATCTAAAAGCAACTCGACTACTAAAAAAGTTTTGACACTGACAGAGAGGAAGTTTTGAGCCATCAAAATAGAAAATTTCAAACAAAAATGTATTCACTCACCTTATTACTCAATTGTACTGAGATTGGGTGATCGTGAAGATCATCTAAGTACAGTTAACTCACTTTCATCTTCAGTAAACAAGTTTGAAGTCATTTGAGTTTCGTGACACAGCACTTTATTTACTTGAAGGAACCATCAGATGGTAGGTACATTATGATCATAAAGCTGGACATGGTCAGCAAAAATAATCAGGTAGGTTCTCAGTTGGCCATATTGAATGTGAGTATTATAAGAATGTGCGTCTGACAGAAAATAAGAAAAAGCAGAACAGGTAAAAAAAAATGTGGTGTTTCATCTTCTTATATGTGAGGGAATGAATTACAGAATACTTTGCGGCCATGACCTGTTGTAAAGTTTGAGTTTCAGGGTAGAAGCAGAAGTTGTATTTAAGATATAGAAAGTGAACGTGCATTAAGGAGAAGTGGGCTATGTAGCCTGTGCTTTGTAAAGTTCAAACGCCCATTTTTGTTCATCTTTTCTGTAAGAAAATTGTCACTTGTTTGAGACATAACGCCCTTATTTATAAATGGCTCGTACAACCCAGTTGATTTTAAAGTGTGCTGAGGAAACACATTGTAACTGATGTTGCTGGATGTTCACTGTCTGGATTCCTCCATCAGAGGTCAGAGATACAGAGGTCATACATACAAATAAGATAAGATAAGATAAGATAAGATAAGATAACCTTTATTAGTCCCACATGTGGGAAATTTGTTTTGTCACAGCAGGAAGTGGACAGTGCAAAAGTTATGAGGCAAAAATTAGAATACAATAAGAATAAATACAGTACACAACTGTACAGAATAGAATAAAATACTATATACAGTAGAATAAAATAAAATAAATATACAATAAGATAAAAATAGAATACAAATACAAATACTATATACAACTGAGTAAAAATACAACGATGACAGAAAGGATTATTGCACTTAGTATTATTGCATATGTATGGATGTGTGTGCTTGATCAGTTAAAGTCTTTATTATGGAGTCTGACAGCAGTGGGGAGGAAAGACCTGCGAAATCTCTCCGTCCCACACCGTGAAATGATGGCAGCTCATTAAAGGCTCTGTTAGAATGTTTCAGTGAAATCAAAGCCTGGATGGCGTTAATTTTAAACTTCAGTGACAGCAAAACTAATTCCACTTATCTGGGTCATGGGGGCAGTAGCCTAAGCAAGGAAGCCCAGACCTCCCCAGTTACCTCCAATACGGGGGAACACCAAGGCGTTCAGGCTGACAGATATAATCTCTCCAGCATGTCCTGGGTCTGCCCTGGGACCTCCTCCTGGTGGGATATGCCCAGAACACCTCACCCAGGAGGTTGTATATGTCTGAAATAAAGTTATAATATTAATAATAATAATAATAATAATCCTTGTCAGATGTCTGAATCACCTTAACTGGCTCCTTTTGATGTGGAGCAGTAGCGGCTCTACTCTGAGCCCCTCCCGATAGCCAAGCTCCTCACCCTATCTCTAAGGGGGAGGCCAGCCACTTTTCTGAGAAAGCTAATTTCTGCTGCTTGTATCTGCCATCTCTTTTTTTCAAACACTACCCAGAGCTCGTGACCATAGGTGAGGGTAGGGATGTAGATCAAGAACTTTGTATTTACACTCAGGTTTCTCTTCACCATGATGGACCAGTATGGCTGGCATCACTGCAGCCACAACACCAATCTGTCAGTGGATGTCCTGCTATCCTCTGTCTTCACTTGTGAACCAGACCTCAAGAACTCCTCCACTTGGGCCAATAACTTGTTTCTGACCCGGGGTGGACACTCCACCTACTTCTGACTGAGGTGTCCTAAGACTTGGAGGTGCTGATTCTCATTCACGCTGCTTCACACTCAGCCCCTCTCTTCACTAGAGTCCAGAACATACAGCTGCAGATCTGCTGATACAATTGTAAAATCACTGACCTTCTGGCCGAGGGTGGACACCCTTATGATCAAACATGGTCTTTGTTATTGATAAACTGTGGTTTGCACAGAAATTCAGTAACAGAACACACTGTTCCTCTCAATTGTGCCCCTCCAGGTTACATTGTTATTGCCTACATGAGCACTGAAGTCTCCCAAAACGATGGGAGTCACCAGGTGGAGCACCCCACCCTGGGACTCCAAGAAGCCCGGCCATTACCTGACCAGAGGTTTCAGGGAACCCTCTTGTCTACAGGGAGAAACACCAACGTATTGGTAGCAAGCCAAGGGGATACTGGGATATAGTCCAACCTCTTTCCAGGAGACTGGACTTATCCAAGGTTTTGAAACTCATCTACCTTCACTATCTCTGCTGTGATTAGATGGAAATTGTGTTGTTTAAACTAATTTTAATTTCCATTTATTATAAGAGAATTTGAAGCAACATGTGTTGGCTTACCGTCTGCTGCTAAATTGTTTTGCTACATTGTGCAACATCAGCTACAAGCGATAATCAAACACTTTTATAGAGATTGACAGACCACGTGACTTTCGCGCACTGCATGCCGGTAACTCGTGGCAAAACGATCCAAGCGCCGCATCAAATGCACGCATTTGCAGCACCGCAAGAAGTTCATTGTCGGTTCCAATACACTTTTGTGACTTTGTTGTGTGGACAACAGAAGCTTGTGTTATTACACGTGTGATGCCAGATGTAGACTTGTGGGCTAAAATGCTGCCTGTCGCTCAGGATTTCTTCTACAAAGTTGTGATGCCTGAGCTCTTGGCCAATCACTACACTGGTCCAGAACCCAGTGTTTCACAAGGGCCACATTCCATGGATGTTACCGTGACAAAAAAAAAAACGAAAGAAAAAAGCTTGCATAGAAAACTAACCAGACAGTATTTCAATTACACCCGTTCAGAGACAACTCTCTTATATTGAAGGACTTTATTGTGATTTCATGTTTAGTGTCACTTTAAGGTGGACCCATCTTCCTGTACTCTGCACTCTATGGTTTGTGTTACCTGGTGTTCTGTCACTCACAGTGAATTATAAGATGTTTACATTGCTATAAATGTCTGTCACAACAGTCATACTTTGTTGTAAATATTTGCCGATTTGCACCACTGCACTTTACAGCTGTGCTGTAAATTATCTCTTTATGTCCAGAATGGGCCGACGCAATCTCTTTCTTTTCAGTTTGTACTAATATACAGTGTCAGAACCAATACAAATAAAGTAAGTGTTGCACAAGTCTTTCATCAGGACTGTCTTTATTTATAACTGACAACAGTGTTACATGTTACTATTGAAGCTGTCACGGACCCAGTTCCTGGGATTCGGGGTCCGTGAGCAGTGTGGACTATTATTATTATCGTGGTTATTGTGATTATTGTTATTATGGTTGTGTCCGCTGTCCTGCTTTCCGTGTTGGTGTACTGTCAGGTGTTTATGTGCATGTGTGTGTGTGTGTGTGTGTGTGAGGGTGCGGTCGTGGCAGGCACTTTTAGGCCTGGTGGGTGTGGCCCTGCCAGCTGACCGGTCCCACCCAGGAATCCACACACACCTGGCGCCGATCAAGCCTCGTCAGAGGAGCTTCAAAACAGTGTGGCTGAGAGCTCCTCGACGCTGGATCGTTGAGTGACTTCCCGTCAGTCTTAGTTTATCGTGCAAGGTTAGTGCAAGTCTGCCGTTAGGTTTTGTACTCACGACTGCCTTTTGTATGCGTGTTTCCTCAGGAGGAATTGTGGCGACCAGGAGGCAGCACACGGAGAGTACACAGGGAACGGAGACAGAGCACGGAGCACGGGCTAAAGGAGAAGACACGGAACGGGATTTGGGATCGCACGGGGGATTTATTGTTGTTTGGATTGTCACCACTGTAAATAAACACTGTTGCACTGTAGAGTCCTGCATTTTGGGTCCTCCTTTCCCCACATCCCCACGGTCTGCCAGCGAGACCGTGACAGAAGCTTACAGGACAAAGGCAAAATAGTATACCGTTGTGCATTATTTGCTGATTTGTATAAAAAAACAGCTGCACAACAAAACAATAACAACCACAACAAACAATTGATACAACAAATTGGAAAACAGTTATTCATCACTTGCATGCTTCACAACAACACTTGGGCACATATTTGTGAGCGCACATGACACAGCGACTATCTTATCCAGCAAAGTCATGTTCTCACCTTCACATGGCACCACAAAACCTAAACGGATGGTGTCATTTAGGATAGTGTACTTGGACCGTAGACAGCCTATAACGCGTTCAACATGGATCCTGACATGTGCCAGTTTTCGTGTGTCCTCCACATCTTTTGCTTGTAGCTGACTACGACCCCGTGTAAATGCTGGGATTTTTAAAGTGGCACCCATTAAGGCAACACTTTCCTTGATATCAAAACCCCGGTCAGCGAGCACTGTGTCCCCAGGTGACAGCTTCTGTAGAAAGCCAGATGTTTCAGCTATTCGTTTATCGCTGGTACGCCCTCCCCATCCTTTAGAAATGAAAGAGATGGTCCCTTGTGGTGTGATGCCAATGAGATATTTCATTGTGTGTCTACTTTTGTATGTGGAATACGTCTCCGCCATGGCGCATAAATTTTGTGCTCTCTCTATGAACAGTTCAAAACAGTCAATAACTGTCACCCGGTCACCAAACATCTCAACATACTGGTGTGGCATACTGGCCTGTATGCAATGTCTTCCCGGCCAGTGCACCAGTGGACTGAGGTGAGCGTATAGCACATTTACAGTAATGTTAAATACAGTGGATGTGGTTGTCCGGCTAATATCAAAGAGGTGTGCAATATGTGCAATTGGAAGGTTGAGTCTTAAACGCATGAGAGTCAACAAGAGCATCTGAAACTGGGAAATTTTCCTGTCAGTGTCTGGCAAGCTCGGGCTGATTTGTTGTAGCACCCCCATTAGTAAAGCAAAAGAAGGCAGCCCTGTGTAGAATTTAACTTTAGAGTTGTTATCTTTCAAGAATTCCATGTCTAATTTCCTTTTGGACAGTTCTTTTTGTAATATTAGGTTTTCTTCCTGCAGGTGTGCTATTTCTTGTAACCTTAGAGAACACATTTTACAGTCCTGCAGATCTTCATCCTCGTGCTGTGGAGTTATCTGCTGTGGTTGGATCTCAGCTGTAGTTTCCGTAGTGACAGGTGCTGAAAAACACACATGCATACAGACAAAGACAAGATCATTTTATGATCAAAGGAGCATAGCGCGATGATTTCTGTTCAGCGCCAAATAAGACGTATTAACTACTACAAAACACTTACCTTTGTGGAAATGCTTGGAGCAGACTAACATGTGAGGTGGAGTGTTTTCGAACGTTATATTAGGTCTTCGGATAGCGGCAATCCAGGCCATCCGTCGCCTCTTCTTGACTTCGGAGACATGGCTTGGAATATTTCTGCTCCACGCCTGAATCCGATAAAAACCAATCGCTTTACCCGTCGGCTTCACGCGGCTGTTGCTCGCCCGGCTTGTGCAGTTAATAATACAACAGCTTCTTGCCATTTTTGGTTTCTTTTTATCGCTGTGTAACTGATTTCAATTGAAAGCCTGTGTGCGCTAGTAGCTCTTGCCACGAGTTACCACAATCCTTTGCGGTTTTCCCCTTGAATGACGTCACATTTTCAATCTCTATTCTATGCCACTTCTGCATGAGAACTTATCTGACTCAACAGCACAACCTTGTGGGGTAAATTGTGCAGTGCACACCTTAAACTTTGCAGGTCAGGCCAGCGCAGGCAGGGTTAAACCGACAGTTTTCATTGTCAGTTTTTACATTTATGTTAGGCTACTTTTAATTAACTGCTTTAGCCCACTTACAATGAAAATTTAAAAAAATCTTGTTCATGACCTGTGTAGTATGTAGAACTTAAAATTTTAAATAACCTGGCACCTAGTTATCTGATTGACCTTCTTAATTTATATATCCCCACAAGGGCACTCAGATCCTCTAATCAGGGGCTCCTAATGCAACCAATGTCTCGACTAAAGACGAAAGGGGATCGTGCCTTTGCTTTTGCTGCACCAAAACTTTGGAACAGCTTGCCAGTTGATGTCCGTGCGTCGGAAACTATTCAATCTTTCAAGTCACGGTTAAAAACCCATTTGTTTAAGCTCGCCTTTCAAACTACTTAGTATAATTTCCTCCCGGTTCGTGCTTGTAATAATATTACCATCCTATAACTGTATTTCTTTGTTGTTGACTGTTCTCTTTTGTTGTAAATCTGCAAATATGGCTCGTCTGTGAAGCACTTTGTTGTACCTGTGACTCTTAAATGTGCTATAGAAATAAAATTGAAATTGAAATTGAAACTCCAATTTCGAAAACACAACTTTCTTTTCTTTCTTTTTTTTTTTATAAAGCTCTGACTTGTATTATGAGTATGAGTCTGTGGTCTGGGAGAGAGTCCTGTAACTCTGTCTGCAAAATACAGTATATAATGACCAATGCTGGGCAGTTAATTATATAGTTATTTCTTCAAAAAAGTTACTGAGTTTGGCAAACAACAAAGTTTTTTTGCAGCTATTTTTTTTTAAATGCAGCCAAGGCATTTTTAAATAAACATTTCAAACTATTTACAGAACAATCAGCTGTTCTGCATCAAATCTGATGCCACACAAATTATTTGTGCCACTCCAAAAATAATTTCTGTCCACTATGAGATAAAGAAGAACAACAGCCTGATACCTGCAGGCCTGACAACAGGAGATGTGTCACTCCTGTCACTCCTGTAACATTCAGCAGTCGCCTCATTGTTCTGACACACACAATAAAACTATTGACTACACTACACACTAACTACACAAGATTTGCGCTAAACGTCTCAAATCTCTCACATCTCAAAGCACCGCCGTCACTCCTAAAACTTCCCCCCGTTTCTTAACAACTAGATGCCATGTTGCCATATCATTTTTCGATTGGTCGACATGGTACTTTTTTGGACGAATAGGAAAGGGACAGGGGGGTGGGGTTTGTTTTTGCTCACAGGTGGAGAGTGCTTTCAAGCCTTTTTTTTTTTTTTTTTAAATGCCGTTTTTACCGTTTCTTCCTGCAGTAAATATAAACAACGACAGTATTCAGGAAGAAAACCAAACATTGCATATTTTTTTATCATAACTCTGGTTTTACGTGGCCGATCAACAGAATTTAAAAACTGGTATAAAGTCCACACTTTTTCCGTCAATTTTTCCGTCTGTCCTGCTCACATCTCCAATGGTTGTACACGTTGTCATTAACGTGGCTTCACTCCACATCAGCCACACCGCTTTGCTCGCTAAAACACCGGTGTCGGCGCATAAGGACGCTGTCATAGCCTGTCAACGACCTTGATTGGCTGCATATATAGGCATCATTGGCTGGACTATGGGATAAGGTGGCATCGTTCTAATCCCATATGTGAGCAGCCAGTCACTCACTGACTAACACTGCAAAACAGAATTGTTAAAGTTTTAATTTTAATTTAAATTCAGGTTAGATTTTTTTTGTGCACAACGCAGAATTTATGTGCGCAGAGACCGTGCCAGCAGTGCGCAATTGCGCACGTGCGCAGCTTAGAGGGAACATTGCTTGCATGCCATACAAATGTGATAAAAACACACACACACACACACACACACACACACACACACACACACACTTGCGTTGTATTGTAGTTCTACAGTATGATAACAGGTCCTGTAGTTCCAACAGCTACATTGGAGAATAAATTGCCTTTCAATGCAGACACTGAAGAAATGTGTATCCAGACTTGGAGTATTTTTATTGAGAAAACACATGTTATGTACTTCTTTTGATCGTTCATTTCCTTGAAACACATCAAAATATTCTTACATTTTATTTATTTAAATAGTATAATCCTTCCAGTGAAATATTATTTTACAGCAACACTGTAAAAAATACATTAACATTGTTCAATAAAACATAAATCCATCCATCCATCCATCCATCAATTCGCTTCCGCTTATCCTTGTCAGGGTCGCGGGGGGCGCTGGAGCCTATCCCTGCTGTCATAGGGCGAGAGGAGGGGTACACCCTGGACAGGTCGCCAGTCACACAGGGGCAGACAACCATTCGCACTCACTTTCCCTCACACATTCACACCTAGTGGCAATTTGGATTATCCAATTAACCTATCCCCACATATTAAAACATAAATATAAAACCAATTTTAAATAAGAAAACGTATGTGCAAATGCAATATCTCAGAAAAATAATAATGTAATATTATTAAGATTATATAGTAATACGTATTTAGTTACTCTTAGTATGAGTGAATGATATGTGAGCCTTATTTAGACTGATTGGGACCTGATGAATGGAAAATCAAAGAATTACCTGATTATTTTTTTTGTACCTGATTTTTGTTTCTGAGAATAATGAGATCCACATAAGAGGACATTTGTTTTAAATTTCGATAGAACAGCGGCAGTATAATGTCCTCGTAAGTGGATCTCTGGCCCTTGTAGAGCAAAATTGGGTATTTTGGTGTCGACAACCCAAAATGTATTTTCCACATATGTGGATGTCAGGTCCTTGGAGGTTAGAGAATGTATATGAAAGATGGATGTAGCCACCATGACAGCTTGTCAACCACCTGCTTGTAGCAGGTCACAGTTTATTTCTGCTGTGATTTTATACACAGGTAAAAGTTGTTTAGGACCAGGATGGCTTTGGTGAGAGTAAACTGGAATAATAACATAATATAATAACAATTTCTTTGCTTTTGTTTTGTTTTGCAGCTTCCTTAATTTGTTTCTTTTTAGTATCAGTTTTTTCAGGTCTGGTAAAAAACAAACAAACTACTATTTGATTAAAATGAATGCTTTTAAAATGATTAACCATGCACACCGTTAGCCAAAGTTATGGAGCATGAGTTGAGACAGAATGGTCTTGAGGTAAACCTCTATCCAGACTGTTAGCCACAGTAAAAAATACAATTAGGGATCTCTAATAATGCTGCATGATTACAGACACAGGCTTGGTTATAGGATTACTATCTGGAAATCCAACAGCTAAATGCAATGTACTACTCACAGGTCAGTTTGCAGAGCTTTATGCAACTGTTTCATTAAATCTGTCCTACAGAGTTTCTATGGAAATATTAATGGGAATAACAGGATTAGTTTTCTGTTAAGTTAAACTAAACTATCAACTACCATAAAGAAACATTTTTAACCTGAGATTAACTGATTGAAAGCACATTAATATTTGCAATAAACAGAAAAGAACATTCAGTTTTGTCTGAATTATAATCACTTGTTGATCTTTGTGAGAGGTAAAGTGCCATCAACAGCATTAATACTGTTTCTTAACTGCAGAGTACAGAGGAGGTGAAGCATCTGTGGTGAGGTTGGAAGGGCTGGTATGTACCAGAGGTGTGGAATAGACGACTTCATCCGTTTTACTACAGGATGTGTTGTTGGTAGCAGGAATGTTGGAAAAATCCACTTCAGCATAATTAACTTTATTCATGTCGTCTTCAGCCTGAAAGAAAAGTGAGATCAACCTTCAGACCCTTAAAAACGTGTTTGTAATTAAATAAAGGTTTATGGAGCTACAGCCTGAGACATCATTCTTTCTTGTACACATAAGTTGTACCCACATTTTGAGTGTGAAATCTTTAAAAACATAACCCTCAGCCATGTTTTCTGAATTGCTCTTTAAGTTATATCTAAACAAAAAGTAAACAAATGTCTCGTGAATAAAACGAAAGTGTTTGTACCTAATAAACTGGACCCAAATCCTGTGCATTGAATTTGGCCATTTCTAGTCATTGCTATTAGCTGGCAGAAAGAAATGCAACAGTATATCCACAGGGCATAATAATAGTATAATATCCATCCATGACTACTGATGAATTACTTCATTACTCAGACTGGTTTGTCCTGGATTTGGACATCAGAGTTTAAAATAAGAAACGAGTTGTATCTACTTTGTTCTGAGAACAGGTGGTGAGGTTGTAGAGGTCGATGTTTTCAGCTCCATCTGGTTGGGGGCCTTTTGCAGTGGTGTAAATTGAAGACACTTCCACCTTCCTCTGTGGGGCCCCCTCTCTTATTTCTTGCTTGGCCTGGAGAAGGAGAATAAACCAGATGGTGGATACAAATAAAGCGATAATGAAACTCAGGTGTCTCACAGTTCCTAAAACTCACCCGTGTAATGTTGGCATACTCTGTTTCCACAGGAGGTCCTGAAAATGCAGTTCATAAAACAAACATCATTTAACATAATTGATAGTCTGACCTGTTTAAAGCCAGGCTGGAAAACTACTGACTTTGTAAGATATCTCAGCTTTTTCGTTAAGACACAATAGAATTTAAACAAAATGTACATGAGTCAGTTTTTTTATTCTGTCAGCAGCAGAGATCAGTGGGTGTTAAGTTCATACCTGATGACTAGGTCTGCAGCATAAGTTTAGATTAACTGTAATGTCGGGTTAATCTCCAGGAAATTAATGTGTGATGTGCGCTGTAAAGCTGAAACACTGCTGTGTGTTTATTGTAGGCTCACCTTTGGGTTTAATGGCCTTCCTGTTCTTGTAGAAAATCAGCAAAGTTGCTGATAAGACGATGATCACAAGAACCAGAGTCAGAATCATGTAAAGCATCTTATCTGCACCTCAGCAGAACAGAGTTTTAGTGTTACTCTCTTAATCAATAAAGGTTAACTGATGCAACTAAAGACACACAAACTGTTACACTGATACTTGTATAAATTCATGGAAAGAAATCTGAGAAACTGCTGAGTGATGGACCAACAACATCTTTGTCTGCCACTAAGAACTCATGTAGTGAAACTCTAATGAAGTCAGGCATGTTCTCACTCAGCTTTTAATGCCCGGTGGTTTAAACTTCTTGAGTTCTTCATTCAGATGTTGTGCCATACTGCACTACTTTTATTTGATAACTTTGAAGTTTAGCTTAAAATAAAATGACTCTTGTACTTTACTTTTTGTACTTTAATTCTATTTTAATGTGAATACTTTTTTTTCTTTTACTTTTAACAGAGTTGTGTATTTCTTCACCGCAACTGTTTTTAATTATACTTCAGGAATAAATCAAAGTGCTTCTTCCACTCCTGCTGATGTGTCATTAATGGACATGGATGAAGGTTCTTTGATAAACACGAGACTGATTCACACTCACACATTCACACGTGCATATATGATACCTGAGCCTGATGACAGTGTTTCAGGAGAGGTTGATGAAGGTGTGAAGCTTCCTGAACTGAAGTGTGTTGTTGTTGTTGTTGTGGAAGCTGATAAGAGAAATGTTGATGTTGATAAAGGCTCATGAGGTGTTGGAGTGTCTGAAGCTGTGAACAAAGAAACAATCAGAATAATAAAAATCCTGCTTGAAGCAGGTTTTCTGTCTGCTTGTGAGTAATAGGTGTGAATGTGTGTTTACAGCACAACTCATGAAACTAAACGTGTAGTGTAAATATGACACATGTAGGTTATTTGAAAGATATGGAACTGTGATCATTGAGACTTTCACATCTTCAGGGACATGAAGAAGATTGTTTTTACTCACCTCCTGTGATGACAAGCTGGAAATCACATGGTTGAAAACTTCTGTCCAGTGTGCAGCTGTACCGTCCTGAATCAGACTTTTTCAGCTGTGTGATGCTCGCATGCACAATATCCTTTGAGAAATAATTTTTTTCATATTTGATGCTGTATCTGCCGCTCTGAGCTGTGTAATCAGCTGTTTCAATGAGAATGTTTCCAGTTTCACATTTGTCTTTGCAGAACAATGTCTTTCTTCCAAGGATCACAAATTTGCATGTAACTGTGATGTTTCCTCCTTCCACTCCTTCATAGACGGGAGTTTCAGCGTTGGCAAGTCCAGTGTTTCCATCCTGCAGGTCTGTAGAAAACAGGAAGAATCAATTCTTACCATCATGTAAAACACTGCAGTCCAATGATAAAGTATTTTAAATAAATAAAACTGGAAACAGACTATTTACTTCCATACAGATATATTAGTATAAGACTACAGTCTGCATTTTAACTGTCTGCGTGAGAAAAGGCAACCTAAAGTTAATTTTTTTAGACATTATAGAAAAAACATTTGACTGAAAACAAACTGAGATAAAACATTTCCGGGCAAGGCAGTGGGAAGAAACAAAATTTGAGTGATCTTACACTATGTGTAACCACAGGAACAGAGAAAGACAGAAACAGTTTGTGGTTAAAACGGTTCAACAGGGAACAAAACCTAGAGGTCAACTTTCTTATAAGAAAGCAACCAAATAAACACAGAGAGGAGAGAAAATTAAATATGAAGAAGAAGAAAATTTACTTACGGAGGAAGATGACGCAGAACAAAATGTGACAAACTTTCATACTGATGCTCCGAAGAGTTCAAGCTGATTCTCTTCCTTCTCTATTTACAAACTAGGAACTTGTCACTTCTCTTATTAATGTGCCCCTTCCTTAAAATAAACACTCCTCCTGTCTGCAGTTTTTCCACAGAGACATGATAAGTGTCTGTTTCCATTTAAATTATCCTCCAAAACTTTACTCTTTTGGTTTTCAGAGTTCTTTTTTGTCTCTACCAAAACAGACTGTATGGACTTCAATGACAATTTCTTTTAAATAATTGTCTGACACTGTACTACTGCTTCCCTCAGTTCCTCCTCCACCCTCTTTCAGCTCACCCCTCCGTTAAGACCAGCCTTCATTTAAGTCAGCTTTCTCCTGATTGGCTTGTAAGCATGAGTTTGTAACGGCAGGTGGGTGGAGCTTCCTGAGCTGTGTGTCAAAGATTGCAACATCTAAAATATCCCCTCTAACTGACGTCATACACAGAAAAGAAAAGAAAAGAAAAGAAAAGAAAAGAAAAGAAAAGAAAAGAAAAGAAAAGAAAAGAAAGACTGTCTATCAAGTGAATGCTTGGCTTTGCTTCACAGTTAGGGTGATCAGATGTTCCTCTCTTTGTGGGACTCGTAAGACTTTTATTATAGTCAGAAGACTTTCACGTGAGACAGTCTAGTGACCTGTCCACCTGTCCACTTGTGTCCCTGTGGGACATGCGAGGCTCAAGAATCCCGGAACCAATGAATAGTGCAAGCAAATTACTATCAGGAGGGGCTATGCGCTTACCTGCTGCTCTCTGGCAGGTAGGTCCATGCCCCCTGGGTTTTAAATCACCTTAGAACACACATGCATCAACACTACATATGAGCGGGTGGAGGGAGGTATGGCGTCTTCACACCCCCGTTTTCTGTTGCCTGTTGGGCGGGGGGGCTGGGAGGAGGAGTTGGCCGTCCGATTGGGGTCTGGAATGTGGGGCCTCCCTGCTGCTGCAGAGTCGGGCGGTCTGCTTCTCTCCACCCCAGGGAAAAGGGTAACACCACCTGGGTCTGGGTGCAGTTTCCCCCTCCAGGAGCAAGGGTAAGTAGACCTGGGGCTTAGAGTACGCGTGGGGAGTGCGATTGTGTGTACAGTGTCTATTTATGTCTGTCTCCATGTTGGGTGAGTGCTGAGTAACTGCATATGAGAGCATGAGGGTGGGAATAGATGTCTGTATCTGTGTGTGCCTGTATGTTTGTGTCTATATGTCAGGTCGGGTATCAGACGCCACCTCTCTGGGGACATCTCCCCCCACCACTCCCCCTGCCATTGGCAGACGCCCTCAGACATCGGTGCATTGGTGGTTCTTTGTGTTCAGGGATGGGCATCCAGGTACGCACCGGTTCACTCCTTGGTGGCTTCTTGTCAGGGCCTGGAGCCTGGGGCTCGCTCGGGCTCCTTCGGGGGTGGGGTGCCCTCAGCCTCTCGACCTGTGGATCGGTCACTCTGGCACAGCTGAGTGACTGGATGACTCCCCACACCCTCCAGCAGATCATTACATGAAGGAACCTTTTAAATACAAGCGCGCTCATGCTCACAGGTGTACACACGGGTGCTCACACACACAAACTACACCCTTTTTGGCTCCTACCTCAAAGCACACTGTGTTCTGTTGATCTTACGTGCTGCACAATAATATTTAATATTTAGTATTTACTGTTATATTCACATAGATCATCACAATGATGTTGTTTATTATATTGTTCTTTTTTTTGCTTGTTTTCTCTTTTTTCTTTCTCAGCAGGTGATCCAGGTGATTGATATTTGTATTTTCTGTCTGTTTGTTTTGTTGGTTTTTGTTTTTTGCCCTTTATCACCGTCCCTCTTCCCCGCTGTTTTTCTTTCCCTCTTTCTTTCTCCCCTTTCTTTCCCCCAGTCAAGTCTGTCCCGTGTTTAGCAAGTGAAAATAAAATAAAATAATCAATTAAAGCAAAGGTGAAACAAATAGACCAATACGGCAAGGCTGGGATGGTCCATTTGGTAAAGTAAATCCGTTGGACTTCTTTCTTTGCCTTTAGACAACAATTCTGATGGCAAAAGAACCAATCAGGACAGGTGGGAAAAAAAGGCAAATGAATTACATCCAAAATTTTCATGATATTACAGGTTTTATTTTATGTTATTTCATTTTCAATATCTTTGTCCTTTTTGATATTAGAGAGTATAAAGTCACTCCCCTGAGGTTCAGATTTGTCCATTATGTTTATGTTTTACTATCTGGAGGAAAGTTACACAGATTTTAAATACAAAACATTTTGAATGCGTGCTAAGGCTGCTGGTACATCCTTAAAAAACTAGGAATAAATCAAGTGTATGAAAATAAACCAAGATAGTGTTACGAGTTCAAAATTGGGGATGGAAACAAGAGAAAAACCACAATAACAACACTGGTCCGGCCGGGTTAAGTCAAACGATGATTTTAATAGTCACACGCGTGGGAGATGGACACTGATGCAGACAGCCTCAGATCTCCAAATGGTGGAGCATTAATCAAACTCTTATAGCCTCTGGTGCCCCCACCTTATCATAAAAGCCTAAACATTCACATGCTTTTCTCTCACACGGCGCCTAAGCTACGACCTTGGCTCCCTGTTTTATCTGCTCCTGCTGAGATGGGGCAGAAAACTCCAGCACACTCTGTTCTCTTCTAATCAGACAAATAAGGCGATGACTTTCTGCAAACAGTATTTCTTATAACATCATAAAACAATATCATTCATCCACAATAAATCAGCAGTCTAATGTAATGCAAATCAGTTTAACTAATGCAATAGTTATCAGCTTCTTCTAATTCAGGAGAATAATGCAAACTAAAACTACATAATAATTCACAATCTTTAACTAGGGGTATGACATGGCATAAAATAATATTATAATTTTACACTCCCCCTGATGAGCTCATTAGAATAATGAGCTCACCAACACCCTATAATCCAGTGTGGCCGGGTTCATCTCTTCTCACTCCTGAGGTCCTTTGTCCCCCTGATGGGCGAACCATATGTGAGATGACCTCTGTGTTTGCGCAGTTCAGATGTAAGAAAAACTATTGTTACAACAGTAGCCGGCACAGATGACACTCCCCAGTTCTCCCCCAGCTTTATTTGGTGCTACCTTATACCCTTCACACTTACTCAGCCTAGAACCTCTGTCCAAGGAGCTTTTAGCCTTTATTTTATTGCTGCAGTTACCAGTGTCGTCCAGTTGGTTTTGATACACAGCTCAATCGTCTGGATGTCCGTGCCAAGCTCCAGTCTACGCTGCTGCGCCAGCTCTTCCTCTGTCTCTCCCAGCCAAGTCAAGATTTTTGTTCAGGTCAGAGTTCAGCTGCTGCCACTGCTGCTCGTTCTGCTTTGTTCTCATCACAATAAATCAGCAGTCTAATGTAATGCAAATCAGTTTAACTAATGCAATAGTTATCAGCTTCTTCTAATTCAGGAGAATAATTCAAACTAAAACTACATAATAATTCACAATCTTTAACTAGGGGTATGACATGGCATAAAATAATATTATAATTTTACAATAGTCTCTGACACTACTCCGTTACATTTCCTTGAACTCATAGTTGGTGCACTGTAGAGGAGTTTCCTGTCATCTGCAAATGACTCATATCTGCCATCATTAAAAGTTGGCAGGCACGTGGACGTCTGCACAAAACCTTGAGCTCAAAGTCTGACGACAAAATCCACGTCACTGAGCCTGGTAACGTAAACAATAGAAGTACTATTGCCATGTTTCATGCAGTCATTCAGTCTGACAGGAGCTCATGTCTGAAAACTGGTTATTGTGTCTGAGTGTAGAGTAGATTTGGTCATGATCTCTGCTCGCCATATTGAGGCTTTGGTAGATCGAGTCTTCACATGAGGAGACTGGATGATAGCGTTCACTGAGACTAATCTGGGAAAAAAAACAACAATAAATTAACTGAACTGAGAAGAAAAGACAGAAACACAACAATAGCAGTGACACAACAGACCTAAAGCTGATGACGTACTACAGGTCTTTAATGTCAGGATGGAAACAGAAGCTGTGTGTTTTATACTTGCTTAGTATAAAGAGAAGTGGTGTAAGTGGAGTTATTTATTTATTTATTTATTCATTAGCAGTTTTTCAGTTTGCTCAGCTTCATAAAATGAATTTATTGTAACACAGCAGAGTCATTGAAACGCTGCTTTTGTTTTACCAACCAGACCTAAAAAAAAATCTATTTCAAATGTAAAAGTATACGATGGAAAATGTCACTACTTGAATGAAAGCTGATCACTGCTGCCCCCTGTGGAGGACAAATATTTATACAACCAAACATGTAAGCAGTGAAAAACAGTGAAGTCTTAACTTCTCTGTTTTTATTTTGAGTTTAGTTTCATACATATCCAGAAAAAAACACATCTGCTTCTGAAACTACTAAATATGTTACTTTCTTGTAGTGTGTGGTTGCTGTCAGATCTCGTACTTGGGTTGATGGAAACAGCAACATTGTGACTAAAACACTAAGCTGCACGGCACAAAAGACCGAGATAAGCTGAGTGGGATTTAAAAAATCAGGTGATGATTCTTTTGGATTATTAATGTTCAAATTACAAACAAAAAGTTTTTTTAGTGTAGTATAATGTTAATGCATGTTAGGCACATGCTGAAGTGCAATATTACTTAAAAGTTTCCCATTAGATCAGCACATAAACATAAATTGGAAATCCTGATCTTTTGTTTCTTTCCAGCTCAATAGTACAGTTTTTTTTTTAAGATGACAAAGAGAGTAAACAAGTAACTGATAAGTCACCTCAGTCTGGCCTTGTTCTGAGTGTCTCCTGCTGTTCAGACCTGTAGAAAAGACAGAAAGTTACTATTAACTTTATTCACTGAATTCTTACATGTTTTTTCAGAACCTAAAACATTTTCAGCAAAGTGCTATGTGAGTGCTTTTGCCTGTTGGATATAAACTGTGACGTAACCTGGGCACGTCAGCAACCAATCAGTGGCAAAAGAAATATTTTGAATTAATGAATATCAAATGTGCAGATAATGTTGGAAGGTAACTCACCGAAAGAGCCACCAGCCCATTTTCTGTAGATAAGCAGCAGAGCAACAGGCAGCAGAACCACCACCACAGTTATACTTACAACCAAATGCAAGGAGAAACCTGGATGAAAGACAAGAGAGGTGGAGACGCACAGTTCCTGGTAAATCCTGGTGAAATATAAAGTGAAATACTATCATCCCTGATCACATGTGTAGCATTTGTGTGTGTGTGCATTTGATGCTGCGTTGGTGTTTTTGGATGGATGACTAGGCCTCATGTTTACTGGTTAAGAGCTTCTGTTAAAGAAGTATGATTTATTTTCCTTTTACTCTTTTTAAGGAAGAGCACAATTCAGTAAAAACATTATTGTTCTGTGTATGGATCATCCGTCAAGCAACTAAATTGAATAGAATGAATTCAATTAGGTGAAGCATGTTCGGTGCAGGTTACCGCTAGGAAACAGAAATGCATTACAGGAAATAATCTATAAAATATAAACCACAACATAGTCCTACAGGAGCTCGTGAACTTTTCGTGTTAGACACATGTTTGTAGACACAAACGATTTTTCATGTTGAAATACTATCGTTCAAGTTTGGTGAATTTTCGGTGTACAAAAACAGCTCTTTCTTGACGCTTTCATGGTTTAGAACTGAGCACTAATCAGAATAAATGTTCTGAATCCTCACCTCATCATCTAGATCAGCGGTCCCCAACCTTTTTTGCGCCACAGACCGGTTTATGCCCAACAATATTTTCACGGACCGGCCTTTAAGGTGTCGCAGATAAATACAACAAAATAAAACTAGTGCCGTTACCGAAAAAAATAAGATTTATTCATAACACACGTAAAAAGACCCAGGAAAACCGAGTTAACAATAAAAACTATAATAAAATAACGCTGAAAAACGATAAAAACCCTGAAAACCAGACATTTCACACCTGAGCCTCAACTCTCACGGCCCGGTACCAATCGACCGGTACCGGTCCTTGGCCCGGGGGTTGGGGACCGCTGCTCTAGATGTATGAGGAGAGGCAGAGCGTAATCAAGTGCTGCATTTCAGTAGGAGTAAATCCATGTAAACAGCTAAAGTATTTTTTTATAGTAGAGTCTAGATTTAAAAAAAAAAAAGACCACATTTTATTTTATGTTTTTGCAAATACAGTATCAATATGAGTTGAAGTGAAATAAAATGACACTTATATGGTTTAGTTTTATCTGCAAAGAAAACCTTCTAAAGATTTGTGAGAGAATATGATTCCTCTGAAGGCAGCTTTTGCAAAAAACAAAATCAAAAACAAAACAAAACCATAAAAAACAAAGAAACCAAATAAGTAACTGTATCTAAACTTCATGTGTATAAGACGCAGTTGTGCTTGAAACTGGTGCTATCTATCAGCAGGATGATGCTTCAAACTCTCTTCTGCTTTTGGGTTCATGCTTGAAAATACAGCCAAAAATAAAATAAGTGTAGTCACTGTTTCAACACCAACAACATGATAGAAATTGCCACAATACAAGAAGATTACATTTTCTAGCTGTAGATGCATATAGCCCTGACAGGACTCAGACCCACACTCACTCACTTGAGCTTTTCCTTTGTCTGTGACTGTTGTAGTGAAACGTGTATAATTATAGATAGAATTTATTTTTATCTTTTATCAAGACCACATGTAGTGATGCTCTGAGAAAGTCCCTCAAAGCTGTTGACATTTCATTTAACTGTTGTGCTGTTCACTTCATTACATCTATGTCATAACTTTTCTTCTTCTATAGTTTCAGCTTAATGTTACGAAATGTAATTTAATCCCACAATCCTAGAAAATTAGAAGCAAGTCCATTTTATAGTTAACAGACGTTAAAGTTAAAATCCAAAAAATATAATGTCCCTGTTTATGAAATAAATTGTATTTTTACTTTGATAATTCTGTTTTAGTGCCAATACTTTCATTTTCTGTTACTTCTAACAAAGTTGTGTATTTTTGTGGGGCGATCGTGGCTCAAGAGTTGGGAGTTCGCCTTGTAATCGGAAGGTTGGCGGTTCGAGCCCCGGCTTGGACAGTCTCGGTCGTTGTGTCCTTGGGCAAAACACTTCACCCTACTGGTAGTGGTCAGAGCAGCAGCCGCGCCTCTGTCAGTGCGCCCCAGGGTGGCTGTGGCTACATTGTAGCTGCCATCACCAGTGTGTGAATGACTGAATGTGTAAATCCTTAGGGACTAGTAAAGCGCTATACAAATACAGGCCGTTTACCATTTCTGCATTTTCAGTAATAAATCAGACCGGTGCTTACACAGCTGTTGATGTTTCATTCATGAACATGGATGAGGTTCTTTGACAGACATATGGATGGATGCACACTCCATTCACACAGACATGCACACATGACGTACCTGAGTCAGGTATTGTTGTTGTTCTTGTTGTTGTCATGGAGACTGAAAAGAGAAATAGTGATATTGGAAAAGGTCGTGAAGTGTTGTTTGATGGTGACGTGATTAAAGCTGCAAACACAGAAGCAATCAAAACTATAAGATTCCTGCTTGAAGACTTTTTGCATGAGAGTAATGGGGGTTAATGTGTGTTTTGCATGTGAAATGAGGATGTGATACTTAACATTCAGAGACTTCAGTGTGTCAACATCCATGCATCTCTTATTATCACAGATATTTTAAAAATGCTGAGAAAACAATGTTTAAATTTAGTTTGTTTAAATATATTTTGTAAATCTATTTTAATCCTCGTTTTTAAGACTAGTTTCACTGCATTGTGGTTGTGACATGGAAGTTCAAATTCTTTCCTGTTTTTGTAGAGCCTGAAAAGAGAAATACTGATGTTGAAGAAAGTTGTGTTTGATGCTGAAATGATTGAAGCTGTGAACAAGCAAGTCTTTTGTCTGATTTTTTCCTTGTTTGTTTGTCTGCATGCAAGTAATAGCATATGGAGTTTATTTAAATAGAAAACAAGCTGAGAAGTAAATGTTGATTCAGAAACATGAAGAAGATTTTTTAGTAGAGACTCACCTTCTTTGACAAAGATCTTGAAATCACATGGTTGTAAAGTTGTGTCCAGTGTGCATCTGTACCATCCTGAGTCAGACTTTTTCAGCTGTGTGATGCTCACATGCACAATATCCTTTGAGAAATAATTTTTTTCATATTTGATTCTGTATCTGCCGCTCTGGGCTGTGTAATCAGGTGTTTCAATGAGAACGTTTCCTTTTTCACATTCATCTTTGCAGAACAATGTCTTTCTTCCAAGGATATAAAATTTGCATTCGACTGTGATGTTTCCTCCTTCCACTCCTTCATAGACGAGAGTTTCAGCGTTGGCAAGTCCAGTGTTTCCATCCTGCAGGTCTGTTGAAAATATGAACAGTTACCTGCAGTCTGAATAAATATTTTAAACTAAATTGAAAAGATGTAATTATTTAAAACAAAATAGCTCAAATTAGTTTCAATTCAATTTCACCTAAAATCTCTACTTTTACTTTTGAATTTGTGAACAGAAGTCTTCCAATTCTTCCTTACAGCTGCAAAAAGACATCAGCGTCAGGCTAAGCTCGAAAGCTTAGTTACAGGCTTAGTTTTGTTTGTGATGACTTCTTTATTTGCTTTTTGTGTATTTGTCTGTCAGATGAGGTTTTTGAAATTGTTGTTTAACACATGTTGTAAGGTTTTCAGTTTGTCACCATGAGGTTGTGCTGTTCCTTTTTAGCTTGAAAAAATTGTTGACACATTGACTTAAAAAACATGAATTTTTTAAGGCTTCATAAGGTCTAAATGGTGAGTCATTCAAAAAACTTTGAAGTTCTGTAAAATACTTGTAGCATTTAGTGATTTAAAAATACTGTTTAAGTCCACTTTAATTTTAATGACCAATTTACATTATTCATAATATATATGCTAAAAGTGCATTAAACTGTGTGCTTCTTGTCTTTATCATTTCATTTTTAACAATGCTGCAACTGGCTTGAACTTATTTTCAGGATGAAATATGAAAACAGAACAAAGCTGCCTGCAACTACAGAACAGGTGGTCCTCTCATTACGCCAAAAAGAAAACAGGCAACCAGGTTTTAGAAAACAAAATCAGTACACAAATAAGAGGGAGATGGTTATTTCTGAAGTTAGCATTAAAGATGAAAACATTCTGGAACAATAATATTCTTCAACATATCTGTGGCCTTAGAGAGACTAGGATCTGAGTCTACCGGTTCGTATTTATAGCCAATTCAATGAGTTGAGACAGGTTCTTCAAGATTGGGCAGTCCAGAGAAATAACAAGAAGAAAAATTAAACAGAATTCAACAAGGCTGCCTTGGAAAGATGTTTCCCTTCATAGGATTCATAGGATCATATCATCGTGTGATCAAATAAGACCTGATCTCCACTTCAAGGGACAGAAAATAATAAATAAATAGATAAATAATGATTCTGAAAAGAAATTTGCAATGCTTACATTTTTTAAAATCGAAATATCAAAACATTTTTTCTTCTGGATCTCAGGAGGATGTTTTCAACTTTAAACACCACATTGAAAAAAAAACGCGTGAGTGATGAAACAGTATGCAGACAAAACTGTTTATGAGGAACAAAACTTACAGACGATCTCCTAAAAAACAAAGATAAAGGCCAGCGATGACGAGAACAGAGAAATGAGAGAAATGTGAGGTTAATTTACTCACTGAGGAAGATGAAACAGAGTAAAGCTTGACAGACTTTCATATCGAGGCTTTGGTGGGTTCATGCTGCTTCTCTTCCTTTTTCACTCACAAACAGGAACTTGTGTTTTTTGGGTTTTTTAAAATGATGACACTTCTCCTTCAAACACATCACACACAGATACACACTCTTCCCTTCTTCATTTAAAAAAACGTGGTCCTACAGAATCCATTTATTTATCCTTTTGGTTTTCTTAGCTTTATTTAGTTTCTACTGACACAAGCTGTTTGGGTTTAATTAAATTACATGTATGAATTTACTGGATGGCAGTATTGTAGTTTCATCGGGTCAAACAATGAACACAAACCCGTCAAACTGCAAACACTGCCTAGCAACTGTTTTTACTCTACAATCAAAGTTATTCTAAAGCCGTACTCAGCTGGATTTCTGTGAGTCTCAACACACAGTTCCTTAACTGTGCTGTAGGATATAAAATTCTGATATTTATACTGTTCAGCATTAATGGATTTCAATTCAGTCAAACATTTCTTAGAACCAAAGGGTTCTGCACAGAGAAAATTACCCCTGATATAGTTTTAATGAAAGTCTTTGTTTGTTCAAGATATAAATCTCCTTATTGCAAAACTTATTGCTAGTTTGAGATGACGGTGCACCGCAGGCAGACAGACATGCATGTGGTCAAGACGAATACTAAGACAGGCTGTGACATTAAAACCATGACTTAAGCAAGTAGGCCAACCTTCCCACAACTGCAACACTACCAGCAGAAGCCTCTTGACTTCTGCCCATACCAACCAGAGATTAGGCCGACACTGTGGAGCTGTGTAAATTACACTACTTTTATTTTTAACAGACCTTTAAGCAACATGTGTTGGCTTACCCTTAGAAACCTCTGCTACAAAAAATCTGATTTAACTGCGTGCAGCAGGTAAGAATAAGGACACTTCCTTCTTTTGTGACACGTCTGCTTGAGAATTTTCCTCATTTACTCAATAGCACAACTTTGTGGCAGGAACTTTTAGTCCACAGAGTTCTTATGGATCAGTATTTACATTCAAATTGCAGAGGTTTCTCCAGGGGAAAGCCCTTTTACTCGGCAGCCATACTGAAACATATCTGGGTACTTAGATGGGCAGATTGGGCAATTTGGGCAGTTATTTGGAATCATTGGACATGAACAGAATATCCAGTTAAATCTGAGAAAAGAAATTACTGCCTTCATACAGGAAAGAAAGAAAATAGAACCGGGTAAACAAGTTTGAATTTATTCTGGATTTTCAACACAACATCAAAAGTATACATACAGACTCAAATATATACTTACACTGACTTTAATTTTTTACCATCCAAGAAGGAGAAATGTATATTTAGACGAACTGGGAAGATCTCTTGGAACCATTTCTAAACAACTGCAGATTCCAAGATTATCAGTTCAAATAACTGTATGTAAGTAAAAGTTATTTGGATGTGTCAGCACTTTGCCAAGTAGCATCATGGTCTGGGGCTGTTTTGCTGTGGTACTGTACATCGCACAAAGTGGATCGAATAATGAAGACAAATGACTACATCCAAATATTTCAGCTTCACCCCAAATCAACAGCTCTGCAGTTTAAACTTAAATTAAACTGGGGTGAAGCTTCAGGACCGTGATCCCCAACACAATTCAAAACAAGTTTTGGAAAAAAGCAAGCTAACATTACACTTCTCAAATGACCCTGACCTCAATCCTACCATATATTAGTGAGGTTATTGTGTACAGATATTATAGCCTGCAGTCTGTCTCAAATGACCCATGTATGGTCCCGTGTCAGACTTTTTCAGTTGTGCGATCCTCACATACAGAATATCAGATGACAGAATACATTTTTTTACATACTGAATGCTGTATCTGCCATTTTTAGCTGTGTTCTCTGTTGTTGCAATTAGGATATTTCGTTTTTCACATTTTCCCTTACAGAAGAACTTGTTGGTTCCAGAGTAAGAAAATTTGCATTTAACTCTGTTTTCTCCTTCCATTATTCTATAAGTGGGAATTCCTCTATTGACTTGACCAAAGTTTCCGCCGTGCAGTGCTGTAGAAATGATGAACAATCAATAGTTAATATGTACCCTGTAATATGTTGTTGAAATATTTTTGTGTACAATTAATTCACTTTATGTGAAAAGTCGTAACTTGTTCAAATTAGTTCAGCTGAATTCACAATTTCTTACTTTACTTTGAAGGAGGACAGGGACAAGTTGCTTTGATAAACATGTGGATGGATCCACGCTCACATCACACCAACCCTAACTCCAATAACTGCATGACTTTTAACTGTGGGAGGAAACCAGAATACCCAGAGAGAAACCTGCAAACTAGCCAGAATGTGGATTTGAACACAGGACCTTCTTATTGTGAAGCAACAGCACTAACCACCATGCCAACAATCTAGGAAATGTAGGAAAGCTATGATTTCCTGTATTTGATGCAGAATTGTTTTGTTTTGTAATAATACACAATAAATAGCAATAGCAATAGCATGCACGTGGTGCGTGTGTAGTATAACTCCTGCAGTTTGAAATCTTGTGCGATCTTGTGAATTTCATGAGTTCATCAACTAACCACTCTCACTAGATTGTATCAGCTCATCTCAACAAGAACAAATTAAGTTGTTGAATTTCGTACAGATTCTTCATGATTTAATTACGTTCATAGAAACATGAAATTATTGTGTTCAAATTACAAGTTAGACTTTTTTAATGTAACAACCACCCAACTTACTTTTTTTGGTATACTAAAAAACAGTAGAGGTGGCTGCTCGACTTGACTGAGATGGATGCCTTCCTGAAACCACGATCTAAAGAGCGCAAGTCTGAAACCCGTGCAGTGTCGCGGGATTTAACATTGATATATTATTGACTTACTTCACTTGAACATGATATAAACAATTTAATCTAGCCTCTCTGCATATCATGTAGTTTCTACACTATGTAGTTACACTTAACTTTAAAGCATGAGGCAATTGTGTTAAATACACGCAAGATGCTTACGTAAATCCAAGAGCTGGCCAATCCCTTTTTTTCAGTGTACCTGAGCCCGATGAATGACTCTCTGTCACGGTTGAGTCATGGAAGTTCAAATTCTGTTATTGTTGTTGTGGAGACTGAAAACAGAAATACTGATGTTGAAAAAGTTGCGAAGTGTTGTTTGATGTCGAAATGATTGAAGCTGTGAACAAAGAAAATATCATCTTTGTCATTTTTGTGTGTCTGCATGAGAGCAATGGGAGGTAATGTGTGTTTTACAGCAGAGCTTCGCATGTGAAATGAGGATGTGTTGCTTAATGTTTAGAGACTTCAGTGTGTCAACATCTATGCAGTGCTATTTCTCTCATTATCATTCACATTTTAAAAAAAGTAACATTGTTGCTGCATCAGCTCCAAGCAGAAACCGGTTTGACAAACAGAGCAAATGACATTAACATTTAGTTTCTTTAAATATGTTTTCTAAATCTATTTTAATCCTTGTTTTTAAGACTAGTTTCTAAGGTATATTTCAGTGGAATGAAAAGCCAAGTACAGGGGTGGATATTTCATTGGATATTCAACAATAAGTTAACCATTTCTAGGCAGCACGAGAACCACAGAAAATAACAATATACATAAGAAACAGAATATAATAACAATATATTTAAAACTATATAACAAATATATTAAAACAGTTTACCATTAAAATGTTTCATCAACCATGCAAAACTTAATGATTAATTAAAAGAAAACTAAATGACAGGGGATTTCTTTAGATCACCCTGTAATTCTTCAGCTAAGACACCTGAGTTAGAAAACACAAAGACTGCAGTCGTTTTTACACGCGTGGGCAGCAACTTCTGAGATCGGCACTCTGCGTCTGCCTGCGTAGTTTATTTATAGGTCTTATGTCTCTCTGTGTGTGTGTGTGTGTGTGTGTGTGTGTGTGTGTGTGTGTGTGTGTGTGTGTGTGTAAAAATAACAACGTCACTCAGAATCAACAGGTTCTTGCCCTTTTCTACAACTGCATGTTCTCGGAAAGAGCTGCGGTTTTTCTTCTCTACATCTATTCTCTAAAAACAGGAAGTGATTTAGTAGCTGAATAAGTTCATTACAAAGTTATTAGGTGAAAAGTCACATAGACATGTAGATTGCTCAGTAAACAGAAAAAAGCACATTTCATGACGCTGATCAAATTATATAAAAAAAAAAAACAAAACTCTTGACAAAAAGACAAGTAACACCCAGAAAGCACAAAATTACAAGATTACAGCGATAAAGCAGAACAAAAAGTGACAGGCTCTCATGTTAAGGTTCTGATGGTTTAATGCTGTTGTCTTCCTTCTTCACTTGTAAACCAGGAACCTTTCACTTCTCTTAATGATGAGACCCATTCGTCAGCTCTGCATTTCTACTTATTTATTTATATTATATCTCATGTTTTCTATACCCTGAAAAGATCTCACGTTGTTATCCTCATCCAAAATCACACATGTACCTGAGTGCTGAAAACTAGAAATTGACTGTATATGTACAGTACAGAGTACTGTACTCTGTACTGTACAGAGGGTTGGGAAGCGCATCTGTAACCGGAAGGTCGCCGGTTCGATCCCCGGGCTCTCTGTCCTGGTCGTTGTGTCCCTGGGCAAGACACTTTACCCTACCGCCTCCTGGTGATGGCCAGAGGGGCCGATGGCGCGATATGGCAGCCTCGCTTCTGTCAGTCTGCCCCAGGACAGCTGTGGCTACAACCGTAGCTTGTGATAATGTGAGAGAATGTGAGAGTGAATGAATAGTGGAATTGTAAAGCGCTTTGGGTGCCTTGAAAAGCGCTATATAAATCCAATCCATTATTATTATTATTATTACTGTTTTAACTATAATGATAATTATATCCATAGGAAACAAATGTCATCAGTGATATTTCAGAAAAATACAAACCCTTCATTTGTGTGCATTTTGTACTATTCAAAAATATCTCTGTTTCTGTATATTGAGGCCAATGCACAATGTTACGTCCCTTGGCTTATGTGTCATCTCATGGAAATATGATGGACATTTAAAGACACTACACAGGGTAGTTTGTGTGTCAAATGTAGATAAAAATAGTGCAATGACAAAAACAAAAGTAGTAAAGTAAATGGTGAATAATTATTAAACTATTAAGAAGAAATTCTAAAGAAAAATAAGTTAACAAAGGAAGGCGTGATGTGGTTGTGAAGATAAACGTGATTAGGTGGAAATAGCACAGAATCAGCTGATTACGCTGTAGTACAAAAAAGTAGCAATGCAATAGTGAGTTTTGATTAGTCCTTAGCTCTCATTAATAATTTGCTTTTCTGAAAAGTGAACCCAGGGCTAACCTGGATGAGATGAAATCCTGCTTCACAAATTAATCGTTGGGTTTCAGAGAAACTATTTTAGTGCCAGTGAGCTTTTGTTCTGTTCACCAGATGAAGCGTTACTTAAAATAACAACTAAATAAAAAACATCATGATGCAATCTCATAAAAGTCCAAACTAAATGTAGCCTTTTTATCAAAACAGCTTTTTTGCCTTCGAGTTGTCACATTCTTCTTATGTTGATGTAACTATATTTTCATTGGATTTCACAAGGAACGTTGCATTAAAACAATTCCCAATAGGAAGTTTGAATAAGCAGTCATCTAAAAATTTGCATGAAGTGAAAATATTACTCCAAAGAAAAAGGAAAAATATATGAAATTCTCTGATATTAAAGTCACAAACTTATGTGAACAATATAAAAAGTCAGTATAAAAGTCATTGCAAACAACACAGTTTATAATAAATTTTGCTGTCTTGTTGTCTGCACTATTATTAGACAGTGCTGTGGCTTTGTGATGCAGTTTGTAGTTTGACATTTGAAGGCAAACCTTTTTTTTCTCTTGTTCTTTCTACGCAAATTTGAAAGCTTGATTTTTCCCCCTCCTCTTTTTGATTTTAAAAATTAGATTACCTGCACCAAACACGTATTCTATTTTCCAACTTTGCTGGTCTCATTCAGTCAAACTTGTAGTGCAGACAATTCATTTTTGTTAAAATTATGAATGCAGAAAAGGTGTGTTTGCATCCATTCATGAATAAAGATGGAAGTGAAAATTTGTTTTACGACACCACCGTTTCTGAGTTCTCATACATCGCCACTAGGTGGTGCCTTTTTGATCCATCGACTATGATGTAGTGCTTCCTCACTGGGAAAAAATACCAGCGTTGTAGATGCTGGTAAGGTTTATAGCTGGGTTATCACCACATAGAAGAGGGAGGTCTTGCAGTACAACACTGCACAGTCCTCTTCCATCTGACTTCACACAGAACCAGACGCTATACCATAAATACGTTTACAATAGCAATAAAAACTTCACCATGTGTTACAATACAGCTGCAGAGGGGAAAATAACCAGGCACAACAGGACCTGTACTACTACATTTGCACTAGAGGACAGTTTGTATTTATGAATTAATAGCAGAAACATGCATAAGTATAAATGTGTGTAAATGTTGGATGGAAACAATTTAGATGTAGAAAAAAGAATGAATGTCTGTGAATGGGTGAACGAGGCGTGTTGTATAAAGCACTTTGAGTGTTCAAATAGAGTAAAAATTGCTATATAAGAACCAGTCCATGTACCTTTATATATAAAAATATTCTGCAATCAAGACCATACAGTTAAAACTGTTGATGTTCATGTTTATTTTAATTAAGATTTAAAAATCAGGTTGAGCACAGTGAAGCAAACTAAAATAAGAACACAAAGATCCTTGTGCAAATCCAATAACCCACAGAACTGTGATATTGTTAAGATTATAAAAACAATTAACACAGTACTTTCAGTGTCTGTGTCAGTACAAAATTACACAAACAAGCAGGTTTGTGAGCAAAGCTGGGGGTTTATAATTCAATTTGGTGTTTTGCTCATTTATTTGTTTTTTTATGGTGGGTTGCATTTTGTTTCATCTGTGGATTTAGGCATCTTCACATTAAAGTCTAACATGTGGTTGGATTTGCTGGATTTGTTGAACCTTCCAAATCAGCTTCACTTTCAGGCCTGAACAATAAGACTGCGCCATGTATTATAGAGATTATGGGAGCCAAGTATGATCGAAAACACTGGATAATGAGGCAAGAAGAGCGCAGTCCCAAAAGCTTTATTAAAAGAATATTTTAAATCAATTCACCCATTTTTTTTTTGGTTTTTTTTGCTTGTTTACATTGCCAACAGAAAGTATACAGAAACTGTCTCTAGTGAACTTGTCTTTAGGGTTTTCTGACACAATGTTTTTGAGTTTTCTGCAGCTTTTCATGCCATTATTCACTTTTCAGTCTCAGTTTTGTTGGGTTTGGGCAAGAAAGACATCACTTGAGGTAAATTTCTATATGTGAAAGAAGCTGTTTTGTTAACTCCATTTATGGATGTTTCTCCAAGAACAACCTGCTGACTGAGCTGAGACCACTGCATGCTCTCACACAGCAATGGATGTTCCATGTCAGTTGGGTTTTCCTGTATTTGTTAATGGAAAATACTCCAGTTTCCAAGAAGTATGCATGCAATTATCTGTTAAGTTAAAGTAGATATTACTAAGTAATTAAATAAATTAATCCGAGGCTAATAGTTTGAACATTCAGTTCACTTAAATAAGCAGAAAAGAACCTCATTTTCTATGAATTACGAACACCTGTTGATCTTTGTGAGAGGGAAGGTGCCATCGGCAGCATTAATACCGTTTTTAAACTGCTGAGTACAGAGGAGATGAAGAATCTTTGGTGTGGCTGGAAGGGCTGGTATATACCACAGGTGTGGAGTAAATAGCATCAGTTGCATTACGAGATGGAGCGCTGTTGGTGGCAGGAATGTGGGAAAAATCAACTTCAGAGTAATGAAGAGTACTTGAGTTGTCTTCAGCCTGAAAGAAAAGTGAGAACAAACTTTAGTTTCTTAAAAGCAATTTGAAACAAATTATTTTTTATATATTTATTTAAGATAAGATAAGATAAGATAAGATAACCTTTATTAGTCCCACACGTGGGAAATTTTCTTTGTTACAGCAGTGGACAGTGCAAAGTTGCATAGAAAAATTAGAGAACAACACTGGAATAAGATATCAATAAGATACTGTACACAATAGAATAGAATAAAATAAAATAAAATACTACATACAATCAAATAAAATAGAATCCAAATGCTATATACAATTCAGTATAATACAGCGATGCCAGAAAAAGAGTAATGCACTTAGTGTTATTGCTATTGCACATGTGTGGGTTTGTGTGTGTTTGATCAGTGGAAGTCTTTGTTGTGGAGTCTGACAGCAGAGTGGACGAAAGACCTGCAAAATCTCTCCATCCCACATCATGGGTGCTGCAGCCTGCCACTGAAGGAGCTGCTCAGTGCTGCCAGAGTCTCCTACATGGGGTGGGAGATGCTGTCCAGCAGGGATGACAGCTTAGCCACCATTCTCCTGTCACTCATGCCTCTGGGTCCAGAGGGCATCCTAGAACAGAGCTGGCCCTCCGGATCAGCCTGTTCAGTCTCTTCCTGTCCCCGACAGAGATGTTGTCGCCCCAGCAGACCACACCGTAAAAGATGGCTGAGGCCACCACAGAGTCATAGAAGGTCTTCAGGAGTGGGCCCTTCCCTCCAAAAGACCTGAGTCTCCACAGCGGGTACAGCCTGCTCTGCCCTTAATATATGCATAAACAGTAAAAATCCACATTTTGTGTCCCAAATCTTTCTAACATCCTCAGTTATTCTCGACATTGTTGCATATACAAAAATGGAGTGTACAAGCTAGCTACTTTACTGATGCAAAACAAATCCACAGCAACACTAACTACTTCCTCCAAAATCTTCGTAAATTTGATTAATCATCTCTCGAAATACATTTTGAACAAATAGTGAACATAATTTCATCAGTGAAGGTTTCATCAGCTGCACATCTCTTTCCCATTGACATTCCTAAACTCAGTGCAGCGAATGACCCAATTAAAGAAATTAAATGGTGAACAAAGTTTACAGAAACTACAGCTGATCCTAAATGCAACAGTCAGACTTCTTACTTCTCCGGTGGCGCCAGTGTCCGGCAGCCTCGCCTCTGTCGGTGCGCCCCAGGGGCAGCTGTGGCTACAGTGTAGCTTGCCATCACCAGTGTGTGTGTGTGGGTGAATGACTGAATGTAGTGTAAAGTGCAAAGGGGTCCATAGGGACTAAGTAAAGCGCTGTACAAATGCAGGCCATTTACCATTTACTTCTTACTTAAAACCAAAAATTGAGAACACATGAGCCCTGTTTTAGCTTCTTTTCACTGGTGACCTGTTAATTTCAGAATTGACTTGAAGATTTTTTTTGTGAATTTTCCAAGGCCCTATGTAGCCCCGTCATCAAAACGTATTTCTAATCTGCTGACGCTGTACTTGCTCAGCCATAACCTGAGGTCCTCATTACTTTTTTACTCAAACTGTTACCTAATTTAATACAGGCATACAACGTGTTATGGAAAACATTAAACCCAGAAATCTAGGCGTAAATGGAAAATTGTAGTATTGAATTATAAGACTGATGAAAGAATATAATTGTCTTCCCTGCTATTCTCCTGTTCACACTCCAGTCCAGAAGGTGGGATAAATGCATCTGTAAGCTGATATGTCAAACGCCATCAACCCCCAAAGAAGAAGGGAGGAGGACAGCACTACTGTGGTAGTGGAGCAGTGTGTTTGCAGACATAGCTGCTGCTGAAGAAGCGGACTGAACCTAGAGAAGAGACAGAAGCTAAAGTATTGATCCCGTCAAGTTAGTGTGGATCTGATACCAATATTAACATCTGTGTCACTTCTATTGATGCTTGTATTGATCCGCCCAGTCTCAGTTGAAGCAGCAATGAGTTCAGTACAGTATCTGAGAGAGTTCATCAAGGAGAGACTAACTGCTGTTTATGAAGAAATCTTCTCAGAGGTTCAAAAAACCATCATCCAGTATGAGGAGGAGATCAACCGTCTACGCAGACAGGATATCAACCGGAAACCTGACAGAAACTCACACATCATAGGTATGGACATGTTTTTAACAATGTGCTGTTGAAGCTGAGATTCTTCAGTATGATTAGCTTTACTAGAATATGTTAAACTGGGTATCCTTTGCTCATCCCAATCGGTCGCAGCAGATGGCCCGGCCCCTCCCTGAGCCTGGTTCTGCCGGCGGTTTCTTCCTGTTAAAAGGGAGTTTTTCCTTCCTACTGTCGCCAAAGTGCTCACTCAAAGGGGGTCATATGATTGTTGGGTTTTTCTCTGTATTTGTTATTGTAGAATCCACTGTACAATATAAAGTGCCTTGAGGCGACTGTTGTTGTGATTTGGCGCTATATAAATAAATAAATTGAATTTATCAGTGCTGTAGTTCAATGTTCAGTGATGGACTATGTTGAACTGGTGCAGGTCGATGGTCACTGATAGGTTAGGTTTTAATACATTTTAATTCATTTATTTATTTCAATTTTTTCTCTAACAGATTCCAATGTTGAGTACATCAGGCATTAGTGTTTTAGATCATCTGTAAACACTGAGATTGTGCAGTAAAATATAGTTAGATGTCAGCGGAATACACATTTAACAAGTTGTTAACAGCCTTCTCTGAAGTTGAAGTGAAGTTTCATTTAAAAAAGGATTTTACACACTGTAACAGGGCAGCCCTTAGCGGCTGGAAACACAGTGAGACAGACCAAGGCAAGCGTAGTGGAACAAAGTATTTATTTGCTATATGGCTCTCCTTACAACAATTAACTTGTCGAGCTTCTGCACAGCACAAAAAAAAATCCACCCTCTAATGACAACTGGCAGCCTTAAATATGTTCAGCTGTCACAGACTTAACCATTATTCCACTCTCAGGTCAATTCTTAAATCCCAACCTTCCACCACAGTACACAATATATCAATAAGAATAAATAAATACATAAATACATTTTCACATTTACATATTAATAAATATTTCACACTTTAATGTTACCCCAAACCCAATATTATAAAAACCCAGAAACCCAAGCACAAAAAGATTCACCACACTCTCTTTACCAATGGTCTCTCCCGGAACCTTTAAATGGTGTCTGGACCCCCGGGGAAACATTTGCCCAAACACCTTGAAGAGGACACAGGCAAGAAAGGTGAGTAATCATTAACTTACAAACACTTATTTGCACCACTTTTATCCCTAGATTTCACACACACATTTGCCTTAGTTTTCCTTATTGGTAAACCTTAATCACAATCTCAATCACCATTCTTCTCTCCTGACAGACAACCACCACATTCCTTGACGAGGAACAGCTGTGCAGGATCTGAAACAAGGCTACCAACTGACCCTAAAATTCCCAATAAATAGTCAACAAATATTTAAACTTCTTGTGTGCAAATCCATGCTTAAAGTGCAATGCTCATAAATTGCTTGATAAGGTGCTTTTAATAAAGTGAAAGGTGTGCTCTAAAGTGCTATACAGACAATACAATATAAATAAATACAGTAAGGGAGTCCTCTTCCTTACACACACTGATGTTTTCATGGTGGTCACATTGCATTTTAGTTTGGTGAACTTTGTGTCTTTGCTCACAGTGAGGATCCTTGCTGTGAGTGTGCACAACTATTTCCCTGAGCGTGCGTGTGCGTGGGGCTCGTAATGGGTCATATGATAGGCTGATCACCATTTCTTGGTTTTTGATTCATGCTTTTAAAAATATTAGTTTTTATATCACTGTTATGTTCCCCTGAGGGGTCTAGGTGGTGAGGGGGAAGTAACAAAAAGTGTCCGGGTGAGGAAAAAGAGTTAAGGAGGCAAACGGGTTAAATTAAACAGTTTTATTAAAGTAGCTCAACTAAAAGAGCCGCTATCACCATTTAAGAAAACAAACAAAACTCAGGCGTTGGTCAATAAAGTAAAACATAAGCCAAAAAGAAAGAGCAGCTCACTAGCTGCAAACCACAATAACACAGCTCACTAGCGGCAAACACCACAAACTCTCAGCTCACTAGCTGTAACCACTCACATGGCACTCTGGCCCAGAGCTCACCTTCAGGAGGAGGCCCTGCTAGGGCCGTAACAATCACTAAATATAAAAAATATATAGTTTTTGTATCACACAATAGTGATTATTGTTCTTGTGTTTCTTTATTCCTCAAGACCTCCCAAAACAACATGACTGTAAGGAAGAGGAGGATCTGGATGAGCAGCAGGTCTGTAACCAGGAGAGGAACTCCAGTCTGGACCAAGAGGACCCAGAGACTCCGCAGATTAAAGAGGAAAAGGACAAACTTGGCAGCAGTCAGAAGGGAGAGCAGCTTGGGCTGAAGCAGGAGGCTGAAGGCATTATTGTCTGGACTGATAAAAAGCAGCTCAGACTGCTGGAGACCATCTGGAAACCTGTGATAAAGTTACACAGAATAGGTATGTAAAACTATGTTGATTTAATAAAAGTGAATATAACTCACAGACAGCTCAGTGGACCAGTGGTTAGCACTGTTGCCTCACAGCAACAAGGTCCTGAGTTTGACTCTACCAAGTAGCCAAGCCTTTCTGTGTGGAGTTTGCATGTTCTCCCCTTGTTCACTATCCAGAGACATACGAACAGCCGGGTTAGGTTAGTTGGTGATTTTAAATTGCTCATAGGTGTGAATATGAGTGTGAATAGTTGTCTGTGTTTCTGTGTTGACCCTCCGACAGACTGATGAACTGTCAGAGAATTGAAGGTCAAAAAGTAATAAGCAACATGAATGAATCTCTTCAGCCTGATTTTCTGTTCTTTATTTAAACACATTTTCACCATTAACCTGTGCAAAACGGTGAAAATTAGTACGTAAAAATTCACCAGAATGAAAGACGTGAAACATCTGGGTTTCAAATTTCCACTCACTGGTCAGACAAAATCTACACAGAGACACAAAGTCAACATCACAAGTTTCATTTTGTTCTGTTATCAGTTTAAGTTAAAGAATTATGTTTCCTCTGCAGCATGGAAATGGTAAATTTGAACAGTTTACAGGTCTGGGTAATATGAATAAATATTTCTATTCTGTTTTGGAAAATATGGAATTCAGAGTTTCTAAAGTTAAATTTGTTAGACAAGAAGAGTGTTTTCATGGCATTTCAAGCACAGCCAAAACGTTTACTACTGTGTAAGAGAGCTCTTCCCCAGCATGCCTTCTTGTAACTGCGGCCAATTCAGACATCCACATTCATTTAACAAAAAACAACATCTATTTATTTTATATATCAAAGACATAAGAAGCTGAACTTTGAAATTTGCTAATAAGAGTGTCAGAACTAAACATTTGCATCAGTGCCAAAATAATTTGTCACGTTTGTAGACTTTAATTTTAGTGGTATATGTGAGCAACAGGCTCACTATGTAGAGACCTGCTAATGGTTCAGACCAGTAAATATTTTCTCAAATGTTTGTTTTACTATCATCTTTTCCCCTTTGTGCATTCAGATGCCCTACAGCAGCATGCTTTTGAGGAAGAGGAGGTTCTTACAGACCAGCAGGTCTGTAACCAGGAGAGGAACTCCAGTCTGAACCAGGAGAAACCAGAGAATCCACAGATTAAAGAGGAAAAGGAGGAACTTGGCAGCAGTCAGAAGGGAGAGCAGCTTGGGCTGAAGCAGGAGGCTGATACCTTCATGGTGACACCCGCTTATGAGGAAAGTGCCTACAGTAAACCAGAACCAAACAGTGAGCAGCTCCTTTCTCACAGCTCTCCTGAAGCAGAGACCCGAGATAATGAAAAAAGTCAGCATGTGGTCTCAGGAACTACTAGAAATACAGAGCTGAATGAGAGACGTCACAGTCAAAGAGTAGACAACCTTCCTGTGTCATCGAGTAAAAGTAGAACGGACACAAAGAACAAGTCTGTACAATGTGAAGTGTGTGGAAAAACTTTACAGGATGAATACAATATGATTACACATCTAAGAGTTCACACAGGTGAAAAGCCGTATTCCTGTAGCACCTGTGGGAAAAGATTTGCTGACTTATCAACATTCAAAAAACACAAGAGAATTCACAAAGGTGAGAAGCCGTATTCTTGTGGCACCTGTGGGAAAACATTTGCTACTTCACTTAGTGTTATTGCTATTGCACATGTGTGGGTTTGTGTGTGTTTGATCAGTGGAAGTCTTTGTTGTGGAGTCTGACAGCAGAGTGGACGAAAGACCTGCAAAATCTCTCCATCCCACATCATGGGTGCTGCAGCCTGCCACTGAAGGAGCTGCTCAGTGCTGCCAGAGTCTCCTACATGGGGTGGGAGATGCTGTCCAGCAGGGATGACAGCTTAGCCACCATTCTCCTGTCACTCATGCCTCTGGGTCCAGAGGGCATCCTAGAACAGAGCTGGCCCTCCGGATCAGCCTGTTCAGTCTCTTCCTGTCCCCGACAGAGATGTTGTCGCCCCAGCAGACCACACCGTAAAAGATGGCTGAGGCCACCACAGAGTCATAGAAGGTCTTCAGGAGTGGGCCCTTCCCTCCAAAAGACCTGAGTCTCCACAGCGGGTACAGCCTGCTCTGCCCTTAATATATGCATAAACAGTAAAAATCCACATTTTGTGTCCCAAATCTTTCTAACATCCTCAGTTATTCTCGACATTGTTGCATATACAAAAATGGAGTGTACAAGCTAGCTACTTTACTGATGCAAAACAAATCCACAGCAACACTAACTACTTCCTCCAAAATCTTCGTAAATTTGATTAATCATCTCTCGAAATACATTTTGAACAAATAGTGAACATAATTTCATCAGTGAAGGTTTCATCAGCTGCACATCTCTTTCCCATTGACATTCCTAAACTCAGTGCAGCGAATGACCCAATTAAAGAAATTAAATGGTGAACAAAGTTTACAGAAACTACAGCTGATCCTAAATGCAACAGTCAGACTTCTTACTTCTCCGGTGGCGCCAGTGTCCGGCAGCCTCGCCTCTGTCGGTGCGCCCCAGGGGCAGCTGTGGCTACAGTGTAGCTTGCCATCACCAGTGTGTGTGTGTGGGTGAATGACTGAATGTAGTGTAAAGTGCAAAGGGGTCCATAGGGACTAAGTAAAGCGCTGTACAAATGCAGGCCATTTACCATTTACTTCTTACTTAAAACCAAAAATTGAGAACACATGAGCCCTGTTTTAGCTTCTTTTCACTGGTGACCTGTTAATTTCAGAATTGACTTGAAGATTTTTTTTGTGAATTTTCCAAGGCCCTATGTAGCCCCGTCATCAAAACGTATTTCTAATCTGCTGACGCTGTACTTGCTCAGCCATAACCTGAGGTCCTCATTACTTTTTTACTCAAACTGTTACCTAATTTAATACAGGCATACAACGTGTTATGGAAAACATTAAACCCAGAAATCTAGGCGTAAATGGAAAATTGTAGTATTGAATTATAAGACTGATGAAAGAATATAATTGTCTTCCCTGCTATTCTCCTGTTCACACTCCAGTCCAGAAGGTGGGATAAATGCATCTGTAAGCTGATATGTCAAACGCCATCAACCCCCAAAGAAGAAGGGAGGAGGACAGCACTACTGTGGTAGTGGAGCAGTGTGTTTACAGACATAGCTGCTGCTGAAGAAGCGGACTGAACCTAGAGAAGAGACAGAAGCTAAAGTATTGATGTGAGCAACAGGCTCACTATGTAGAGACCTGCTAATGGTTCAGACCAGTAAATATTTTCTCAAATGTTTGTTTTACTATCATCTTTTCCCCTTTGTGCATTCAGATGCCCTACAGCAGCATGCTTTTGAGGAAGAGGAGGTTCTTACAGACCAGCAGGTCTGTAACCAGGAGAGGAACTCCAGTCTGAACCAGGAGAAACCAGAGAATCCACAGATTAAAGAGGAAAAGGAGGAACTTGGCAGCAGTCAGAAGGGAGAGCAGCTTGGGCTGAAGCAGGAGGCTGATACCTTCATGGTGACACCCGCTTATGAGGAAAGTGCCTACAGTAAACCAGAACCAAACAGTGAGCAGCTCCTTTCTCACAGCTCTCCTGAAGCAGAGACCCGAGATAATGAAAAAAGTCAGCATGTGGTCTCAGGAACTACTAGAAATACAGAGCTGAATGAGAGACGTCACAGTCAAAGAGTAGACAACCTTCCTGTGTCATCGAGTAAAAGTAGAACGGACACAAAGAACAAGTCTGTACAATGTGAAGTGTGTGGAAAAACTTTACAGGATGAATACAATATGATTACACATCTAAGAGTTCACACAGGTGAAAAGCCGTATTCCTGTAGCACCTGTGGGAAAAGATTTGCTGACTTATCAACATTCAAAAAACACAAGAGAATTCACAAAGGTGAGAAGCCGTATTCTTGTGGCACCTGTGGGAAAACATTTGCTACTTCATTAGAAGTCAAAAAACACACGAAAAGTCACACAGGTGAGAAGCCGTACCCTTGTAGTACCTGTGGGAAAAGATTTGCTACCTTATCAAAGGTCAAAACACACACGAGAATTCACACAGGTGAGAAGCCGTATTCCTGTAGCACCTGTGGGAAAAGATTTGCTGACTTATCAACATTGGAAAAACACAAGAGAATTCACACAGGTGAGAAACCGTATTCTCCTATCTCCCCTTCTCTGAAGATAACCGTATTGTGAAGAAGCAGCATAGCTTGAACTAAGTTGTCACATGCAACGTGGGGTTTTTTCTTTCCTTTTTTTTTTTTTTTTTTTCTTTCCTGCTTCCTCTCTCGGCCACATTGTTTATGCTGCGGTTGACAGGACAACCAACTGCTGGACATCCAGGAGGATGTTAAAATTCAACATATCTCTCCTGACAGCTTGTAACGTTGCAGAAAGGAGACTTTTGTGTTTTTTCAATGTGTTGGTGACTGCATAAAACACAAGTTAAGAGAATAAAAGGATATGGTTTAGCTAGCAATCATTTTTGCAAGCTATAATTTTATAGTTAGCTAATTTAGTTGGCTAATTTACCAGCCACATAAGCCCTGGGAGTTTTTGTGTTTCAATAACATTAAAATCAAATGAAGGTTCCTCCATTATTCAAATTCCTACTGATGCTAAATAAAGTTGACCCTGATGGATAAATTCCATGGCTGTTCCCTTTCATGAGTGAGTGATATTGGTTTTTGGTGTCTTCTCCCTGTCGTATGATGAGGGTAGAGCTGTACATTTTAGTTAGAACATGGTTTATCATATTTAGGTTGAAACTAACTTGCTAAATTCATGTGAACTTCTAACTCCACTGAACTTGGTGAAGTCCTTATTGTAACACCTCTGAGAACAGCTGCACATTGAAAGACCGTTTTTAACTCTCAGAGGTGCCTCAGTTGCTTTGACTGTGGGGACTGAAGGAGCATCTGGATCTGGAAACTTCAAACAACATCAAACAAACAACTTCAGACAGGACAACAAATCTTTCAGCCAGGTATTGCCCCTTGGTAGCATAAGAAAGAATGCAGCTTTAAGACACTTCTGTGTCAGCTTCACTATTAAAAACCTAAAACACATCCATCTTTAATACGATCTATTATTGTTACCGATATAACGTCTGAAGCAAGAGAATCACTTACATTTTAAATGAAGCAAATGTGAAAATCAACCATAAATTAAATTATATAATAAAACAGTATCTAAAAAGAGCTTCTTGCATTATTTTAATAGTCAAGATCAGCGCCTCTTAAAACTTAGAAAGAAAAATCTAAGACCAAACCACATCAACACAGACAAATTCAGCGTTTATTCTGATCTCAGTGCAGCTCCTACAAGCAAATATAACGTTTTCAATCCAGCTGCTGATTAAACTGAATAAAACTTGTCATAATAAAACTTTTTGCAAAGCACTTGACAGCAGTCAGACACTTTTCTTTTTCCCTGCCATGTTTTCTTTACAGCCCAGGTTTTACTGCTCAGGAAAAACAACTCTAAGGGGAAGCCTTTGTTACTCAGTGAGAAGTCAAGACTAGGGTTATTTTTTAAGCTCATTTAAAATTCCTGCTGTACAGGCTATAAAAAAATGTACATTTATGATCACTATATCAACAAACATGCACAGAAATACACAATAAAAACATAACACTCAATAAAACAGCTGAAACAGCTAAAGCTGAAAGCCAGTCAGAGTAAACTGATTTCTAACAGAGTCTTAAAATGATCAGACACCTGTTATGTTAATCGGGGAGGTTATCCTAAAGATTAGTGGCAGCCACCAAAAAGACCAAAAAGGGTTAGGGTTAGGGGTTAGGGTTAGGATTTGAGAAAGGACTGGGGCCCCAGCAATGCTGGAGACCCACAAGTGCACGGTCCTTCGTGGAACGGGGGATGGTACCCCCACCAACATAATTGTTCAAAAAATTGCCCATCACGGGGGTTTAGTAGGCCATCAATCTTTTTGTTGAGCTCTTCTTCGCGACGTTTCGGCGTCTGTAACGCCTTCCTCAGGCTGGAGCTCAATGAATTTTAATCTTTAAGTGTCCCTCTCTGGGTTTTATCTCTCTGTTCTTAATAAAGTTTTTATCCCTTTTCTCTGTGTCCCGTGTGGTCTTTTATTCCCTTGCAGGCAGGCTTTTTAAGTGACATTTATTTTTAATTCTTTCTGGGTGCCAATGAATTTAGGGGGTTAAGTAGGGTTAGGGTTAGGCGAGAAGAGGGGAGTGGTTATGTTTAGGGCAAGACCCCTGGGCCAGGTTCCTCTCCCTTCTGCCTACCCACCAAAAATTAAGTTATGAAATTTAAATTGTACCCAATTGGGGTTTACTGTGTGGCCAACAGGCATCGTGGGGCCCCTTCGCTGAGGGGTACAGCCCCAAGCAGGAAGAACCGCCTCCTCACACACTGGCATCACGGATCCCTTCCAGAGACCAATTTCCAAGTCTAGGTCTCGCCAATAGGCATCACGGGTCCCCTTCCAGGACCAATTTCCAATCGTAGGTCTCACCAATGTGTGCATTGGGGGACTCCCCAACCAAGAGACCGACCCCTGAGAGACCAGGGTCCGACTTCCGTTACGTGGTCTCACCTGGTGGCTAGGAAATGAAGGTAAAGGGCACCGCCCATCCCACGAGGCACAGGCGAGTTAGGATTTGAGAAAGGACTGGGGCCCCAGCAATGCTGGAGACCCACAAGTGCACGGTCCTTCGTGGAATGGGGGATGGTACCCCCACCAACATAATTGTTCAAAAAATTGCCCATCACGGGGGTTTAGTAGGCCATCAATCTTTTTGTTGAGCTCTTCTTCGCGACGTTTCGGCGTCTGTAACGCCTTCCTCAGGCTGGAGCTCAATGAATTTTAATCTTTAAGTGTCCCTCTCTGGGTTTTATCTCTCTGTTCTTAATAAAGTTTTTATCCCTTTTCTCTGTGTCCCGTGTGGTCTTTTATTCCCTTGCAGGCAGGCTTTTTAAGTGACATTTATTTATTTATTCATATCCTTTGTGGATTTTTAATTCTTTCTAGGTGCCAATGAATTTAGGGGGTTAAGTAGGGTTAGGGTTAGGCGAGAAGAGGGGAGTGGTTATGTTTAGGGCAAGACCCCTGGGCCAGGTTCCTCTCCCTTCTGCCTAGGGGTTAGGGGTTAGGGTTTGAGAAAGGACTGGGGCCCCAGCAATGCTGGAGACCCACAAGTGCACGGTCCTTCGTGGAACGGGGGATGGTACCCCCACCAACATAATTGTTCAAAAAATTGCCCATCACGGGGGTTTAGTAGGCCATCAATCTTTTTGTTGAGCTCTTCTTCACGACGTTTCGGCGTCTGTAACGCCTTCCTCAGGCTGGAGCTCAATGAATTTTAATCTTTAAGTGTCCCTCTCTGGGTTTTATCTCTCTGTTCTTAATAAAGTTTTTATCCCTTTTCTCTGTGTCCCGTGTGGTCTTTTATTCCCTTGCAGGCAGGCTTTTTAAGTGACATTTATTTATTTATTCATATCCTTTGTGGATTTTTAATTCTTTCTGGGTGCCAATGAATTTAGGGGGTTAAGTAGGGTTAGGGTTAGGCGAGAAGAGGGGAGTGGTTATGTTTAGGGCAAGACCCCTGGGCCAGGTTCCTCTCCCTTCTGCCTACCCACCAAAAATTAAGTTATGAAATTTAAATTGTACCCAATTGGGGTTTACTGTGTGGCCAACAGGCATCGTGGGGCCCCTTCGCTGAGGGGTACAGCCCCAAGCAGGAAGAACCGCCTCCTCACACACTGGCATCACGGATCCCTTCCAGAGACCAATTTCCAAGTCTAGGTCTCGCCAATAGGCATCACGGGTCCCCTTCCAGGACCAATTTCCAATCGTAGGTCTCACCAATGTGTGCATTGGGGGACTCCCCAACCAAGAGACCGACCCCTGAGAGACCAGGGTCCGACTTCCGTTACGTGGTCTCACCTGGTGGCTAGGAAATGAAGGTAAAGGGCACCGCCCATCCCACGAGGCACAGGCGAGTTAGGATTTGAGAAAGGACTGGGGCCCCAGCAATGCTGGAGACCCACAAGTGCACGGTCCTTCGTGGAATGGGGGATGGTACCCCCACCAACATAATTGTTCAAAAAATTGCCCATCACGGGGGTTTAGTAGGCCATCAATCTTTTTGTTGAGCTCTTCTTCGCGACGTTTCGGCGTCTGTAACGCCTTCCTCAGGCTGGAGCTCAATGAATTTTAATCTTTAAGTGTCCCTCTCTGGGTTTTATCTCTCTGTTCTTAATAAAGTTTTTATCCCTTTTCTCTGTGTCCCGTGTGGTCTTTTATTCCCTTGCAGGCAGGCTTTTTAAGTGACATTTATTTATTTATTCATATCCTTTGTGGATTTTTAATTCTTTCTGGGTGCCAATGAATTTAGGGGGTTAAGTAGGGTTAGGGTTAGGCGAGAAGAGGGGAGTGGTTATGTTTAGGGCAAGACCCCTGGGCCAGGTTCCTCTCCCTTCTGCCTAGGGGTTAGGGGTTAGGGTTAGGGTAACCACCATGTTCACGAGATACTAGACATATTTCTTTGGCTGAATGTGATTGTGCTGCTGACCTTTGCTGGATGTTTCACAGATGTGCTGAGCAGGCTCACTTTGACTTAAGCTACCACTGTACTGATTCTTTGGTAAGTGTTGTGTTTCCAGGTGCTGAATTGTACTATATGCTGTTTAGCCAACAGAAAGCTGAATTTCATTTAAAATACACTTAATGACAAAAGATACTTGACTGTTGATTTGGTTTACCATTAATAATCCTGGAAGTTAGACGACCTCTGGAAGGTGGACTAGCTTTAGATGAAAACCATACTCAGGTCTCTCCACTTATGCTTATTTTTAACAGTGGACGTCTTTCAGGATCTTTCTCCACCAACCAACATGGAATCTACTGTCTTCATCAGATGCTGCTCTCCACATAGTTTCATTTGCCTTTCATGATAAAAGTGACCACTCCATGAGAACCATGAAATACTCTTCAGCGTGTGACACAAATTTCCCTCTTGAATTCACAATGTGTAGTTTCATAAGCATTATATGTCTAAATGATGCAACACAGATACTCATTTTTTCTTGAGCCACAAGCATGTCTGCAAGAAAAATGTCATCTTACCTTTCTCTCGTTGAGCAGGCATTTCAACTCTACTAAGTTAGGAAAATAAGTGAAAAAGACCAAACAATTGATCCAGGGCAGGCAAAGGCTCTTCCATGCTCACGAACAAGAGAGTGTAAGGTGAAGATAAGGGTTATTTGAAATCAGCAAAGCTTCCAGAAGAGCTTGTGGAAGATAGACTGAGAGAGAAAGAAAGGAGAATAATTTCTGATCATTCTTTTTCATGTCCACAGGCCTCAACATCCAGGGAGAAACCCATGACAGCACGGAGGACTCATGCACGGCCCTGAAGCTTTACAGGAAGTTCCTGGAACTGTTTCAGGAAGGAGAGAATCATTACGGGACGAAGGTCTGACACAGTCTGACTTACACTTCAGCTGCCATCTTGTTTTTAAAAATGGCTGCCCTCCAGGAAAAGTAACATACCTGTATTTAGTCAAAGGAGCTTGCAAAGAAAAGCGTCTGGACTTCTTTAAGTTGCTTGAAGACGTTTCACCTCTCATCCGAGAAGCTTCTTCAGTTCTAAGGTCAAATGGTGGAGAGTCCCAGATATAAACCTAGTGGGAGTTTCCCCCCACAGAGGGACAAAAGGACCCCCTGATGATCCTCTAAATGCCTGAGCCAAGGTGTGAAACTGGGTGTGGGTCCCAATCAGCCAGAGTTTCGGGTGAGTTCATTGTGAAACCTGGCCCCACCTTATCATGCGAATTCCTGAGATCAGATGGCCCAGGATGTGAGTGGGTGTTGGATATTCACAGACGTGGACTACAGCTTTCTTGGCTGCTGCCTCAAAGCATATTGTACGCTTTCTATCTTGCGTGCTGCACATTATCGTTTATTATTTAGTATCTACTGATATCTACTGCTAGCTAGTTTATTGTGATGGTGCTTTTTTTTTTATTATGTTGCTCTTTGTTGTTTGCTTTCTCTTCTGTTTTTTTTCTCCATACAGGTGACCCAGGTGTTTTTTTTTTGTTTGTTTGGGTTTTTTTTTTCTTTCTTCCCCCCGTCTCTTCTCCCCTTTGGTTTTCTTTCTCTCCCTCTCTTTCTTTCATTCTTTCTCCCTGTCCTATCCCCCAGTCATGTCTGTCCCTTTTGTAGCAACTGAAAATAAAATAAATTCATAATTATAATAAAGGTCAATCAAATGGACCAATATGGCAAGGCCATGATGATCCACTTGGTAAAATAAATCTGCTTGGCATCTTTCTTAAGGCCAATTAAGACAACAATTCTGATGGCTATAGATCCAAACGGGACAAAAAATAAATAAATAAATAAAAAAGGATGTGAGTGGGCGTTAACGCATCTGGGAAGGGATCTCAAAACTGGATTATAGATGGCAGAGAGTTGGTGTCGTAAACCCCCGCCTCTGTTCAAAGATGGTCGCTCACAGTGGACATAGATGGCTTCTTTCACTCCTCTTTCAAACCATCTGTCCTCTCTGTCCAAACTGTGAACATTGGCATCCTCGAAAGAGTGTCCTTTATCCTTAAGATGCAGATGGACTGCTGAGTCTTGTCCTGTGGAGGTGGCTCTTCTGTGTTGTGCCATGCGCTTGTGAAGTGGCTGTTTGGTCTCTCCAATGAAGCGGTCTCGGCATTCCTCGTTGCACTGTACAGCATACACCACATTGTACACTCATATGTTTTGGCGTTTTGTCTTTCGGGTGAACCAGTTTTTGTCTGAGCGTGTTGCTGGGTCTGAAATGCACCAGGATGTCATGCTTGGAGAAAACTCTCCTGAGTTTTTCTGATACACCGGCTACAACGTCTTTGTGATGGACCGAGCAGTGAAGGAAACTTAGGCACAGGTTAAAGTCCAAAAAATGATTTTTTATTTAACCCAAAAAACATAATTGGTTAACTCATGCAAAAAGAATCAAAATCTTGGGCCCATAAAAGAGGTCAAACTAACAAAACTCTACTCAAAGTTAACAACACAACTGATAACTCAAACAAACTGACCTAACTTAATGAGACAAAGGGGAAACTTAAATAGTGGCTGATCAGCCCACAAAAACAGGAAAAGGGGTAAAACACACAAAACCTAACTAAACCAAACATAATGAACTCCAGTTCCCCCCCATGGTCCTGAGTTATGGCGTGAACCAATTTGTAGCCTTCCTTTAAAGCTCGCTCTGCCCCTTTTCCACCTCTTGGCTCCTTAATCAAGGGACTGGAACAGCTGCAACTAAGGTAACTCAGAAAACAAAAGATTAATCATACATAACAGTGTAAACTAAAATGTGTGCACTTATTTTAGAATGCAGCGTTATGTGGATATATTAATTAACTAAACCAAAACCAGTTATTTATTGTCCTGTAAATAAATTCCTATATTTAAAGAAAGAAATGTGAATGCAATGTTACTTATAAGCCTCTACACTAACATGGTGGGTATTACCACTGTGTGGCTGTAAGTGCAGCCATCACAGTCTTCAAGTAACTTAAAGAAGTCCAGACGCTTTTCTTTGCAAGCTCCTTTGACTGCGATGACCTGGATGACTGAGAACCTTCACAGACATACCTGTATTTAGTTTGTTTGCACAACCAAAAAGCAAAAACTCAGAAGACCTTTAAGACCTTTAAATAATGCATATTTAGGACCTCTGAAATTCAACATCCTCTAGTGTCTCAAAAAAATGTTTTCCTTGCTGCTTTAACACAGCCTCACCTGTGATCTGATAAATGTTAAGATTCAGTTCAACCTTTGTCCCATTTATCCACATTATATTTCATAGATATGCACAATAAAACAAATTGTTTTTATTAAACAGACAAATTTTATACATAGTACATATAATTTGCAAATTGACAGAAATCCATGAGAATTAATTGTCAAAGTTGCCATTAAAGTCAAGCATCAATCTTTGCTCATATTTTTGTTATTGTACTTTTATGTTTAGCTGTGACTAACTGAACACATTTGTGTCCTGCTTTGAATGAAAGGGTCCATTTCTCATTTTAATCATCTTTTCAGTCAGGTCCCAATTAGGCATTCTTTAATTGTTAATAGGTAAATATGAGGGTTGGGATCAAAATGTTGTGCTCCCTCTCTGTCTCTCCGTTTCTGCTCTTCAGAAATAATACTGATCTTTTATGGAACAGCAAAACTGAGATGAACTTTTCTTTTTTAATATCCTCACACAGATCGACCCATAATTGAAATTGGAGCGATTTTCGTCTACTTCGTTTTTTTTTCTTCTCTCAGTCAAAACATAACCACGATATTCAAATATCAAAATGCAGCTGTTAGTGTGACCTTGTCGGTGTCAGACTCCAGTAAGACACAGCCTCACACAGCCTGCAGAAAATAACGAGCAATTCGCGCAGTTACTTTGCTACACTGCTCTCGTGCTCTGGGGGGCTTGTAGATGTCTGGGGCCTTGATCTCCTCCATTCCTGCTTCATGTCCTGGGGGGCAGGGCTCCCCACACCTACTATTAGACAGTTACACGGAGAACCCTTGTGAATATATGGATCTACACGCACACAGGTGTGTGTTGTCGGACTTGTGTGCTGCTCAGTAACATTCAATATTTATTATTTACTGTTACTTGTGGTTATGTTGGTTGTTGCTGTGGATGCGGATGTGCTCATGTGTAAGCCGCTGCTTTGCGCTGCGTTTGGCTGGGAATTGTTGAAATTAAATGTTTACATCTTTGTATATGAATCACATGAATTAGCGCACTGTGCATCACCCAAAGAAATTTCTACTTACTAAATCTGGACCTGGATATCAGCTTCACACCAGCCATTCGTAGTGTTATAAGTCTACTTCACGATCTTCTGAAGAGTCCTGAGTGTTTGGTGACTTCTGACTGACTTTTAAGTTTAAACAATACTCTGGCACGGAAAAGGTTACAACTTTCTTTGGACTTTTATACCCCTGAAAAAATGCTTCCTCTCTCTCACAGAATCTGTTGATTTCGGAGCCTTGAACTGGTTCAAAGGCCTTGACTGTCTTACTCGCCACATATTGACAACAATATTCGTACTGATTTATTTTAGTATTATTGTCGATATTACAATATTTCTGAGACTGTAATAGCTCGTTTTTAAGCCTCCCAGTTATCAGTATTGTGATCACACTATTGCTTTAATATTATTGAGACTACACAACACATTCATCCCTGACCTCTACATATCCAGCTGAACAGGATTACTATACTCTGTGTAGATTTACACATTCTTTCGTGGAACATTGAAATAACTGTGTTGTGTAGTTTTTTAACATATCTCCTGGATCATTACTAACTGTATGTTTAGTTTTACTTGTAGAGTTGTTGGTAAGACCAGACAAGGAGTTCAAACAATTTCATTTTATGGTTCCCAAAACAAAACAAGCCGAAAAACAATGAAAATAATGACATAAACCTTTAAAAACAACTGTAAGAGTGAACGGTAAGAGTGTGCATATTATCCAGCAGAGGGCACCATTATATCAAAAAATCGTTCAAATGTGACTTAAAGCTTTATTAAATGAAGCACGTCTATTAAAGTATAGTTACTACTTTTGGTGGTGGCTGTAAATGCTGCACTTGAAGCACAGTCCTTACCAGTTAGAGCATTTTAAAGATGTCGAGGTGAAATATTGAGGACAATTTTTTCAAACTTGCTAAATGTGTCATTTATAGAAGAGAAATAACAGCTTTTGAAAAATTGAACGTTGATCTGAATTCTGAGAAAGCTGCAAAAAGTTAGCTGGAAAATGAACAGTGCAACAGATTTCACAGAATCTGGTGAAAAAAAACAAACTAAATTCATTGTGGTTGGAATCTGTTTTAATCAAGATTTTCATGGATTCGTGCACATTCTCCACTTCCTGGTATCAAACAACAAACATTTTACAGTGCTCAGGATGACTTCATTTACATGCAACAAGTTTGACTTTTTCCTTTAAAACAAAAACAAAATGCTTCAAATTCATATTTTGAATGATCACTTTCCCCCCTGTAAACCTCTCTGAAATAAAAAGCTTATATTTAGATATGATAAAAACAACTGAGTCACTGACTCAAAGCAAATAACTATAAAATATGATACAAAATAAGCAGCCCGAGCATCTTCAGGTCATGGTGTTGCTCACAGTCCCATCACAGAGGGAAGCACAGCAGCACCCGTGGATGGAAGGAGAGTGCATTCAGTCCACTCAGACGGACTATCTCATGTCCGAATCCGGGACTTTCCAGTTCAGCTGGAAGCCTTTGTCGTAGACTTCGTAGAGCACCTTCATCACGTAATGATTCCCTCCTTCCTGATACAGCTCCAGGTACTTCCTGTAAAGCTTCAGGGCTGTGCATGAGTCCTCCGTGCTGTCGTGGGTTTCTCCCTGGATGTTGAGGCCTGTGGACATGAAAAAAAGGTCAGGAATGATTAAAATGAAAGTGTTCAGCTTCAGATTACAGTGTGGATATGAGGAATTGACACGTACGCTTTAGTGCATGAACTCAAAAAAGCCTCTAAATACTTTGTTGTTCAGATTTAATTCCAAGATGAGTTTGATGACAACTAAAACATCATGAACTATACTGACTTCGGTAATATGAGCGGATTATCCAGTTTACATATTTGGATCCTAATCCCTCTCACTGTAATAATGTGATTTAATTCGATTAAAGACTCATATTTGGATTATTTGGATTTGATTTTGTTTTTTTTGTTTCTACTAACTTACCAAGAAAATACCAAGCAAGGAATTTCAGAGAAATCATCCTCTTGTAGGGCAATCGGAAGAGGTGCACGGTGTCGATAACTTGATCTTTGGGAACCTTAAGAAACAGAAAATAAAAAACATTAAAATCAAAGCACATCTATAAAAAAATCACATCTTTAAACTATATGAACTAATTTGAAATTTAAAACTGATGAAATAACGTACCACTAAATTAATGACACGAAAGTCATTCTGCAGGCCGTGGCCGACGAAGCGAACTCCTGCATCGATGAGGAAGCGTAGCTTCAGGTAGGTCGACTTCAGCGTGGTCACGTGCTTAGAGGATACTGTGGCATCCAGGTCTCCAGGTTCGATTCCAGAGTATTTTGTCAAATAGTCGACCACCTGGAAGAACAAATTGACAAGTTAGCGGGTGGATCCTTGAAACATTATATATTCATTCTTTTAGGTCATCGTGGTCTTTTCTCTCTGCAGCTTCTCACCTGCTCCTGAGTGGAGATGTAGTCATCGATGAAGGGGACCCCCTCGTTGGGCCCCTGACCCCTCACACAGGTGATCCTGGCCACAGACATCTGACTGGGCGTGATGGTCGATTTGGTGCCGTCACTATGCAGCACTGCTTCCTCCTGCAAACGCACACATTCAGGGGTCAAATTTGTTTTAAATACTTGAGTCAGATTAGCTGAACTACTGAAAATATGTATTAGGAATATTTAAAATTGTTTTCGATCCTATATTATAGTAAATGATGGTATCATAGCCAGACTTACCTCACTGAGTTTTACAAACTCAGCGTCCAGCCCCACCAGGTCACCAGCCTGCGGCATCTCACTGACTGTGAGTGGGATGAAAGTGGCGTCTGTCTTGCTCTGCTTCTGAGTCCGATATAAGTCGGATTTGACTTCAGACTGATTGTGCTGAAACTCACTGCGGAGGTCGTATTTGGTGTGGTAGTTTCTCTTGGCGTAACACAGGATGGCTGGCACTTTCCAGCTCACATCAAACTGTGCAGCCTCAGTCTGAAAACAAAAGGAGAACATTTTTAAATGACTGCACACATTAAAGTTAGCATGAATAAACAAGCAGGAATCTTATCTAGGATCCTTACCTGCTCAATCGGCTCAATGAGGAAGTCATTGAAGAGGTACCACTGCTGGCGAGAGACTCCCTGAAATAATAAAATCATTTTGAATGTTAAAAATGAAACTTTTTGTAGTCAGCAGATGTCAAATTTTCTTATCTAAGCGTCACTCACCTCTTTTCTTTGATGGTAGGTCTCACCCACTTTGATGTGTGCGACCAGATTACCACCCGCGCCAGCGTCCAGGATGTGCGGCACCGTGACCACCAAGTCATACAGAGAAGCTCCCTCCGCCTGTTCAGCAGCACTTAACTAGTAACAGAAAGTGCAAATAATTGTAAGATAAACTTTTTTATTTCACAACAGTTGAGAAATTCATGTGTTACAGAAACAAAAACACTAAAACCAACCTATAGTTCAATATCTACAGATTAGTGTAATAATGTTTTAAAAATATTGCTCCTGGAAATATGGTTTTAATCTTGAAGTGAAATTTTAACTTGGTGATGAAAAGTTACTCAATTATTTCTTCAAGTGCAAAGATCAGCTGAAAATCTAAAGTCCTCACCTCCTCACCCTCAGGCCAGCTGCTGATCTCCAGTCTCTGACTTTTGCTGAGGGACATCTTGAGAGTGGCGGGGATCCACACGTGACGCTGATCCTGATCTGTCTTCTGCATGGATTTGTTGAAGGCGTACTATAAAAACAGAAACATGGGCAATCATGTAAATAATGAACAGATAAATCATTACTTTCTTTTAACTGTATTTAAACACAGTGAATCAGTGGCTTACCTCGGCCTGAACCTTCCAGAATTCAGCCTCTTTGCTGCTGTTCACCTCACAGTTTATCACCAAAACATCTGGGAGACATCGAATGTTGCGTGTCTGCACCTACAGTGTAACACAAAGAAATGATTACCCTGCACAACAGGTAACAACCAACCATAAATGAATTGTCATTATGAGTGAATGAAAGCTGTAACTCACTGTGGGCTGATACTTGTCACAGTTTCCACACCATGTGTGAGATCTCTGCTGCAGGCAGATGCTTTTCTTCAGGATCTCAGCAAAGTCGTGCTCCTTTATTCTTTCTCCTGAAGTGTCAAAGTACAATGAATATCAGTGTATACATCAAATCAAGCAGATATTTCCCTCTGCTCATTCAAAAACTAAATTAATTCAAACCATTATATAATCATTAATAGTTCAAGTTTCAAAGACAGAGTAATTCACAGTCACAGATATCCATGCTCTCAGTGCTCTCAGACTCACCTTGAGAGTTGGGGTAATGCATGTTGAACAGCAACATGAGGGAGGAGTAGACTGTTTCTATGCCACAGAGACACAGGCTGCGGTTCTCAACTTCAGAACAAAACAGCTCTCTAATGACAGAGTCGCCAGAGGAGCCCAGAGAACTGCAACACAAACACAAATCACAGTTTCAGAAACCAGAAGGAAAACTCTGCATTTATAAACAAACATAATGATAAGACTGGGACAGTGTCCAGTAAGAATGCAGGTCAACAACGATGTGTTTTACCTGCTCCTGGTCGTCCTGTAGGCCCGTGGATCCTCCTGCTCCTGTGTCTCCTGGAAGAGCTGGTAGAGGATGAAGTGATTCCATCTCTGGATTAAGCGACCTAGCTCGACTGTTCCTGTCGTCTCCTCACAGTTTGAGAGGATCAGGCCCATCTCTTTGGCTTCAAGGACGTTTCGAAGTGCTCTGAGGAAGTTGCTGGCCTTAAGGAAGAAGACATTAGAGGTTACTTTGGGCAGTCACAACAAAATGAGATTTCAAAGTAAGAGCCTTGCAATCCCCAACAGATTGAAAACAAAGAAAGAAAGAAACTTACCTGACATGGATCTCCTTGTGACAAATCCAACATGTGGAAGAGGAAGCCGAGTTCACAAGCCAAACAAAACTCCTTGTGGCACAAATGATTCTGAACAAGGCAGCGAACTGGCTCCAGGAAGTATAACACCTAAGATGCAAACATAAAAGACCCATGGAACATTTGACAAATTGTCTCATATTAAAAATTAAATGTACACATTGTGAACCTTCAGCTTCTTACCTGGATCATGCAGTTACAGTAGGCGTTGGGAATCTGCGGCTCCAGGCCAGCAAACAACGTCCTGTTGTAATGTTTGAAGTCAAAATCTTCCCGTCCACGTTTAGAGTATTTAATTGTCACCTGAAGCACAACAAACACATCTTCGTCACATGTTTTGGAAATCAAAGCTTGTAGCAACACTCTAGAAATTGTTACATCTTAAAATTAACTGTATCTCTATGAAAACCAGGGTGAAACGTAGCAAGTCCAACCTTTCTGTACTTTTCGGGAACAGTGTGAAGGAGCGGCTCTTCATCACTCTCTGTTAGAGATTCAGGGATGTGGTTGTAATAAACAGGTGACCCTTCTTTATTTGCAGGGACCTGCAAACAACAAACAGGAAAAAAAACTTAAAATACACCACGTGGAGATGGGTTTAACTTTTTTTGTAAATTTATTACAATATTGTAAAAATTACAGTTTAAAACAGCAATAAGTTTTTTACATACCTGGTTACAGAGGCAGGCGGAAGGATTTTCCACATAACTGTTGAAGCCAACAGTTTCAATAGTTTGTGGGATTTCTGGGTCCATCCCAGGAGCCCACCTGTTGAAAAGAAACATGTTTTAGATGGAAACCTTTAATGGGAACTACGTGAGACTAACCATTTATATCAACTGGGGAAGACTCGACATTATCTTACAAACTTTTATTGAATCTGAAAACAATATTTATGAACGCTCTAATGCAAACTCTTCAGTCTCGTTAGTGATTGTGTTACCTTGAGCTGGGTGTAGCCTGGGCAGTGGGGATGGGAGAGCAGGGCTGCAGGTTATGATTCCAGGCCAGCTGAGGCTGTGCATCCACAACGCAGGGCTCTCTGGAGTAGACGTTAAACATAACGTCCCGAGTATCGGACCAGAGACGCACACATCCCCCCGAATCTCCAAAGGCTAAGGCTTGTTTGCTGGATGAGACCTCAAAACTTGTGAGAAAGTGGCCGTTTGTGTTGACGTGGAAAATATCCGCCATGTTGGCGAGGCCAGTGGGCTCACAGAACTGACACTCACCTGGAAAAAGACACAGAATGCAGGCAGTTTATAGCAAAGCCACAAATCACACAAAGAAATTGTGTGTCACATTTATTGGCCAAACATAGTAAGACTATGCTACAGAAAACTGGACTAAAGAATCCTGAAGCCAGCTTCATACCTGTCTGTGAGATGATTGCGAGCCGTGACGTGTAGGTAGGAAGGAAGCGCACGAAGAAAGGATCCACATGCACCCAAAGGGGGGTTGCAGCTCGCATCATGCGGAGGTCATACACCATCAGGAAACGTTCATTCAGCCCTCGGCTGGAGAACCCACTCACAGCCAAAAGGTTTCCGTGAACATCAAAGTCTGACAGGCCGCCAGGAAATGCGTCAAACTTTTGTGTCCTAAATGTGCGTAAGTCTCGAAGGGTCACCTGTTATCAGCAGAGGGTCAGTGTTAGAGAGATATAAACCAAACCTCATCAAACTGATCCAATCAGGTGATACTTACTTTGCCAGAAGGGTGCCCAAAGACGAAGAAACGATTGGTCTGACGCATTATTGTCACTCCAGGTGCCTCCACTCTGAACTGAAAGGACAATCAAGACAGCAGACAGTCAGACACTCGCTGTGAAGTCAGTTGTATGATGTGCCAGTGGTGTAAGCATAGATAGTTGTGGATTTTGATAAACATAAGCCTGGTGTCTTACTTTTTGAGTTTCTTGAAGTGTGTTCATGTCAATTTCAACCACATAGTTTTGTAATCCCCCCATGAGCAGCATGTTATCAGTCATGAGGAGACTGTGCATATCAGCTCCTTCTTCCATCCTGCAAAGCACCAAAAATGGCCATTAATTCAATAACATAAGGAATAATTTCACAGCTTCAGATCATCAACAGTCAATGTAACACTTACCGATAATCAAACATGACGAGGCCTCCACGAGTGTAACATCTGAGGTTGCACTCAGAAAGGAACAGCACGCCTGTGTCCAAACTCTGTATGTGTCTGATGGCATCAGTTGCGTGCACTTGGAAAGAAGAGTAGTGTGCCATCGTAGGTCCAAGGAAGGATTTTACATGACCCTAAGAGAAGGGCACAAATATTATTACAGAGTGCAACGTTTAAGGTGAATGTAGAAGAAACAAACTCTGCTGAAGCATCATTTTGGCTCTTACCGTGTAGTTTCCCATCCAGAGCATTTCCCGCTGCAGGTCAAAATGTGTTGCAGTGACGGGGATGCCAGCTTCTGAAACTTTACTGTGCAGCTCAGAAAAAATCCCCTTCCTTACGTGCACAGGCTCAGGAACGGTCACAGCCAGCTCCTGTGTGTACACTCCCACGTCTTGGTGGAGGTTTGGATTCAGATATGAGTTCATGGAGGGCTCCAGTCCCCCAGGAGTCCACTGAGGAGACCAGTGAGGAGTCCAGTGAAGAGAGTTCATAGTCCTATGATGGTTGGCCCAGTATTCACCTAATCTTGTGCTGAGAGCTTCAAAAATCTTCTTCAGCTAAATCAGCCTGCAGAGGAACTGGAACTTCTGTAAATAGTAGTACTTGCAGGTTTAATCCCAATCTCTTGAAATGCAGAAAACTGGAGTCCAGATCTAAAGTCTGATGGATAGAGCCACGTATTTAACCTCCACTGGGATTCAAGGCGGTCCTAAGAGTCGTTGACTGTCCCTGCATTAAACGTTAGGCTCACAGGTTTCAGGGTCTGAATCAAGGTGGGTGCGGCTGAGTTTACATGAATACAGGTGTGAATTCTTTGGGAGACGTGGGCATCGTGTCATCATTAAGCCCACATTAAGGTGTCAGAGGGGGGTCGACCCAGTTTTTGCCTGAGCGTATTGTTTCTGAATTGCACCAAGATAATGAGTTTGATCAGACTGGGAGGACCTCGTTTAGCACGCTTAATCCACACCTTGATTAACAGCCGTCGTCAACAGGTCGTCAAAAGCACCAAATTCCTTGATGTCCGAGATGCACCAGATGTTGAGTTTGATTCTTCTGAGCTTCTCCAACAAATTTGCTGCATGTTGGACAACAGTTATGTTACACATATTGTAACAAACTAACAATGATTTAATCAATTAAATGGTCCTTTAGCGTGACTGTTGTTAAAATTCACTGGATTAATGTCAGAGTTCAGTCTTGATCCTGTGTATCCAGGTAGTTGTTGTTCTGAAGTGGTGATCAAAAAGTTGTGGAAATGGATCCATATAGATGAAAAACATTATCATCAGTGGTGAATTCAACATTTCAGTAACAATTAAAATAAAAATTGACTGGATTAATCTCAGAGTTCAACATTGATTAAATGAAATTAAAGTTTTAAACTTTACAGGCTTTATTTTCTCATCCACTTAATGAAAAATACAACTTTTGGTTTAGTCCTAGCTGAAACCATATAATCCAAATTTGATGCTCTCATTGGTTGAGTCAGTTTAATTGAAGCTAATAGTTGACTGTTGATTAAAGATAGTTTCAGCTATTGTCTGTTATCTGTTTCAGTGGTATTGATTAACCTTGGAATGGTGATTGTTTGGTTTTAATTAACAAAGGACCATCAGCACTTATCCAAACTGCATTTGTGTGAATAAAATAAATGACAACCAACATTCAAAAACACAAAAATTAGCACTTTTATTGATTTCATCATGTTCCTGTTTCCATCAGTTTATTCAACAAACTAGCTATAACAAGTTTATGATCTTACAATAAAGACACTTAAGTCATTTTCCTCAGCCTGTGCTTTTCTGGGTCAACTTCCTGTTTCATGTTTGACCCACTCACCTGTGTCACAGCAATAGAACATGAAAATTTAAGCTTTTTAACTTTTTTAGCAAAGAATTTAACTCAGGAAAATAAACCCTGCCTTAATTCAGCTTTTAACATGTTTAGTGTTACTAACAAAGAAAAGATCCACAGACATGATTTGGGCCGAAACAAAAGAAAAAGTCTTTTATGGGGCAGGCTTGTTGGAGACCAGGCGGGGCTCATTTATGATTCACACCTTGATACCAGCTTGAAACCTGTGACCCTAAAAACAAAGACAAGCTCAACGACTCTCAGGACCACACCAACCATAAAATTAAACAACAGTTTGTCCCAATTTTTGGAAAACATCTTTTGCTTCTGGAGTAAAATAAAACAAATACTATAAAGATTAGTTTGAGTTTCAAACACAATTTGTCTAAATGTTGAAAAAGCCTGAATATTTAAATACTGTTTAAGTCTTCTTTGATCTTTTATTTCACAGTCTGACTTACACTGCAGCTGCCATCTTGTTGCCCTCCAGGAAAAATATAATACATAAATTTGTATTACATGAACATTGCCAAGTCATTTACTGGCTAATAACTTATATTTATCAATTGCATTTAGTACATTTAGGACCTCTGAAGGGTAACATCCTCTAGTGTCTCAAAAACGTTTTTACTTGCTGGTTTGACACAACCTGAGCTGTGATCTGATGAATGTTAACATTCAGTTCAACCTTTATCCCATTTATCTACATTATATTTCATCCATATGCACAATGAAACAAATTGTTTATACATTTCTCATTTTACTCAGCTTTTCAATCAGGTCCCAATCAGATATTCTTTCATTGATGTTTTGAATATGAGAGAGGGATCGAAATAATAATGATCGAAAGGTTGCGCTCCCGCTCTGTCTCTCTGTTTCTGCTCATCAGGAATAATTCTGATCAGTTATGGAACAGCAAAACTGAGCTGAACTTGTCGATCTTGCATTCACTGTAATGTACGGTTATGTTGGTTGTTGCTGTAGTTTCCCTGCTTTGTTGTTCTCTTCTTGCATGTTTTTCCTCTGGCAGGTGATCCAGTTAATTTTAGTGTCTTTTCTCTCTGTTCCATCTATTTTCTTTCCATCTCCTTTGTGGAGCCTCTTCCCAACTTCTCTCGTCTTTCTCTTCCTTGTCCACCGATCTAAAACATGTTTCTTTTCAACAGGTGGGCTTCTGGGATGGACCCAGAAATCCCACAAACTATTGAAACTGTTGGCTTCAACAGTTTTGTGGAAAATCCTTCCGCCTGCCTCTGTAACCAGGTATGTAAAAAACTTGTTTCTCTTTTAAACTGTCATTTTTACAATATTGTAATAAATTTACAAAGAAAGTTAAACCCATCTCCACGTGGTGTATTTTACGTTTTTTTCCATGTTTGTTGTTTGCAGGTCCCTGCAAATAAAGAAGGGTCACCTGTTTATTACAACCACATCCCTGAATCTCTAACAGAGAGTGATGAAGAGCCGCTCCTTCACACTGTTCCCGAAAAGTACAGAAAGGTTGGACTTGTTATGTTTCACCCTGGTGTTCATAGAGATACAGTTAAATATGATATGTAACAATTTCTAGAGTGTTGCTACAAGCTTTGATTTCCAAAACATGTGACGAAGATGTGTTTGTTGTGCTTCAGGTGACAATTAAATACTCTAAACGTGGACGGGAAGATTTTGACTTCAAACATTACAACAGGACCTTGTTTGCTGGCCTGGAGCCGCAGATTCCCAACGCCTACTGTAACTGCATGATCCAGGTAAGAAGCTGAAGGTTCACAATGTGTACATTTAATTTTTAATATGAGACAATTTGTCAAATGTTCCATGGGTCTTTTATGTTTGCATCTTAGGTGTTATACTTCCTGGAGCCAGTTCGCTGCCTTGTTCAGAATCATTTGTGCCACAAGGAGTTTTGTTTGGCTTGTGAACTCGGCTTCCTCTTCCACATGTTGGATTTGTCACAAGGAGATCCATGTCAGGTAAGTTTCTTTCTTTCTTTGTTTTCAATCTGTTGGGGATTGCAAGGCTCTTACTTTGAAATCTCATTTTGTTGTGACTGCCCAAAGTAACCTCTAATGTCTTCTTCCTTAACAGTAGCATCCCCAGGCTTCTACCTTTCTACCTTTAAAACCCGGAGAGCAGCCAAATGGCTGGTAGGCTTTTAGCTAAGCTTTAGCTTCAGCCAAGTGGAAGCTAAATTGGCTAGTCATTCATATGTATATTAGGTTGTTACCTGGGAATTCTGGAGGGAGGGGAGTGGGGGTTTGAGTGGATTGAGGAATTTCCCTGCGAATCTTGTTGACTGTGCCGAGGATGGTGGTTTTCCGTCTAAGAAGTTTTTGCGCAAGTGAAAGCGATGTGAAAAAATTGTCCGTGGTAACATTTCTGCCCTTGTCTACTCCTCTAAGAGTCGTTGACTGTTCCTGCATTAAACGTTAGGCTCACAGGTTTCAGGGTCTGAATCAAGGTGAGTGCGGCTGAGTTTACATGAATACAGGTGTGAATTCTTTGGGAGACGTGGGCATCGTGTCATCATTAAGCCCACATTAAGGTGTCAGAGGGGGGTCGACCCAGTTTTTGCCTGAGCGTATTGTTTCTGAATTGCACCAAGATAATGAGTTTGATCAGACTGGGAGGACCTCGTTTAGCACGCTTAATCCACACCTTGATTAACAGCCGTCGTCAACAGGTCGTCAAAAGCACCAAATTCCTTGATGTCCGAGATGCACCAGATGTTGAGTTTGATTCTTCTGAGCTTCTCCAACAAATTTGCTGCATGTTGGACAACAGTTATGTTACACATATTGTAACAAACTAACCATGATTTAATCAATTAAATGGTCCTTTAGCGTGACTGTTGTTAAAATTCACTGGATTAATGTCAGAGTTCAGTCTTGATCCTGTGTATCCAGGTAGTTGTTGTTCTGAAGTGGTGATCAAAAAGTTGTGGAAATGGATCCATATAGATGAAAAACATTATCATCAGTGGTGAATTCAACATTTCAGTAACAATTAAAATAAAAATTGACTGGATTAATCTCAGAGTTCAACATTGATTAAATGAAATTAAAGCTTTAAACTTTACAGGCTTTATTTTCTCATCCACTTAATGAAAAATACAACTTTTGGTTTAGTCCTAGCTGAAACCATATAATCCAAATTTGATGCCCTCATTGGTTGAGTCAGTTTAATTGAAGCTAATAGTTGACTGTTGATTAAAGATAGTTTCAGCTATTGTCTGTTATCTGTTTCAGTGGTATTGATTAACCTTGGAATGGTGATTGTTTGGTTTTAATTAACAAAGGACCATCAGCACTTATCCAAACTGCATTTGTGTGAATAAAATAAATGACAACCAACATTCAAAAACACAAAAATGAGCACTTTTATTGATTTCATCATGTTCCTGTTTCCATCAGTTTATTCAACAAACTAGCTATAACAAGTTTATGATCTTACAATAAAGACACTTAAGTCATTTTCCTCAGCCTGTGCTTTTCTGGGTCAACTTCCTGTTTCATGTTTGACCCACTCACCTGTGTCACAGCAATAGAACATGAAAATTTAAGCTTTTTAACTTTTTTAGCAAAGAATTTAACTCAGGAAAATAAACCCTGCCTTAATTCAGCTTTTAACATGTTTAGTGTTACTAACAAAGAAAAGATCCACAGACATGATTTGGGCCGAAACAAAAGAAAAAGTCTTTTATGGGGCAGGCTTGTTGGAGACCAGGCGGGGCTCATTTATGATTCACACCTTGATACCAGCTTGAAACCTGTGACCCTAAAAACAAAGACAAGCTCAACGACTCTCAGGACCACACCAACCATAAAATTAAACAACAGTTTGTCCCAATTTTTGGAAAACATCTTTTGCTTCTGGAGTAAAATAAAACAAATACTATAAAGATTAGTTTGAGTTTCAAACACAATTTGTCTAAATGTTGAAAAAGCCTGAATATTTAAATACTGTTTAAGTCTTCTTTGATCTTTTATTTCACAGTCTGACTTACACTGCAGCTGCCATCTTGTTGCCCTCCAGGAAAAATAAAATACATAAATTTGTATTACATGAACATTGCCAAGTCATTTACTGGCTAATAACTTATATTTATCAATTACATTTAGTACATTTAGGACCTCTGAAGGGTAACATCCTCTAGTGTCTCAAAAATGTTTTTACTTGCTGGTTTGACACAACCTGAGCTGTGATCTGATGAATGTTAACATTCAGTTCAACCTTTGTCCCATTTATCTACATTATATTTCATCCATATGCACAATGAAACAAATTGTTTATACTTTTCTCATTTTACTCAGCTTTTCAATCAGGTCCCAATCAGATATTCTTTCATTGATGTTTTGAATATGAGAGAGGGATCGAAATAATAATGATCGAAAGGTTGCGCTCCCGCTCTGTCTCTCTGTTTCTGCTCATCAGGAATAATTCTGATCAGTTATGGAACAGCAAAACTGAGCTGAACTTGTCGATCTTGCATTCACTGTAATGTACGGTTATGTTGGTTGTTGCTGTAGTTTCCCTGCTTTGTTGTTCTCTTCTCGCATGTTTTTCCTCTGGCAGGTGATCCAGTTAATTTTAGTGTCTTTTCTCTCTGTTCCATCTATTTTCTTTCCATCTCCTTTGTGGAGCCTCTTCCCAACTTCTCTCGTCTATTGAAACTGTTGGCTTCAACAGTTTTGTGGAAAATCCTTCCGCCTGCCTCTGTAACCAGGTATGTAAAAAACTTGTTTCTCTTTTAAACTGTCATTTTTACAATATTGTAATAAATTTACAAAAAAAGTTAAACCCATCTCCACGTGGTGTATTTTAAGTTTTTTTCCCTGTTTGTTGTTTGCAGGTCCCTGCAAATAAAGAAGGGTCACCTGTTTATTACAACCACATCCCTGAATCTCTAACAGAGAGTGATGAAGAGCCGCTCCTTCACACTGTTCCCGAAAAGTACAGAAAGGTTGGACTTGTTATGTTTCACCCTGGTGTTCATAGAGATACAGTTAAATATGATATGTAACAATTTCTAGAGTGTTGCTACAAGCTTTGATTTCCAAAACATGTGACGAAGATGTGTTTGTTGTGCTTCAGGTGACAATTAAATACTCTAAACGTGGACAGGAAGATTTTGACTTCAAACATTACAACAGGACCTTGTTTGCTGGCCTGGAGCCGCAGATTCCCAACGCCTACTGTAACTGCATGATCCAGGTAAGAAGCTGAAGGTTCACAATGTGTACATTTAATTTTTAATATGAGACAATTTGTCAAATGTTCCATGGGTCTTTTATGTTTGCATCTTAGGTGTTATACTTCCTGGAGCCAGTTCGCTGCCTTGTTCAGAATCATTTGTGCCACAAGGAGTTTTGTTTGGCTTGTGAACTCGGCTTCCTCTTCCACATGTTGGATTTGTCACAAGGAGATCCATGTCAGGTAAGTTTCTTTCTTTCTTTGTTTTCAATCTGTTGGGGATTGCAAGGCTCTTACTTTGAAATCTCATTTTGTTGTGACTGCCCAAAGTAACCTCTAATGTCTTCTTCCTTAACAGTAGCATCCCCAGGCTTCTACCTTTCTACCTTTAAAACCCGGAGAGCAGCCAAATGGCTGGTAGGCTTTTAGCTAAGCTTTAGCTTCAGCCAAGTGGAAGCTAAATTGGCTAGTCATTCATATGTATATTAGGTTGTTACCTGGGAATTCTGGAGGGAGGGGAGTGGGGGTTTGAGTGGATTGAGGAATTTCCCTGCGAATCTTGTTGACTGTGCCGAGGATGGTGGTTTTCCGTCTAAGAAGTTTTTGCGCAAGTGAAAGCGATGTGAAAAAATTGTCCGTGGTAACATTTCTGCCCTTGTCTACTCCTCTAAGAGTCGTTGACTGTTCCTGCATTAAACGTTAGGCTCACAGGTTTCAGGGTCTGAATCAAGGTGAGTGCGGCTGAGTTTACATGAATACAGGTGTGAATTCTTTGGGAGACGTGGGCATCGTGTCATCATTAAGTCCACATTAAGGTGTCAGAGGGGGGTCGACCCAGTTTTTGCCTGAGCGTATTGTTTCTGAATTGCACCAAGATAATGAGTTTGATCAGACTGGGAGGACCTCGTTTAGCACGCTTAATCCACACCTTGATTAACAGCCGTCGTCAACAGGTCGTCAAAAGCACCAAATTCCTTGATGTCCGAGATGCACCAGATGTTGAGTTTGATTCTTCTGAGCTTCTCCAACAAATTTGCTGCATGTTGGACAACAGTTATGTTACACATATTGTAACAAACTAACCATGATTTAATCAATTAAATGGTCCTTTAGCGTGACTGTTGTTAAAATTCACTGGATTAATGTCAGAGTTCAGTCTTGATCCTGTGTATCCAGGTAGTTGTTGTTCTGAAGTGGTGATCAAAAAGTTGTGGAAATGGATCCATATAGATGAAAAACATTATCATCAGTGGTGAATTCAACATTTCAGTAACAATTAAAATAAAAATTGACTGGATTAATCTCAGAGTTCAACATTGATTAAATGAAATTAAAGTTTTAAACTTTACAGGCTTTATTTTCTCATCCACTTAATGAAAAATACAACTTTTGGTTTAGTCCTAGCTGAAACCATATAATCCAAATTTGATGCTCTCATTGGTTGAGTCAGTTTAATTGAAGCTAATAGTTGACTGTTGATTAAAGATAGTTTCAGCTATTGTCTGTTATCTGTTTCAGTGGTATTGATTAACCTTGGAATGGTGATTGTTTGGTTTTAATTAACAAAGGACCATCAGCACTTATCCAAACTGCATTTGTGTGAATAAAATAAATGACAACCAACATTCAAAAACACAAAAATGAGCACTTTTATTGATTTCATCATGTTCCTGTTTCCATCAGTTTATTCAACAAACTAGCTATAACAAGTTTATGATCTTACAATAAAGACACTTAAGTCATTTTCCTCAGCCTGTGCTTTTCTGGGTCAACTTCCTGTTTCATGTTTGACCCACTCACCTGTGTCACAGCAATAGAACATGAAAATTTAAGCTTTTTAACTTTTTTAGCAAAGAATTTAACTCAGGAAAATAAACCCTGCCTTAATTCAGCTTTTAACATGTTTAGTGTTACTAACAAAGAAAAGATCCACAGACATGATTTGGGCCGAAACAAAAGAAAAAGTCTTTTATGGGGCAGGCTTGTTGGAGACCAGGCGGGGCTCATTTATGATTCACACCTTGATACCAGCTTGAAACCTGTGACCCTAAAAACAAAGACAAGCTCAACGACTCTCAGGACCACACCAACCATAAAATTAAACAACAGTTTGTCCCAATTTTTGGAAAACATCTTTTGCTTCTGGAGTAAAATAAAACAAATACTATAAAGATTAGTTTGAGTTTCAAACACAATTTGTCTAAATGTTGAAAAAGCCTGAATATTTAAATACTGTTTAAGTCTTCTTTGATCTTTTATTTCACAGTCTGACTTACACTGCAGCTGCCATCTTGTTGCCCTCCAGGAAAAATAAAATACATAAATTTGTATTACATGAACATTGCCAAGTCATTTACTGGCTAATAACTTATATTTATCAATTACATTTAGTACATTTAGGACCTCTGAAGGGTAACATCCTCTAGTGTCTCAAAAACGTTTTTACTTGCTGGTTTGACACAACCTGAGCTGTGATCTGATGAATGTTAACATTCAGTTCAACCTTTATCCCATTTATCTACATTATATTTCATCCATATGCACAATGAAACAAATTGTTTATACATTTCTCATTTTACTCAGCTTTTCAATCAGGTCCCAATCAGATATTCTTTCATTGATGTTTTGAATATGAGAGAGGGATCGAAATAATAATGATCGAAAGGTTGCGCTCCCGCTCTGTCTCTCTGTTTCTGCTCATCAGGAATAATTCTGATCAGTTATGGAACAGCAAAACTGAGCTGAACTTGTCGATCTTGCATTCACTGTAATGTACGGTTATGTTGGTGGTTGCTGTAGTTTCCCTGCTTTGTTGTTCTCTTCTCGCATGTTTTTCCTCTGGCAGGTGATCCAGTTAATTTTAGTGTCTTTTCTCTCTGTTCCATCTATTTTCTTTCCATCTCCTTTGTGGAGCCTCTTCCCAACTTCTCTCGTCTTTCTCTTCCTTGTCCACCGATCTAAAACATGTTTCTTTTCAACAGGTGGGCTTCTGGGATGGACCCAGAAATCCCACAAACTATTGAAACTGTTGGCTTCAACAGTTTTGTGGAAAATCCTTCCGCCTGCCCCTGTAACCAGGTATGTAAAAAACTTGTTTCTCTTTTAAACTGTCATTTTTACAATATTGTAATAAATTTACAAAAAAAGTTAAACCCATCTCCACGTGGTGTATTTTAAGTTTTTTTCCCTGTTTGTTGTTTGCAGGTCCCTGCAAATAAAGAAGGGTCACCTGTTTATTACAACCACATCCCTGAATCTCTAACAGAGAGTGATGAAGAGCCGCTCCTTCACACTGTTCCCGAAAAGTACAGAAAGGTTGGACTTGTTATGTTTCACCCTGGTGTTCATAGAGATACAGTTAAATATGATATGTAACAATTTCTAGAGTGTTGCTACAAGCTTTGATTTCCAAAACATGTGACGAAGATGTGTTTGTTGTGCTTCAGGTGACAATTAAATACTCTAAACGTGGACAGGAAGATTTTGACTTCAAACATTACAACAGGACGTTGTTTGCTGGCCTGGAGCCGCAGATTCCCAACGCCTACTGTAACTGCATGATCCAGGTAAGAAGCTGAAGGTTCACAATGTGTACATTTAATTTTTAATATGAGACAATTTGTCAAATGTTCCATGGGTCTTTTATGTTTGCATCTTAGGTGTTATACTTCCTGGAGCCAGTTCGCTGCCTTGTTCAGAATCATTTGTGCTACAAGGAGTTTTGTTTGGCTTGTGAACTCGGCTTCCTCTTCCACATGTTGGATTTGTCACAAGGAGATCCATGTCAGGTAAGTTTCTTTCTTTCTTTCTTTCTTTGTTTTCAATCTGTTGGGGATTGCAAGGCTCTTACTTTGAAATCTCATTTTGTTGTAACTGCCCAAAGTAACCTCTAATGTCTTCTTCCTTAAAACAGTAGCATCCCCAGGCTTCTACCTTTCTACCTTTAAAACCCGGAGAGCAGCCAAATGGCTGGTAGGCTTTTAGCTAAGCTTTAGCTTCAGCCAAGTGGAAGCTAAATTGGCTAGTCATTCATATGTATATTAGGTTGTTACCTGGGAATTCTGGAGGGAGGGGAGTGGGGGTTTGAGTGGATTGAGGAATTTCCCTGCGAATCTTGTTGACTGTGCCGAGGATGGTGGTTTTCCGTCTAAGAAGTTTTTGCGCAAGTGAAAGCGATGTGAAAAAATTGTCCATGGTAACATTTCTGCCCTTGTCTACTCCTCTAAGAGTCGTTGACTGTTCCTGCATTAAACGTTAGGCTCACAGGTTTCAGGGTCTGAATCAAGGTGAGTGCGGCTGAGTTACATGAATACAGGTGTGAATTCTTTGGGAGACGTGGGCATCGTGTCATCATTAAGCCCACATTAAGGTGTCAGAGGGGGGTCGACCCAGTTTGTGCCTGAGCGTATTGTTTCTGAATTGCACCAAGATAATGAGTTTGATCAGACTGGGAGGACCTCGTTTAGCACGCTTAATCCACACCTTGATTAACAGCCGTTGTCAACAGGTCGTCAAAAGCACCAAATTCCTTGATGTCCGAGATGCACCAGATGTTGAGTTTGATTCTACTGAGCTTCTCCAACAAATTTGCTGCATGTTGGACAACAGTTATGTTACACATATTGTAACAAACTAACCATGATTTAATCAATTAAATGGTCCTTTAGCGTGACTGTTGTTAAAATTCACTGGATTAATGTCAGAGTTCAGTCTTGATCCTGTGTATCCAGGTAGTTGTTGTTCTGAAGTGGTGATCAAAAAGTTGTGGAAATGGATCCATATAGATGAAAAACATTATCATCAGTGGTGAATTCAACATTTCAGTAGCAATTAAAATAAAAATTGACTGGATTAATCTCAGAGTTCAACATTGATTAAATGAAATTAAAGTTTTAAACTTTACAGGCTTTATTTTCTCATCCACTTAATGAAAAATACAACTTTTGGTTTAGTCCTAGCTGAAACCATATAATCCAAATTTGATGCTCTCATTGGTTGAGTCAGTTTAATTGAAGCTAATAGTTGACTGTTGATTAAAGATAGTTTCAGCTATTGTCTGTTATCTGTTTCAGTGGTATTGATTAACCTTGGAATGGTGATTGTTTGGTTTTAATTAACAAAGGACCATCAGCACTTATCCAAACTGCATTTGTGTGAATAAAATAAATGACAACCAACATTCAAAAACACAAAAATGAGCACTTTTATTGATTTCATCATGTTCCTGTTTCCATCAGTTTATTCAACAAACTAGCTATAACAAGTTTATGATCTTACAATAAAGACACTTAAGTCATTTTCCTCAGCCTGTGCTTTTCTGGGTCAACTTCCTGTTTCATGTTTGACCCACTCACCTGTGTCACAGCAATAGAACATGAAAATTTAAGCTTTTTAACTTTTTTAGCAAAGAATTTAACTCAGGAAAATAAACCCTGCCTTAATTCAGCTTTTAACATGTTTAGTGTTACTAACAAAGAAAAGATCCACAGACATGATTTGGGCCGAAACAAAAGAAAAAGTCTTTTATGGGGCAGGCTTGTTGGAGACCAGGCAGGGCTCATTTATGATTCACACCTTGATACCAGCTTGAAACCTGTGACCCTAAAAACAAAGACAAGCTCAACGACTCTCAGGACCACACCAACCATAAAATTAAACAACAGTTTGTCCCAATTTTTGGAAAACATCTTTTGCTTCTGGAGTAAAATAAAACAAATACTATAAAGATTAGTTTGAGTTTCAAACACAATTTGTCTAAATGTTGAAAAAGCCTGAATATTTAAATACTGTTTAAGTCTTCTTTGATCTTTTATTTCACAGTCTGACTTACACTGCAGCTGCCATCTTGTTGCCCTCCAGGAAAAATAAAATACATAAATTTGTATTACATGAACATTGCCAAGTCATTTACTGGCTAATAACTTATATTTATCAATTACATTTAGTACATTTAGGACCTCTGAAGGGTAACATCCTCTAGTGTCTCAAAAACGTTTTTACTTGCTGGTTTGACACAACCTGAGCTGTGATCTGATGAATGTTAACATTCAGTTCAACCTTTATCCCATTTATCTACATTATATTTCATCCATATGCACAATGAAACAAATTGTTTATACATTTCTCATTTTACTCAGCTTTTCAATCAGGTCCCAATCAGATATTCTTTCATTGATGTTTTGAATATGAGAGAGGGATCGAAATAATAATGATCGAAAGGTTGCGCTCCCGCTCTGTCTCTCTGTTTCTGCTCATCAGGAATAATTCTGATCAGTTATGGAACAGCAAAACTGAGCTGAACTTGTCGATCTTGCATTCACTGTAATGTACGGTTATGTTGGTGGTTGCTGTAGTTTCCCTGCTTTGTTGTTCTCTTCTCGCATGTTTTTCCTCTGGCAGGTGATCCAGTTAATTTTAGTGTCTTTTCTCTCTGTTCCATCTATTTTCTTTCCATCTCCTTTGTGGAGCCTCTTCCCAACTTCTCTCGTCTTTCTCTTCCTTGTCCACCGATCTAAAACATGTTTCTTTTCAACAGGTGGGCTTCTGGGATGGACCCAGAAATCCCACAAACTATTGAAACTGTTGGCTTCAACAGTTTTGTGGAAAATCCTTCCGCCTGCCCCTGTAACCAGGTATGTAAAAAACTTGTTTCTCTTTTAAACTGTCATTTTTACAATATTGTAATAAATTTACAAAAAAAGTTAAACCCATCTCCACGTGGTGTATTTTAAGTTTTTTTCCCTGTTTGTTGTTTGCAGGTCCCTGCAAATAAAGAAGGGTCACCTGTTTATTACAACCACATCCCTGAATCTCTAACAGAGAGTGATGAAGAGCCGCTCCTTCACACTGTTCCCGAAAAGTACAGAAAGGTTGGACTTGTTATGTTTCACCCTGGTGTTCATAGAGATACAGTTAAATATGATATGTAACAATTTCTAGAGTGTTGCTACAAGCTTTGATTTCCAAAACATGTGACGAAGATGTGTTTGTTGTGCTTCAGGTGACAATTAAATACTCTAAACGTGGACGGGAAGATTTTGACTTCAAACATTACAACAGGACGTTGTTTGCTGGCCTGGAGCCGCAGATTCCCAACGCCTACTGTAACTGCATGATCCAGGTAAGAAGCTGAAGGTTCACAATGTGTACATTTAATTTTTAATATGAGACAATTTGTCAAATGTTCCATGGGTCTTTTATGTTTGCATCTTAGGTGTTATACTTCCTGGAGCCAGTTCGCTGCCTTGTTCAGAATCATTTGTGCCACAAGGAGTTTTGTTTGGCTTGTGAACTCGGCTTCCTCTTCCACATGTTGGATTTGTCACAAGGAGATCCATGTCAGGTAAGTTTCTTTCTTTCTTTGTTTTCAATCTGTTGGGGATTGCAAGGCTCTTACTTTGAAATCTCATTTTGTTGTGACTGCCCAAAGTAACCTCTAATGTCTTCTTCCTTAAGTAGCATCCCCAGGCTTCTACCTTTCTACCTTTAAAACCCGGAGAGCAGCCAAATGGCTGGTAGGCTTTTAGCTAAGCTTTAGCTTCAGCCAAGTGGAAGCTAAATTGGCTAGTCATTCATATGTATATTAGGTTGTTACCTGGGAATTCTGGAGGGAGGGGAGTGGGGGTTTGAGTGGATTGAGGAATTTCCCTGCGAATCTTGTTGACTGTGCCGAGGATGGTGGTTTTCCGTCTAAGAAGTTTTTGCGCAAGTGAAAGCGATGTGAAAAAATTGTCCGTGGTAACATTTCTGCCCTTGTCTACTCCTCTAAGAGTCGTTGACTGTTCCTGCATTAAACGTTAGGCTCACAGGTTTCAGGGTCTGAATCAAGGTGAGTGCGGCTGAGTTTACATGAATACAGGTGTGAATTCTTTGGGAGACGTGGGCATCGTGTCATCATTAAGCCCACATTAAGGTGTCAGAGGGGGGTCGACCCAGTTTTTGCCTGAGCGTATTGTTTCTGAATTGCACCAAGATAATGAGTTTGATCAGACTGGGAGGACCTCGTTTAGCACGCTTAATCCACACCTTGATTAACAGCCGTCGTCAACAGGTCGTCAAAAGCACCAAATTCCTTGATGTCCGAGATGCACCAGATGTTGAGTTTGATTCTTCTGAGCTTCTCCAACAAATTTGCTGCATGTTGGACAACAGTTATGTTACACATATTGTAACAAACTAACAATGATTTAATCAATTAAATGGTCCTTTAGCGTGACTGTTGTTAAAATTCACTGGATTAATGTCAGAGTTCAGTCTTGATCCTGTGTATCCAGGTAGTTGTTGTTCTGAAGTGGTGATCAAAAAGTTGTGGAAATGGATCCATATAGATGAAAAACATTATCATCAGTGGTGAATTCAACATTTCAGTAACAATTAAAATAAAAATTGACTGGATTAATCTCAGAGTTCAACATTGATTAAATGAAATTAAAGTTTTAAACTTTACAGGCTTTATTTTCTCATCCACTTAATGAAAAATACAACTTTTGGTTTAGTCCTAGCTGAAACCATATAATCCAAATTTGATGCCCTCATTGGTTGAGTCAGTTTAATTGAAGCTAATAGTTGACTGTTGATTAAAGATAGTTTCAGCTATTGTCTGTTATCTGTTTCAGTGGTATTGATTAACCTTGGAATGGTGATTGTTTGGTTTTAATTAACAAAGGACCATCAGCACTTATCCAAACTGCATTTGTGTGAATAAAATAAATGACAACCAACATTCAAAAACACAAAAATGAGCACTTTTATTGATTTCATCATGTTCCTGTTTCCATCAGTTTATTCAACAAACTAGCTATAACAAGTTTATGATCTTACAATAAAGACACTTAAGTCATTTTCCTCAGCCTGTGCTTTTCTGGGTCAACTTCCTGTTTCATGTTTGACCCACTCACCTGTGTCACAGCAATAGAACATGAAAATTTAAGCTTTTTAACTTTTTTAGCAAAGAATTTAACTCAGGAAAATAAACCCTGCCTTAATTCAGCTTTTAACATGTTTAGTGTTACTAACAAAGAAAAGATCCACAGACATGATTTGGGCCGAAACAAAAGAAAAAGTCTTTTATGGGGCAGGCTTGTTGGAGACCAGGCGGGGCTCATTTATGATTCACACCTTGATACCAGCTTGAAACCTGTGACCCTAAAAACAAAGACAAGCTCAACGACTCTCAGGACCACACCAACCATAAAATTAAACAACAGTTTGTCCCAATTTTTGGAAAACATCTTTTGCTTCTGGAGTAAAATAAAACAAATACTATAAAGATTAGTTTGAGTTTCAAACACAATTTGTCTAAATGTTGAAAAAGCCTGAATATTTAAATACTGTTTAAGTCTTCTTTGATCTTTTATTTCACAGTCTGACTTACACTGCAGCTGCCATCTTGTTGCCCTCCAGGAAAAATAAAATACATAAATTTGTATTACATGAACATTGCCAAGTCATTTACTGGCTAATAACTTATATTTATCAATTACATTTAGTACATTTAGGACCTCTGAAGGGTAACATCCTCTAGTGTCTCAAAAATGTTTTTACTTGCTGGTTTGACACAACCTGAGCTGTGATCTGATGAATGTTAACATTCAGTTCAACCTTTATCCCATTTATCTACATTATATTTCATCCATATGCACAATGAAACAAATTGTTTATACATTTCTCATTTTACTCAGCTTTTCAATCAGGTCCCAATCAGATATTCTTTCATTGATGTTTTGAATATGAGAGAGGGATCGAAATAATAATGATCGAAAGGTTGCGCTCCCGCTCTGTCTCTCTGTTTCTGCTCATCAGGAATAATTCTGATCAGTTATGGAACAGCAAAACTGAGCTGAACTTGTCGATCTTGCATTCACTGTAATGTACGGTTATGTTGGTGGTTGCTGTAGTTTCCCTGCTTTGTTGTTCTCTTCTCGCATGTTTTTCCTCTGGCAGGTGATCCAGTTAATTTTAGTGTCTTTTCTCTCTGTTCCATCTATTTTCTTTCCATCTCCTTTGTGGAGCCTCTTCCCAACTTCTCTCGTCTTTCTCTTCCTTGTCCACCGATCTAAAACATGTTTCTTTTCAACAGGTGGGCTTCTGGGATGGACCCAGAAATCCCACAAACTATTGAAACTGTTGGCTTCAACAGTTTTGTGGAAAATCCTTCCGCCTGCCCCTGTAACCAGGTATGTAAAAAACTTGTTTCTCTTTTAAACTGTCATTTTTACAATATTGTAATAAATTTACAAAAAAAGTTAAACCCATCTCCACGTGGTGTATTTTAAGTTTTTTTCCCTGTTTGTTGTTTGCAGGTCCCTGCAAATAAAGAAGGGTCACCTGTTTATTACAACCACATCCCTGAATCTCTAACAGAGAGTGATGAAGAGCCGCTCCTTCACACTGTTCCCGAAAAGTACAGAAAGGTTGGACTTGTTATGTTTCACCCTGGTGTTCATAGAGATACAGTTAAATATGATATGTAACAATTTCTAGAGTGTTGCTACAAGCTTTGATTTCCAAAACATGTGACGAAGATGTGTTTGTTGTGCTTCAGGTGACAATTAAATACTCTAAACGTGGACAGGAAGATTTTGACTTCAAACATTACAACAGGACGTTGTTTGCTGGCCTGGAGCCGCAGATTCCCAACGCCTACTGTAACTGCATGATCCAGGTAAGAAGCTGAAGGTTCACAATGTGTACATTTAATTTTTAATATGAGACAATTTGTCAAATGTTCCATGGGTCTTTTATGTTTGCATCTTAGGTGTTATACTTCCTGGAGCCAGTTCGCTGCCTTGTTCAGAATCATTTGTGCCACAAGGAGTTTTGTTTGGCTTGTGAACTCGGCTTCCTCTTCCACATGTTGGATTTGTCACAAGGAGATCCATGTCAGGTAAGTTTCTTTCTTTCTTTGTTTTCAATCTGTTGGGGATTGCAAGGCTCTTACTTTGAAATCTCATTTTGTTGTGACTGCCCAAAGTAACCTCTAATGTCTTCTTCCTTAACAGTAGCATCCCCAGGCTTCTACCTTTCTACCTTTAAAACCCGGAGAGCAGCCAAATGGCTGGTAGGCTTTTAGCTAAGCTTTAGCTTCAGCCAAGTGGAAGCTAAATTGGCTAGTCATTCATATGTATATTAGGTTGTTACCTGGGAATTCTGGAGGGAGGGGAGTGGGGGTTTGAGTGGATTGAGGAATTTCCCTGCGAATCTTGTTGACTGTGCCGAGGATGGTGGTTTTCCGTCTAAGAAGTTTTTGCGCAAGTGAAAGCGATGTGAAAAAATTGTCCGTGGTAACATTTCTGCCCTTGTCTACTCCTCTAAGAGTCGTTGACTGTTCCTGCATTAAACGTTAGGCTCACAGGTTTCAGGGTCTGAATCAAGGTGAGTGCGGCTGAGTTTACATGAATACAGGTGTGAATTCTTTGGGAGACGTGGGCATCGTGTCATCATTAAGCCCACATTAAGGTGTCAGAGGGGGGTCGACCCAGTTTTTGCCTGAGCATATTGTTTCTGAATTGCACCAAGATAATGAGTTTGATCAGACTGGGAGGACCTCGTTTAGCACGCTTAATCCACACCTTGATTAACAGCCGTCGTCAACAGGTCGTCAAAAGCACCAAATTCCTTGATGTCCGAGATGCACCAGATGTTGAGTTTGATTCTTCTGAGCTTCTCCAACAAATTTGCTGCATGTTGGACAACAGTTATGTTACACATATTGTAACAAACTAACCATGATTTAATCAATTAAATGGTCCTTTAGCGTGACTGTTGTTAAAATTCACTGGATTAATGTCAGAGTTCAGTCTTGATCCTGTGTATCCAGGTAGTTGTTGTTCTGAAGTGGTGATCAAAAAGTTGTGGAAATGGATCCATATAGATGAAAAACATTATCATCAGTGGTGAATTCAACATTTCAGTAGCAATTAAAATAAAAATTGACTGGATTAATCTCAGAGTTCAACATTGATTAAATGAAATTAAAGTTTTAAACTTTACAGGCTTTATTTTCTCATCCACTTAATGAAAAATACAACTTTTGGTTTAGTCCTAGCTGAAACCATATAATCCAAATTTGATGCTCTCATTGGTTGAGTCAGTTTAATTGAAGCTAATAGTTGACTGTTGATTAAAGATAGTTTCAGCTATTGTCTGTTATCTGTTTCAGTGGTATTGATTAACCTTGGAATGGTGATTGTTTGGTTTTAATTAACAAAGGACCATCAGCACTTATCCAAACTGCATTTGTGTGAATAAAATAAATGACAACCAACATTCAAAAACACAAAAATGAGCACTTTTATTGATTTCATCATGTTCCTGTTTCCATCAGTTTATTCAACAAACTAGCTATAACAAGTTTATGATCTTACAATAAAGACACTTAAGTCATTTTCCTCAGCCTGTGCTTTTCTGGGTCAACTTCCTGTTTCATGTTTGACCCACTCACCTGTGTCACAGCAATAGAACATGAAAATTTAAGCTTTTTAACTTTTTTAGCAAAGAATTTAACTCAGGAAAATAAACCCTGCCTTAATTCAGCTTTTAACATGTTTAGTGTTACTAACAAAGAAAAGATCCACAGACATGATTTGGGCCGAAACAAAAGAAAAAGTCTTTTATGGGGCAGGCTTGTTGGAGACCAGGCAGGGCTCATTTATGATTCACACCTTGATACCAGCTTGAAACCTGTGACCCTAAAAACAAAGACAAGCTCAACGACTCTCAGGACCACACCAACCATAAAATTAAACAACAGTTTGTCCCAATTTTTGGAAAACATCTTTTGCTTCTGGAGTAAAATAAAACAAATACTATAAAGATTAGTTTGAGTTTCAAACACAATTTGTCTAAATGTTGAAAAAGCCTGAATATTTAAATACTGTTTAAGTCTTCTTTGATCTTTTATTTCACAGTCTGACTTACACTGCAGCTGCCATCTTGTTGCCCTCCAGGAAAAATAAAATACATAAATTTGTATTACATGAACATTGCCAAGTCATTTACTGGCTAATAACTTATATTTATCAATTACATTTAGTACATTTAGGACCTCTGAAGGGTAACATCCTCTAGTGTCTCAAAAACGTTTTTACTTGCTGGTTTGACACAACCTGAGCTGTGATCTGATGAATGTTAACATTCAGTTCAACCTTTATCCCATTTATCTACATTATATTTCATCCATATGCACAATGAAACAAATTGTTTATACTTTTCTCATTTTACTCAGCTTTTCAATCAGGTCCCAATCAGATATTCTTTCATTGATGTTTTGAATATGAGAGAGGGATCGAAATAATAATGATCGAAAGGTTGCGCTCCCGCTCTGTCTCTCTGTTTCTGCTCATCAGGAATAATTCTGATCAGTTATGGAACAGCAAAACTGAGCTGAACTTGTCGATCTTGCATTCACTGTAATGTACGGTTATGTTGGTGGTTGCTGTAGTTTCCCTGCTTTGTTGTTCTCTTCTCGCATGTTTTTCCTCTGGCAGGTGATCCAGTTAATTTTAGTGTCTTTTCTCTCTGTTCCATCTATTTTCTTTCCATCTCCTTTGTGGAGCCTCTTCCCAACTTCTCTCGTCTTTCTCTTCCTTGTCCACCGATCTAAAACATGTTTCTTTTCAACAGGTGGGCTTCTGGGATGGACCCAGAAATCCCACAAACTATTGAAACTGTTGGCTTCAACAGTTTTGTGGAAAATCCTTCCGCCTGCCCCTGTAACCAGGTATGTAAAAAACTTGTTTCTCTTTTAAACTGTCATTTTTACAATATTGTAATAAATTTACAAAAAAAGTTAAACCCATCTCCACGTGGTGTATTTTAAGTTTTTTTCCCTGTTTGTTGTTTGCAGGTCCCTGCAAATAAAGAAGGGTCACCTGTTTATTACAACCACATCCCTGAATCTCTAACAGAGAGTGATGAAGAGCCGCTCCTTCACACTGTTCCCGAAAAGTACAGAAAGGTTGGACTTGTTATGTTTCACCCTGGTGTTCATAGAGATACAGTTAAATATGATATGTAACAATTTCTAGAGTGTTGCTACAAGCTTTGATTTCCAAAACATGTGACGAAGATGTGTTTGTTGTGCTTCAGGTGACAATTAAATACTCTAAACGTGGACGGGAAGATTTTGACTTCAAACATTACAACAGGACGTTGTTTGCTGGCCTGGAGCCGCAGATTCCCAACGCCTACTGTAACTGCATGATCCAGGTAAGAAGCTGAAGGTTCACAATGTGTACATTTAATTTTTAATATGAGACAATTTGTCAAATGTTCCATGGGTCTTTTATGTTTGCATCTTAGGTGTTATACTTCCTGGAGCCAGTTCGCTGCCTTGTTCAGAATCATTTGTGCCACAAGGAGTTTTGTTTGGCTTGTGAACTCGGCTTCCTCTTCCACATGTTGGATTTGTCACAAGGAGATCCATGTCAGGTAAGTTTCTTTCTTTCTTTCTTTCTTTGTTTTCAATCTGTTGGGGCTTGCAAGGCTCTTACTTTGAAATCTCATTTTGTTGTAACTGCCCAAAGTAACCTCTAATGTCTTCTTCCTTAACAGTAGCATCCCCAGGCTTCTACCTTTCTACCTTTAAAACCCGGAGAGCAGCCAAATGGCTGGTAGGCTTTTAGCTAAGCTTTAGCTTCAGCCAAGTGGAAGCTAAACTGGCTAGTCATTCATATGTATATTAGGTTGTTACCTGGGAATTCTGGAGGGAGGGGAGTGGGGGTTTGAGTGGATTGAGGAATTTCCCTGCGAATCTTGTTGACTGTGCCGAGGATCTCCGTGGATCGGGTTTCCTCCGAGGCGTGGGCACCTATAAGCAGAGTTTTGTCTTTACCCTATAAGATTCAAAATTATTCAAAGTAACACTCAGGTTCAGCAGGTTAGTTACAGCGCCGGGAGTAGCTTGGGAGAACAAGGAAACACAGACTGCTTCAGGTTGCTTTCCCAAAATCAACTCAAAGGTTTATTCATCAGACAACAGTTTATATAGAGGAAAAAGGTTCGTGTGTCAGCAGATTCTCAGTTCAAACCGGTACAGACCAAATAAGGAAGCGTCTTCCTGCCCTCTGAGCAAAGAAGTATCCTTTGTATAGTTTATCAGTTCAGCTACAATTTATGATTATCCCAGCAAAATACTCTCCTAGACATAGAATACAGAGTTCTTTCATTAGTGAATTCTGAAACAAACCACCTGGCCTTTAACAAGCTCTTTTCTAGGAGATAAAGAAGGGAGGATGGGAATAAGGAAGTGATCTCTGTGGTATTTTCGACCTTGGTACCAGCCTGTGATTCTTACACATTAATTCTTGGGTCACAGAGAAAGAGAAAAACAACTAGTAAATGGGCCTTATTGAGTAACAGTTTTCCTGTATAATATCACTATAAAACAATATCCTGTAAATGCTACCATGGTATCAAAATATCACAACAGTTCCCTCCTTTTATCATGAAATGATAACATAGTATAAAGACAGAATGTAATAACATAATCTAAAGACAAATCATAAACATAAAACAAATCATAAATGTAACTGGTCCTTCTTTGCTCGATCACTGCGGGTGGACTTGTCATCAAAGCGTAGGTGTTGCATGATGTCTTGGAAGCGGTTTCGTGCCATAGTTCCAATTATCTGTGGGTTTCCCAGGTTTGCTGACCAGCAGTCATTTAGAGATGGAACCCTGTTAACCCCCCACAAGATGACAATTGCAATAAATGCCATTAGTTCAGGGAGGTCCATGAACCAATGAACATGCTCCATGCACCACTCAGCAGGCCATTTGTAAATATGTGTACAAATGGTTGGTTTTTTGTACTGTTTTTATCAATAAATCTCAGCAACAAAGGACATACACCCATGTGTGTTGATTTCTCCCTAAGATGGCAAACTGAAACACTCCAAGTTGGTGACTTTTGGAGATTTGTTTCCCTGGATGATTGAGAATGCATCAAGATGAAACACAAAAGGAAGCTCACCGCTTTTAGCAGCTCCCCCACCCCCTCAATCACACACCCCCACTCCCCTCCCTCCAGAATTCCCAGGTAACAACCTAATATACATATGAATGACTAGGCAATTTAGCTTCCACTTGGCTGAAGCTAAAGCTTAGCTAAAAGCCTACCAGCCATTTGGCTGCTCTCCGGGTTTTAAAGGTAGAAAAGCCAAATGGCTGCTCTCCGGGAGTTTAAGTTAAGGCCAGCAACTTCCTCAGAGCACTTCGAAACGTACCTGAAGCCAAAGAGATGGGCCTGATCCTCTCAAACTGTGAGGAGACGATAGGAACAGTCGAGCTGGTGTTAGATTATAACTTAACTTCAAAAAAGACACTGGTCTGACCAACCAGTGAAGACACAACAAATTTAGTGGTAAAAAGAGTCAAATTGTGACATGTTTTCTGCTGATTGATTAATACAAGTGATTACTGAATGAAGGAAAATCCCATTTTTGGGCTTTTAAACATGATCTTAAGAATTTTAACATGTACCTGTGTTGTCCTGTCGACTTGGCGGGTCATGAGTGGATTATATGGTGAGAAAAAACAAAAAAGGGGGAGAGAAGGCTGACACAGGGCCTGGTCCCGTTGTTTCGCCCCTATCTGAATAACGCAGCCAAAATAACATCATTTTCCTGTTCGTTTGTTTTTGTTTTGTTTTTTCTCTTTATGTTTGATTACAGGCTGCTTTGTCGGCCCGGAAAGCCGAGGCTGACCCTGGACTCCTGCTCCCCCCCTACCATCTTTGCTCTCTCCTCTACCATCTTTAATGTGACCCTGACCAAATGCTACAGCAGCTGGACCCACAACAACAACCTGAAAATGTCAACAGTGCTGCAGGAAAACGATCTCATGCAGCGGAGACGGAGAGCGTTAAATCCAAGGCCCGTTTCACTACACGGGGGAGATTTCCAGACAGCTTCAGCTGACAGAGCTGTGACGAGACGCCCATTAAGCCCGGAGGAAAAGTGAGGCCAAGCAAGACAATGCTGACCTTAACAACTCTGCATTAAAACTGTGCAGGACAGTGACGGACCAACACGGATGATCGGGCAGCAAAAAGGGCGTGCCAGAGACAGGAGGAGTAACTGAGGTCAGGAGGCACCTCGGAATGAACAAAAGCACCAGGAGAAAATAAGCTGAAGGCACAGGTGTCGGGGCTCGGCCAGGAGCTGACCTCTGAGAAGAGCCGAACAGCAGAGCTGTAGAAGGCCGTGGAGCAAAGCAAGGGAAACATCAATGGACTTCAATCTGACTTGTACGGAAAAGACTCTGAGGTTTCTGCCCTCAGTAAGAGCTCAAGGCATCAGAGCAGGAACTGAGCATGGCTCAGAAGGAGCTGGCTGATAATCGAACCAATCAGGCTTGGAGTCCCAGAGACAGGACTTGAAATCAGGCCGGAGCTTGCTGGAGCAGGAGGTCGCAAAAACCTGACGAAAAAGCTCCAACAGCAGGAGCAAGCCCTGAAGGAGGTACAGAAGCAAAAGGGTCAAGTTAAGGAGGAGCGGAACAAGGAGAAGATGCAGGACACTGGAGAAAAGCACTGCCTCAATTGGGGCCAGAACCAGTATGGACAGAACTTTGAGCAGCAGCACCAACGGATGCAAACGGACTGAAAAGGAGGAGGGCAGGACCCCAGGGCACGCTTCAGGCCGTGGTTTACCCAGAACACCAGAACAGGAAAGTGATGAACACAAACACCCACACAAACACACACATCCACATGCACTGACTCAGAATGAAGTGAAACACACATATGCACTCGTTGATTGAGTGAGAAATGACACACACACACACGTGCACAAATCGAAATGCTGATTCAATTCACTGAGAAATGACACACACATTCACAAGCTTGTGCAATGAAGAATGCTTTCCTAACAAATGCTGCACACAAACATCCAAATACGGAGTCGGTTACAACAACAAGAACCCATTGATTGTTTATTGGTTAAATGCATTTCATGCCACCCAGAGGGCATTTGTGTAGATTTAGGGGACAAGGTCTAAAGTAGTTTGGTTGTGAAAACAATGTCTGTGCGTGATGTCTGTTTATGGCTTAAGGCCTCCACTGAATTGTTTACTGTGCTTCACACAGCCTGATAAGGAGCAGTGGTACAGAGTGAAAATGATGAATTAACGGGGTGAGTTTTATTTCGGAGAGAATATGAAAAGGTTGTGTTGATTTGACTCAGTTGTTTACGTTTCTGCCAAAGCAAAGCATTTGTGTGCAACCAGTGTCCACTATTGAATTAAGTCAATCCAACATGTTTTTGTCAGTGCAAAAAGGAGTTACGGTACCTGTATGCTTACACAACATTGTCCCGGGAGGGAGAAAAACTTTCTGGTGAAGTTTTGGTTGATCTTTGGGTTTTGTTTGACACTAGGTTGATTCTATCAGTGAGGTTTGGATTGTTCTCTTTCTCTAAGAGAGAGAAGGATGGTTTTATGCTTGGACATGTTTGCAATGGGCCCCAGTATTTGTTACTATATGAGTATTTTATTGTTTACGTTTGTTTTTGCTTTTGTTACAGTGCACTGAGATAAGAACATCAGAGAGGTGTGATCCACCAGTGATGATATTTTGGTATTTTGTGAGTTCCTGATTTAACAAATCAGCTCTTTAATCCAGGCCTGAGAGATTGAACTTTAAAGCGCTATAAAATATTCTTACTGAAAACAGTCGCAAAGTATTTTTCTCCATGATTATAATGGGCTTGGGAGAAATTCACTTATATGGGACACTGATCGAATGAGAAGTCCTGAGCTTAAAAGGATTGCAGCGAGTCAATCCAGTCCAAAAAAGGAAAAAACAAACAAGGAACTGTTTCCTTTAAAATGATGACGTCATCTTGCTGGTGATGGAGCCTCGAATAGGTTGCGCGTGAGACTCCATTATCAGCAATATCTGGTATGAATGTGTGTGGATGTATGCATGTGACTGGACTGTGACGGACTGACGACTAAAAGTTTTAACTGACTTGGTACTGAGACAAAAACGGTACTGGCTTTAGGATTAGTAGATGTCCACAGACAATTCACCCAGCCTGTAAAAGAAGGGTGGATGTTTTGTCTTGCTTTGTTTTGTTTTTGCAAGGACAGAGGGTTGACAGAGAATAAGGGGGGAGGCTGTAGCTTCACACGCGTGTGAACTGCAGACTTAACCCTTTGGTTGCTAAAGTGAAGAAAAGGTTTGATTCCACTCATGACTGAGCATGTTATTATTAACTATGGCGGGCCACTGTAAAGAGTCAATCAACTTTTATAGAGGTAAAAAAAAAAACTAAAAAAAACCCTCCATTGAGGTCTATGAATAACAGGGGAATGATAGACTTGCCACACTCAAAATGGAGATATGTAATGATAAACACTGGTCCCCGCCTTTTGGGTGCTTTCTTGAAATAGTCAGCAATTTAAAAGTAAGATAGAACCGACAGGGGCATGTGCTGAGGGGTGGTGCTGCACAAGAACAAGAGCAAGATAAAGAAAAATATTCTGTTTAGCTTTGAGAAATTCAAATTAAAATGTACCATTACACTCAGAGGATCAATATGAAGTTCGATATATGCTAATTTCGTATGAAGTACATGACTGGTGACTGTTCTGTCCTGAGCTTTTGTTTTTACAGCACCCGCTTGACCACACCAACAGTTTCTCACCTCCGAAAAGGAGTACTTGCAAAGAATAGAGAATGGGGAGGAATATCATCAAAACTGGGAAAGGTAAGCCCCAAAGGGGGTGATAACGACATAACTTTCACTTATGGTCAAATTCTTAAAATTTGGCCCCGAACTTGAAAAATTCTTCAAACATTTAGAGACAGAGTGGAGGTTTAGATAAACATAATGTCACAAACCACATAAGGATGGAGCACTTGAATCGATAAGATGGTGCATTGACACGCAGTAAAATGTGGATCATGTTGATTATGTTTATTCCAGTGTGCAGAGCAAGGTTATCATTATTAAAGAAAACAAATGAAATAAAGAAAACTAGAAGTGAAAAAACATTTGCGTTAACGGAAATAAAATCAAAACAAAAATGGAAAACTAACTAAAACTGTAATGAATGTTCACAAAACTAACTAAAATTGACTGGATTTATAGCAAAATGTGTTTAGTTTCATTGATGTGCGCGTGCCCTGCAATAGAAGTCAAGGCAGTACGTTAGTCGAGTCGTCTGTGTTGCTGCTCCGTCCATGCGCAGAATCATGTCAGGAAAAGTCGGGAGAAAGCGCCAGAGTCCAATTTGGGATTACTTTGAATATGACTATTTTTTAGATATAGCAAGTGTCTTGTAGTGGAAAGAGACACAATGTCCTCCTGAGGCCCAGGGAAAGAAGAAAAAAAAAAAAAGGAAAAGTATTTTCATTTTTTCTTTTTCTTTTTCTTTTTCTTTTTTCTTTAAGATAAATCAAATGTTGGGACGGTAAAAAAAAACACATTACAAAAACAAAATTGTTTTTAACTAATTTTATTTAAATTCTACAACATGTGCACTACAGTGCACAAGGGGAGTTCATTGATCACGAATGTGAAACTAACAACATTCAAGAGCTATTTAAGAAAATTAAAAGCTCCACTGAAATTTTTGTAAGCAGGATATTAAAACGTATTTATATAACAATATCATAAAAATGTAGATCAGGGATCAACTTAGTAGTCACTGACACTTCACTAGCTGTAAGCCATTGGTTCAGGAACAAGTGATTGCACTGGGCTTTCTATTTCACAAAAGTCAATTCATTTATGATATCTGAGGAAGTACTGTGATTTTTTATTTGGAGACACAAAGGAACATTTGGCACTTCCCACATCTCACATATGTTTTACTGTTGCACCCAACCATTCTACAACTGAAATGCTTTGGACTGTTAACCATTTCAGGCAAGTGGAGTGAACCATATTTTGTTACACTCTCATCTGATTGGGGCCTCCTTTTCTTGATTTTTGGAGAGAACTCTTCATTACTGGTATTATTCAGGTCTTGTTCACATGTTTGTCCCAGGTTTCTCAGCCAAGAGGAGCTTGAACTCCAGATACTGTGAGTTCTTTTCGCACATTGAGATCACTGATAACTTTTAGCAATGACGTGATCTTGTAGAAACAATTAGGTGTCATGGATTCAGCTATAAATGCGACTCTTATTTTTTACTTTACTGGAAAACATTTCTGCATTTTACCCATATTTTATTTTTAACTCAAAATCAAAAATTCCAGATTCTCCTACATGTTGGTTTTGGACCAGATAGGACGACAGATTTCAGGTGGCCCTGTGTTTTTCTCTATTAGATCTGCCACTGCATCTCGATAATCTTTGTGTGGCTCCTCCTGGGTTCTCACCCTCTCCTATCTGGCTCACATGACTCTCATCTTCTGAAGAATCTATGTCTGAATCTCGCTCAATTATTCTGTTAAGAATTCTCTCCGCCTTTGTTAAAGAGTTGTCTACTAGGAAAAAGTGAAATAAATATAAGTACAAAGTCCTGACGTGCACTAGAGTACACAGTAATAAATTAGTCATTTCCTCTGTGAAACTAAATAAGCTTAATTCTTAAAGACCCCTCAAATTATTTACTAGATGTTTATTTTTGAAAATTAATAAAAATCTGAGTTTAACAAAACATTTTAAATGTAAATATCAAGCTTACCTTTCTTTCTTCCAGAAAATGTGCTTGTGGGCATGCCAGCCATTTTGAAAAACAATTGGCAAGGCCACACCCCCACACATGTGATATAATTTTAAAGGTACTGTTGTCCTCTTTAAGAAACATCAGGACTTAGATGAGTGGCGAGTATGAGAGCTACAAGCAAAAACTAAATGTGTACTACAGTGCGCAAAAATGAAGTACTGGGTCATCAGGGGGTTATGAGGGACATTTATAAAACGAAAAATCCCACAAACCTTGAAGTGCACTTGAAAAGCTCACACAAGAAGGTTAACTTATCTTGAAGAGCTCATCAGGGGGAGCACACTCCCCCTCCTTGAAGAGCTCCCCCACTCAACCCGCATCCCAAGACAACAGGACTGGGACATCTAAATAACTGTGTGAGTCAATCGCCTTCAAAAAGTTTATCAATTCACTTGAACCAAAATTAGGCGCACCCGGTGCTGCAAGAGTTAATAGTCTCAATACCCAAGGATAAGCAGAAGAGCATGACTGATATGATGGAACTGGGATTTGGTTACACTTAATTTTTGCAAGACACTACTAAAACTATAACTGGCGCTAATCAAAACTAAGCTGAAAACTAACGATTTTCAGAAAATAAAAAAAACTAGACTAAACTAGCAAAGAATTGGTAAAAACTAATTACAACTGGTATAAAATTGAAAATCTGGAGTTGAAACTAAATAAAAATAAAAACTAATGAAGATTGCAAAACAATTAAAACCCTGGTGCAGAGATTGGCAAATCTGACCAGGAAACGTTATAAAATGGATTGTCGGAACAGTCAGCGTTAAAGTCACCTTTGACAGTCCAGACTAAGATGGCGTTGAACATCTTCAGGGCGGAAAAGGGTTGGTGTGACCAAGGTGTGGTTTGGCTTGTTGTATGTATATTTCGAGATCATATGGCTCTGGATGGACCAGTTACCAGGGCATGGAAGGAGGACAGACTCAGGGAGTTTAAGTCAATCAACCATGAATCCAGCTCACCAGATTCATCACTGAGCCCCACCGTCACTGGGGTCTGACAGGGTGGCGCTGCATACTCTTCCTTTAATGTCACTATTTTCAACCTGTTAATTAGAGTGCTTAACCATGAAGTAAACTACGTCCACAACAAGTCAATACAGCTGTAAAGGTGGCCAATTATCAATCTATTACCAATCAATAACAACAGATAGCTTATGTTTTATGCATGCTTTCAGTCAACCACACACCCAGAGGATCTCCAATCCCAGAAAATTCCTTCTCCTCATTTAAAACACCTGCAAAGCCAGGCTTCTACCTTTCTACCTATAAAACCCGAGAGCAGCCAAATGGCTGGTAGGCTTTTAGCTAAGCTTTAGCTTCAGCCAAGTGGAAGCTAAATTGGCTAGTCATTCATATGTATATTAGGTTGTTACCTGGGAATTCTGGAGGGAGGGGAGTGGGGGTGTGTGATTGAGGGCGTGGGGGAGCTGCTAAAAGCTGTGCACTTCCTTTTGTGTTTCATCTTGATGCATTCTCAATCATCCAGGGAAATAAATCTCCAAAAGTCACCAACTTGGAGTGTTTCAGTTTGCCATCTTAGGGAGAAATCAACACACATGGGTGGGTGTATGTCCTTTGTTGCTGAGATTTATTGATAAAAACAGTACAAAAAACCAACCATTTGTACACATATTTACAAATAATAATAAAAAGTAAGTGAGTTTACTGTTTACTTGTTATACCTCGCATTTCCAAGTGTGAGCCTTTGCATGCATGACGGAGAGAAAAGGACGCATTGACAAGAGGTTCCTCAGCTCAGGGCACTGCTGAGCCACCTTGGTTAAATAGGGGAAATATTTACAGGCCACATTGGAGCAAAGGAACGTAATATGTCCTGGGACGCTAGCTGCCAACTTCCTCTGGAGAAAAAGAGGGTAAGCAAAGATCTCCCCTTGAAACATGTCCAATGCAGCTAAGAGGACTCCGTGGCGACAAACAGCTATTTCCATGTACTTAACTTAACATCAATGGTACTAAGAGTAGCTGTAGATAATATTACATCTGTGGGATGATTATTGGTAATTTTTTCTCTAATGATAAAAATTTTATTTGTGAAGAAGTTCATGAAGTCATTACTAGTTAACGTTAAAGAGATGGTTGGCTCAAAAGAGCTCTGACTTTTTGTCAGCTATGCTAACAGGACCGTCCTTTCCCCAACAGAATCCGGTTCACAGTGATGAGCAAGCCTCCAGAGGAAGAGGAGCAGGAGAGGGAGTGTGAGGATGTGAGCGTGGCCTCCCTGAGGATCCCTGACATCCTTTAGAAACGGCGAGACATGACGGAGGAGCGTTTGAACGGTCAGCACGCACCAAAAAGATAACTACTTACTGATCAATCGGTAATCTGTGGCTGGTTTAAAAGAAGCTGCAGCAGGAGTTTGTGTAGTCTCAGCCGTGTTTCAGCTTTTAGTTCATGCTTAACATCAGGAGCTTGTCATCAGTGATGTAAACAAAGTAAACAAAGGTCAGCGATTAGCTAATGAACCTTCTAACGATGGCGTCAGTGAGCAAACAGACATCAGGTGCACCTGAATGCACGTGATGTCCTCTGCTTTTGCGGGTTCACAGATGTTTCTGCAAAAAGCCTGGAAGACAAAACTGAGACATGAACACACTGCAGGTCCGCCTCAGATTTAGACCTGCAGCCGTGTGTGTGTTTTAAACCTGTGAATAAAGAGGACTGTTCTGAAGTCTGGTGTGAGTCTGTGGCTCTGTAAATATAATTTATCATTCGTTCTGAGTTTCAGCAGCTTCACACTCTTCTGTAGTTTTGCGGTTTGTGCGTGGGAAATAAAACGTGCCTTAAATTTTATCTTTCCTGTACAAACATTTATATTTTGTGCTCTAACAAAGAGAACATGTGTCTGCAAGTGTGGCTTAGAAATAAATAAATAAATCATCATGTTTCTATTTTTGTCACTGGCTGTCATTTATGGATTTCAAATATTATTATTGTTATTTTATTTTTTGTGTTCACAAGTTTCCCCGTACTCACACGGGGCGTGTGAGTGTGTGTATGACGTTGAAAAAATAAACTCACTCACAAAACGGTGTCTAATTTATACTATATTAGGGGGAAAAGACAGTTTGGAAATTTATGACAAATATCTGTAAAATTCTTTTGGAAAGTCTAAACATTTTAAGTCAAGGAGTAAGATCTATGTATTTTATTTTCAAGGTTATAATGGAAAAATGTAGACATTTGAACTGCTAGTAGAAATAATTAGTAAATATAGTTTTATAGAACACCCACAAATTAAGGCTGACAACAAGCTACAAGCTCATCTGCTGCTCACTGCGAGAATAGTGTGCAGGGACCATCTACAAAGTGCAACACCCAAATATGTAAAACATGCATATTCAGCAATAACCATGGTGCCTTGTAGTGTTACCACTGCACTGGGGTTTTCAGACTAAAAAGTCTGAATTTTACCTCACTTTCCTTAGCCCGGCCCATGGCTTCAGCTGCAACATAAAAGTGACTGGGGAATTTCAAGATGTACATCATAGACCTTTCTTATGCTACAAACCGCAGGTCCTTTTAAAAGATGCCAAACGGCTCTTAAAGAATGAGGAAATTTTGAGAAAATGTCCTACAATCCTTTGGCATTCAATAAATCCATATTTTAAAACACCCCTGTGGAAACGTTAAGAGTTCACAGATTGTCCAGCAGGGGGCACCGTTACATTTAAATGTGATTTAGAGCGCTTCACCAATCAAAACGGAGTTTTTCCAAGCAGGTCGCTGCTGGGATCTGATCACCGCCTGACTGGGTCAGGCCATGTAATGTTTAAAAACCTGCCCTTCTTCAAGAGATGTTTTATCTACAATTATAGCAATCTATAATTTTTTTCTTTTCCTTTTTAATGACATCGGACCCATGATTTTATACGAGCGATCTTTATGACGCACATTTCCACGAAATTAAAGTTAAGCTATATATGTCTAAGTAAGTGACTCGCGGTCGTCTTTAAAGCTCCAGAAGCCACTTATCAGTAAAATTATTCTTGGTTTGGGTGGTGCTCCTTCCCCGTGTTTTGTTTGTTTTGGAGGCGACTGTTGTTGTGATTTGGCACTGAAAAAATAAAATAGAATTGAATTTAATGTAACAGCAAAAACAATCTACAAATCAGTTTTCCAGTAACTGCTGTTAAAATATTTGATGCTTCCAGGTCTTGGTTTGTTTAAAAAACGAGAAGTTTAGAGGGAAGATGTTTCTGTAGTAGATCAGCTAACACAACACACGTCTGAAACTTGAAAAGGAGTCCAACTAGACAGGGTACCCTTTTTGTTTTTTTCTGCATGAGGGAACAAAGGCAATGAAACTTCACTTTATTTAAATCACAACTAATTCTGACAAATCCAGACAAAAAGGTGGAGGGGCCAGATGTGATGTAATGTAGTTTTAGCTTATTGGTATTGACTAACTTCAGTGATCCATTGTGTTTGGAAATGCTCTCTGGTCACAGTTGCATTTGAATACATTTTTTCATACTTTAGCAGAACAAACTGTACTAAAACAGGAAAAGAAAAAATAGTTCTGCATTGAGATTTGTAAGAAATCATTTAAATTATTTTCCAGAAGTTACCTGGAAAATTAACAATGATAGCAGATTTCACAGAAGGATAGGGAAAAGACCAAACTAAAGTCATTGTTAGATGTAAATAGATTTCTCTGAACAGTCACAGAGTTTGGGTTATTCGATTTTAATCAAGATTGACAAGTATTCATGTACCGTAATTCCCGGACTACAGAGCGCACCTGATTAAAAGCCGCATGCTCTAATTTTAGAAAGAAAATCAATTTCATACTTGTACAGGCCGCACCGGATTTTAATTCACTTGTAATAAAAGATATTTACACAGAAATATTACATGTGAGGATTTTTAAAGTTTAATTTAATCCGTAAGGTAACATAAACGTTATGGTAACATACAAAAATACATACTGCAAATGCTTTTTTTCCTCGAACAGCGCCTGTAACACGGCTACCTTTAAGTATACGTACGTATCAGTAACACACAAATTACGTTTCTTATGGTTTTTTTACGGAACAGTGCACAAACAACATTAAAACATCTCTTAACAACCGGTAAAAATATATACCGTATATATACACTACTTATCAATTTTATTGGTCTACTGTTACCAGGCAAAATGTTTTTGGCCACATGAAAAAAAAAAAATGCATTAGCCGCATGTCAGTATAAGCCGCAGTGTTCACAAGTAGCGGCTTATGACCCGAAAACTACGGTACATTTCCCACTTCCCGGTATAAAAAAAGCATCTTACACGCTCAGGATGCGTTCGTTTACAGCAACAAAAATCTTTTTTATTTAATGTTTCAAAAAGATAAAATACAAACCAATTTTTTTGAAAACCTTTGACCTAAAAAGCCCAAATTTATTCATGACTAAAAATGATCAGTCACTGACTCAGTCTGTTTACAGATGCAGACATACCTGCATGAAAACTGTACACAAAGCAAACGAGTATAAAATGTGACACATCTGAAGAAAATAAGCAAGAGAATCTCCCGGTCACGGTGTTGCTCACAGCCCCATCACAGAGGGAAACACAGCAGCACCTGTGGAAGGAAGGAGAGTGCATTCAATCCATTCACAATGTCTCTCATTAACCCCTGTCATCTAAACTCACACGACGTCAAAATCAGTCTGCGTCTACTTCAGCGCAGTCTCGTACTTTTTGGGCTACCTTGACCATCTCCTGTGTCCGATTCCGGGACTTTCCAGTCCAGTTGGCGCCCTTTTTCATAGAGTCCCTTAAGGACCTTCCTCACTTCATCATTCCCGCCGCCATGACTCAGCTCCAGGTACTTCCTGTACAGCTGCAGGGCAGTGCGTGCATCCTCTATGCTGTCATGGGTTTCCCCCTGGATGTTGAGGTCTGTGGACATCAAGAAGAAAACAATCAGAAATGAGTTAAGGTAAACTGTTATCTTCAGATTTCAGAAGAGAATTACATTTATTGATAACGAGTGAAATAAAATGATTATCTTTATACATTTTTAAGTGTTTCAGCTTGAAATGTGTCTATAACCTTGACAGAAAGGTCTCCGACACTCATACATCAGTGTACTGTAATCTGCTACCATCTGGGATTTTTTTACACTGTGTGTATGTTGGAAGTTGTGATTTTATTTATTAATTTATTAATTTTTTGATTGGTTGGTTTAAGACTTCAAGATTTAAAGGAAAACTCACACATATTTGAATTAGTTAATTTAATTAAATAAAAAGTACAGGATTATTTTTTGAGGCATTCATCTGTATGTCTGAAGATCATTGAATGCAAAGACTTTAATGCTGTACATAGACGTGAGTTGCAGGTAAGGCTCATGGGCTTTTGTAGAAAATGCTAATGTCAGCTGGTCCCTTGCACCACGGCATCGCCAAATGTGTTAACTACTAACCTTTGTTTTTTGTACATTTTTTGATTTGTTTGTTTTTACAGTAAGCTCTATATTTTAACCTTGACTTACCGAGAAAATACCAGGCAAGAAATCTAAGAGAAATCATCCTCTTGCGGGGCAAATGGAAGAGATGGACAGTATCAACAACTTGATCTTTTGGAACCTTAAAAAACAAAAGAAAAACCTTAAAAATCACATCTAATCACTCTAAAAGTTGTGAGATGACTAAATTTGACTTTACTGAGCTCTAAATTATACACACTAGTTTATAGCAACAACATACCAGTAAGTTGATGACACGAAAATCTTTCTGTAGGCCGTGACCTACAAAGCGAACTCCTGTGTCAATGAGGAAGCGCAACTTTAGGTAGGTTGACTTCAGAGTGGTCAGATGCTTAGACGATATTTTGGCATCCAGGTCTCCAGGTTTGATGCCAGAGTATTGTGTCAAATAGTCGACCACCTGGAAGAACAAATTGACCAGTTAGCAGGTGGATCCTTTAAACATTATGTAATCATACTCTCTGCAGCTTCTCACCTGCTCCTGAGTGGAGATGTAGTCATCGATGAAGGGGACCCCCTCGTTGGGCCCCTGACCCCTCACACAGGTGATCCTGGCCACAGACATCTGACTGGGCTTAATGGTTGATTTGGTGCCATCACTGCGTAGCTCTGCTTCTTCCTGCAGACGCACACATTAAAGAGTTGGGTTTAATAACAACAAGATTACTTTAGAAAGACTCCAGGTTGTCAGTGGACTCGAACCCAGTACCTTTTCACGATAATACATCAGCTTTTTACTGCTTATGGGTAAAAAGCATTCCATTTAACACAGTCTAACCTAGGAGAGCACAGATTACTAACCTTATTAACTGGACACCTGGATTAGTTTCATGAGTTAACCATTATGACCAGTCTGTTGTGACAAAGAGCTCCCTGTAAATGTCTATAATATTTTTTTATCATGAAAGATTATGTCTTCCCACCTTCTTCTTCAATCGGCAGGCTTTAGGGGTCACCTCCATCTCACCCTACCCATAACACCCACCATGTCTTCCTTCACTACATCCATAAACCACCTCTGTGGCCTTCCTCTTTTCCACCAGGCTGTCCAATATATCCACCATCCCTCCTCTGCACATGTCCAAACCACCTCAGTCTTGCCTGTCTAACTTTGTCGTGGCTGAGCAGCCCCTCTGATGAACTCATTTCTAATCCTATTCTTTCTGTAACACTTTTTCCTCATAACCAGGTCATCAGCTACAGGTAATACTTAATATTTAGTGTTATAGATTTCAACCTGGAAGCAATTTTTTTTTTAGTTATTTGGTTTAACATAAGACGATACAAATCATAATCAGATCATGATTAAAAAGGGCCTGATGTCTCCAGGTCACTGTAAATTTCCATGTCATGGAGATTTGTGTAGACTTTATTGTCAGCTTTTCGCAGGTAAACAACTCCAAACAAAAACTTCAAAGAGTACACTGCGCTTTGAAGTCACACTGCTACAGGAAAAGCAGAAGTGGTTTAATCCCATGGATTCCTCTTTATTATCAAAGTGTTTACACTAACCACAAAACAATGTGACAAATATCTGGCAATTTCACTCCTTTGAAATCCCACACAATATATTATTTTCAGTTTCAAGTTAACACCAGTGCATTATGGTTAGAATAGTTCTCCTTTAAGATGGGGAATGTTGTAATGGAGTGGGTGGATAAAACTTGAATGGGTTTTGAATTAAATTCATCCAAAATCAGAAAAAAAATTCAAAGCCACACAAAGCAGAAGTATGCGGAATGAAGAGGAAGGATCTTTTAATACGGTAAAGCAAGCAACGACAACCCGATTAATGTGGTTACAAGTGTTTTACAGGGTAATGTATTCACACTAGGGCTGCCACAAACGATTATTTTGATAGTCGACTAGTCACCGATTATTTTTGCGATTAGTCGACTAATCAGATCATCATCCATTAGACGTAAAACTACAGCTTATTGCACCAGCAGCATCTGCTTTTATATAACTATCATTAGCTTACAGCTTTAAGTGTGTAAGGTCTGTGCTAACTAAAAATAAAGACAAGATGATAGTTTATTAAATTTTAATGAAATTTGCAGATTGTTTCGGTGAAGTTTAATAAACTCCTTGCTATCTAAAATATAACAGGACACTGGAGTATATTCTGGAGCATCTCACACTTCTGATAATCAGCTGTCTGCTTGAAGTTTATTCAGCTGTGTAAAAACTATAACTTTAATCTCAGACAAACTGATTTACTCAGGAACAAATAAAATACTAAAAAAAAAGCCAAACAATAACATTTTAAGTTATCTAAGTGACTCATATATATTTAACCTGAGTAGCGAAAGACGGCGGTGGGTTTGAAAACGATTTGCGGGGAGTCCGGTGTTCTCACAGCGCTAGTGAGCCTAGCCCCCGGCTCGCTAACGAGCTAGTGGGTAACAGACGTCTCTGAAAACGTCGGAGCGCTTTTGAAAATATGTGGTGTCCTGGTAAACTGAGCAGATATTTGAGGTTTACACAGCTACATTCTCACCTGAAAATATGTTAAACGTTTATTTTGTGACCCAGAAAGAATAATAAGAGTAATATTAAAACTAACTAGCTGCCGCCATTGTTGGAAACTGAGCTGGGCTGCGCTATGAATTCTGGGACACAGCTGCTGCTTCTTCTTCTTCTTCTTCTTCGGGGTTTAACGGTAGCTGACATCCTTGTACATGCAATGCTGCCATCTTCTGTTTCAGTCCGTTATTACACTCTTAAATCCTGCCACTTATTCCTCTTACAAAGCTTCAAACGACGCGTCGACTATTAAATCAGTCGTCGACGATTTTGATAGTCGACGTAATCGTGACTAGTCGACAAATCGTGGCAGCCCTACTTCACACAGTGGTATTGTGGTTAGAGTTACCTGATTGAGTGTTACAAACTCAGCGTCCAGCCCCACCAGATCACCAGCCTGCGGCATCTCACTGACCATGAGAGGGATAAAAGTGGCATGTGTCTTCCTCTGCTTCCGAGCCAGTGACGCCTCTGTGAGCAGCACGCTAGCATCTATGGGATTTTTAACTGAGGCAAACAGCAGAGCATGAGCAGTTAGATCAATAAAAAGAAAACCTTCAGATTTATTATGCTGAAACTTACTGCGGAGGTCGTATTTGGTGTGGTAGTTTCTCTTAGCGTAATACAGAATGGCTGGCACTTTCCAGCTCACATCAAACTGTGCAGCCTCAGTCTGAAAACAAAAACAATAAATCAACAGATAAAATAATAAATAGCTTTAGGTGACTGCACACGTTTACATTAGCAAAAATAAATAAGCAGTAAAATCCTTACTTTATCAATCGGTTCAATGAGGAAGTCATTGAAAAGGTACCACTGCTGGTGTGTGACTCCCTGAAATAATAAAATCATTTTAAATGTTAAAAATGTAACTTTTCAAAGTGAGTTTATCTCAGACTGCAATTTCTTATCTAAGACTAACGCACCTCTTTTCTTTGATGGTAGGTCTCACCCACTTTAATGTGTGCAACCAGATTACCACCCGTGCGAGCATCCAGGATGTGCGGCACCGTGACCACCAAGTCATACAGAGAAGCTCCCTCCGCCTCTTCAGCAGCACTTAACTAGTAACAGATAAAGTACGAGATAAAGAGAAGATAAACTTTTTTTTTTAACCACATGCTGTTACAGCAGCCAAAACAGTACACCCAATTTAAGATAAATAACCGTTAAAATAGAATATCTCAGTAACTCAAACTCTAATCTTTCTGTTTTTGTTTAAAAAAAACCAAAACAGAAAGGAGCACAAATGAACAGAAAAAAAAATGAAGTAAAATAAATACAGGGGTTAGAGATCTAAAACTCTTAAGTTAAAGACAATAATGGTTTAAAATTATCTAAAAATTGAAATAAAATATAGCTAAATGCTATATATAAAAAATAATAATATGGCAGCAGGTTATTCCAGAGATTTTCCCCTAATACTCTCCAGTTACTCCTGAAGTCCCCAGATGGGAGAGCAGGCCAGATGAGATATATAATGTTTTCAATGGTTTCTGAGACATCCCGGACTACACCCATTCACCTCAACTAACACTTTTGGTAATAACCATAGGTGACTTGGAGGTGCTTATACCAGCTGTTTCCCACTTGACTGCAAACCACACCAGTACATGCTAACAGTCTCACTCAGATGAAGCCCGCAGAACCAAAAAAAAGGGATGCTATTCTGAGCTTCCCAAAGCAGATACCCACCCCAGCTACATCTGCACTAATTCAGGTTTCTTCCACACCAGTGAGGGAACATTCCACATCCCAATGAACAGACAGTGATGCTTCGAGTCAACATATCCAAGCCCCTGTCTTTTCTTGATACCTTGATACCCAGGTCACACTGCACCTGAGCCCAGCGTCTCTCCCTGCATGTGGTGGGTCCATAGAGGGGCAGATCTGTTTACAGGTTTTGCCCCGCTCAGTGCCCGGCAATGTGGATTTTCTACATCTCTCTTAGTCTCTTATCCCTGCCCTGATAGCAGTTAGCCTTGGAACATGAAACAGATCCCTGGATCAAAGGGATGTGCAAATCCCTCTCTCATCAATAAGGTGTCAGTTTGTCAGGGGTTGTAAAAAAACTATATAAAAAGTTACATAATATATAATATAATGAAGTGTGTGTGTACAGTAAAACAAAATAAGAGATATAAATTTAACAAAGAAAGAATAAAGATGTCTTACTAAATGTAATGGGGAAAAAAGTGCAGCAAAGTTGCTCAATAAAACAATGTCTAAGTGTGGCCAGCAGATTTACTGCTCAGGGATACTGCAGTGAGTGGACAGGGAGGAAAATTACAGACTGAAATTATTTCAAATTATTGTTAGCTCAAGAAGCTCTAAAGGCCTCACCTCCTCGGTCTCAGACCACCTGCTGATCTCTAGTCCTTGACTTTTGCTGATGGACATCTTGAGAGTGGCGGGGATCCAGATGTGCCGCAGATCCTCTGTGCGAGTGTCAAAGGTGATGCCCTCCATACCGCAAATCTCCTCCCCACTGCACAAAGTTTAAAGTGTAAAGTTCAACAACATATTTAATCACAATTTAAGATAAAGAAGTGCAATTTCAACAGCACATTTCAGTTTTTCTCCATGATCAATGTAGAAAATTACAGAAAAAGATCTGATAGCTCAGTGCCAAAAGACTGTCCCATATTTGATGTTTCTTTTTTTCCTACTGAAACTTTTCTGTCATTTAATTGTTTATCCAATCCTCACTACTTTGGTGTAGTATGAATGGACACAGGGGAAGGTCTTTATCGGGAGGAAAAACTATAACACAACAAACACAGTTAAAAGTCCAATAATTTATACCTACCTTCATTTTTCCAAAGTTGTCTACCGGACCAGATTGGAGTCTTTGTCAAGCTCATTCTGGCCCAACTAAGGCCTCCAAACCTTATGTTTGACACCCCTAAGGCTTCTCAAAGTGCTCCTTCCAATGTACAGCTGTGTGTGTGTGTGTGTGTGTGTGTGTGTGTGTGTGTGTGTGTGTGTGTGTGTGTGTGTGTGTGTGTGTGTGTGTGTGTGTGTGTGAGAGACTATTTCTTTAAAATGAAAAGGGGTCTTACTCTACTTACTCTAAGCACCACTCAGTGGGCATGGGAGGTGGTTCTTTAGGTTTTGCTGGTTTCTCTTTCTGCTTGGCTTTATTGAAAGCATACTATAAAAAACATTCATATAATTAATAACAAGTTGAAGAAGACCATCTTGGTTTTAATTTTTATCTTTTTAATGACAGAATCAATGTCGCTTACCTCGGCCTGAACCTTCCAGAATTCAGCCTCTTTAGCACTGTTCACCTCACAGTTTATCACCAAAACATCTGGTAGACATCGAATGTTTCGTGTCTGCACCTACAGTGTAACACAAACACACTATCACTCTGCAGCATGGCTAACAATCTGTTATGTATTGACAATATGAGTGAATAAAAGCTGTAACTCACTGTGGGCTGATACTTCTCACAGTTTTCACACCATGCCTGAGTGCTCTGCTCCAGGCAGATGCTTTTCTTCAGGATCTCAGCAAAGTCATACTCCTTTATTGTTTTTTCTGAAAAATATCAGAGTCAAATGAATATACTGGTAACAGATATAGCCTACTGCTCACTCAACATTAAAACTACCCATCTGTAATGGAGGACATTCAAATATTTAAAGCTACAAATACAGAACAATAAAATATAGTAGCTCTGGAAAAGGATATACAGAGGAAGATAATTAAATTTCTAAATACAGGATTAAAAAAACATATATTGGAAACTGATAAGATAAAATTATCATTATTATTATTATTTTTAAATGTAAGCATATGATATATATATACACGTGTAAGAAAGAGGAGATATTATGAGTGTGAAATGCACACCTCAGTGCTCTCAAACTGACCTTGAGTGTTCTGCTCGGGGTAATGCATGGTGAAGAGCAGCGTGAGGGAGGAGCGGACCGTTTCTTTGCCACAGCGACACAAACTACTGTTCTCAACTTCACAACCAAACAGCTTTCCAATGACAGACTCACCAGAGGAGCCCAGACAACTGCAACACAAACACAGAGCAGTCACATTTGTTACGCAGATGTTATCTTTTAAACGGTTTCTACTTTTATAAACAAACTTAATAAGACTGGAAATATGTTCAGTAAGACTGCAGGGCTTTCTAGACTCAGAGCAGTTTTTGCTCTGTGAGTGACTAGCGGTGGGGAAAGAGTAAGGAATCCTGCAAATGATTCACTTTCTCTCAACAGAGGTACAAGTTCCTGTCAAGGTACTCGTCTGATCTTTTATACAGTCTCACGTAACAATAAACTGGATGTTAAATAAATCCAGGTGATATGAGGTGTTTTGTAATGTTACTGTCACTTAATTGTTAGATGTATGTAATTATGTCTGTAATTGTGATGCCTTTTTTGATGTGGTTGTCTTTATCGAACAATCACCACACTCAGAAAGAGAATTTCTCAAAGGATAATGACAACATAACAATTGAACTATTTCCAAGCATTGGTCCCCAGGCACAACACCCATATGTGTGTGCTTTGGCCAAGGCCACAGTGACGGGAAGTGTAAAGTAACCATGTTAAGGATGGAAGAAACACCAGCTCCAGAGGAAACCCACAGACCCAGGGCTCTTTCTCTAAGCAGCCTAGAACACATCCAGACTGATGTATTATACCTGCTGCTAGCACCTCTGTAGGCTTGCGGACCCTCCTGCTCCTGTGTCTCCTGGTGAAGCTGGGTGAGGATGAAACGATTCCAACTTTGGATTAAGCGACCAAGCCTAGCCTTCCCCGTTTGCTCGTCCGAGTCTGAGAGGATCAGGCCCAACGCCGAGGCTTCAGGGATGGTTCGAAATGCTCTGAGGAAGTTACTGGCCTTGAGGAAGATGATAGGAGATGGTACTTTGGGAAAGCTACATAATAAATTATTGTCCAGTTGCAAAGAAATGAGGATTCAATTTAAGGGTTCTGTATTTCCCAAGAGGCTGAATCGTTATTTCAGAGAAATGAATGAAAAAACTTACCTGACATGGATCTCCTCGTGACAAATCTAACATGTGAAAGAGGAAGCCGAGCTCACAGGCCAAACAAAACTCTTTCTGGCACAAATGATTCTGAACAAGGCAGCGAATCGGCTCCAGGAAATATAACACCTAAGACAAAAAACCAGAGAGCAACTCTTGATGATGTCTCATATCAAAAAAATAAATTTTTACCAAACACATTGTAAATCTTCAGTCTCTTACCTGGATCATGCAGTTACAGTAGGCATTGGGAATGTGTGGCTCCAGGCCAGCAAACAAGGTCCTGTTGTAATGTTTGAAGTCAAAGTCCTCCAATCCAAGTTTAGAGTATTTAATTGTGACCTGAAGCAGAACAAAGACATCTTCATCACGTGTTTTGGAAATCTAAATTTACAGTAAAACTTTATAGATTGTGATACGTCAACAATAAATCTCATCTCTATATGAGAACGAGAATGAAATAAAGTCCAACCTTTCTATACTTTTTGGGCACCATGTAAAGATGTGGCTCTTCATCACGTCCTATTGGTGACTCAGGGACCTGGTTGTAATTATCATAATCAGGCTCCACATCTTTAATCTTATAAGGAACCTGAAACCAAAACAGGGACCACAAAAAAATGTTAAATTATGTTAAAAACCATGTGTTTAACTGGTTTTCAACCTTAAAATAGAAGGATTGTTAGGATTTTGTGAAGAAGGACAATTAAAAATCTTTTTTCCCCATTTAAATTAGCATAACCAAGTTCTTCACATGCCTGGTTCCTGGGGCGGGTACGAGGATTTGCTGCGTAACCAATGAAGCCAACAGTTTTCATAGTGCGGAGGATTTCTGGGTCCACCGGAGGGGCTCGTCTGTTTAAAAAAAAAAGAAGAAAAAAACAAAAACCAAAAAAAAAAACCCCACACGTTTTAGATTGTAAAGCAGTTAAGGGGAAAAGGGGGAAGGGGCAGCTACAAGCCATGCTTCTCATTCTGAAGTGCCTTTAATAGTGAAACAGGAGTAAATTAATATATTCGTTCAAAAAAAAAAAAAAAACCAAAAAAAAACTGCATCACAAACTTTACAAAATCTGAACACGAAATCCAACCAATTTCAAGCCATAGTTTACATGTTTTAATTAGTGTCATAAAATATGGCGTGTCTCTGTCCCTTCACATAAAGTGTGTAATATATAGCTTCAAATACAGATGTCATCATTTTCATAGGTAATGTTATCAACTATGACTGCAGAGAAGAGAAATTAACCACTTCCAGATTGTCAAGTAATATGTTTATGGTATGAACAGTTATGTCATGCATGAGATCGTACATCTCCACTGATCCAGCTTCTCTTTCCTGGTTTGGTTTTACCATATAAATTCAGAAAAGCTTGAAAATGTTTGATATTTCTCCACACTGTTTAAAAACTTTTTTTCTTCTTTTTTTTTGGTAAAGAAAAACGATCCTTAAAAAACTGAAGTCAACAATGCTTTACTCTGTCTCTCAATTCTTTCCAACTTCCTTATTCTGTCTGTGGCATCCAGCCCCGAGCCCACAGGTTCCTGATGAAAATGTAAATTTCTTAAAAACACGTCATAAACCTATAGTTTAATTTTCCACCGAGGCTAAATAAATTCCTAAAACAGCTGGGAACTTAAAGTCTTGGCAATAGTGTATTTTTTGGAACCACTTTCTGCCTTTGATGTATTTCTTTGTATTTTGAGAAGTGTGACAGTGTAATGTGGAGTTCGTTTGAGATAAACTATAGTGACCCTGATGAACTTTTAAAGACAAAAACAGTTTGGTTTTCTATCCGAGTTACTTTCCAGAGTGTGTGTTTCAGTTCAGTTTTTGGTGACTTATTTGTTTTTAATTTAAGTACAACAGTTTTGTATATACTGTTAATAATTGTGTTACCTGGGGCTGGGTGTAGCCAGGGCAGTGGGCCAGTCTGACAGCAGAGGCTCAGTGCTCGTCAGCGGCATGGGGATCAGAGAGAGGGGCAGCAGGTCGTGATTCCAGTCCAGCTGAGGCAGTGTGTCCACGAGGCAGGGCAGGGCAAATTCCGTCTCCCGTGAGTAGTCGTTGAATGAAACTTCTGGAGCATCGGACCAAAGGTGCACACATCCCCCTGAATCCCCAAAGGCTAAGGCTTGTTTGCTTGTTGACACGTCAAAACTCATGAGCAACTGGCCCACTGTGTTGACGTGAAAAATATCTGCCATGTTGGCAAGGCCGGTGGGCTCACAGAACTGGCACTGACCTGGAAAAAGAGAGAATACAGGCGGTTATAATGAAGCTAAATGTACCATCCATCCACTCTCTTGCACTTTCAATTCAGGATCACGAGGCAGCGGGGCTGGAGCATATTCCAGCTATCATAGGATGACAGGCTGTCGGACTGTTGCAGGGCCAACACAGAGAGACATACAACCATTTGCACTCACATTCACACCTATGGTCAACTGAGAATCACCAGATAACCTAATGCCACTAACTGCATGTCTTTGAACTGCAGGAGGGAGCCACAGAGAATGCAAACTCTGGCCAGAAGGCGGATTCATATCCAGGACTAGCGCTAACCCCCACATAACCATGTTGCCCGGCTACATGTACCAGTTTTTGGAAGCATAAGAGACTGCGGTAAACTACTTATCAGATGTCAGTTTTGTTATTGACTTTCCTAATGATAATATATAAAAACTAAATGATGACTCCTATCATCAAAGTGTTCTGCTTTAGCTCTTAAAACCATACAAGACCAGAAAACTACAGTCATTGCATGAGGTCCTGTGCAACAGCTGGAAAGAGGAACAAACACATCAGGAATGCCACAACAGCTCTTGCTGGCCTCACTGTACAGCATTAAAATGAAAATAATTGTGTACATTGCTTGTGTCATGAGCACACTCTTCTATAGCACTAAGAGCTGGACAACATACTCCAGGTGGGAAAAAGACTCAACCCCTTTTCACTTATGATACCATAGTTACAAAGAGAAAAAAATACATTTGACTGTAATGACGAAATTTCGTCTTGGTATTTCTTGGTATTTCACTTGTGTTGACCAAACAAACCAAGGAAACTAACAAGCAATCAGACTAAAGAACTCTAAAATTGACTAGACTCTTTAGTTCATACCTGTCTGTGAGAGGATTGCAAGCCGTGACGTGTAGGTAGGAATGAAGCGCAAGAAGAGGGGATCCACATGCACCTGAAGGGGGGTTACAGCACGCATCATGCGGAGGTCATACACCATGAGGAAACGGTCACATGCCAACCCATTCAGGCCTCGGCTGGAGAATCCACATGCAGCCAGAAGGTTTCCGTGAACATCAAAGTCTGACAAGCTGCCAGAAAATGCGTCAAACTCATGCTCCATCTTAAAGGTACGCAAGTCACGAAGGGTCACCTGTTTTGAACGGAGGGTAAATGTGAGAGTCATGTAAAACAAACAAATATATTTTTTCAAAACTGATATAATCATATGAGACTTACTTTGCCAGAAGTGTGTCCACAGAAGAAGAAACGATTGGTCTGACGCATTATTGCCACTCCAGGTACCTCCACTGTGAACTGGAAGTACAACCAAAACAGCAGACAGTCAGACACTCGCTGTGAAGTGCTATGTTGTGCCAGTGGTCTATGCTTATATCAGGCTTGATAAATGCAAGCCTGATGTCTTACTTTTTGAGTTTCTTGGACTGTATTCAGGTCAACTTCAGCCACATAGTTTTGCAATCCACCCATGAGCAGCGTGTTGTTATCAGTCATGAGGAGGCTGTGCATATCAGCTCCTTCCTCCATCCTGCAAAGCACCAAAAATGGCCATTAATTCCATAACCGTAAAAATATTTTCATATCTCCATGTCATATACAATCACTATGAGCACAAAAACATAGAGGAAAAACACACCCCTATTTAAGATAGGTAGGATTCACAATAATATCTACTGACAGTGTTTCTTCTGTATTTTTGCAGAAAACTTCACCAGGACACTTAATGTTGTATTTTCTCTAATTTCTCACCAATATTGTGCAACATATCAACAATCAATGTAAAAGTAAACTCTTACGGATAATCAAACATGACGAGACCTCCACGAGTGTAACATCTCAGGTTGCATTTAGAGAGGACCAGCACGCCTGTTTCCAAACTCTGAATATGTCGGATGTCATCGGTTGCGTGGACTTGGAAAGAAGAGTAGCGTGCCATTGTTGGTCCAAAGAATGATGTTACATGACCCTTAATAGAACACAAAAAAGGAATATTACAAAGTGTAACGGCTGACGAAACGATCTGTCCTCCAATATAATTCTGGTTCTCACTCTGTGGTTTCCCATCCAGAGCATTTCCTCCTGCAGGTCAAAATGTGTTGCAGTGACAGGGATGCCAACTTCTGAAACTACACTGTGCAGCTCAGAAAAGATCCCCTCCATCAGGTGTACAGGCTCCGGGACGGTCACAGCCTGTCCCTCTGGGTATAGCTCCACACCCTGGAGTAGTTTTGGGTTTAGGTGTGGGTCCATGGAGGGTTCCAGGCCTGCATCTAGAGTTCCATGAAGGCTGGCTGAGTATTCACCCATCCCAGGGTCAAGACCGTCAAAGTTCATCATGGATTCAGTTAAATCAACCTAAAGAGAAACGCCAACGCATGTTAATAGTGACACCGGGGTCATGTTAAGGTGTTGGATTGGAACCAGTTTGTCTTTGTATTTTTGTTGCTGGGTCTGAAGTGCTCTAATGTTAGGATGTTAGGCTTGGAGAAGGTTCTTTCGAGTTTTTCCTTTTCCAAGACGGTAGTCTTGTTTTATTTCTTTTTGGTTAAAATCTGAGGTTGTTTCTTTGACTTAACACTGACTTAATATCCCATCATACTTTTAGAGTTGGAGAAGGAATTCGGATGAGAGGTGAAACATCTTAAAAAACCTAAGAAGAAGTCCAGTAGTCCTAAAAGCAGGCGCTACTACAATGACCTGGATTACTGAGAATCTGCAAAAACATCCTGCAGCTTTGATGCTAGCTTTGACGTAGCTTTAGAGTTCGCGTTTGTAAGCTAACAGGGGGAAAGACCCGAAAGACGATTCTCTGGTATCCATTTCTAAAACATAAATAGGGTAGATAATCTAAAAAGTAAAATAAAATATCTCACACACAAGAGTATTGTCTAATTCAGCCGTGTTTGAACGCTGTTTGTGTCCTGTATCTAAATTAGCTAATGTTAGCAGCGTTGTGGCTAACCTGAATTGTTCATGCTAAACTGTACGATACCTGTAATACTAAACAGGCCCACCCATTTCTTAAACTTAAAAATATACCGATTTAAGGTAATCACCTACCTAAGCCTGAACTGCAAAGGTGTCCATGCTCACACTTCATTCACAACAACAAACACACGGATACTGGAAAACGTTTCCGGGGCACCTCTGGTGCGTTTAGGAACCGCGCTGGAGCGTAGGCTTCCGTTGTTATGCCAGACGCACATTTCATTTTAAGAGTACAGTAGGCCTATTCATTAAGTCTTTAAGTTGATTTAGCTAGTCATTCAGTAAAACACTAGTAAATTATCTTATTAATCATAGTTCATAGTTTATGTTTTTCACTGACAAAAACACAAGCACATGAGATTTATAGGTCCTTTTGGAGTTGTTTTCAAACATCTCAGTTATCTTGACAGCTAACTTGACAGCGCTAAAAATATATATATTAATCTAATACTAACATCAATTATTCTCTTTGTATGGCTAGCTCTCTAACCCTAGCGCCGCATGATACGTGAATGCACCGTGAACTCCCGTGTGTGTTTGTGAGTTCCTGAGTTCGACTCAGGTCGGGTTCCTTTTATATAGAGTTTGCGTGTTTTCTTTGAGGGTACTCCGGCTTCTTCCCACGGTGATAAGACATCCAATTAGCGGGGTTAGACTAACTGATTGATTCTAAATTTCTCATAGCTGTGAATGTTGGGTTACTATGGTCACTATGGTAACTGCGAAAACGCTCCATCAGATTAAGGTATGCCAGAGTTCAAGGGAAATTTTAAAATTACGCATTGTTTATTTCATCATCAGAAAGGTGACAATTAAAAGGTTTTTTTTCTCTATACTCAAATTTCCATGCCATCATGGGTGTAATGACAATTCAGGCTAATTTTATATCATAAGGTCATGAACAAACATTAACAAACAAAGCCAGTCAAAGCCAGTAGCTGTATTGCATGAGGCATTTCTGGAAATATGAACATATTGAAGTCAATGAAAGTGTTAACATCATGTTTTGGTTGTTTTTCGTTGGGATTTGCCAGTGATTACTCATCCTGATAGTTTCAATTATCGTTTGCTATGTCAAATCAAATTTGCAATATTAAAAACAGCTAATAATAATTCAAAATATGGTATTTCTTTATCTACAGCTGGGATAAATGTGTAAATTATATTCAGTGAAATATATGTAACCTTGCTATTAAACATGGGCTGTTTCTAACATAAAAAGCAGAGTTTATAACACGATTTTCTTCAATGTAAAGATTAGTTTAAAATAATTCTTTAGCACTTCACTGATGGCCAGCCGTTCAGCGCACTTCGGGAAATAATCACGACCTTTTCCCCCAAGATGAGGTACTTTTCATCAATCCACTCTTATCTGTGTCCATCGACATAAAAATAATATTTTCCAAATGATGTCAAAAATTCCATATGATGAGGTTGGAGGCGGTGGATTTAGACTCATACACAGATGTTCACACATGGCTTGTATCAATTCGACTACGCAATGAATTAAAAATATGTCGCTTGTTTAAATTTAGGAATTAAAAACTATGCTACCTTGGGCTTAGAGAATATTAAAATTCAACAAATTCCCAAGTTTTAAATCTTTGTTTTAAACTTGGGAATCATCATGTTATCATGGTGACGCAACCCACAAAGCGTGTTCAGTGACACTAAAGACGTAGGGGAAAAGTGATAATTCGTGTCCACGGAAAAGCAATCATTTATTTAAAATAAATAAATAAATCTTGTCTCTTTGTAGGGTAATTGAGGTGATTAAAGAACTACTTGTGCTTCAAAAGTTCTTATTTCTTACGCTTATTTCTTATACTGCTTGTCAGGGACCAAGGCATAGGACACATGTGTTTAATTCAAAAATTGGATTTTATCTATCCAAAAATATGAAAAATAATTGACAAAGCCAAAACCTTAAATAGGCAGACCAATAAAAGAGGACAACTCAATAAACTAAACTCAAAATAACCACTAACAAAATCTCAAACAAAGATAAGAAAAACTGGTCACCTGAAATGACGCAAGGGAACTTCCTGGCTTAGCTAAATTATATGAAAGACAAGGGGAAAACAAAGTGGTTGCCATATAACCAATTAACACAAAACAATTAAACAAACTCCAAACACCCCCGAGGCAATGAAGCATGTGGTTTAGTCCAATGAGGCTGTCAGCGGTATTTCAGATCCCCCAGCCCTTTGCCAAACCTTTTGCCAAACCTTTTGCCAACTGGAAAGGAGAAACAGAACCCCCAGGTAACTCAGCCAAAGAAAGCTGCTGTACTATACCATAAAACAGAACTTTGGCCCTGCAGTGTTGACATGTGCGCAGTCCATATAAACCTTGGAAGGTGTGATGGAGAAAAATACATTTAATAAAGAAAAAATATATTGGACAATAAGTTAAATATATTTAAAGTATTGACTGCAGAGTAAACTAAAGTGAAGCAACTAGTGGTGAGTTGTGGAGCTTGCCATCACAGAAAGTGAATAGTGAAGTCGATCAGAAATCAACGTGGAGTGTTAAAAGAAATTATATATTTAAATAAATATGCATTTGTATCAAATTAAAGTGAAGATATTAAAATGAATGGCGCAGAAATAATCAAATGTGGCAGTTAATATAAACTGTTATGATGGAACCATGATGGCTCTTCTTTTTTACAGAAAGGTATCCGTGGTGTTTCACCTGCATGTGTCGATAAACTGTGGAAGTACGAGTTTATGATCCATCACTTGCAAACTCTGTGAAATGCAAGAACTCCCTCCGATTTTCTTTCTTTCTTTGTTTAAAAAAAATCATATTAAACTAAATATCTTTGAATCTTGGATTACTGCCTTGGTAAAACACCTGCACCTACCGGATGTGTTCCAATATTTTCTAATAAATAATTATTGCCATACAAATTATTTCTAAACGAAATATTTAGTGTGGATAATAAAAGTAATTGTTCGCTGCTACTGAAAATAACAAAGAGGACTGCACCATTTGATAACAGCACAAACCGACTATAAACGACCTGAGCAGGAGCTTTTTCTGGACTTTTATTCCTGGACAAAGTGTGATAAGAATTATGTGCATAATATGGTTTTCTCACAAGCCTAAAGTGAGGAGCTATAACGTTTATGCTTTTATTGGTCATGTCTTTGCCGTATTTTTGAGTGGTTCTCAAACCTTTTCTGGCATGTCCTCTCCCTCCCCCTACAGTTAAAAGTAATAATAATAATAATAATAATAATAATAATAATAATAATAATAATAATAATAATAACGGTCGCCTTGATTACACCAACACACTCTTGTTTATTTCCCCTATATCATAAGTTTAATCAGCTTGGTTTCAGTTTATATTCTCCCCCTGGTCGTGTCACAGTGAGTGCCTATAGCATCGCGTGGTTTAACTGCGCAGCCACAAGTTAGAAGTGATTAATCCCAGCAACAACTAGGACACACAGAAGTGGGACTGTGCGTGATCCAGGGGTTTACATAGCAGCGTATGTTGACGTTGTTCAGGGGGAAATCTCCCATAGCAGCGAGAACATCAAAGCAACAGAGAGTGTGTGAAAGAGATGGTTGACCCGCAATTTTCGGATCCTCTGTCGTGTTAATCTTTCTTGATTGGACAAAAACGCCATATATGTGTTTATCCTATCAGCTGAGGATGAGCTATTTGACAGAGGTAGGAGCTTAATGCATTTTTCTGCTAATCTGAAATAAAGTCTCTAACCAAAGCTTTTTAATTGACAAATAAACACATAGATGGTCAGTAAATGTAATAGCAGGACCAAATCATTAGTGTTTGTGTGTTTTCGCAATAACGTTGAACAGAAATGGGAAAGATAAAGGAAGTGTATATCTTATGTCTTCCCTGAACTTTTTCTTTCTCAGAAAAAAAACAGACTATTTGGTTTTTCTCTGGTAGTGAAGAGGGGCAGATCATGGACACAAACGGAAAGTTTGCCCAATAAGAACTCACCTCGTTATCGCTCTGAAATACAAAGGTTACTCTCACTTCCTCGCCAGATGTGAAACTTTGATTAGAAAGACTTTAGTTGGTGTCTTTTTCCTTGTAATCTTTCGCACATAATAAGTGAAAAATGTGGTCATTGTGAATGATTTGATATTACACGATTAAAGCGACCCATAAAGGGGAAGACATGAACATTGTCAGACTGAATAACATTGTTGCTAACCTGGATTTTTTCTTTTGTCTTTCTTTCATTGTATTGTATACGGCGCGGGACATCTTGGGCTCTTTAGCGTCATGGTTTAAAGCCCACAGCCTGCCGACCCGAGTATTTTTGCTAACCGTGTACCCATCTTCTGATAGCTGATGGCAGCAGCCTTATCTGAAACATGACAGTGAGTTCACTGTACTCAAATGGCCTCCACAGCCACCAGATCTAAGTCGAGATTCGGGATGATGGAGAATCACATCGTGGTTAAGCAGCCGCAACAACTATTTGATGCTATCACGCCGATATGAACCACAATCTCTGATAAATGTCACCTTCATCTTGAGGTTTGACACGAAGAATTAAGACTGTGCTTAAGGCACACAACGGAGGGCTCAACCAGGTCTTGTGCCAAAGAGTGACAGTCTGCAAATAAAAATAAAAATGACGTTGTTGTCCTATAACCTGTCAAACAAATGCCAAACACATCTCTCATGAATGATATCAAGCCATTTTTAATCAAAAAGAACATTCCTATCACCAGCCAGTTAGTTTTACATATTGTTTTTATTTATCTGGTAAAAAGTGAAATTGATGTTAAAATACTTCTTTCAAGAGAGATCCTGCCAAGAGGGCGGCAATATGGAATTCATATAAAGATATTTTATGTGCCCAAAAAGGCTTGGTTGATCATAAACCTAAAAAGTAGGTATTGTACAACAACGCAGTCACAAATAGCTAAACTTGCAAAACAGGTAACTTCTTTATTTTATATATAACATATATATTTAACATATATACATGGCATTTATTAACATGAGCAAAGATATTAGAAACAACAAAATCGCAAATCACTTTCAGCAGGCACAAGGCTGGTACGAGTGAGGCGTCCCCAGTTAAGTGACCGGTGAATGCAGTTTCCCCTTTGAGGGTAACAGCATGACTGTGCCCCGATGTGAAACTTTGATTAGAAAATGTTTAAGCGAGTTGGCCTTTTTCGCTTGTAGCCTTATCACAAACAGTAAAGCATGAAACTGTGGTGGCGCTGACTAATTTCATATGATGTGTAATTAGAGCAACTCAATAATTAAAAAAGGGAAAGACGTGGATTTTGCAAGCCGACGAATATCATTGTTATGATCGGAGTTTCGCATTCTTCCAATGAATTCGACCTGAATTACCTAATGCGTTTCCTGTCTTCCTGTTGCGTAGTTAATTGGCTCACACCTGAGAGGGAAGCCCTTGGGAAACCCTGCATTGAGTCACAAGTTAAAAGCATCCCTCGCGCTCTCATTCTCAAATCACACTCAGACGGGGCGAGTTCTTTTTAACAGACGATATTTAAGGTCCCAGCACCTCTCTCACAGAAAGGATCTCACAGCAGGAGGCAAATAACTAACCATGGCGCACTCTTTTACTTTTGCTGTTCTCTCTTTAATGTTTTTTTCCACCGCGTCTGCTGCTCCAGCCGGGCATCAAGAATCCTGCGTTGACGTACAGACCAGTTCGCTGGAACTTAATAAAATTGCTAGAAATGTATCTCTGGAGGTGAGTTGTTCAATTTTTTTCCCAAGCTATTTCTTAATTTCTCCTTTTTAACCACTAGTGGAGGGGAAAACAAACTTTTTACTGCGCATTTGGAATATGTTTTGCTCACTCAAACGCATGCTTAGACGATGCCAAACCAATAAACACATTTAAAAAGTCTAGTTTTAAAGTATGAAAGGTTTTTCTCACAGGAGATACATTACATTGTACCACGATGTGCTCATACCGACTGTTTCCAAATGTTCTGCAGGCACGAAAGGGATTAGTTACGAGGGAAGAGATACAATTTAGCACCTTACTTGTGTGGATGAACTCAAAAGACATGTGTGATCCTGGGACCCTCAAACAGGAATCTCTGGTAATATCACCTATAAGAATTATAAACTGTGACATGAATTTAATTGAACTGATATTGACATAAATCTGTGACTTCAAAATACGATATGTTATCTGATTAGGTGCGATTTCTAATCCTTTTTGTCTATTCTTCGTCCTTAGCCATGCTTTGGGAAGATCATCAAAGTCCTTGACCGTTACAGAAGTCTGGTGAGGAGGATTTCTGAATTTGAAAGGTGCTCAGAGTTTGCCAGCCAGGTGGTGCCAGTGATAAATAAGCTGCACACTGACGTGACGAAGTGCGCTGATTCGAAGGGAGAATGGGGAGCAGTGGTAAGTTTGGTCATCAAAGTATTTGCTTTTGACAACAGCACTGATACAGCATGCTTGATGATCGGTCTGATTCTGCAGGATCTAGCCGTCGGAGAAGTAACAATTCCGGAGTGGGAGAAGCCGTATCTGTGTCACTACATTCTGGACAGACTCTTCTCCTTCTCCATCTTCACCGCTCGCGTCCTTTCAGTTGGAGATCCGGCTCACCACACAGACGGGACAACTCAGAAATGCATGTAGAACCTCACAGTATTTTAAATACTCAATGTATTGAGCATCTTTTAAATTGATCACAGTGATCGCAGTTTGTAGTGCAGTTTTCTGTAGTTAATAATTTATCGATTTTAATGATCTTTCCGAAAGGTTTGATATATTTATTAAAGTTTTTATTTATTGTATTTATTGTTTTTATTCATAATAATCAATGAATACTTAATGTATTCACCACTGTATTTTTCATTCAAACTGTATACAATATTTATTATAATAAAAACTGCTACGCATGATAACGTGTTTTGACCCTTAAATTTATTTAGATATATATTATTTATCCTATGGCGATTGTTCTTTTTGCCCAAACGATCACAATAAATGCTTACTCATTCAGGAAATTTATGAAGTTACCTGCGCTGAGGTATCCCTCTTCTCATCGAATAATTTTGAATAATAATGTTATGGTGCTAAAAGGAAGCTGTGCTTTCCTAAAACATTCCTGCTGCACTACTTCCTGCATATTTCCTCCCAGTCAACGCCTCTGCTCAGACCTGTTTGTTTGCATTCAGATGATGCAACGCATGTACAGCGGTAATTCAAAGAAAGGGGAAAAGAGAGAGAATGTGACACGTTTTTAAGGGGAAGAGGAAGTATTAATGAGCGTAAAGGCACTATAGGCTGCTCAACAAGGAAGTCTCTCCTACTGTGAGTGGTTTGATATCCTGAAATTATTCCGCCTCCCTCGTGTCCCACCCACCTGCACTCTTTGTGAGTTCGAAACTCCATACTCTACAGTTTCCATCCACTGCTGGAGAGCACAACTTATTTTCCTGGCTCTCGGAGCACATGAGGAAATTATTTACCTATTGAGCACATTTGCAAAAACTGAAAAATGTTCAATAAGTAATCACGTCAAATATAACACACAAAGAAAAATAACAGATGTGAACCCACATACAGCATTTAAGGTGCTACACTAATCAGCAATAGATGCTTTTGATGTCTGTGGGTAGGATCAGTTTTTTTTTTTTTGTTTTTTTTTTTTTTAAATCACCTGCATGGTTTATTGTATGAGACGTGACGTTTACTCTGCAGAGGATTTGTGATGCAATCAGGAAGTTCAGAAATGTTACGATTAGTCACTCGAGAGATTTTGTAATTACGGTTATGATAATTTAAAAAAAATCCTGGGCGGTGTATTGAAGGGATTAGGTCAAAATTATTTCCTTTAAAAAAATCTTGAACCAAATACGACACAATATACTCATGGCAATCAGATGTAATCACATGATTTATATACAATAATGCAAGCTTTTCCTTTTGATAAAGCTTACAGACTGGGGAACTTCCAGTGATGCACTGAGCATTTCTTTCCTTTTCCCCTCATTCATCACGCATATTATTAACTCCTGTCTTCTCTCCCCCTAAGTCCATTGCTTTATGATAAAAATCTAAAATGTAAATGTTAAAAATTTCAGTCTGGATTGAAGAGCTGCCAATGTGACTCAAAATGTTTTGTTTTGTTTTTGTTTTTTGCTTTTGCGCACCAGTATCAAAACAGCAACTGTTTGAGTCTGTTATTTTGCAGAAACTGAAGATTTTCAGTTATTCCTTCCCACCTTTGGAAAGGACAGCTCAAGTTAATCAATAGGATTACTGCTGAAAAACAAAACAAAAACAAAACAAAAAAACTAGATGGCTGTGTAAAGATGTTTGACCATACTGGAACATATTGTACAGTCTTTTTTTATTTATTTAAACTCAAACAGCAGCTGTCAAAACAGCAGCTCATGATCCACTTTTTTTCTTTTTTTGTCCATACTGTGAGTGTGCTCTATTATGTTGCAAACACTTAAGCTGTTCAGTGTCCCTGATTCTGAAACGCTCGTCGTTTATGACAGGGGTCCCCAATCCCAGTCCACGAGGGCCGGTGTCCCTGCAGGTTTTAGATGTGTCCTTGATCCATCACAGCTGATTTAAATGGATAAATTACCTTCTCAACATGTCTTGAAGTTCTTCAGAGGCCTGGTAATGAACTAATCATGTGATTCAGGTGTGTTGACCCAGGGTGAGATCTAAAACCTGCAGGGACACCGGCCCTCGCGGACTAGGATTGGGGACCCCTGGTTTATGATTATGTCGATTGGTCAATCAGAGGATTCTTAGATTAGCCTTTATTGTCTCCCTTGGGAGAAATTCACCTTGGTCAAATGAGGCAAACATGTCATCTAAGAGATCAGACACATAGAAATCCTCATTACCACATGCAGCCACCCATTGCCATTTAATAATATGATTGATAATGGCACTATAGAAAATGTGGTTTGGTCAGTGGTTGTTGATCAGTGGTCATGAGAATTTGCATAATCATGATGAAGGAACTGACCACCCAGCCCATTGTTCCTTCAGTGGGCTGGTTTCAGTCACTATGCGAATGTACTGTTTTTAAGATTTGGGGAAACCTGCAGTCAGCTGAGACTGAAGAAGTCACTTGGATGAGTGACGAAACATTTCTGCCACTGAAAACGTTACGTCCACATGAATCAACTTTTGGAGAGTGGGGTTTCAACAATCCATTCAAATTTGGCTTACATTCACTGAGAATTTCAAGGTCAGCTTAATTTATTTATTTGTCAAAGATTTGAAAACAAAATATATTGTAAGACTTTTTTGCCAATATATACAGATATATAAAAAAAACAAAATGAATTTGTGATCAAAAACTTTATTCACCTGATATTTACTAAAAATGTAAGCAAATTTTACTAAACATTAAAATTAATGCTACACATTTACTATATCCACAAAAATAACAAATAAATATACTCAAAATTATGTCAGGTATATTAAAATAGGTTTCAACAGAGCAAATAACAAAAGCTTCTACTGTGTGCTTCTTTTTACTGCACTACAAACTCCTTAAAGTATATGTAAAAAGAACAAAGAAAACAAAATGAACATGTCCATAATACAATAATTCATTTACTACTATAAAAGTAAATACTGCCCAGAAAGGGACCTGTGTTGGCGGATATTTGTGCTCTCAGAGTGCTTCTTGTTTAATTGTGTGAAAAAAGTGTGACGCTTAAATTCATCAGAACATAGTGTACGGTAATCGTGTGGTCAATAGCAGTGACATCACTTCTCTTTTTATTTATTTATTTATTTAACAACATGCACATGCTACCGGGAAACAATATCCTCAGGATCCTCCAGCACTACCCCCCCCCCCCCCCCCCCCCCTTTTACTGTTAGAGGGACAATAACCAGGTGAACTCAGGTGTAGATACCAAGTGAGAGACACAGCATAGGTCAAATGATTTTTGCGAAGAGTAAGGGAAAATGACTAGGGATGGCCAACTCAGACTTGGCAAGGGAAAGCCAAGTCTGAGTTGGAAGGGGGAAGTGGTTTGAGTGCAGTGATGTAGTGAGTCAGAAGGAGATAAACACTGCAGCCAAAACAGAAAATCTCCAAGTGGTAATTGTTAGCATATATGTGAACAGTTTGGCCACACATTGCAGCAGAGACCATGATGTGGCCACCTGTAAATATAAGTAGTAGTAGTTTGTTTTTGTTTGTTTGTTTCTTGGGGGGGGGGGGGGGGGGTTCTGCCTGTCCTAAATATGGTGTTTGACTTGGACAAACTCAGACACATTGACAGTGCTGGGAGGTAGTCAGATACATATTATATTTGACTGTGTTGACCTTTCCTACTCTTTTTTACTATGTTAATACAATAAGAATAAAAGAAAACTGAGGGGTTTTTTGTGGTCTCAAATGATAAAAGTCACTGGGATTCAGTAAAGATGCATGCACAGACTGACATACCTTGGAGGAGGTATGGAGCCATATCTGACAATTTGGCCAATTATGAAACAAACATTTCCCCCCTCTGTGTGAAACTGAAAAATAATTCTAGCAGAAAATGACAAAACCTCCATTTCTCAGTATATTTCTTGGTGCTTCATTTTCCTTTCAGTGCTTTCCATCATATTCAACAAAATCTGCCAAGTTTGTGACTTTCTGTTGACTTGTAATTTTCACCGATGGGCATAGCATTAGAGAGGCTAACCTTCATTTTACTGCAATAAAAATCCTTCCCTTCACAACCATTGGGTGGAAGCCAGACTTTAGAAAAGTGCATGGTCATCCAAATATGGGACACTTAGAGAAGGACATCTGGTCACCTTAGCTCTGGCTTCAGTATTCAAGCCAGCGCCGCTGTTAGTTATTTGATCCATATTTCTTTGAGGACAATAAATGTCTTTACAAAATTTCAGTCTAGACCAAAGAAGAGGTTCCTTAGAGCTGCTTGCTTTTGGATAGAAATTCTCTTATTCTGAGCCCCTCTATGACTTCTCATTTACATCATCCCCTAAAATATACTGATAAATATACATTTTCCACTCAAAAAAGTTTGTCAGAACACCCTGAACATTCAGTCAGTGGTCATTAGGAATAACATGATTTGTGCTTTTTAATTGTTTTCACACAATGCTGGGAAGCAACCACATCAGAGTGACATAACAGGTAACAGCACTTCTGCTTTATTTCTCTTCAATCATTCTACTCATTCCCGCTCTCCAAGACGCTTCCCTTACTGCACCATCAGACTCATCAAATCAAGGTTGAATTTCCACACTTGAGTTTACAGCTCATTGTTAAGTACTAAGTGATTATAACCCATCAACTGCTGCAGATGATCAGACAAATTCTGTGTGGACAATTCAACTATTGTTTAATAAGGGCAAATAAAAGACTCAGAGGTAAATATTAAATTTCCCTAAAGAAAAATGTCTGACGCAGCAAGCTTAAGTTTTTCAGAATATCCAAGACATTCAGCCAGTTCAGTAACGACATCACTTTCTTTTTCTCCTTTTTTACACAGCTCTTGTGCTACTGAAGAGGAGTCTCCTCAGTGTGACAGAATAGCAAACAGTACTTCTGACTTTGTTCACACTGGCATAGGCTTACTTATTTCCCTCCTAAGAGGTATTCCCATTTCCATAAAATCAAGCTTGTTAAATTAAGAATGAATTGCCACACTTATACTTAAACACTTTACTGCTCTGAGCATTCTGAAATCACAATGCATCAACAGCAGCTACAAAGAGATTCTCTGTTTACTTTACTTCAGCTTTATAATAGGACTGCACTGGAGTTTACCCAATGGCTAACTCAGTTTTCACAAAGTAAAAGAGATTAATAAATCATAATATAAGCCCATTTTATGAGTTCTGCATTCAATAAATAAAATCTTAATAGGCTATATCAACTGGAATCATCAGAAGTACTCATTATGCAAAATTATGTTTTTTGAAGCTTGGTGGGATTAATAAGTCACGGGGCTCTGGCACAAAAAATACGCTCCAACTGATCGACTCACCCAACTGTTTGCTTACTGTGGAAGGGGCATGCATTGAATCACAAAGCTTGACTAAAGGAAATGAAATAAAAAATATGCATCTATTAGAGACCTGAAACTGATGTTTATGTAAAAACAAAAATAAATGATTAAATAGAGAAAAGGATGGTCAGGTGACTGGCTTACTTCCAGAGCTTTTTTTGCAGCTGTGTTGTGTAAAAATAATACTAATAATAATACTAATAATAATTATCCTTTTATGTGTCAAGATGATTATGACTGCTTGCGCCTGTGAATCAAGCTCATGGTGAATCAACTGATGATTGTAAGACCGTCACTGCAGACAGTCTTACAATCAATCATCAGTTGTACAATCAGTGTTGTCTGGGTTCAGCTGATGAGCATATTTCTCTTTCTCACTATATTTATAATATAACATAAATGCTATAAGAGTCAAAGCATTTGCCCTTTTAACTGCTCAAACCAAAAATGCAGGTTAGTGATGACTGCTTCCCCTTGCTCTCCATTTAGCAAAAAGCCATATTTTTAAGCTAAGGAGTCTCTTATCAAAGAGAGAATACACACTGTTTGGAAAGGGAGTTGGCCAGTAACGTTGCACATAGAGACTCATTACAGAGTTGCAGTATAAAGAAGAACAAGGGGTGTCAAACTCCAGGCCTCGAGGGACGGTGTCCTGCAGGTTTTAGATAACACCCTGGGTCAATACACGTGAATCAAATGATTAGTTTATTACCAGGTCTCTGGAGAACTACAAGACATTTTGAGGAGGTAATTTAGCCATTTAAATCAGCTGTGTTGGATCAAAGACACATCTAAAACCTGCAGGACACCGGCCACTGAGGCCTGGAGTTCGACACCTGTGACTGTTAAACAAATTCACAAACTTGATACTAAGAAAACAAATGCAACTTAACAAGATGTCAAAGTGAAATAGATATCGAGTTTAACTCTCGATTTATCAGCATAAACTTGATGGTCTTAGGGAAAAAATACCACTTCCTTTCTCAAGTGAGTGCTGTGCATTCACAGCCGGACTGAAACTGAAGTATCTGCTCAGAAGGAACAGAGAATCAAAACAGGCCATTTGCATGACTCAACTGAGCAATTGCTCTTCACAGAATAAATTCAGATCCTCCAAGTGAAGACATCCTGTTTTCAAGGATTAAAAAACAATAAGTCTGTGAACTAAGAACATCAAAGTAGCTGGGACCTTCCTGTGAATTCACAAGGTTCCTTTCAGGTAGTCCAGTCTTCCTACACAGTCCATTCATGTGAGGCTAACTGGATGTGAGGTAAATAAAGTGCATAATGTGTAGAACAAAGTACGGTATAATCAAATGAATGTATGACTACATGGTTAAATGTGGCCACTTCATACTACAGTATAAAGCATTCTGGGTAGTCAGAAAGTCTAGAAAAGACTATGAATGTCAGTTCACTCCATTTATGTATTATTTTTAATTTCATGGCAAAATTAATCAATGCCCACGATACCATAGAAGCTAACAGTATAATTCTGTAGTTCACTGGTGGCTTTGTACAAAAAAATAGACAAAGATATAGCTCAGAGTTACAAATGGAAAACATACTGAGCTGCAAGACCCGTTTGTAGAAAACATGATTATATTATTCATCTCTATAGTAGAAAAGAGGAATACAAAGGTTACCTAGTCATAGTTTTAAAGTAATTTCCAATACTAGCTTCATAATACTTTTACACTAGACTAATATTTCATCTGCTGGCAGAGTGGTTTAGTTTTACTGCATAAAACACTGTCAGCTATGAATATTTAAAATTCAGTTTCACTGCGTTCCTAAACAGCACTAAAAGTAAATATTTATGTAAAACAATAAATAAGAATTTGGGGTTAATTAAGGCAAGGCAAGGCAAATTTATTTGTATAGCACAATTCAACAACAAGGTGATTCAAAGTGCTTTACAGAGACATTAGAAACAAAAACAAATAAAAAGCATGATTTAAAATTGATTAAAACAAGCAAACAAACAAACTAACTAAACACACACATTTCACACCTGTTCGCGCAATCTGAACCCTTATCGTAAGGGGAGCTACCAGTCCTTCTGTGGACGAGCTACTTTCTATTTTAAATTCCCTGAATTTAAAATACTCTCTAGACCCAGTCTAGACCCAGTTGGGGAGCTACCCAGAGCTCTAATCCCACACCTGTTCGCGCGATCTGAACCCTTATCGTAAGGGGAGCTACCAGTCCTTCTGTGGACGAGCTACTTTCTATTTTAAATTCCCTGAATTTAAAATACTCTCTAGACCCAGTCTAGACCCAGTTGGGGAGCTACCCAGAGCTCTAAACCCACTTAACAAACAAACAAACAAACAAACAAAACAGTATATAAAATCAAAACAGATAGAATCAGAACAGTAGATAAAATCAGTAGTTAGTGTAAGTTTTGAAATTTAAGCTTAAAAGTGTGGATTTGGTGCTTTATTCAAATGCAGCTGAGAATAGGTGAGTCTTCAACATGGATTTAAATAAACTGAGTGTTTCAGCTGATCTGAGGCTTTCTGGGAGTTTGTTCCAGATATAAGGAGCATAAAAGCTGAATGCAGCTTCTCCGTGTCTGGTTCTGACTCTGGGAACTGATAAAAGACCGGATCCAGGTTAAGGGTGATTTGGACAGATTTTAACGTCCTGCTATTACAACACAAAACAAAAATATATAAATGTATTAAAGAGGATGACTTATTTGAAGGAAGTCAAGTGAATTTTGATGACACCTGACGATTGCATTCAGTCGATGATTTCTTGAAAGGGAAAAAAGTTGTTTGTGTACCGACTATAGTTTCCCTTAAAAAATAAATAAACTGAATTACCGAGCACTGTTGATGAAAATATTACTGATTAAAAATTATATATTGGAAATACTTTACATATTGTTAGAATTAATATTTGAAGCCTTAGTATCAGAGCTAGCCTTCTTGCCTAGTAAACAAAAATCATTGGTTATAATTTAGGTCTTTTATCTTAAAATCTGTGAATTTTAGAAATGATATAATTTGTTATAATCTTTGGCTGCCATACATGAATTGTCTATTAAATATTATTCCCACACATACTAAATTATGATTTCTACAGGCATCCAAATCTACCTTCAAAGACCAAACATCCAAATATCTTAGGGACTTCCATCAATCATGCTGCAGTAACTTTAGCTACATTCCCAAGATTCCACATTAATAAAGCCAGGAAACCTTCCATTTTTTTCCTATTTCTTTTTGTTTATTTTGTTTTACAATTCATATTAAATGTACTTTTCCCCCCCTTTTTTTCAATATTTTGACAAGCTGTGAGGAGGGAATTTTTTTATTAAACACGATGAACTGAGATGGAATTACCCTCATCTATTTGATGTGAAAAGGTCATATCATGTCCTCCTGAGAACTGAGGAAATCTTTCGGTTTAACTCTTTTGTCCACTACAGAGGACATAATGAATAGACTGGGTCTCAGAAGGACATGATCATATCATATTCTGAACGTGTAACCTAAGCCAAAAACTTTTTTGGAAACATCTGGGTGGTTTGAACAGCAGATATTTATCATTGGCTTACACTAGGTTAAGTACTTTTTTGTACAGTTCCGTTCATACTTAGTTTATAGTTTTTTGGTCATAATAGTTCATGTAATCATGTTTTTATCATTATGAATTTGAACTCAACTTTCATTTCTTTACTGTAAAAACAACGCTCTTACCAATAGATGTGTGACTAGGTATTTGTCATGTCATGGCTTCCATCCTCACTTTAGAAAGACCCACTGTTATCATATGTGTCCTGTCCAACCCAGAATGGGGGAAAGATTATTACCTTATAAAACCACCTGAGAAATGGCCAATCAACATGCTAATAACTGAAGTTGCAATGGGCATGATGCATTATTTCAAAAATAAATAAATAAAATTAAACGAATAATAAAAGAAGGCTACTTCTTACAGATTTTCTGATATGCACTAGAAATTGAATTCTATTCTTGTTGTTGTTTTAGAGGTTGTTTGGTGTTCCTTTTAAGATGCAGTGGGTCACATCGACATGGTCCTTTGGCTCGTATTTTGCCTGTATATTGTTTATTTGATAAATGAGAGAAGGTACTTTTGGCTGCTTTCTTGGCCCAGAAGCTAGCTTGTGACCCCCTGGGGATTTCTAGCAAATGTGTTATTCACTACACCAGCAAGTGTTATTATTTTATTGTAACGTTGGTCCAATATGGCTGTAGTTAGCATGAATCCTGAAAAGAGGGTTAGAATATCTCATCTGACAACATTCAACCAGTTCATGAACCTTTTGTTGTTGATCTGGTGTCGGCACATATGAAGACCCACTGATATAGAGTCTGTTGAATACTTTTCTATTGCACGGGTGATAATTACTTGGTTTGGATGATCTAATATCATGTTCCTAAGATAGAGATGATGATAAGAAGAAAATTTACTGGTTTCATCATGTTCACTATAATCACTTATGTAATATATTTGATTAAAACTAGCTTGTGTCATTTTCCTCTGCTTTTCAAAGTCAACTTCCTCTTTGATCCTTAACCACTACAACATGTCATGTCACACTGATGAGAACATTATAGTGACTCTAGTGGCTTAACAAAAACATTCCACTATCAATCATCGGACAAGAAAACCAAACCTAGTATTACTGTGCTTTTCAATCTTATGTTCCCTAAATTCACCCCATTTGTTGATTGTTAGTGTGAGAGTTATTGTTAATCTGCAGAGGATATTGTGCTGAATATTTAGATTAGTGCATACAAACTCACTACATACTTTATTAGTACACCTTGCTAGTACTGAGTCAGAGCCCCTTTTGCCTTCAGAGCTGCCGTCTTTGTGACTGAGATTCAAAAAGTTCCTGGAAACATTTACAGATTTTAATCCATAGTGACAGGATAGCTTAATGTAGTTGTTGCAGATTTATTGGCCGCATATCCATGATGTGAAAACCTTTTATTTCACCACATTCCAAAGATGCTCTACTGGCCTGAGTTCTGGTGACTGTGGAGGCAATTTCCATGCAGTGAATCCTGCTGGAAGCAGCCATCAGAAGATGGGTACACTATGGTGATAAAGGGGTGAACATGGTCAGCAACACTACTGATTCAGAGTGTGTTTAAATGATGCTCATCTTGTACTAAGGAGCCCAAAGTGTAACAACAAAATATCCCCCACACCATTACATTACCACCACCCTGAACTGCTCATAGGTTTAAGTTATTTACCCTATTTTTGACCCCTCCAATCCATCTGAAAACCTTTTCCAATCTTTCATCATCCAATTTTGGCAAGCCAGTGTCCAGCAGGCAGCAGGTAACAAGATCCCTAAACAAAAAGAAAAAGAGTCACGAGGGAAACTGACAAACAGTATGACATGAGAAGAAACTGAGACAAAAGTAAACACAAGGAAATCAAGGAAAGTGGATGCTGGAGAGCAACAAGATACGGCTAAAACTAATTACACAAGACAAGAAGGTCAAACTGAACACAAGGCACAAAAAAATCATGACTATCAAAGTTAAACAGGAAAATGGATACAGGGATCTTAACTATATACAGGGAACACAAGGGAGGCAGGATAAACTACAAGAAGGAATACAACACTAACAAACTGCTACCATGGGGGAAAAAAACAAGATGGCAAATCAAACTGCACGAGTATATAATTCACAAACTCAACTTACAAAAGAGAAAACAAATGCTCTCCGATAATAGGCAATAAAAGGCATAATAATAATTCAGAATAATTATAGGAAGGCAAACTTAAGAAACCAACTGAAGATATTTAATAACAAACAGAATGTGAAAGCTCAAAAACCACAAAACTGTGTAAGATGACAAAGTGGTTATTTGAGTCACTGTTACCTTCCTCTCAGCTTAAAGGAGCCTGACCGCTATCCTATAACTTCTGGCATCAAGAAGGAATTTACCCACAGAGCTGCTGCTCACTGGATACTTTCTGTTTTTCAGACCATTCTCTATAAACCCTTGAGATGCTTGTGTGTGATAATTCCAGTAGATCAGCAGCTCTGGAAATACACAAGCCTGTTTGGCACCACATCAAAGTCTGTTACCTTACCTTTTTTCTGAATTTTGGCGCTCTGGTCGTCTTGACCATTTCTACATGCTCAAATAACGCCGTTGCTGCCGTGATTCTTAATTACATTGATGTGTTAAGAAGCAGTGGAACAGTTGTACCTAATGAAGTGCCCAGCGAGTAAGTGTATAAAGGGTTTTTTTGTTTGTTTTTTTGTCCATGTGCGTTCCTGAAAGATGATCTGAAAGCTTCTGCATGCCTGCAGCCACCCTGATATCTAGGTAGTTATATGGGAATTAACAGTAGCACTAAATTGTGGCCAACACATTTACTGGGGCATCTCGGGAATTTCTTGGACAGCTGATCTTTAGTGTACCTCTCACAGTTTTCCCCTTTCACCTGTTTACCTGCCGTTGTTAAAGACAGGCTGGAGTTTTGACAGAGGAACCAGTCCAGCTCAAGCGAAGGCGGGGTTAAGAAGACAAAACAAGGAATTTCCTGGTGAGCTACGACAACACAGGAAGGTAAAGTTTTCTCCGGTGAAATGTAGCGCTTTAAATCTAGAAATACCACACGAGCTAGATTTGTTACTCACCGCACGACGGAATCGGTTTACGTCCTCAGTGCTTACGTATCGTGTGAAACGATTAATTGTAATTAAAGTACATTTAAACTGGTGTTAGCTTGTCAACCTGTAGGTAGCGGCTGTTAGCTAGCCCGCGAACGTCACGTGACTCGTATTTAGTTAAATAATATACTCGAAAAGTCTGAGCATTTTCTGAAAGGTTGTCTGTGTTGTTCTTGTGGTATATTTAACACTGTTCGAGTCTAAGGAGTCTGAAAATTGCGGTGAGACGACTGAATGTTGGCCCACTGATGTTGGGGACGGCTAAAAGAGGAAGCGTGTGTTTTGGTAACCAGAAGAACTCAGTCGGGTGGAGTCATTTTTCCCATAACCTCAACATGCTAGTTATGTTGACCACATCTAGCATGATAAGGCTTTGGTGCATGTGCTTTGTTGCATCTACTTTGAGAGGAAGCGTGTATTTTGGCAGCGAAACAAAATTCATAATAAGTCATTTTTCCCCCCCCCAGCACTTTTTCCCAAAGCCTCATCATGCTGCTTACGTTGACCACATCTAGCACGATAAGCCTTTGGTGCATCTACTTGAGAGGAAGCGTGTATTTTGGCCACCAAAACAAAATTCGTATTAAGTGTTTTTTTTTCCCCCCCAGCGCTTTTTTTCCAAACCCTCATCATGCTAGTTGAGGTTTTGGGGATTGTGTGCATTTGAAACTGTCATGCCTGCATGACTTTGAGACATCTGCACCAACAAAGTGCTGTGTTTGCAATGTGACATATACTCTGAACTTCTTTAATTTAAATTTTAAATGCCCCTGCAGAGCATGTTTAAAAAAAAAAAAAGAAAAGAAAAAGAAAAGAAAAGAAAAGAAAAAAGATTAACGCGAAAGTTGCACAAGAAAGCCCACTCTGGAAACTAACTGGAAGTTAACGAGATTATAAACAAAAGGCAAATTGATACACTTGACTGAAATGTCAAAGTAGGGTTATTCCATCTCAAATCGTCACTTTTTTTGTAATATTTCTTTGTTAAATCAGCTCCGATTTGAGATTGAGATCTAAGGCAGTGTTTGAACATGGATATATATAAAAAATAAGACAAAGGTTTGAAATGCTCACTCGCCTCTGTTACCTTGAATTAAGATCTCTGATTTGATAAAATACATTTAAATATCAAGTAGTCCTGCAAAGTCCTACATGAATCAAAAATCACTTTGCAAAAATTAACTAGTGAGAACCTCTGAATGGTATGCAGTTGAATTTCGCAATAATGCAAAATAAAACTTTTTAGCATAAAAAAGGTCACAGAAATGAAGACAATGCTACTTTCATTCAACTGTCATTGTGGATTGAGCAGTTTTATTAGAATTCTTGCAGCACTTATTCTTGTACAAAAAATTACAATCAGTAATTACATTCAGTTTGATGGTAAAAGAGGCTAGTGAACATTTTTTACTTCTATCTTTAAAATTTTTGAGAGATTCATGTTCAAACATTGCTCAGGTTTGAAAGTCTGAATATGCTAGAAGCATGTTAACGAGCCATTTAGTAGAAGATGGAAAGTTTTGGGGGTTTGTTTTTTTCCTACCAGAAAACATTGTATAGCAGGTTATTAATAATTTGTCACATCTGAACTTGAATTTGAGCCAGACATCAGCCAGGTTGGCTGATACTACAGGTCAGTGGAGAACAGTTTGAACTGTTAGGAAGGCAACAATAACTTAAAAAACAAGTTACTACATCCAGAAAAGCACCTCTGAATCCACAACACGCAGGAAAACAGACAAAGACACGCTGTGGAAGAGAGCAGGGGATTAATAATAACGAATAATTAAACACAGAGAGGTGTTGCTGGTGTTTTGGTGTGGGGGTGTTTTCATGCCACATTTCGGTTAATTTGTGCCAACTGATATGGTGGCTCTGACAGGTCAGATGCACTGCAACCTAAAAAACACCAGTGAATAGCAAAATGCTGCAAAAGCACACAAAAACACAAAGGTTGAATAAAGCACAACAGAAATTGAAACCAAAAAAAATCCAACTTGTAAAACACAAGTGTTTTGGGGAAGACAAAATGACAGAACAATTGCGAGATTGAATTCCAGTGCTTTTTCTGTGCTTGCGTAGAATTTCTCTATTTGCTGATCTTTTATTATGTTGTGTTGCATTCGACCTCTCAGGGTCGCTGTAACAGAGCATCATTTAAATGACATAAGCAAAAGAGAATGTACCCCTCCTCTGATAGCTGCTTCCAGAAAAGCTGAAAAGAATCTCCAACTGTTTTGTTTTTTGTTTTTTTTTGAACACGACAAAGTTCAAATGGCCTCCAGAGTCACCAGATCTCAATGCAAACACCAGCTTTGGGATGTGGTAAAAATGGAGATTAACATCATGGATATGCACCTGACAAATCTGCAGCAACTGCAGGAAGCATCACGTCGGTATGAACTCAGGTCTTTGAGGAATATTTTCTAGCACCATGCTGAAATTAAGCCACAAAGAATTAAGGCAGTTCTGAAGGTGAAAGGGGTCCAACCAGTATTCGAAAGGTGTGCCTAATAAAGTGAATGGTACATGAATAAAGTGAAACCAAGTGAAGGGTTTTTGTATGTGAATAGTTCATATAATGTGAGCATTTTCAGGACTTTTTACAGCTTAAACAAAGAGGAACATTTGGATGATGATGAATGTGTAATTTGTTTGTAGTGGTCTATCTTGTTTCAGATCAGATTGGGCTGTATAGGGGCCATAAACCACTGCTTGAAATTTAGACTTCAAGAAAGAGGGACTTCCCCCAATTAAATGCCTCCCACAGGGGGGATTTCTACACTTTGGTGGGTTATAGCCAGTTCTAGATATAATACAACCTGAAAAAGACTGATTTCAGAGGTTTCAACAGATAACCGATAACCTGAAGCTTGTGGATTTGAGTCATTGTTGAGATATTGGCTTCTCTGAGATGACCGAAAAACTTTTTTTACCAGTGCTACTGTAAGTGAGCTAGCTTACTTCCAGTAAAAGGAAATAATTAATGAGTGTCCACTAAAACAAAATAATTTCACAGAGCATCTCTTCAAAGGCAGGGAGAAAAAAAGTGTTAATAAGATAAGCAGATAAGCTTCTTTACACATTATTAGGCTGTTCTTGTTCTTCGATGCCATAAGTAACTTCTAATTGAAAAGTTTATACTTGTTACCTGTATGTGACCACAGTTAGGGCTGTGCAATATGACCAAAATCTCATATCCCGATATAAGAATTCTATCGTCCGATAACGATATAAATCACAAAAATGTAACATTTTCTGTAAATTCTGTGAATCTCGGGCAGCTCGACTTGCGTGAAGTGTTTCCAGCTGCGCGTCATGTACCTGGAGTCGAGTGTTTTAACATATGCATGAAACGATATATTTTTAGACATAAGTTGTAACGGCCGCCGTTTTCTTTGTGAGTATTTATTACACAGCGTGCTGCGGGGAAAAGCCTGTTCTAACGTTTGAGTCTAAGGTTTATTTTTTAGCACCTGTCGGCTCTTTTTTACTTCTCATCCGTAAATAATCTGCTCTTTCACGTGATTCAGTTTATTTTGAAAAGTCTCAACAGGATCTTGAGCTTTATTGTGAAAGGTTTATGTGGAACATAAACAAGCGGACACGCGATGGTGTTACCGTCGTTGTTGCTAACCACAAGGCATAAAAACAGGCGCTTGTCCGTCTGTAGTGTGGTTATATTAAATATAAGAGAAAGAGAGAACTTTAAGAAATTAATATAGCCACTACAGGGACCATCAAAACGGTGAAAAAATATTGCCGTAAACAGTTTATTTTGCAATACCACGAAACAAACGATAGCGTAAAATGAAACATAGACGTTTGTATATCATCATCCGATATATATCGTTATATCAAACAGCCCTACTTGTTACCTGTATGAAGTTGACTGGGCTTAATATTATTAGATTCAGTTAATTGTGTGGGGGATTTTCCCACATTATAAGCGCTATATTTGCAAGATTACGTCACATACAGTTTGCACAGTCCTGCACTGATGAACTAAAATTAGTTTGATAGCCCTGCTTCTTTTTATATGAATGAAATGAGTAGCTAACATGACAGAAAACATTTCCATGAAAAAATATGGACCCACTCCTTACCTCCTCAAAATCAGCAAAATATCTTTCTAAAATAATCTAAGCATATTATGAAAGCATTTAAAACAGTCACAGACCCTTGGAGGTCATAGAGGACATAGTGGGAGGGTAAACATTTTGTACTTTTTAATTGGTGTGTAATTTTATCTCTTATATTGAAGAAGTTATAAAATATACAAAAATAATTTGAATTAAAATAAGGATTTCATCTCTCTCCCTACTTAGCATACTTCATGCTGCTGTAACTTGGAAAATGTTGATAGTATGAAAGTAACATTTTGCACGAAATGTACTAAAGTGATTGTACAAAATGAAGAAAAAAAACCAGCTGATTCTGACAGGTCACATGGGATTGTTGTTGGTTTTTTTTCATGGAATGGCCCAGAATAAATTAAAAGTATTATTCACTGATTTAACGTCCTTTTAGCTGCAGAGCAGATCAAGATCTTGACGTTATTGTTGTCTATATGAAAGGTACAGCAAGCAAAACTCAGGAACAAACAATGTACTGAGCTTGCGTGCAAAGGTTGTAGTCACTGCTGTAATGTAAAGCTTTTTGAAGCTTTTGTTGCATAAACAGATACCTTTGTTGCTAATAGGCATGTTGATGTGAAGATAAGATTTACATTAGGTATCCCAAATATCTGGAAATTCCTGTGTTACACAAGCCAAACCATTAAACAAAATCTATAATAAAATAGCATAAATAGACTAGCTGAAAAAAATAAATACAATATGATGAGCTCAAAAATATAAAAATGACCTAAGAGAAAAAAGTTCTGTAAAATATAATAAAGGAGATAAATGAATGAAAATTTAAATAAAATAATAAAACGCAACGTAAAAAGATGATTCGCAATACAGCAACAAAACAAAAAGCAACTGAAATTAGCCACTGTTATAAAATTACTACTGTTTAAATTGTCCAAGTTTCTGCTTGCTTACGTCTCGAAGCTGGAACTCTGTGGGGTCAAATGTTTACATTTGAGTGCTTCTGAAGCATGTGGGTTTTTGTTTGGTTTTTTTCCATTTACATTTTCTTTCCTTTTCTAGATGAATGTGGGCGTCGCTCACAGCGAGGTAAACCCCAACACACGGGTGATGAACAGCAGAGGGATATGGCTTACCTATCTGTTGCTCACTGTCGTCTTACACATCGTCCTGCTCAGCATCCCTTTCTTCACTGTCCCGCTGGTCTGGACACTAACTAACGTCATCCACAATCTGGTCAGTAAAGCCTAAACAGCTGTGCTGTGTAGAAATGAACATTTTCATGCAGTTCATCAGTTCATTTTTCTTTTTTTCATGAGCCTAGTTTCAGTTTTTATTTCAGTTAACTAAAATCTTTTTCCACACTTAGTTTCAGTTTTTACCTTTCAGCCGTAAAAGGTTGATGGGCTTCCGGATGGGCAGGCAGCGTGGACACGAGAGCTTCAAATTGATGGTGTAGCTACTAAAAATCTCTGACAAGTTCAGATCTCAGGGACCTCAACCTACAGGTCAGAGGTCAAGTTTTCTGAGAGTCTTCTGAACATGATGGTCGTGTCCAAATTCATGGGCTGCATCCTCCTGAGGACTCGCCCTTCGCGGTCTACGTGGGCGAGGTCGTCAGAAGGTTGGGTAGGCCGGAAGTAAACGGCTGTGAAATTGGACGGTCTAGCCTTCAGATTTGTGTCGCCGCTGTCTCGGTGGAGTTTAATAAACTCAGCCGTCTGCTCCTTGCTATCTAAAATATAACAGGACACTGGTGTAAATTCTCGACTATCTCACACTTCTGTTTAATCAGTTTTTGGTTTGACGTTTATTCAGCTGTGTGAAAACCAAGGAGGAACCCACCCGGGGGATTAATAAAGTTTTATTTTATGTAACCTAATAACTTTAATCTCAGCCAAACCGATTTACTCACGAACAAATAAAACACTGAAAAAAGCCAAACAAGAAAATTTTTAGGTTATCTAAGTGACTTATATATATATTACGTTTAACCTGAGTAGCGAAAGACCGCGATAATCTGAAAAATGATCTGCCGGGAGTTTGCTGCTCTCGGCGGCTCTAGTGACCCTCGAGCTCCCGGCTAGCTATCGAGCTGGTGGATAACAGACGTCTCCGAAAACGTCAGAGCACTTTTGCAAATATGCGATGTCTTGATAAACTGAGCAGATATTTGAAGTTTACAGACCCACATTCTCGCCTGAAAATATGTTAAACATTTATTTTGTGACCCAGAGTAATAAGAGTAATATTAAAAACTTAGTGGCCGCCATTGTTTTATAACTGGAATTGGCTGCGCAATGAATTCTGGGATATGATGGGCCACGAAGGATACACCTGACCCATCCTTTAAATTCAGGGAAAAGGAGGACGCATTTGTCGGTTGCATTCGGAGGAGTGTACGACTTTGGACAGCCTTCGTCGCGTCGCTGTGATGTAATCGGCCTACAAATGCAGCCCATGAATTTGGACACGACTGATAACTGTGGGACAAGTCGACATAGGATTTTTAAATTGATACAATAGTTGTGTACTAGGAGTCTGAGCGTTATCACTGGCAGTTGCTAGTATTTGTAGTCTAGCAGGTGACAGGTATAGATACAGATAATATCAGAATCTAATCTGATTAATTCATAATTTAGCTTCTATATTTTGTGAGATCATAAAAACATCAAATTATTAAACAATGCTATTACACTAAACTGACAAATAGATGACAGTAAAACCTTTTGGTATATGACGTCAAAGACAGTGGACACTTGCATATTTAATCAGCTTTTCTTCAGTTTTATCATGACTTGTGCTGACATGTTTTTGTGTGGCACCCCCGCCTAACAATATTGCGTGATCCTGGGATGTTATTCCATTTTACATGCTGAAAGGTGGCATTGTCTGTTTTACTGTAGGGTGCGTATGTGTCGTAAAATATCGGTTTATCTGTTTTCAGGTGAAAAGAAACTGAAATTGTGGTCACGCTTTCATTTGCATTTAATCTGCAGATCAGCACACAGCACTACTTTCCTTAACACCTCCCTCCCCCAATATCAGTAAAGCGTGCTGGTGTCCAGAGTTAATGAGAAAAGTACAACTTTGTGAAGTACCATGATCTTGGTTGTTCATAACAGTGCTAAACAGTTTATCAGAAGTCGTCTGCTTCAGAGATAAAAATTTTTTGATTTTGATATGCTAAATTCAAATCATGTACAGTTGTTTTGTTTTTTTTAATTTTCACCAATTTGCTGCTTAGATGAGTTTTACTTATAAATTGTAAGCTTATGTCTTCTCATCTGTTTATAGTTTTATATATTAATACAGTTATGTCCATAATTTGTTGAGTTAAGACTCAGTTTTTGTAGTTTTCTCTGTACACCATCACAGTGGATTTGAACTCAAACAGTGATTGAAGTGCAGACTTTCTGGGGTTCCAGAAAACTGCATTAACTGTTTAGGAATTGTTGCAATTTTTATACATAGTTTGTGGATGTTTCCGCAACAAAACCAAATTATTTATCGCTGTAAAGCCCGAACCATTAAGTACTTGCCAGAATATTCAATCGTTTTGAAACTGGAGTCTTTATTGATTCTTCTGAGAATTTAAAACAAAGCTGAATAAAAATGTGCATTATGAGTTTTAATTTGGATATTTTTTTACTACACCTGGCATTTTCCGATCCCTGTAGGATTATCCATCACACTGATGATGTGTGATGGATAAAGAGATACGAAAGAATTCAAATGTGATGCACTCTGCATTACAGGGTTAAGAGTGAAGGGGATCAATAAAAGAAAGTATTTACTTAGTACTAAGTTTACATGCATTTCGCTGGTACAATTTCCATTATTTACAGTACTTTATACAGCATATTGTGAAAGAAAACTAAAAAAATTACTTGTGAGATATTTTATATCTAATATTTTAATATGCTTTAAGAAAACATGTAACTTTACTGTGTGGCATTAGATTTCCTGCTACTAGAAAGGTCAAATCTAAGGTCAGAGTGGAAGTTGAAGGGTCAAATTTCAATGTCACATTTGAAATCTGTATAAGAGCCCAACTTCATCAACTTTAGATGAATAGTTTAAGAATAATAATTTGGTCTAAGAGGCAAGCTGGTAACATATCATTTAAAACTGGAGCCAACCAATGTACAGCATCATTTTCAGTTCCAGTGACTAAAAATTAGCGAACATTGGCAATTGTTTCAGAATCATTTTGGCTTTACATCAGTATGATTGAAAATCTAAAAACCAGCTGAATTGCTGCTGTTGTTGAAAGTGTATTAGTTGTTGTTTTAATATCTCAGGGAAGCGCTGTTCTTTAAAAAACAAAACCAAAAAAACCACCAGTTTTGCAGTGCACATCAGACAAAATGTATGTTGTTTTTCTTTTCCCACGGTTTATACCTTCAGTGTGGTTTGCACCTGGGGGAGGTAATTTTGCTCTCCACAATACTGCTCTTACATGTCAGAGCTGGGAAAATTTGTTGGGTCACTTCCAGGGTTAATGAAAACATCAGCTCTCCGGGCAGTGACTGAAATGTCTCCTTGATTCGTCGTTGCACTTGAACTTGCATGGAGTATTACTTCTTCTTCCCCCTGATAATGTTTGTAGATGACTGTTGTTATGTCTCCTCTGCAGGTGATGTACCTGTTTCTGCACACAGTGAAGGGCACTCCCTTTGAAACACCAGACCAAGGCAAAGCCCGTCTGCTCACACACTGGGAACAGATGGATTACGGCGTCCAGTTCACATCTTCACGCAAATTTCTTACCATCTCACCAATTGTTCTGTAAGTACATACACTGTTCACAACAGAACGTCACAGATAGCTTACAGTTTCACTTTCATTAGGATGAGTAATTTAACATGTAAAGGTTGCATAACTGCTGTATGTTATTTGACAACAATTTAGGCTTTTAACCGCTTTTTAAAGGATTTGTTAACAGTGATCAGCCGACAGAAACAGAAATATCAGCCCAAATAGCGACTGGCTACCCCAAGAATTACCCGTTGCCCTTATCAGTGGATAGAAAGTTAAACTTTGCTATGTTCTTTAGCCAACATGAGTCCTACATGTGTTTGTGTAAAGTAATTAAATTAAAAAGTAGTCTGCTTTTATAATAAATAAAAGATTTGGCAGTTTAATAGTTCTCCAAAGAGTAAAAGTAAAAAAGTACACCAGTTTCAATATAATTTTGACTGCAGCTGAGCAAATTAGTAAGCCAGCAGGGATGGTAGTGAAAGCAAGTGAAAGCAAACAAATCTGTCAACTCACTGTTAAATCCCCTGTTTTATTCTGTGACTGTTTTTTTTGTTTTTGTTTTTTTTCCTTTTGGATTTCAAAACCATAGTTAGGGACGCTCGGGAAAAGCAATTTGCATGTATTCATTCATGCTAACCACCGCTACTGAGGTTCAGTGAAACTAAGAGGAAAAGGTCTGAGGTGATAGACGTAGGCCGGTGATTCCCAAAGTGTGGGCTGTGAAGGCATGGACGATGGGGCATGAGAGGTCATTTATAATAAATGCAGTTTTTTTTAAAACATATATATTAAATATATATATATATTATATGATTTTTATAGTAGAGGTTAAACTTGTATGATCCCCTTTTATAGGTTGAATCCAATGATAATTCTTTTGGCTTTGGTTCCAGAAGTTTGTTAGAATTTTTTTCTTTTTGTTTTTAGATTTGTAATTTTGTTTAAAATTGTTGTGATGAATATGAGTTTCTGGGATTGAGGTTGGCCAAAAACTGAAAAGCTAAGGCCAAATATTCTCAGCCTGAACTTTCTGTGTGTCATGTACTTTTGTTTTATCATGTATTTGTGTGTGTGTTATAATCCTGAAGAATTCATGTTGATGCTGATGCTTTCTTTCTCTCACTCTCTTTCTTTACAGATATATTCTTGCAAGTTTCTACACAAAATACGATCCTACGCATTTCCTCATCAACACGTGCTCGCTCCTTAGCGTCCTCCTCCCAAAGCTGCCTCAGTTTCATGGAGTACGGATATTTGGGATCAACAAGTACTGACAGAACACTGGATTTTAAACTTCAACACTGGACTGTTTCAATTTTAGAGGCTGCAAAAGAAGAAAATCTGTTTAAATGGTCTGAACATGTACACATTGTTTGGAGTATTACATGAAAGTTGCTTGCAGCCTGGTGAAAGTAAATGCACTGCTGCTGTTTAATCAAAGTAAACGATGACATTCCCGATGTAAAGGCCAGACATGTTTGCTCTTGTCTTGGAGAAAGAGCATATTTATAACTGCACTGCTTTCACGTGTAGCTTTTCTACAGATGTTGGTTGTTGTCATGAATGTAAATGAATATTTTTGATTCATGTTGCAAATGGCACTTGAAAGTTTTCTTTTTCTTAATTTACTATGAAGGATTAACATGCAGCATGCATTTACATGCCCATAATAATAATAAACATTTTGCCATGATAAACATAATCATGTAATGTTTGATTCAACAGCAGGGTTATCTTTATTTCACAGAATCTAGTGGGAAAAGTGCAAAATCCCATTGTACAGAGGTGTGCAGGAATCAAATCCTGCCAAAATCTCTATTATAAATGATCAATTGTAAGTCAGTGTACAAGCTCCGGGGAAATCCAGACACTTTACATGAAGCAGCCATGTGGGGGCCATCACAGAGATTGCAATATACTCGTATATCCAAGGGATTCTCCCCCTTCCACATGCACCGTGGTCGCGTTTGCATTGCAGCGAGGTTTCCCTGTTTGTGACGTTCTTTGGGGAAGTTAAAAAAGAAAAAAGAGCGACGTGTGAATGTGATTACACTGCCAAACAGTGCCTGGGAAACACATGCAAATAACGCCAGATGTTTCAAACAAGTTGTGTAATCGAGTGTAATCATTTGCAAAAGTGGTATTTGGGTTGTTCCCTGTCTCCAAATGTTGTGAGGGCAGACGTATAATGTAAAGAAGCCAGAGATGGAATGCACAGGGCAGTCGGGTTTAAATGTCAAAATGTCCCCAATACATCAGAAATGGCTCACTGAAACTAGAGAGTGGGAGAGAAAGAATGAATACAATGTTTTAGCTCTAACGTATACTTAAAGCTGCCTGATTGAAGATAACACTGTGTGGCTTTAACAGCAAGTTAGGTCCACTGCAGTTTTTCCCTGTTCTGTTTCCACTTTCAGTTTATTGTGAACTTAGTAAAACCTTGAAGATACGTACCGTATATTTAAACGCTTGACTCAACATTGCATATGTAATGCGAGTGTTTGCCAGTCATGACTGGATTACATAGAAGGTTGTGTGGCACGATATGTCGGAAGTAATGCGAAGATATGAGAAATGTCGCACATTCTTACTTTACAGCTGAGTGGTGGTTTCTTTGAAGTTAAGGTCATATTTTAACAGATTTAAAGATGCCCCTTTAAATGCGAACACCAGCGAAAATCATTTGAAAGATGCGTGTTTCAAACTGAAAATACTGTTTTGCTTGTTTTGTTTCTAGATAAGTGAGGAACAACAGAAGATATCGTGTCTAAAGTACATTTGAATCTGCATACTGGACAAATGAATCACTTGACAGAAACAACAAAAACAGTTTCTGCAAATGCTGTTTGATTCAAATCACTCCATTGTTGTCTGCAAAGTGGGTTTGCTGCTATGACAGGAGTTACCAAAAGAAGCATCAATGATTTACAGATAGAATCTACTTATCCAATTCAGGGTGACTGAGGGGCTGGAGCCCATTCCAGCTATCCACAGAGCAAAATATGCTACAACCTGGGCAGGTCACCAGCCTGCTGCGGGGCTAACAGCAGGCAGGTTAACTAGTGTTAACCCAACACCACTACATGTCTTTGGACTGTGGGAGGAAGCTGGAGTGCGGGGACAACATGCAAACTCTACACAGAAAAGCCCTGCCAGGTGCAATCCACCACCTGATTTTATTTTCAAAAAAAATGATCCGATCTTTAGTAAATCAGTTGTTAAACCTGTTGAAATGTGACCTGGTTGTCAAAAAGAAGCAGGACAGAATTGGGCTCCGACATCAAATTGGTGGAAAAGAAGTATTTTATTAAAACAAGCAGGTCCTCTTAAAAGATTCCCATGCTAATTTCATTCACCGAAGTCATGGCATTTTGACCAGACCACCAAACAAACCTGGCACCAACACAGCACCACAAAACTGCTGTGACCAAATTCAAACCGAAATGTGGGTTGCTTCCTAAAAGGCATCAAGGTAGAACTGGCTCTGTACCAGGACGGGGATAGAGCTGGTAGAAAGGCCACCTACTAAACAAAAGTGAATAGAAGTAAACCAAGAAAGACAGTAGCACAACCTAAATAATCAAGAATTATAATCCACACTCACACCATATAACCGAATGCTTACATTATGCCTGCTTTTTTTTTTTTTTTTTTAAAAAGGCCGCTTTATTCCCCTGCGAGTGACCCCAAATCCTTGTAACATCTAGTCACTGCTAGATGACTAAAATTCAAATTTTACATTCACAGGTATCTGGCATTAGGGAATACACAATTTTCCCTTCTAGAGGCCTGTTTGACCGGGGGCTTTACCTACATATGGTAATATGTCATTAATGATGACACGTCATGTGTTGGTGTGATGGAAGGATTGTTCAAGCGCAACACAACAAAATGTTTTATATGATAAATAAGTATTGTTATTGCATTACTCATTTTCATCCAGCCCGAACTTGGCCCCTCGAAATCTTCCTCCCACTGATGCCAGATGCTGCTAATAAGAGTTCATTGCATCCTTGAACTTGTCTCTCTGATACTACAGAGTCTTTACTTAAAATAAAGGTGCTTGAAATGACAATTGTGTCAACCGGCACTAAACAAGAAAAATAACTTCTTTTCTTTGCATCAAAGGCATATGATAAAACCATGCTGACATTTACAAAACTTATAAATGTCATATATATATATATATCTTTATTCAAATTACTTGGGGACACTTCTACTGATGGTTTTTGTTTAAAATGAATGAAATAAGTCAAATTTAAAAAATGACATCTCTTTCTCTTCCCAAGCAGGAAACTAGAGTAATAACTGGTAATAGTGATCTACAAGCATAATCTCATTACATTCCACAGCAGAAAATCCAATTAGAGCCAAAGGCTGTAAACAAAATATGTTTAGAAAACTGAAAACTTATCTGGGCCACAACTGGGCACAAGGAAACCTGCAAGTCTCAGCTTTCACTGTCTTTAAACCTCTCAACAGAAATCTTAATTCCCTGAAATAAAGAAGTATTACACATTCTTTGACAGTACTTTGTTTACTTTGCCTGTGGTGATACAAAATGGCTCTTTATCCTGGAATTCAGGGATGCCGCTAATCCCGTCTCCAAAGAAGCCATTTAAAAGTCAGTCTGGACGGCCCTGGAGAGCTGGTCTCCCATCACCTTTCTGAAAGGCAGTAATAAGTGTTTTTGTTTCCAACACTGCGCCGTCTCACTCTGGTTTCATCACAGGTACAATATCGTCGTCATCTTCGTCGTCTGTATCAAAGAGTTCATCCTCAAAGAAAGATCCTCCAAAACCGTATTCCTGAGCATGGACGGACACCTCGTTAGGCATCAAGTGTGGGGAGCCTTCGACAAAATCAGCAAACCTGTGGGTAAGCATGACGACATCGTGGACCAAAACTGAACCAAAGCATGCTGCAATACTTAGTCTTTGTTATACATGTCTCTCTCTCTCTCTCTCACACACACACACACACGCACACGCACACACACGCTAGTTATCCCTTATTAATGTCAACCTCCTGTTTCTGACCTGTTGCCAATTAACCTAATTAGTTGCCAAATCCTAAAGTACCACTTACTTTTCCAGCCTTTTTTTGCCCCATCTCAACTTTCTTGAGACATGCATTTTATTTCACGAAATACTGAAATGTCCCAGACATTAAAATGTTTAAATACTTGATTTTTTCATGCTCTGTAAATACAATAATGGTTTATAATGACTGCATTCAGATCTTTATTCATTTATTTATTTACATTTTACACAGGACAGGCTACCAATGTACCTTGTATTTAAACCCTTGACTCAAAATTGCAAATGTAGTGTGAGTGTTTGCCAGTCATGACTGGATTACATAGAAAGTTTTGTGGCACGATATATCGGAAGTAATGTTAAGATATGAGAAATGTCGCACATTCTTACTGAAGTTTAGGTCATTTAATAGATTTAGTGACGCCCCTTTAGACAGGAAAACCAATGAAGATCATTTGACAGATAGGTGTTTCAAAGTGAAAATGCTGTTTTGCTTGCTTTTCTTCTAGATAAGTGAGGAAAAACAAAAGATATCATTCATAAAGTGCATTTGAATATGCATACTGGGAAAATGAATCACTCAGCAGAAACCATGAACTAAAGCAGTTTCTGCAAATGCTGTTTGATTCAAATCATTACTTTGGTGTCTGTAAAGTGGGTTTTTCAAATGTTCTTCCCCCAGGTTTGTTGTCTAAAACATTATTGCACAAGCAGTGCAGAAAAGGCTTACTGATAAATAAGCTAGATAGAAAGTTCTTATATGATTTTAGCAATATTTGTAATGTTTCTGGCATAAAGTAGTAATTTTGATGGTTGTCATTTATCCAGACAAGAAGCCTAATATTTGTGACACTAGCTGATTTATTGCAGTCTTTGTATTGCAGATATTTTTTTCCAGATTTTAGAAATGATCTTAAAAAAAACATGGTTACAGCAATTTACTGTGTGTAATTAAGGGGTGTTTGTATTATAAACCGTGTCTAAAGCAGTCAGCTATTGGTGATCAATATTGTTTCCCATTAGTTTTGTATAGATGATTTCAGAAAGTTGCAAGGCAATAATAAAAATGAAAACTTAAAATAAATTATTTTATAAGAAACATAACTGAATCAGAAAACAATTAGTAGATATAACACTCCTCTCTTTATTTTAGGATTAGGGGGAAGTTAAGCCAAAATTGGCATTGAATCATATCTGTTATTAACCTCTGTCTCTCTTCCACAGCATGTCTTTTATCCTGTTTTCCTTCTCTCACCCCAACCGGTTGCAGCAGATGGCCCCGCCCCTCCCTGAGCCTGGTTCTGCCGGAGGTTTCTTCCTGTTAAAAGGGAGTTTTTCCTTCCCACTGTCGCCAAAGTGCTTGCTCATAGGTCATATGATTGTTGGGTTTTTCTCTGTATCTATGAAGCGCCTTGAGGCGACTTTTGTTGTGATTTGGCGCTATATAAATAAAATTGAATTGAATTGAATTAGCAAATGACAAATGTACGAGCATAAACCCACCTTTTTGGAGACTGAATTCTAGAGACTGTCTTCCACGGGCTGAACTCTGGGCTGTTACAATATTTCCGCAGCTCCTCCAGAGCCCGCCGAGTCTCTTCCTCAGCTTCCTTCTGATACTCCTCCTCAGTCAGCAGGCGTCGTGGCTGTGGCTTCCAGTAGATGTACTGCTTGATTTTTCTGCAAAAAGAGTATTTTCATGGCTTAAATAAATCCATATTATATGAACTTAATATGACTATTGTTCTTTATTCTACAACAAGCACAGTATCACTACTTTTAAGTTCAGCAGTTCACATAAAATAATTTACCGTGTTAAGAACATGCAATAGAAAAGTGTTTTTCTTCATTTATTCTGTGAAACTAAGTGTGTGTTTACCACAGAAGTCAGATTATACTGCCTGTGGAACAATTATCCACAGTACACTGTGCTCTTACGCCACCTTGTGTCAGCATTTTAAAATGCATACCTCCATGCAGCAACCAGCAGATAGACTGGGTACCCCAGGTTTTTGGTAAACAAAGCAGCTACAATAAGAGCGAAGGCAACTTGCTGAATCTGAATTCCTAAATAAACCAGGAGCAGACCAAAGAGCTGCAGGGTCCACGACAGGATGTTAATGCTCTTCTCATCAACCAGAGGGCCATAACGGTAACACACAGCAAAGCTGATGAATCCCACAATTGCTACATAACCTGCCAAAAAAAAAAAACCAAGCACACAAACAAAGAGAGAGAGAGTGAGATGTTTTTACACTGCATTAAAAATAGTTAAATCACTGCAAAGTTATGTACCAAATGCCCATATGCTTTACTTTTAGAACAAAGTTTTACAATTACAGCCATTTTTATACAATTTCCCATTTTCAAATGCTATGAAGTAATTGGATTATTGAGAAAGCAAACAGTTTCATGGCCAGGTCAAACCCATTTCCTCTGGTTCAATCTGGTTAACAACAAGGAGCAAACCGCAGGTTACCGTCCAGAAAAAGAAAGCCAGATGTCAGTGTGTCACAAAACATTTAAAAGTACTTGCAGAGGCTGCCAATGGAACTGGGTCACTAGTGTTTATTGATGCTGTGATTGTTGATAGATGTAGCAAGATGATTTCTGAATGTAAAGGGTTTTCCTTTTTGCTCAGAAACTGGTAAGACAGATCTTCACAGTTAAAATGATAGTGCCCCACAGAAAAAGTTTTTCAACACAAAGAAATTAGATATTCATCAGTCACCTGATTTCAAATTAAAAGACCATGCTTTTAGTTACTGAAGAAAAAACCTGACAAACAAGCAGCAACTGGAGACTGCTGCAGTAAAGATCGAACAGAACATCTTAAGGGAAGACACATAGCATTTGGTGCCCCCATGGGTTCATGGAACATCCAAGTATTATACAAAATTGTTATATATTTTTTATTTTTGTTAGTTTGTCCAATTCTTTCTAAGCCTCTGAAAATGGAGAAATGCAAATAAAAATTGCTGTAATTTCTAAACAGTTAAAACAATAGTTTTCTTAAACTCCATGAATTAAAGTTTAAAGTCCCTACTTCAATCACATAGTGATCATTTGCTTTAAAATCAAACCGTCACTGATTTTGCAGCTGCAAAATGACAAAATACTGGTAGCCGCCAGTGCAACCCCTCAGCCTCATAGTAGATACAAATATTTCCCAATCCTACATCATCTTGTGCTCAAATTATTAACATTCACAAGATTTTCAGAAAACTTGACCTCTGACCTTGCCCTTGAGGTTGAAGTCACTGAGATTCAAACTTATCTGAGATTTTTGGTAGATACAGCTATCATATCCATGTTTACATTCGTATGTTGCCTTGTTCTCACATTCACCTACCCCACCCGCCCAGTGGGGTGATAACAATGACAAGTGCGTCACTACCAAAAGAACATATGGACCCAAGTGAAAACTCCTCCATGACCGACGAGCTGCTTTGTTGCTTAGGTTATATTTTTAACAGTCTAAAACCCTAAATAATTCAAAAATAATGCTTGATTTTTATAAGGTTAAGCGGACATGTAGAAAGTTATGGCTGATTAATTATCTATCACTTTAAGTTTTGATTAGCGGAATAATCAGAAGCTGTAAAAATATATGTATGTGTGTATATATACGTGGCAAATCTCTGTTAACGAGATTTGCCGCGGTGACTCTGTTAATGAGTCACCGCGGATCGCCCCTTTTAACATGTTGGCGCCGTCCAGCAATCGTTAACAGAGATTTGCCGCGTTAATGCAGTTATGGCGTTAACGTCATTTTAACTAGATTAACACTGACAACACAATTATTTTTTTTTTAAATATTAGGATATTTGCTTTGGTCCTCAGTTATCAGCTAGTCACAACCTGTCCATGAAGAGTCTGTACCTAATGCCACATGCCAGTGCTCTCGAAGAATAATGCTGAGGTTCCTGAACACAAGCTGGATTGCGTACACAGAGAATGACCAGCCTCCAACTATCAACACATAAAAGGGGCTTTTCTGTGTGAAGGAACAAACACAAATGGTATAAATATCAAACATATTAGAGATATTCAATATTTTTAAAAAACTTGGATTTTGGATAAAAATTAAAAACTTTACCTTTGGTAAAAAGCGTGCCAGAATGAAAAAGAGGATTATGAGAGAGGCAATCATGCCAGTGCTCATACCGGCAGAATAGAAGAAAGCCTGACTCCTTCATACAGGTGGTGAAAAAAATATATCAATTACTATGATAAACCCAACAAACCTGAAAAAGAAACTTTAGTCCATGAGAAAAAATTACCTGCTGAGTGAGTCTGCAAAGAAAAACAGCAATGCTCCAGCGAGGAATAACAAGAATAGATATATATCAAACTCTGCAAGGGAATGAAGAACAGTAAAACACCCATATTTTAACTGCCAATAACCAGCAAATTTGTTTTATTCCATACCCCCATCCCACTTACTGCGAATGGGTTTGACAGTGTATTGCGCATTGCCAATAGGATCAACCTTGAAGCACGTCTTCTTGCTGAACAGGCTGACGTTAATAACAGTCTCATTGTGCTTCTCTCGCAGCAGGCTCTGGAACCAGCCCCAAAAACTGAAGCGATCAAGCTCCTGCAGCTCCTCCTCACCTTCCACAGTGTCCACCTTAAACACCTTTGAACTCCACACTTTGACCTGTCAGATATTGGTAATATTATATCACTCACAAATTTAATCCAGAGGCTCTTTTTAGCTGACTGTCAAGCTGTAAATAAAATTTGAAGTATGTTAGAGTAGATTACATTAGACCACTAAAATACCCAAACTGAGGGATGATTTTAAAGAAAGAAAGAAAGAAAGAAAGAAAGGATTTCAGTATTTTACCAGTTGTGGGCTGGCAGATTCACCTACTTGAATTCTTGTCCATGTCTGCCTCCAGGTTGGCAATACGGTGTTTCTGTAACAGAACCGGTTGGATCCTGACATGACATACTCGTCACCATCCCGCAGATTAGTTATTTCATGTTCTTCACCTGGGATGCATGCCAATAAATAGTAAGACTGCAACTGCCATTGTACCTTATAAGCAATATTGTTTGTGCAAGAATAACCTTTGACCAGAACACATTTGAACTCTCATTGTTTACAGCATTTACAGTATAATACAAACATTATAAAAAAATTGTAGTGTCTGTAAATCCCAAGAAAAGACAAAAACCTGCAACTATATCAGTTCACACTTAATGTCTCTAATATTTCACAGTGCTATGGCCCACCGGGTGTCAGGGTACCCAACATAGTTGCCCTTTAATTTTCAAAAAAGTACTCAATTACCCATGTGTGGTTGAGACTTTTTATTTTATCATTATTATTAATGATTTTGTTTGCTGGTAGGGATGTTCTATATGTTTTCACACTGTTGCATTATCCGCTAGTTATGTTACAAAATATAGCAAATGGTAGTGTAATAATGGAAACAATGCTCATTATTTAAACGACACACGGCAAAAAATACTCAGTTTTTCTCAGGAAATATTTCAGTTTTGGGACAGAGTTAATAATAATTTGCATTTACTTTAAATTATAGGCTAAGCATTCAAGTTGTTTCCGTTAAGGAAAATATACAAGTGTTAACTGCAACCTCTTTTCGGGCAAGTTCATGCAGGTTTCTAGGGTTTCGGTTCGACAAATTTAAACCTAACAAATCTGAAAGAGCTGCATAAATAATGTTTAGTCTAATTTATTATTTATACGAACACACAACCGGAGCCAGGGAATAATCAAGATGTAGGAATCTTAGAAAATAGCCACCAATGTTCACCATACAATAACCTTTCTGCGGTCTCACTGACTCAAAGACTGAACACAAGCTAACAATAATTAGCCTGAGCAAAACCAGTTCGAAATATGCCCCCGTGTAACTCGCGGTGTATGTTTCTGCTTCACAAGACCGCTTCTTACCCGTATCCTGTTGTGAGATTTGAGGTAAACACATAAGGAGCACCGCAAGAACCATGAATCTAGCGTTTGCTGAAATAAAACCGTTTATGATTTTCATGCATCCCGCCATGATAATTCCACTGTACCCCGCCTCTAACGCCTTGTCCCGCCCCTTCCGTCTCCGGAGAACTCGGTTGAGTCGCAGGCCGATCAGCCAATCACCGCGTTACACTGGATCGTTCGTCATCGTTTTTAGAGTACGTCTCTTTATTTTCCCGAAATCCACTCCTATTTGCCCTGTATGTCTACTGTACAAACTGAACTGGAATGACTTACAATTTCAAATAAAGTTATAAAAAAATCTTCCTTAAATCCACAAGAAAAATTGTTTTGATAGTTAGAAGATGTTTTATTTTTTAGATAAATCATTTAAGTATTATGTTCCAACCCCCCCCCCCCCCCCACAATACTTAAATTACTTCACTGAAGATATCATTCAAGTTCATATGCATGTGAAATCAGATGAGCAAATACACAAAAATCTGAACTCCACAATGCCCTGCACAGCTCAGGGTAAAGAAGGCTTTGATTAAAAGATAGAATTGTGTTATTCCTACCCAGTATATTCTTAAGTCTATGGGAGAATTCACATTCATTGTTTCAGTATTAATATAATCCTTGCTGTGGTCAGTTAATGATTTGTAAGAACATGTACTGCTGTTTAGCCTTTTATGTGGTCTTGTCTGTTTTGTATTATTGCACAGGACCGACTGATCTCCAGAAAGAGGAATCTCAAAGTTTATGAAAGAGGTCCAGACAAAGAATTAAACATAAAGCAATCGCCACAATTCAATATCACATTGAATACATTAAATTATCTAATAGATTACATTAGTCTGATCAGGAAGGCTGGCTCTGTGGTCAGCATGAAGCTGGACACTCTGGTGACAGTGGCAGAGAAAAGGACATTTAAAAAATTGCTGGACATTATGGACAATGCTGGGCATCCTCTGCACACGGCCATAGACAACCAGAGGAGTCTGTTCAGTGGCAGGTTGCTTCTCCCAAAGACAAGGACCAACAGACTTAAAAACTCCTTTGTCCCACATGCCATCAGACTGTTTAACTCCTCTCTGGAGGGGAGAGGGAGGGGAAACAGGAGGACAAAGTAGGGGGGAACAACTAAGCTGTAGTGCCTCTTCACTGTGCAATACTTTTTGTTAATATCCAACGGTGCAATAGACTTCAATACTTGAAATGTGCAATTCCCTTCTATTCTTATTCCTATTTATTCTATTTATCCCTTTTGTATATTTTATTTATATATGTCTCTGTATTTATATATGTGTATATAATGTGTATATAATCTAGTCTTGATACAGCCTGTTGCGATGATGTTGTTTATTATATTGCTCTCTCTTTTTTTGCTTGTTTTCTCTTTTATCTTTCTCAACAGGTGATCCAGGTGATTGATATATGTTTTTTCTGTCTGTTTGTTTTGTTGGTTTTTGTTTTTTTGCCTTTATCACCGTTCCTCTCCCCGCTGTTTTTCTTTCCCTGCCTCTCTTTCTTTCTCCCTTCTCTTTCCCCCAGTCATGTCTGTCCCGTGTGTAGCAAGTGAAAATAAAATAAAATAAACAATAAAAGCAAAGGTGAATCAAATAGACCAATAGAGCAAGGCCGGGATGGTCCATTTGGTAAAGTAAATCCGTTGGGCATCTTTCTTTCCCTTTAGACAATAATTCTGGTTGGCAAAAGAACCAAACGGGACAGGCAGAAAGAAAAAATAAAAAAATTAAAGCTTCAATATTAAAGTTCTGACCTCTTTGCGATCCTGAATAGAGTACGCTAAAACCACTCCATCTGCTCATTTTATTTGTTAAATTGTTGATAATATGCGTTAAGAAAAAAAATCAGGCCATTTTATTACATTTTATGGTCGTGTAACCAAGGGTGATATTTTTGTTTGTTTGTTTGTTTGTTTGTTTGTTTGTTTGTTTGTTTGTTTGTTTGTTTGTTTGTTTGTTTGTTTGTTTGTTTGTTTGTTTGTTTTGGCTGCTAAAGGGGAAAACTGCTGAGAAAAACTCAGCACTAACAGCACAGTGACAACTTCCACTGAACTTCTGTGAACTTCCACTTAAGTTCAGTAATGTCAAACAAGTGTTGCCCTCTTGTGGACATGTAAGTACTTAATCATTATCAAGAGCTTGAATACAAATGAAGTTGTTCTTATCTTCACACAGTGAAATGTCTGTGTAAGTTTTCAGTCATCCAGATCATAGTAGTCTTGAGGGCTTGAATAAGGTAACTCGACGTCTTTAGGAATTTTACCTCTCAAGAAGCCAACTGCATGAGAGCTGAAAGGTCTTGGGAAACGTAAAAATGTCCAGTTGTCTTCTTTTTTTCAAGCCCTCAAGACCACACACTGACATATTTAAATGTCACAAGCTGCAAAGGACAAGTGTAATTGATCATATTAATTCATGACTCATTTTTGTGCTCACCCAGTTTTAAGATCCTGGTCTCGCCTTGAAGACCAGGAGGTAGACTGTCATGTGAAGGGTGGTGCAACTGTTTGGGTTAAGCCATCATTACTTCTTTAGTATCACCCACGCCTTTCCTGTTATGAGGAGTGAAAATGACCACCACTTCAAAAGCTTGGCATTAAAGCACAAAGGACTTTTAGCATGTAATTTTAGCAACTAATTGGTGAAGTGTTCAAAGGATGTTGAAAGATACCGCCTTACCGACAACAAAAATAATGTGGACATACACTTACGAAATGCATAAATATATTTTTATGATATGTCTCTAGTGTGATTAGCAAAATTGAAAACATGGCAAACACAACACCTAAAAATGTTTTAAATATGCTGAAGCAAGCATTCAGCTCAAAGTAGTGCTACATAAACACAGTGAGTGTAGCTCTAGGCTCCGGTTACAAACTGAACAGCTGCCCTGACCTACTGGCATACGTGTCATTTAATATTGTCAAATGGCGGAACCACATGACGCTGCATTTCACAATGTTATCACTATGTTCCCGCAGCATGCAGAGAGTGTAGCAGCTTTGAAATGTGTTCGTGGAAGGAAGCAAAGTGCTGTTTAATATTTCGCAGTTAGACACTCAGTGAAGGTTAAACTAAAAGCTGCTGCTGTGCATACATCAAATTAGCCAACTGTGACACCATCTGTCACTTGTGTCACTTATTTTATTTTATTTTAAACTAGGTCACACGTATTATTACTACTTTATGGTCTATTCAGGAATGTAGGTTACTCGGGTGGTTTTTGTGTGTGATACATTTATGAACCAACTACACATTTATTACTTTGCAGGTAACAAGGAGAGCACCTAGGATTAGTGATTTAGTTTCCTCTGGAAAACACTGGAAAACATATTTAAAAGTAAGAGAAAAATAATCATATAACTGTTTGCAAATAGAGCACCATAAAAATATAAGTGTTCAGCATTTGAACTGTTTTATGATGACCTGAGGAATACCATAAGTTGAAATGTGTTGGTTAAATAATAAAGTTGTTGTATGAACTAAAGTGTTGCTGGAGGTTTATCTTTATCTGTACTGGATTTGTTCACATCATTCAGACTTTTACCACATGATCATAAATGATAATAATACTTTCTGATGTTATAAAAGCACAGCCTTACTGTAATTTATATGTCACAGGAAGTGACAGTGACTTGAGTGATCACAGCTCATTTGAATTCTTTGTAAATTTTGGTCAGTAAGACACTTAATCACCAGGATAAGAACGTTAGTGTGTAAAATGGGGAAATATATGAGGAGTTCACCTTTCACACATTGTGTTGTAACTTGTGTATTAAACATAACTTGTGTCACACTTTACATTTGCACCCTTTTTTTTAATGGAAGTGAGATAATTTAATAACAAATGGATGGAGATAATCATGGCTTTGTGCACATAGTATACTACTCGTTTGTTGTGAAATACAAACTGGTGCAATTAATGTAGATATTTTAAATCAGTAGCCCTTTATTGATGTATGTGTAAATTTTGAACAATAGCAGCATGTTAAGAGAATGTGAACCAAATTTACAAATAACAAGAAGAGAAAATACATTTTCCCTGACAACCCAAAATTGGTTGTTAATGCCTTACAACGAATTTATATTAATTAGCAGCTTATGACGCTGGTATTTACAACTTGCAAATATTTGTATGAGTGAATGAAGAGAAAGTATTAGCTTTACTCAAAAAATAAGCTATACATAATAAACATGCGCACACAGACAAACAGCTAACATGAAGTGACACTGGGATTATATGATGCTGTGGTCCTAGAGTTACCTCTATTTATACTAATTAAAGTGATCTCTAGGTGACTGATGGAGTTATTTTTATGGATTCAAACTTCCAGACTATGTAAACAAGTCAGGTCAGTTTCTAAATAGATGGATGTATGGGGCTCATTTAAAAATGGGAAAATGAAAGTCAAACTGATTGGTATGTATAAAGTTCTGGAATTACAGCTTTGCCATATTGGTTTTGCCACACCTCAACCTGACTCCAATTCTCCAATAACACCAACTAGTTAATCAACCGATATATCTTTACATATCCTAACATTAACCGACTACGCTAGAATATTACACAGCAGTAGGAGTTTGCATTTAACGACGGGGCCCTGAAGGCAGCATTGAAGGGTAGAGTTGCGCAGGACAGTAAAAAGGAGGGAGCAGGAGGTAGCAGAGAACGTGAAAGAAAGAGGAGGGAGTATAAACGGCAGAACGCATCAGAGTCCCCTACAGCTTCAACTTTGTCTTCGCCTTTCGTGGCAAGATTTTAAAAACTTCTTCTGAAAGGTAGGTGTTAAAATAGCACTGAAAAAGTTTTCTTTTTCTCCTAACCGTTTTCCGTCCGGTGTTTTTTTTGGGTCGCTTTCTAAACTGTGCATCTAGCGGTTCCGTTGTCTTTTCTTTTAGACAAAAGAAAAATGTCGCCTAATGTAGATAAGGGTGGTTTATCGTAATTCTTTTAACTTAATTTGTAGACTTATTTGTGTGTATTTAAGAATAATTCAGTTTTCAGACTAACAGCTGTCGGTAATTTGATCTTGGCTGTTTGTGTAAAAAGTTTGACTCGTTGACAAAGCTGGTTTTGTTGCTTGCTAGCAGTGATTAACGGTCAGAGAAGTGGGGCTGTGTGTTCCTCAGACTCTTCTCAATTTACTCCAATTATTAAGTGTTATCCAGATCTGCGTGTTTCCTTAATTTTATCGTGTCTATATATAATGACATTAAAGTACAGTCCTAACATTTTTTGAGACTCCTTCGTAACTTTTAATTAGTAAATCTAAATACAAATATTTCAGCGAAATGTGTGACGCGTTGATCTAACTTTAAAAATATAAATCACCAAGCGTTTTCATAGCAATGAGAGTTAGTATCCTACTGAAAACGAGTCAGCTCTTCCACCCTTCAGCTGCTCGTATTACAGCTGATGTAATCAGTTAAGAATTAAACTTGCAATAAACTTGCTTTCTTTTTTTAATGTAGAAAACAGATCTTCGTCATTCATCATGAGCGTAACAGGAGGAATGAAATGTGTCAAGTATCTAGTTTTCTTTTTCAACTTCATCTTCTGGGTAAGTAGCAGCAATCACATTTCTTTTATAGTAAAACTGGGCTATGAAAAAAAGAAACAAAACACAGCAGAGTGGACATGGAAACCACCTAAAACTAACTGCAGGAAGGAAGGCAACACTGTTGTCTAGTATACGTTTATGTTTTCGGCTTATCTTCTTGATCTTGATCTACACAATATTTTCATTTCAGGACCTTTTTGTCACATTTCTCCTTTTACTAGCACTGTGACTCTGGCTTAAAGGTTGAGCATATAGGGTGGAATCATTTGTAAAATCAGATGATGAACACACACACACACACACACACACAGAAAGTCACATTACCCATTCTTCAGTTTTGTGTTTAAATCTAATGGGATAATTAGTGAACTTTTTCCAAGATTAGTTTGTTTTACATCACCTTCATGGTGACGATAAGAGAGAGGGTATAAGAGAGGCAGGAATGTGAATCTTATGACCAGATTTCCAAAGTGTTGCAGTACCATGTGACTCCAGATCATTTTTTCCTCCTGCTTAGTCACCCCATAAATTTCGGTAAGCTGGTGTTTGCACAGTTAACTCTAAATTAACAAACTGTTATTTATGATAGGGCAAGAGGAAGTAAAAATGACAAAGCTGTTTTGACGGGACTTCCCTTTAAGTCCCATTATTTAATACTTATACTCGGTAAACAGTTCAGTCTTTACAGCAGCATTTCCTTAAGTCCAGGTGTACCCTGGGATTTTGAGTCAACTGAGCAGTATTGTTTTAAGATGTCACCATAAAACCTAACTTAATCTAAAGAAAATGAAAATGAAATTGTTTTAAGAAAATAATACACAGTTTTTGTGAAGTCAATGGCCTTTAACTCGACAATACAGTCAAAGTTGTCATTGCCTTTATTTCAGATGTTTTTTTCACATTTGAACACTAGCATGCCTTTAAGTTTGACAAGTCTTGGGTAGAGCAGGGCGATGTGACCAAAAATATTTATCACGATATACATTTGAAAATTTGCTATAACAATATAACGGACGATATAATTGACACTAGACAAAGTACTTTGCAACTCCACAACTTTATTAGTGCAAAAAAACAAACAAACCATCAATGTATTTTCACTTAAACAAGCAGCTGTTTTTTGTGTGCATTAAAGTTATATAAAAATTTAACAGTGCAAATGCAAATTCCTTGCTGACAGTTTAACCAAAAGGCATTTCCAGTGGAAATTGGCCGACATATCCTCAGCATAACCATGTATAATATCCACAAAACTTAAAAAGAGGTTATACACACACAATACAGTAATATTATGTTGAAGCACAGTACGTATCACTCCGCGAGGCTCCTGCCTACGATAGTCGTAATGCTCCGACAATCCATCAAGCGGTGCAGGTTCGTAGCTTAGCAAAGTCGTACTAAAACATTTGACAGATTTTCAAGCGCAGTGTACGACATAAAATCGTTTCAAGGTCAGTAAACACAACCAGAATTCATACATAAGGCACACGGGATTATAAGCGGCACTGTCGATTTTCAGAAAAATCAAAGGATTGATTTTAAGTGTGCCGTATTTTCCAAAAACAAGGTAATAACGACGGCCCGCTAGCATGCTCTAGCAAAAATAGTGCTTTGTTGTGTATCTGACAGACGAAAGCTAAACCAGTTCCACACCACTGAAGTTGCAGCATTTTTACAAACCAATTCTGGTTCATCCGTTTCATTCAACGATCCGCTTTCGCTCTTCTCATTCTCTGTCACCGCCATGCTTTTTCCGCCATGTTTGCATGAAAACAAAGGCACTGCGCGTGCATATTTTACCCATATTCTATTGCGATATTTCATTTTCTTATCGTTGCCCAACATTATACTGGTATTACCGTGAACGGTATGATATGGCCCGGCCCTAGTCTTGGGCACATAAAGTCTACAGTCTAAGGCAGAAATAAAAACTTTTTCTGTTTATTTGTTTTAGGTGGCAATTTTCTCAACTCCTATTAAGAGCTTTTTTGTTGGTCATGAGTGAGCGGAGAATAACAATAAACAGTTATAAACAATAAACTGTTACAGATGCACTTTGGTATTGTTAATTTTTTCCACTTTTTTAGAAGTGCTGTCATTATTTTCATTATTTATTGGGACACCTTATTTCACTCTTCTGGTCAGTATTTATAAACAGTATATAATAATTTAATGTGTGTAGCACACTGATGTAAGTGGAGGCATATATAAACATTATGCTGACGAATTCCGATCAATAATAATTGACTATTACTTTAATTGATTTAATTGATAGTTGTAAATAAATAAATTAGACAGTAGTAAGAAATGCCTCTCGACTCTATGGTGCCTTTCCATATATGAAAATTGTCTACTCAATGACCCACTCAAACATCACAACTCTACAAAGGTGTATTAGGGCCACATTAAGAAAACATATTATTGATCATTTTGAGAATGAGGTGAAAATTTTGAGATTAAAGTCGTAATTGCATTTCGAGAAAAAAGTCAAAATGTGCACACTACATATGTTCTTTCAAGATAAACCGTCACTGCTGCTATAACCTCAACAAAAAGCCTTGTGTAGATGAGTTAATGAAACAAATTGGCATCTTGTGAGCTCCTCCAGGTTTGTGTGGTTTTTCCATGTGACCAGATGCAGCTTTCTGAACCATCCTGAACCATCATACTTATCACCATGCTGTGTTTATGTGCTATATGAGACATCATTTCCTTCCTTGTTACTAGAAACGATTCTGAAGTGCGATTTTTAATGCAGTTGTCAGGAAACAACAACTGTAAATAATCTCCACATTTTGACCTTTTTCTCAAAAAAGGTCAAAATGTGTATTGACACTGGTTACTGACAATTTACTACTTAATAATAACTAAAATTGAGCCCTGCACGCTAAAGAAGAAAGTATAACAGAAAAATGAAGAAACATAAGATAAGATAAGATAAGATAAGATAAGATAAGATAGAACTTTATTAATCCCTCGGGTGGGTTCCTCTGGGAAATTCGACTTCCAAAAAAAGCACAGCAACGACCGAAGTTACAGTTACAGAACTGTTATATATATATATATACACACACACACACACACACACACACACACACACACACACACACACACACACACACACACACACACACATATATATAAATACAGAGACAAATATAAATAAAATATACAAAGGGGATAAATAGAATAAATAGGAATAAAAAATAAAAATACAAGTGAATTGCACATTTCAAGTATTGAGGTCTATTGCACTGTTGACTATTTACAAAAAGTATTGCACAAGGTATTGTACAGTGAGGTGAAGAGGCACTACAGCTTAGTTGTTCCCCCCTCCTTTGTCCTCCTGTTTCCCCTCCCTCTCCCCTCCAGAGAGGAGTTAAACAGTCTGATGGCGTGTGGGACAAAGGAGTTTTTAAGTCTGTTAGTTCTTGTCTTGGGGAGAAGCAACCTGTCACTGAACAGACTCTTCTGGTTGTTTATGGCCGTGTGCAGAGGATGCCTGGCATTGTCCATAATGTCCATCAGTTTCTTTAATGTCCTTTTCTCTGCCACTGTCACCAGAGTGTCCAGCTTCATGCCGACCACAGAGCTAGCCCTCCTGATCAGTTTCTCCAGCCTGGATGAGTCCCTCTTTGCTGTGCTGCTCCCCCAGCACACCACAGCATAGAAAAGTACTCCAGCAACCACTGACTGGTAAAACATCCTCAGGAGCTTCCTGCAGATGTTAAAAGACCTCAGCCTCCTGAGGAAGTACAGTCGGCTTTGGGCTTTTTTATACAGGTGCTCTGTGTTGCATGACCAGTCCAGTTTATTGTCCACCCTGTCATGTCAGTGTTCACTCACTGATAACTCCCCATATAGGAAATACTCAGTGGATTTCGCAGTGTTGAGCAGTGGTTTGACATTAGGGGTGGGGGAAAAAATCGATACTGTGTAGTATCGTGATATTTTGTTTGCTAATAATGTATCGATACAGGGACAGCAGAAATCGATATTTTGTTACAAACAATTTTTTCGTGGACTGGAACATGCTCTGACTTCAGAGCATGTTGATCAGCTCCTTTTTCTGAGCAAGAATCCTGACATTCCTTCACTGTCCAAATGTGTTTAACTTTTTTTTGGCAGCAATAAACATGACAGTTTATTTATTTTAATTTAAGACATGTTTTATTTTAATGAAGTTTAAAACTTTTTTATTTAATGTAAAATTATAGTTTGTTTTAATTTACTTTCAAATTCTTCAGTTGCTGAATGGGCTGCATAGTTTTCATAAATTGCATAGTTCAGAATAGCTATAATTGTACCAGATGGTTGCATTCAGTTAAGTTGGACTAGACTGTAATACAAACCGTTCAGTTTATAAAACTGACTGAAATGAGAGAAAGACTGAGTGTGAGACTTTGATATTAGATAAAATGAATATTGATAAAGTTTACCTTTATGTACAGAATTTGCATATCGCAAAATATTTTTAAAAATTGCAATAATATCGTATTGTGCGTTAAGTATTGTGATAATGTCATATCGTGAGTTGTATGGTGATTCCCACCTCTATTTGACATGTTGTGAAATTTCCTCAGCTGGTTGCACCATTATGTATTTTGACATCGCTTTGCCTTGTGGGAGTGTTAGTAAAAAAGGATGTTCGTAGCCATAGACTGACTGTTTTTCTAGCCCTTTGCCACTTTTTCTCTTTTTTTTTTTGTAGATTGAAGTTTCATTCGCTCAGGCATAAAAGACATATAGGTTTTTGGATTTCAAATAAAACAACTTTTAAAATAATGCATACAGTTTCTTAAAATAAAGAAACAGCCACTCCCTTATCTGTTTGCGGAACGATCATGCTGACTGTGGTGACCGCAGTGAGTCGTGAAAAATTAATGCTGTGAAACTGTGTGTATTTGATTGGCTAGTTTCTGCGTCTGGTTCATACATTTGTCTTCTCCCTTTCAGTTCGAGTAAGATTTTAAAATTACTACCTGAATTCTTTTTACTATGGTTGCTGAGTTGTGATACTTCCTTGTAAAAGGACTTTGGTTACACCTGTAGACACTGTAAATAAGTAAACTGGAGCCTCATGGTGAGTGACCTGTGAGTTTCAGCCCTATTGTGTTGCTAGTTTGCGCAAGTTTTTCTTGATTTTCAGATCAGAGTGGCAACACAACTAGTGCCTCTGGCTGAATAACAGACATTCGAATAGTTTCTGGAGAGAGCTATTGAAAATCTATCCAGTACAATCTTCTATATCTTTTCAATGATAACCAATTCTGATGAGTGTTGTGAACTCTTTTGATTGATTGATTGATTGATTGATTGAATCTTTATTTTGAACATGTTGAAAAAGTACAACAAAATAGAATTAAAAGAGACAAATGAACACAGCAAAACAAAAGGAAAACGAGCAACCACAACTCCAAATAACGTTCATGTTCAAAAAGTCTTAACAGCACAGTTGTCTTGTACGTTAATCTCACAGTCTGATCTGCCTGTTGATTAGCTCTTCAGTTGTGAGAGCAAGAGAGCCACCAAATTTTGCCACAGCTTCCTTCTCAGGAAACATGAAGTATACTCTCTTCTGAATTTCTGTGACTTTCTGGGCTCTGCTTGGCTTCTCTGTTCACTCCTTTATATTTTGTCCTACACCAACCATTAGCTGTTTGTTTGACTCAGGCTCAAATATTTACATTGGTGGAGCCAACACAGAAGGATCTACAGTAGCAGCCAGGTCTTAATATGGATAGCATAGCAAACATGTGACTGACACTGAGGCTGGAGAGGTATCAGGTTGTCATACTGGTATGAAAACATTTATTTTCCCTTAAATGTTTCAAATATTAAACCCCTACAATAGTGAGCATACTGTTGGGAGCTGAAGTTGTTCTTCAGGGACTCCCAGTGGTATCTCCAGCCACAATATATTTGTTTTTGCCCTCGCCCATGTGTATCAAGAACAATAAAAACAGGTTAATGAATAATTTAATCTTACTCACACCTTATACAAAAGCTTTAAAATATCTAACATAGGTCTACATTTTACAGTTTAGCAATTTTTATACTGTTAGTCATTCGAAACATGATGTTTGATATGGCAAATAAATAACACCTGTTCTTTTATATATATATATATATATATATATATATATATATAATTTTTTTTTCTTGAAAAAGTGCACAACTGAACAATTGTTTATCAGAAAAGTAGCAGGACTGAGTTAAAAGGGAATAAAAGTAAAAAGAATACAGTTTGCTCAAGGACACAGCTGATTGCGGTCAGACATTAGTGTTTGTAAAAGATCGAATGAATTGCTCTTATCACCCAAACCAGACAGTGACACTGTCATTGTATCATCTGATTGTTTTACATCCGCATTCAGGGACTGAAAAATGTTGCAACTTCCTCTTTTGTTTTAGACCTTTCTCATGTTGTTTGCTTACATGAAATGAAAAAGTACAATAATATAAAAATCAAATTGATTTAATGATACCATAATCAGATTTTTTTTTTTTCAATCTTTAAAATTTGTAGTAGCTATATTAAGATAAAAAACTTGTCTTGGGAAATTTGTCCCCCCTTGAGGTGGCTGTAGGAGGCAGAGCAGGTCCCCTACTGATCGGAAGGTTAGTGATTTGATCCCAGGCTCCTCCAGTCTGAATGTCAAGTATCCTTGGGCAAGATATTAACCCCAAGTTGCTCTCCGATGCATCCATCTGAATATGAATGTGTATGAATGAAGCTAGGAAGCACTAAGTATAGAAAGAAAGTGCTTGTTTGAATGGGGGTGATTGGGTGACTGTGGCATGTTGTATAGAGCGCTTTGAGTACTCCAGGAGACTAGAAAAGCTCTATATAAGAATCAGTCCATTTACCATTACCCCTTGGCATTGCTGCCAACTGTCAGAGAAGGTTAACATACACCTATTAAAGTAGTGGTATTCACCCTCCATAACTGGCACACAGGTGTGACACTTTCTAGATTGATCCCTATCAAAGTCAAGTACCTGGGTGTATAAAAACACAAGTGTATTTGGTACAGTTTTATTGTTTAGCTGCTAATAAGAATCAAATTATTGTTGCTTTTCTTTGCTATCATACTTTTGTCAAATAGCCAAATAAAATATTACATTACAAATTATAAACCTTTCCCCATGAATTCACTCTAGCCTAACTTCTTATTCTTGCAGCTATGTGGCCTAGCACTGATTGTGGTAGGAATCATGGTTCAGGTGTCGCTTAACAAAACCCTCAAGATCACTGATCCCACTGCCTCGGCAGCTCCCATTATCCTGATCGGAGTTGGTGTGGTGATTTTCTTCATCAGCTTCTTTGGTTGCTGTGGAGCCTTCAAAGAAAACCACTGCATGGTCACCACGGTAATTCACACAGCACCATATGCAGTAACTTTGTTTTTGTTAACTTTTTTGCACGAGATTTCATTGTAAAAATTGCTGTTTATTTGTGTGACAACCACTCAGGTAGATCATTCAATTCCTCATTCGTTCCTTTTCTCCTCCCTCAGTTTGCTGTCCTTCTCTCACTGATTGTTATCGTTGAGATTGCAGCAGCAATTGTTGGATACGTCTTCAGAAACAAGGTAAGTGTTGAATACATCTGTTTTATGTGAGTCCCTGCAGAAGGTGTGGTTTTAATTTGAGCTGCAATGTTGTGTGTGTTGTGCCTCCCGTGTAGCTCTCAACTATCGTCCACGATAGCGTCACTGAAATGATCTCCAAGTACGAAAAGGGTACACCAGAATTCAAAGAGACCGTGGACAATCTTCAGCATAACGTAAGTTCACTGTAAATGTTCCTGTTCACTGTTTGGTTAGTATGGTACCACCCTGTCAAAACATTTTGCATCCTGTTGGTAAGTTTCGTGTGACAGGATATTGTTGCTGTTTGCACAATGTGTTCCATATCATTTTACTCTACATCTCAAGTTCATAGCTGTTGTTCATAGACTTGTTTGCATTTTCCAGCTGAAATGCTGCGGTGTGAACGGTTCTTCTGACTGGGAAAACTTCACTAGCAAAGGAAACTCTGTGCCTGACTCATGCTGCAAGAATGTCACTAAAGGCTGTGGAATAGGAACCATGACTGACTCTGACAAAGTGTATCAGCAGGTAAACAGGGGTCAATTTCTTTCTAAGTTTATTTAACCTGAAATTCACTTTCTTAATTCTTAAGTCCTGTTTATTTAGTAAAACATCTAAGTTATCAGCATGTTGCTTAAATAGGTAAAAAAATATATATATCTGGCAAGCTAAAGAGACATACAGTAAATAATTGTTACCAAACTGCAACTGGATGGCATGTAAATATTAGAAACAGGACTCCAGCTGCGTAACAGTCTTGCTTTGTGCCAAGCACAGAAAAGGATTAAAGGATTTGGAACTGCAAACTCATCTGCTAACGACTGATTGATATGTTGTTAGGCAATGAGTGCGCACTAGTTAATCATCCTTTGTGAATCCAGTAGTGAGCATAATTTACAAAATGGACTTTGTGCTATTAAATGAGTGTCTGAGGTCATAAACTCTTAAGAAAAGTGTTTGAGGCTACAAAGCAAAGAAGCCTAGTGCTGTTTTCTCACAGACTATACAACTGGCAAACAGAGTACCTCCAAAGTTAAATCTTTGAAACAAATTTTCCACCAGGAGATTAGTGACTAAAACAAACAAACAAAAAAAGATTTACTGCTTTACGTGCACGAGAAAATGGTTGAGCTAGCTGCTCTCATTGTCACACTATGTGATTTGTAGAACCTCAAATGTGGAAGGAGGAAAGAAAAACGAAACGGCAAAAAGCCCACAAGCATACAGAGTGTACTCTGAGTTAACCTTTCTCAGACACAGTGGAGATCAATTCTAACTTTTCTGTTTGTTCTCTTTAGGGTTGTAGTGCTGCTATGGAGACATTTCTAAAGAATAACATCTTATGGGTGATAGTAGCAGCGGTTGTCATTGCTATCCTGCAGGTATGTAACACCATTAAACAAAATTTGCTCTTAAACTCAAGAGTCTATCAGCTCATTTTAGTTTCCTTTGTTACTATGGTAATGTGTTGTTGCTCATCTTGCTTCTGGACTCTACAGACTTTTAGTTTTTAAAAAGTTGTAAACAAAAATGATGACCGTTTTCTCTCTTCCTTCCAGTTACTCGGTATTGTGTTTGCCTGCTGTTTGATCAAAGGCATTCGGGACGGCTACGAAGTTATGTGATCGACACCAGAAGAGGAGTTGACTGTTCGGGCTACTCACAAAGTTCTTCACTTGGATATTTTAAAATGTTCATCATACTTTCCACATATAACGCAGAATATAATTTTCTTCATACAGATAATATTTTCATAGTTAATGGCTCTGCTTTGATGCTGTACATGGAATGGAAATGGAGATTAATGTACAGTGTCATATTAGCATAAGTGAATGTTCTCTCTTAACTTTGCTTGCTTTGTTGTAAACATGAGTTTATTTTGGTGTTCCTGGATCTGTTCTAAGCTTTGAACTGCTTTGGTGTTTATACGTCGTACTGGGTTCCAGTTTTTAATTTTTTCATTAAAGACCTTTTTAATTTCATCTGAATTTTCTGTATAAAGTTATACAGGAGGAAAATGCACCTTTAAGATTTTTATTTCAGACACATTTCCAAGATATTGTATATAATATTGGCACAACACAACACTGAACATTTGCAGAGCAAGTAATAAAAAAAATCTTAAAAAACACAACATAATTTTTGCATCTTCTATTTCAGATAAACTCTGTGTGCTCTTGCAAAAGGCACAGGAAGCGATGACATGTTCAGTTTTACACTTACACAAGTCACCAGCAGATACAACAGGAATTTCCTCTTCGTAGGAGTAACCAGAAAGCAGGCGAAGGGCTTACAACAAATTTTGCACTTAAGTTAATGTCATTCCAGCCTTTCAAAAAAATAAGAAGGTAAACAATAAAGTGATATCTTGTCAGAAATGTGTGCTGTGCCACAAACCAAAAACTTTGAGAACGTGCAAGACGTTCAGCATCTCATCACACAAGCAAGCTTCAATGACTTTACAGCTGGGCCACCAGTGGGCTTTTTCTTTACATAGTTACTCTCAGGGACTTTCATATTGTCTACTGCTGTTTGACGTCAACCAAGTTATAACGCCTCTTCATCTCCACATTACCCACCACAAGTCCTGTTACCCACAACCTTGATCATGGTAAACAATATTCAAAGTATGTAAAAAAAAAAAACACAAAGTGAGGTACTGGCATGAAAGAACACAGGACATGTTTGATGTGAAATGTAAAAACAAACATGCCCATCTTAATGTAATTCTTTTAAATGGAATGTGTCTGAGCATATCACCAAACAAAAAGAACTGCTGAACTTAAATAACATGTATCAGTTCACACATGCAAACAAGGTTCACATATAGCAATAGATAATCATTACATTACTTCCACATCACCAGTATAGCACTAATGTCTAATAGATGACAATGGATTCATCTTGTTTTTAAATGCTATTAACTGCAAAGGCTTCTTTTTTGTGGTAAATCCTTTGAATAGAAATGGTTTCTTGCCAAAAACACCCTTAAAATGTTGTTTACTTTCCAAAAAGGAGCTGTTGAAAACCTCTTGGAAAGTTTTGCTTTTCATTGCACGTAAGAGAGTATAATCACAACAGCAGATAGCATGTGGCTTCCTGTCAGTGATGGCTGGGACCACTTGGGTAGTTTGCAGAGAGAAACACAATGCTGTGCAAAAGCAGTGACACCTCTGAGTCTGCAAAAATGAAAGTAAAAAATACATGCTAATGTAATAGCTATAAAATAATCATGCAACATTTAGGAAATACTTAAAAGGTCTTTTAAAGCACCCCCCAAAATGCTTTAAATATAACTCAAAGCCTGATCTTTAAGTCACAAAAGGTAGTGGATATTTTGTCTTGACTATTGTACATAGAACAAGTAGTTCCTATATTGTTTAATGTGTGGAGACAATGTGCATTTATTACATTAGCTAGTTAGCAGATTTAGCCTCTAAACAGTTTTTCAAGCCTCCCGTTATAACCTAAAAGAGCCAAGATTTTTGTGTCCGGCCGCTACTTAAGAATGCAGAATATCTTGATAAAGCTGATTAAAAAGATAGACAATAGCCTGATGGTTTCCAGATGCATTTTGGCAAATGCAATCCCTCTTGCTCTCATTCTGAATTGTACTTGGATTAAAAGCAAAGCCTGCTCAAATGTAATTGTCAGCAGATTCTGAATTATGAGAGAAACAAAAAATGCTGTTAGTGTCAAAAAAAATCTTATTCCTTGACTTGGCATAAATCTGTAGAGCAGCAGATTGTGCACTTATCAGGCTGTTCACACTGCTTTGTTAGGGCCATAAGCTGTGCACCAAACACCTCCTCTAGAAAGTTCACCGGCTCATCATCTAGGGTCATGTACTGAACAATAAATGCAACATGCACAGGTAATGCTGAATTATATTGAATTTTGGTTCCAATTAAATGCCCTTTCAGATTAAGTATTTTTTAAATGTTTAACTTTAGAGTAAAGTCCTGCATCAGTGAATGAACTGAGTATTAACATTCAAGTACAAACAGACACTTCATATTCAAATAAGAATTAACTTAAATAATTTTCTGTTCTGTCACTACACATGTTCTTGAGTGAGACCGTTTCTGGAGCTACTTTGATACTACTGCAGTACATAGAAGGAGAAAGACTTGGTTACTCTTCATAAAGATGATTTATATGTTAGATAAACATGCAGTATATTTCATCAGCCATTATCTGCAGGGTGTTTCATTTGTTTAGAGCGCAGGTGTTGAACTCCAGGCCTCAGTGGCCTGGTAATGAACGAATCATTTGATTCAGGTGTGTTGACCCAGGGTGATATCTAAAACCTGCAGGACACCAGCCCTTGAGGCCTGGAGTTTGACACCCCTGGTTTACCGAAACAAAAAGTGGAGTGCCATCTGTTGGAATCATGTCAAATAGCAGTACAGACTCATTCCACTCATTTGGCTACAGATACACTGGAGTTTAGTAAAACTGGAACAAAGATGATTTGTGGGACAGTCTAAGCCTTATACACTGATCAAAAAATTAAAGGAACACTTTTTAGGAACACTTCTGGGATGTTGATCTGGTCAGTTAAGTAGCAGAGTGTGTTTATAACCATTTTCAGCTTTTTTGGTGCACTGGAGGGGCACCAATGAGACAACCATGAAAATAGGAATGATTTTACCTCATGGGGGCAAGTGACATTTTTACCCTTCTCATCTTTTCTGACAGATTTTTCACTCGATGGCTTGGGTCAGTCTCACTATTGGTAACATGAGGCAATACCTGGGCCCTATAGAGGCTGCACAGGTAGTCCCACTTCTACAGGATAGCACATTAATGTGTACAATTTCCAGAAGTTTTGCTGTGTCTTTCAGTGCAGTCTCAAGAACAGGTGGATTCCAGGGGACAGGCTGTAGAAGGTCGTTAACCCATCAGCAGCACCGGGATCGATTAAATTTTGGCAAAAAGGACGAGCCTGTTAAATAACTTTTTCACTTTAACTTTCAGGGTGTCATTAAATTTAGCCCTCTGTAGGTTGATACTTCCATGTCCATCACACAGTATGCCATTCTTTCATTCCTAACATATTACCCAGTCCACATCAATATCTAGCGCGATTTCTTTTCGGATGTCCTTTCAAAGTGTTTTTAATGTTTTTGAGCAGTGTACATCCAACAGATGTGCTGCACTTCAGCTATCCACAGCATCCACAAAGCACATCAACTCTAAATTGTGCTCCACATACACATGCATAAAGCCAGAACTTTAGTTTAGGCTCATATTTACTTACATTTTGAACTATTATTTTGTTTTATTTTAATCCATGGTTTTTCTGACTCATTATGGACATTTTGGGGCTGACTATACAGGTAAGCACAGTAGAAGCAATCAAGTCTCAGCTACTTTATTAGGGAGAAATCTGTGCAATATTCTGTCTGGAAATTTCTCTTCACATAAATCCTCTTAAGGAAACAGGTAAAGTTATTTTTATTACAATTCTGGTCATTTTTCTTTGGCTCTCATCAAAATCTTTAGGGTAGGTGACAGAAAAAAAAGAATCTATACTGCAAATCCAAATAATAATAATACCTTTCAATGAGCTTGACACCTGTAGCCACTGGGACAACCATTCACGACACTGGTTAACACCAAGAACATCAGCATTGAGGCCCCTTAGATAACAAGCCTGAAAGGAGAAAAACATCAAGTATTTATAAAATGGCTTAAAGAGGAAGGCACTCAGTATATAAAGTCATGGAGAGTGATGGACCTGTCTGAGTTCAGAGTCATTCAGCTGGTGAACGCCCAGTCTGCTGAGGCCCCGGTCCAGTTGGAGCAACTCCAGCCCGTGGCTGCTTAGCCGCTGGCCAATCAAGAAGCCGGGGAGCCGTGGCGTCAAGAAGAGCAGCGGGCTGATGTGTCTCTGATTAGCCATAAAAACATGAATACGAAGGCTTTACTAAGCCTTTTGCATTCCTGTTAACTGAGACAGAAAATTGGAGGAGTTTTACTGACCATGTGATCAACGCTCATTCTCCTTATACCCAAAGGAGGTCCAGAAAACAGGCTTCGGATAGCAAGGATTTCAGACGCTTTGGGGTTTGCTCCACTTTGGACCTGAACAAATATCAAACATACATGTACTGGTTAGAAATGAACAGATCTGCAAATCTGTACTGTTTCACACAGTTCACAGCCAAACATCATGACTGACTCCTGCAATGTTTATTAAACTGAAGAATGAGAACTAGGGTGCACTTACTATTTGTGCATCCATAATGAACAGTTTAAAATTTAACAAATAAGTTGTAGTTTTCTAATGAAAAGAAATGACAGTTATCCTCGCAAACTGGCCAAGTATCCCAGCTATGTGTCCAAAGTTTGAAGTGAAAAACTGCACGAAAGAATACTTAGCAGAGCAGAAAAACAATGCACTATTTTAAAACCACTGACAATTTAGAGTGAGGATTTCCATTGTCTTAATAAGAGGGGGGATACATTAAATAGCAAGTGAGGAGTCAGTTTTCACAGTCGACATGGAAGTGGGGAAAAAATTGGACAGCATAAGAATCTCTCAGACAGAACTGTAATGGCCAGATCACTTGCACAGATCATCTTCAAACCACAGGTATCAGGTGTTTCCCCAATAAGCATGGGTTAGTACTAGAAGCAGGCCAAGCACAGACAAGCAACAAGATTTCTTGGGTGCTTACAAGATTATAAGCACCCAAGAAAGCTGACAGGACACATGCATGGAGCACAATAACCACAGACAGGTCATAGTGCGCATGCTCTCGGCTCTCCACCACTAAAATCTACCCAAATCATCAGCTGGATAGCCTTTAGTGATTATGCAAGTGCAAAGCTGGGTTATTGAGCAAGGGAAGAAGATGGATCAGTTTGATGAGTCACATTTTCTCTTACATCATGTGCACGGCCAAGAGGATGTGTGTGCGTGTCCTTAACTTTGGAAGAGTGCTGGCAGGATATGCTACAGATTTAGTGCAAGACAGTAGAAGAAAAGTGATGTCTGGGCAATGTTCGGCTGAAAAATCTTTGGTTCTGACATTAATGAGGATGTTACTTTGAGACATAATATCTAGTTATTCCCTGATAACTCGTGCTACATTCAGGAAGATAACATTATAAGGGGCCACACTGTAAAAACTGTTCGTGAATGATTAGTGTACTTTGAAAGCAGAAAGCAGTACTGCTACACATTCCCGATACTTACTTTTGCACACAGGTCCTTAAGTTGTCTCTGTAAGTGACCATTTTTGACCTGCTGACTCGTGCACTCAAGTCCTTTGAGCACCGGCCAGTGGTGCCGAGCTCTGAGGGAGTGGTACACTCTCCGAAACTCCAGCTGCTGGCTGGGAGTCCAGAAGTGAGGGATCAGGAGCTGACGGGGGAAGAAATACCTGTCGATGCAGGAGGAGGTGTTGTTAGCAGAGTGAGGCACACTAAGTGACAGAAAATGATTAATGAACAGGGACAGCAACATAAATAAGCCTGCAAATCAAATGAGATGGTTATTTCAAGAGGACTCACATCAAGACAAAAACCAGGTAGTTGGCAAAGGGAGGGATGGATATGATCACCAGCGGGATGGCCTTGATCAAGTCTCTGCGAAACTGTCAAACACAAGTCAAGTGAGCCAAGTTACTGTGAGACATTACAGCCCTGAAACACTGACAATGCATAAACTAAAAATACTACACTGCCATAAACACAGGAATTGAAACTCTACCAAAATCTACACTAATTTATGAGAATGGGTGACTAAACGCTAATCCCTCCCCTTAAAGGATGCTCTGACAGTCCTCACGATTATGAAATTCTTTTTAAATACCATTAGTATTTACTCAGAGCGATAGCTCAGATTGAATACCTGACGTACAAAATCAGAGAGATGAATCGGCTGAGATGTATGGAGGGGAGAAAGTGGGATTATCGGGAAAAGGATGCAGAAGATGAGGCTGACAAGCAAGAAAAAAACAAAAGAAAAAGGAGCTTTACGGTTGTTTTGACAGGAAACGCTGATGGTTGGCATGAAAAGGGAAGATTTAGAAGACAAGAAGAGTTGGAAACAGACATTCCACTGAACTGATCAAAAAGAAGAAGCTGCCAAAAATAAATAAGAGCATTGCTTACATCAGCATTACACATTTTTCAATGCTGATAAAGTAGATGACCTCCTCTACCTCCTGAGGCATGCCATCCCACCCCTAATGAAGTGCTAGCATCTTGATAAATCCTCACGCCTGTTAACCTAATACCAGACAGAATTAACTCATTATGACCGGTTCAAACAGTAGGTGTTTGTTTTTTCTTTTTATGGTTGATTTAAGCCTTTTCATTTTAGGAGTTTAAATTAGAATATATTAATTTGTTATTTTGATCTTGAATTCTGTTTTTCTGTCTATTTATTCTTTTAATGAATACAAACTGATGGCTGCACTAAATAATATGATAGTTTATTTGCCTTTAAAATTTTATACAGTTTTGCCAATTAGTGTCAAAACAAAATAGAACTGGTTTTATTTGTGTGCATGGAGATGGTGTTAACCCGACATGAATTCCCATTGCCGGTATTACACTAATAATACTCCAATCGATAATCTAAATAAAATAGGATTATATTGGATTTTCTGTGACAAAATGCATCACATTTTGGTAGATAACGTGATAGAAAACGCAACTTTTTTTTGCTAAGAGTGAATGTATGAAGGAAAGGATTTTTAAAAAGATCCCAGATAAAAAAAAAAAAAGCAGAGGGAATTTCTATACAAGGGAATTTCTTTTTGCAACCAGGGTTCGCCTCCTGCTGGCCATTAGATAGAATGCAGTCAAAAGAAAATTTTACACTCAGAAGCAATAGCATCATATTAACAATCAAAATCAAGTATATTCCAAACTTTTGCAATTTGAAAGATTAAAAAAAATCAAATAATGTTTTTCTGACTTATTGCAGATTTAATAATAACAAAATAAATGTAATTATATTTAATACAAATTTAATAATAATAAAGAAATTACTCATTTTCACTGAGCTATAAGCAGTTTGATTCCCTCCATTTCTAATATGTGTGGAAAATTCTGATATTTCTGTGTGCAGTGTGGTAAACAGACCCACCTGTCTGAGTTTCTCCATGTCCCTGTAAGGCAAATCCTGGAACTTTACTCCATCAGACCACATTTTTCCTTTTATCCTCCTGATATCTTTGGCATCTCGGAACAGTAGCTTGAATCCTGGAATGAGTGACAGAAAAAATTGTTTTAAATATTACTGTAGATTTTAAAAAATTTATTTGACTCTTAGAACAAAGTGCTTTGTAGCATGCTGTTTATTTAGACACCAACTCCTTAGCCTGCTTGTACTCTGTAGATGTTCGCTTTAGATTGGGGCCACAAAATGATGTAATTGTATAATCATTTGTATATTACAAACAGTATGTAGTATGCAATGTTTGTTTGCTTGTTTAATGCAGTTTTAATAAAGTAAAATGAAAATTTGACTTGCAAGACCTGAAAAAAATAAGCTCGGGTAAGTGATGGACAAGAACAGTGTTTTCTGGATATAATGCTGCTGATGGGGTGATGTTTGAAAGAAGACAACTGGACTTCTTTAGGTTTTTGAAGACATTTCACCTACCATCCAAAAGGCTTTTCAATTCTAGAACAAAAGCAGACACACCTATACAGGAAGTAAAGACCCTGAGGACCCTGATGTTAGTAGACCAGGTGAAACGATCATATTAAGGCCATGGAAGGCCATGGAATATGAGAAATCTGGCTATTAAATGTCTTATTTTAACTCCAGATTCTGATCATGAGTTGGGTCTTGAATTCTCTCTCTCAGCAACTTTCATCTTCAAAAACCTTCATATATAAGGTGCCTATGTACTACAGCAGCCTGTTTCCTGGTCCCTAGTCAGGTTTCCCAACCTCATTGTTGGGCTAACAACACTCACAGGGCTCTCCTACAGTTTTTTGGAGACCTCAGGAGTGAGTAAACCGTGAGCTTACCTTCCACGAAAGTGTGATAGAGCAGAAAAAAGCGGGGAAATCGCTTTTTAAGGAAATCTTCATATTTGGTATTAGCCCACTGGAGTTTGGAGGCAACATAACGAGCAAAACCTCGTCTGACTTCGGACGATGAGTAGTGTCTACACAGGGGCAGTCTGTCAGAGAGGAAAGATATCTGTCATTAAAGGAATAAAATAATTGTTTGTACATTAAAGAATTAAACATGATTACTCTTTATCGTTGGGGTATGCACCGATCACGATATAATAATTGCTCTGATGAAAATATCAACAACGTACTTTATTTTTTATTTTAAATTTTATTTTCAATATCTCTTATCAGCCGGTAGGTATAGCTAGCTTAGCAAAGGTTTACGAAACACGAGTAAAACAAAAATGATAAATGATGGAAGCGACGATGTTAATCGGCTTCATATATACCTGAACTGACAGACCACGTAGGGAGAGTAAAGACCATGTGTTATCCTGTTTTTACCGAGACGACAGTGTCGGATTAAAGACAGTTGACTACACAGACTCGAACAGGACAGCGCCATGTTTGACAGGCAGCGCACTTACCGTAATGACGCTCATATACAGCAAAGATTAAAGTGAGTCAGTTACCGTAATGGAAAAAAATGGTACCAGGGTAAATAAGAGTCACATGCTACTAAGTGTGTAAAATGATGGCAAAAAATAACCTTTTTTGTTTTATAAATGTAAATAAGCATTCTAAAAACACTGACTCTTTCATATTTTAATGAACCATCTATTCACAAAATAAAACGTCTGCTTTAATATAAGAAAAATATGATATGATGTGATACAAATAGGTCCAGTTACAAATAAGTATTTTATTATAAGTATATTACATTTTGTTGTTTTTCGCTGCTCTAATACAATAATTTCTAACCTTTTAAGATCACTAAAGAATTTCAGATTTTTTCTTATTCTTCATACTACTTCTTTGCCAGTAGCTGTGTACTTTTACGTTAGCATTTTACTTTGAGTACTGGAATTTCACATGTAATCAGTAGTGTCTACTGTATGTACTCTTACTTTTGCAGTTCATTTAATTTAGCAATCCTTCCAAAAGTCAGTGCAATTTAATTAGCATGTTTTATTGATGCTATTTATCATCTTTACTTAAAAATGAGTGGGTAGTTTTTGCACGGACAACTAATTTAATTAGCTGCTTCTTCCACCAAAAGCCAGAGATTCAGTTTGCACATTTTATTGATAGTATTCATAGTTCATATAAAAATATTTTTTAAAAAGAAAAAAGGTAAAATCGGCCCTGCGACAGACTGGCGACCTGTCCAGGGTGTACCCCGCCTCTCGCCCTATGACAGCTGGGATAGGCTCCAGCGCCCCCCGCGACCCTGAAAAGGATAAGCGGAAGCGAATGGATGGATGGAAAAAGGTAAAATCCCCGTAGAGCTAATAAAAAAAATTTAACTGCCAAAAATCACGTGACTCTTCGCGAGATTTAAAGAAGTGGGGCGGCTCTGGTTGTTTGATGTCTTTTGAGAGAAACGGATCTCTTTCATGGTAATTTTAAACTGCTTCTAGGCTTTATTCGAACCATTTTCTATAAACGTTACAAAAGTTAAGTGCAGGTGTTTAAAATTCACGTGTTAGTGTCTCAGGCAATGTGCTGAGTAGCTAGGCAACTTTTTTGCTAACAGACTTTGGAAACCGGCCAGGTCTTCTTGCTGCATATTTTACGGTAACGTTTGATGAGCTAGGTACTGTGTAGCGTGTCCACGAGTTAGCTCTGCGACTTATTTTATCCATATAGAATGGCTTTATATCAGTCAAACGTGAATATTTGGTCATCATGGGATGTTTAATCAGGTCAAAGAAGAACTGGGGGTGTAGGAACCACCTGCACCTATACTGAGACACAAAGAGTTGGGGGGGGGGAAGAGCTAGCTTCATTCACTAAGGTCACTCATGTTTCTGTCTTTGTACACACATTAGGAGTATTTTTTTCTTCTTCTCTATATTTAAAAATAATCCAAACCAGCAGGCTAAGTTAAGCTCACTTTGGGGTAACAGAAAAATGTTGCACACCTGCAGAGCTGAAGGGTTAATGTGGTTATGTAGCTTGTAAATGCTGTGCCATGTGTTGGCATTACCAAAGTGCAAGCATTTAGCTTACACAATTCCTGCGTGTCTATTTGGGGGTGGGTGGTTGTATTTTAATTTAAACTGTTTGCCTGCCCACAGTAAATTCCAGCTACAGATGGCGAGCAATTTTGTAATTGGAAGCACCAGCAGTCCCTGCAGGACCTCTTCTGCAGAGCCAGCACAGCTGGTGGAGGAATATGGTGAAACTTTTTTTTAACATTAAGGTGTTGTCAGTACTTTAAATCCTAAGTTAATGCATTTGCTTCTTCCCCCCCCCCCCCCCCTTAAAGATGGGAAAGGAAACACAGACCCAGAAAAACTTCTTCAGTGCCCTTTTGATAAAAACCACAAGATCCGGTCCAGCCGCTTTCCTTACCACATCATAAAGTGCAGGAAGGTGAGTCAAGTGCTAGTATCTTTAAAATTTTAGGTTTTAGTTGTATTTTCTTTCTATTTTACATTAGTCTGTCAAATTGAGTTTACTCATTTTAGTTTTGTTTTTTAGTTTCTGTAGTTCCAGTGATGGTTTTAATCTTATAAGAGACTTTGGCCTTGTTAGATGTTCACAGCAGCCATTACAATGCAAACATTAAATCTTGGAAGGGCCTCTGGATTTCATGCAGCTGAGTTAAACAGGATCCTATTGAATAATCTAACCACTGAACCAGTGCTTACAATTATTTTTATTCAGCAGAACATCAAAACGCTAAAGTAGCCAAATTTTCTCCACTGGTGGATGAGGGAGAATAAAAATTGCTAAATGGCGAAGCTGGTACTGGTCTTGAGTAATTTCCTGGCTTGAATGAAACTTTAGCCATGATTGAAAGTTTGATTGTTTATACAAACTCTCTGCAGAACCATCCCAAACTGGCCCGTGAACTAAAAACCTGCCCTTTTAATGCTCGCCACCTGGTCCCCAAACATGAGCTGGCTCACCACACTGAGACCTGCGAGGACAGAGTTCCTGTGGACATGGAAGAAGGTAAGACTGCTTTTTTTTTTTTTTTTTTTTTTTTTTTTCTTTTTTTTTTCTTTAACTTAAATTTAATCATGTTTAACCTCGTGAATATTTCTTATTTTACACCCCTGTTACAGATGGAAGTTCAAGTTCAAATGGACCTTGTAACTGGCATGTCCCAGTCAGCACTTGGGTTAACCCAAACATGACTGAGGATTGGGATCAAGGTATGACTTATAACCTCATCATCTTGGTATTGGCACAAGGATGACTAACCCTTACCTGGCTGTGTGAATCAAGCGTTAAAGTGCTTTAGACTCGTTTTCCTTGTAATGGAAAGCTGAAGACAACTGCTCCTCCTGCTTGAAGCTTACGCTCACTTGATCTGTGACCTCTGTAAACGCTTCATCTGGGTTAATGGTCTTGGTTGCTAGTTTTAGTAATTATTACTGAATAAAACTCTTTAACTCTGGAAGATTGTTCAGGGCTGTTGTGATGAACTGCTACTGTGTAAAATGTGAAATATCCCATTTCTCACCTAGGTCAACCTTTTTCGAACCTTGTGTCTGAAAACTGCTTTTCCCCCTTCAGTTTCTGACTGTTAAACAATACTTTCCATTTTAAGAATGGGTCTGGGTCTAAATGCACCTGAAATATAAACTTTTTGTGCTGCACCCTGAGACATTGAGACAATACTTAGTGAAAGTATTAAGGTAACTGTCCCATCTTGCAGAGGCAGATAACACTGCTCCTCCATTTGTGTGGGGTGAAACCAAAACCATTGGGCCAAAGTAAGTCAGCTCTTCCATCAGTCTGAATCGGCTAACAGTAGTTTTTCTTTGTTCTCTAACTGTTGTCTCTCTCCCACCAGACAGGAAACAAGACCCACCAACAATCTTGGTCCAACGTTTAGATCACCCAGTGACATTCCATGGTCTGGTTTTTAAGCTATAATTTGTATTTACTGCATATGCAAGCATGTTTAGGCATTTCCCTTTTTAAATTTGTTCTTAACATTTTTTTTTTTTAAAATCTCCCTCAATGTGACTCATGCCTTCTGCCAGATGCAGACTACGTTGATGTGATATGTCCACTTTTTTTTTTTTTTTTTTCTAGCATCCTCACTGTTTAGTCAGACTGCATTGTTGCTTAATAAAGCTGTTTACGTGAAGAAACTTGAGTAAATTCATTTTCAGTCACATGCTATGCAATGATTCAAGATGGTTTAAAGGCAAACTTTTCAAGTCCTATATTTGCAGCACATCCTATATTTGACATCAAGTCACAAGGTCTGATTAAACGCCAAAAACAGTTGGTGTAGAGCAGGGATGGGGGAACTGGAGGCCTCAAGGGCCTGTGTCCTGCAGGTTTTGGATGTCACCCTGGGTCGACACACCTGAATCAAATGGTTAGTTCATTACCAGGCCTCTGGAGAATTTCAAGACATTTTGAGGAGGTAATTCAGCCATTTTAAACAAACTGCTTGGTGTAACATGAGTTGTGTAGTGGCTATTCTAGTTGTGCAGCATGCATACGTACGCTTATAACAGCTTGGAACACTTTGACTTCAGTGTTGCTTTGATTGGTTAGCATTCAATATAACGCACCCTGAGGTAGCTGTGTTTTAGTACTATATAAAATTGAGTTGGAATGAGTTCTTGGCATAATTTCATCAAGGTGCTCCACGCATTCCTCAGATTTTGAGTGACATGATTGCATCACAGTTGCTACACATCCATGACTGGAATTTCATGTTCCGCCACATTGCAAACGTGCTCTATTGCAGCGGTCCCCAACCTTTTTTTGCGCCACGGGCCGGTTTATGCCCGACAATATTTTCATGGACCGGCCTAAGGTGTCGTGGATAACTACAACAAAATAAAACTAGTACCGGTACCGAAAAAAGAAAATTTATTCATAACACATGGTACCGGTCCGAGGCCCGGGGGTTAGGGACTGCTGCTCTATTGGATTGAGATCTGATGACGTGGAGGTCATTTGAGTACAGTGAACTTGCTATCAAGTTCAAGAAACCAGTTTGACATGACTTAAGAGGTTTGCAAAGTCCTGCTGGGCCTTTGTGTGGAGTGGTTGGATGTGGTTGTAATTTTTAATAGAGGTAAAATGTTTGGGTTTTTTAGCCCTTAAATATCCTGTGGATCAGGGCTCATAAACGCTTGAAAATAAAATTAACTGAAGTAAAAACCTAATTGTTTTTAGGTTTCAACTGGTCTAGCTGTTGGTTTGAGGTGAAGTTGAATTTGTAGGTACACGTCATCCTCTATTACTCTTTCCACTTTTCATAATGCACCAGTGACTGTAAACCATCCCCAGAGCCTCACCTTTACTCCGTCAATCATGCTTCTTGTCATTGTGGCTAGATAGTTCTGCCTTTGTCTAATCCAACCATAAAACTTTTCTCCAGAAGGCTAATCCACGTGGACAGCTGGAAATTTCAGTCGAGTTTGAAGGTGTCAGTTTTGGAGCAGGGGTGTCTTTCTTGGCCAGCACCTTCTTAGACCATGACAATGGTAAACTGTGATACTGGTTTCCAGTTCATGGCAGGCTTCACTCTGAGTGATTCCTGGGTTGTTCCTGAACTTGCATACAGTTGTCTGAACATGCTCAATCATCCAGGTAAGGAGATCCTGAGGACAAGTTTGAACTGTTTAGAAACGGCCTTCCCAACTCGTGTAAATCTACAATTGTCCTTAGATGTTAACTGAATTCCTTGGACTTTCACATTGTGCAGGGTATTGGTCAATCCAGTAAGTGCTGTCAAACAAATCCTTTTTATTCTGGCAAAAAGAAACTACCAGTTGTAGTCAATCATGATCAGTAACTAGAAGATAATGTGCTTTGGCCCTCATCATGTATTAAAAGATTAAAGTGAATATACGTAAATATTTGATCCTGTGTGGATTATGCAGAACCATTAAAAGGCCAGAGTAACATTCATACCCAAGATCAGTCTGAGCACAGCTGTGTATTAACTGTCATTTTCTGACCTCTGGATGGCGCTATTTGTCAACTTTCTACATTCATTCTTTCTCTTTACGTTCTGTCACTTTGACTTCATTATCACACATCGATTCAATGATCTTCTCTTGTCGGACATGTTTAACATGTGGCTTTTCCGGGTATAAAGAACATTTCTCTCTTGACATTAACTTTGTCATGCATCCAAAGCTGCCGCATAAGAGTGAGCTTAGTTGCAAGTGTCACGATAATCCAAGTGTGAGGGGCAGCATGCCAGCCCACTCTGTCATATCTAAGTGGCATTATTGATTTCATGTGATGACTGTCTATTTTAGTTGTGGCTATTATTAGAAATGTTCACGGGGGCGCTAAACTGCTCTGTGACCATCTGTAAGAACCGGTGACTGAGTAAAGAAAAAAACGTGAACCCTTCACCTCTAAGGCGAAGTGATCTCTCTATTAAACAGTGAGGGAACATTTTGTTCTAAGGTTTTCCGGTCCTATTAGAGGAAAGCATCTCTACAAAGCAATAAAAAGTTTATAGTAAGTGACCAAATTTGTTATATTTCTGTATTTCTGGGATTGGTATCCTACAGAATGACATTAACTCCATCCATGGACATTCACCAATCATCTGATAAATATTAAATTGATGTTAACCATTTTAGCTAACATCAACTTAATTAAATATGATTGACCTTTTGATGACAACCGTCATCAAAATACCAAATACGGGAATTTCTTTTTTAGGATTGTTGTACAATCCCCAATCCCTACCAGTAATTTTCAGTTGTAGAATCCATGCCAAGGATCATTGAAGCTGATCAAGCAAGACACGGTGTCAACACCTGACTAAGAAACTTGATGCTGTTTTTTCCTTTTATTTTTCATGCATCTGTACCCAGTCTGCTGGACCTCTGTTCTATATATTAACACCCATATGTTTCAATGAGCTACAAGAGCTGCTTATAGTTGTGTTACTACTTGTATGACCACTTAAGGTGGAACATGAAGATGCTTGTATTGATATAGATCTTGCCACTAAGCAGGCTTAAATGTCACGGTGCCCTTTTTAAACCAGCCAATGATGTAATTGTGTATTATCAACGAATAACTGCTAGTAGGAGCCCATGCTGTCTATTTAAATAACACGTTATGTGACATAAAGGTACCGAAAACTAAGTATAAATTTAAAGGTGATCGTGCTTTTGCTGTAGCTGCTCCAAAGTTGTGGAATGATCTGCCCTTGCATGTTAGGCAGGCCTCTTCTGTCTCTGAATTTAAAAGTCTTCTTAAAACATATTTATTCGCTGAAGCCTTTGGCATTGATTAGAGGGGTTGACTCAATTTGTTTTAACATGTTTTAATTTATTGTATCTATTTATTTTATCGTATCTCATTTTAATTTTCTTTACGTATGCTATTAACATGTACAGCACTTTGTGAAACCCTGGTTTTATGTTAAAGTGCTTTAGAAATAAAGTTGGTATGGTATGGTATGGTATGGTATGGTATAAAGTGTCTTTAAAAAAAAAGGAGGTAAACTGAACTGAGCCAGTATTATAAATAGCTCTTCAGATGCTCTCTGATTTCTTAATACCGCGGGTGTTCGTATCTGAGATTTTATGAGTATTTTTAGAAAGTGATTTTATCTCAGCATGGAAGAAATCTTCAGATTTTTAGTAGTACCCTGTGCTCATTGTCGTGGTTGTGCATCAGATACATATGTGATTATTTCAAGGCTGCCAGTTTATTTAAAGACATCACAGGGAGGGAGGGTGTTATGTTATGTCAAAAAGTGGAAAAAGATCCGTTCCTTAGTTGAGAAGTTGGACTGTGTTAAAACTTTTGAACAAGAAGGGTCTTTATGTGAAGAATCAAAATGTATTAGATTTAAAAGTAGAATTAAAAACCGGAAAGTACCACAGTTGTAAATACTGAATTTAACTTAAACATCCTGAATGTTTATTTTTTCATCTGTAGCAACAAGTAAAATTAAATTTGTCATACAAAATTGTCATATGTATCACAATTTTTAATTTCACAATTACTGTAACCAACAGAACTGGCAAAGTAATCAATGCTATCAGTTAAAATCGTCTTTGTCTCTGGTTTTACTCTTTTCTTTTCTTTTTTTATGGTAGGTTGCAGTCACCAGCTCTATCAGCTACATGCTGACATGTTGGAGTGACAAGATCAGTTCATCTTGTGATACAGTCTTCGATGCACTGGCACCTGAAGTTACTTTTGGTTGCTGCCTTGTTTCTCACTGGGAGTTCACTGCTTCGTGTCTCCTTCCAGGCTTCAGACTGGGGAGCATACAACTAACCAGAGTCACTGTTTTAGGATTAATTGTGATGATGCTAATGAACAGAGTAAAAATGATCAGAAGTTGCAAAATAGCGAAAAAGAAAGGGGTACCATTAGGTTCAAAGTCACCATACAAGCCTCCATACAAAGAGGATGTAATTTGATGTGCAGGTGTTCAACCGTATTTAATTTCATTTTCAACTCTTTAGGAATTATTCATAAAGAAGTTAATATTCAGTTCCTTATATTAAGTTCCTCATTTTCAGAACCTCAAAAGTAATTCAGCAAGCTAATATAATTTTAAGTCATGGTTTTGAAGTCAATAACTGTCTGAAGACTGGAAAACCACCAATTCTTCTGTGTCCTCCTTTGAGATGCTTTGCCAGCCCTAAATTGTTTATGGGCCTCTCTGCCTTTAGGTTCATCTTCAGTAACTGAAAAGCAAACTCTGTTGGGTTGAGATCAGGTGACTGACTTGGCCACAGAAAAATATCTAAGTTCTCTGCTTTGAGAGAAATTAGATTGATCGCTCTTAGACTGCCTTTGCACTTTGCATTATCCATTTGCAGTTTTAGAGCATTGGCTGAATCTGAGCAGAGAGGACTTTTCACAATTCATCCTTCCATGAACAGTCACATCATAAGTGGAGATATTATCTGAATTTCAGGAGCGGGATCACACCTCATTCACGCCCCTTCCGGCCTCAGGCTCTATAAGCCCCTTCACCAATACCTGCTGTTCTCATTTTCATGCCCCACCCTTCTCCCGCCCCTTTTTTCTTCTTTCTTCTAATATTTCTTTCATCCACTTCTCGTTAGTACATGGGGAATGGGTAAATGACTGGATGTAGTGTAAAGCGCTTTGGGGTCCTTAGGGACTAAGTAAAGCGCTATACAAATACAGGCCATTTACCATTTACCAGTGCACGGTTCCTCATCCATCGTCGATCATCGTCACTGAGGATGTGGTCCCAGCTAGTGAGATAAACACTAGTGACCCTGTTCTGCTCGCAGCTTTGCATGTCTGTGCTGGAATATTGCTTACACTGTGTTTGACAGATAATGTCAAACACTACTAAATATGACTTCACGTGGGCGGTATCAGCTTTTAGGACAACAAATGGGGTCAAACTCATTTTAAATTAGTGACCACATGGAAACCAAGTTGATCTCATTCTGATCTCAGCTTGGTAAAATAGATGAATAATATTCTCTAAAAACAAATGTTTAAGTTTTTTCTGTTCTGTTTGTCTGACGAAGTTCAAGCCCATTGTTAACTAACTCTTGCTTCACTGTGGTTTGTCATAACAAGGGCTTTAAAACTGATAACGATTCAGACCTTTGGCTCAGATGAAGCTCAATCACTCTCCTGTTCTTAACGAATTGCACAATGTTTCCTAGTCAAACTACAATAAAAAGTCAAATTTTTACACTCTAGATGTCATTGAGTTGCAGAGATTGGAAGCTGTGGCTGTCTTGCTCTGGTTTGTCTGCTTATGTTTGAACATATCAGACTAAAGTCCAGGTTTCACCTGATCTACTGTCTTGTGGTTTTTATCCTTTTCTTCTCCTCCAATGGCTTTTTTGCGGCTCTTTGACTGCGAAAAACTTGTTTTGTAGCCCCCTTCAGAATCAGAAAGGGTTTTATTGCCAAATGTCGAGCAGGTTTACAACATTAGGAAATTGCTGCGGTACTTAGTGCAAAACATACTGTAAGACAACACTTAAATAAAAATGTAAATTAAAAGTGCTAAGCAGATAGATATATACATGAATGCAGGTGATGATCAGTGCAAAAATTGAACAGATGCAGAGAACACAGTATAGGGTCATGTGTTTGTGGTGCGAACAGTCATATGGCCATTGTTCACGAGTTCAACAGCAGAAGGGAAGAAACTGTTCTTATGGCGAGAGGTTTTGGTCCGAATGGGCATTCAGCACCAGGTTGTTGTGGCTGCACCAGGACACCAAATGTTCAACGTCCCTCCTGTAGACAGACTCATCCCCGTCCGAGATGAGTCCAATAACGGTGGTGTCGTCTGCAAACTTGATTAGCTTGACAGACTGGTGGGTGGAGGTGCAGCAGTTAGTGTACAGCAGGGGTGGGCAATTCCAGGCCCAGAGGGCCGGTGTCCCTGCAGGTTTTAGATGTGTCCTTGAAGCAACACAGCTGATTTAAATGGCTAAATTAGCTCCTCAACATGTCCTGAAGTTCTCCAGAGGCCTGGTAATGAACTAATCATGTGATTCAGGTGTGTTGACCCAAGGTGAGATCTAAAACCTGCAGGACACCGGCTCCCGGGGCCTGGAATTGCCCACCCCTGGTGTACAGGGAGAAGAGCAGAGGAGAAAGAACACAGCCCTGAGGGGAGCCGGTGCTGATGGTCCGGGAATCCGAGACATTCTTTCCCAGCCTCACATGCTGCTTCCTGTCCAACAGTTGATGTCAAGATGTGTCTTGAGAAGCGCTGATATGAACTGTAGAGTGCATTTAATTGGTGATTTTTGAAGCTCTAATAAATCTTCTGTATTAGAGAGGATCTCTGGGTCCTCTTTTCAGTTGGTTCTCTTAGGAGACAATTTTATGGTTTTTTTGTGGCTGCAACAACTTCTGTTGTAATAAAAGCTTTATGCAACATCTGGAAAGAAACATGTATATATAACTTGCAATAATATGGATTTCTTCAGTAATTGGAAAAATCTATTACAAAAACATCTCTGATGGTTTTAATCCATTAACAAGGAATGCCCAGCTTGATTGATGACCCAAACAAGCTGGGCAAGGATCAAAGCCTCTGCAGGGCTGATATCAAGATTGTTCTACATTGTGCAAAATGAGTTTTGAGTGTTACTGTGAATTAATCACAATTCTTTAAAATGATTTAAACAAATTTAAATAATCTAAACACATTCAAGGACATATTTAAAACAATTATTTGCATGGGTAGATGAACCCCTTGATCACCATGTTCTCACTCGTGTTCATCTGTTACACAACAGATTTTATTTCACTCCTGGTCAGATGAGTCTCTTATGAAGCTCATCACTCTGCAAGCTTAAAGCATGTATTTGGAACAGAAACCTTTCAATTAGTCTTGTTTTGAATTTTTTTACACACATGAGGAACTCTGTCACAGCTTGTTCATCTATTATCACCTGAAATCTAACAAGACATGTTCAAGTTACTCTCACTTTCCCCAGTTTCAACCAAAGTGTAATGAGTAGATCATAAAAGAGTTGTCCTATCCACGCTATCTTTATCACTCACATAAGTTTGGTAATCAAAGCGATACTGGTTTTATATAGTAGCTCTTTTTGGACAAGTCTTCACTTTTCCAATTATATAATCTTCCAGCTTGTGTATTAAGATACATTACCTTACCAGACAGAGATCTGAGATTCTGTAACTGTCATGAAGAAACATGAGATGTGCACAGTAGAGAACAACACGTACTGAGGGTCTATCGTACAGTGCAGCTAAGGATAGAAAGCACTATCCTGAGCCACTCATAATGATGCAGTGTAGTGACTCTTAATAGTTCTGTGATCCCTGAACCTTAGTGTGGCATCATCTGTGCATCCAGACAGTCATTTCAACAATGGAAGAACAGCATTAAAATGTAACACATTTTTAGTTTGTTGTTGCCACATGATACTTTTTAGTGAAGGTTACTCTGACTTTTAAATACATTTTATGCTCAATCATGTCCTCCTCTGAATTTGATCTAATTTTGGTTTTGAACTCTCATCTTGCAACATCATCAGGTCAAAAAGGTCTCCATGCCTTCACTGTTACATCTCATCTTCTTTCTCCTGCTTGACTGTTAATATGATCCCATGTAAATACTGCTAAATGGGTCGCAGTGCCACATGCTTAACCCACACACACACACAATTTTATTTATCTGTGTGTTTTTCATATTTATGTGTTAAATGTGTTTTGGCTCTACAAAAACAACAATGGAAAGCATTTTGAGTCACTTCCCATTGTTGTTTTTATGAGGTTCATGTGTGTGTTGACATACACTCACACATGTATTCGTTATGCAATGATGAAGTAGTCTGGGTCACTTGAGACCGAACTGAGAAATCCACCAGCTTCTAAAAACAGATCAGCACATATCTGGGAGGGAAGAGGGTGGAGGGGATTCACTTTTGAGCGGTATGTACTGATCTGTCGCCAAAGGAAGAAACTCATCTTGACTGAGGTCAAAGGGTATTGAGGCAATCAATCAAGAATACCTTGACTCAGTTTAAGCTATGGAAACCCTGGATAATGAGCCTGGCCGTCTATTCCCCTCCGCGAGATCCTTTCCACGTTACACTCTTTTATGATAGGGAAGATAACGATATCTATCGGGAACAGTTCCAGTCTGATCTTGAGGGACAGACGTGGAATGTGCGAACACATAACATTTATGTTGGACCAGAAGGTGTGGCCGCGGCTGTGAAATTTACGGATGAACAACTGCCTTGGTACAATGTGGGAGAGGATTCAGCCCCTCACATTACATTGGCGGTCCACGAGGGTCATGGGCCAAGAGATCTGGGACCAATGGTCAAGCGGGCGCTGGACAACGCATGCTGGCAAAGCACCCAAATTCCAAATGTCTGGTATGCACCAAAATGTAAAATATATCGCATAACTTGTTTGTCCAACGATGCAGTGATCTTAGAACATAAAGAAATCTCCAGAATACATGGCAGGGAAAGAATGGATCATCCTGATGCAGTAGCTGAGCTCTCAAAATTGCCTGATACTTTGTGGTCCGCAGGGCCCACAGATGTAGGTTTAGCTAACTGTTCGCCTGTCCTGTTCCAGCTGAAGTCTGACATACCAATTAACAGACCACAATATAAGCACAAAACTGAAGCAGAAGAAGGTATAGCTGAAACCATTGAAGGGCTGTGGAAAGCAGGAGTGCTTGAGCCCTCATGGTCATTTTGGAACACACCTATTTTGCCAGTGGAAAAACATGGGACAGGGAAGTACCGTATGGCACATGATTTGAGAGCAATAAATGCCATACTGAGGACTGACACTGTGCCTGTACCAAATCCCTACACGGCTCTGACCGAAATTACTGGGGACCAAAAGTGGTTCACATGTATTGACCTAGCGAATGCATTCTTTTGTCTCCCACTGCACGAGTCACTCACAGGCTACTCACAGGCTACATTCACAACAGTATACAGTGACTGAGAGAGAGCTCAGCACGCTGCAACATAAGAAAGCATATTAAAGCAGACAAAACACAAGTGATGTGATGACTCCAGCTGCAGCTGCCGTCAGGGTGAAAAAGTGTGCATCTTTATGTGGGACTGCACAGCATTTTTATCCCTTGTCCTCCTGTCCCGCTTATTACAACAAGATTCCTTATTTTCCTGCTTTTATTAAATGGCTTTAAAGAAAACCCTAATCATAGATTTCCTGCAGGTTGCCATGTTACAGTTTTTCAAGATGGTGAATTGCAGGTCACCAGACAGTCACAAGCAATGCAGATTTCTTTTTCTTTCTTTCTTTCTTTTTGTTTGTTTGATGGAATATGATGGAAACTACCATAAATAGAAATACATGCCGCTACATTGAAGAGGAAACTTTAACTAAATTGGTGAGTGGAAAAGTATTCTCCATGGGTTTTTTTCCTCCTAGTTATCATAGACTGTATGTAAAAGATAGAGGTGGTTTTTGATGAGCCAATGTGGAAGTGCCTTAAGCCTGCATTCTTTCTAATAGCAGCGGGTGATGCCTCTGGTTGGAGAAAGTCCTACAAGTCACATACAAGTATATGGGAAAACAGCCCAAATGCTCTCTCGATCTTGATCTGTACTAAATCAGTAAATGATTTTTGGTGTTTTGGTGTCAGCTGCTTCATTTTATTGAGTGCAGTATGTTGATCGTTTCATAAGTGGTGGTAGCCATTAGAGTTACCAGAATGCTCAGTCCAGGTTAGCAGACCGTGACTCTGCAAACCAGTGGCTCCTACCACAGTGGCTTCCTTCTTTTAGTTACAGTATGTTGTGTTATTTCCATTTTTATGAGGTTTATAGCACCAGAACATCGTATATGAACAAACAGAATCTCATACATCTTAGTTAATTTTCCAACACTGGTGACAATCAACTTCAGAAGTCACAAAACATCAAGACGTGTGTCCAACTGACTTCAACACTTGTTTTTGTTTATCCTGATAAGTTTTACATTGTGTTGTGAGAATTTTTAGGCCATTGGTCGTAAGACTGATGAAGATGTTTTCTCATTTTGTAGTACACCGACCTTCATAGCTTGGTCAACAAGCATTTGCTGGGAACGACTTTTAAATTCACAATGTACAGTTCAAGTGACACAAAACTGTAAGATGTAACAAATAATTCACACAACTCAGTTGGATTTATTGCAGCAAATTGTTTACTAGTTATGCATAAGAAGAACTACATTTAAAAAATACTCACTATTTAAAGAAAAAGCACAGTTAATATCGAATTTGGCTTTATATTTATACAAAGACCATCAGACAGACACCTGATTCTATGGTGGGGGAATTGCACCACTCAGTCAACTTCCACCATGCAATAACTACCCTGAACCTTGGCTTATAAATACCAATGATTGATATTTTCAGGAAATTTATCCATGATTATGCTGTTGCAGTTTGAGACTTGAGTAACACCTTTTGCACATGCTCTAAGTGTGTGGTGGTGGCTGCCTGCCAAATGCACTGCCTGGGCATGACTTTGTAGTGGAAATTGGAGGCGGAGCTTGCAAAAGGGGCTTCAATTACAGTAAGACAGGCAGCGTGAGATAAAAAAAAACATTCCTTTCCTTTTATGGTTCTTTTCCTTTTTATAGTTTCGGTAGGAAGCTATATCAAAAATGACAACAACAAAAAAAAGAAGCGAGTGAATGATCAAGATGTACGATCGGTTCATTACTCCCCAACGCTGCCTGAGCTAAACAATAAATAAATTAAGACATTTAAAATATCCTAAACATTCAGAGAGAAAACAACAAACGCACTCAAAACATGCAGTTCGACATTTTATTAAGTGTTTATCTGCAGTAGAAGAGAACATCTTTGTACATAAAAACAACTCATCCAAAACAAACTGTATAAAACAGTTCAAGTGGCACCAACACCAGACTTCATAACAGATATAAAATCATTTACAAACAAGACCAGTGTGTAAGACTGTACTGGAAAATACACAGTATGTTAGCTGCTCAGAGTCGATTCATGATACATGAACTGTACTGCTGAATAAATCTGTGGGTATTGACTATTTTAATACTGGAGCTGAAAATATCACATTAATGCTTTTTGCTTATATCATTCAAATGATGGTGCGGACCTTATTTGAATTCATTTGTAACTGTTTGGAAAAGTGCTGTCATTTCCCTCAGTTTAACAAAGTTTCCATTCACGGCACCTCGTATGTAAACAGTTACTGTTTGATCCATGAGATGACCTCTCTAATTCCATCTTGAGAGATTACAATTTCCTAACCAAATAGAGAATCATGTGATTGCTCCACAAAAAGGGACTTCTACAAGTTTTATTTCATTTTATAAGTCAGAAGTAGCACTTTACTTCTGATAATGCATAATCCCTAAGGATTGCTTTTTTTATTTCTTAGCTGCATGCAGTTTTACTTTGCTACCTGGAGTATGAGCACTCAGTCTGTTTGCTTTGGCTCTCAGATCAGCTCCAGATTTCACATCACAGATGGCATATCTCCCATCTCACGCTCAAAATGGAAGCGTATCCAGAAAGATTTTTTCCACGATCGGTGGCGGAGGAACGAGGTCTTCTAGTTTAAGGTAAAAGATGCGCTGGAGGCCTTGAGTGCACAGAGTCCTGAGCTCAGGCAGCTTCCCGAGAAGTCTGGATAAATAATTGGGCCTCAAAGAGCCAGAGCCACAGCCAGAGACGTGATCTTTGAGGCAGGTGATGAGCTGATTCTGCAGGTCTTCCACACGTTTTGGTTCCTTAAGACCATGCCGATCTGAGAAAATATAAGAGTCATTAAGCAATCATTTATCTGACTTTAACAAAATAAAACTAAATACAGATGGGAAAGCATAGCATCGTGGCCACAGAGGGAGGAAACAAGCAAATAAAGACCAATATAAGGGTATCAAAGATGACCCCACTTTGAAATTGCGGACTATATTTTGAAATATAGCACAGTGTAGATTGCGTTTAGGTCAGCTGTGATATATAATGTGCTCCATGTTATATTTTGTCATACACCTGTCATGTCAGTATTTTGAAGCAGGTTCCCTATATATAGTGCTGTAATCTGAACTCAGCATGATAGTTTCTTACCGGTGATTATGACGAGGGCTGTGAGGCAGGAGAAGGAGGAAACGTCGAGCTTCATGCGATGGAGATTTTGCGAAAACTCCAAGATGGACTCGATCCAGTCGCCAAAACCCCGTACGCACTGCGTTTTATGAAGTACGACTCCATTGCAGAAGATGAGCTTCTCCGTTTTAGGATCAGACCTGCACAAGAGAAACACAGTTTGTTAGCTGTATAAAATATCTCAAGAATGTCAAAAGTAAATGCTAAAGAGGTAGTTTAAATTTTTTTAAAGGAAGTTACACTCACCGAAATGCAAGACGCAGGATGTAGAGTTCAACAAATGCCGATTCGAGCAGCAGTTCCTGATCCTCAAGACAGAACTCAGAGAATCCCGGGATGCTATTTGCCCACTGCCTGATAACCTCCATGGAGGCTGTAAGCAAGTCGTAAAACTGTCTGATGTCACTGGCGTCCTCTTTCTGATTAGGGCTGGTATCCATCTCAACATACTGAAATTAAACACAGCGCAGACATTTAGGTAGCTATCTCAGTTTATTCATTTATTTTTTAGCAAAGATTACTCCAAAAGAACTGAAACAGCTGTAGAAAATGTATTTTTCTTACCTTGGAATAATCCAGTGTCCCAATGCTGGGGTTTGAGTCAATATGTGCCCTCACGAGTGCGGCGATCATGCTCACTGGAGACACAGCAGCTGTTACATCCTGAATAATTTTAGGCTTGGAAGGTAAGCGGCCTCTTCGCCCTTTCAGGCTATCAGTTCTGACAACTGTAACAAAACAAACAAAATAAGAAATGTGGTAAATCTGTTACTTCAGGTTCAGTGTTAGCATCCTTCTACACTATGAATCATGTGTGTTTGCACTGCGCTCACCTTCCCTGACCATGCCTACAGCTAGACACTTCTGGAAACGGCAGAACTGGCATCGATTCCTCCGCCTCTTGTCCACAGGACAGTCTTTGTTGGAAAGGCATACATACTTTGAATTTTTCTGCACAGTACGCTGTAAAACAGAAAGAAGAAATGCTCTTAACTCACATAGCACAAACAAACAATTCGATAACAACTGTTTTCAAATAGGTGATTCTGCAGGACAGAGATATCAGATGTTATTACCTTGAAAAACCCTTTGCATCCTTCACAAGTGCGAACTCCATAGTGATGGCAGGAGGCGTTATCCCCACACACAGCACAGCAGCCTTCGTTTCCACCTGGACTTTTCAGCTTGGGTGACAAGCTTCCAGCGTCCAGTTGGTCAGCACCATCAAAGCTGCGTGCATGCTCCATCTCCAAGGTGGGAAAGGTCAGCGTAGATGGGTGAGGATGGCTCAAGGCAAAAGCATCATGATCTCGTAAGTCTGGCTGACCCAAAGGGGACATATCCTCCATGGATCCTGCACCAAACGTGAAGAAAGATGGTGCATGGGGTGCTGATGTCTCCTCGGTTGCCCAGTACCCTGGACTGGGTGAATATGGCCCAAAGGCTGAATCCCAGGTGGATGTGTGCTGACTCTGAAACCCAGGGGTTGAAGGAGCCGAGGCTGATGCAGGGCTGCCATAATAATCTGACCCAGTGGGGGACACAGATTCATCGGGGTAACTCAACATGAAAGATCCAGGGTAGCAGCCGTAAACTTGGAGTTCATCGAGCTTGAAAGGAGTTTCCTGCGCTGAGGATGGAGCAACATGGGCAGGAGCCGTAGTAAACTGGCATGAATATGCATCGAAGTCTCCCGTGGGAGTGCCCACCAGGGAGCCGATGCTTGGCAAGGGTGGTGCAGAGAGGTGCTGGTCCAGTGGGCTACTCATTCCCACAGCCAGCCTGGAGATAAAGTCTGTGTTCTGAAACTCTGAGCTGCCGAGGTTGTTCTCACTAGGCTGAGATCCGTGCTGGGAATATATGCAAGTCATGACTGCAAGACTGAAAAACACAAAAAATGAGAATATAAGAGAAGCCACAAAATCCTGTCATTATCTTTACCCAACCTTCAAGCTTTGGCAGGTTAACCAGCTATAACAGAGGTGGAAGACACTGTTTCTCCACAGCCTTAGACAACATAAGTGCAGGGCCACACGTTGGATAACCAATGGTTAAAAGTTAGAATAAAAGTATTATTATGGAAAGAAAAAGCTCACAATACTATAAACACTCAAATAAAAACGGACTAGAATCATCTGAAAAGTGGCCCAAAGTCATTGCAGTGATTCAGCTCAAAATTTCATAGCAAAATATTGCCTGTTTTTAATTTATGTTGCTGTAGATTTTTCATGAAAAATGTCTGGCTTTGCCCTGGATGTCTTAACTTCTCAAGCATTAGTTTGATACAACACTAATTAACATCAAGTATGCTTCTTTGCAGCATCTATAGATATGCAGAAAGTCTTAAAGGAAGACCATCATGCGCGACATTCTTGAACCCCTCTGCAAATCCACAACAAGGAACCGCCACATGGTGAATTTCGAAGAAATTAAAGAGCCCGGCTGGAGGCGCGTTAGGCATCATTCATTACTGGAGAAGGTTACCCGCTTTTTTATATCACTTAGTCGTGGGGTATATATATATAGTCACGCCTGCAAAGTTCATTGAGCTTGACTTTCAGACATGGGTCCAATGCCAACCCATGAATCACATGTTACATATTACGATACCGCGGAGAAGACTGATGAGGGAACCCACTTGACATACTTATTCCAATCGTAGCCTATATTAGTGTAGATGTAAATCTAGCAAGCTTACAACATAATGTATTTCTGCAAGCACAACTTCAAACACGTTTTCGTGTATAAAGGTGTAAACAGATGGCTGCATTCGTTCCGATTTAAAGTTATTTTGCTGCCAGATTAAGTTTTAGTATCATTCAGCTGCAGCCGTACATCTGAGAACTGAAAAAACGACATCCTGCATTCAAGTCTATTGTATTAAAGATCATTAATCCTCATTCTCACCTGTTGGGTCCGTCTACAAGTGTTTTGAACGGTCCGTATTCCACAAACGACCGTGTGTCATCTTATGCGTCTCTCAGCTGAGAAGCAGTCCCTGAGCTCGGGACCCGGGAACAACTTTATACGATTGGCTTTACTCTACCCATGACGCAGGAAGGTTTCCATACATGGGCGGGGAGATTTCCAGTCTGCGGCCAATCACAGCGCTGTTCGAGAGAACAGTCACAGGATGACGCACTACGGGATTCCGTTGACGCGCATACGACCAAGAACCGCAGCATTGTCCTCCCTGAGCAGACACGCACGCACAGGCACGCTCTCACTCTCACACATGGCTAAATAAAACTCTACAAATACAAATAAAAGTAATTCTGCGCATGCAAACACTGATAGTCGACTCCCCACAAGAATGTCTTTGTTATAGGCTGCGAATGCTTTGCTGATTATTGGTGGAAAAACTGTGATTGTATCATTTACAAACAGGAAGTCACAGATGTTTTTCTATTCCTGTGAGAGAGACAGAGAAAAAAAGAGCTATTTTCAAGCCTGGTGTCTTTGGGTAAGAATGGAGAAGAATACTGCTGAGACCTACATTTTACATATCTGCTGTGTACATATCCATCAGGTGTTCTACTTTGTATGGGACTGCACAGAAATCCTTCAATCTCCCATCTAGAGAGGGGTTATTGCAAGGACAAAGTAGGCACACACACAATGGTGGAAATATTATTTGATCCCCAGCTGAATTTGTAAGTTTGCACAGTTACAAAAATTGAATAGTCTATTTGTCTTATGATAGTTTCATTTTAATGTAGAGAGACAGTATATCAACCAAAATGTTGAAAAAAAAATACACTACATGAAAGTTATAAACTGATTTGCATGTCAGTTAGTGACCTTAATCCCTAAGTAAAACATGACTTAGTAGTACAAGGGTGGAGAAGCACTTGTTGGCAGCACAGCGATAAGATGTTTCTTGTACTCGGTCACCAGGTTTGTACACATCTCAGGAGGGATTTTGGCCCACTCCTCTTCACAGAAACAGTCTAAATCTGTTTCTTGGGTGGTACTTGCCAGCACGATGCATCATGCATTGAGGTCTGGAGACTAGCTATATTAATTACCTTAACTGCTCCTGCTATGGGCCGATCAATCACCTTTCTGATGGACTCAGGACCCAGGCAGGATCTTGCATAGCATTCTGAATGGTCGAACTAACAGGTGTTATGTTCTCTCACAAAGCTTCTTGCTTTGAAAGCTCTTTGGTCTTGTCCATGGTGGGGGAGAAGTTGAATGAAGAAAATGACTTTGTGGAGAGATGTGCTATATACACAAAATGAGTTGTTATACTCTGTGTGCTACATGGACAAATCAGGCTGGGTTTTAAGGCCCTTTAGCTAATGAGGGCCAGTCAGATTTATTACTGTGGTTTTGATTCAAGCTTGTGTTTGCATCCTTAACGCGAATATATTGTCCTTCACCTAACATATAAAAAAGAAAGCCGCCTTGCATAATTGTTAGACTAAACACTGAGTGCTTAGGAAAGGCACACATAGCGAGCACTCTTTGCATGAGCAGGAGGGAGAGCCATCGTAATCCATTCATGCTCCTGTCTCACGAGACACTTCCCCACATTTTTTAGTTGCCTCTTCTTCAGCCACGTGTTTGTGCAGAAATCTGCATTCCCAGCCAGAGATGACTAACAGACAGAACAGCAGCTGAAATAACAGTTACTGCAACAGGAAAAGGTGAATAAAAGAGCATACAAAGACAAAGCCTTCCATTTATGCCTCAAAAAACTGGGCAGTAATGTTATTTTTAAAACAGCACACATTTTGTTCATATTCTTAATACCAAACTTTTAACCCGTATAGCTTATGTTTATTCAACGAGTTATATGTATCAGCTTTGCAGACTACCTCTCAATATTAGTAATGCTTCCCACATTTGCCCTACATTTACTTGCTAGCATCTGATCGCCTTAAGTGTGATTCACAGAGTAGTAATCGAGTAAAACAGAAATTAAAACTTGAGTTAAAGTGAAAACTCAGTCCTTAGAGCTGAGGTCCTGATCTTTGCTATGTGTGAACTGGTTTTTACTGATTTAAATGAGAGCCCTTGACTGTGACACAAAGGCCTTTATGTGTGTGTGCCTTTTTGAGACCTAACTGTAAAGAGGATCACAGTCTCAGAGCCTAGTTTGAGATCATTGTTTCTGTTTCGCATATTGGCAAATTCTTTTGTGTTTTGTTGCAAAGATATTAATCAGTATAAAGTAGAGAAAAACTGTACACAATGAGATCAAGAGAGACTCTGGGTTGGACATTTGTACGTGATAATTGCTAGCGTATAGCCTTTACTCATATGAGGCTCTCCTGTCCACCTACACAAGTTCGTTAGAGGGCACCCCTACGAGGTGTTGCTGTCGTGCAGTAGTGTGTAGTGCACTTGCGTTTCTCTTTTTCTCACTCCTCCACTCAGAAACCTCTACTATTACCACTCAGAAACCAGTACTGTCTTGCGAGGCTTTACGTGAGACCCCACTGCGTCACATCTCTTCCCACCTCGACTCGTGTTTTCTCAAAGCGTTTGTCAACCTCCAGACTCTCATTAATGATGTGCTCACTGCCCCCGAATGTCAGTCATAGCGCTGTTGCCACATGGGAGGAAGAGCTTTTCACAAGCTGACAGCAGAGGAAGCAGGCCGCGCACACATTCACACGTCAAGCAGAAATTGTGAGTACGGGTGATGGTGAATGATTGAGCTGCATGCACCAAAGGCAACATGGTTACACAGTTGCTACTGGCTTCGAGACAAAATTCTCGGACGGTAAACATTTTTGGCTTCTGAGCTACTGATGGCAGCCTCGGGTGGTGGAAACTAATCACCCTGGTGTTGCGCGTTTGTTTTCCTGTTAATCTGTGATGTCATGTGAGCACTGTCTGGGTCCTCCCTGCTGCACAGAAACAAATTTCGCTTGTTATCATATCTGTCTTATCAGACACAACGTCATTGCTTTGTGACATCCGCTCTTTGTATCTAATTTTGGGCGCTTACTCACAAAACGTGGAGGAAGTCGTCACTAAATCATAGCTGCTAGGAGGTTGCACTTTATTCTGTTTCCATTAGGCTAAAGCTGATGCAAGATCTTAGACCTTATAATGTGCAACTGTTCTCACTCACACATACACCAACCACCTGTTGCTCCTCCAGAGGCAATTTTAAGTGTTGAGAAGATGTTTGGGATTGTGGAGAAAATCCTCTAGGTTCTTCTAGACAAACTTGTTGCAAACTGAAGACACGTTTGTGCACCTTTACCATTTACCATCTGATAAAAAATATCAAAGCTTCACGAAGAGCTGCAGGGAATCCTTGAGGGACTTCAGCATTGTAATGAAACTGATAATAGATAACAGAGAGCTCTGTACACAAATTACTCCCATCAGGGAGCTGGACTAAAGCTGCATCTGTTCGTTAGAGATGGAAAAAAGTGCTAAAGCTGTTGAAGCCAGATCCCAGGTAGTTTGCATACAGATGTAAATGAGGCAGATATGATATCCATATCACATCTTTTTCCAAACCTTAGGGAATTCCACTTCCTTGGTACAATTACAAATTGTTGATTTCAACATTTAATACACTACACCCTCTGACCGCCCCCTCCCCCCGATATGAAAATTTAACCACACCCATATAAACTAAAACACCCATATAAACTAAAAAAGAAAGTTATCATATCTAATAGTATAGTATAGTATTGTCAAATGCTATCTGTTGCTTGAATATCAGTCGGTGCACCAGAGATTTCTTTTTTTAACAGTGCAATGAAAATCATTTAACCTTGAACATAATGAAATAAAATATCAGCTAGTTAACTTTACTTTCTCTTTCAAAATGTGCCTCTGATAATACATTGGGGACTCTTTACTTCATGTGCGCAGTCTCTGTCCAAGCTCAGGTCCTCTACTAGAGGCCTGGGAGCTTGAGGGCCCTGCGCAGTATCTTAGCTGTTCCCAGGACTGAGCTCTGTCTGGACAGAGATCTCAGATGTTGCTGCTGGAGCCAGTTGCCTAGCTTGGGAGTCACCGCACCTAGTACTCAGATTACCACTGGGACACTGTTACCTCATCAAAATATATTTTAATATTTTTAAAAGAGAGATTGATTTCAAAGCTTTTGACACAAAGCAGTCAACTGTCAGGGAATTTCATAGCTACAGAGGATTAAACTATCATAAACTAAAGCATCTGGTAAATTATACACTAAGGTGCTCACAATAAGCTGTGTTACTGTTGGTGTTTTTTGCTGTTTTGTGAACTACAAAGCTAGTGTGCTCTGTGATGCCTTTGTTTGTTTGTTTTTATTAAATGTGCATTCAAAGGTATAAAACAATCCACTTATTTGATATTTGACATTTCCAATCACATTTTGTATAAATAAAAACAAATTATTATTTTATTTACGTTTTCATTTTTGTTAACTGTTCTGTGAAAAGAATTTTGAGATATGTGGGAAATCCTTCGTGCCACATTTAATGCCACAATGCTGAATAACTTGCAAGAAACACAAGTCAGACTCTGGAGTAGACGTATTTGCAGAAGCTGTTGGTCGCACCCATGACGAAAACATGATAGGCTTGGTTGCCACTCTTCCCCTTTCTTTTTTATACCGAACACGTGAGACACTTTTTATCACCCCCACATTCCTCCATGAGGCTTAAATCGCCACTGTCCTTATCAGGTTCCACTTTCCAGTCTCAAATGAAAAGAGGATCAGGCACCACACATAAAGTACAGCTCATGTTTTAAATTCAGATCACATAAACTAGCACTTCCTTCCCTTCATTTTCACATCTCCAAAAACGGTCATTTCTGGGGGGTTTTAAACTTTTTTTTCTTCTTGCTGCGTAAAATAACACATTGACTTTGTTTTTAATGGGTGTGAACAGCCACATTGGTGTGCACAGAGCTACAGGTCAGTCTAGGAACAAGTGACATCGAATCTGTTATGACTGTGGTGACTACAGAGTTCTCAATTTTTGCTTATGTTTGCAGAAAGGAGAGGATGCAGCACATACCGTTCATGCTCCCTCTGGTGGAAGAAGGGAAAAATACCAGACTAGTTACGGTTTTATTGTTGCCATTTCAAAAAAATGAACTTTCCCTCTGAATAGTCAAACCAACATGTATGAGAAAGTTCTTAAAATATTGAAATATTTGTATAAGTAGGGGAGACCGGGGATAGTTGTAACGTGGGTTAGTTGTAACACTTCCAATTTCTCCAATCAGGGCTAAGTTTCAAATGATGTGACTCATCCTGTGCATGCCCAATTCAGTTCTGCTATCACATGTGAAAAATCAGCACATTTTGTCAAACACAGACAATTTAACATGAAAAAAAGTAATTTGTATGCCAAAAAGTAAGTTTTTCTACTTTATTTCAATGTTTAATAGCATTATCTGCTTTGCAGTTAAACTCATCAAATTTAAATTATGTTATTTGTATGTCTATGGGGATATATTCTGTGTAGGTCTTTAGTGCTAATGTTTTAGCCGTTGGCTGTAATGTTAGCTAGTTCATGGCTATAGGAGTCTGGGTCAGTTGTAACAGCAACAGTCTGGGTTAGTTGTAACAATAATGCAGATGTTACAACTTACCACACTATTACTTTAACTTATATTAAACAAGTTGGGGCAACGACATCAGCAGAGAGAGCTTCACTGGTCACTTTTGTATATGCGGTTAATGCCATTGGCAACACAATTCCTCCACTGTTTGTGTTCCCCACACATACATTATGCAGACCACTGTGTCAGAGATGGACCAGTAGGAAGTACTGGTAGTGGAAATAAATCAGGATGGGTGCAAGAAACAGATTTCCTCATCTTTCTGAAGCACTTTGCAAACCACACCAAGGTAAGCCAGGATAAAAAGTAATGGAATTGCGATGCTGGTGAACAACTACATTTTTTCAGCTTCATTGTTATGTTCAAAATTGGTGCAAGAGTTGTCGGTTATAATGCCCACTGAGCCAATGAGGCCAAACTCAAGGAAGACCAACCAAAATTAATGAAATATTCAGTTGCAGAAAATTCCATAATTTGTCTTTTTTGGGGGGTTGGAATATGTTCAAAAGCTAGATTTCTGCATTCTGTCACACACACACATAGCTACATAAATGGCTCTAAGTGCATTCATGTGTTGAATAAACAAAGATTACATGTTAATGTTTTGTTAGTACCCTTATTTCATTGTGTTACATTTCACCCCAGGATATGTTACAACTAACCCAGACTATGGGGTTAATTGTAACATTTCACTCTTTGTGTTTGAGGCCATACCATGCAATGGGTAATTGTGCTGCAGAGAAAATAGCTGCACTATTTAATAGCAGAGACATGTAAATACTTTGCATTACATTTTGAATCCACTACCTTAAACGAGCTCCAATTTACAGACAGAAATGTCAAAAATGTAACAACTATCCCCGGTCTCCCCTACAGTGTAAAAAAAAAATAAAACAGTACTCCATCACAGAGAAAACCTCACATTCAAAATGCAAAGCAAAAAATGTACTTAGAGTATCAACAGTGAAAGTATACATTTCTAAAAATGAATAAATAAAATAAAAAATGGTATAAAAAATACATATGATACAGATACATGTAATAAGATTTTAAACATACTTCAAACATTTTCTGACATTTTTTAAAATATAAAATTAGTTTATTTGTATATTATCATTATAAAATAGTGCAGCCAAAACTTTCCTTCTGTGTAATAAATTTAAAAGAAAATGCATTCACTGTTTTTAGTGAGAAATAAGAACGACTTAAATAACTTACGGGGAAAGTAAAAAAAAAGGCTGATCATAGCAGCTGCACGTGTACAATGTCTTTATGTCCCTTTAATTCTGTATTGTCAATCAGAGAGCAGTATCTTATAAGTCTAGTTTTGTAACTTTTCTGTAATGTTTGCAGTTTTCACTCCATTTAGAGGGGCTTACTCAATTCAAATGCCATGTAAATGCGTTAAGTAGCTGGCATGCAATTGGCTGATTAGAGAGTTATGTTGTTGAGCGTGTACCTAAGTGTACCTAATAAAATGACCAGAGATGACAGAAAGGAAAAGCAAATTAGGCACATAAGAGAACCCTTACCTGGAATCCAGGGTGGCACAGGAAGTGACATCAAAGATTTTTCTCAGTAAACTTGGTAATTCACATCAAAAGTACTGAACATCCTGAGAAGGGCCAAGGTCACAGACCAAAACGACGAGCAAAACCCCAACTAAAAAAAAGGGAAACACTAAGCTACAGGTTCAAACAAAAACTAGACAACACAGGTTCCCTGACAGGCCACAAAACAGGAAAAACATACTAAAAATAAAGCGTCAGAAAACCTTTTACCAAGCTTCATCGCCTTACAGGCAAATTTCAACAAAAAAGAACAGGAACTGAGAATGTATAGGTTTGCCACAAGTAACTCTCAAGAAACACATTTCAAGGTACATCAAAGGCTGAACTTAACATCCATCCAAGACAAGCTCAGTGCCCAAATGGCAAACAGCTGGGCCTCAATACGCAGCTTCACTAACAAGCAGATGCTGTCAGTGGCATTCAGGTGTGGCACACACACACACTCTCAGAGGCAAGAAGTCAAACAGTCAGTGGATGTGACAGCCCTGCATAAATGAAACCTTGTGAGAAGGTCAGAGTGAAAATGTCACTTTGGTAGAGCTGTTATCAGCTCAGAAACAACTGAAATGTCGTGTCAAACCAAGGCAAAGCAAGGCTATTTGGATGTACGCTAAAGCTTTTAGCATACATCCATTTGGATTAAAAAAGGCAAATAAATAATTTAATAAAAACAACATTTAACTGATTTTTGATCTGCTTTCAACAACGACCACAACAAAATCTTAATCTGAGAGGATAAATGTGACTATAATATTGACTGTAGCTGTCAAAAGTGTAAAGATAAAGACTCAAAGTACATAAGAATATCTTATGTGAAATAAGTCAAATACTGTGAGTACTGACAGTTGCAGGCTCTATTACTACAGCAGACAAGTTAAGTGCTGTTCGTGTTTTTCTTGTCATGTTGGAGTTCTCCCTGTTCTGATCTTAATCTGTGTGGGTGAAAGTCTTTGATTCTTATCAATTTTCCGGCCTGAGTGACTCAGCGGGACCCTGATAGGTCCGAGAGTGCCTCTTTTCTCAGTGTTCAACAAAATATTTTTCCTCATCTTTCAACTTTTAAAAGAAGTAAATGAAATGCCCCTTTGCAGATTCTCACTCCAGCTTTCCAACATACAAACTAACATAACTCGCCACAGCAATCAGATCAGCTGTGAGTTATTAGTCACACATAAAGCGAACAGTTTTCTGTGCATTTTACCAGGAAGTTACTACCTGACATATTTTGTGTTGGTTTTCAGGTCATTCAGATGGAGGGCCATAAGATTCTGCTGACCCTCACTTAAATGTTACAAAGTGAGTGGTATGGATGTTGCTGGCCTCCTGCGGCTGCTTCCCTCACACTCACTGGCCACTTCATTAGGTACAAATGTTCAGCTGCTTGTTATGTAAATCTCTAATCAGCAAATCACGTGGGAGCCATTCAGTCCATTTACACATATAGATACGATCGAGGCGAGCTGCTGAAGTTCAGAATGTGGAAGAAATGTGATTTAATTGACTTTGATGTGGTACAGTTGTTGGTCCCAGGCGTGCCAGTCTGAGTAATTTCAGAAACTGCTGATCTACTGGTATTTTCCCCACGCAAAACTCTCCGCAATTTACAGAGACGTATAGAGACGAAAAGATGTCGGGGCAAAAATGCTTTGTTGATGTCTGAGGAGGTCAGAGGAGAATCGCCTGACTTTTTTGAGTTGATAGGAAGGAAATAGTAACTCAGATAATCACTCATTACAACCAAGTTATACACAAAACATGTCTGAATACACATTAGCAGATGGGTTACAGAAGCAAAAGACTGCGTTGAGTCAGCTATGAACAGGAAACCTAAGACTATAAATTGCACAGAGTCACCAAAACTGGAAAGAAGAAAATAGTCTCCTTGCCTTCATTTCTGCAGTGACATTTGAATGTTTGACTCAGGATTTTGCAGTAACAACATAAAAGCCATCCATCCTGCCTTTTATCCTTGTTCAGGCTGCTGCTGTTATTGTAATGTTGTGGGGGATTTTTCTTGTCACACTTTGGGCCCCTTAGTACTAACTGAGGGTCATTTAAACATAGAGCGTGCAGACTGTTACTCACCAAGGCCATCTCCTTGTGACCACAGTGTACCCATGCTGCTTCAGGGAGGATAATTGGCCACGTCAAAAACCTCAAATCATCTCTCTTGAGAATGAGACTAGTGTCAGGAGAGATATGAAATAAATACAGTGTTTGGTGAGTGTATTTATTTAAGTCGAAAAGCTCAACCTGATTACATATCATATCTGTCAGTCAGTAAACAGCCAAAGCCTTAACTTAATACTTTGTGGAAGTATTTATGAATAATCTCCGTTCACATAAAGGGACAGATTGTTTTTTAATTGTTGAAATTAGTAACACTTTAGTCTTTGAGGTTATAATGAAACAATATCATTTCCAGCTGCTTATATTCATGTAAGTTGTGTCCCAGTGCTGTGGGACACAACTTACACTAGCTTGTGATCCACAAAGAAACAACAAAAAAATTGTTTTTTTAAAAAAAACTGTCATCTTTGAACTTAACCACTGGAGGGCAGCATCCTGACACAAGTGAGCAAACACTCGTGTCTTCACTGCAGAGCAGGACCTTTACAGCATGTCAGCAGCTTACTGTCCTCTTGCCTTTGGCTGAATAACGGGAGGCGGATTTAAGCAAAATTAAGTTAGTTAGTTTATTTGTGTATTGCACACTGAGGGTCCATCTTCTACATGACGCAATCTGAAGCAGAGAGGGAGGAAACAAATGAATACGTTCACTTTATTCATTGAAATAAAGTCATTTATTTCTACTCGAGAAGGCTTAAGCTGTTTAAAATGATGTATTCGGCATATTTGGTTGTAATTTATCTTCTTGTCATCAGTAAACACGAGGAAACACAAGGAAAAGCTTACATAAAAGTAATTTGCTGTGTTAAATGCAGCTATTTCCGCTCTATTTGGGGTTTTGAACTCAAAACAAGACACTTAAAGACTTCAATATGCATGCTTAGAATCTAGCAAGAACATTTTTGTTTACTATTTTCTGACATTTGAAAGGTAATGAGACACAAAAACACAAAGATTGTGCCAGTGAGATCTTATTTCTAAAAACAACACAATAATAACAAGTGAAATTAGAGTTTGTCAATAAGAGAGGAAGAAATTTACAACACACTATAAATAAACAGCAACCAATGTATTATTTGCCAACAATAGATCAAATAAAGCTTAAGTCAGCTGCTGGCTTGATCCAATAAATATTTCAATGGAAAAAGATGTGAGGATGGAGACCACATTGTACAAGATTCAAGTTGATTAAATAGGATTATGTTTCGGCATGATGGTACTTTTTCCACAGCTGAGAATCAAAAGAGAGATCTTAGTAAATGAAGATGATTTGCAGATGTAATGCTAAAGTTGTGGATTTCTAAATCTGTCTCCAAAGCCATGTGGCTGCCAGTGTTGCACAATGACTTTGGGTCCAGATTACATTAAGCGAAAGTGACGTAAGACCCGGCTGTGCTGCCATCAGAGACATTTCATCACGGCATAGTTTGAATAACGAGCTCTGTCTTCAAGCTTGTCTCTGTCACCCGGAGAGGACAAAATCTTTTCTGTCGTCCATTTGTAGGTCACAAGAATGCCCCCCACCTTCCCACTCTCACATTCCTCCAACTGCCCACATTCACTTAGCCACACACGCTGGGCCTCGTCCACTGTGTGTGGTTGACTCTCAGGGATACATGTGTGGCTGTCACTGGGGCACAACCAAGGCCATCAAAACCAAGAAAAATGGCGATGAATAAAAAACTTTATGGAAATGCTGCAGGATTTTAGCTAAGTATGATGGTTGCATCACAGTGGTGTAGCTGTTTGCACTTTTCCCTCAAAGCAAGAAGGTTATGGGTTCAAGTCCACCGTATTTTGCTTGGAGTATGCATGTTCTCCCCATGTCTGCACGGGTTCTCTCCTGTTTCCTCCCATAGTCCAAAGACATGCAGAAGGTGAGATTAACTGTTAGGTTTACTGGTCATTCTAAATTTGCCCAAAGGTGTGAATGTGAGTCCAAAGGATTGTGTGTGTCTCTCTGTCTCAGCCCTGCGATAGGATCCATCCGTCCGTCTGTCCGTCCGTCCATGTTTTCAACGTGATGGGAAACTACTGACTAAAACCAGGAAAATGTTTATTGAGGGAACAGAGATTACCGCTGGAGTGGTTTCCCCCTGCTGGACCTTAGAATGAAACAGGTTTAAGGGACTGGAAGAAAGCAGTTATATATGGCTTGTATCTCGTTAAGAAACATCAAAACTTTCACTGCCCATGAGGGCATGAGGATATTGTCATCCTTACAGAAACCACTGTTATCAGGATAAAAATGTTTTATCCAGGGATAAAAGGTGGACTTAGAGGAACTGTGAGTTAATTTAAGAAGACAAACCAGCCAGTAAGGCCATTCCACAACATAGCCCTCAATATAGACACGACTGCGTCTTTAATTTGTTACTGATCTGTATTTATGAGTAACAAATCAAAAGAACACAACAGACTTTGAAGTGTTCATCTGTAAAGCAATTCTTAAGTAGCATCAGTGCTACTTGAGTAAAGACTTAGCGCCTCTGTAGGAAAATAATACGAGGTCATGAGCTCAGAGGGGGAAGCACCTCTTCATAAAGTCACACCTTGGTTAGCTGTCTCCTTTATTCTGGATTTCTGGGTCGTCGTGGTTGCCTTCATTCTCGCTGTATCTCCGCAGAGGCGTGGACGAGGGTGGGGACTGTTTTCACAGGTCCCACAGGAAAACAGTCAGGAAGTATTACACGAGGCCCCAAACAGGGTGGTGGGGGGCAGCATAAAGGTCTTCCAGGAACTCCCCTTAACTAGCATCTCCTCATGAGCTGCTGTGGTGAGCTGTTGGTGCTTTTTGTTTTGATTCCTCTCCAGGTCTGGGACAGTCGCCATAAGTGACTCACTCTATTGGCTGTTGGCTGACTTTGGCCGCTTTTCATCTTAAACTTTTCCCTTTTTTTCCCTGCGAATTTCCTCTTGTTTTTCCAGATACAGTCCGTGGATGAAATAGTGGTGTTATTGTCTCAAAGTTTCCTGGACCTGCTCAAGGTCAGGATCTAGTTGTTTAAGCGTAAGCAGGGGACTTTATAAAGCGCTTGTATCACAGGGTTGATTGCACTGATGCAGGTGAAATCCCCCAACAATACAAAGGCTTGCTTCTCAGCATTAAACAGAGATTGAAGAAACTCGTAGAAGGCGGAAAAGAGACGTCAGCCGCAAGAACCACTGCTGCCATTCACCGAAATGGATAATAGCTGTGCCCCAGTGTGCTTTTGTTTGGTCTCTTTTCAAATCACAGTGAATTCCCCGATCTCATCAGCACACGGCGTATACAGTCATTATTTGTCTGGTGCTAAATCGAGCCCAACAAACTACTGTGGTACCAAACTGAAGAGCATAAAGGATATGAAAATTATAGATATGATTAACCAAGGGGAATCTTCTGGCTCTTAGAAATAGATTTTAATCATGGGATATGAACCAAAATGAAAAACAAAAGGAAGAAGTGGCAGCAGACGAAGCAGCCACAAAGTCAAAAGACAGACACGCAAACTTCTTCTTTTTCCAACAAAGATAATTCAGTTGTTTTAGGAATATGATATCACAGCCGCTGTAGTGTCTGCTTTCACAGTCGTCACTTTATTCGCAAAGAAGTGTTTGTGCATGTGTCATTACCACAGATGAGTCAGTTCTACCTTCTTGGATTGAGAGTGAAGGACTTTGAGGTGGAGAGTGTGTGGGCAAAAGTGAGAATGATCTAAACACCACCAGATGAAAGCGAGTCTGTGTAAAATCCGGACCCACACGTTTTATAAATACGACCTTGCTGAGCTTTAAAAATACCCAAGTAATGGTGTACCAAGTATTTTAAGTCCGATAATGAAGAATAAGATGCCCCACACTTCAATCATATGTTTATTGTTTTGTTTAGAATCCACTGAGGTGGTGTACTGAGGCAGACCCACATTATGTACAGTATGCATCCATTTATGTAGAAGTAACTCTTGACTTTTCTAAACACCCAGGTTCAGACAGTTTTTTCTGCTCAGTAAGAGGGGATATCTTAATATGGTATACTTCACTGCTGTTTAAACCTTATGTTTGTGAGGGACAACCAATCAGAAGAAGGCTGGCTAAAACAGAAGGCAAGTGTTTCAAACACTGGGTCCTCTATCAGGTAGAAAGGGATCATTATGAACTGTGAATCATGCAGGTACTCCAGTAAAGTACAGAAACAAAATTTGGGGTTGTTTGTGTAATTTCCTTTTGTTATCATACAAAGCACAAGGTTTTCTTCCTGTAAATTCCAGCTAACTACGCTCAAGGAACACACTACAGTATCTCTGAACGTCATCCCCTCTGTTTTCCTGAAGCTGGCTCTTAAAAAAATGGTGAGTCAACATCCTCTCTCCCAAACGCTTCAGCTTCCAGCATTCCTGAAGGCCAGACACTTCTGCTCTGCAGCTTTCAGGCGGCCATGCTGGTTTCATTTGCTCTGGAATGATGGGAGATGAAGACAATATGCTGCTGTGCTGTTCCATCAGTGTGGACGTGGAGGTTATGTTTGTTCAGCATCTCCTGGGGAAAAAATGTCGTCCAGAACAAGTTGATCCCCAACACTTCCTGTCTTTGGAGGCAGGAAGAAGTTACAGTCACTATTCTGCGTCTTTGGATTCGAGTGTAGATATGTGGAGGGAGTCTTGATGTGGAAACTACAGTTATGAGAATCAGTTGGGGGTAAAACGGCAAAAAAATGTGATGGTTTGGGTAAATAATTTAGCTGAAATGTTTTTGTTGTTACAATTTGTGGGGAAAAGTTTGAAACTGAGGCCACTGTGTGTTTAAAGATATAACCTCATGACACTTCCTGCTATTGTGTTTGAGGACTTTCTCTGTCTTTGTGTGCACACTCACAGCTGTCAGGGGTTTTATATAACAGAGACTGAGTTTTTAACCCTTAAACATACAGTATGGGTCAAAAATGACTTTGTCAGTCAGGTTTATCACGTTCCTCTCATGCTTAAAAACACTATTTTATGTGTGGTTTTTAAAATGTTGTTCATTTTTTAAATTTCATCATTGTCTCCTCTCTGGTGTATTTTGGAGCACTTAATCTGTTGTCATCAATTAGCATCACATGCAACATGCCATTGACGTCTTCTTTCAAATGAAATAATAATAAAGCTTAGAATAAAAATAAAAATGCAAGAATTAAGTCGTTTGGGTTTTATGTCTTTAGCCAATGAGCATGCAGAAAAATAATATGACCAAGATTTACAAAATAGACTTGATTATTTAGTCTGTGTGACCCAAAATGAGTTGCTGAGGCCATAAACTCAGCAGGAAAGTGCTTACAGGGGTCCAAAGTAAAAGCTATTTTTGCACAGATTTCTATAGGATCGCAGGTATTTTTGCAGCCACGGGTATCACCGTCTGGTAGTCTTCAGAAACAATGAAGCTTTAAAGCACTTGTGTATTGACTGCATGTTTTATACTGTCAACTAAACTAAACTACTAGCTGTCTGCAAGGCCTTGCCTGCAGTAACTCAAGCCGGTTAACTGTACCTGTTAAATGTGATTGTGGTGTTGGTGCTTTGAAGATATATGACAAATATGCCTATATAATAAAATGGCTTCCTGAGTATCTGATTGTATTAATGGAAGACTGGTATTATATTTGCTGCACTGTATGGACGCAGTTTGCTAACAAAGCTTACTATCCTGTTTGACGACAGCAATACTTTAGTGCCACTGGGGTGACATCACAGTACACAGTGATTACTTAGTCTAGATTTTACTAGATTTTAACTTTCTTTGTATTTTTGCTGCATAGGATTTGATATAATTTTATTTCACTATAATTTGAGATGCCTTAAACTAAAGTAAAACATTTTTCAGGCTGAATGGTCAATAGTAGAGTAAAGTACAGAAAGAAACACGTGAAAAAAGTTACATATGGAGGTTTATTTTGATCTGAGCATTTGAAAACTTCACTTAAACAGAACCTGATTGGAAATCTGACCACTGAGCAAAGATACGTTCAGTCATTTTCGGTAAACCTCCATGTTCGTCGGTTACAGTGGAAGTGGCAGAGGATTAACAGGTGTTTCCTTATCTGACTTTTGTTCTCAAACACAATAAAACCATTATATTAAAAAAAGAGGAACCACTTTAAAACTGAACGTTCAGCCTGAGGCCCATCCTACACCATCTGGACACACACTATGCTTCACCATTCCAAAGATACAGAATCAAGAAAATAACCTGCATATTATTAGATCTAATCCAGACGATTTAGCCTTCCAGATGTAAAGATTTATTCCAGATCTGCTGCAGTAATGATGCTTTGAAAGCAGGACAAAAAAAAACAGAGATTCAGAGTTTAACCCAAACACAGTCACATGTGTATTGCATTAAAAGACAGCCTATGATTCATCACATCAGGATGTTTTTATATACACATTATGTACTGAGATAAGCTGCATGCAGCTGTTGTTCCCCAGAGTGGGCAGTGAAGCTAAACGGTCACGAGTGTCTGATACATGAGCGGCAGAGGGAAACAAAAGCATGTTCAATGACGCAGGCTTAACGCCTGCTACTCTTTTAACAGGAAATAAAAATATAGCTTAGAGTGTGGGATGGTGAGTTAAAGCTGAATTTATTTAACGCTGCGATATGAAGTGATGATGAAAAGAAAGTGTTGCTGTAGTAACCGTCTGTGTAGACAGTCTGGCACGTATGCAAACAGTTTCAACCTCAGTTACCTGCTTCCCTGCAATAAAACAAATATTGTCACTTCCAGAGCTTTGATATCCATCCTCTACCTAAAATGTATCTGTGTGTCAACCACATAACATGGAACTGGATTTTAACAGATCACAAAGTCCCTTTCTTCCACCCAAAAGCACATAAACAAAAACATTACCCTATAATAGGGCAGTTTATCACCTCATTTGGCATTGCCACTAAGTTAGATAAAAGAACTGCCCGATTTTATGCAGGAGAGCCACAGATACAATATCGCTTGTTGATCTTTAAAACCACTGGATCCATTATGCAGTATCTTTCATCACGCCTTCTCTGCCCGGTCCTTCAAACGTCTCTCAAAGTTTGTAATTTGTTTTCTAAATGGGAAGCAGACTAAAGGTTTCTGGCACAAGTTCACCTGTTTCTAAGAAGAAGATGTCTGAGTAGGTCAAAACTCCAGGGTCAGTAGTGTAAAGATGAACTTTGTTGTGAGACAAGTGTTTTGTGTGGCGCAGGTTTCTTTTGTGCACTAAAGGGCAGCTTCTTTCCCCATAAATTTAATGCAAATACGATACAATTGCAAGGCTTACATTACATGATATAACCACGTGTTTCCAATACACCATGCATGCAGAAAACAGAATTAATTTTCTGCCAGAAACGTCTGTACTTTGATTTGTATTGTCAGAGTTGCATGAAGCCTTTAAATCTTTCAACTGTTCTGTGTTACAGCCCTGAAAAATCAACAGTATAACACGCAGCTCACATGACATTCTTTTTGTTTTTCGCATACAGGTAGATGATAAAGTCTAGAACGTTTCCAGAGTGGGGTAAAAAAGATTTTGTGAATTTCTTCTTGAATACTTATCTCATCTGCTTCCTCTGGCCTGCGTAGGTGTGTGTTTGATCAGATTTTTCACCAGCTGCTGCAACAAATGCAAACAAACACACCACTTTCATCAGATGTCTTGATTGACTGTCGTATGGAAACACATGATATTACATTTCTTGTTTTTTTTCCCAGCCGTGGTTCGCCTACTGCAAACCAGTGAGAGAACCACAGACAAGATATAAAAACATAAAAATATGAAAATCTCAGTAGCTGCAAATTCCCCACTTTTGAACACTCCCATCAGTCTATCAAACAAAAAGAGGCTTTAATATGTACTTCAAGTTGCTGTTTGCATATTTTCATTAATCTTTTATTCTAAGGAAACCGTTACTTTGGGATGAAATGTTTATTATTTTTAAATCTTTCAAACCGATGCAGCTACAGACCAAGTTTTACAAATTAAACATCTGCACACTTCCTTAATAGAGTTTCTGGGCTGTTCTTTAACAAGCTGTTGGGTTAAAATTGTGAATCGTACAGGAAAGGGGCAGATAAATCCACAAAGTGATGATAGAAGAGACGACTGAAGGTATCAGTACCCCGCTGCTGGGAAACCAAATGCAGGAGTTTTATCTGATATGCAGATTATGATGCGATTACAGCTCTTTGCATTTATTTAGCTGTTCCGTTGTTGAAGCTGACGGCCACTCAGGTTTGCAATAAAGTTGAGTCATCTTAGTCACGCTGGGCATGTTTCGCTCCTTTTTTATATTTTCTATGTAAAGGACAATTTCTGTCTTTATTTCAGACATCATTTCTCAATATTGCACGTTATCTACTCTCGCTCTCCCCATTAAACACACACGCAGACTGCCAGACAGATGGATATGTAGATGCATGCATACCTATAAAGCTGGGGGTTGGTTTTTTTGTTTTGTTTTTTTCAAACCCTGCCTTGAGTTTTATTCTCTTATCTTTAGGGTGGATTTCCGGCACATTTGTTACCCACATCCTTTGCCGTGACGGCCTACACAAGCTTCTGCCCTCGTAACACACACAACTTACCACCCCCAGTTTCTGAGATTAAAAACCTCCTCCTTTTTTTGATGATATTTGTGCTTCAGAGAGGCTGGTATCTTGCGTGAGAACAATATTAGTGGTTTTGTCTGGCGTCTCGTCTCTGCAAATAAGTAGCTGTGTAAGTGCTAAGCTAAACTGCTTCCTCATTATTAACCATCAGCACCGCTTCCCTTTCTCAAATGTTCATTTTCACAACTGACAGACGGGAAGAGGACTCGTCCCCCAGGCACATTTTGTTCTACTGTGTCTTGAGCTACTTTCAGCTGGTTTAAAAAGTCCAACTCTACAGCTGAATTTGCATGTAAAGGGACACAAAAGGAACGTGCATATGCATGAGGGGTCAGTGGAACTTTTTCCCCTCTGATCTCCAGTCTTAAAATTAAGATTCGCCAATTGATTAAACCCTGTCGAAACAAGGCTCTGGGACTTTGGATGAAAAGCTCAAAACTAAAATTAAGTAGATAAATAAGTACAGCAAGGCCAGAGACAGCATACTTTTTTTATTTAGGCATTTTTGTTTCGCGTGTGTTGTGATGGCTGTTTGTTATTGCTGGAGTAATGAGCAGTGTATGAGGAACTATTAGAGGCATTATTCAGAGCTAGTTCAGTGCTCGACTGGGGAGAGTGTAGTGCTGGTTTGTTTTTGTAGCAGCGGTTGCAGATGTCCATTAAAACTCCCGCATGCACGCAATAAGTAACAAAAGTTACATGTGGCTGTGCAGAAGAAGCATATTGTGGCTTTCAGCAAGTGACTGAACTCACAGGAAACCAAATACAAGACATAAATAAACCAGAATAAAAACATTTTATGCTATCTTTGTCAGAACCAGTTTCAGTTTGAAACTGTAAGAGTGCATAAAACGTTATCTTTTTTTTCACACCCCTTAAAGAGCCTGTTTGAAATTTAAGACTTGGCTTTAGGGTAAAAGTCAGAATTGCATTTAGATGAGAGTTTTTGAATGTCCACGCAAAGATAGCCAAGCAGCCATGTCTGTGTCTGTGTATGCATGCACATCCCTCCACACACAAAGTGGTGTAGGCAGAAAGTCTCTCAAGGGCAAGGGTGTCAGACCCACTTTAGTTAATGGGCCACTTACAGCCCAATTTGATTTCAAGTGGGCCAGACCATTAAACCTATTGCGTGGCAGCCTACCTTTCTTTCAGTGTGAAGAAGTGCATCCATTTACAGTAATGATTAAAAAAAAACGCCTGACATGAAAAATATATAACTGTCATTCTAACAGTATTTCCTAATGCACATCCATTACAGTTTAACTTCCATCTACAAAGCCACAAAATCTTCTCAGGTAGAAGTTTTTGGAACTCTGCAGCAGATAAGAAGGGAGTCTCTGCTCTCAACAACAGATCACGCTGCCTGCTGAAAGTACACTGCATCCTAAAGGACTCATCTCCCCTGCCTATCTGCTGTTTGAATGTCAGCCCTCAGGCAAACATTTCAGGTCCATCAAAGCATGATGGACTGCACAATTAATCTCAGATCCATCACAGTGAGCTCTGCTCTGAAATCACCCACACTAAAATCAATAACACATCAAATCTACAAGCACCCAGGGCCACACTATTTATTGTTATTTCTTGTTTACTATATATACACAGTTTTCTTACACAAGTGCAATAAAACTGCTATGGGCATTTTTACTATCTTAAGCATACAAGAATATATGGAACTGTGTGTGTGTGTGTATGCACACCTGAGCTAAATGGACTGATTCTTATATAGCGCTTTTCTACTCTCCCGGAGTACTCAAAGTGCTCTACACAACATGCCTCATTCACCCATTCACACAAGCACTCAAGTGCAACTAATAAACATTCACACTCCGATGAACGCAATTTGGGGTTAGTATCTTGCCCAAGGATATTTGGCATGCAAACTGGGGGAGCCAGGAATCAAACCACCAACCTTCCGATCAGTAGCGGATCTGCTCTACGACCTGAGCCACAGCCACCCAGGTAGTGTGCAGGATTTCTTTGTGCATTTTTTACACATTGACAATAAGTGAATCTAAACAAGCGCAGTATTTTACCCTTTCAGTCAAAGACATTCTCAAGACCTAGAAATACATTGCAGGCCAAGAGCTATAAAACTGAAGCTATTATTGACTTAGCATAATTATCATGCTTTCTGAGGTTATTAAGCAATTAGTATTTAGTAATCTAGATTCGGGGTCGGTTCTCACCTTCAGGCCACATGTCTGACATTCCTGGTCTGGAGGGAACTCACACTAAGTATGACATGAATAGGACAAACAGCTCACACATACACACACAACTGAAAGTTCTCAATAATGCTTTTAAAGGCATCTCACAAGAGCTGGCCCCAGAGGTCATTTCCAAATCTTGCAGTCTATAGAATCACCGGACTTCACCTCAGGTGACATCGTGCTACATACATTAGCGGGTAGACTGCTCCCAGGGGCCCATCATCTCACACGTCAGATGCAGTGAAGTGGAAATTTAAGCTAGAAAAGTCTCATGTTCCGCGTTGGATTTTTTATTTTAAATTGAGTAGAAACATCTTGAGACGAGGCGTGATATATATATAAAAACAAAACAAAACAAAAAAAACCTGGAAAATATTCTGTTAATTTCCCTTTATTCATGTACCTGCATCACCTACTTCCAATTCTGAAGCTGCTTTTCCACTTAAACATTGTGAGAGAAGAAAGTTTATAATCCAGCTTACTAAGAATTGTCATAAACTATTGTGACAGTAGAGATGGCAGTTAAGTTTATTAGTAATTAGTTCACGAAGCACAAGAAGCAGAAACTGAAGCAAACCTGTCAAACCCACTTGTGCAAAGACTAAAACAAATTCTCCACTTAGTCTTTATGTCAACAGCAGTCTTTAAGCTTGTGGGTGTCATGCAAATATTTGCAACAGCAACCACACGCCTAGCCTAATCTCCTGTGGTGTTAATTGCTGAGCATCAACTGCACCCTGCTTGTTTGGGCCCCACATCTCCGTTATATAGCTCTTCCACACATTGTGCACTAATGACAATTATCTTGACTAATTAAACCCTCGTTACACATTTGGCCCATTCACTCCAACCCCATATTTTAAGCACCAATACATACGCATAACAATCCTTTATAACGACGTCCTTTCCTCTGCTTCTCACTAGAAAAACGAGGATGAGAGGGCCTGGCTTTGACACATGTCCACATACCATCGCTCACCAGCATCGTCACTCCTAATGCATCTGTGAACGAGCAGCAGAGGACAAAAGGGATCAACCCAACAGAGCCAATGAGAGAGTGACCACCATGACCTCATGGGTCAGCTGGGAGCCAGGAATGAAAAGACTCCAAGCGACCCCCGCCCAACAAACGCTCACACACCCCAACACCCAGCGAGCCTTTGGACAACTGAAGCCGCCATGGGAATATGGTAGTGTGGAAGAGTAGGAATCAGCATTCGCCTGCAGGAGCTGAAAGAAAGCGGTTGTGTTTGGAATTCTGGGTCATGCCTTTCTCTGCACATTCCTCACTATTCTCACAACAATAAACTGTGTCAGAGCAGATACAACAGCTTCCATTCTGGATATCTCACACCACAAAAAAGCCTAAAGCATCCCAAGCCGCACGCTAACCTCCAGAACTCGGCTGATAAGATTCTTAAACGGTGGAAGAGTTGTGAAATTATAAAAGCTTACTATATTTAAAAGCATCACATGGAGCAGAGCACATCTCCACCAGGGGAAATTACAGATTGTGTGTACACTCGGGGTCTTGGCACTAATTTAAGCTTGGCAGCTACAATTCCCACAAACAGTTGTGGCTTGGGGAGGAAAATAGCTTTTCAAGCAAGTTCTGCACAAAATAATACGCATATAATCATCAGCCACAAGTTTTATTTTTGGGAACCGTGACCTCGAGTAGAGAAGACAAAATATGATCAGCCTGAGTCATCTGAAGTCATTATCAAAGTTTTTTCTTACAAAATGTTCTGCAACGCAGTCACAATGATCATCGGTGTTTTATTCAGCTGTCAAAATTAAACTTGTGCATGCAGTACAAACTGGGACATCCTTCATTCTGAACATAAACTGAACATGCAAAAATAAATAAATAACTTAGAACAAACAAAAAAAAAAAACAAAAACAACAACTTATGTACAGCCATAAAACACTGAATGCTACCGAATGTAGCTAAATGTCCATTGGTCTACCCATTTAAACAGGAAGAGGTGCAACTACAGAACCAATACACTTTGGTCTTAAATTCTTCACTCTTTGGGGCTGCTTGCGGTTTTCTTTGGCACTTTAGTTTGGCAGTAATTATTACTTTAAGTCTTTAGTTCTGCTGTCTGTGAACAGTTTGCCGCTCACAGTTTGCTCTCCTCCTCCTCCAGTGGTCGGTTTAAGCCGGGGATGAATTTGAGGAGGCGTCTGCGGAAGCTTTTCTGTTTGGGCTTCCTCTGCAGCGTGGCTCCCGGCTTCTCCCCCGGAACGGACGACGAAGATCCTTTGACGTAGCTGCGAGTGCTGGCGCTGCGGGTCAGCTGCGTCTTGGGCGTTGAAAAGAACTCGCTGGTCGGCCGGAGGCGCTGCAGCTTCGGTAACTGTTCTTTCTTTTTTTCTGCACTGTCAGAGTCCACGCTGCCATCCGCCTGATATATGCAGGTTTGGTAGAGAGGGTCATCCTCGGTGGCCGTGCTGAGAAAGCTGGCGCTGCTGCTGGTGCTGCCTGTGCAGTGCAGGGCTCTCTGAAGCGCAGGGCTAGGAGCGCCGAGGCTGCCATACACACCGGCTGACTCCAGGGACTCATACAAGGCGGCGTCACTCATTACTATACCTGCGGTGAAGAAGGGCAGCGTGAGGACATGGGAAACTGACCAATTGTAAAGAAAACATGAATAATAAATGAAAAAACACTGCTTTAATTTTCTGTGAGTCTTGTTTGCCTCATTTTGCACAAGCGACCACCCGACTATAGCAACGAGCTGTTTGTTTTCTACTATGTAATCAGGACTTCCTGCAAAGCAGCAGTCATACACATCCTGATTCTCTCCCCCTCAAGAAGGAGGTAATGTGATTGGTACAGTTTGTTATCAGGATGACATAAAATGTTCTGGATACATATACATGAACTTGTTTTTAATTAATTTATGGTTTGTTTTTTTACATTTGGGATTTAGTGTGACCTGGAATTTGACTACATTTTGGAATCTTGTCTGGATGTGGAAAAAGTACTAATAAAGTAGAATAGAAGAATGCAGACTCTGTATGCATGTACAAGTTGAGCTGCACAAGGCCAAAAAAAAAAATCACCTACCATGAACAAGGCGCTGCTCCTGCACCATCAGTGAGCGATATTCATCCCATTTCTCATGAAGCGTTTGCTAAAAGACAACACAAGATATTGGAATTGATTACAAGAGGAAAACAAAACAACACAACATACAGACAGGAAATCCACCACCCTCATGTGCAACCTTTAAAAGCAATAAAGCTAAATCATCTGAGCCCACACCACAGGTGTACTAAACAAAAAAATAAAATAATAATAATATTAAAAATACGGTGCCAGTTTAGATCAGTGCTTGAGCAGGTAACCAACATGCCACGTGGCTAGAATTAGAAGCTACAGACTAAAACGGAGTTGAAGATGGTAAATCTACATGTCATAGACTGTTAACTGAAGTTTAGACTTGTCATCGTTGCATAAGCGGCCTTCACTCATTTCACTTTTTTTTTTTTTTTTATCTTTTCATAAATGAGTCAACAACCACGTCACATTTATTTACACATTAACATTTACTTCATCTTGTGCGTCAAACGTGCCGTGTTCAGCAGCAGGTTTTAAAATGTTGGTTTATTCTCTCAGGCAGCTGTGTCGCTGAGGATTAGAAAAAGGACAGCTGCTGTAATCTTGGGGGAAAGCTCGCTCACTTAAGGCCACTTCACAGGCAGCTCGAGTCAAGAATGTGTGCAGCCATCAGTGGGCCTGCTGCACAAACTGCTAATGTAACAGGTGGCGGTGCTGCTGGAGGGACAGGTGTGGAGGGAGGGAGGTGTGGTGTCTATATCCAGCGTGTAACTTAATGTTTAAGCGGGTGCGCATGTGTGAGAGGCTGCTGGACGCTCATCCGTTCTGACTCACCACTGACAAACAGTGAACAACTCACCTTTAGATACTGCAGCCGGGCCTCTAGTTCAGCTTTTCGAATTGAGTCACTGTAAACCGTCTCCAGCCTTTAAACAAAAAACCAGAAGGCAGTAGAGTTAACAGGCGTAGCAGGAAGCGCATAAAAAACTACAAGGGCAGAAAACAGCGATTTAAAAAATAAATAAATAAAACTTGACCATATGAAAGGCTCTTTTCATAAAGTTAGTAACAGGAACGGGTTTGGTTTACAAGCAAGGGGGGAGAACAAGAAACACAGTTTCCACTTAAGTGCCGCAAATCTGTTCAAATAACATGAGCGAGAGAACATACAGAGCTCGTTTTCACTCTAACAGCTTTTACTGACTTGAACTGTAAGTATAATTAGATGATGTCAGTCTGTAAAGTGTGTCTACACTGGCGCTCTGATGCGGTTCGCCTCACTTCTTCTGCATCAGCTCAGAGAATCTTACACCATGCTAACTTTCTTTTAATCTTTTACAAGCAGAGAAGGGGGTTGAAGAAGACTGTGTGGTTCAAATTAAAAACACCCACTCAGCACACCGACAGATAAGGACTCTAAACGGCGATGTGCCAGATAATAAAGCTGAGGCACACAAATTATTCTAAGAGAGTTAAACGAGTACAATACGGAAGGATTTTTAAAGTTAACCTCAATTATTTTTCACGTTTTTCCTGGACTCCAAAAACAGAAATAGCACCTTCTGATTGTTTTCCTATATGCAAGTGACAATAAAAGCAAACTGCCACGTTTCATGCCAGTGCAAATGTTTACCATCTGCATTGTTAATGAAAAACTGTAACTAATATCTTTCATGTTACCTTAACAGAATTCAGGATGTACCGCCTCTCTGACGTTAATCTCAAAACCAAAACGGCATTTTTATGAGAAATTATTCTCATCTTTCCTGATTTGGCCCTCTGTTACCTTTCAAACTTATTTGGTTTCTGTTCCCATGTGAAACACATTCACTTTTGTTAGAGTTAGAGAGGTGAACCATGAAGTGAGCATCCTGTCAGCTCTATCAACCGTTTAGCCACCGCGATGAACTGAGCATACTTATTAACAAATTCTGAGGAAAGTGTTTTGAAGCCACTGTTGTTGGGTTTTGTGAGTCTGTGTACCTGAGCGAGTTCCCACTGGCTCTGATGAGCTGAACGATTTCCTTGTGTCGAAACCCCTCCACGGTGGCTTCGTTCACACTTGCGATGGTATCCCCTGCACAAACACAAATATACAAACGTGTATGTTAGCCAGCCGCGCCTCACGAAGCAGCCAGATGAGGCACACTTCTGAAGGAAACCTCAACACATGTGCGAGACAAATGTGGGAAGACTAGTTCGCGTCTTCGTGGCATATGGCTCGTCACAGGACCGCAGAAAAGCGTTTATTTGCCATTAAACCGTTTACATCTGGGTAGCTGTAAAGTCGCGTATGTCACAAAGTTCTACTTCAGTTTCATCAAAGCAGGAAAAGATGCGGCGTGGATACTCATGTGACAGCATCTTTTGTGAGATTTTAGCCTACTTTGACCTTTCAAAAAAAAAAAAAAAAATCCCCACTGCGATGAAGTCATTGTGTTCACAGCAAGACTGAGAGTGGGGGGGACAATGGAGCGAGTATGCAAGGAATTTAGGAAGTGAAACTAAAGTGACAGACGCAGGTTGAAGAAAATGGGCGGTAAGAGCAGCAGCACATAATCTCCTTCCCTCTTTTTTTGACATAATGGAAACATAACACTGGGTGTGGACAGCTTGTGACTGACCAATCACAATTCACTTGATAAAATATTTTCTTGTCTTTCCCCAGTCTCTCAAAAAAACAAAATATGAATGCACTTCCTGGTTTAATTAATTAGTTATAACACATTAGCTGTTTGTAATTTTGACTTCTTTTTCTCATTTTTTAAAATTCATTTTATTTTGTTTTTTTAAGAAGGAAGCCAGACATTAAAAAAATATCACTTCCTTCAAAGTTAATTTGCTTTTGTGTCATTTGCCACATTGGTGAGTAGTCGATCACCAGCTTGTTTGTTGACTGGGAAAAATGAGTAGGGATACAGTCTTCTTTGTGCTTCCCTAAACAACCAACAGAAACTCACAAGTGCTTATGTTGACGCACGTTACACAAGCGTCAGCTGGCAAACAACGACCTGAACCGAAGCCTCGTGTCACGCTCGCTTCCCCTCGAGTCTATTTCAAGTTTTTCTCCAGGTTATTTTAGGCTTAAATACAGCTCAGATAAAAAGAGGAAAACATACAGAAGGAGGAAGTTTGCTTACCAACTTTAAGTCCTGCTTGCTGAGCCGGGCTGTCATTGTGGACCTTACACACAAACGTACACATCTCTACAGAGTTTTGGTCCTGATGGTGAAGACCGTAAGTCTGAAGGAGACAGAAAAATCACACTGAATAAAAGGAACTCACACACACACAAAAAACTTTCCCAGCCTAGGTGCCGTCTTATACGTGTTGTAAATGAATGTGGCAACGCTGAAAAGCCACTGAATAACCGGCAGAGGAAGTCATGACAGACAATGCAGGAAAGAAGATATCACTGAACACGCAGAGATGAGATGTGACGCAAAGAAGCAAATGAGGTTTTCTTCCCCTCGTCTGATGAAACATGCCCGGTTGATGCGCCACACTGAAGTTATTTTAATGCCCCGCTCATCACAGTTCACAAATCAACTACTATACACCACTAAATGTCAAAAGGAAGTACTGTAACAATAATTTGGAAAGCTACAGCTATAAAGATAATAAAACACAAAAAGACAAATTACAGTTGTAATTACTCTTACTGTTCTATCATCACATGACCAATTTCATAACCAGTTGTTGGGTTTTATTAACTGCTGCAAGAGAAAAGTGACAAGATTGGTGGGGGGGTGGGGGGGTGGGGGGGGAGGAAAATCAACAAGAAATTGCTGTAAACTAATGGGTGAATGACTGAATGTAGTGTGAAGCGCTTTGGGGTCCTTAGGGACTAGAAAAGCGCTATACAAATGCAGGCCATTTACCATTTACTCAGGGGTAATAAATGTCCCCTATAACAAGTAGTATTTACTTTTGAAAACTTCAATCTGACTCCAGGATATTGGGTTGTATTTGCTACTTTAACCTAACCACATGACGTGAGCATTACTTAAACTCAAAGGCCAAATATTTTGTTGTTCTGGCAACCGTTTTTGTAACTTCCATACATATTTGCATGCTCTTCCTAGTTTCTGTCACCACAGCTCCTCTACAGAAGGTCAGACCACTGCAGAACATAGACTTCCCCTAGCAGCAAAACTGTTAGTCAGCATGCTGCTGCTGAAGGAGCTTCTACCTTACAAAGAAAACCAACTTCCAGCTGAGAGAAAAAAAGAAAACGAAGTATCCCATAAAATAAAATTCAAGTTATAAAAGGCTATCTGCTCCCGAATTCAGCCTGACAGATTGTATCCTATTCAAATCAGCCTGATCCTGCTGCTCGTTTCCTTCTCACGCAACCATGCAAATATTGTTTCAAATGCAAATATCACATTGATGTGCTCGATCCTCGACTCCCAGTATTAACAGAGCAGACGGCGAGAGAAAAAAAAAAATAAAAAAATATTTGTCTTTCTCTGTCTCTTTCTCTGTGTAGCATCAAACTTGTCCTCATGATCTCACTTCCTTCTGGTCAGGAAGGGTGGGAACGTGCAGCAAAAATCCAGAAATAGAACAATATAGTTATATCGCTTCCTCAAAGAAGTACTTCAGTCCAAGAAGTCTAAAAAGACCGCCAAAGCACGATAATGTGAAGATGTACTCGCACGCTTTAATCATTTAGCAAACTATTTAAAGAATGAGGTCTGAGCAACAGAGCCGATATTGTGAGGTAGGGAGCTTCAGGGCACACGAGTGAGATCAGAGACAAACTGAGGTCAGAAGTGAAAAGTTTCTGTCTGCTGAGCAGGGCAGAGCGGGGCAGGTATTACATGGAAGGCATGTGAATAAACCACACTGCTCAAAATACAGATGCTGGGAGAAAAAGTACAAATAAAAGCATCTCCACAGTCATGGGATTAACATCAACGGGTTTATTGATGTATTGACTGATGTGTGACCTTTCCTACACAGAACAGGATGTACAAGCTTCTGTCACTTAGGTTTTATCATGTGTGGACAGAGATAGTGGCGGATCGTGAAAGTGGCACTCGAGAAGTTCAGAAATCCACTCCAACCCCCCAAATATCACTCCCAAACTTACCTGAATCTCAAAACCAAATGCCTCCTCTTCTTTTTTCTCCAGGACCACCACCTTCCTAAAATAAAATGATAAAAGGAACATTTTGTCACTGTTAACTGGACAAACTCTCCTCTGGGTTTGCTGCAGCCAACGCTGCTTCTTTTACGTTTTTAAAGGTAGCAGTGCAAAGACCAAGTGATCGTGTAAGAGTCATGTCGGTCTAACAGTTGATGCCTAATTCTTTTTAGTCTTAAAGGAGGTATTCACCTTCTGATTCAGTTGTAGAATCAAGAAAAATAAGAAGGTTAACCGGTACAAACAATCTCAATAAACGATGGGTAAACAAGGGGGGGTTTGTCAAGGGTGTACCCAATTATAGCTGGAATCAACTCCAGCAACTCCACGACCCTGAATGGGACATTTAGTTACGACAATGGGCGGATGAATGGGTTTTATACTACGATTTGGACAAAATAGGACATTTATAGATGTCGCCTTGAACACTAGGATATAGTTAAGGAGAAGTTTTCACTGTTTCCAACACAGCAGAGGCATAAATGTCCTTTCCTTTTTTAAATTTGATGGGGGTTACATGAACCACAATCACGGCTTTTTAGTTTTATCTCTAAACTCGTAGTCTTCAAAGCCAGCAGAGTCTGTGTAGTTGCTTTAGTTTCTGTAATTTATGCAATGGTGTGTGCTTATATTAGACATGGTCAGTTTGAAATGATAAGGTCAGGGTGTGACACTGTAGGATGTTAAAGAGCGGGGATATCCTTTAGAGGCTTATATCACAGGGACCATGGAGTAGGCTGCCCAGAATGAGATAAACGATGGTGCAAATCTATTCTAGCACAGTCCAATAATAAAAGTATGGCTTATGGTTTTAGAGCTCGTTCGAACATAGCTTAATGATGTTTATTCTGACGCATCCATAAAACAGCCTTTTATGTACGTCAAACACAAAATTCAAGAGGAAGGATGAGTGAAAGTCAGTGAGAGGTTAATGTCTGTGTTTCTCTGCATCCTTAACTAAACTGCATAACAAAACTCCTCCACTGGCTGCACAGGACTTCCTCTGTATGCAGGAGCATGTGGACGTCACATGCAGACGTACAGTAACAGTACAGCGGTCTGTTGGAGTGAGGCTCAATGAATATTTATAACCTCCCTTAACAATGGCTTTAATCAGTGTTCCCCCTGTTTGAACAACTGCCAGTCACTCCGATATGAGGCTGCTCGCCCTGAATCATTTTTCTGAGGAAGATGCCATCGTGAAAAAATTCATGTGAAGGCACAGTGAGAGGGAAAAATTTAAAAAGTCCAAAAAAAATATCAGAGAAAGATGAGGGATGTTGTACCTTTGTGGTTCTGGCGTCTGCGTAAGGGGTTTCCACTTCTGTAAGCCGCCACCCTGCAAGGAGAAAACGAAACAAGATGTGAAGCATGTCACACACCTGCGTAGCTTCAAGTTTACTCATGAGGATTTCCCCCCCTCCCCCTCCGGGCATTTCCTAGGCACACCTACTGAGCACTTCAGCGATCAGTGGCCAGTCCATCCAGTCGTCTCGAATAATGAGCCAAGAGTGTTTTGGTATTGTTAAGCTACTTAACCTGCATACCAGCATGGAGATATTGTTGACAAAACCAGAAATGCGTGACTGCTGCTCTGTTTACTCATTACATCAAAACAAGTTGCACGCATACCTACAAGCATAACAGCAAATTGGCTGCCTTCAGGCACAAACTGTCAACCAATCTAAAAACTGCAGCGCTGTTTACACCAAGTTCAGTCTATTAAAAGAAGCAAATAAGACACAGAGGTGAGCACAATAACAGCATTGAGAGAAAAGCCAACTCACCAGCAGGAGCAGTTCAGGTCCCCGCCCCACCTAACTGTGTAAATAAGGCAGGTATCTGTCCAGAAGGCTCCACTAAAATCACTTGAATCAATCCACCTCTGTTCCAGCTCAATCATTTTCAAATCCTGCTCCAATGAAAGGCTGCTTTGTGCTACAGTCTCTCTGGGTAGTAAAATGTTGCTTTCTTTATGTCCCAACACTTACAGAATTGACCCAGAGGAGTCTCAATGAGTGCATTTATTCCCAAATACCCAGAGAGACCAACAGGGGTGGCTCAAGCAGGATCTCCATCCCCGAGTGTACACAATGCTGTGTTGTAACCCGGCGCACTAGCGTATGTGTGTGGGTTTAACTATGCCTCAGTCACAACAGGGCACTGTGAAAGGAGTTTTTCCAACTCTGATGTGCTCTTTGGGCAGAAACTCCAAAGCAAGTTGAGCAACAGAATTCACTGAAATCAGCTTCATGAGAGGAAAATAAAAGCGACTGATGCAGTAGCCAAACAAATTTACAGTATAAACATTAAGCATTACGCAACATGGACTAAAGGATGAGGGCTGTCAGAAACCGTTCCTAAAATCCAGACTAATATGTAGGCCACGGGTTAAAATCATTTCCCCTGAAATAAGAAGACTCAGGGCCAATTTATAACCAATCAGATCACAATCAGCCACAACATTCAAACCACGGCAGGTGATGTGAATAACAATGATCACACTGATCCTCATGCTGACCCACCCCCACCTACCTGCCCCAAAGTCAACGGCTGTCCCTAACTGCAAAACAGCTCAGGGAAGGAAGAAGACAAACAGCCCGAAGCGAAAGATCCGGGCAGGTGATCTGCATGCTGTGACTAACTGCTGTAAGTTTTAAACAAATAAGCACGTCCCTCCGGACTCTGTAGCTCTGATGCAACTTACTGTTAAAATGACAACAGTGACAAACTTTCTATGAATCATCAAATGCAAATTTGCTTTTGTTACAATCTACCTGTTCTCAACTAAAACTCTTATCAGTCATGAGTCATGTGTTTAATCTTAGAGATCACTTTCATCTAAATAAAGATGTTAAGGCATAAAGAACATGGGCGAAGTCTGTTTCATGCAACATAAGATTCAGAGTCTGGGTGGGCACCCTTGCCCCTAGATGGGCTGCTATAAGATGTCCTGTGTGGCGCCGACCAGCCACTCACTGGATACAATAACTTGATAACCCTTTTAATAAGCTTACAGTCTCTGCTTAAATAATAAAAGGACTAATAGGAAACATACAGAAATTACTGTGTAAATGGTTTTTGCCTTGTAAGTTAAAAAAGCACTAAATAAATTTAATAAAACTTTAATTTATTAGTTTACCTGCCAAAAAAATAAACTTTTGCAGGTACATTCAGCTAATAAACTTTTAAAAGGAACAGTAGCAATACCTTTTTGTAGTTTCTGGGCAGCGTCCCCCCCGAGTAAGCCAGGGTCTTGTAGTTGTAAACCTCCGAGGAGTTGCTCGGTGTGTCCATAGTCCTGCAGCTGTCCGACTTTGACGAAGGGAAATAAATGTCGTCTTGAGATGCGGGACCGCTGTCCGGTCCATTGGAGTTCACCTTCTTCAGCCTCCTGAACGTCATTGTTGTTGAAAATGAAAACTGAAAAAAGTAAAAATAACTTTCTTGGTGTCCTCCCACAGAGTCTGAAACCTGCCGAGGGAGATGCTGATCGAATTTGGAGCTTCAGCGTGGAGCCAACTACAATTTCTCTTGTTTCCTTTGAATAGTTTGGAGGCGGGGACTGTTTTGAGGAACACAAATGAGTGCCAATAGCAACAGAGACTTGCCTCCTCCGCGGTGCCTTCATGTGCACCTCGGATCTTTTCTGATTCGTATTGAAACAACAGCAAACAGTGTTTATCAAGACAAAATAAATAAATGCCGTTAGTTTCTTAGCTGAAAGAAAGAAAGTCGAAAGAAAATCAACCAGTAGGTAAAAATGTAATCCAAAAATTCCAGAAAAGAAGACGGAGTTTCCGCTTATTTGCTAATATTTTCTAAATATTTTCACTATAGGGACAACTGATAGGACAAAACGATACTTCTGATTTTTAGAAGTATCAGACAAAATTATCAGCTGAAATACCTCAGCTTCTCATACTAATTGGTAGCAGTTTGAATGTTGGATCACCCACTTCAGCTTCCTTCTGTCTTTAGAAATCTTAATGAGTCTTTGCCAAAAGAGATTAAGCCTGCTGCAAATGAGTGCTGGATCTGAACCCAGGCAGCAGGACCATTTGGATAGATTTAAATCCTCTGATAAGGTGACGCAGGAAGGTTTTCATTTATGTTTATTACCAGCCCATGCATTATGAATCAGTCCAATATAATAAGTTGACTGATGATTTTCTATCCTTTTGTTAAAAGTTAAAAAAACGATTCTGCTTATTTTTCTTTAATAACATTGAAAAACTGCTTTGATTATTTGCTCATTCATCAATTTGGGTTATTTCAAATGAGGGAGAAGCTGCAAAAAAGCAAATGTGCCTTGCAGAAATAATCGTGTGTAAATTTCATTAGAAACCTGGGGTCTTACATAATGTTCTGTGTGGCCGACTGTTTGCATTACAGTTGTGTAAACCTTTGTGACCACCAGCCATTGACAGAGTTTCCACAAGTGTGTCATTGTGTTGTTAGTGCTCACACTGCTGTGACAGCAACGTTTGTTGCTTTCAAACCAACCTTTAGTTGCAAATTTAGTGTTTTTATTACTTGTTAAAATTCAGCAGGGGGAAATCTGAACAGATTATTGATCCGTGACACTAAACAGATTAATCTCTAAGATAAAAAAAAAAGTCAAAAGTCTTTCCCAGAGAGAGACTTTGATGAGAGGATGACCCAGGACTAAAAAAGTTAGCAATGCCCCCTTGTGGTATGTAAAAATTATCGAATTGTAAGAAGTACAAAACAAAAACTGAAGTCCAGGTGATTTATTAAAATCTTTACACAGTCACTTATTACATCAACATCCTTCTGATATACTGGAATGATATGATTTATAAAGCATTTAAATAAAAATAAACATGTTTAAACATATCTTAACCAATAAGTTCGAATTGAACTCATCACAAATTACAAATTAAAATCAACATATCTCAGCTTTATGCCCTCACACTCATACTGATGCACACAAACACACACACGGGAACAGCAGGCAGTGAATCAACATGCAGCCTCTTTGCTATTCCCAAAAACACTTTCAAGTATCTTCAACATCACTGAAATATAGCTTTGTCTTTTCTTCTGTCTTGGTTCCAAATTCACACAAACATATTTCTGACTTTCTTTAAAACAACAACGAAACAGCAATACTACATGGTCTATGCTCAAAGTGCATGCCTGTATGTTCGTCTACCTAAGCCATAATGAAGAGAACAGCTAATAAAGGCACATGGAGCTGAATACTCTACTCTTCGCATGATATTCAGCTTGCTTTAAGTTTCTACAGAGCAGCACTTCCACTTAGCACTCACACAGCAAGTGTTGAGTATTGATAGAAAACACTGAGAAAATTTGGTCAGAGTCATTTTTGCCACAATGCGTACCATAACATTTGTATTTGTATCATGCCATGCTTAGTTTATGTGTTACAGTAATGCAGAACTTTTGAAATATAGTTATCCTAACTTTGACTGTCACAACGCAGTTTTTCTACAGCATACACATCCAAACTGATTTTATGTTACAAAGAAAAAGAGTCAGTTGTCTATTTACAGCAAACACTTGCATGTCGTCAGTCTGTTTCATTTGAAAAAGCCAGATGGTTTGGCTGGAGGACCCATCAACATACAGGCTTGATTCTTGTGTGTGATTTGAATCTGTAAATTAAAAAAAAATATATAAAATCAGGCATTTCAGGCATGTGACTTCATTACATTAAGCAGCCACTGTGTTTCTGTGCCTGTGCAGTGTTTACCGTGCAGGGAGGTTGCATCCACGGTTCTCCATCTATCTGCATTGGTAATGCTTTCTTTGTCCTACGTGTAGAGAGGGATAAACAGAATGCATCAGGATGGTCATGTGTCATTAAAATGTAAATGTATCTTCTTATGTAAATTAACTAATGATGATCCCTAACTATGACCCACTGTTGAAGCTGAGAGCCCAGCCTTGTCATGTCTGAACATGTCCATGTGCCTTTTTTCCCCCCTCACCTGATGGTGATCTGAGACGTTTTCGCGAGCCGCACCGCGCTCTTGAGTCCAGTGTAAATCTGGCCCATCTCCATCGCTCCTTCAAGGCCGACCACCTCTAATCGCCGATCACTGAGGTCTGACAAGAAAGCAGAGGCTAATCAGTCCAGAGAAGGAAGACAAGATTGGGCCTGAGGCAGATGCCACTTCTCATATTTAATGTGCATCAGAGTGGAGATCGATAACAACAGCGGTTTGAAGCACACCAATGTATATCAATAATCATACATAATGTATAATCATCATGCACCTGCAAACAACTGCAGTTTACGTGCACAAGTTTCTCTGTGCATACAGTGGCAGGATGGTTGGACTCAGGTCTTGGCTGACAGCATAGAGATGAATAGTTAGGAGGAAACGGGTTTGAGAAGCAAACCATAACTAACCACCAGTGCAGAGAACCTCAAGAAAAAGAAAAAAAACCAACATTTTTGCAGAAGCTGGTTTCTGCTTCTTAAGATTTCAGCTGAGATGTCAACAGCTTTCAGCCTGTATGCGTCATCGTTTCTGGGAAGTTGGCTAATGTTAGCATGGTGTCATTCAAGCACTGAAGAAGCACGTGGAAACTTAGCATCCCTTCTGTGAGAAATTGGGCCTACTTCAAATGAATGCTGAAATCTTCTGATAAGATGATGGAGGGACATTACAGTACAATCAAAAGAAGATAACACATAAACATTTTTTTTTGCAGATAAGAATACAGATGCATTGAAATTTTGGCTTGCTATTCTGGTGGCTCGGTATCATAAAGTTCAATAACCAGATTACACAAATAGCACCAGGTACTTATTTGTATGTATGCACTAAAACCATGCATTTAAGTGTTAATATTTTGGCAAGTCAAAAAAAAGTTAAACACTTCATTCATTTCATTTCATTTATTTGTTCATTTTCAGGCACAACAAATACCTATATTGAACATAAAATGGACTATCGCTTTCAAAGAGAGAAGAGGGGCTGCTACAAATAAATAGGATAAATAGGGATTATCTTTAACTGTGAATTATGTAGTAAATATGTTTGTAGTAGAATCCAAGAATAAATATATGGAGATGGACAGAAGTACAGTATAGTACAGCATAGATGACCTTAAAGGGGTCAAATTCACGTACACAGGGTTATGCTGCCCTCAAGTGGCCGGAAAAATCAGTAACTCCACATTCAAAGTTAGAGCAAACATCATCATATGGGTTCCAGTTTCATTGGACTGTTATTATAATTTGTGAAATTTAGAAACAGAGGAAGTTTGGTTGGAATAAATCGATTTTTATTTTTTATTACACCCTCTAGTACTGTTGCTAGAGCACTAACTAGACTAGAGCACTAACCCCCTGTCTTTTGGAGAAAATTTGGAAATTAAAATGCAAATGACTACCGTGTATTTTGGGATTGTCTGGTTATTTAAAACTATCAAAGAGAGAGATATGGTGCCCGCAACACATTCTTAATGGTGAAATTCCTCTAGGAAGTAAGTTTATATACTCTGGATATATACCAACAGAATGGATGAAGAGAGATAAGTACTTAATGAACACACTGCTGGTGGCTCGTAAAAAGACTCATAAAGGAGTTGGTGACAGGTTAAACTTTGTGAAAAGTCTAATGTGTCTATGGTGAGTCGATGAGTCAGTGAACCTTACTTCTGTCCAATGACGCTGATGCTGATGTGAGTTTGAGGATAAGCTGAACTTTTCTATCAGTAAATGCTGCTGATAACATTCACATAGTGAATAAACTTCCCTATGTTGAAGGAAGGAATTTAACAAAGGGAAAATGTAATCTTTAGGACACTAAAGCAAACATAATGTTAGCTTATATCCGTCTGACGTTGTTTAGTTTTCGATGTTGCTGGTTGTCAGTTGTTGCATGTCTAATTTGCTGACAAGAAATCGTTACAATATCAGAAAGAAATAAACATATTATTGCACGTTTCTGTGTATTAGAGCCGTGACTTCAGGTCAGGAGATGAGGCTTGTGGTGAGGATGAATTTAGGTAAACTTTATACTTGCTGCTAATTATAATTTCATTAATTTCATTGTGTTCTCTCAGGACCACTGCTGTTAGATCAGACATCTGAATAATACAGGTCAACTGCAAAATACCTTGGGAAGTCACTTTCAGGATTTCTGGATTGACGATCACCTCCGGCTCTTCCTGCGCCGTCAGTCCCTTAGTGTCCACTTTTTTGGTCTCACCCCACAGGTTGGACCCACCATGCATGCTAGGAATGTTCAGGATAGCAACACCCTCAAGAGACACAGCACTGAGATCCAGGGGAGTACCGCAACACTGGAGACAGTACAGCGCACCGCAGCGTTAGAGTGAAATATCAGTGCGCTGTCTCTGATTGCTGTTTTGTATCGAGGCTACTTATTTCAAAGTAGCAAACTGCAAACTTGTGTGCTGCGCTCTCACCTCGATTGTTAAGTTTTCGCTCAGTTTTTTGCAGGAAGCAGAGATGGTTTCTGAAGTGGCAAATTCAAAATACCACAGCTTGTTCTTCATTCTGCCGTTAGAAAAAGCGTCTCCTTTAGGTTTATGTGATACTTCACTTTCACAGAACATTTTCTCCTTTTAGTGCACGCAGCGCTTTAGAAAGAGTAGGAGTCAAGCAGCAACACTTGGTGCCACAGACATCTGCTGTCACCTCGAGCATTCGTGCCTTTTACTGCTTTAAAAAAATCAGTAATTGCAAAGGCAAACAGGAAATATAGAAGTCATGTTGCGAAGAGAAAATTTGCTGTCTTTTAGCTCTGTTGTGTTTTTAAACTGTGCATCTGTTAAGCTATGAAACACTGTTGTATTGCTATAAGCAGGAATGCATTCGCTTTGTTTACTGTTCCTGACAATGTGCCCTAGAGACACATAATATTCAAACAAATATGCAAACCTGCTGTTGAATTTCTGAGGATGTTTTTCCCTCATTGTGTGAAACCGGTGGGCAATGGAGGCATCCTGCAAACACAAAACAATATAGCAATTATACGACCTACTAAACCGAAAATAAAACACTTCCTCTTGTATTACACATTTATGAGAAACTCACAACTCCAATAGAGAAGTAGTTGTTGATTATTTCATATGGCACTGGGTCACCCTCCTCTTGATTCTCATCAGTGATAACCTGCACGCTCCAGCGATCCATCAGCACCTGGGAGCTCCCCTCAATGTCTTTAAGAATACGGTTCAGATCTTCACCATCATACCCTTAAAGATGAAGACAAGAGAACTGTAATTTTGAGAACTTGCTGAAGCCCATTTAATTAGTGCAACCACTGTCTGAAAGCACACATAGACAGTGGCGCCATAACGTGAAAATAGTGACGTGCAAGTATTATCTTATTTACATAAGGGAACACTTCATCTCTTCGTTTCTCACCTCCTCCCCAGCGAAGGCATCGAGCAAGGTCATTTCCTGTGCCAAGAGGAAGTACAGCAACAGGTGGCCGCACCAGCAGATTGCCTTTGTCTGAATACAAAAAAAAGGGAAGGAAATACAAAGCGTGTAACAATCAATTTCACATGTGATGTTGTGAAGTTTATGCCAACAATCTCACCTATTGCATCGAGAATCCACCCAACTGTGCCGTCTCCACCGCACACCAAGATCCTGTACTCCTTAAGATTTCTGAAGAAACTCAAACTGAAAGAAATGTGAAAGATATTTTGGGGGGAAGTTATGGAGGTTTAAGTAAGTACTCAGGATAATGTGGTAAGAAATAATCTAATATTAAAATCAATTTGAACAAAAACTCTTGTATCACTTTACTTACCCTGGTCCAGGGCCACCATTTGAAAGGTTGTATACTTGTCGTGGATTCAGTAAAAACTGAAATTTGCGCAGCACTCTGAAATAAAGAAAACATAAAGAAAACCAAGTTGCACAATGTTCATGGATTTGAAATCTCTTTTTCCAGTAAAATATTCTTTTCCGAGCTCACCTTTCTCCCTGCTTACCACCACTTTTAGGGTTGACGAACACTAGAAGAGGATGGGCGTTCAGCACAGGGCAGATCTGATGATTAATAAACAAATGTTACAGGTATTATACTAAAGGAATATAAAAAGCAAACCCCACACTAATAGCATGGTGTACATTTTTGAGCTCTTGTTATTCAGCTTTAATGAAAAGCTTTTGCTTGCATGAATAATACCTGAAGCACTTGTCCGTCAGGAGTGGTATTGAGCTCGCTGTCATCTCCTGACCCAGAGCAGCCATTTTTTACATTATTTGGTCTCTCCTTTAGGGAGAACAATAAAGACAGAGAGTAAATAAATCATTAAAAATATCATAGCGTTCCTTGGATAAAAAATATCTACACTGTGTACCTAACAAAATGCCACACAGGTGAGAATGATTTACCAATGAAAAAAACAGCCTCTGGCCGATGTTATGCTTTGCGTTGGTGTGAGAGAGGCACTGTTTGCGTACTCTCTGAGCTGTGCATTTGCTTGAGATGTGCCTGAGGATAGTTGTGTACCTTTATAACAGGATATATGGCCCATGGAGGAAGAATATGGTCTCTGAGCAGCCCACACGTACACGGTGTTGACTCTTGGTCCACACATTGATCATGACGCTGTAGAATACAAATAAAATTACTCAGAAATACAGTGCAGATTTAGAGCATACAATAAAAAAAACTGTATAGAAAGGAGGCTTCCTGGATTCAATAGATACAAATGCGCACAACAATTCCAGAATGCAACTAAATCAAATCTCCTCCTTGATTAGAAAATAATTTACTCAAATTTATTCCTCAGTGAGTCATGCACTGATATGTTTGCTCACCATCGTGTGGCACCACACACAGTGTTTGCCTGTTAGGCCTTGTAAGCTCTTGATCTTCTTCTGGCATTTGTCACACTTCCTAGAGTCACAGTTCCCACTCACCCAGTCGTGTGTTGAAACCTGAAAAGTGAGATGGATTTTAAATTGTCCATGTAAGAGCACTCAGACATAGCATGAAATCAAATTTAGACCGTGCATGTGACTGTAAAGGTTGTCATGGAGACATCAGCATACCCCTATTTCTTTCTTTGACTTCACGTATGTCCTGGCGCAAGGGGCCGGGTTCTTGTTTGCACAGCGACCGTGGACTGTGTATTTGCAGGCTGCACAAAACGACACACAAACCAGCTGTCACATAATTTGTAAATACATATAAATTACTGTGGTAAATGTCAAGGAGGCAGATGAGCATTGATTAATCCCAAAAAAAAAATTATGCAATTTTCAAATTAGACACTTCCTTGCGCCCTCTTCTGGTTAGTTCTTGTACTCACAGGTGCAACACAGTCCCTGCTTCCTCAAACCCAGCAGCATGCTGTGACACACGTTGCAGTAAACAGGCTTGTTAAAATTTTTCATCCTCCACAGGTGTTGGCCGTCTTTCTGGGTCATCTATTTGTTGAAACAACAGTCAATGAAGAAGTCAGTGCAAGAAAGGGAAGAATAAAACAGTTTATGATCTTTTATTTTGTGAATATGATTTTTGAACAGAAAAATATATGTTTGCAAGAACAGAAGCTGTTCTCTCTTCCAATTCTTAGATATTAGTTCCACAACAAGGCATGATTTTCATCTTTTGCACCCATTCATTATTAAACTTAATGAGATGGCTCATTATGTAGTATGGCGGTGACTCTACATATCATCACACAACGCACAACTTCATGGACATTCAAATCAAAACTATCTATAATCTCGCTTAACAGAAGATTATAAAATTGTTTCAATCTGTTTACTGAGTGGTCAGCGTTCTTATCCAGATTAGATACTGAAACATTTTTTTTTAAATGACAGGATGTATCACCCTTTCACTTGCTGCAAGAGGATCAGTAGACAGAATTGCGAATCAGCATACAGGAACTGTGAGGGGGCTGAATTCATGCACCCTAGGCTTCAAATGTCCACTGGTGGCTAGAAATAGCTGGAGGGGAAGTCCCTGGCATTGTTGCAGAGGCCAAACACACAATCTAGTTTGTGGGTTTAGGTCGCTGCAGCTAACTGTCAAACAGACTGTGCGTAGCTCTATATTGTTGGCAACACATTAAACATCGATAACACAAAGCGGATCTCATCAAACCCCTTTAAAGTATAGGGCCAATAATAAATAGATTCATTTTAAAGGGATGAAATGAAAAACTGAATTGTCAATGGAGAGTTCTGTTTAACTCTTGTGAATACTAGCCTCAGATTAATACAACCGGTCAATGCAAGCATGTGTAACTCCTTAAGTATTTATAATAAAATAAAATATACCAGACTTGTATACAAATTGTACAGATGGTGGTGGGAAACTGTTACTCTGTTTGGGATTAAAACATTTTAGGAAAAGGTCAGAGTGACACGTGAGAAAAGTCTCGCAAGAGAAATTCCATTAGACCCAAAGATGTTTCTGCTTGGTTTGTAGTCCCAAAAATAAAATTACAAAAATAACAAACAAATATGCTTGAGCTCTTTGGGTTTAAGTTTTTAAGTGCTGAAAAGCTGAGAGTCTAGCTCTGAGTGGAAGGGGAGGTGCAAGCATATGAAAATGTTTCTTTAATTACATGGATTGGCACATACCAACAAAGGGAAACCCTTTTTGTCATTTGTTTTCTTTTAATCTTAGGGTGCTTTCCTTTAATTATTTCCTTAGTTGTATATACACGGCCTTAGCGCTAAGCACTGCTATATCATTCCAGCATTCATATTGTGCAGAATAAACGGAAAACACAAAGGCATTCTGATGGTGCAGAGCATGGAAGGAATGAGATTACCACACCCTGTAACAGTGAGTTGGCAAAAAGGGCTTTAGGGAAAAGGAGGAGGAGGCGAAGGACAGAGGCGAGGCATGCGAGGCCAGGAATTTACAAGAGTAGTTACCACTTTGTGAGATATCTGCTATAAAAAAGAAATATATTTGAGCTTGGACTTTGGAGCCAACACACGCTCCTTTTAAAAGCACCTTTAGACCCAGCAAGACCAGCAAGGGAACGTTGTTCATGCCTCCTTGTACCCACTCATCCAGAGAAACTGTGCCGCTGCTGTCAGCATCAATTGCTGTCATCATGTCCTTCAGAACCTGATGAAATCACATTCAGTTGTTATTATCCAATCAGCACACACGTTTCTATTACTTAAAGGGCCATGTGGTTTCTGAAACTAGTCGAGCTGGAATCTGTAAATTGTATATGCAGAGAAGCTTATCACTTTATGAACCTCTGGCAAATGAGTAACAAGAAGTGCCATATAGTGTGTACCCGACACTGTTATGGATGTCTTGTGCAAATAAATCTGTCTTCACATACATTTACTATACGTTACCTAAGTGCAGTGCATGCAGAACATTTGCATTACATTTATATTCTGGGACTTACCGGCTTGAGCTCTGACACATCCCAGTCGAGATATTCTGCAGCGTGCATCATCTGCGCAATAATCCGATCCACTTCCTGTTCAAAATGTAGCAGGCTTGTTTTAGTGTTGCGGCTGTTTTGAAGATGTTTTAAATATACTTTAAAAGATTTTCTCAACAACTTACAGAGCTGTCCAAAACTCCATTCCCATCTCTGTCATAAAGCCTGAAAGCAACTGAAAAAAGAATGGAAATGAAAGTGGAGCTGCTAGATGAGTCATTACTATTTTGGGCACAAAAGAAAACAAAAACTCACACTCCAGTTTGTCCCTGGGCTGGCCATCTTCAAGTAGAGAGAAGTAACATGAGACATCTTTAAGGAAGACTTCCTCTACAGGAGAGATTGAGGAGAGAGAGGAGGCTGTGAATTCTCTAGTTAACATATGTATACAAACAGTACGATGCAGGGATGTGGTGATAACTGCACGCATGCCAAATCGGCCATGAGGCAAAAAGGGTCGGCTGAAAAGGCGGTAAGCTGTTTGTATGCACGGTGCGTATGTATAATCTCACTGGTACTGTCTTCTTGGCCGGGTTCAGAGTTTTGAAAGGAGCGGAAGAGTCTCTGGCAGAGATCCACAGGGAAGTCCTCCACTTCTAAATATGTCTTGAGAAACAGACGAAAGCCTTCTTCATTGATGCACTGGGAAAAAAACATGAATGGGAGAAGCATGTTCTGTTTACAGCAGTCTAGTGAAGCGCGAAATGAATGGGTTGAAGCTTATTTGTATATAATATGCTTGTTACTTCTGAAAATAAAAAAAGATAATACTATGAACAACTGTGTGAAAAACGTATATTTTACAAGTGTCGCTTTATCAGCTGTTCTAAGCTCAAATAGGGATTGGCAAGATCTCAGAAGCTTCAAAAGCTTCTCAAATAGATTTAATCAATAATTGAAAAATGTACCAAAACAAAGTGTCTACAGGGTGTCATGTGACAATGACATAAAACAAAAAAACAAGCTCCTGCTTGAAGATTTCAGTCCATCTGTCTGGCATGGCATCTGTGTTTCTCACATGATATTATGCTGCAGGGCTAACAAGCTGTAGTCCCCTGATAATGGTGAACTACAAACCCATTTCTTGTTGCTTATGCATTTCCATACTTTTTACCCTGCAGAGCTGCCCGAGTAATAAATAACATAAATGCAAGGCAGCCGGATCACACAAAGAAAAAAAAAACAAGGGAGAGAGACTAACGGAGCTGCAGCACCAAAACACAACAACATTTCCAACAAATCATTTAAATGTAGTCTTGTAGCCGTATTTGTATTTTGACAGCAATTAACTTGTAACTTTATGGACGCAACTGTGTTCTCTCCCATTATGAAAAACAACATTTCATTCTTCTAATTAAACTCAAAGTGGCAAATAAACTTTCACTGCTGTAATAAATACTTAAGAAATTATTGTATTTGCTGTCTTCACAAATTACTAGTCAGCATCAGCCATTGATTTGAGCAGTCTTTTTTTTGCTGTTCAATCACATCTGAGCTTACACTGCATGAGGAAAGCCAGCACACTGTTAAACAAGGCCTTGCTGCGTGGGCAAATCTAAGGAGGTAATTTACATTTGCAGTCTCGCTTGAATACGCTGACGATATTTCTCATGGACAGCTTAGTCAGCCTGATCGATACTGCAGGTTGAAATCTAATTCATCAGCGAAGGATAATTAATAACTGCCCAATACACGTAAATCTTATTCTCATTTTACAGCGAACAGCTACTCTCAGACCTATTATTCTGTTGAGCTATGAAGCTTTTAGATGGCATCTCTGTGAATTAGTTTTGGAGGGATGGATTTGACTGTGAACAGCAGGACACTCTGTCCCCTCACCTCTCCATGCCTGTGCCGGGCCAGACTGCCATCTGCATAGAATTCCCTCAGCACATCTTTCACCTTCAAGTTGTTGTCTGGAAGCAAAGACACGCAGGTCACACAGGGATACGCACGCATACTTCGTCCATTCGACTTTGTGTGCAAACGTTTTTAATCCACACTTCTAAATGTCATCTGTGTATATGATTACACCATAAATATAGATTTATCTGGAGTACAACAATATATATATATATATATATGCATGCTCAATTTGCAGAAAAAGAGAATGTGGTAGACTGCTACCTCCTCTAGATATGAGAAACCATGAGCGAGTGTAAATGAGTGTGTGTGGGTGGAAGTGGAAGTGGAGGGGGGGTGTTAAGCGCTGAGAAAGCTGCCTGCCTGCCCGCCTGTCTGTACTCACATTCAATGTACTGTTGTAGCTGGATAAAGTCGACAGGGTTCAGTTCCTTCACCTCTGGGTTTGTGGGGGAGGACATGGTGCCTGCTTCTGCACAAACTGCCTGCCTGTGAACAAGCAGGCAGCGAGAGAAACAGTGAGATGTAGACGGAGAGAAAAGAGAAGGTGGGTGCACGCTAGCCTGCCTCTTTGTAAAACATAAAAGCGTGGCTGCAAGCAAAAGATAGCATCTCTCATCTCGCTCTGTAAAAATCCATGATTATAGACAGGGAGAATCGCTCTTAACATCCAAACTTTCTTTGAAGCAGAAGCAAGAGTACACAGAACTGTGCACACATTAAAATGTCTTTAATCAGAAAACAACCACAACAGGGCGTTTTTAAATCAGAACGCAATATTGTCACTGTGGTCCAGGTGCATACGCCCACAGTTTTTCCTCAACATGATAACATTTTTCCTCGTATGATGCACTAAAATGCAACTTCACTGCCAAACACAGCAAACTTTAAGCACTTGTGCTTTTACACTGTTTGTTTTAGATCTCACACCACCAGAGTATGCGACTAGCCAATGGAAACTGGGCCGAAAGGCTTTCAAAAATAATTTGAGGCTAAATTTTCCCATGATGCCTTGTGTCTAGGGATTTTTTGCACCCAAAGTCTTTTTCCATGTACTCACTGGCCCACATTAGTTTTGCAAAGTACCAGCTACAGGGAGTATTTTGGTTTCATTTAGGACAAGAAGATGCACTGGTGTGTTAAAATGCACAGATAAACAATAAAACCTTGTGGAGAGGTTGCAAAAACCAAACTGGCTCGTCAAGGGGCCTCCCCGTTAAACAAAAGGAAGAGACTTAAATGTCACAGAAGGCTGAAAGACAGCGTGAATTTGAATCTGACACAGAAAAAGAGCTTGTAAGTTCAATAAAAACTGGCCCGGCAAGTCGTTCAGAAGCAAGGAAGCGTGAAGTGCGGATGAAGATTTGGTATGTTACTTTTAACGACTCCACATGATGGGGGATGAATTCTATAATGACAGGAAAGCATACAGCTCATAACTAATTAAAGAAAGAGGAGAAACTGGTTAATGGAAGGGAGCAAAGTGGCATCCTGACATCCTGTTTAATGTTGTTTTAGATGTGTGTGGATAAAAATGGTTCCTAAGGAAATGCACGGATAAAATCAATAGCAAATTTCTAGTATACCTAACATACTCGTGATCAATGTTCTACAATTAGGTGAGCCAGGAAATCTCTCCATCACGTCTGGCACCAAGAAATAGCACACGTGCTTTTCTGATTTAGTATCCATTTCTTTAATGTTAAGGCAAAAAACGTGCCATTTTTCTCCCATCTAGAAATGAAATATTGAATTAATAATCAAACAGAACCCTTGCTGTATTAAATAAAGGAGAGGATACGTAGGTACAGTGTTAAATATTGCTGTAAAACTGACAAGACTCAGGCTGTTCAAAGATTTTATGGCTCCTCTGAACTTGTCACGAATTCTTTCTTTTACACATTTTCTCATCTATTATTATCCTGTCATCCTTTTGCTAAATTTACTTGGCTTTTCTCAAAAGGATTACACCAGCACTGGTTTAACCCCTGAATACTCCACATGACAGAATATTTTGTATTTGTCATTCTGTGCTATAAATCACAGCGAGCTACATTAGGTTTTGTCTGAATTATATTACCATGATGAGGCAATGCAGGGAAGACTTTTTATAAATCGATCCGTTCTTCTTCCACATTCTTGTGCAGCGGTAATGGGTACTTAAAACCATTAAATACCGTTTATATAACACTCTCTAAGAGTACAAGTACACTATGTGAAAGTTTGAATCGTCTCCTAATTGATTTTATTACTGTTTAGAAATGGAAACTGGAATGCAAAATAAGACTTCGAAGGCAAACAACAACAAAATAGATTCAGGTTTGAAAAACTGAGAACACTAATCTGATTATGAACAAACTTTAAAGCACCCACTAGAAATGATGGTGATTTCATGCTTAAAAATGTGTTCATTAATAAAATTATTACAAGAAAAATTATTTTTGTTTGTTTCTTATTAAAGACGAGTTTCATGCACACGCTGCAAATCCAGTCTTATGAATAACAGAATAAAAAAAATTCATGGTGGTGTTCCGTCCGGGCTGACGAACTGTAAATGTGCCGTTCACACAGCTGTCTACAGGTGTTTTCACACATCTATGTGCAGTCTGTTTAGGCATTAGTGAAGGCTGCCTGCACCAAACAGGAAAATCAGAGTACTTAAAGAACGTCCTGAGAAAATGAAATGAAATAATCTGAAATAACACCCACTCCCTTTGAATCCATTTGCTCTCTCTTTGGGCTCCGAAAGGTTCAGGCTGTCCTCACTTAATTCCCTCAAAAGGTCAGAGCCGTTGCCTAGCACTTTGTTTATGCAGCCGATCAGGTGGGCCAGGTTTTTATCGACAGCAAAGTGACACATGGAGGAATCATGAGAAGCCATCTGCTACTGATCACCAGATTACAGCCTGAACCTCTTTATTCTATAAATGTTCTCCTGTCTCCATCTCTTTAAAAACTGCCCCAGAAATAAACTAAAAACAAGCTTACGAGTGAGTTTTTATTTGCAGATAAAAAGACACCTCATTTTCGATACGTTTTAGGTGTTTTTTGTTCATGATGTCATGAACAGCGTCGTGCCTATTTTCTCTCCTTCCCAGAGCATCATGGTCATCATCATCACCATCATCATCATTATTGTCTGGTTCCACTAGATCTTGAGCCTATCTGAGTAATCTGATTCCACACTTCCTGATTAGATAATGATTTGCATGCACGATGCAGAGTGGGAAATCGGGACCAGTCAGGACAGGAAGAAGCATTCTATGTTCTCAGAGGACGGATGAAGAGTGTAACGCACACGAGCCAGTTGTTTACACTCAAAAGCATGGGATGGATTTCTTTGAAAAATTATGGCCTTGACTAAATGAGCTTACTAAAGTGGGCATACATGTTTCAGGAGGTTTCACAAATGCCTGAAGCTCGGTAAGACCGAATACAGACCATGTGACTAAGTCAGGTCAATAAGGTCCCACTGATAACATTAAATGGCAGATACCTTATGAAGGAACTGTTTGTGTTCCTTTATATAAAGTTTATGTGGTAGAGTCTTGGCTATGTAAATTCATATTTGGCCTAAAAAGAGTACAGTTCTTCTACGTGATTTACTTTGATTTGCTCGACAGACAGACAGTTTGAGGTATAACTGTTTAAACAAAATGTTGCTCCATATAATCAGTACAGAATAAATGATGCAACCTATTCTGAGCAGCCGTGCACAGAAGCTACTGGCGCAGTAGTGGTTCTTCAAATAGCACTGAAGAACAATTTAAACGTTAAAGTGGTTAGCAACGACTCGTGACAGAAACATCGACTTCCCAAATAAACTTCTGAAAAAAACCACCTGTCTCAGGCCTGACAGCGGCTTTAACTTCTGACCACTTGCCCAAAAGAAAAAACACCAAAGCAACTGCTTTCACCACACGGACAAAAAAAAAACCCCAACAACAACAAAAAAAACTACAAAAATAAAACTGGAGGATTAAAGCGACAGTTCCATTTACATTTTCCTTAACATATGGCAAGGGTTTAATTATGAGCTCTTAAAGTCTTCATTTAAAACTGTCAACGACCCTAAAACCACCATGTTTACAACAGGCACTTGAAGGTATACTTGGGGATGACCTTTTTCCACGCAGGCTAATGTTTGTGCAAGCTGTCATAACGCCTACGCCTTGTGTCAAGGAAATCTGCTGTTTTGCAACACTTGCAGGGTGTAAGTCACTGACTCCGTCATTCTGCGGTTGGAAAACACTGCGTAGGTTCTTTGAAGAAAGAGAAGTCAACATACAATGTTGGCCATTTGTTTTTCTCTCGAATCTACAACGAGTCTGCTCATTGAACCGTGTGCCGAATGCATCGGGTTAACACAAGTGGAAGGACAGACATGTTTGGTTGCTATGGAAAGTGTTTCCCTACATCAGCTGCTCTCTGTCAAAGTGCTGCCATGGGTGACTAACAGGTAGGAGGATCCAGAGGCAGAAAGGGGGGGGGGGGGTATCCATTAGAGGGAAGGGGAGCCCAGTCATAACTGTGAGTCTTCCCCCTTCATCGGTGCCTCCTCCCACACCACAGGTCTTGGTTGGCCTTCAAAACTAGAGGACACGCTCCAAATTGCGTTCTACATGCAGATGCTACTGTGACTCATTGCATGAAGAGGGAAACACTCCCCTAACTATAAAAGGACTGTTTGCTTAAGGGGTCAGTTTGCAGGTTAAGCCTGAAGTTACAAACCACTAACTGGTGGTGGTGGAAAAATGGTACTTCTGCACATTTATGTAGTGCTTCTACTTCTGTTTTGTTTTGTTTTCATCTTCAGTAAAACTTCATTATAACTTTCATCAATCAGGATAGATAGATAGATAGATAGATAGATAGATAGATAGATAGATAGATAGATAGATAGATAGATAGATAGATAGATAGATAGATAGATAGATAGATAGATAGATAGATAGATAGATAGATAGATAGATAGATAGATAGATAGATAGATAGATAGATAGATAGATAGATAGATAGATAGATAGATAGATAGATAGAGCGCACAAAGCTGGGCCAAAACAATTCCACAGTCACAATTGAGCATGCTCTGTTAAACAGGGCTTTCCCTTGTCTACCACTGTTTGGTGATATTTGAAGAATGCAAACTGCAGGCTCCAGTTAGGAGGAATACTGGATAATGTGAACATAATAAACATGGCTTGTAAATCAAGACAAAAAAAGACTGAACAAAAAAACAACAAAAGCTATTCACTACAGCATGAATCACACATTTCTTGGAAATGTAGGCAGGGCTTTACATGCTCACAAGCTTCAAAGTGAAAGCAGCCCATCACTCTGAGTTCAGACTTGAATGTGACTTATATAATAGCTGTGTGTGCGTGTTTGTGTGTGTGGAGACAGCCCCGTAGAACACCATACTGCCTTCAGAAAAAAAACCCTCAAACCTGCCCAGACTAGTGAGAGTGCATGCTGTCATATAAGGGCCACATTGCTTTTATGGTGTGACTGTTTGCACTTATCAGGGAGTCTTGTGTGGTTCACCCACAGATCTCTCCACAACTAAAAATGAAACAAATGTTACATTTCTTTTAAAATGATCTCAAGTGCTGTTCAGCGGTATTTTCCACTATCATACCAGTAATTTAGTCTTTTCCATCCGAAAGAGCTATAATATACAGATTCGGGATTTCCTGCATTGAACATTTTTAAATGGTTCAGTCAGAGCCAGAAAAACCAGTTTTGTTGATTGAGGCTTTATTAATTCTTGCATAATACATATTTTTATTTCAAAATGATCAGCACTAATGTGGAAATAACTGGACTTCTGTCAAATAAGATACCTAATCTTTGCTTTTAACTTATGTGATCTGATCATGCTTACTTGTGTAGTTACCACCAACTAAAGACCAATTATGAACTGGGAAAAAACCTGTACTTTGAGGAATTTTCTTCACTGGAAAGGATCAGCGTTACAAGTCGCAGCATGCTACCATAGTGTGTTACTGAAAATTACTGATGTAGGACACTTCATGCCATATTCACAGGTAGTAGCTCATTCATTTTAGGCTGGTTTGCTAATATAATAAAGGAAGGGAAGCTCATCCTTTCTCATATCCTGCAAAACTATAGCTGGAACATTAAAAATGTGCAAGTTAAACCGAAAGTCACAGAATGGGCTGAATTCTACTTAATTTACATCCTCTAGCCTGTGATGCAAACGTGAACAATGGCACAATTGACCTGACTACACTATTGATTGTCTGTTCCTAAAAACCCTCTTGCAGCCGCAAACAAATGAGCACCTCGGAGCCTATTCAGCGTTAAAAATAACCTGCTCACAAGATGACAAAGGAAAAACTGCTCTGTAAATTAAATCACTTGGATGTAAAGCGCTTGCAAAACTGGAGAGTTTGGGACAAAAAGAGTGGTGATGGGGGGCACAAACCTGATATCTAGACTGTCCTGTATGCTTTCTTTTTCCACTTAACATGGGGACTCGTGTTTTGCAGACATATGCCAGTGAAAGGAGAGGTTTGAGTAAACAATGCAATAGTGCTATTCACCAACGTGCCCCATCACCTACTTCACACCAGGAAGGATTTTGCCTTCCCAGTAGTGACGAAAACTCATACAAAAGCCCTTATGGGGTGTACTTATTGTTTTTTCCCACTGGTGTAGCACCATACCCTGCAACACCTGTAATCTCAGATGGGGGTTACTCAGATAAAGTCCTATCAGGCAGTGTAATCACCCAATAACCTGTTTGTCGAGTATGCTGCTGACATGCTTGGACAAACAGAAAACAGTAAGTGTTTTACATGAAGTATCTTCAGGTGTTTAGCAGCCTACATGCTTACCATTTCCTACTCTGACACATGAAATAGGCTGACAAAGGTACCAAACTTATTGGCAAAGGGAACTGAAATTTTGCATGTTTGTGGGGATTTTTAAAAGGCTGATCTGCTGAGTGAATTACTCTGTTATTAGCAGCAAAAAAGCACCAAGCTGAAATTCATCGATATCCTCATGAATCTGCTTGGATCTTTTCATTCAATTCTTAATAGCAGCGCAAAACCAAGACGAAATTTTACTCTCTCTTATTTGACTGGGGCTCATCTGCAGCCGAAAGACGTATAGAGGTTTGCTAAAACTTCGATCAATGCGAACGGTGCAAGGTTTTGTTTTTTTGTCATTTACCTTTCCGCCGCCACTGTGTTGGTTGCCTTTACACAGTCCGTCTCGACGCTGTGCAGAAGAAAAAATCAAAACCAAAATCCTGCTCTCAGACGCGAAGCAAAGTGGTCGTTAACTTTAAACGGAGGCGGCGAGGTCTGCCGAGTGGAAGCGGTGAACTACTGCGCAGAGCAGCGACTGAGGATCCCTCCGGCGAAGCACCGCCTCAGCTGATCTGCGCCCTCCTTTGCTAGCCAATACACACCCGTTATTCCGGTCCCGTGCGTCCATCTGCAAAGTTAGAAAGTAATGCTTCGTTTAAATTATGCAGCTGTAAAAGCGCAGTTATCACTCTGCATCTTTCAGGAAGTATACGCTAAAAGCTGCACCGTAATGCTTTCAACAGTTTTATCATTTGCAGCGCTGTTGTTGTTTTTGGTGTTGCTGTCCATCGTGAGCCTTTTTAAAGTGATGAAGCTGACGTCACATGTTAAGGCGCAGAACAAAAAAAGCCACCGTGGTTACAATAAAGCAATATCACCGTCTAACCCCTTCAAATTGCTTGTAACAACATTAACAAAAAATAGATAAATAAATACTAAACTTATGGCTACTTAGACTACAGACCTCGAGCCACCTTGGTGTTGATAGAATTTGTTTATAGATAGTGACCAATAACGATAAATATTAATTGTATTTGCGTGGTTATAAGCCTTATAGAGGCTACGCTGCTATCCGATGTATGCTTTTAATCAAATAGTGAGTAAACAGTGAAATACTGTAAATACTGCGGCTATGAACTCATATCTTTAACAAACAGTGCGTATTGATATCGAACGTGAACAAAATCCGGGACTATACTATTGCTGGCGAGTTTTACGTTAACTTCATCCAATTAGAAACGAGTATTTTGTTATTAAATAATAAAAGTTTTGTTTTTTGTTCCTTTTTACTTCATTACATTTGTACACCACTAACGACGGATACGTTACAGATAAAATGAAAAATTGAACTTACCATGCAAGATGTCTGTTATGGGTGAACGCCGTACAGCTTCTGGTGTTATCGCACAGTATGTGAATGAGTTGCTCACGCAGTAGCCCATTAATATAACAGAGAAATTCAAACAGTTGCACTGCCTGTTTATTTCCTAACAAACACATATATAGCTGCAGTATAATGCAGCCACACTTTAAATTTTCTTAAATGAGGTGAATGCTTCCTCTGCGTCTCCATTAAACCAAGTTCTGTTTATTTAAATTATGCTTCTTGTGGAAAGGCTTAAGTACTTTATTATACATTTACACATATTCTGAGGTGTATTGTAATATTCTGGCCAGTGCGGTACTGCAGCATACCAGTCCTCAACCAACCACATGACATAATTATATGTGTGGACTTTAACAAGAACCACAATATTTGGTAAAGCACATGATTTCACATTCCACTGAGCACAATGGTGAGGGATTAAGCTGCACAATGAGGACGAGGCTGGCAGGAGAGGATAACAGACATGGAAAACATGTGGGTGTCTGGGTTAGAAAAGGAGAGTGAGTCAGGTCAGAGTAGTCAGACTTTTCCCCCCGTCTTTAGTTTTGTGGTTAAACTTTCCTCTTTTTTCGTAAACTGGGACAGCACCACCTTACACTCCATATTGTGACTTCTTACAGGCTGCAGCAGTTTTCTCTGGACTTAAATCTTTATATAAAGCAGTCAGCTGAAGTGAATTATGAAGTGTACTTCCCAGCAGTTCTCTGATGACATGTTGTGGTAAAATAAGGAACTGCATTTTTTCCTAATTAGGAAGCCAAATAAAAACTCAGGCTTTTCCAATGACAAAAATCCACCCAGATTTTACATTTTATTACCTTGTCTGTACAACATGGTACATAACAGACACATAACAAAAACAATAACAAGGAAAATAGTAAAGGGAATTATCCACTTGTGTGGGTTTCTATAACAACAGCTTTTTTTGCTCGTCTTACTACAGTAATGAGTGACTAATGGCAAAGCATTTCTCCTCTTGAAAGCCTTAAAAGTGACTTTACAAATACTGGTACAATCTCCAAGCTGTGTCTGGTTTTAGTGGCATTTCAGCAACAATGTTAGCCAACTGTGAATAATGAAAAAGATGTCCATGATGTAAATGTCTATATTTAAATCAGAAATGAGCCACAACACTTTTTCAAAGCTCATTATACATAGTCATATCCCAAACTTTAAAACTTTCACTAGACCCAACATACAGACTATATGTACAACTGAGGCAACAAACAGATAGAACACAAAATCAATTTCTTTCTGCAGTGAACTTCAAATGCACCGATAAAGGCAGAGCTCCAAATGTCACATGATAACATCTTCAAGCATAATTGTGTGAAAGGCAACACAATAAATAAAACAAATGGCACGGAAGGTCTGAACAATCTAAACTGAGAAGCACAATGTCTCTGGGAATATTCACAGGAAACTAAATACTAAAGCAAGCACGTCCCTGTAGACAGTAAGAGAAGCTGACTAAAGAGAACTGAGATTAACAAAAACAGAAAAATCTAATTACAGTGAGGAGTATAACATTTATAATTCAATATAGTATTTCTATTTACAAGCATTTATACAACAGAGCACATTAAACTGGGGTTTGGGCTTATTACTCTATCAGGACATGGAGCAGAACAATCAGATCATATAATGCACTAAATATAAACCTTGTAAACATCACATCTCACCTTTTATCTTAGATATCAGTCAGTTTAAGTTTATATTTGCCAGGTTCAATAAGCATTTGTCCTTACTTTAAGGCATAGGTATCAAGCTTAGGAGTAAGCCTAAGAGTTTACTTTAAATAAGCCAGATTTATTCAAAAGGTTTCACTCCAAAGAGAGAAATCATACTCATCACAGCAAACCCCCAAAGCAAAACGTCCCTATTCGTCGCTGGATCAGTTCAGCTAGCTGCACAGTTATAAGATCTCCTCGACTCCGTGCGCAAAGATCATAACCAGGCCGGGTTCCAGGATCATATCCTCCCCCATATGCTGATTCTCACAGGCCATCACCACCACTGCCTGCTTGCCAGGGATACGCTTGGCAACGTAGTTCTCATAGTAGCGCCTGTTCATCTGCCGCGTCTCGAGAGTGGCCAGTCCCTGCGGCCAATTACGCTCGTGGGCGTTTTCGATCAGGTCGTTTACAATCGAGAGAGGACAGCCGCTGTCTATGAGGGATCGCTTGATGACTGCTTGGAGGACAGCATCAGGAGTGGAGATCATGCCACCCCAGCGTGTCACTCTAGCAGGCTGCATGGAGTTTACCCACCTGAAGATTTAAAAAAAAAAAAAAAAAAAAAAGAAAATTAGGAACTGAATTTATTTCAGATCAAATATTGGGAGAGGAAAGGAAAGCTTCACTTACTCAAGTATCTCATTGTACTCGATGCTCTCCTCAAGGTTTTGCAAGTTTGGGTTTGCACTGCGAATTGCTCTCATGTAGGCTTTTAGCAGCTGAATGTCTCGTTTCTGGAAATGAAAAGCAATACAGTGAATGAAAAACCTCTCAAAACTGCCTCAAGTACAAAATCTGTAACTGTCCATTTAAAAAACCCAAATAGATTCACATCCACAGCAAAAAAAAAAAAAAAAAAAAAAAAGTGCAATAAGAATGAGGAGACCATTGTTATTGCACGTCCATCAAACACATATAATAGGCATGCATCTGTGTCTTATACCACAAAGACATGGCACTCGAATTATTTCTGCCAAATATCATACAGACAGACAACTGTTAATATTTTATCAAGACTAGACTGAATATTTTGTCAAAAATATACTATTGTGTAGGCAAAATACTCTTACTTGTTCCCCCAGCTGGTGTTTATGTTCGGCTACAGTTTTTTCCAGCTCTGAAATTTTAGTTTGCTGCTGCTGGACAACGCTCCGCAAGTGTTTAATACAGTTATGATTGGGCAGCTCATCTTTGGGCATTTCAAGCCTGCAAGAGTGAGAAAAACAGAATATTAAGAAAGAAAAGAAAATTTAATACTATAAAATACAAAGGAGGCTTGTAAGGATTTATTCTATGGAATCCACTTACCCACATCCCTCCTCACAGTTGACAGGCCTTTTGGGGTTGTGCTCACAGTCCTTGAGATGTGACTGCAGCTGGTCCAACCGCAGTGTGGCTGTGCAGCCAAAGCTCGCATTATCACAGCTGATCTGAAGTTTGGACAACATGTTGCGCATAATGCGGGGCACAGGACGGAGGTGAGCCAGCGTCACTACTGTGCGGTCAACAGGACAAATCTGCTGCTGGGCAAACCACTGCGTTATACAGGCATTGCAGAAAGCATGCTCACAGTGTGGAGCCTGAGGTGGAAAAATGCATATGCATATAAAACAAATGTAATGTCAGAAATACAGATAGAATTAAAAGGTGGGGGGGGGTATTTTGATCAAAGACTTGCCTGCACTGGTTCTTCTAACACTCCACTACATATTGGACACAACAGGTCTTCATCCACCTCCCCTTGAAACCTCGTAACGTCGTACCCCATGGTACATTACCCACACCTCCTGAACAACACACAAAAAGGTTTTTAGCCATATTAACTTCTTAGAGACAACTGTAGACAGATGATACTAATCTGTACAAAGACTAAGTATTTTTTAATTCTTATGCAACAGAGAGGCACTGACTAATCCTAAATTTATTTGGGTGCATGATAATGACCCCAAAGTGATTTAAAAAAAACACTTTTAGTGACAAGAAAAACACCAGATGGTACTCAACTAGCCTTGAGGGGTGTACCACAAAGCGAGACTAATAGGTCAGCAGCGTATGTCAAGCTTAAAACTCAAGAGTTTTCAGTGTCACAAAAGTGGTCACCATGGTAACTCATGTTAAACTCTTAACCTGGTCCAGAGCAGGTGTGTTCAGAGTTCTGGTTTACAATTGTGAGCAACTGCCACAATTTAATTGGTACTCTTAAAGACAGCATGATCCAAGTGTGCTACAGATTCTCTGCTGAAGGAAACCATTTTATATATAGCACCAGCTGAACAACACTAATAAAAATAAATGAAGCCATTACAGTGCATACTGTGGACCACATGTCATATAAATGTACATGTATTCAGTTGTCATAATTCGTAGTAGACTGCTGAAAATACAGCAGATTAGAAATTAATCAGTCAATTTGCTGTATATCAGTCACAGAGTATATTTAACCAATAAAATCAATTTAGCTTTGATCTATTGACAATGTCTAGCAGCAACAATTGCCATTTGAGGTATGTATGTTCTTCATAGATCTCTATCACACAATCTGGCAATTTCATGCTGAGAAGCAGTCATGTGCATCAAATTCCCTTTTTTTATGCAAGCGTGAGAATGAATAAAAATCTTAGTTTTTTTAAAATAAAGTTTTAGGTTTGGTAAAGCCAGCTAATGCAAAAAAAAAACAAACAAAAAAAAAAACAAAACCCCTGGATATGTTGAACCTGCTTCATAATACAACTGTGCTCAACACCATCAGCTCAGTCTGAGTTTACATAAAGAATCAAAAGCAGTTCAGATTCAAAGAACAAGGGCAAGTTTACCAAGACATGTTGACAAATTACTTGCCAAGCAAAGCCAAATAATCTGCCTAAATCCTTCACACGTTCAAATATTTTAAGCCTACCTCACGCACAAAAGGCCTCAAATGTTTCCATTCAGGTCCTGATGTTTTGCTGATACGTCACATCTGGTAAAATGGCCTCCTTGCTAAAAGAGTTTAAAAAAAAATAAAAAGAAAAATTATAATATTCACAGTGATTGTTAGATTCATTACAGTTCTTGCATGGGACAAAATCCAAGATCGACGCAATTTATCTGGAGATATATTAAAAAAGACGTGAGCTCAGTCGTTTTCAAATTTTCTTGCAATAATCTATATTCTTTACCTAACAGCATCTCACACCTGTTTTATCCTTATGAACATCGTTTTCTGCTTTAACCAAAAAAATGTTTTAAAGGAACAATGACTCAAGACATTGAGCACACAGCCCTGTATCGATGCCCTTGACCTAACGTTGTGTAAATTAAACCCTACTATCACCTATGGCACCTAATGAGAACATCCTGTCATTCCAGCTGACTGGCTGATGACCCAATTTGACTGAAAGCGGCACATGTAGGCGATTTACAGACCCCCCATTTCTCCAGTTGCTCTCAACATGCCCTGCAAACATTAGCATCGCTAACGTTAGCTATATGGAAGATATTTCGTTGACAACGCTGTACTTTGCTCCAGTAATTTGGGGTTTATAATTAAAGCAACTGGGGTCAGCACACAAAAAGCACCTCAATGCTTGGATATAAGAACCCCTCTCTAGTCACGAATTACATGTAGCTATCGCTATTCCACTAACCATCCCTTTTAGCAAATACGGTACCGTTGGTTTTCCCTGGATATTAGCATCAAGCTAACCAGACAGAGCTCAGTCTAGGCGTATTACACAGAGAAATGTCCGCTTACAATTGCACACGCTAGAAGAAAATACCATAACTAACAGATATACTTACCTACGCGTGTATTAAACCAGTTCTTTATGACGAATTCTGTGGGGGGGGGGGGGGGGGGGGGTTTCAGACGTCCCAGTGTAGCTAGAAGCTTGATAGCCACGTCCTGTGCTACATCCTACACTTCAGCGTCGTTGAGACGCAAGCGAGCGGCGACGTCATGACGTACCGCTACAACGTTCGTTTGATTGGTCCTTTAACTTTTTTTTTCTCTCTATCCATCTTTCTATCTTCATTCATCTACAGACCACATTATAATACACGTTTACTCAAATCTGACTAGAACTACCAGTTAATTTTTTCCGTGATGGTTTCATTTGTAAAGACAAATATGGCACAAATACATACAGTAATCTGAAACAGACTTGAGCCACCTCTCATGTCTTTATAATTTGCTTCCAGGAAGCAAAATCTTGTATTTTGATCTTCTTGTATTTTTTAAAGTTCTCTTCAACAATACGTCTTTAGGTTTCCTGGATGATTTTTCAAAGATTTTCTTGGGACATTGGTTGCTTTTTTCATTCATTTTCAGTCTATCCCTATTACCCACCATATTCAGATAAAAACATTTTTATCTCTGAAACTACTTACAGCATTGCCTGAACTCTATTAGACAAGCTTTTTGGTACTTGAATGAATCATTCAAGCATTAAATTAAATTAAATTTGTCTGATTTTAAATTGCATCTTTAGGTACTTTGTTATTAGCAGCCTGTTGGAAGACAAAAGAAGTGGAAGGCCTACAAAAAACTGTGTCTGAATGTTATGTCTGTAACAAACAGGAAAACAGCCAGCAAAGACTTGACACAGGACCTGAGTAATGCATCATTAGAAATGGTCTCAGTGGAAGAGTGGCAGTCAAGAAGACATTCTTAAAATATGAAAACAGAAAATGCTGAGGTATGCCAAATGACTGACAATGAATTGCAACGTGTGATTCAGTTTAGTTAAATTAAATTGTATTTACAGTTCATTAACAGTCGCCTTAAGGTGTTTTATATTGTAAGGTATACACTTGGCAATAATAAAGAGAAAACCCCAACAGTCACCCCAACTCCCTGTGACCAAGCAGCTGGTGATAGCAGGAAGGAAAAACTCCCTTTACCAGGAAAAAAAACCTCTTGCAGGACCAGTCCCAGTGAGGGGGATCCATCTGTGATGACCTGTTTAGTGTGAGGATGATGAATCCAGATTTTACGTTTTTGTCTCAATGTTTTGAGGTGGTCAGGAGAGAATTAAACAATGAATGGCTTAATTTATAACCATCAAAATGACCACAAAAAGCATACTAAGTTAAAGAATACCCGGACTAACAAACAAAAAAAACATACACACACAATGGATCACGATCCGTCATGGACTCACCTTCCCAGAGCCTAGACGTCAACAGTGTGGGGGTGACTTTGACAGGGAACAGAACACAAATTAGCCAACATCCAAAGAAGAACTTTGAATCTCTTTCAAGATGCTTATAGAACTATTCCTGAAGACTACTTAAAGACTAAAATGTGTCTAAGAGAGTTCAGGCGTCCTTTAGGAATACCAAATATTGATTTTCAATCTTGTTGGAGTTGTGCAAACTGCCTAATATACCAAATTTCAAGATATGTCTGTGCATGTAACTGAATTGCTGAAACCATTTGCCATTTTCCTAGCAAAGCATAAAGAAACGGAGGGTTGCTCATTACTTTTCCACAGCACAGCCACACAAATATGACACGATTCTTTCTCAGCCGTGAAAGAACATGATGTTATATTTAGGACAGAAGGTAAACAGGAAGGGGGAAAAAATAGGTAGAAATATCCAGACAGAAAATGCACTTTATGCAGAGTGGGTGGATCTGGTTTAGCAGAACAGGGCACACACTGAAATGAATGACTCAGTCTATAACAGTGTGAGTGCATGCTCCTCCAACACTGACACTGTGTCATTGAACTGCACTGGTACTCTTATAAATATGTGAGGAAACTTAGAGCTAGTTACAGCAATATTCACATTACTTTTGCATGCAAGTCAGTCATTTTATTACATTAGTTTCTTATGAAACTAGTGGTTCAATCTCGTATAAACTCCAGCAGATCAATATTTTAATGTCGCTTGTTACTGTATTTTGCACAAAAACAAACACTTTAAGAAGTATATAAATTCCTTATGAGTAACACACAAAGGTCAAAGTCCAATACACTCCCATCATACTACTATAAAATGCGAGCTAACAGTGGTGGTAAAAACAGTCAAGTTCTTTGCTTTGTCAGTTCCTCATTTGAGTTGAGAAACCTCAAGCCTCAAGTAGATTCTCACATACACACAAATTAAAAGGTTTAAAATGTCTTCTCAGCTATATGTTTTTTTTCTTGGGTTCCTAGTTTGAAAGACACTGCAGAAAACACAACACACGAAAAACATAAATAACTCCAGACTCAAGAAATATTTAGCAATAGCACTTTATTGAACACAAACAACCCTAAGCCACAATACTGAATGACGAGACCAATTGGCTGCAGCAAACATTTTATAAAATAGATTCAGGTTTAATGTCACTAAATTGTTTTTTTTTTTTTTCCTTTTAACGTCAGAAAGACAGATGCAGGTTTTTCCAAAACAGTGAATGATCTTTTACATATTTAACATTTCTGTAACAAATTATCATTCACATGTTCACACAAAGGAATAACAAGGCAAAGTGCTTTCAGGATTGCATTGTCGAAAAAAATTAAAATAAAACAAAAACAGAAAAATGAATGGCTTGAGGTTAAAGGTGTGACGGTGGGTGAGAGGGGAAGGGTGGGGGAGTTGGGCTGGTCCTGTTTTAGAGTAGGCATGGGTGAGCTGTTGGGTGGGTGTGAGGGTGGTGGGATGGTGGGGCCTGGTCTGAAAAACCTCAAACCTTTCACCTTTGTCCCGTACCCCTTTGTAGTCAAAACTGGATGTAAAATGTTGGGGCAGTGCGGAAACAAGACGCCTGTGTAGCAGAATTTGGTACAGAGTGGACAGATGGATTCAAAGGCATACGGCTCGAGGGGCTCAAACTCATCCACATTTACAAATACACCTTACTATCATCCCTGTGACAACCTGTGATATCATTACAACTGTAGGGGGGAGAAAAAATAAAAATAATGAAAATAAATAAATAAATGGCTGACCCAAAAGGAAGCTGTAAACGTTGAAATATTGTATAGCATAGGGCTAGATAGGGAAAGTATATGTATAAGAGGAAACCAAAGAAATAAATGCTGTTAAAATATAAAGCCAATGGTTATTCATTTTCTTAAAAAGATGATTCCTCTGACCATTCGCCACTGAATGTTAAAGGGGATAGACTATCATCATAATCTGCATCATAACGTTGTCTGGCTTCACATTCCAGTGGTATTTTGTCGTATAAATGCTTCTCATAAATATTTTTTTTCCAAACGTCAAATAGACAAGTACACATACAGCACAACCAAGCACACTTTATGTATAACTACCATTGCTTATGATAAATCTGTATTCCCGCACTGTGAATAAACTTTTTTTTTTTTTTGTAAGTCAGAACAGGTGGAGAGACGAACAATACTCAAGGCTGCAAAACAAGGAGGTAGGAGAAATGCTACTGAAAAAACAGCAAGTGACGCTAACGCAATCGTTCACTTAAACAATTGTGACACACCAGGCTTCCTGAACCATGCTAGTGCCAACAGCTGCTAGTCCAGTTGGAGTTTGACGAGCTGTGTTTTAACAAGTGTTTGATTTTAACTTTGAATATTGACTTGGCTATTTAAAAAAAACAAAAGTGTATCTGCAGCTTTCTGACAGCTCCTGCATTGACTGGGGTAGCAGCTGTGGTGATGTACTAGTTAAAGAAATCTTAAGAGGCTCATTCATCTTTACACAAAAAAAGAAGAAGAAAAAAAAATGTCTGAATCGTGTCTTAACCCTATATTCCCAGACTGGTCATATTTCAAAATTGACTAATTTCAACTTCATTGGTCCTGTTGTCATCACAGGTCTCGAGACCGCGCTGCTGGTGATGGCATTGACTCCTTTACACACAGTAGAATAGTGTATTTGCAGATTTGTAAATGAGGTAATCAGCGTTAGGCTAAATAGGGAACCCTGTCGTTGACACACACGCCCACTTCATTCACCAGCAAAGAGAAAAAAAATAAAAATTCTCAATCAGAGGGACAGGACTGTGGAAAATTAAATCAACTTTGGAATGTTGGGTGGACAAGCCAACTTTTTTTTTTTGTTTAACTTTCTATGAAGGTGCACTGTGAAACTCTTTGATTGTAATTCATCACATGACCTGATTCAAAGTCCTTCCACTCACGTGGAGATCCTTTGTCATTACCCCATAATAAGCCACTCAAAAAACAAAAAACAAAACACAAAACAGGCAACCCATTAATCTAGCGTTTCCTTTTTAAAACTCGCAATGACTTAAGGCTGCATCAGCAGCAGATCAACGCCTGCTTTAAGTCCAGTTGTGAGAGGATTGTTAATAGCTCGTGAGTTGCAATGAGGTGGCAACATCTACAGTGAAGCAGACTAAACATAAAAACACGGAGAAACAAAAAAGAAAGAGGGACAACCACTACTAAAATGTCACAGAACATGCAGTATACATCCTTTCCTACAGTAAGCTATTCCTAATAGCACATTCAAGGGGGCTCCTAAAGGGCAAATTCTTTGATATGGCTCTGCTTTAGAGTAATCAAGCTTGGTGAGAGACTACTTCTATTATGGGCTCACAGAAGGAGCATGTCGATAAGGTGCTCCGTCAGAAGATTGCTGCCTTGGTTCAACTGCACGAATGCGTTGTGTCATTCAGTTCGACGGTAAACACTGGAAAGTGTTTCGAACATTTGTTTTCCTTCGTGTAAATAAATGTTTCCCCCCAAAGACACATCTTTTGCTGGTGAAAACAAACGGCACTTTCAAGGGGAATGTTTCTCTAAAACCACAATCACAGGACCTCCAAGTAACAAATTCTGAAAACACACAGGCTATACAGTAGATATAAATCTCATGAGTTTCTTAACTGTACAAGCTTTAGGCTACACACTGAAAAGGGAGGGACACGTAAGAACCCTTAATGCTTAACATTGAAAACAAATATAAGGCATTTCATATTTCCATTTATCCGCATACATCGCCGACAGCAGGTCTAAATATATTTTTTGTGTTTTTTTTGAGAAAACATTTCATTCAAGGAGGAAGAAAGGATGCATATACACATCTACACATGCAAATGAACATGTCTACACCGGCTATTAAACCAGAAGTCCAAACTACAATACCATCAAAGTCCATCCATAAGAAAGAAGAAGAAAAAATGCTCCTACTCAAATTTATCAACTTGTGCAGGGTCCTTTGTCTGAGCAGGCAGCTGTTAAAGATGTATGTCGATCACAGTTTTAAGAATGGAATATCACACACTCCACAATCAAATGCCACCTCTCTGATCACAAACAAGAGGACCACTTGAAATCCTTCATTTGCTACAGATGAGTGACTTTTGGTGTTAACAAAAAAAAAAGGGCATATTAAATATTTTTCCCAACTGAGGAAGCAATGATAAACAAAAGGTTATTGCACTTTTATCTTCCATTTCAAACGAGGTCAGCTTGAGAGAAGATGATCCATGCCTTAATGTCGAAGTAAGACAACAAATGTTACGTCACTCCTATAATATGATCACACTGTTATTAACACTGCACACAGCTACTACTGCAACCCTACTTGTAGTCAGTCTAGCCTAAAAATAAAAGACAAAAAACAATCTCCACAATCAAATCGCAACACAGTCACAACAAACAGTTTACCTATGTCTGATGTTGAATTCAGGTACCGCATCGTTTCACAATCTGCACTGTGAAGTTACTAACCGTCAACGAATACCCAAGAGTTGAGAAGAACAATCAGAAGAAAGCTCTGAAATTCCAGGCAATGGCCTTTCTACAGTTAATGTGTTACTGACAATCAAACCTCATGTTTCCTGCACTAGAGTTAGATGTTTTTCCTCACTTCTTTGCCTCAATTTGGTCTATAGGCTCCTTCGCTTCTTATTGTTGAGAGAGCCAGCTGAGCCCCGAGGTGCCTTCTTTGGATTTGTGCTTTCGTACTATTGATCCTCATCCATCTGATGTTTGATGTGCCCTAAATCGCATCAGTACTGTGCAAGTTATTCAGCCTCCCGAAGGGAGCAAATAGTGAAATCCAGACTAAAACTGTAGGAGTTCTTTAGAGTGTTTTGTTTGTTTTCGTTGTTTTAACTTGGATCACACTAGATTGAAGTAATAATGCTCAGTGGGAGTATGAGCCCATCTACTGTAGTCATGTATGTTCAGTGTAATTTCTCTTTCCCAATATAAGGCTTCTGGGAAATACAAATGGAAGACCGTACCTTTCGGTAGTAACAAATAAAAGGCACCATGCCAACACTGTGTTCGATATTACACAGGTCTTATTGGTGGGGGAAATTAATGACCAAGTGTTCAGGCAGGGAAGGTGGTCAAACGAGCATTAGTCATAATGTAAAACTTGTATTGTTCTGACTTACAGAGGTAAAGTTTTATAGCTACCTTCATTTCCCACCTTAACTTAGACTCTACCCTTCGCTCCACATGACTTGCGTCAGATAACAGAGTCATTGGTTGATCGTAATGAAGAGAAACATGTCGCAACAGGGTTAACTAAGCTTTTCAGTTCAGTTTTCAATTCAAAAAGGAAAAAAAGAAGAATAAAAGGGCTTGTGCATGTTTAGGTTCGACATGCATATGTTGAAAAGTCACTCACACTACAAGAGAAATCTTCACAACTGGCATCAGGAAGGAAAAAAAAGAAAGAAAGAAAGAAAAAAAAAAAAAAAAAAAAAAAAAAGAACGCCCCGCCCCCCCAAAATCACAGAGGATAAATGTCAGCATTGTCACACAAAAGATCACTGATGAGGTAAAACTGCAGGTCCAATAAAAAGTACAAAGTGCAGTTGGCTGCCCCTTCGCAAGGTAGGAAACATGAGACATCTACTGACACTAATCAAACACTTCCGCGTAGATACATCTGATTTAGGCTGGTTTAAGCAGAATTACACAACTCACAACGAAATGGATCGAAAGATCTGAACTCTTTGTTAGCATAGCTGTACAAGCAAGAATTTCTTTTCTGTCTGAATATTTCTGAGGTACACCACTGCTCTCCCCCCACCCCCCACCCCGGTCGTTTGGCTCTAGATATTACATAAGCCAAAGTCGATTGTTTACGAGTGAACTCTGAATTCATTCACAGTGGAAAATATGGCGAGATCCCAACCACTCCGAGCAATCTCTGCACCATGGCAACCTTGAGCTATGTGCTACCTCAATTTATTTGTGTGCTTCTTGACACCCAGAGATTTTTGTAAGACCAAACAAAAGAAGGAAGAAAAAAAAAAAGAAGCCAATTTTCTTTTTCAGCAATCCAACCTAGCAGCATAACTCTGAAGGTGACAACTAAACAGGTACTGCCAGGTATCATTTTCTTTTATAGCTTTTAAGGCAAAAGGCTCAACAGTGGATCAGAGGGTTGAATTGAAATTTGCAATTTACTTCAAGTAAGAACCAAGACATCCATTGAGGCAAATCAATTCTATTCTGTATTTATACCATGCAGTTTTGGACATCAAAAATTGTTTTTTTCTCCTTGTAACACACTTTACAAACCACCTTATTTACCACAAAACCTAGGGACTGCTTTGCCAATACCAAAGGGACTAAGTATATTCTTCAAAAAATGTCCAATTATAAAATAGACTTCTAGCAACACCAATTTTTTTTTTTTTCCAAACAGAATACTTGGTTTCAAGTATGAATATCCCATGCAAATATTTATAGCTTTTCTTTTGACTAATATAACTGGTGAAAAGCATGCAGCTCCAAACACAAAATTTATAATACTCCTGCCTATGTCTGAATATGTTACGGACTGAGTAAATGTGATTAATGTCTAAAGGCAAATCAAGGTTTCTATGGCACTAAATGGGTGTAGCTTAGGTGCATTTTTTTTGTCAAATATAGGCTATTTAACGTGTGATCGTATCTACTGAAGACCACCTTGTCCCTCTTGTTTTACTGTACTGTAAGGCAATCTCAATGGAATGGATGAATATGAATGTTGAATTCATCTGAACTCCTGTCCTCCGTTTACCTTGTAGGCTACACTCCACACAATATGTATAGAGAAAGAAAAGTGATATTTCACAACAGTAAGCCTATACACCAATGATGATGCCAAAAGAAATATCCAGACTTTCGATGCAGGAAGACTACTACACACACAGTATAATATGCAGAGAATCATTTTACTACATGCTACCTGTATAATCATATCTATGCAAGACAAATGAAGAGCAACAGTTTAAAGTCGGGAGAAAGCAATTTGTCCTGCTCTAAACTGACCCTACATTCATTTCAGTCAGAAAATTCATGGCTCAGATTTGATGGTCAGACTGTAAACTGCTTGAATGCATAAATCCATTGCTGCTTTACTAAGAGGGGTTTCCCCCCTTAACACATTTTGGCAATCAGGCCTTTTTTTTGTGACCAAAGATTATGACATCTAACCCGCATTTAAATCTTCCATTGGCATTTATGCTTTGATTTACTAAACTGGCCTAAATGGATGGCAGTGCAATATTTGTGCTGCACACTATTACACACGCACGTGCGCTATTGCTACAAGTGGACCTTTCATTGCTTTCCGTTTCTGACTCCAGATATATTGTATATGCTCCATTTGTTTAATCGTTGCTATATCAAAATCGTGATCTAGCTCCGTGCACAATCATTCAGTTATTACTGGTACACACAAATAATAATTATAATAATAATGAAAAAAAAGCATGTATAAGAACACTGTAATAAAACAAAAGGATTCAGTTACGACTTGTATAGTTGCAAGGGGCAATGGCTCCATTTACTAGTCAGATATGGACATCACAAGAGGCAAGCAAAAAAAAAATTTAAAAAAAGGACACCCCTGCCTGGACAGGCTGGCCTGACAGCACCTACTGATGGCAGAAAGAGTATGCAGTTTTTGAGGAGCCTGCCTGAGGTGTTTAAAAATCATTGGACTGACTTTAAGTGACTTAGACCAGAGTCTATCGTCAGCAGTAGGCTGGGTAATGTAACCATATCACGCTGCTGGGCCATGCACCCAGAAACCGATAACTCAAGTGAGCGGGCAGTGGACACTGTCCCCAAAAATACACCTTTTTTTTTTTTTCTTTCTTTTTTTCCCTATTTTAAATAATGCATTGTTGGAGTACAATTTCATTGCAGCCTTTGCTTGTCTTTTTACAACCCTTCTTTCCTGTTTTCAGCAGCATTACACATGCATGTAAACATAAGTACATACATTACATCTGCTCTATTTTGCACACTTAGAACCTGAATGTACTAAAGTGCGTGCTTGACTATCTAATTAAGTGCTGTGGGATTGGGGTTAAAAAGGAATTAAATTATGGAACATCCCATCAAGAAGAAAAGTGTAGACATAATAATCCTGCAGAGATCTGATTGGATTAATAAATTCTGCCTGTTGTTTCAGCACAGATCCTGAGATTACAACAAAGTATGTACCCATCCCCAGTAATATTATATTGGTTCTCGAGAAAACTATAAACTAATCAAGAGAACGAAGGCCGGGGTTCACCAATTAGTTTCGCGTCATTTCAGTCAGTTATAGAGGTTGTATTAAATGCAAACTATGAATCATGAACTCAGAAATCACTGCCCTAACGTGTACTATTGTCAGTTTTAGAAAACCAAGTTAAATACAATTATGCGAAAGTGTTTTTGTAAGATGTATTTAACAACATAGCCTAGCCTAGGTCCTCATCTCTCATCCAGTCAACTAACGTGTGCAATTGTGCCACTTCATTACCTGTGGATATGAAGTTATCGCGCCAATGAAAACAATCTGACTCAGTGTAATTTAACCACCAGCCGATGGTTTTTAAAAATAAAAACAACAACAAAATAGCATAGGTACAACATCTAAAAGTCACAAACAGCTCTAGTGGTCCGATACAATCATCTTTAGTATGCTTAGTACCAGAAAATGGGGTGAAGAGACAAAAAAATGAACACAAAAAAAGCACATATTTGGATTTCTGCTATTCCTGAAATCTAAATAACAGGTATTGGCCTAAGCAAAGATCCCTCTTTTTCCTCTTAGCCCTATTTGATTCTATTAGGGATTTCAAACTCCCTGGTCTTTGATAATGCCGGGACACAAAGATAAGCCGGGCAGTTTTATTCCCACTAGATACTGTGGTTTAATGCTGTTCCAATCAAATTGGTGGAGACATGATTGGTCTCAGGGCTCGTCATTCTCTGCCATTAAGCAATCCAACTGAAATGATGTGTTACGTACGGAAGGCATGGGTCAAAAAGGCATTTCATGAGATGCCATAAAGGCAATCCAGTGCATTTGTGTTGACACTGACAGTAAAATGCCCGGCACACAGAGCCATTCGTTTAGTCTTTAGGTTATTTTTCCATGAAATATTAAAAAAAAACCAAAAAACTAACCCCCGAGAAAAAAAGAAAAATCAAAACACATTCCAGGGAAACAAAAGCCCTTGTGACAGTGATTGTCTATTCAATAACGCCAAACAAAAGAAGGCCAAAAGAAAATATTGCTTGAAAACTGCCCAATAAAAATAGCAGACAATACTCCTTAATCTGTTCTAATTGATCAGCGTTTACCGGTTGACATATAAGCTATTAGATGCTTAAGACTAGTTCATCAGCTCCGAGAAATACTCCTTTAGAGAGAGCTTGTTAAAACCGCAATGCTGATGGCCGGTTCAACTTCAGAAACACAAAGAGCAAAAACATCATTAGCGCCAAAACCCAAAATTGATCACTCTTTTCAACAATCAGGTCATTCAGATTCTAAAATCTTTTCCTTAAAAACACTGTTAAAGAGATGGGAAATAAATTGAAATGGCTTGTTCACTTATGTGCTCAGATATATGATGCTTTGATGAGGTGTTGTTGGCAGATATTACTAGTAAAGCCTTCATCTAGAATAAACAAGGCCTCAGTCAGTCACTATCCTACAGTAGTTCTCTAGTCCTACAAAAAGAGAACATTAGGCCTACGGACCCTGGGTGAAGATGAAGCAGCTGCTAAACGAGTTGACGAGGTATATCGAGATCTATTGTCTTTCTCTATACAGTACAGTTCATCTCAAATAAATAATTTATAGCCATAGTAGTGTTGATCAACTTTGGTCATAACTTATATGCTTAGAAACATTCTAGCTTAACAAACACTTATTTAGCATCTTTAAAAAAAAGTCAGTCAGCATTAAGAACAGATCGATGTTACGATGCTGACCCGAGCATGGCTCTCCTTTGGAAGGAGAGCATGCCAATGTATTCAGCAGCATTACCAAATTATCTTAAAATGCCAAACAATTCTAGGCCGTACATTTAAAGTACACTATGGAATTAACATCTTTGTGACCCTTTTCCAAATTTGCAGATTGTACTGTAGTACACAAGCATTGCACTCTGAAGCTAAATTTAGATTTTTCCCTTGTGTGGTTCCTTCATAAAAATCTAGGCTAACGGACAATTTAAAAACAAAATTAAAAAGAAAAAAAAGAAAGTAATTACCATAAAAAACAAAGAAACTCTTTGATCATTAATTTGGGAAGGCTGTATGTTCCTCTACAAGGTCACTGCAACTGATTTAACATGATATGACTTTCTTTATAGTGAGTGATATGAAGCGAAATACAGTCGAGGATAAAGACATGCTCTTAAATGTTGGTTATATAACTATGTCAACATGATTTTAAAGGGTTAAATGATTTAAAGATGGCCAGATTGCTAGTGTTTATTTTGAATGCCACACTTTATCTGAGTGACCTTGTAGAGCAATGTGCCTCTATATATTAAGCACTATTAGGAGATGGAGGAATGGGATCTAATTGCATATTAGGTTTGACTGCACCTCAAGAGAAGACCAAACACTCACGCACACACAGACACACAAACACATACATACACAGAAAACAGACATGTGGGTGGGTGCTCTCCTGGTCCTCTGGGCCATTTTAAAGGGAGTCGCCCCCTGGTGGTGATGATGGTGATAGCAGCTGACTGAGAGGGCCGTGTGGCCTCACTCAGACAGACACCCGTCGAGGCCAACTGGTGCACCGTGACGGTCTTTGACGTAGCCGTTGTGGAGGCCGTTGCTGGGCAGCGGGGCGCAGGCGGCAGTGATGCCGCAGTGCTTCAACAAGTTGAGACCCGGGGAGGGGGAGACTGTAGGAGAGGAGCAGGAGCAGGAGGAAGGGTCCCGCTGGGGGAAAGGCTTCATGGTAGAGAGGATCAGAGCCAGGCAGTCAGCCACGTCCTTGTTGGGAGCACAGGCCAGAGCTGGGGTGTGTCCTGTTCCACATCAAAATGCACATTAGAGCATCATGTGTCAGAGATTTTCTAATCAATATTGGAACTACCGATAATTAACTAATGAAACATTTAAACAATTAAAAAGTAACTCAGTGGTACAATTTCAGAGAAATACTACATTTTCTTAATTCTAATTGCTTAGTTTGCCTCAGCTCCCCCTCTTAAAGCTCTTATTACTGACTCACTTCCAGTATATGGTTTGTTGTCCACAGGCATCGGTAAACCACTTTAATATTCAGTATAGCTCAACTTCTGAACACTCGCCTCATACATTGTTGCTTCCATCTCAGTGGCCAATCAAAATCAAGGGGTGAGACTTGCATCAACATCGTCTACAATGATCCTGTCTGTCACTGTCATCCAGCACTGAAGAAGGAAGCTTTTGTAACTAAGCAATAATAAGCACTTCAGAAAAAACCCTCTACAAATTAGATCACAGGCACACCCAGTGCAAAAGCAGCTGCCTTTGGACAATGACCCTCAGAGCACTGAAAGGCCACTGCTCACTACCTGCACAGCCACATGTATGCAAAGTCTGTGTTAGTTAGTGAACACAATGAAATGTTTTACATCTGAAGAAAGAGACATTTTGCACATTAGGTTATTAAGGTAATAGATCTTTTTCTTTCACCGCTGGCTACCTGCACATAAAGGGCCAAAATCCAATAAGTAATGGCTTTAATATCATTCCACTGCCTGCATATTTAACCCATGTGCCATTAATAAAGATCACAAGTTTCAGTAATAATATAGAGCTAAAAACAAAAAGAACACTTGGATATAATGGTAGCAGTGTTTGGTGGCCAATGCATGTTTGTTTACCAGACCTATTAAAATCTGCTTTCAACATTACTTCCCTCAAACAGTAACAAGATTAACAAAATAAATGAACTGATTAAAAATGGACTGCCTTTTGTGTTCTTATCTATAGAAAAACGAAACAAACTGAAAAATCTCAATTTCGGTGTTGCTCACCTTCCTCATCCACAGCCAGCACCGTGGCTCCTCTACTCAGCAGTGCCTGCACCACCGTAGCCAGGCCATTGCGTGCTGCAAGATGGAGGGGCCTGTGGACAAACAAGGTAGTGTGTGGGAAAATAAATAAATAAATAAATAAATGCAAGTCATGATATTCAATAAAAGATCCATCCTAAATCCAATGCTCAGATGTAGATCCTAGTGATAGTAATTAAATTCCTGTACATCTGTTACTGCAACATGGCAAAATATCTTCTTAACAATACAGGGGATAAATTCTACAAATTAATTAATCTAAATTAAGTAGATTCCTGCATGAAAAATGTAATATATTAACACTTTACAGTTGAAAGGGAGAAAAAAAAAATCACGTTTGAAAAAACATGGACTATGCAGCATGTTGTGGGTATCAGTCTAATTCCACATATACAAAAAAAATCTATTGTTGGTTTAAAATGTTGCCAAGTTCTCACATTTGCAGAGCACTGTTGGTGGCATTTATCAGAGTGGGACTGTGGATCTCGCCCAAAATCAGCAGGGCGCACATCTCATGAGCCTGAGGAATAAAACAAATGACCATTAAATAAATAAATAAATAAATAAAAACAATAATAATAATAATAATAAAATGTCAACAGAAAGATATTCCTTAGAGAATCCTGTGATCTGAGGATCTTGTGAAAAACTAATGTGTACCTTGCTGCAGGCCAAGTGCAGGGCAGTGTTCCTATTCTCGTCCAGCAGTGTCAGGTCAGCCTTGGCCCGGTGAAGGAGGATGGCTGGACAACACCAAGACACAAAATTTGTTTATTTTTTTTTGTTGCACTAATTTGCCTTTTTCTTTTTTTTATTGTTATAGAAATGTTTCACATTCTGCAACAAAAACTAAATCCCACATAAGTAACAGTTGTAGTACTTACCCACGGTGCCGCTGTGTCCCTTGTCAGCTGCTACCATCAGAGCAGAGCGTCCACTTTTGTCCACTGCATTGATGTCTGCTCCATGACGAAGCACAAGCTGAAGTCCTGCGACATCCTCAGCAAATGCAGCAGCATGCAGTGGGGTCCTATAGAGACAGGAAACAAAAAAAACCAAAACAAACAAAACCCTGTTAAATGTCTGTGCTTACGAGCCAACTTTCCTGTCAAGCTCTTTGCGGTCAAACAGGACCAGGCTGCTGTACGTCTTTTTAAATTGTCTTTTATGCCCCCTTTATTAAAGATCTGTTTCGGATATTCCACCAAGATCTCCCAGTCGAGAATGTGGGAAAATGTTTGCCCATTTATAAACTATGTAACATTTAACTCCACATCCTATCCCTATATTTTTGTTTATAGCCAAAATCACACTAAATCACAACAACAGTTGCCTCAAGGTGCTTTGTACTGTAAGGTACCCCTACAAGCAGGAAACCCCAACAATAACCACAATTTGGTAACCACAATTGCTCCACATTGGTCATCTTTTGCACAGTCTAAAAGTCCCAGGTTTTTGTTTTTTTTTTCTAAATTGAACAAATTTATTCCTAAAAACCTGATAAAGTACTTTTCATTCTGCAGCCTCACCTTCCTTTGGCATCTCTGGTGTTAATCATGTGGACCCCAGAGGTTTCCAGCAGTCTTTCTGCAGCACCGCAGTGGCCATTCATCCTATCAGCAAGAAAACCATGTTAATGAAAAGTTAATGTTATCTAAAGGTAATTCGTTTTTCCAGACCAAGATACTCACAGAGCACAGTGCAGGGGGGTGAAAGGGTTTCCCTCTTCATGGATAAATGTTTTATATTCAAGTAAAACCTCCAAACAGTCTTCATGCCCTGAGAACAAACACACAAACACACATTTAACATTAGAGACAACAGATGTGACAGTGATTATGTGTAACATTAATGTTTGGGGATTAGGCATTAAACTGAGCAAACCTTTGTAAGCAGCCCAGTGTAATGGGGTGTATTGTTTGTTGTCCAGCAATTTATCTTGTGGGTCTGTTTCCATGGCGGCCTGCACCAGACTGGCCAGGATCTTTGTGTGGCCTCTGGATGCAGCATAGTGCAGCGGTGTCCTACCCTTGGTGTCCCGACATAAAGCAGAAGCTTTGTGCTCCAGCAGGGCTGTCACACACTCATCATGACCCAACACAGCCTGTGCAACGAAAAACAATGGGGAATGAGCTAAACTTCAATGTCAAAAACTGAATTCAGAATATTACTTTTTTTTTTCCCTTTACATTTTACTTCCAAGGAGCCAGACTTTTTCTAAAGTGGTCTTGAACGATAGTATAGTTCTCCAGGCTTTCCAAAGGTCTTTCAAAGTTTTGTTTGGATACTGGCTGCTTTTTCCATTCATTTTTAGTTCAGTGCTTGTACGTGACCAAGTTTTGTTTTTTGTTTAAAAAAATAAAATAAAAAAAATGCCAAAGACAACACAATCTAACATGCATTTGGGTATTTTTGCAGCAACATGCATTTGCATAGGACTAACAGGTGAAAACTTTGTGCATCTGAGTAGTGTCCAGTTTATAAAACATTTGATGACAATTTTACAACTGGAAAAAAGAAAAAAAAAAAAAAAAATAGGGAGAAAATCCATCAAAGAGCTGAAACAGGACCAGAAAGATGCACCTGGCATTGTCATTGTCATTAGAATTTTCAAACAGGGGCACATGTTAAAAACCAGCTTTATAGTTACAATGTTGTTTTTGTTTGTTAATAACAACTTCCAAGTTTAATGGCAACATTTAAATTACTATATTTCAAACAGAGATGGCATTTAGGAGTATTCCAGCTTTCTGTCACAGTCCAAAGACATGCATGCTAGGTTAACTGTTGTTTCTTTGACCTACCCCTCTGTGCAAAGCTGTGCTGCCTCTCTTGTCCTTGGCATCTGGCAGGGCACCCTTCTCTAGCAGGAAGTGGACACAGTCAGTGTGTCCTCCGAGAACAGCCAGCATCAGAGGGGTCCTGGATGGGGACAAAAGCAACAAAAAATACACTTTAGCACTGGATGTTCACTCGTCAAGTTAGCTTTAAGCATTAAAAGTTATTTGAAGCTGAATGAAAAAATAAATAAAAATAAAATAAAAATAAAAATATAAAACAACTCACTGGCCAAATTTGTCTGCCATGTTAGTGAGATCTCCCTCCTCCCCATAATCAATCATCATGCGCAGGCAGTCAGAGTGTCCATTCACAGCTGGAATGTAATAAGATACAAAAGAACAATTACAAGGTAAAAACAAAAACGAAACACAAAATCGACTTGTGGGAAAGAATCACAAACATTGCTGTATCAAGAAATCTTCCAGCTCAGATACCTGAAACATGAATTGGAGTCCACATGAGGCGGTTGTCATTGAGGAGACAGGAAGCCCCCTGGGCCAATAGCACCTCCACACAGCGTGCGTAGCCTTTCTGTGCAGCCAAGTAGAGTACAGAACGGCCTGCAGCGTCCTGCATGTCCACATATGCTGCTGTCTCCGTGAGCACACGCAAAGCCTGCCAGTGGCCCTTATCAGCCTGAACGAGCAGAGGAAGGTAGTCACAATTTTGCATTTAGTTAAGATTATGAAGCTGAAGACGAGCAGAAGTGACTGCAAGTGAGTGCAACACTTACAGCAAGATGCAGTGGACTGACTGGAATGCTGCTCTCTATGTCTCCTAGTGCATTAAAGGACATCTCCAAGAGCTGAAAGCAAGGCAGAAGAATTGATGTTGTGTAATTTAGGAAAGAAACTAGTAAAAGAAAATGTTACATAAATTGTCATTAGCCTCATGAACTAATCCCCAACCTGATGCAAAACGTGTGAGATGACTGATTAATCTATGGGCCAAGTTATTTGGTGAGTTCAAAACAGGAAACTCACCAGCTCCAGATTCTGTTTGTTGCCATGGTAAGCTGCATAGTGAACAGCACTGTAACCCTTTGAATTCACCATTGATGGATCAGCACCATTGTCCAAAAGATGCTCCAAGCAGCTGTTATTAGAAGAAGAAAAAAAAGACATAAAGAAGACATGTAATTTGCCTACAATTAACCGGTTATGGTCAGGTGATGAAAAGACAAAAAAAACAAAAACCCCAAAAAAACAAAAAACAAAACCAGAACTTACAAGTATGACTCCTTTGCCTCATCCTCATCATTCTGATGGCTCCCAGAAAAATGACGATCAACTCTGAAACAAACGAGAAATGCTTCCATTTAGTCAAACTTTCCTAAATTATGCTGTGACGTGGTTAAAACTTAACTTCTCAAACTTGATGGTTCATATGGGTCATATATAGAGTCATATTTGTCTGTATAGGCTGGCGAGAACAGTTTATCCGATACAGAGGAAAACGTAGTGTCTGCTGTGAGTAGTGCTCAGACCTTAACATGGAGAAACAAAATAATTCTTCCACAAACACATGGCACAAAATACCAGATCCACCTCAACAAGTGTACACCTGCATTTAAAGGGTGCAGGACCGTGAAGACAGCCGGTTTGAAAGAGGAGTAAACGAGGGACCACATCCACTGTGAACAACCATCGTTTAGAGGTGGTGGATTATGACACCACTTATCAGCCACTGATGATTCAGTTTTGAGATGCCTTCCCAGGCATTTCAACCCCATCTCACACCTTGCATCAAAGTGTGAGCTGCTGTTTTAGAACACCCAAATACCTAAAACAACCATCACATGTTTGAGAACTGAAGAAGCTTCTTGGACTGAGGTCTCAAACTTGTGGCCCACGTGAAAAAACATAATGCAGTTTGGCCCTTGAAGTTACTTTTTTTTTGTTAGGGAGGATTTGTTTGTTGTTAAGTGCAATGTTAAAATAAGTTCTTTAAAAAGCAAAAAAAAATATTTAATATGAAGGCAATATGAGCAGAATGTACAAACATGTTGAGGGATTGGCTGTGTTTAGTCCAGTGAAAAAGTTATTTGTAAAGAAAAAATTTTCACTAGCAGTCAAAAACTAACGTGTACACTTCGGCCTGTGCTTTTATTTTGTTAAATACGAACAAAATTATAGCAGAAGTGCTGCCATGTGTAAGGCCAGAAAGAGAGTACCAATTTGTTTATTTGGTAGTTAGTAAAGTGGCCCTCACATGAGATGACAGTGCCAGCAGTAGCCTACAGCTCATTTAAGTTTGAGACCCCTGCTTTTGGATGAGAGGCAAAATAACGTATCTATATTACAAGTTTTTAAAATCAGCCAGCCATTTTTCTAAAATAACAGTTGACTTTTTGACTTGGGCTGAATTTGGTAGCTTGTATTGACTCGGTCTTTTCAAACAGAAAACAGAGAGAAGGAGATTAACAAGTGTCTAACCTGCTGAAGGCTTGAGAGGCAGCAGAATAGTGCAGGGGAGTACAGCCTGTCTGGTCAGGCTCGTTGACCTCAGCGCCAGCGCTCACCAGGGTCACAGTGCACTGGTACCTCCCATTAGCAGCCGCATAGTGCAACGGTGTCCTGCAGACAGAAAAAAGTCCTCACTTTGAATTCTAACCTGTGTTGAGTATGCAGGACATGATACTCAGATGCTGTTTAAAACCAGATGACACCTGAACAAGATGAGCAGGACTCACCTTCCCATTATGTCCCTCTTATTCAAGTCGGTACCGCTACTTAAAAGCAAGTTCAGACATTCAACATTTCTGGAAAAAAAACAAACAAACAAAAAAAAAAAAAGATCATGAGAATAAATGAAATGGAAGTAAACAATTTAATGTAATGCATGTGCAACATTTCTGCTCATTTTAATATTTTAGTGTTAAACCAGATTCTGCATCTCACCCTCCAGAGGCAGCAGCGTGTAGACAGGTCCTCCCAAAGTTGTCAGGGGTGTTTATGTCAAACCCAGCTGATAGTACATGCTCTTTACTCATAGATGAAACTATACTATACAGCTGACCTGTGGGGCAATGAGCAAACAGCTGGAGGTAACAACTATCTCAAAGTAATACACAGACACAGATGGTAAGGGATTAGTGTAAAGAAGAGTGCACACATTTATTAAACAAACCTGAGGAGAGTAACTTGCGACAACAGTCTGAAAACCCGTACAGCACAGCTAAGTGCAAGGGGAACATTCCATGGATCCCACGTCTGCAAAGAAGAAACAAAACAGTCGATGGTACAAATGCATCTACTTACAACCAAGCGTCTTACATCGTGAAACATAAACTTTAATGCACCCTCATATTGGGCTATGCTTTAAACCATTTCTATAACCTCACAGTAACATTACTACATCAGCAACACCACTTAAAGTTGTCTGATACCTGGCTGTGTCTGCTCCGTTGGTCATCAGAGTGCTGATCAGCAGTTCATGGCCGTACTTAGCAGCAACGTGGAGAGGGGTATTGCCATACTTATCCACACAATCAATTTCCCCACCTGACGGAAATCAGAGTACAGGGAGTAAATCAAAGACCCATTAACAGAAGAGAAAGAGACAGTGACATGATCTTATAATAAAATAAAAATAAATATGAGACCGGACACTCTGTGTTACCATTTTGGATGAGGATCTGAGAGCGTGTAAAGCGTCCGTGAATGGCTGCCATGTGCAGGGGGCTCTTCCCTTCTTTGCTCTGCAGGGGGTAACAATCACATTTCAGGGTAGATCTTATGCATGGGGGGCATTTTTGCCTTTTTAGATAGTGGAGCAGTGAAGATAGACAGAAAAGTAGAGAGCAAGAGAGAAAGAGGGAAGACAGCCCAGACTTAAACCTGGGCCGGTGCACTCTGGCACTAGGATAAAGGCACCTATAGATTTTCGTTTGATAATTTTCTTCAACAAAAATGTGCAGTAATATTCTTATTAAGGCACTGTAAACTAGAAACTGAGAAATCATAAATGGTAAATAAAACCTTGGGACCTGGATTTCGTTTGGTTCTTTTTTTCTTAATATTTGTATATGTTGTCAGAATGGCCAAAGGATCGAATAATCTGATCAACCCATCTACAACTATTCCAACTCTGACTCTTGCAAAGCTGCCCTAAATAAAAATGTGGAGTTTCACTACTTTCAGAAGCAGTGAAATAAAGTAAACAAGAAGAAGAACCAAAACAGCTACCTGCTGGTTGACATCTGCCCCATTGTTGACCAGCAACTCCAGACAGAGGGCACCGTTGGTGGAGACGGCAGCCAGGTGCAGAGGGGTGTAGCCACACTTGTTGGGTTGGTTAACATTAGCTCCATGGTTCACCAGCTCTGTAGCCACAGCTTCTTGCCCCATGTAGCAAGCCACATGAAGCGCAGTGTTTCCAAAGCCATTGGGCTCATCAATCTGACAATAAAACAGTACAAAACGACATCAGAATGTGCCAAAAGCCTGAAAAATAAATAAAATGCACCCTGAGCTGCTCTCAGACGCTCACAATTTATAAACCAGACATGAGGGAAGACTACTTTGGCTTTTCTAAAGGTAAATATTTCTTGCATAGTTACTCACATCTGCCCCCATCCTAAGCAGGTACTTTACAATTTCAATGTGACCACTTGCAGCAGCAGCATGGAGAGGTGTGTAGCCCTGTTTGTCCTTGCAGCTCTTGTCAGCACTGCGCGACACCAGTAACTTCACAACCTCTAGATGCCCTGTGGATAATACAAGAAAGACACAATTCATTACAAGTTCTACTTATTTCAACAGATTAAAAGCCCAGGCCGGCACTTGTCATCATTCCTGTAAGTGCTATTTGGCAAGAAAAGTAAAACTTGCTTACCCAGGTAAGCAGCACAGTGGATAGGCTGTCTCTCCTTCTTATCGATGGCACTCAGGTTGGACCCTTTGTTCAGCAGCAGCTTAACCATCTGCAAGACAAATTGAAGGAACTTTATTGCAAAGAAAACACTATGTCCTTCAAAAACAAAGCAAATCACTTAAGCCTCACCTCCTGGAAACCACTCTGCGCCGCATGGTGCAGGGCAGTCCTGCCACTGCGATCTGCCATGTTCACGTTGCTCAGCTGGGTCAGCAGGGCCTCTGCGCAGCGCGAGGCACGGTTGGCAGCAGCCACATGCAGAGGCGTCTGCCAGAACTTGTCACGTGCATTTGCGTCAGCTCCGCGCCTCAGCAGCAGACCCACTGCCCTCTGGGAAGAGGGAAGCAATCACCACAGCTTAAGGTGCATATCACATCTGCAGCTTCCCACATTTAATTTAGTGCAGTTCATGAGTGTGTAAGTCTAAATAAGAATTATAATCTCTGTAAATTAATACATAAAAGACTTAGATGATGAGGTCATCTGACTGGGAAATCATCAGTCTTAAACGAAAAAAAGGAAATACATTGCTTACGTCATTCCTGGAAGCAGCTGCCCTGTGCAAGGGGGTCAACCATATATGGTCTTTAGCATTTACACTGGCACCTGTGATACAGAAACAGAAACACTATTACATACTATATTACATAGTCGATTTTAATTATATTTCAGGTGATACAGAGGTCGAGTGAACCAAGAATGAGCAAGCTTATTTTTGTGGAACAATGATCAGGTGTTAGGATTACTTGCTAACAGAGGTGACCAATACTTAATGCACAGATAGATGGACGCAATTCAGTCACCTGATTCAATGAGGAGGTCCATTATATGGACGTCTCCCACACAGGCAGCAGCATGAAGTGGCGTACGACGCTCTTGGTCCTGATATGCGGGGGAAAAAATTAAAAGGTATTTTTTTTGGGGTAACGTCCTTCAAAATCATGATCATGGTAACTGAATCTGCTTCATACCAGTGCATTGACATCCTCCTTTTTGTGCAATAATAGTTGAACTTCTTCAGCATTGCGACTGAAGATGGCCTGGACCAGAGGAGGCTGCAATACAGGAACATCAGTCAAATTACCGCAAAAAATAACGTTGCAAAAAAATTACGTGCAGCCGGAGCGCTGACTCTTATACGACCATCACACATCATCTACGTCTCATCTGAGGAGGTTAAACCATCGTTAAAGCCGTCAACTGCGCAGTGGAGAGGTTAAATGTACTCCCGTGACATTAAATGTTTCACTGAATATTTTTACTGTGTGTAACTGAATGGGTTTCTTGTTTGCTTCCAGCAGATACACCAAGCCTTTGGCTGAGGCCTATAGGCCATTTTTACTTACGTCAGCTAGCCAAATGGCTTCTGTTAGCTAATTCTGCAACAGAGCTGGCCCTGACCCAGACCAGGGCCTAAACTACACCATCAAAAAAATTAAAAAGTAAAACAAAAAAAACCCTCACAGATTAACATTTAAAAGACGAAGATTGCTAATCTTTTCAAATAATACCATTACCATGCGAATATCCGGCTAAATATGCATGCACCCGCCGCGAGCTAATAATGAAAGCAAGCCGTTCGGCGGAGAAGACGTAGTATGTTGCGCACAAGAGCAGTCTCTCCCAGCAAATAGACTGCGCCACAGCACAAATTCGGAGCGCTTTCTTCCAGCGTACCTGGTCTGCAATATTGAGTACTCCCATCTCCCAAACTCAGCCAGGACGGAGCTCCTTCATGAGGATAAAACTTCGAGGTATATTGTGGTGCGCTACTGTGTCCTCTTCTTAGACTACACCCATAGCTGATTGCAAACAGAAATACGGTCTCGGTCTGTCACTGTTGTTGTCTGTATCCAGTGTCTGGTCTGCTGATACTGGCTACGACTGTGCGGGTCCGCCTACAGGCGTGGCGGTCTGTTTTCGTCTCCTCGGATAAAATGGCGACACCGTGCGGCAAAAGAACGGTAAAACAGCCCGGCGTGTGACGTCTGTGGCATGGAAACTTGATTCTGCCACCGAAAAAAAATGTTTTTAAACTTGGAACCTACAAGTTAAAATTTCGGTTAACTTACTCAGTAAGTCGAAATTTCGACTTAGCTCTGCATGACAAAAGAAAAAAAAAATCCAACCACTGAAAAACAAAAAAGTTCCACTAATTTCAGGTTATTTCAAACTTTTGACTTAAGAACTCAAAATTTAAAGTAAATTTCTCAATTGTGAGTTATTTTGAAATAGTAGCCAACTCTTTATGATAAATAAATAACCTGACATTTTGAGATATTATCCCAAAATTTTGAATTATGGATGGTAAAAGTGTTCTATTTTGGGGGGTTTGGGGGATTTTTTATTCAACGGTTGAAGAAAACCCCCCAAAACACCATCTGTGGTGGTTACAGTTTAAATACAATAACACTTTATCGCATTGATTAGTCATGTATTCCCTTTTCTATCACTATAACTTAAAACATTAATTCCATCATATTGTTCTGCCCGCTAACTGGCTTTTGGCTGTCACTGCAGAGCCATATCCATGCAAATCTCCATTTCAGTTAAAGGGAGTTCTACTTTTTGTAAAACTAGAGCCAATAAAAAGTACGACATCTCCATTTCCATGTGTGAGAGTGAAACTGAAGTGAAAAATCACAGATGAAAAAAAGTAATGTAGGCCTTGGGTGTAATAATTAAGATCAAGTTAAATATCCAGATTTGCTGGATATTCGTCCAGGCTACAATGGTAAACAGTAAAATAAGCCTAGAAATTATTGACTGTTATTTTTTATTTAGCTTGAGGACCTTTGTTTTTAAACGTGATCTATCTCCCCTCTGTTATCGTTCTCGCCTTCACTGCCTCTGTTCCTTGCAGCTTCACTGTTACTGTCTCTATCGCATTCACACACTGTGTTCTGTCTTCTACTGACTTTCATTCTCTCCAGTGCTACTCTCCATCCGCTTCCTACTCACACTACAGATGTCTTCCACAAACAACATATTCCACGGAAGACTGGAGATTCCTCCCTGACCTCATCTGTCAACCTGTCCATCACCAATGCAAAAAAGAAAGATCTCAGAACCCCACCCCCACTTTCATCCTATCTGCCACTCCTACCACACACAACAAACAAACACTTGAACCCTGTTTATACAGTCTCACGGCATTTTGTTCAGGATATATATATATATATATATATATATATATATATATATATATATATATATATATATATATATATATATATATATATATATATATATATATGTGTGTATTGTTATACTAATATAAAAGTGCTTTCGTAAGTTAAATAAAATAAAACAAAATAAAAATATTTTTTCCCCGCCGTTAACCTCCTGTAGAGTAGGGGGCGGCATTTCTTCTCAGAGCTGTTGGGCAGAATCGATGACAGAAGAAAGGAACAATTTGTCCCACCGGCGTTTTATTTAGCAGCAGAAGGTCGTTCGCAGCTGGCAGCAGTTTGGCAATATTTATAGCCAGAAAGTGACGTAAATAATTTAACTTTGTTTGAAGTTTGGAACTCGACGCGTGGAGTAATGTGAGTATTACGTAAAAAAAAAACAGCGGAACGTAACCATACGTCGTGATTGGTTGGGCTGTTGGAAATCTTGCTAGCTAACGTTAGCAGCTGACTGCCGTAACTAACGATAGTTACGCTCGCAGTTCGGAAAGCGGCTGTGCTAACGCTACTTGTTCATTAATATACCCGCACCGAAGCAGCGTGCAGGTTGGACTGGACCCTTGAATCTCTGTGCCCTCGGTCTTAAAGCAGACCCCGGGCTAGCTCGACAGACCCAGGATCTCCCTCTCTTGAAGCGGAGAGGCTGACTTGATGGCAGCCTCGACCGGTGCCCGGAGATTACCCATGGGTGTTCGGACGTTCAGTGACTTTCTCCAGATCGCCACTGTGGGATCCCCTCGCTCGTGTCGCACGGCGGTGCAAAGAGGATGCCTGCGACAAAACATCAGGTGAGCCCGTCGGGGAGTTACTGGAGGCTGTTATTATTATGGTTAACAGCACCGAGCTGGTCATTCAGTACAGAGGAACTGACGCTCTGCCGCCACTGAGGGCGGACGATATATAACGAGAAGGTCACTAGATAATGTTATCAAGCTCCATAATTCTGGTTTCTTATCTTTAAAGTGTGACCAGCCTCCATTTGAGAAGCAACTGCTGATTAGTGTAACAGAACTACCAATAACTAGAACTGTCTCACCAGGTAAAGGCAGCTGTTAACAACTGCCTTCGACATGGGTTCTGCAGTCCAGTCTTCTTTAATGTTTTTGTAGAATACATACATAAACATAAATGAAAACAAGCAAGTTAATCGTTATAATTGTGCCATGTTGCTGGTGAAAACAAATTACAAGAAGCTAACTTGATAAAGAAGGATATTAACTACGTTTGCACTGTTGTATTGACTTCACATAACTGTAAAATCACAACTATAAACCACTCAACTTTGTTCTTTCATGCATGAAATATAAACATTACAGAATACCCGCAGTTATTTTATTCCATAAGTAAACTGCTGAAAGTAAGAGCTGAAGAATGGTGTAAAAAATTGGGGGGGCTTATCCATAATGGATAACATGTTTCCAAAATGTGGAGAACAGTTTCCAAAACAGCCTGTTTGTGGTAGCAGTGAATAGTATGATGCATTGACTTAATGAATGAATGTTTTCATGTTTTGGGAAGCACACACACACATAATCACTTGCATTAACTAGTGATCAGAATCAGAATCAGAATACTTTATTGATCCCTGGGGGAAATTATTTTTTGTTACAGTGCTCCATTTTAAACCAACATTAAGACAAGACAGACAATACACTAACTAAGAATAGTATAATATATACATACATAAGTCACTCATAAATAAATAGTCTGATCACCCTGATCACAACCCATTTGATCAGGTTGACCTTGATCGAGGTAAACGTTGTGTTAATGGGTCTTTAGATGAAAGAATAAAAGAAATCACTGCTTCACTGCTGTTTAACTTGATTCCAACAAATGGCAAACAAATTCTCTCATAACCTATGATGTCTTATGGTAAAGTTATATAAAAACTTGAAAACTGGTGCTTCGTTTAAGTGGAATATTTTATTCACAAGGATCTAATGTTTTGTGTCATAATTTGATACAGCAATATTTTAATTTGCTTATTTAGTTTGATCCTTGACTCTCAGTATGAGGAAAAAATGTTGCTCACCCCTATCCTACAGGCTACCTTCCAGAAAGCACAAAGCTAATTTGTTCAACCAGAGCAGGTAGGTGTCACCTTACAGCTTTTTGCTATTCACAAAAAAAGACCAGACGTGGAAAATACCAGCATGCTCTCAACACTGACCTTTCATAACTCTCTGGTCCATCCATGCACTCACTGACTGTTGAAACTGGAAAGCAGTGGACCTATTTTGTTGCAGACTGCACTCTTTCTAGATAGGGGCTTATGGCACATCACTTCAACACAGATTCTAATTACCTTTCCAGACACTTGTCGTCATGTGGCATTTTGATGACAAGAAGTCCCAGGGTGCTTTGCCTTCAAGATTGTGACACAATGACAGCGGTTTCCCAAAGCAGAAGCTTCATCAGCCTCACCAACAAAAGGAAGGAGTACTCTGAACGTAGAATACTTGGGTAAGTATTGATGAGCCTTTTTATAATCATAAATTTGATCATTAATACAAAAAATTAATTAAAAGGATATTCCTGTTACAGGTATTCTATGCAGGAAATGTATGATGTTGTGGCCAACGTTGACGAGTACAAGCACTTTGTGCCTTGGTGTAAGAAGTCCCAGACCATCATGAAAAGAGCAGGTCACTCCAAAGCCCAGCTTGAAGTGGGATTTCCTCCAGTAGTGGAAAGATACACATCTATGATCACTAATGTTAGACCTCATCTAGTCAAAGTAAGTAATGGTAGAGAAATATTATCCCAGTCTTTTTGAATTGTGATATGTGATTTTTAATGCTCCATCTGTTGCTAGAATTTGTTTATATAGAAACGATATGACTGAAACACAATTTCTGTGTTTTACAACTTTTAATTATTGTCTTTGTTTTTGTTATTTGTAGGCAGTGTGTACAGATGGAAAGCTCTTCAATCACCTGGAGACGATATGGCGCTTTAGTCCTGGCATTCCCGGTTACCCTCGTACCTGCACCGTAGACTTTTCTGTAAGTAGCCTGTGCCTCACTTTAGCCTGTAGCTCACTTTAACTGCTTGTGTGTACTAAACACCACATGGGATAGATGATACATCAGAAGACTGATATCATTAAAGTCTGTATTCATGCTCATTAGTTAATGGGTTTTTTTTATGCTGTGAAAAAGCACAAATGTAAAAATTACACTTTGTGGTTTTATGAGTGGTTACGTGTGGTTTTTCCTTCATCTACAGTGAACAAGATGAAGGAAGAGAGACCACCCGTGGAAGTGTTTCCCAAACATTTGATTTACTTGTGTCAGCCTCCTAGGTTTAACAGCAGCTACCCAATTATATCGCACTTTTTCTTTATATCTATTCAAGAGATGATTTACTGTTTGGTTGGCAGTCTCCAACTTCTTATTTTAAAAGGTCAGTTGCTTCTTATCAGCAGCTCCTGCCCCCTTCCTGTCTAATTTGTTCATTTTGGCTGAAGACTAGCAGTGGCCACTATCGTTTCACTCTCTCTAAAGGGTTTGTTGTCCTGTGGTCAGACTCCAGCTCCACCCTCTTTAACTGCAAGTTAAAGGAAATGCCACCAGAACAAGATCTATTTCTGCAGGAAACCTTTCAGTCAAGTGTTTGTTTGTTTTTTTTTTGTTGTGTTTTTGTTTTTTGTTTTAAACCATCAGACTGGCTTCGTTCCACTTTTTTCACTCTTTATGCTAAGCTAACTGTGTTCCAATCTCATCTGATATCTTTGCAAGAACACAAATGAGCTTAGCTTTAACCTATCATGCCCACTATATATATTTGCCGTATTTCTTTAAACTAAATTATGTTTCTGTGTGTTTAACAGATATCCTTCGAGTTCCGCTCTTTGCTGCACTCACAGTTAGCCACCATGTTCTTCGATGAAGTGGTAAAGCAGAATGTTGCTGCATTCGAGCGGCGAGCCGGCAAGCTTTACGGCCCAGAGACTCGCATCCCACGAGAGCTGATGTTTCATGAGGTGCATCAGACGTGATCTCAGCAACTGTACGTCTTCATCTGGCCTTAAACCGTACCCTCTTTATTCCCTCAATAAACTTGCATGATGTGGCTTAGCAGGCCACTACATCAAATCTCCACTGCTTCATAGATGTTATAGCGGCTACCAAAGGTGTAGCGCATCTAACGCTTGCAAACATAATGTTGTAATTCCTGCCTTAGTAAATTTTTGCTCACATCCCTTCTCATTGTGTTACGTTTGTCCATTTTCTGTCTACCTCCAGATCCTTGTTTAGCAGAAAGAACAGTAAGTCATCGCAGCATTGTTACATTGTGCTGGACACTCAGTTATTACTTTAAACTTAAACTTCGGTTTTTCTATAAGACACAGTCCCTTTTGCCGAAGCAGTTGTCTCACTGTAACTTGAGGTTACTACTATCAAGTGAACTTCAGCTCTAATATATTGGGAAAGCACATTCTTTGCTTTTACACTTAGCATTGACTTCATTTCAAATGGAAATAGTAATATATAGTTTGAAATAAAGTACTGGTATTGCTGCAAAATAATATTGCTTTTAGTTCTTTAATTTATTCAGCAGCACTTTTCAACCAGTTTTATAGGGGTTCATATTGACAGTGCCATGCTATAAGAGCATTATTGTAGGTTAGTATGAAGTGCAAAGGAGGAAAATTAGCTGTGGCCTCAGTATGCTAGGATTTGAGAAATGTCACTTTAACTTGGATGCTGTGAGGATTGGGCTTTAGAACGTTAAAAAAGAAAAATTAGCATAGTAGTTTTAATACTGCCTTGTTTTACAGCCCAGCACTAGTATCAGTCAGTAAAGGTGGGGAAATAAGAATTAGCACAACCAAGAACCCCTGTTGAAACTGAAAAATCTGCAGTACTGTAAAAGGTATCACAAAGAATGTAAGAAGAGTACAATGTTACACTCAAAAATTATCTTTATGATCGATTAAAAACAAAAGAATTGGAAATTAAAGATGGCTTCTTGTGATTTGAATGTGGCTTATATTGTAATTGGATCAAAAATAAACATTGCCATGTTATGTGGATTCTAACTGTTAGGAGTCAGTTTAGGTTATAGTTTAAAAAATGTAGGTGTGTCCTTGCTTAGTGGGCTGTTTTGTGTTTAGATTGTTTGAAGGTGATCCGGAGGATGAAACACTCGAGTCATCTATCTATAAATTGTAGCGGTGGGCTGTAGAATAAAACATTACTTATTTATCAATGAGTTTCATGCTTATTTGTTGACATTTCGGCTTATCTTTACACACATTTTGATGCATGGATATAAGTAACAAAGGCAAATATATTTGTAGCATTTATGTGTTGCATTGTCAGGACTTGACTTAAATTTAAAATCAAGCAGCCCCTTCACAGTATTCTGTGATAAAGGGCTATTAAAGGTAACTGATTGTATTTTGCTACATTTTAAAGGTGACTCGTAAGTTGCTAAAGAAGTAATTTAGTGTGACCTTCTCTGTGAAAAATGTTTCATTTTGTCCAAATGGTCCAGTAAACCTAAAAGGTTTTTTCGTATTTTTGTGAAACTGAAGTATGTTGTTTTATTTTTGGTTAGTAAAGTGATTTGGGAATTGAGGAAAAATGAGTCATCAAAACCCAATACAGGCGTATTCAGTCTGAGAATCACTGTTACTATTTAAAAAAAAAATAAATAAATACATTTAAAAATGGTTTGAGGTAAAATCATTGAATACCACTTTTGTGTATTATGTTGCAATTTGGCCTTTGCTTCTTTTCAAATTTTGATAGTACACAATCAAGATATGATTGAAGTGTAGTTCCAGCGTCTTTTTTTTTTTTCTTTCTTAGTTTAACAAAAGTATTGCATTAACTGTAGTTTTATTTAAGATGGTCCTACCATTGCCAGACTCAAAGTGGACTAACATAATTATAAATAATGTTAATGAAAATTTTGTGTCGTGTTTTTAACGTTGCATCACATTAGAATTCATCTTTACTCAAGTTTTTTTTTTTGTCTTTAAGTGTATTACAGAGAGTTTGTTTTTCATTGTAAGTGCCAATCCTTATTGGAAAAAAAGGGGCAGTGTAAACAGAAATATTTTCCGAATTAGCCTATTATGCTTTTCCTGATTTTCTGACATATACATATAGATTCTTATAATAGTGAATGCTCGTATTAAATATGCCAAAAATTGAACATAATGAGGTCAGCGTATGCACAAGTAATGCCTGTGAGCCAAACGCTCAGGTTCCAGGCAGGTTTTTCTACTGTCTACACTATATGATGTCAGTGACAGTGGTTATCTCAGGCACACTGCTTGGGTTATGAGCTCAGAAGCCCCGCCCACCTGCTGTTCTAACCTCCTGTTTGTAAAGGCTGCCCAATCAGAAAGGTGGAGGAACTAAAACAGGTTATTTCAGACAGTGGATGAACTGAGGGGCTGCACCAAGCTGTAGTATAAGATGAACTGATAAATGAACTGTGACTCATGCAAAAGCTACTCTAGTACAGTCCAGATGAGCATAAAGGGTTCACTTGAAATTATTGTAACCCTTCGACCCCTCTGTACATTTCCACATCAATATTCATGCTGCAGGCGTATTAATGACCACTGGTCTTAATACAGGCAGCCTTGTATGTATAAAAGGAGATATAAATAAATATCAGTCACTTGTTGCTTCAATCAAAATTATTTTCACTGTTTTGGATTTCAGTTGCTTTTTTTTGCAAGCAGAAAATGTATCTATGTAAATATTGGTGTATTTTAAATTTGTATTTAAATAAAAAGGAGCTGTCACATTTTGCGTATGTGCTTTTTTTAAAAGGTGATTGATAAAACAAAAACAAAACCGACTCCTGAAGGTATACCTGCATTAGTGCTTGAGCATTGTGTCCTTCACTTGCAGCAGCTGCGTTGTAATGCATTTAGATGACACCAGGTACCGTTTTTAGACTGAGCTTGTGTTCCAGAGGATGGCATTGAGTTGATGTCCCTTAGCACTGGTTGCCTTTGTTGCACAAGTGGAGTGGAAAGAGTGGCACAGCTCAGCTGACCAGCAAGAAACCAGAGTGGGGTGATGGTATTTGGGCCAGTTATTAATAACAGCACATAGGAGAGGTGGGCATTTGGACCATCTTCTTCTCATGATCACAGTATGGGATAAAGACTAATTGAAATTGGAGCATTACAACAGGAATCATTGATGATCATGATATTCTTAAATGAGCAGGTTTTGTATCTGGTTTTTGAATTCAAACACTTCTTTACGCTCTTGCCTAGAGCTGTATGTCTCATTGGAAAGAGAAAATTACTCAAAGTTTACAGTGTAAATACATTTTTTTTTTTACATTGTGCCATCATCCTCATGTTACAAACATGACGAGAATTTACCTAACTGACCTCACCTGTCACTGTCATAAATCATTTTGAAATGCCACACACCATTGCAAGAAAAAAAAAGTCTGTAATCCCTTTGAAGTTATCAAGTAGCACTAATCACTCATAAAATATATTTTTTTTTTATCTAAAGTCACAACAGCTGACAAGTTCAACATCTTTAAACATTTATGCTTTTCATATTTTATGGTCCACACTGAATAACCACACAGTGTGAGATGGAAAAAGGTAAACCTCTGTGGAACAGCTTCTCCAAAAGGAGAAGTGAGTTTTGAGGTCAAGTGTTCCAGCTAAGGATCTCATTTTGGAAGTGTGAGTTGAAGAGGTGCCCTTCCTATAAATAAAGGCATTCAAAGTGTGTGAACTGACAAGAAGTGATGTTCTCAGTAAAGATTGCTCAGTGTGAATGGTCTTTGAATCAGGAGCATTACAGCGACACACAAAGTCCACAATAAGGGAAATTAACTGCTGTTAACAAATGGACATAAGGTTTACTAATGAATTCATTGGTTTGAAGATCATTATCTGGTTATTATAAAAATGCAAATTATGTTTATACATCTTAGTAAACTGCTAATATTTACTGTGTAAAGCATTTTCAAAAATTATTTGGATGCAAGTGTAAAGTCTAATACTTGTTTAAATAGATAATAAGTAGGTAGGTAAGGGTGTAAATCACCAGACGGAAGCTGGAGAATGCAGTTTTGGTCCTGTTATATTCACTGTTTATTACATTTGCTCCTGAATTTTAGGTACACTTGTTCAACTGCTCTTTAACCCAAATATCTAATCAGCCGATCGCATGGCAACAACTCAATTCATTTAGGCATGCATGGCATGGTCAAGATGAACTTGTGATGCTCCAGTCAAGCATCTGAATGGGGAACAAAATGAAATGTCTAAGGAGCTTGGAAACAAAAGCGTCTGGACTTCTTTTCTTTAAGTTTTGTCTTGAAGATGTTTCACCTTTCATCCGAGAAGCTTCTTCAGTTCTAAGCGCAATTGGTGGAGAGTCCCAGATTTTAAGCCCTATGGGAGTGTCCGCAAGAGGGTCATGGACCCTCTATTGATCCTCTACCTAATCACAAGGTCCAAGGTCTGAAAACGGGTGTGTCTCACAGTCAGCCAAGGTTTCAGATGAATCCATTGTGAAACCCATCCCCACCCTATCATGTGATTTATTGAGGTCAAATTGCCCAGGATGTGAGTGGGCATTAAGGCATCAGTTAACACCTTACGGTAGTTTAACCTAACCAAGAAACTTAAAAGGTAGGAACACAACAAAGGATGTCAATATAAAAATATAGATGGCAGACAGTTGGTGTGGTGAACCACCGCCTCTGTTCAAAGATGGCCGTTCACAGTTGACATAGATGGGTTCTTTCACACCATCCTTCTGCTCTGTCCAAAATGGGAACACTGGCATCCTCCTTTAGATGCAGATGTCCTGTGGAGGTGGCTCTTCTATGTTGTGCCATGCTTTTATGAAGTGTCTGTTTGGTCTCTCCGATGTAGAGGTCTGAGCATTCCTCACTGCACTGTAGAGCATACACTACCTTGTTAAGTTAGTGTTTAGGAGTTTTGTCTTTGCAAGCTCCTTAGACTACGATGACCTGGATGACTGAGAACCTTCACAGACACTTGACAAATCTTGGATCCGATAGAATCCAGCAGCAGAAGAGCACACTGGGTGCCACTCCGGTCAGATAATAGAAAACTGAGGCTCACCATAACTGGAAAACAGTAGACTGAATGTTGGGTTGATGAATTTCCATTGCTGTTGGTATAAACAGCCTGAAAGCATGCTTCCACACTGGCTTGTATCAACCGTTCAGGCTGTTGCTGGAACCTTATGAGTGATATTTTCCTCAGCCCAGTTTAGATTCCAACTGTACCAACTGAGTATCGTTTAAACGTCAAAGACATTCACATTATAGATGTACAGCCAACAGATCAGAAGCAACTGTGTAATGCTATCATGTAAATATGGACAAAAGAAATTTCCACTATCTTGCTAAATGCCATGATGAAATAAGGCAGTAATGAAAACAAGAGTCTAACCTGGTACTAGCAGGGTGTAACTAACAGTGTCCAGTAAGTGTATAATACGGTATCTAACAAGTGCAAATTTAATTGTTAAAAAAATTTTTTTCCACAGCCATTAATAATGATTGTTAACTATTATTTCAGTCCTTTTTAAATCGTGAAAGCTTAACAACTGTTAGCAATGGCTAAAAGACAGCGTTTTGTGAGACTGTGTTTGTGTATTACAAGGAGGGTATAGACCATTAGGGTAATCACTTCAGAAATCCTGGTAATTTCAAAGGTTACATGCAACTGGACCTGGAATTACATCACAATTTCTTTTTCAAGCACTTATGAAGAAAATGAGACCAAACAAGTGTTAATAAAAACCTTTAATTTTCATTTATTTCTAAGGTTTTCCAATAGTTGTTTCAAGCTTTTCTTGCCCATTTGACCCATCCAGCCCTGTCCCCCCGCCCCCAAGTGTTTCTCTAATGATTCCCCCCAGTTACAACCCTTAAGCTCCTCTACGATCAAAATAACCACATCTGTTGAACAACCTGCCAAATGGAAGAACGCTACAATAAAACACAAAACACGTGCCCGAAAAAGCCAGAAGAGCAGAGCAGAGAGAATCAAGTATCGGAGCGAACACGTTAAAGAGTATTCTTAGGAGGAAATACGCAAGAACTCTAACTAGACAAAAATGGAGTGTTGAGAAACCCAGAACTTAAGAGCAAGCTTGACACATTCAAGTGAAATACCTGAAATACAGCACCAGCTGAGGAAACAGAGCTTGGGAATAAACTCTATATACAGAAGATAGCTGCAGTTGTTTTTTTTTTGTTCATTGTCAGAAATTCACAGTGACCAGTGAAACTGGACATATAGTGGGCACGACTACACTGCTGGTAAACTGTGGTGCTCATTGTGGTTATAAGCAGCAAGTGAATGCTTACAGCTCATACATTAATGCTATACATATATATACCTATGTACACAGAGTATAAATAAAACCACAACAAAATTCAAACCCAAATATATTTTTATACATCATTTAACACCAAAAGAAAAAAAAAGGGGGGAGATTTTCTACTGTTACAATTTAGGAAATCCAATCAAATACATCATAACTTTACAATTGTCATTTGAAGTGCTCTGCTGCTGGGATAAAGACATGAACATACAGTCAAATAAAAGAAGACTTAAAAACAAAACAAAACTCTACAAAGCCCCCCCTCCCATCCTGTTTTTATTCAAGCTTGCTCTTAAGGATTTCCTACAGGTTGCCAGTTACAACACCCTTTGCTCAAATCTGTATCAGTTACCTTCATTAGTCCTGATTCTCAGCGATTCGTAATATAAGAAACCCATTAAAAAAATAGGAAATTATTTTGAGGAAAATAAGACCAAGGAAACAAATTTTAATAAAGACTGTTATTTTGATCATAGAGGTATTACAGGTCATCTAGAAAAAAGAAAAAACTACAAGTTAGAGAGAGAGAAAAAAAGGGGAGACCAGAGATTTAAAGGGGCAGTGTCTTTAAACAAATATTTTTTCTTAAACGGCTTTCTAGGATTTTTACTAGTGAGGACCTTTTTTTCCCGTTACACTGGAGTGTTCATAAGTGGGAGTGAAACGCATCGATCAACTGGGTGGGATGACAACTTTGCATAGACGAAAAAATAAAATTAGAGCTGTGTGACAAAACTGTATTTTGCTTGGAAGTATCCTCTACAACACATCACTGTAGTGGCCAAAAAGATTTAGTCAGATTTTTAAACGTAGAAGCTTAAATACAAAGGAAGTGCACAATTCCCTTTGAATGCCACTACCTATTCTTAGTTTAGACCCAGTGTCCAATGAGAAGCACCGCTCAGGGGAAATCTTAGCAATGCTAGCAGACCTAAAAGTGGTAGGTAGTTTGAGCCTACCGTGGCCATATATAAAGTTTGTTCTGCTCATGTTTTAGATAGAGAGACATGATTGGAAAGCCTGTCAGTGATTAACTAAACACACTTGAAGACTAATGCTATGACAATTTAAAAAGGCCCTTTTTTTGTGAAATGGCATTAAACACATACTGTCTCTTTGAATCCTCTAAATCCCTGGGGTTGGAAATGACAAGGGGTCAACTTATGTCTGCTTTTTGATGTTTCCACCTCCTCCCACCCTTAACACTAACCCACAGCTACTTCCAGGTTGGTGCTTCAGCCTGACTTTGCTCCAACCAGAGACATCAGTCCATCTGTGCTCATGGACTTCGGGCGCTCCAGGGGGAAGCCCAGGGCTCTACTCCACACCAGCTGGGCCAGCACGCCGAGAGCACGGGACACACCGAAGAGCACAGTGTAGTAGTTCATTTCAGTCATTTGATAGTACTGAACATACACACAAACAGGAAAGCAGTCAGTTACTTCAGCATCTGTGATTATTTCAGTTAGATAACAAATGCATGATTATAATCCCAGGTCTTACCTGCAGCAGCACTCCACTGTGAGCATCTACATTGGGCCAGGGGTTCTTGGCCTTACCCTGCTCCAGGAGCACATTGGGTACAATCTTGTAAAGCTGGGCAACCATCTTGAACATGGGGTCACTGGGCAGATGCTTCAGGGCAAACTCACGCTGGCAGGTATAACGTGGATCAGTCTTCCTTAGGACAGCATGGCCATAACCTGGAACCACCTACAGCCAAGAAACCCAACATTTTTAACCTGACAGTGCACTCTTCTAGTCTCTCTGACAACTAAGTACTCACGAGACCTTCAGAAACGCATTAAGAACTTAAACACACCCATAAGGTCAATTTACAATCACTAATTACCCTAGCATGCATGTTTTGGGGAACAAAACCAGAAGAAACCAACCAGGTGCAGAACTTACATGTAAAACCACTTGCTGTTAGGTGACATCAACACCGTTCTATCTGTGCTAAAATACTATTATTTTACAAATTCTTTATGGTATACATTAACAATTTTAACCTATTATGAAAGACAAAAACAGAATTTAGTTAATCGGTAAATCAAACTAGAATATGAAGGTTTAGATGAAGGTCAGAGTAAATCAGGTGTAAAATATAGTAAATTATAAAAATTGTAATAATAGCAATTTCTTGGTTTTGGAAACAAAAAAAACAAAAAAACAACAAACTGTTGTAATTACACAACTTTCTTTGTGCCAACATTAAATCAACTACTCCTCTTAGTCCTGTAGGTGAAGGAAGACTATAAAAAACAATGATGCCATATAAAGTGACAACACTGCAACAACAATAAGCAACTTGTTGTGTTGATGTTGCTTTCGAGTTACTGCTTTGACAATGGGGTCCTAACAGATTTCACACACTTTTAGGGAGATTAGAACCAATTAGAAATGTTCAATGCAGAAAGCCTCATGCCCAAAGTTTCTACTCTTTTAGAAAACAACAAAAGCCCACTAGGGACTTTTTAAAGTGTTAATTTTTTCTTTTAACAAAGAATCTGGTTTGAGCTCCTCCAAAGGTTCCTAAATCTAGCTGTAACTTCTGGTAGAAACAACTGGACCCCTGACATCACCAGAAGTGTTATTCTGAAAATGAGTGAGAGTGGAAAATGAAGTCATAATAATAACTAGAGTTGTTTGTTTGCGGATGTGGTGCTTATTTACCCTTCCAGACTTGAGTGTGTTCCAGATATAATCCCTCATCCTCTCATCAGACACCTCTCCTCCCAACTCCTTCTGCAGAGCAGTCAGCCACACCAGTACCTCCTGTAGGTGCAGCAAAAACCCACAAAACAAGACAAAACAAAACACACATTCATAAGCTAAGTGAATTTTCTGCTGTATTTTTGTTGGCACTGTGTTTGAAATCAAACCAAAACTCATTTTAAGTGTCAATATGTCAAATATGTGAGCAAAGCGCAAATTGAAAGAAAAAAAATCATTATGAACATTTTAATCCAAAAATCATAGGTTACTGTACAACTGCTCATAATAGTTGGTCATATCATATGACTGTATTTAACTAGTTAAGTAGCTAATAAATAAATGAAGCAGGGATAGGCTCCAGCCCCCCTGACACTATAATTGGATAAGCACTTAAGAAAATGGATGGATAGTAATTAAACAGATGCCAAAATTTATTGGAGGAGGTAGAAGCAGCTTTGACAAATTGCTAGCTAATAAAAGGAGGGTAGACCTTCCCTCGGGTGCTGGTAATCAAGCAGTGCTTTGTGAACGTTATTGAACTCTAAAATAATATTTATAATTGAGCACCACAGCAGTTTGACTCTGAACTCTTGGTTCTTTGTCATTTTCACCTTTAGTGTTTGTCTACTGCACTGACCAAAAAACAGCCAAGTCCTCAATGATTATGTTGCCATGTTGGCACAAAGGTGACAAGGTTGTTTCAAAAAAGGCTTCTACCACAGTGGATATTTTGATGTGTGATTAAAAACACAGAAGTGTCTAATAATTTAATGATCCGTTTTAATCAAGTGTTGTGACAATGTGACAGTAAGCTAGTATTCAGAATACCAGGCCTGTGACAGTAAAGCTGATTAGCAGAACTCGGTCATCTTTAATATTAGTAAGAAGGTATGGCGAAATAAACTCTAACCCATCTATATGCTACAGAAGAGATCTATGAGATTATAAAGGCATTAAATAATTATGAACCAACCATTAAACTACACATTAAACTTGTTTTCAGTTTTTTTCCTCATCAGATTTCTTAGTTTTTTGGTAAAAATCAAATAATTAAAGTGTTGTATGTAGTGTTTTTGGAACAATTGTAATAAACTGACTGAAATAAAAATCATTATCACATAATATCCACTGCAGTCTTCCTAATGAAAATGCTTTCTTTATAAAAAGATGAATGGGGGATTAACTTGGGATCGCCAAGTTGTTTCTATCAAATCTCTCAGTGTGAAAACAGAATGAAAATGATGATCTGTGCATTACTAACCTGATTGGCCAGGCCATGGAGAGGACCGGCCAAACCATTCATGGCAGCGCTGAAGGACAGGTAGGGGTCAGACAGGGCACTCCCCACTAGGTGGCTAGTGTGAGCACTGACATTGCCTCCTTCATGATCACTACAATTTTACAAACACACAAAAACACATAGTAATGAACACATTAAAATTATAATTCTAACAGTAAGGTTTCTAGAGTGTGCCATTTAAGTCTACACCGGCATCTGCTACACTTCATCACAATGGCAAATAGTAACACTGGGGAGGCTGGAGAGTTGTCAATCCTTTTTATCTGAGCAGAACCATCTGTGTGGGAGATAAATTGAATTTGCTCCTAGAGTTTGTCTGTTTTTTTTCAGTGCACATATCCTACATGGCATGTTTGACTGCTAAACAAACTGCAGACTGTGTAAACCAATATCTATTTTTATTGTATATTGCATCAAATTCAGGATAAGAGGACTGCTGTCACAGTAAAAAGCAGGAATTTCTCCACATAAATAACTGAAGATGCTACTTTCTTGGTTAAATTTCTTTTTTTTTTCCTTTCTTTTTTTTCAACCCAGCATTTCTTTTGAGGCAAGAAAAAGCCTCGCTGCTCTAACTTCTGTCTGTCTGATAATAGCGATTTTATTTATATACATGCACCTTAGCAACAGTGGATTCTGTTTATTCAGGAGCACTGAGATTCATTACCTCAGCACTCAAACCTTAAAGCCTTTGCACATCATTGCACACTCAGGTTGGATGGTCTGTTTTGTCATGTTGTAGCAGTGTTAAGTTACTTTAAAAAGTAATTAATTACTAATTACTTAATCAATATTGTATTTAAAATACTTATCTAATTACTGTGTCAGAAAAGTAACTTAATTACTCAGTAAGTAATTTAACTAAATACTTTTTAAAAACCATATAAACCTTGAGTGGACAAACAATAGAAATTAAACTCTTTAAATAATAAATACATTTTTTGAAAGACGGAGACTCTACAGTACGCAGCGGTAGCATCTCTTCCACAATGTAGCCTGCAATCATTTTTTAAGCTCACCTTCAGACAATTTCTACGCTGCTGAAGTAAAATCAAGTTTTGCCTGATTAGCAGGAGTTGCCGCGGTGTTATCCATGGATGATGAACAAGGATCACTCAGAAGTGTTCGTCTATGCTCTCGTGTCAGTAGATTACTCATGCTATTAACAACGGCTGAGTTTTTTTCTCCCCAGGACATAGCTTACATATTACTGTAATGTTCTTGTCTGCTTGTTTCAGAAAAGTTAAGAGACGGGAATATTTCCGTTTCATAAAACAGCCACACGCTTCAGTCGAGTCCGACATCTTCCGCTTTAGAATACGACTATGCAGCAAACTGGCGCGAAATGACGTGCACCTGCACTACAGCGATGTTAAAGCGGCAGAGTTTACTTCTACGTTTAGAAGATAAATTATTGAAATGAAATAATGATATTCAGCGAGTTTAATTATTCTACAATGTAACGCAAGTACATTGTAAGTAACTGTAATTAAAATACCTAAAAATGAACAGTAATCAGTTACTCTACTTTTTCAGTGGAAAAGTAATTTAATTACAGTAACGCGTTACTTAGTAACGCATCACACCCAACACTGTGTTGTAGACTACACTACTACATAGGGCTGCACGATTTTGCATAAAATGAGAATCACGATTTTTTTGCTTAGAATTGAGATCACGATTCTCTCACGATTTTCTTTTCCAATATAAATATTTATTGCACTTATTAACTGCACATCAACTTTGTAACATTTGAGACTGAACATAAAAACAATAAATAAACATAAAAACAACAAATGTCTCACGTTTTGTTGTTGTCGCAAAATGTTGTACTGCTTGAAATTCCGTCTCCACCGTTGCTCGACACTGTGTGTATAGAGCAGGTAGTGCAACAATAGAAAAATAGTTGCGGGACGGCACTGTGTAGCGTTTGTCTAGGATGTTGATCATTTTCCTAAATCCCTCGTTTTGCACAGTGTTGATGGGAGCCATATCTTTGGTCAGGTGATAAGTGATAGCCTCTGTAAGTTCTTTGTGCCTGCGGGAGTTTGACGGGTATAGGGAAGCGCTGTATAAGGTTCCCGTTATTGATGTTTGGGTGGTTGACCGGGACGGATTTTCTCCTGTCACTTTCGTCATCCCTGACGTGCTCTCCGTTGTTTTTTCCCTGCCAATTTTAGCATCACACGGCACAGCTTCTGTATCACGTGGTATAAGGCTCCGCCCTTGTCATTTGTTGAGCAGGAAGAGTGAGCGCTTGTTTTCATGCAGATTACATCCCGGATGGATCAAAATGTGGTACAATCGTCATCTTTTTTTTTCTTTTTCTTTTTTAAATTGTTGTCATTTGGAAATGAGATCGCACATAAGTATGAATCGAGATCGCGATTTTCTAACGATTAATCGTGCAGCCCTACTACTATATATATATATATATATATATATATATATATTCCTATTTACAATACTATTCTCAGTCGGCTCCCATCTTACTTAACTGACCTACATCAACCAAAAAGTCTGGGAAGAGTTTTTGCTTCTGTCCATATTAAAATTGGAGAAACAGTCATTACATTTGCAGTTCCTTCCACCTGGATTAAGCAACTAATTCAACTAAGCTTGAGAAAAAAAAAGAAAAAGGTCATGCTAAATAAATTTAAGGTCACTTTAGGAAACCTGTAGGTAGTTACCTCAGGCTGTGTTATACCTGAGAACTACTGCTTCTGTTTGTAATAGTTTGGTTAGTTTTGATGGTCAGATGATGAAAAAAAACAAAAAAAAAAAAACAAACCTATCATCCTCATCATTAATCAATCAAACCAAGTAGTGACATAATGTCATGCTGTCTAACTCCAGATAGGTTTGCGAGTTTCATTCTCATCTTTTCGACATCTGACTTAACATCTCTAATTCTTAGATTAAAAAGGCAAGACTTTGATTCAAGTGTTACTAAAAAAAAAAATAGATTAAATCCAACTTGTTTTATGTAAAAAGGCATCTCAAGTTGCACCTGTGGATAGTGAGGTAGAGCCTCATAAGCTCAGTGAACTGAGGATCACTGTAGCCCAGCATGTTGGTGAAGTTGTGGGACCAGTCGAGGTTGGAGTCGATAGCTCCGATACTGCTGCCTTCACGGTACAGGTTACGGTAGATCTTGGCAGCAATGCAGGGGAGCTTGGCAATCAAGTCCATAGAATCTTCATAGATAAACTTTAAAAAAAAAAAAAAAGATAAATTACACAACAAGAAAAGACCACATGAAACCAAACTGAAAGCGTTCTTGTGTCTAAAGTGATTCAGTCTCTTGAGCAAAAAAAAAAAAAAAAAATTTCTATTAGTCCATATTTTTCAAAAAAAAGGTATGGGTGTAAACTCACCTCCCAGTACTTGGACTTGTGGACTCCCTCAGAGTAGGCCCGTGCAAAGCTGCTCTCACTGTTCAGAGCTGTAATGGCAGCGCTGAACTGGGACATGGGGTGCAGATTTGTGGGGAAATTATCCAACATGGTGACAACATGAGAGGGAAGTGCTGCTCTCTTTGCCCACTCTTTGGACACCCAGTTCACCTGGAAAGAAAGATGGACACAAAATAAATAGATGAGGCAGAAATCTCAGAAAACTCTTCGATCAATAAGGAGACAAATGTGTGTTGAGAATAAACATTTCCTCCTTGGCTGATTTGAGCAGATATGAGACGCAGGAAGAACAGATAGAGAGGTGCGCTTGAAAGTTGCAAGCATTTGAAAGGAGCATAGGTTGTCCTCATATCATTCTGTAAGGAGATAGTTGGCAGCAATAAAATCCCTATAGATTGTGTCTTGTTTCTCAGTTGTAAAAACAAGATACAACCTCTAGTTTATACACGCCAAATTTCAGAAACAGTTTTTCTTAGATATTGACTTTGGTTATTGATTCCCTGTAAAAATCAAGCTTATTCTTGTATCTACTTTCTAAAATTCTCACAGCTCCATATAGAAAACTTCACTCAGCCTTACTTGTGCTTCTCAGAGCTTTTAAATTAACATAAGTAGCTTTTATATTTCAGCGGCAGACGCTGTACAAAAAACTAAATACTGATGATTACAATTAGGGGGATAGGTTAATTGATTAATCCAAATTGCCTATAGGTGTGAATGCGGGAGTGAATGTGAGCGCGAATGGTTGTCTGTCTCTGTGTGTTAGCCCTGTGACAGACTGGCGACTTGTCCAGGGTGTACCCCACCTCTCGCCCTATGACAGCTGGCATAGGCTCCAGCGCCACCCGCAAACTTGAAAAGGAAAAGTGGAAGCAAATTGATGGATGGATTGATGGATACAATTAGAGCTGGCTTAGTTGATTCTGACTCTTGCTGCTACATAGGCCTATGTTGCTGAGACCTCTAAACTCACAGAGCACCTGTCTTGTGCTGTTCTGTATTTCACTCTGCAGGCATTTATTTATTATAGTATTGTATGTCATTTGCTTCTATTTTCTTTCTTGTAGTTTGTGCATTTTGTTCTGTCCTCTCTGTCCCTGTACCTTTTTCTGCAAAAATTGCAAATCTTTGAGTTTAAAACTGCATGCATTTCATCAACAGTGACTGGCCCTACCAACCTGCCCAGAGGTTATTATTGTTGTGTCATTTGGTTTGTAACATGCTCATCTTCGCTTTCCTCAACCCAACCAATCAAGGCAGACTGCCACACACACAGAGCCTGTTTTTTTACTCCCCACTGAAAACAGGTTCTTGCTCAAGGGTGGGTTGTTTTTTTTTTTTTTGAGCCTTAAGTGATTCTCAAAATTTTGGTTACTCAGCGCAAATATATTTTTAAAGGCTGCACAAGAGAAATGCTCACGTCAAGACATTTAGTGTAATATATCACTTCAGTTGGTTGTTTGTGTGTATTTGTCAGTTTTTCACTGAGTTAGCTTTTAAACTACTGTTAAGCTACCATTTCTTTTATTGTGAACTTAAAGAAAAATTAAATGTAGAGGATAACTAGAAACGAATGAAATTAAGACATTTCTAAGTTAAAGATTACTATATAAATTTTTTCCTTGACAAGGTCACGGAATTTATTTATTTTTTAACAAGGATGGCAGTTTGCACTTTGAGAAGAACCAAGGTTAAAATTTAATGTGCCTTGAGCCTTTGTACATTTGTATCTGTCATTACATAAATACACTTGAACTGAACACACGCCAAGCATCTTGTTATTCACCTTTCCATGATGCAAAAGAAAATGTCATGATTCACGTATTTGGTACCTTAACTGATCCAGGTGCCAAAGTCACCTTATTTACTGCACTGCAAGAATATTCAGTTTTGATGAAGCATTCTGAAGAGATTTGACAGCATCTGACATACCATGACAGATAGCTGCTCACTGAAACTCCAGTAGGCAACAACATTTTACGACAATAACTTCTTGCATCGACTCACCTGCTCCTCGGTTGGGACCTGTCCTGTGACCAGCAGCCAGAAAAGACCCTCGGGCAGTGGCTCCTCACCTCCTGGAGCTTTAGGCAGCAGCTTCTGACACTCTGGAATACTGTAGCCCCTGAAGCGGATGCCCTGATTATCAAAGTAGAGATGAGAGGGGAGAGAAGATGTTGAAGTAAATGTTATTTGTGATAATTAGCTACATATTCCTGTTATCATCAAATGCACAATCAATTGAGTGCTGGCAAGCTGCTAATATAAGCTGCATCTCTACCAATGAATATTGATGATTCAATGCCTCAGAGTGCCTCAGCTTTGGCCAGAAAGCAATCAACTCAAGTGCCTACAGGGAATGCTAATGCGCATGCAGCTAAGAGTAAAATAACAGAAAAAAAGCTTACCATAATAATACCTTGTGCTTTTTGTGTTTAGAGTCTGACTGATAACATGTTTGTTCAAAAACCTTAACTGATTTAAATTTAAGATATCATGTCATGCCAGTGCAGCTTTCTGGCTGCTGCCTTTTCTACATTACTTCCAAGAACTCTCCGCACAGAGCAGCAAGTGGTCACTGCTATGAGAACTTACACTATGCACTCTGCGCTTTTGTCATCGATGTTGAACGTGAGCAGAGAGCAACCATTAATCTCTAATATAGATTAACCTGAATTTCAAGCTATAATATACAATATACTGTTCACAGTAATGTTGGGCAATGATAAGAAAATTAAATATCGCGACAGAATATGGGTAAAACGCGCATGCGCAGTGCCTTTATTTTCATACACACATGGTGGAAAAAGCGTGGCGGCGACAGAGAATGAGAAGGGCGAAAGCAGATCGTTGAATGAAACAGATGAACCAGAATTGGTTTATAAAAATGGTTCAACTTCAGTGATGTGGAACTGGTTTGATTTTTGTCCGTCAGATAGCCACCAAAGCAAAGTGTTTTGTAGAACATGTAAGCGGGCCGTCCTTATTACTGTATTTTTCAGACTATACGGTGCTCTTAAAAGCCTTTAATTTCCTCAAAAATTGACAATGCACCTTACAATCCAGTGTGCCTTTGGTATGAATTCTGGTTGTGCGTACTGACCTCAAACCAATTTTATGCGGTACACAGCGCTCAGAAAACTGTCAAAAAAATGTTGAAGCTTACCAGTCGTACTAAAAAGCCGCACCGCTTGATGGATTGTCGGAACATTAAGAGTACCGTAGTCAGGAGCCTCGTGGAGTAATACGTACAGTGCTTCAACATAATTTTACCGTATTGTGTGTGTGGCACTTATGCGTATGAAGCGGATTTTAAACTCAAGGCTATCTGACTGTTTTGTTTCGCTTAATCTGCCTTATAATCAATCTTGTGCACCTTATGGTCTGAAAAGTACGCATTTGACTTATTTATTTGGCACACTGCAGTTTCATGTTGCAAAGCACCTCTTTTAACTTTTGTGGATATTATGCATGGTTATGCTGAGGATACGTTGGCCCATTTCCACTGGAAATGCCTTTTGGTTAAACTGTCAGCAAGGAATTTGCGTTTGCACTGTTAAATTTGTACATGGCTTTAATGCACATAAAAAACAGCTGCTTTTTTAAGTGAAAATAAAGTTATGCAGGGTTTTGAGGTATGGAGTTGTAAAATATTTTGTCTTGCATCAGTTATAACGTCAGTTGTATGGTTATCGCAAATTTTCAAATATATAACGGGCTAAATATTTTTGGCCATATTGACCTGCACTACTTTGCAGTACTGACTCGTTCTGTTTCTAAACAACCTCAAACCTAGTGTGGCACCTCTGTCTTGCAAACCCCCCCCTTCTTTTTTTTTAAAATACAAATGTACCAACAAACGCAGGCACTAATAGATCTGCAATAATATATCAGTGTATTCTCTGTAGCTCTGATACTGACCTCCTCAGGATCCAACACAGAGGTTTCATACACCAGACCCTTCATTCCCCTCATACCCCCATAGACCTATGGATGAAAACAAAAACATGGAATGACATTCAGAAAATTGTCTTGCCAATAATATATATAAACAGCCGTGTGTGTTTGTAGTAACAAAGTTACGCTATACTGGACTTTAAAACATTTTATCTACTGATTATTTTTATCAGTAGACCATTTCAGAAGCTCACCTCTTTGCTTTTGCTATCAGTGTCCACCAAATGTCTTTATAAAGGCAGGAAGAAACATCCTAAATACTATTCAGGTTTGTAATTCTGCACACAGGATAATAAGTTAATAGACACTGAATGCATTATTGCCGTGACACATGAAGCTCAACTTAAATCTACAATGCAACAAGTTAGATGCAGTGTTTGATAGATGGAAGAGGATAGATTTGTTGCAGTGGTGTGTGTGTGTGTGTGTGTGTGTGTGTGTGTGTGTGTGTGTGTGCGTGCGTGTGAGAGAGAAAGTGCAAGTGCCAGCTCAAATATCCCTGTTGGCAGGAAGCAGCACAATTTGTGACCTTTGAGGGAGATGACCGAACAGTGATACCTGGCACAGTAAACAAGACCAGGCAGGCCTACATGGATTATGTGCAGCTAACATGCCACAGCTAATCTGCATCAAGGTAAAGCCCTCCCTGAATTAATATAATCGATCTGAGGAATCCAGCTCAGTGACTCGCTTGTGTGAGGGTCTTATTTTATTCAGCTCACTAAACGTGTGCAAAAATCTCCGCCACTTACCATGTCTACAGTAATCTGCCCTATGTTGGTTTTCCCATACTGTTGTTTGAAGTTCTTGATCCTGGTCTGTTCTTTAGGAATGAGGTCTGAGAGGACATCCTTCAGATTCTGTAAAAGACGATGTTTACTCTTTAATGCCCTTGAATAAACATTCAGCCTTAAAATAGACTACATTCCCTTGTGACCTGTGGTTAAACAAACTTTATGCAAACATTTCAGGAAAAAAAATGATTTATTGCTCCACAAATGTCAATATCTTCACAGAGACCACAGAGTAAGAACCAGTGTCTCTTCCAAAGGTTGTTAACACAAACAGTAAAACTACACAACAGCTATATAAAACAAGCAGAAAACAGTGGAGTAAATTAAATGCACTTACTGTTGTTGATGCGCTGGCATTTCTGGCAGCCACAAATAGGAAAGAGGCATTCTGCAGAACATATTAGGAAATACAATTTGGATTGTTAGTACAACAAAACAACATTATAGTAATAACAGAATGTCTAGACTACCTACTGCTTGTATTTAAAATGAAACAACCTTGGAGGACCTTAAAAGCTACAAAACATTTCTAAGGATAATACTGCAATCAGTCTGTGAGTGAAATGGCTCCAACTCTTTCTCTGTAGTAAGCAATATACATGTTAAACGAATCACCGTGTTCTTACCAAGTGTACAGAAACTTTTACACAGGAAAAAAAAAACATTTTCTATAATAATTTTTTTCTCTTTCCCACAGTAACAACTGTTCTTATTGTGGTCCAGAAAAAAACATTACACTACAAGCAAACAGTATTATATTTATATAATACCGTATGCTTGTTTTGTCCACAGCACTAGCATGGCTGTCACTCAGGAGGTAGCGCTACTAATTGGAAGGTCAGTGGTTCGGTTAGAGGCTCCTCCAAATGTTAATGTATCCTTGTGCAAGACTGGTGCTACACCAATATTACACTGATTGTTACAAGCACAAGCCCATTTCCATTCCTGCTCTTCATCAAACAATTTCTGAACACTAACCATTACATGGTACCAAATACATATCGGCTACTGATGTTGGTAAATGCCATCTTATTTTTTTAATATGACGATAACAGTGTAGAGCACCATATTTTCAGTAACAATGTTTGTTTTCTGTACTGGTGCATGCCTAATACATATAATTACAGGTTCTTTCTAGCATTTTACCTATTAAAGTGTACCTTGTAGCATAACACATAGCTTTCACTAAACTAAGCAGTTATTCAGAGTAGTTTCTCCATTTTCATCCTCATCGTTTTATAACTGCCACTCAAACTTGCCCAAAATTTAGAGTTAAAAAAACAACAACACTTATAACTGGGTAGTTCACAGTACATGGCCTGCAACAAAGGCCACTAGTGACAGCCATTTCAGGGCATTCTGCACCTGAAGGTTTCAGGTGCATTCAAAGTCTGACAACCTGGCCAAAAAAAAAAAAAAATCGGATCACAAACTGGGGCTTTGTGTTATCTGCCAATACTGTGGAGATGTTCCAAGTCACAAATATTACCCCACCTCTTTCAAACAGCACAGTGTGCACTTTTTCTAAAAACCTCACACCACAATCTCATTATAATAAACAAATTATTCACGCTCGTGTGTCATTTCTAGTTTGTTTTTTTCACAATGTTAATGCTGGTGTAAAACAATCAGACTGGTCCTGTAAAGCCAGGAAAAGTACATCTAGTCTTATTCTTTCAGATCTAACTGTTGGTAAAATGTAAACCAGCCATTACATGTATCCAAGGGGCAAATCCAGAGTGAAGCAACCTAATTACTCACAAACTAGGAAAAGATGCCTCCTTCCTTTCATGTCAAGGCATTAATTTAAAAAAAAAAGTTTTTATGAAAGTACTCTTAATGGAAACTCATTGATAGTATTGAGAAGTTCAGCTGGCTATCTTGCTCACTAGTGAAATGCGACTCCTGTGTGTTCATTTAAACATATCAGTAGATTATCAATGGGCAGGAGACAGTTACTCCTTATAACCACAACCGTTTTGAATAATCAGGACCATCAAGGCTCAGCGAAACAAAAAGGTAGGGTGCGTCACTACACACACAGTTTACCCAGCTGAGCATCGGGGAGATTATGTAACAGCTCAGTGTCTTAAATATAGAGCACCAGTTAAACTCACTCACTCCCAACTGTCCATCAGCCAGGGTTAAAGAGCAACTATGGCAAGTACTCCACACAAAAAGGCAACCCCTACGGAGGCTGTGTTTAGATGAAATACATGATACTTGAGTGATTAGCAACAAAGCCACCCTCTCTATGGACAAACAAATCAAAACAGACATCTTGGTATAAGGAATACACATTTTAATGACATTTAAATCTAGAGGTACTTAAAACAATCCCCTTTTTCAAAAGATGAAATGATGTGAAGCAAGAAAAAAATAAATCATGAGACTCTCCTTTATAAGACTTCATTGTGTTACTAAAAATCACATGACTTTCATAGTTCAGACACATACGTTCTTATGCAACTACAGCTTACTAATAAATCTCCAGAGCAAAGATTACAAATGATAAGAGAGAAAGGTAACTGTGACATAGGTGAGGTCCCCACATATGATAGAGATTTCAAAGAAAGAGAGACACTACTTAGTCGCCATGACTGAAAAATTATCTCTATTATTTCAGTAGTAGGAGACTTGACTTGATATGGCAACCAAGTAGTTCATACTGAGAGGTCACTGGAGTAAAGCAGTAGACTAAGGTCACTGGAAGGGTACTTTAAGATTGACAGGCTGGCCAAAGCATATTTTAAATGATTTAATTAAAACAAAGTCATTTATCTGTTCAAATAATCACATTTTTTTCAATGGACATTACAGCAATATGCTCTTCCAAATGCAACTGGATATGTTGGATATTTATAAAAACATAAGATATTAAATGTGCCCTGCCCATTTCATAAACCATAAATCTTACTTCTGTCTCCATGTCAAGATAAAGCCACATTTAACTGGTTAATATCCAACCTCACAGACAAAACCCAGACTGCTGCTGATGGGATTATATCATCAATCATGCAATTTTACCATTAGAAACAGAACACCACAGGGGATCTCTAGTTGTCAATGTAATTATTTTAATGAATACCTAATTGTCCTAGCTCAGAGTATGACTATGCTTCATCTACCTTTAACATTTTCCAAGCAGCCAAATCTGAGTTTTAAAGGCAGAAAATAAAAATGGCTATATGCCCTTACAAAACACTTTCACTTAAGGGAAAATAAAACTGTTTATAATTAAAGAACCCTGACTTCCTCCACTGTAGTCAACCTTCATGCCTGTCCTTGACCATGGACATCTTCAAGATTGTGGGGTGTACCTATAAATACTTCTGCAGTTAAACCACGTCTAATATACAACATTTTATACTCATCACTGCTCTTTTTGAAAAGGTTGAATGAACTTCCTTCCCGTCATGAATTAAAAGCTATCTTATGGTATTCATTTGTAAAGCTTTCAAACCATCCCATAACTATTATATTATTAACCACACAACATAATAAATACTTCACCTCTTAACCCCAGATGTTCCAAAGGTATGCACCCTTCTACCTTGTAAGTAGTATGATCTCTACCTTTAGATATCATAAAGTTTTATTATATGATTTTTGCAGCTTTTTTCCGCTGTAATTGTCTGCTGACTGCCTCTTCATAGCTCTTATTTTAAGAGGTCTTTTCAGTGGACCTAACCTGATTACATAAAAATTGATTTATGAAAAATGATTTATACCGGCTATTCAGCTGTATTTTAAACATAAGCATTATATGGTTGGTTAAAATCTTAATATGAAAATCAACTGCGATGGTGAATAAACACAGAGTTTAACGTGAATTTAAAAGAAAGTACAATTTAATGTTATTACGCTATACTACAAATAGTAGAAACTCGTAGCGTAAAGTTAAGAGTCTGCTCTGTGCTGGTTGGACAAACATACCACAGTTATGACACTACAAGGCCAACATGAGTGCAATGATTCATGCGCTACCGTTAGCTAACAAGATACGAGCTGTCAAACAGAACACGGCTTCTGTCTCTGAATAATATCTACGAAAAACAGGGTCCATACATTACTATGATTAAAGTTCTTGTCAGTGTTTAAGCAAATTGCAAAAAACTCGGCCAATTGCATTTCACAATGTGGTTGACAGGGCTAAGCTAGCCTGTTAGCTACCAAACCCGACGTTAGCTTAAAGGAAACGTCCACAGATTTAACCAAGAAAGCGGCATCGAGGCTCATTCTGTTTCTCTTACCTTTGAATTAAGTAGTTTGGGCGCTAGCCTGGTGACAGTGAGGAACGACATTGTGTCTGTCTAAAAGTCTTATTTCCAGTTATTCTTTACAACTAAGACAGCCGCTGCCAGTGCACCGCGGACCTGGTTGAAGGTGCCCCTCCAGAAAGCAGAAGGTTGAAGAGGGATTCAGGCCCGCATTTACAAACAGCGTTGATTGGACAATGGGCTGGATCGGCGCACCTACGTAAAGGCATCTGATTGGTTTACATACCGTTGAGGTTATTTTCATTGGATAGAGATTCTCCTTCAACCTGTGACGAGGGCTGAATATCAGGCTCTGTTCACAAACACTGACATTATAAAACCGCGCAATTATTTAGCTTAATCTGACAAATCGAACAAATTGAAGGATTTTTCTTCTAAAATGATCTTTATCCTTCCTATTGTTCAGATGCAGTTAAAGAGCTTTTTTGTGAGGCTACAGTAACATATACTTATGTTTGCCATGCACTCATACACCTGGACAAAAAAGACTCATATGTTCGAATGCTGTTCATAGATTTCAGTTCAGCATTCAACACTATAATCCCCCAACAGCTCACTCAAAAACTGGTCCAGCTGGGGCTCAACACCTCACTGTGCAACTGGCTGTTGGATTTCCTCAACGGAAGACCTCAAGCAGTACGGGTCGGCAGTAATACATCCAGCACCATCATTTTAAACACGGGGGCCCCGCAGGGATGTGTGCTGAGCCCCCTCCTCTTCACTCTGCTGACCCATGACTGCACTCCATCATATAGCTCCAACCTCTTCATCAAGTTTGCGGACGACACAACGGTGGTGGGTCTCATTAGCAACAGGGATGAGACCGACTACAGAAGTGAGGTGAGACGCCTGGCCACGTGGTATGTTGACAACAATCTCTCTCTGAATGTGGAGAAGACGAAGGAGATTGTTGTGGACTTCAGGAGAATGCACACCCAACATGCTCCTCTGACCATTGACGGAGCGTCTGTGGACAGAGTGAGCAGCACCAAGTTCTTGGGTGTGCACATCACAGAGGATCTCTCCTGGACGTACAACACCACAGCACTGGCCAAGAAATCACAGCAGCGTCTCTTCTTTCTCCGCAAACTAAGAAGAGCAGGAGCACCAGCCCCCATCATGTACACTTTCTACAGAGGCACCATCGAGAGCATCCTGTCGAGCTGCATCACTGTGTGGTTTGGAGCCTGCAATGCGTCCTGTCATAGAACCCTCCAACGCATAGTGAGAGCTGCAGAGAGGATCATTGGTGTCTCTCTCCCCTCCCTCCAGGACATTTACAGCACCCGACTCACTAAAAAAGCCCTTTGCATAGCGGCTGATCCCACACACCCAATGCAAAGCTTCTTCAAGCTGCTGCCGTCAGGGAGGAGACTGCGGAGTCTCCAGGCCAGGACCAGCAGACTGAAGGACAGCTTCATCCATCAGGCTGTCAGGAAGCTTAACTCCCTCCCGATTCTGCCCCCTCTCCCCTCTTCTCCTCCATGGTCTCACTGAACTCTGTCACACACACACACACACACACACACACACACACACACACACACACACACACACACACACACACACACACACACACACACACACACACACACACTCTGACTCACTCACTGGCCTGCACCAGTTACCAGTCACTTTGTGGAGCATTGGACTGCCACCACCTCATAAGACTTTGTTGTTATACTATCTCTTACTGTACATTACTAAATCTCCATTTGCACTATTTGCCTATTTGCACTACTCTGCCTGGTTTACACTCAATGTCATTTACCCTTACCTGAATACTGTATATTGTATATTGTATAGCTTTCTTGTTAATTTGTATTGTATTTATTTAAATTTTTACTTTTTAATTATTTTATTTGCATTTTTTAATCACTCTCTTATATTTAAATGTTCATTGCTATTTCATCTAGGGTTTGAGAGTAACGAAATTTCTATTCTCTGTATGTCCTGTACATGTGGCAGAATTGACAAATAAAGTTGACTTTGACTTTGACTTTTTGACTTTAACATTTAAGTCTTCACAATGTTAATAAGTGGTATTCAGATAAAAGGACAACAGCAACATAGTGTGATTTTTCTCATTTGACTGCCTCCTTTAAAGGTTCCCACATCTACCTATAGCTACCCCAACCCTAGCATTGTGCTATGTCCTCCTTTTACCCATGAGTCTCCTCTGTGGTATTCTTCATTTCCTCCTTCCTGGGAGCTCCATCTTCAACATCCTTTATCCACTGTACCCAGCATTCCTCACTACAGGTGTATAAAAAATAATCTCAACCTTGCCTCTCAAATTTGTCTCCGAACTATTTTACCTGAGCTGTCCTGTTTACTCTTGCTGCTATTCTTCTGTCACAAATCATCCCGACACTCATCTCCAACTGCTCCATCCTGCCTGCACTTCTCTTCACCCATCTCATGCACAGTCTGTTGTTCTGGGTGGTTGACCCAAGTTATTTAAACTCATCTAGCTTCACTTCCTGCTCTTTGCATCTTTAAATTTCAATCTGTTACCCTCCCATTCATGCACACCTATACTGTCATGTTTATACTGGCTTTCATTCTTCTTCTCTTCAGGGCATACCTCCACCTCTCCAGGCTCTCTTCCACCTGCTCACTACTCTCAAGACAGATCACAGTGTCGTCTTTGAACATCATAATTCAAACACCCTTCCTGCTTCCATCCTTCCCACTTCATCCTTCCTGACCTCATCTGTCAACCTATCCAACACCACTGCAAACAAAAAGCCAATCCTTGAAGTAATCCCACCCCACCCCACCTTAAACTATCTATCACTCCTGCTACATACCTCACCACTGTCTCGCTGTCTTCATGTGTTCTTCACCACCCTCAAATGCTTCTTTCCCACTATTGACTTCCAGATGCAGTACCATAGTCCCTGTCTGTCATATACTTACTCCAGATTCACAAAAGCACTCCTTCTGACCTCCTCTATTCTTCTCTAGCAACAATCTGAGATCAACCATGTCATCTGTACTGTTCTTTCTCTGCATGAAGCCATACTGCTGCTCACTAATCGTCACCTCTCTTCTAAATCTAGCCTTCTCATGTCTTCATGGTGTAGCTCATCAGCTTTATCCCTCTGCAGTTAATACTTTACAATACACTACACTACCCATGTTCTTTAAACTCTATAACAGTAGCTATTCTCATTTCCTCCAGGATCCTCTCACTCCCTAACATTAGAAATACTCCACATGATACTAAACAATCTGGTTAAAAGGTCCACTGCTCTCTCCTAGTCTTCTTCCATACCCCCAAAAGGGTGTAATCTGGAACAACCTGCTTTCCACTCTTCATCCCCTTTATTGCTGCCCTTACTTCCTCATTACTAGCAAAGAAAGAAAAATGTATTTTCACTGTAAAATGGGAAACTTTATTTTCAAGGATTTATGGGGAAAGGAATAGCTGGTTGTCTACAATCAATGGCATTCTTTTCATACCAACTGCATGCATGGTTGACAGACTGATGGTCAGGCCCAGCATCTGTGGACTGTGACATAATGGCTCAACAGTTTGTTTCAAGGAATAATTTAACTGTGCAATACACAAGAAATGGTTAAAATGTATCAAAACAGAAATGTACTGCACTTCCAAATACAGTACACAGGCCTACAGTTGTTTTCATTCTTAAACTGGAGCATTTAGTATAAATACGCTCAGCCTCAAAGTCATTCATAATCACAAAATGCAAACAAAACTAGTGGATAAAGTCCACAAAATGTATTTGGCACACTAAAAATGATCCTTATCTTAGTTTATTTAAGCCGGGAACACACTACATAAAAAAAGAACTTGAAATAACTGATTTTACAGTGAAACCTCAAATACTGTGCAGAGTATGCATAGCTCAGTGACCAGTGGTGACAGCTTGTGTTGTAACTTAACTTTTGTGATGCAGACATCTTGCATCACAGCTGTCCCAAATATTTGGTTTTGTAAGACTCGACTCGTTCAGATGGGGTGATTTTAAGCCTTTTAACGGCATTTTATGCAAATCACTAAACATGCAAGGCTGATTCATCTCTTACACTGAGTTTCCTTTAAAGTGCGTCGTGTATTCCCGGCTGTTGGCAGATTTTGCCTTTGCAGGCAAGATTTAAAATCAGCAAAACACCCAAAATGCAATGTAAACTAATCCACATCATGCAGCCATTACGACATGCATGTTTTAAAATCTTTGTAAACTCTCAGCAGAATCATTAGCTGTCTAGTAGTCCACATCTTCTAAAGTGAATTTTGTAAACAAATAGGGCCTCAAACATACATTAAAACAGCAGGAACTGTGCAACACATTATACAGTACATCAATGTTTCCAGAAGTTATAAGAGGTGATCTGATGCGGTTGGTCCCCACTCCTGTGCTCTTGCGCCTGATATCCGACTCAAGGTAATGCATTAGATGGCATACAATCCTTAGAGTGTCCCTTCAGAAGAAAGAAAGGGGAACGCTGGGCTCAGTTATCTTCCTCCTCTTCATCCTCTATGGAATCTAGGAGGGGCCTGTGCTTCAAGCAGGTCTGGAGGTAGTTCACCACTGTCCGCTGGAAGTGTTTGATGCTGCGGGGCTCTCTCAGGATGTGGCCTTCATCTGGGTACAGCTGCAGAGAGTAGTTGGCCTCCACCTTTACCAGACGGCTCAGGAGCTCAGCGCTGTGCTGGAAGTGTACTCTTGCTTTGGATGAATACACACAAACCCACAAATAATGTAAGGAAAATTTACCCCTCAAAAATATAGCTGTCACATTTTTCATAAAATGAACATGATCTCACCGTCTGCAGTTCCATGCAGAATGAGGAAGTTCTCATCTTTCAGCTTGTTAACCTCCTCCAGCATGGAGGCAGTCTGAAAAGATTGCAAAAGGGGATGAGATATTGGGTACACCTAAGCGAAATAATAGCAGTCTATCACACTGGCTCCGCAGTAAATCCCTCCTTGACAAAAAAAAGTTTCAATGTTTAGTATTGGTTTAACTCTCTACCCCTTGAAAGTAGACTAGAAGTAACCCTTAAATGACCTAAGCTCTTTTCTGAACCGAACAATCAGTTTCTGGGTTTCTGTCATATTTCAGGGTTGCTTACATAGCAAAATTACTGTGTCTATATGAGAAGTAAGTGAGGGTGGTCTTGACGGCTATCTTTGAAAAAAACAAACAGTAAAAACTAATCTAATGGTCATCAAATCATGTATTTATTGATACATATCATATACTGAAATGTCAAAACTCATAATTAAGGTTACTGGTGAGGTCGTTAAATGTCGTCTTAATAGGGTAAAAAGTTAAAGGGTGGTTATTCAAGTTTGAAATCTTACATGAGGCTGTGGTTTTTTGTTCAGGACAATTCTATCATCAATGTATTTATAATATTTCGCACCATTCATAAATCAGTGAGGGAACACAGTACAATTCAACAGCTCTGCAAACTAAAGTCTCAAAAATGACCATAAATTGTTATTAACAACTTGGTAAAATGGTTTAGTTATTAGTGATTAACTTGCAATCAACTTCAAGTTATCTCTTAACCCATCAAAACACACTGAGACTCCTGAATGTCTCAGTTCTAGACTAACTTTAGAGTCTCACCAAGTAAGCATGTTCCTCCTTTGCAGGAAGTCCTAGGTACCTCTCCGAGAATGCAGCACCTTCAAACAGTAGAAAATTTTTTCTCTGATAAATTAACAGCCTCTGAGCTGTGACACAATTTTCGTAGCCCGGTTACATGAATAGTTAATGACAAGATCTCTGCTCACTGTAAAGCCTGAAGTCAGTTATTGGTGCCACAGCAGCTGAGCACTGGAAGAGCTTATCTGTTGCTGCCAACATCTTGAGAGTTAAATAACCACCAAATGCCTGTATTGAGAAAATGAAACGTGTTAACATCAATTATATCTGCGATGAGTTTCATCCAAAGGAAATAAATGTCTAAAATGAAAAGTGCCATAACCTTTCCATAGAGGGCCATCCGGCGATCGTCTATATAAGGCAGCTGCATTAACAACCTGCGGAAACAACGTAAAAGACCTTTAGTTTTTCAACTACCAAGATTTGTTTTTATATTTAATCTATAAATGCTTCTGTTTTAGCATAATTGGACTGACTCTATAACTGCCAGATAATCTTTGACTCTCATTGAGCCAAGTTTGCGCGGATCCACAGCAGTGGTCTTCTGTCCACGGCCAACCCCGCTCCTGCCATCCACCCGGGCCAAGGCCACATTGTGCATGCTGGAGAAGACCTGAGGCCAGTCGAGGGCAAACTCCTCCGTTACAGACTGACTGCCAGGAATGCCATCTCTGAACAACAAGAGGAATAAGATCAGCAAGTGTGGCGAAATCTGTTAGTCTCGGACGAGCGATCAAAAGATTAGGGGTCACAGGTTGCAAAACAAATGGCAGCTGACATTTATCAAGCTTGTTTAATGATACTTACACAATGATGAGGAGAGGGTGCAGGTTGGCCTCATACCCCTGAGGCAGAGATAGCTTCAGGTGCAGATCTACAGAAAGGAAACGGGGCTTGAAGAAACACATTTGTCTGCATTTATTTTTTTAGTTACTAATTACATCCCAACCGAAGGACATTTTTACTATCACTCACAAACAATTAAAACGAATTACTGCTTTGGTCAATACTTAACTACAGTTGTCCCTTCCAGGCTGAGATTCTTGTTCTGCCAGTGCTCCATTGTTTCTAATGATATTAACTGATTGCTTAAGTATACTTCTTCAAACAGAGTTTAACAAATAAGTGCAGCGGTGTCTTTGCGGTACCATGGTTATCTGCTGAGAGTGTCCTGAACAGAGTCTCAGGGAGTCGTTTGTCCTCCAGAGCTTTAGACAGACGGCTGTTATCTTCCAAGACGACATACCCTGTGGAGATTAAAAGACAAACAAACCCCCCCCCCAATACTGTCTTAATGTTTTTCCCCCATCAAGACAGCCGCAGCATGCCACCTGGTTCCATATCATCTTCACATAAATGGCTCTAACTGAGAGCCACAAGCAGAGGGCAGTGTTCACAAGCATGACAGTAATGGATTTACACTTAGGCTCTGCTTGAATGTATTGCTCTCTGTAGGCTGTCTGGGGAAACTGCAGACAGCCGGTGTGTATGTGTATATGTGTGTATTACTTTACCATTACTGAGACAAGAAGATCTAACACTCACTGGAGGGTTCCTTTGTACTGTGAACCGTCACTTTAGGGATTCCCGGGCCTGTGGATTTTTCAAATTGACATTATAAAACCAACTGTCTGAGCGATGCAAGCCTGTATGTGTATAAATATGCACGTGCGTGGGTGATTTACCCAAACAGTAGAGTGTAAAGTGGGTTTGATTGGGGCTGAAAACGGCTTTATAGAAACGGCATCCATCTATGAGGTTACAGGTAATGCACTGGCGCTGAAACACTCCATCTAAGTCCACGCTTTGAAAAAAAGAGAAGAGATTATTGATCACACTTCAAAAGAACAGGAAAGTCTAAAGCAGTTTGATTTGCTCCAGGAGTGGGACAAATGACTGGGGCAATATAAAGGAAAATGTCAATGTCAAGAGACAGACTGTTCACAGAGTTGACTTTTCAGAAACAAATGGGGTTCAATAAGGTTAGACGTAAAAGTCGTTATACAGATTGCTCTGTTAGGCAGTGTTGAGTCTCTAAATGTCTCTCCACCACAGTGCTTACAAATTTCATACAGTATTAATCATAGACAAAGTTTAAGCAAGCCATCTTCCCTTCTCTATAATGGTGAAGCATTTCCCCAAGCCCGAAGGTATGTAAGCTCATAAAAAAGATATGAAAGCTAGGAGGCTGATGAGGGAACAGACAAGTGGTTTACCATAGGTGAGATCATCTGTCTTAAATGACTCTGGCCCAAGCAGCTGGTGTGGCTCATATACAGCTGATGCAAAAATGTGCAGCTACTCTTTCTTAGCTTTATTTGATAATTTTATAGAAACATTAATGACCCCCACATGATATCCTGCTAACATTCCCACTAAACATCACACCACTTTCTTTGGTTTTAAGTAAAGTATCTTGACAGCTATTGCCCGGATTGTGATAAAGTTGGCTTAGACATTTATGTTGCATTTGAGATAAATTAAAATTACTTTGGTCATCCTCTAATTTCTCATTTAGCAACATCCTGAGGCAAAAATAAAAAATTAAGTCTGTCACGGTTTATGGCCAAGTTCCCAGAGCATTAATGACATTTCCATCAGCCTCAGCTGCACTTTGTGTTATCTTCTAATTAGCAAATGTTAGCAAATAAGAACAGCCTCACAGAGCTGCTAACAGAGCAGCAGACTATAGGTCTAATTATATGTTAGAACAAGTAATGTTAATAAGCTAAATATCTAATTACCCTGACTACTGTCACAATGTTGCACAAAATCTGCATCAGGTCAGTGTCTATGACAAGCAATTTTAACACTTAAGTGACCTTTTTGTAGTTTCATTTTATGTATCAATAACTGCATTTCTCCTAATGCAACGTTTAATCTTGAAGGTTCCACAATAACATGACTTGCTATAGCAATATAAAGTACTGTAAAGTAACTTTTATATTTTTGGGTGTATTTTCGACATCCTGAATTAACATTCTGTACCTAGACATAGAAAAACAGGTCTTTGGTCAAGAGTCAGGTACTTATTTTTAAGCACTTTGAAAAACAACAGAAGTTGACCAATATGCCCTCCAGCTGAAAGAGCAACAGTAATGAATAATAAGAAAAAAGTAAAACAAAGGTCTGATGGGAGTTAAAAGATCAGAGAGGTTAGGAGGTGCTAATTCATACAGTGATTTTACAAACAGGCAATAAAATCTTTACATCAATACTAAGATCACCTGTGAGGAAATGCAGAGAGGTGAATATAGATAATACGTCTTAATTAAATATGCATTTTTTAGGTGACTGCAAAGACTAGCTGCCACGTACATAAAGAATTATACAGCCAGTGTGAAATGAATGAGGGAACCACCTTCTTAAAGTCAGAGAAGGAAATGAAGCTAAGAAAATGATTCTGACAACTGATAAGTTTATTTTCATTAAATGAAAATATTTTTTTTTTGCAAAGGATTAATGGTAGCCAAGGTCACCACAAGGCATGAGACAACAAACAATGTTAAAAGCAGGTTATTCAAAACAGCCAGAAGTGAGGCTGCGAAATTTTAGTTGGTTTTGGAGTACATCTCTAATTAGTAGTTGAGCTGAGAACTACTCTTTGTGTTTTTGGAGTGGTTTTTAATCTTTCATTCATCTTTCAATGGTTTCAAACATCACTTTAAACAGAGGCTCCGTATCAAGGTCTGCCTACCCTTTGGGTCCCTGGGCCTTTACCCCCATTCAAACCATTATATATCATAATCCATTACAAACCATAATTACAATTTCAGATCAAACATTACCTGTAAAGGTGTCTGCTCTGTCTGGATTCCTCTGTGCTCAGGAAATAGCTGAGGAGGACAAAAACAAATCATAGTTATAGCACGTTACTCACAGTATAGTCCTAGCACTGCAGATAACATCTGAGAGCCCCTGCTTCATCCTAATTATTCCAGATATCAATAATTCATGACAAAAATCTATTTACAGCTATTTACATACTCCAGCATGTAATAAAAAATCAGCCATATTTATTTTCTAAGGCAGAATTAGAAATGATGATTTTTCTCACAGTACAGTATTTCTCATGCTTACCATCCACTCCTGTATAAATGTAATCATAGGATTGTACACTTGTGTCAAATGTAAGTAGAACACTGTAAGTCAGAACTACTTGTCTTCAGGCACAAAGCAGCTACCTGGGGGCTTTGAGACTGAAAATAACTGCCTTTCTTTGCTTGTCTGCCATGCTCACACCTCAGTCAATTAGCTCATGTGGGGTTTCTGGCCCCAGCAGGATAAAGACAGATTTAAGCCATAATCTGCTCTGGTCCAGTCTAAGTAAACCTTTACGCTCTTCAGATTCGATGCAATGCCTTCCAAAGTCAGAGTTAAAGCTGTTTCCTTTGGGGTATTTAACCGAGATCAATCCTACATGTTAAAATGGCATTTTAGTTATTTTTAATTACAATCACGTGTGTTTAGCCTGATAAAAGAGCCTGCTCCCCAGAGGTTGACACATCTAGAACTTATTCTCAGCTCACAGAGCATAATTATGGCCAGTGTTCGACTCTACTATACCCGCTGTCACTTGTGTGTTCATGGTAAGAAACAGAGCACTGATAAAGCCGTATTCGCCCCAGCACCACACACTGTGGCTCACACATACATTTTTCCAGCCTTCTCGTCTAGGGCGCAGAGCACGGTGACGTCCCAGCTCCCTGATGTCAAGAAGCGAGGAGGGACAGAGGGGATGGCAAGCTGCGTTAGACAGAGACACAGAGATGAAGAAGTAGACACCTTCGCTGACTAAAAATAGGCAGAAGGATACAGCAAGAATGCGCCAGAAGACGACAACAAACACGAAGAAAGGGTCATGAAGTTCAATCGAAGAAACTGACACAGAGGGAGGTGCAGGCAGAGTACTTATAATTATTACGTTTTTTTGGGGAACTAAAGTTAAAGAGATATAGGAGAGAAACCTCAGAATATGAGCCCAAAAACTACAAAGGTGTTAACTTTGAAAAGATAATTTTCTCCTGCATAGTTTATGTTTCTTATAAAGCATCATTAAACATGTTTAATTACCCTGCTCAAGATGAATGAGCTGTAAAATGGAAATAAACTGCAAAGATAAAAACAGCGAAGGACCAAGAAAATATTAATCTGCAAAATCACTCCGGGGATAAAGACTCAATTGTTTGTATAATTAGGGGGGAAATAAATGCAATCAAATAGCTTTGCCTGTGAAAGAAATGGAGGAGACGGTGAGAAAAACACACTTTAGCTTCTATGCTGAAGAGATTAGCAATCACAGTGCGTTTATGTGACCTCCCCCAAATGTTAACAACAGCTTATTTTAAAAACCTCCCAAAACTGACCTGGGCTGCAAGACCAGCAATGTGGCGAAACTCTCCACGAGCACCTTGTTTTGCTGGCAGGATGGTATAGAAAACAGAGCCGTCTGCTGAAAACAGTGGCACATCCTGCCAAGGAAAGGACACAGTCAAAAGAGAGACAGAAGAAGAGGAGTGAACAGATTTCATAGGACAAAAGAACAACATACCTGTCGCTGGTTTTGCATTATGTCCATGGCCATCTTGTGTTTCTGTGAATTTTAATTTCAGATAAGGTAGAAAAACATTAGTTATATGAGTTATAAAGTGCTTTATACCAATAAAAGTGAACTAAAGCAAATGAAAATAGCGTAAAAATAGAAATTGTTGTGGGTTAGGGTTCAGCTTTTATTCTTTAGACTTTTTAATTGAATAGAGTTACCCGAGGCTCTCAGTGTAGAGATAGATAATAGTAGAGGAGAGGGCAGTAAACACTGAACAAATATGGATTCCATTCTTTCAACTTTTCTCTAATGTTTACTGTTTTTTCTTCAGCCTTCAGGATTAGTCAATTCTGTTAATGTGTTTTTATTATTGGACTCCAGTACAGCGTGCTTTAGCGCAACCTCTGATAACACATCGTCTGACTGTCACACACAAGTCATTCTAGCTCCCTTTCCTCTTCCTTTAAGCCAGCTTTCTTTTGATTGCTTGCCCCTCACAAACACAGGGTCTGAACTGTATGGGCGGGGCTTTTGTGCTCACACAGAAAAAAAACTTCGAGAAACCAAGCATTTAGAGCACTCTAGTACGTCAGGATTTGGCTTCCAGGGCTATGCAAAAGTCTTGAGCCACCCCTCAATTCCTCATATTTTTCTGGGAAAATGGGAAATAGATGCAGCAATGTACTGAAACATGCAAACATAAATAGAAATACAGTATATATGTCAAAAACATAATTTGTTCTGGTATTGAATGGTGGATCAAAATCTGTACTTTTCTGTGTTCATAATTCATTTTCGATAAGATCTCCAACAACCCTGGCTGAAGGGCAGCCCAAAACCATGACGAGGCCTTCACTGTGTTTTATACCTGCAGACAGTCACTGTTTGATCTCTCACATGACCCCTTCTATACATACTGATGACAATACAAACCAAATATTTTGAATTTGTCTTCATCAGTCCACAACATGTTCTCACTCCCAAAGCTTAACATTTTACGCTAGGTGACAAATCGTCAATATATTACGCTTCTGGCCACCCAACACGTCCCTGGATTACGTGACTGGAAAAATGAGGAAACATGAGAACCGCTTGGAATGAATCTACACATTTACGTTTGTTTTACTTAAATGGCTTTGGGAAACACTAACATCGTTAAAGTGCTGTTTAAGGTTAGGGATAAGGTTATGGTAAGGGCTGGAATACATGGCTGGAACGTATATTACCGCGGAGTGTCATTCTACTGGATTACATCCATAACTCGGCGCGTAGCCTGAGAACACCTTTCACGTTCCTCAGGAACACCACGGGACGTGACAAATCGTCATTATATTACACCTTGGGAGCGAGTCCCATTTCTTCTATAACTATCAGACTGTAGTGATGATGATTTGAACCAAAATTTTCAAAATCGAATCCACTGGTTGTAACTTGACAAACCTCAGACTTTTTCCTCTTTTTCTGTTTCCTTTCCTTAAAAAAAAAAACTCTTGACAGCCACCCTTCCACTGAGACCATTTCTGATGAAGCTTCAGTGAACAGTAGATGGATGAACTGAAGGGCCAGATAGATCTCTTAAGTCCTGTGTCAGGAGTTTGCTGGATTTTTCCCCACAATTTCCTAAGTACATGACTTTCTGTTCATCTTCTGTAGATGGGAAATGAGAACAAATTGTGCTTCTCGGGACAGGCTGCTAGTAGGAAAGTCCCCAGAGATACAAGTAAATTTGTTTATTTGCTAAGTTGTCTGCTATGTGTAGACACAGCAGTGGTTCATCCCTTGAATTAGATGCCGCTTTTATGCTCGAATGATTCATCGTTCTGTGTTACTTGCCTTAACAAACAAACAGAGATTCTTCTGAAAACGGTCAGGTACAAGGATTGAACGGAAAATGAGGGAAAAAGCCGCCAATGTCCAAAGAAAAACTTTAAAAGACATTACTTTGAAAACCTGGAGAACTCTTGCTCAAGACCTCTTCAAAAAGTTACAAGCGAGTCTGGCGCCTTGGAAGCAAAATGAGGCCTCGCTTAACATTTTTTCACAGTACTGTATACATGACAAGAAGGAAATATTAAAATAGGTCCCCTTTAATATAATATTTTGGAATATTGAAGTGAGATCTGTGAGGATTTATAGAAGAGCAGCAGGACTAAAATACTGCAGTACATCACTGAAAATTCTTCTCATGCAGCAAATGACCTTAAATATTAATCCAGTCAGTGGAGATTTGGGAGCTTAAGGAAATCAATCTTAACTCCCAACACTGTGTAAATGAAGCAAAAAATTCTATTACAGCTGTATATTGCATCAGAAGGTGCTCAGATTACTAATGTGGAACAAGTGATGACCGCTCACCTCTGAGCATGCCCCTGTGGTAGCCTCGCAAACACAGAGCACAGATTGGTTCTGTGCACGATTCAGCCAACGAACTGCGAGCCGGGTGCTGCTGATCCAAGTCACCATGGATATGTAGTTGTCTCTGAAGAAAAAAAAAAAAGGATACATGAAGAAAGTATTAGAAAGTGGTGCAAAGAAACTGAAAGAAAAAGGAAAACAAGCAAGAAAACTTTGGACACGTGTAGTAATTTCAGGTGTGCTTTGAATCCTTTAAATCTTATTCTGTTTCAGCATTTACGAAGGTGTGCTACCTGGCTCTGAGGGAGTCCGGAGGCATCATTTCCAGAGTGTGAGCTGGACCATACAGATTCACCACAAACAGACTGACTGATGGGATACTTGAGCCAGCCTGTGAAGAAAACCCCCCCCAGATAAAATAAACTTAAAAAATATGAAATGAATGCTCTTTATAAAAGCAAATCTTTTTAGTCATGCAAACAGCAAGAGACCTACTGCACTACTTGTCAGTCCGCTATTTTGGTTCAGGCTGAGGCACAGCTGCTTCAGAAAGACCCTTTGTTTTCCCCTTTATAGTTTATTTTATAGTTTTGCGAACTCAACTTCAAATGATGAAACAGTGGCATTTTTCTAAACTGCCTACACTTGGTGACTGCAAAGTGCTTAGCTGTTTTCACCTTAGGGTAAGGGAAGAGCACATTGGAGGGGTAGAGACCACCTAAGAAATGAGGTATTTCCATCACAGGTGTAACAGAGTTGTTGATGCTGAGGTATGCAAGGCGGGCACCATCCACAGACCACCAGTGGGCGGCATATTGTAGCAGCACCTCCTCTGTTTTGGAAGAAAGAACTATTGTAATATCAAAGTAAAAGTATGAATCTGGAGAGTCAGCAGGTGAACTACATTTTACCTTCATAAGTCCAGTCAGAGAGGCCGTTCACCACGTATTGCTCCTGGTCAGTGGATGTAAGACGCAGGGGTTCGCTGGTCACACTTGGTTTGTAGTAGATATCTCCGTCAAACACAAAGGCCTGGCATGAGCAGCACAGACAGAAAGCACCGCCAATCCATTATCAAAGACAGCAAGGTTGCAGACTTCATTGCTGGCTCCATGATTCGAGAAGCGGACACCCTCCAAGAATGAATGAATCATTGGCTAGCACACACACGGGTGGGAGCCAATACATCTTCACTTGCCAGTTAATAAGCTGCAGATGAGCACTGACATAGCAGCAAAAGCCAATTACATTGCAGGTCAGGTAGATGAATTATATATGTATAATGAGCACAAAACCCCATTACAGTGCGACAGCCACTTCAGGTGGAGTTCATTGTATAAGATATTGTACCTTTGACGTTATGATGAATAAAATTATGTCAAATGGAGGAGGCATTCAGCATTATTATGGATTTTAAAGGGTGATAAACACTTCCACCATACTGACAGTTTTAATTGATGCAGATGACAACACATGAGTAAGGCCCTCACTTACCAGCTGGTTCCCCTGAGGTCCCCAGGAAGCGTACTGTAATGCTGCCTTCTGCCCCTCTGGAGGGCTGAGTTCAAGCAGATCCCTGAAACACACACAAAAACTCAAACATAAGCCCTCCATTAGGGAACACTCTCCTCTTTGAAGCCATCCAAGGTCCATCCAAGCCCTGCCCTTGAGGGAGCTACTGCACTGTGAGAACAAAGGGGCAAGATGCAGAGAGGGAAAATGAAACAGAGAACGGGGCTGATTCATGCAAGAGTGCAACATTTCTTTTTCTATATTTCTAGCCACAATTTTTTTTTTATTTCCTTAGGACAGGCAAACATTTTTCTCCAAGGCATACTCGGGCAATATTGCAGGTCCTCCAGAAATCCTTTTCAGAATAACTCCTTAGAATTTCAAGGGATCACTCACAGCTACCAAAGAGTTTTTTTTCCCAGAGATAATGCTGAATATGATTCTCAGGCAGTGAAATCTGAAGTACAATACAAACCTTATAGAGCCTGGAAAGAACACTGACAAATGAATGGACGTCTGAAAGAAACATGAAATACTGATTCAAATGAAACACGCTTTGGGGAAAGTTTTTTTTTTTTTTCCAATCTGCAGGTCTGCTTGCATTGGTAACGCTCATGCCCAGTGCAGCCCATGCATTAGCAGTGATGATTCCACCTACCCATTAGCCACACTGTAGATAGCATAGGAGGCAGTGAAGGACTGAGAGAACACCTGAAAAAGGTAGAGGATATCATGCACAAAGGTGTGCCGCACATAGATGAAAACACATACTTTAGTGCTCACACATGCACCTGAGCATGTACAATTAAGGTTAAATGCAAATGAGACAAATATTATGACAAAAAAATTTACAGTTAAGCATAAGCAACAAGGAGCTGTGTTTGCATCATCTAAGTGCTTCTGAAATCACTGCAAAGACTGAGTCGAGTGGCTTATTACCTGGCAAAAAGGAGCAGCATAATTTTATTCCAAAATTACAAAGGTAAAGGTTTAGTGAGCCTATAAATATTTCACTGATAATAGTTATATTTAATATTATTCTTTCACCTAAGCTAGAATGGAAGTGGAAAATTGCTTCGTGCTGTAAGTATTTGCATATGCAATCATTTTTAGTAGATGGTATTTTAACACTCCCCTACTTTTTATTGAGCCAATCACATCTTTACGTCTTAGTGATATGGACTTAATTTGCAGGAGTCATTAAACTACTGGCAGCAATTTCATCCATATTACATCATAACTGAGATCTCAAGTGAATAAGAGAAAGATGGACCTTCAAGACTGAGCAAAAGAGACAACACCAAAGACATGGCATGTGAAAGAAAAGCACAAAAAACGAAGACAGACATTCCCATTAAAAAGCATCGTTAAAGTTAATATCCTTCACACTGAGCTCTATAGTGGCTGGCAGCTGTGTCGCAAACCTTAGAAAAGCATCAGAAGCTCTGAATAATTAAATTAACACGTGTGTGAACGAATTTGTGCATGTAAGTGTGTCTCTTAACTGCAACTGATCAAATCAATAGCTAATGAATTCAAGGCAAAATATTGATTTGCACACCTCTTTTTTCAAGCAAAGAGTTGGAAGCAGCATTTGCCCACTGGCCACTAAGGGCCCCAGCCACCTGGAAAACCAATCCCTAAAGAAATTAAATGTCACATCCTCTATACAACACATTTAGTAGTAAAATTGGATTTTTTTCCCCCTTCTTCAGTGCTGTCTGTTGTTAGAAAATGCATGAATGGAATGACACAGCGCTAAAGCTGCAGGGATAAAGGAGTGGAAATAAATTTTAAGGCTATCTAAATGAAATCGAAATCTGATTGTAGCATAACGGCTGCGCATGAGGGGCTATGCATTAGGTGGAGCAGAAAAAGAGCTGTTCACAACACAAAACAGGAGCAAGAAAAGGAAGAGGATAACATGAAGTGGTGGACACAAAAGGGAAAGTGAGGGAAGAAGATAGAGTGAAAGGAGCCGCGACAGGACGTTAAAGGGGGGTATCAGTCTTCAAGACCAAAGGGGGCAGCACTGCTGTCAGCACCATACCAAATCAGCTATTTGTGATTTGTTTAGAAACCAAAAGATTCTGCTTGTGATTTAACATCACTGGCAGATTCTGTGTTATTGTGTGTTTGTGTGATAAATAGAAAGAGAGAGTGAGAGCATCTGTCATAAAGAGGCAGAGTGAATTCTAATGTGGTTGCCAGTAACATATCATAAATCCTCCAGATCGTGCTGCCTGTCAGCCTCCCTTTTACTACCCACCCCCTCCATGCTGCCAAATAGGGGGGTATGGGCACAACACATGATTACATTCTCAGAAGATATTGCTGGATAATGTGACAAAGACTGCGTATAGAGATTACAGCACCCTTTGCAGGAGCACAGTTATTAGAGGCTTTTGTACAACGTAAAACTCACAGTGCGGAGATAATAGCATCCTTCCTTCTCAACATTGTTCCTGCCTCACATGCATTACTTAGCAGCCCCACAATGTGCTGCCTTTGATACAAGCACCCATCAGGGTTTGCTGCAGAGTGCAGACCCAACTCCCTTTGCTTTTTATTTGTCCCGAAACTACACTGTCTTGGCAGGGACCGGTTCATTTGCCTCCGCTCATCAATCCTGGTAACCTCCACCGCCGCTGAACTATTTCAACATCACTCATTTGAAAATATGTACGTCCTCTCTTTTTTGCCTTTCTGCTCTCACACACACAGAAAAGAAACTCTTAAGGCAAACCTCTTTAATTCAAATAAGCTTTAAGAAAAGATATTTTCCTGTAGGAAACCTGCTTTCTCTTGTTCCTATGTGTGGAAAAATTCCCTAACTGACTTATGCACATACTCTCTTATCAAAATCCATTTATTTTCACTCTCCCCTAAAGCCTCTAGAGGTAGTCCAAAATCCAAAGAAGCCTTTTAACTTTACACAAAGCCTGCACACACATTTCTCTCTCTACTACAGCTCTCTCCTTCTAGTATCTCGGACATTTTTGGGTATTCTTTCTGACTAATTTCAACTGGGCATTGTATCTAAGGTCAAGCGATGCATATCCCATTTGCAAACTCCTCCATCGTTACTGCCTTTCCCCATTGCTTTCTGTGTTTTTTCCTCTCATTCCCTACCACTATCTGCTCTTCTGAACGGCAAAGCCGCTGCCTGGCGCAAACTGCTTCAGTCAGCACAAATCCCCCCAGAGATAGACAGAAAAAAGTGAGTGAGAGTGAGGAAGATGAAGCAGGAGAAAGAAGGAGGCAGCCACAGAAAAGAGGAGCATGGAGGAGGAATAGCCCCCGCGCACACTGACAATATGCCAGCCATGCTAACACAGAAATTCATTTCTAAATAAACAAACGATTCCAGGTGCCATGCCTATTGTCTCTGATTTCTTCGAGTATGCGGCGCACACACTCTGAGCATACAGATTAGACAGGACATTTCCTGCTGATATCAAAGGAAGTATGCTAATGACATAGAGTACGATCAACCAAAGCAACCCACAATCTGGGCACGGATCTGAGCCCTTTCTCTATAGAAATGTGTGAAAGCTGACTGAATCCCCACTAACCGCTCAATAATTTAGTTAGAATGGATGCACTGTGTTTGTGATGATGCTGTAACACAGCAACAGGCTCATTCGTTCCCCCCACACAGAGAAAATATGATACGCAGTGATTAGAGCAAAAGCAGGTCTCTAAAGGAAACCCAGAGAAATGGAAAAGGCTGTGAGGTTGAATAAAGAAGAGACCGAGAAAGCATAAAAATCTGTTTAAAGATTGTTAATAAAAACTCAGGGAAATGTGCTGAGAGCCTTCATTTTCTCCTAATTCTGTTTTCTTGCCTCATTGATTACTTGCACATTACACAACTTGCCTTCCCTCTGGTCGAATTTCCCAGAGGAACCCACCCGAGGGATTAATAAAGTTCTATCTTAAGAAAGATTCACCTATTTATTAACCATGAGGGCATTTAGAGAGCGAGGTGGCTGGTGGGGGGTGGAGACACAGAGCTACGCGGTGTTAAAAGTAAAGTGAGCAAAAGATCTGTGTTTTGTCCACCCCAGCGCTGATCTGAAACCACCTGCAATCGAGATTCTCGTCAGATTCTCATTAAAATTCTCCCCCCCCGAACAGGCAGAGGTGATTTCATTACTGCAGCTCCAACTTCACCTCTTCATCTCCTTGATCTCCCCATCCCCCATTTGCACTTGTGTGCTAAACTCTTCACGGCAATCACATTCAAAGCTTTCGTCAACTCCCTGCACGTCGTGCCATCAGCCAGTTTAAATATTCAGCCCCTCATATGTTAACCCAGTCATCGAGCAAGTGGTGTTATGGAGCTGAAGATTGCTGCAGTTGCATAAATGAGCTCACTCACACGCTCTTTTCTCCTCACACTCCTTCTGTTCTTGCTCTTCTCCTCGTTTTTTCATTGAGGCTCTGATCAGGATGCATGTCACAATTGTTTTGCTTGTCACTAGTGGCCTGTCAGACATATGGTGGTCTGTGAGTCATAACAGCTTGTCTTTGATACTAGTGGATAATTCATGACCCTGGATAATTTCTGGATAAGATTGATGATTCTTTCTGGGGAAGTCTGAGCCCACTTGTCATTCAAAGGCAACTTACCGGTCGAATGTTATATGCCAAGAGGACAAACCTCTTGTCTGCAGACACTTGGAACTGAGTAGTGGTCAGGTCCTACAGAAAAAAAGACAACAACGCTTTATTAGAAAATCTTCTTTTTCATTCCAAAATGTTTTAGAATATTTAGTATGATAATTCCACTTTTAACTGCCTTCTATCATTTCAAATAAAGCCTGTGACTGTTATTCTCTGATGTCGAGTTTTTCCTCAAGAATCATGTCTGTCTTGTACTTTCTATAGCTGCTTTACTGGAAACATAAGCAGCCCATTATTATGATGCCGATGATGCATTTATAATTTTGTGATTTCTGCACATCTTGCAAATGCCACATAAAGTCACAGAGGAAAGAATATGATGTAAATAACGTGGAAATAACGTGTATTTCCAAGTGACATTGAATAAACTGAGCCACACACACACATTAAACTTAATAACCGTCATATATCCTGTAATTTTTGTTTCCTCTGTTGTGTATGGGGTCTCCAGCCTTTCATGTATCCAGAACAAAGCCAAAGACCATCAAATATAAATCACTGCCGACAGAATATCAGTCTTCTTTTCACTATTGTGGTATTCACTAAAACAAAGATTTCTTCAGTCCTTTTATTCAGTGTGTAACAAGATATACACAGAAAACTCACAAATAACCAAAACTACTGTTTGTTCTTCAGTGCTATAAAAAAGCTACATACCTTCAAACATTAATCTACTGTTCTCCTTCACATTTCGACAGTTTTAATGTTTTATATTCTAGTTTAAACCAAGTAGCTGTGGGACGATTATAGTTTAGTTTAAAATTCTCGAGGACATTTTCTAGCTAAAACTCCATGTCACACTAATTCCTTCTTCAGATTACTGACTTCCTCCATAATTCATGACTTAATTAAAAATCCCTCTTACAAGCCAGTTTTGTGTCATGAGAACATGTGCCATGTGTTTAAGGCTTGTGGTGATCTAGCTTTTGCTTCCCATGTTTTTGCTTTCATTAAAATCTTCATTCACTCGTTCTTCATTGTCTCTTATACAGGTACGAAACTCTTGGAAATAAAGTTTTACTGATTTAATGTGAATTTTTTATCTTAAGGATAGACACTATATTTAGGTGGATCTGTCTCAGCGATTCATTTATTTAAGGAAATCCTGTATACTTCTTCATACCAAAAAAAAAATATTTTTCTGGAATTGGAAACAGCAGCAAAGATGAAAAAACGCTCTATCCCAAAACCGAGGAGTGACTTCTCAACCTGACAGCACAGCCCTGCTTTAAGCTCCTCGGCAATGACCCACATAAGTCTGTCAGTGTCGTGCAGAGGCGGCGTTCAAAATGATGCCCCTGCTTGGGAAATTCTCTTTGAAGGCTCGTATTGAGGGCTCACAGAGCAGCCAGATTGGGGGGGAAATTAGACGATGCTGTCACTCTTCCAAATCTTTTTTTGTCTGAAGTGTGGGATGTGGAGCAGTGGGAAATACAGCATACTCCTCTTAATCTGTCTATTTGAGCATCAGTGTGCCCAGGCCTCTGTGGATATGATCAATTGTGTATACTGAAATCTATTCTCTAAAAGTTTAGTGTTCCTGTTACTCACCAGGGAGCTGTTGTCCAGCAGAGTTGTGGTTATGTTGCTGGTGAGGCTGAACGACAGGACATGTCCCTCTCTGGTGCGAAGAGCAACTTCGTTCTCTAAAAAAGGTTGAGTTCACAGAAGAAGGTCTTGTGCTATTAGAATGAAAGAGCAGAACCAGTGGCTGCTGCTGCAAACCAGTGGCTCAGTCGTAGGTGACCTCATTAAAGAGGCGTCAGACTGTTATGAGGACTTTATCAATGAAGAGTGATTTGTGAGTGAGAATATGGATCCTTACCATTCAGCCATGCCACACAGGGGTTATGAATCTTAAATTCTTCACTCTCGAGGTCCTCCATCGTGAGATGGGAGCGAAGTAACAAGTGAGACTCGTCTTTAAAAGCAAAGAGACAGCGATAACTAGCACATCAAAAACTCTCCTTTGTTTACAGAAATGCAAAGTCTGTGGCTTTTCGCAACTTGGCCTACATTCCTGCTTCATCTTGGATTCATATTTTGCATACTCAAAGTTACTGTTATTACTTTGCAACACTCAGTGGAATATTTTTCTATAATGTAAAGATGTGGGGGGGGGGGGGGGGGGGGGGGGGGGAGAAATACCACTGCGAGCTTGCCTAAAATTATCAGTAGTAAAACAGACATCTCAGTTCTTTAAAGGGACTCAGTATGGCATCAAGCACAGTACAGCTACAGGAGCATTGGTGCATTTAATATTTGTACGTGTCATTACCATATTATGAGCACAGGGCAGATGTCTCATTACCACATAAGTCTCAGTTATGGAGCCATGTTGCTATTTAAATTTAATAATAATTCTCCTCTCTTGAAGAAGAACATTAAGAGTTTCATGAGACTCCAGAGCTGTCCACGCAGAACTGTCAGTAGCCCAAAGAAGCCACCTCACTCAGTCATTGAATTCAGTATCTGAGTGTGTGAACTAATCTATTATTAACCATCACAAAGTCGGACTTTTAAATCATAGCACGGTGCTTTAAGGGATATTTTGGCATTTGAGTCAACTCATTTTATGATTTCCCATTAAACATTTTCCACGTTATTAAATACCTACCACTACTAAAATGCAATTTACAACAACGCCCTTTTCCTTTTTTTGGACTCCTTGGATCTGAATTTATATTCACTGAGCAGCCTTGGGGGAACCGCTAACCTGGCCTGACAATAACAATCTACCAGCAGCTCTAATTAACAGAATATATCCTGTTTGTTTAATCTTTACTGAATCTAAAATGTGAACCCAAGAAGTCACTTTTGGAGGTTTTTATGTTCTCTCTAGTTTGGCTGTATAGCTTCCTGAATTTGTCCTTGGTTGCCTGGCAACTGCTCAGGGCCAAGAAATTGTCACCTAGATTAAAAGCCCATAAACGGTTGCATTTACACTGTGTTTTTTTGTCAGGATTAAACAAACAGGAGAGACAGTGTTAATTAGTGAGCTTTAGAGGTGCTGGTAGCAGGATCCTGTTACTTCTGGAAAGAAGGCAGCTGGTTCCCTCTGTTTCCAGTCTTTATGCAACTAAGCTAAGCTGCCTGGCTGCTGGCCTCATATATTCCCTGCCCTACTATAGACTTATGAGGAGTGTATGCAATCAGCACTGCATTAGAGGTTCTTCAGTGCTCCTTAAAACATCTCCTCTCTGCTATGATACTTTTACTTTCCCCAACATCTTTCCCACTATTTTAACCATTTTCTTTGTCAACATTCTTACCAGGTGTGAGGAGGATGACGGAGAGAATGACCAGAGACATAACAGCCAGGATCACCACCATGGCGATCCCTATGCCCTTCCAGTTCCTCGGAGGACCATCTGTACTGCCCAGGTCCTTATGTTGAAGAGTACACAAACACACAAACACTGTGATGAATGCGAGAACAGCTGAGGAGGAGGACATTAGTGTGCACAGTCACAGAAATTTCTCCCCGACAGGCTCAGGGGGCTAAGACCAGCCTTCAGCATCGTAGGGCTCTCACTGAATTACACCAATTTTCCATATGAGAACAGCACAAAATTGCTGCATATGAGAGATATGTCTTTAATTGCGGCACCAATTTTAGCCACGCCGTAATTTTTTCTTTTTTTTTTTAATCTCTGCTTCATTTCACCTGTTACATGACTGATGGGCCATGTGGTACAGCTAAAACAGAGGGGGATGAGTTAAAGAGTTGTTGAGAAATGTGTTGTTCTTGTGTGCATTTATAGAAAAAAAAAAAAGCTATCTCATACTTCACCTCCAAAGAGCTGCTTTGTGTGTCGGGATTTAAACAACAGCACTGGATGAAGTTGTTAAAAAGGCAATAAAAGGAAGAAGAAGATAATATGATGAGCAACAAACAACAAGCAATTACCAAGAGAAAAAAATTTCAAACTTTAGATTCTAGTCCTCGTGTACCCTCCGAATGCAATCAGGGGAAACTGATAGAATGAGCCTGCATCAGTATCAGTCACAATTAAACACAATTGTGTGTTATTCCCAGGCTGTGCCCTGCTCCCCTCATAATGAGTTGCTGGCACTGCTGGAGCCGCGCGTCTGCTGGAGTGTGAAAGTTCAGTCACAAAGCAGCCATAAAACTCAGGCTTCATTATTTCTGTTCACCCCTTTGACTTGGCCCTCAAAACCTCGCTGGTCCTGATTACTTTCCACCAGGCTGTCAAGAGGAGGGCAGCGGAAGAAGGGCATATGGGGTGCACTGGTCAACAGATTGCTGCTCTTCCGTGCTCCCTGCATGACACCAGATGCCCCAGTTCTGTGCCATACTATCCTTGACATCAGCCTTTAATATCTTAGTACTTTCTCTCCCCCACACATGTGCCCTTACCTCTCTTCACTGTCTGATTTAAAGCCCCCGATACTTAGTCTATTAAAGTGCTGAAAACTGACGATGTACTTACATAGCTGGAGTTAAAATGTCTGGAAAAACTCATTTCCATGTGTGTTTCTTTATGGGTCCAACTGCATCAAAAGTTTAGTTCTGAGACACATTTTTTACCACTTTCTAAAACATTACATGTTTTCACACTCAGGGCCTGCCAGCACAAAACTCCTGCCAAGGTCTCATCTTTAATAGATCTGCTCGGCTGCAGTATCGTAACATGTTCAAAATTAAAACCAGTTACACCTGAAGGGACAACTTGTAAGCGATGTTTGAACTTTCTGTGCAGGCCAGAGCTAGGAGATTAATGTTGAAGGCTGTGTATCTCCTGCCTGGTCTAACACTGTTTTATCACATTTTCCTGCCCTCTTGGTTAACAATTGCTCCCCAGTCTGCTTCTGGTAGATAAAAAACCTATAGTATGTGAAGACTTTGGTAGAGTACAGTTACTGAATCATATTGCACAGTTAGCACTTTTGGCTAAAAGTTTGAAAAACTGCTATAAAAAAAATTGAAGGTCTATAAGAAAACAGTGGATATGCTGTAAAATGCAGTCATTATTAAGCATAAAATAAAACTGCATTGTTATTTCAGTCAAAACAGGCATTTTCAACTAAAGTCTTCACTTAACTGATACCACTACACTTGCACGTCCTTTCTCTCTTTATATGAGCAATATGAGACCTGGAACATCTGCCTAATGAGATGCACAGCTCTTATTATTCTCCTGAGCACAGACATTAAGCTATACTTCCAATTAAGGTCGCGCTGTTGTTAAGGCAGACAGGGAGAATCCCAGATTTCAGTATATAAGGAGTTTTGTCACGCTTGTAAATGAGGTACAGAGCAGACAGACTGAGCAGAATCCCCAGAGTGAACATTGGCGAAGCTGCTAGTGCCTACTGGCTGCTGGTCACAAAGCATGTGGGAACCTAATGCAGCACAAACTGCTGTCACAGTCGAACAGATGACAAGCTGTATGACAGACCAGGTTTATCTCAGTCAGCACCCTGACGGACAAGCAAAAATATCTCCATGTGGGTTTTCTGCTGAGCCAAACCACAACTGAATCACACATAGACAGTCTTTTTATTCAGCCTGCGTGATCCCACACGAGCTGGAGTGGAATCCGGGATGTGGTGTCAGTCAAACACCAGAGGGTGCAAGATTGCAAATCAAAGGCAATACCTCTGTGGATAACTCATCCTGAAGGCATCCCCGTGAGAGGAGTTTTGGCGAACCATGCAGAACTGAATTTGAAGAGAGAGAGAGGTCTTACATTTGCCAGCAGAGCCACAGGCTTTTCATTCAGCCAAATCATAGAATCAATAATGTGTACAAGGTCCAATGGGAAACAATTAACAGTGGGAACACAGCCACTGAGAAAATTTTTAGATAGACACTCTTCCTTAAACACTGTTTCCTGCAATATATGACAGCTCCTAGTGGAAGAACCTCACAAAAACTAAGCCTGTTTTGTGCCTTCTACCATTTTGACTTAGAATTTACACTAAATAGAAGCAATTGCTTATTTACCTGCACACAAACAAACTGGCCCCCTTTCCTCAATGAAGTGCACACAAAATCAGACAATTTGAACTGTATTGATCGAGTTTGCACACTACAAAAGCAAGTCACGCCAAACACAATTACTTAGTCTGCACAGCCATGCACCACAACTGGGTTGCGCAGAATCCAGGCGGCGCTCAGAATTCATAAATTAGGCTCAGGAGACCTCCTTAACTCCATCTTCTGTGTCTTTGCGGCATCCAACAATAAATCACATGCAGGGGAATGAAGAAACCAATGCAGGCTGTTCAGGGATTCTGCTTGTAGATTTGCATACCTCCGGGCACCCACCCTACTCCACCCCATCCCTTAATACTGGCCAGTAATGTTTATTGCACACAAAACATTGGAGAAGGCATCAACGAAATAACTACCAACATATAAAAGGGAGAGATGTATTGGCAGTCACATACAGCCCTCGATATAAACAAAAGCTTCCTGATTTTAAGGATTCACAATAACAGGTTGCAAGGGACATCTGCAGATAACCCACATATGCATTATCTTGTCAATATTTCCCCTTCCCTTCATTAAAAATGAAAGTCATCATTAGAGCAGACTGCTAACTTTAGCATAGTTTGAATAAATGGTAACCAAACTGCTGTAGTAATGACATCAAGACTGATCCGTATCTAAGGCTGTCTTTCATGAACTTCAGTGCTCTAACTCACTGCACCAGAATTATGATTTTTAGTTTCTTATCCCCCCCCCACAAAAAAACCCCCACAAAAAAAACAGTAGGTGGTAGGACACCATATGGAACAGGGCAGTTCTTTTTGCCCTCGAGGCTATTACCAGACAATGCAGCAAAAGCCTTAGTGAAATGAAAGGCTGCTTTAGCCTCTACTGCTGCAAGGCTGCCCTGTCTTCTTTTCATGCTCCCCATCACACGCACGAAAATTACTGTACAAAAGGTTGCTGTACAAGGGAGCTTTTCCTCAGCGTGTCCAGCCACTCAAAGTGGCCAAGCTCCTGCCTTAGGAAATAAGCAGCATCAGTAGAAACACATGTGGGAGAGCTACGGGTGAGATATAGAGTTACAGTACAAATAAAAAAAACGAACATGCCATTTTTTAGCAAGCTCTAAAGGGATACCAGCAAATGATATACACGTAATAGGTTCAGTGTAAGAGCTCCCAGTGTCATGCTGGCACTTAACCAGCGTTAAGGATAAAAAATATTGCTGTCACTGCTAGTTGCATTCCTTAATGGCAGGGATTTACTGAACCACAAACAAAGCGCTGTGTTTTTCTGACACAAATATGCTTTATTTTGTTGATGATTGTCACATTAAGTGGAATCCACAATCCACTTTGTACATTCTCTATCTAATATTTTGACACACCAACACACGACACAAGTCATTTTCACTTTTTTCTTTTCTGGTCCAAAGGCCAAGAGACAGGTGGTGCCTCGTGAGGCTGTAGATTGCAGTCTTGTAATACTAGGCTTTATATAGTGTCAATAGTATTTGAACTTCGCTGACTTGAGACAGGTGAGAGTCTATAACCCAGTGAAGCAGCAACAAACCCTCTTATTGAAAATGAACAAATATTATTGTCTCATTAATTGCTTCGCATATTGATTGGAGACTGCACTGAGATGCTGTGTCACTTGCAGCTAATGGAATATTTATAAGCCTCACAGCCGTTTGTGGCCCTCTGAAAGAGACAAAAGTGCAGAAGGATTATAATAAAAGATTCTTTTAGACTATGATTTCATTAATACTTCCTCTCATCAGCTTGTAAGTAAAAGACTTAAATATTAGTGTGTCATTTAATGCCAGACATCTCTGTGATCTGTATCACAAATAGGCTACGTACTAATTAGATATAATTAGACTACTCAATCTAGTCTCTTGAACACTTTCACCTTCAGGGTAGCCCTGTTCTAATGACCACTTGATTGAAACCCTTTCCCAAGAAGAGTGACAGTTTGACCTGTTCATTATTTGACTTGCCAAGATTTAAAAATGGACTCTGCTGAAGAGCAGCCAATAAAAATTCCTGAATAATTCAAGATTTATTTTTTAATTTAAGGGTTAAATTCAGAGTTTACAAATGATGCCACCTAACTTACGTGTATTTTCAATTTTACATTAAACCATTTATAATGCAACCACACTTACACACCATCGGTGAATGAAAGGCAGAAATGAATCTTGCAGATCACATCCTGTGCAATAACATTACATGTAAATGCATATCAGTGAGCTCACAAGTTGTTTAGAGGCAAAACTGTCTACTCATGAAAATACATGAATGTTACATTTGAATAGGGAATCTGTATGGAATCAGAATTACAGATATTATGGAGTATGTGCCATAACTAGCAAGGGTTTAAAGTGTAAAAAGAAGATATTGGCTCATAATCTTTGCTCATTGACAACACATCTATGCAGCAGAGGGCTGATCAATCATACAGCGCAGCCTGCCTCTTTATCACTGTGCAGGTCCACGCTGGAGGGGACAGTCTCTTAGAACAAATTCTCACGTCTGACTGTTGGAGGAATGGGGGGCATTGTTTCTGGTGCAGATATTTTGCTGAAAAAGTCTGCATGGGACAGAAAGACAATGTAGGAGTGACAACGACCGGACGTTAGCCCAGCCTGCACCGCAGTGCACAGAGTCAAGCCTGTCCAGGTGATGGATATTAACGAAGAAAAGTGTGAACGGGCGAAAAGGCAAAAACACCAATTCCTCACTGCACATCACAAAACACCCCCTTCTCTCACACACATACACGTGCTCTGAATCTAAAAAGAAAGAAAAAAAAGTGCGGACAAAACAAAAGAAAATGCACACATACCAGATCCGTGGTCATATTTTGTTGAGTTGTTGCAATCATTGTTATCCGCTGCAAGCTCTGCTCTGCCTCTGTAGCCTCAAAACTCGCCGAGCTGCTGCACTGTTGTCTTGCGGAGCCTTTTCTGTATCCTCTGCTTCTTGCAAGTTTGTCCTCGGTGGGCTGGTGGTCCCCCTCCCCACACTCAACCAACCCACTCCCTCTAAACGTCTCTCTCCGCCTCAGTTTCTCTCTGGTTGGGTGCCTTTCGTTCATTCACTCATCTGTTTTTAGGCTATTAATCATGATAAAACATTGTTGGGCATGTAAATACAACCGTAGGCGACTCCAGCTGTTCAGCTTTTCCAGTCCCCCTTTAAAATGCGTAATTATAAAACAATAAAACATGTTGGAGGTGATATAAGCCAGATTAACGTAAAAGCACAGGTAAAGGTTAGTGCTATAATTTAATAGCGTGACTATTGCCTCTATAAGTAAATTAAAGCGCAGTGAACGCCTATTTTAATATAAGGAGAACCACAATAGGCAAGGACCTTTCTATAGACACATTTAGCCCATCTGTCATGACTTGATTAGCTCATACACAATTATGAATATAATATGGCCAGAGAAGAATAGTATTGCTTTAAAAGTATGATTGGAAAAGTTAAAAGTTAAGGATGTGTGTTTTAGGGGGTCGAACAGAACACATTTATTATGGAAAAAGGGAAACTATTTGCACTCCTGTCGAATAGAAACATACCCATATTATAAGGTGAAGATAGTTATTTTTATAGGTTTATTTAAAAAAATTTCAATAATAAATTATGCATAAAAATTAATAAACACAGTCTAAGCGAAAGCCCTTTGGGACGTTATGCTCTAAAAACATTAAAATATATAATTAATTTCAAGCAAAGCAATAATCAAAAATTGACACGGAAGAGTTTGATATACAGTGTAAAATTCTTAGCTGCCCTGCTGTGATCCTGGTTGTGCAGAAGGGTTCGTCCTGTTAAAAGGGAGTTGTTGTTTTTTTCTTTAAAGTGCTTGCACAAATTGGGCTGCCTGATTTGGGGGATTTTCTCCAGAAAGCTATAGGGTCTTTACTTTACGGTATAAAGCGCCTTGAGGCGACTCTTGTCGCGAACTGGTGCTATATTAAAAACAAAACTTTAACTGAATTATGACCTCTGTTGGACACAAACAGGTTAAGGATGGTAATTATAGTTTTTGGTGTATCCGTGGCCCTGCAGATTCTGGCCATATTACTTGCTGGCATGAGCAGTATATGTTTTATAGAGTGTCTGTGTTTTGACAGCCGCAGCATAACGGCATTAACAGTCCAAACTCGGAAGTCGTTATTTTTCCACTTACGTGCTCTTGGGAAAAAACACGGGTCTCTATTTTTGAAAGATATGACCGGAAGTATTACTTTTTATTCTCATTTCTTCTTTGTTATAAATTTATTCGCTTATTTGATTGCTAAATATTAAATGTATTATCATTAGGGTTAACACTGGATCAGTTCTACCCATTCTGACGCAAATCTACTCGCTTACCTGTGAAGCGACTGGCCGTTACGGGGGTTTTACTTTGAAAATACAAACACGGAAGTTGCATCTATTTTTTGCGTTCACACCCGAGCCGTCTTCATCTCTCATTGGGTAGCGGTGAAATTTGAAATGCAACCCGCTCAGTGTGGCAGTAGCTGCCGAAGGATGTGGACAAAGGTTCGAAAAACTAACAGCTAAAAAAAAAAAAGGAAACGGAAAAAGAGCAGTGTGGTGGCTAAATATCACCGAAAGGCTTTTTTGTACAACGCCTCTCCAGGTATGTAGGTAACTGTTGCTTTCTGAATTTTGCAAATGGAGGAGATACACCACCTAAACTCAGAGCCATCGTAAACGCCATGTTGTTTAGGCAGTGTGCGGTTAATAGAGCGTTTAGTCTTTCCTGGCGTCAGAAGAAAAGCAAAATAAGCCAGCGTGTTCAACATAACGGCAAACACATATTTGCGTGAGCATACCAATACAGCAAGTTATCTGTTTTGGTTAAAATACTTGCAAAACTGAAAGGCGGCTAGCAAAAAATCTAGATAATCCACGGTATTCTGTGTGGTTGAACTTTAAAATGTATTTCTTCTCAGAGGGCCTTAAATTGTAAGACACCATGGAGACTGCGGTGCTGAACCTCCAGAGCTTATATGAAAGGATGAGGACGCAAGTTGACCTTCTCAGTGAGAACATTGAACCCAGTGAGTATATCATGGCTACAGGTTCTGTTGTCTTTACCTTCTGTTAATTCACACAGGCACTTCAGGCCCCTATAGACTATACTAATGCTCCCATTTTCCCCCCTAGACTTTATTCAGATGGCACAAAACTTTGATGACTGCCGTCGCAAATGGCTAAAGACTGAGCATGAACTGGGGTCATGCAAAGAGATGCTGAGAAAAACGGAGACTGAGAGGGGAGCCTTGGAGGTCAAACTGAAGCATGCCCGCAACCAGGTAGACGTGGAGATACGGCGCAGACAAAAGGCTGAGGCAGACTGTGAGACACTGGTAGGAAGGATGACTAGACCCTCATTGCCAACCCTTCTTTGTTGTTGGTGTCAATTTAGGCTACAGTGTGATTTCAATTGACTCATTTTTGTGTCGTGCTTGGATTTCTATGATACAGGACCGTCAAATTCAGTTGATCCGGGACCTCTTGACCTGTGAGGGATCCAGTAACAGCATCCAGTTGAGTGCAGAACAGCGCTCAGCTCTGGCTTTCCTGAACACAAACTGTCAGGCAACAACCAACCTTAATACCAGCCGAAGGTAAGTAACTCAAGATGTTTTATGTTAAATTCAAGCTGTTTAATGTAAAGCTCTTATTTCTGATTACTGATTGTTTGATTTTAAGGTACTTTCTCTTACACATGGGTACATCTAAACATTTCAGCCTTTTTACTGAATTACTACTTAGAGTTTTGAATCAGCCATTAAGTTAGGTGGGACACATGTGAGTAAAAGAACAGCATTAGCTGATCTGATGCATATTTTCTGTTGCTCTTGATAGACTGATGACGATAGATGAATCAGGCTCCATCTTGTCAGATATCAGCTATGACAAAACAGATGACTCTCTTGTAAGTATTTCTCTTTTACAAGTTAGAACTTGAATGTATGGGGAAAAAAACCCTTTAATTTTGAAACCTTTTTTTTTTTACTTTATTTTTATCACTTTGTTTCAAAGGAGCAGACATAACAGAGCAAAATAAAACAGGTCACAAGGGGTAGGTAATACAATAAAGCACACAGTTACTGTGTACTTTATTGTATTACTGCTTTACTGTGCTATTTTATTGTTTTTTGAACGTTATTTTTATCATTGCGTTTCAAAGAAGCAAACAGATTTCACAAGACAGAGCAGATCAAAACAGGTCACCTGGGGTAATACATGAAGCACACAGTGGCTAGTTAAGTACACGATAGTGATTGTTTTTTGAATTAATCCCAGGGGTCTACCCACGCACCTGTGGAAAATCAACAAAAGAAAATGAATGGAAGTCCAGACTAGTCCATCAAGTCCTTCCAGACCCCAGATCAAGCCAGATGTTCACGCATGAAAAAATCGATTATGATCAGTGCACAATGTTCAAAACTATGGTTACCACAGGAAGAATTGTCTAATATGATATAGTTATTATATAATTATCAGTCAATCTTCTCCTTATCTCATATATAACAGCCATTTTAATCAATACTTCTGAAATGTATCTCTACAAACTCTTTTCATTTCTTTTACAAGGCCAGCCACATTCTCAAATTTAGTGTCTTCAATTTATGATACTATCTCTGAGCAGTAAGATTGGACTGCTGGACATTTCCAAGATAGTGGTCAGCCAATTTATAATTACATTGTCAGGTCCATGAGAATTCTCTCCACTGGCTACGACTGGAGGTGCTGACATTTATTTCACATATATTTTAGCGATCCTCATTTGTTGGTGTTATATTTGCTTCCTTCTCCCATTTAACTTTGAAATATAAGGTGAAGTGTTTCCTGAGAAATTGCATACACTAATACATTGTAGATACCAGATTGTTGTGGATGTTGTCCCTGTCGGTATCAATGAAAATAATTGAAATCTGTTAATGACATGCTCGATCTTGACAGGATTGGGATTCCTCCACTGTGAGGACAGTGCGACTCAAGAAACGAGAAAAAAGGGTGTGTTACTTCTGCTCTTTCAAATTTGAGAAGTGATGACATTGTTTTATATGTAATGGAAACGAGAGTGTTAAAGTTCTGTTTTGATTTTAGCGCTCCTCGAGAAATCATGTTGATGGTCCTCCAGTTGCCTCCAAAAGGTCTCGATCAACAGGAAAAACTTCAGAGATGGTAGGTTATTTATTTAGCTCTGGGTATTGCTTTCATATATCATACATGATCTTAATCATTCATCATTTTTGTTAGCTTTGGCAACCAAATGCTGATGGCAGATTGCAGCCAAGTCTTGCAGCTCATTGCTGTGCCCTGATGTAGTTTGGCTGTATTTGGATATTCTGACTGTTCTTATGTGTTGTGACAGGGAAATGAGGCCATTGTGACAAAGACCACAGTGACTGTTCCTGCAAATGGAGGATCTGTTGAGGCGGTTTCTACCATTGAGACTGTTCCATACTGGACCCGCAGCAGGAGAAAGACTGGTAAGATGTCTGTTATGAGGTAGTATACAGCTAAAATATCTGTGGACGCTGCTTTTATATGTGGCTTATCTATGCTGGAGTTATATTCCAGCCTGCTCAAATGATTGTTCTTAGTTTCATCCAGCTAACTTTGTTCTTCAGTAAGTAAAATCATCTACTCGGCTAACAAGATAACAACATGGGGCTCTGTTGGGTTTTAGCAAAAGTAATAACACATAATTTAATGGAAAAACAATGTTGGATGTGTTGGAAAAAAAACTTCATTATGCAGTAGGAGTGATTCAGAACTGCACGATGAAGGTTTGTGCTATTTTACAAGCAGGTATTTATTTTCTATCTCTCCTGTTCAGCTGCTATGGAATGGGACTCTGAATCTGTCAAGTCTGAGGATGTCTTCAAGCAGCCTGCCAACCCTGAGCTAGAGATGAAAGCTGCGCCTAGTACTCCACAAAGCAATGGAGGCGTCCGCCTTCATGAGTTTGTCTCCAAAACTGTAAGAATGACATTAATGCGAAAGAACAGCACTGACTGAATGTAACTAGAAACGCACATTTTCCTTTCAGATCAAAGGAGTGTTCTCTTTATCTCCAAATTAAATATGTTTTGCCATTATACAGCAATAGCTGAAAAAGTAAAAGGGATATTTACTTATATATTTTAAGAATTGAATATGTTAAATTATTTATTTTTTTATTGACTTAATTTAGTGTTGCTATAGCAAGGGCGCACAATTAATTTCCCCAAGGGGCCACATGAGAGACTGGGGCTATTGTGGTGACCTCCACTAACATGCTTGTGAAAAGATAAAATTAATATTGAACAGAATTGAGTTCAGCTTATTGGTACGCCCCTCAACAATAGTCCCAGTTTCTCTTGCGGCCCCATGGGAAATAAATTACCCAGCCCTGCGCTTCAAAAAAAATGTTGGCATCCATATTGACAGTGTTGTTTGCTCATTTGTATCGCTATTAAACAAAGTGTCTCTGCTTCTTTAGCTGCATATATATGGTAGATAACTTCACAGTCTCTTGTGGAATGTCTTTATAGGTCATTAAGCCTGAATCCTGTGTGCCCTGCGGAAAGAGGATCAAGTTTGGCAAGATTTCACTGAAGTGCAGGGACTGCAGGGTGGTCTCGCACCCCGAGTGTCGTGAGCGCTGCCCTCTACCATGCATCCCCAACCTGGGTGGCACACCAGTCAAAATTGGGGAGGTATGTAATACAATTTTTACTCTTCATGTGCAGGTGGATCCACTGAAATTTAATCACAGTTCTGGCTGCTTAACCCATATCCTGTCTTTGTTTTTGTTTTGTTTTTTCAGGGTGTTCTCGCAGACTACGTCCCAGACACATCACCCATGATCCCTCCCATTGTGGTCCACTGTATCAGTGAGATCGAGCAAAGGGGACTGCATGAAGTGAGTGCTATTTCACTGTCCTAATATTATGCAGAAATGTGAAGAACAGTAAAGCCTCAAGCCCCAGTAGTTATTTTTAATGTCTTCCCCTTAAGCTGAGACAGAGCTGTAACTAAGATTTTACAATCTGTTACTGGGAGCTTAAGTTTGTAATTGGGCTATGGAAAGGCTCCAGATCTGCTGATTGCTGTTTGACTTTGATGCCATCTCTTCTTTCTGGGTTGTTTATTTAGCACTTGTCTTACTTGCCTTTTTTGTGCATAACTCAATTTCATGTGAAAATTGTTGAGTTTTCCTACCCGAGTTTCTTGCCTTTTCTGTTCTTATTAGATATCCTTTATCTTAACAAGATGAGTTGTGGACTCATCAAACCCTCTTATTTGCAGAAATTTTGCTAAAATTAATGTTGAAATGGAGCTAAAGTCTGACTGACTGACAGATCTGCTGATGCAAGCTGATTAAGCTGTTTTGTTATTGTTCTCATTTAAATGCATTATTATTATTATTATTATCATTATTATTATTATTATTATTATTATTATTATTGCTTGTAGCTACTCTGTGTGATTTAATGTGCTATTCTTTGCTATTTATCAGTAAATATTTAGTTGAACCATTTCTATGAAAGGGTGAAAGAGGAAGGCAGAAAATTAAGGGAATCAGAGCTAGCAAATGTCCTGGGGATGTTGTCTTTTGGATATTGGATTTTTTTTTATTCGCATAGTACTAAATCACAGCAATAACAGAGTTAAGACACTTTATATTGAAAGATAAAGACCCTACAATAATAGAGAGAAATCCCCAACAATTGGACATTGCCTTATAAATAAGCACTTGGCAACAGTGGGATGAAAAACTCCCTTTTAACAGGATGAAACCTCAGGCAGAATCATGGATTGGGAGGAGCATCCATCTGACACGAGCAGTTGGGAGTGATGGGGGAAGACAGGATAACTAAGGGAGAGTTCAATCACCTGATCCAGCCCAAACTATCAGCTCTATCAAAAACAAATTAAGCCTAATTCAGACTGGAAGCTTTTCCATAGAAGAGGGGCCTGGAAGGCTTTTCCTCCCAGTGCGAGGAACCATAACAGCCTACAGTATAAGAGTGAAGTGCTCTGTTGGGCTTATATGGTAGTATGAGGTGTCTAAGATAAGATGGGGCCTTAATATTCCAGACCTCTTGTTTCTGGATTTTAGTACCTTGCTGCAGAGGTTCCCCTTCATATCAAACAGTACGTTACAGATAACAGCTACAGTAATTTTCCCTAGAAACAATATCAGTATAATTCAGATAAAAAAAAATGTTTTTCCCCTTACTCAGGCTGGACTGTACCGTCTTTCTGGTGCTGAGCGCACTGTGAAGGAGCTGAAGGAAAAGTTTCTCCGTAGCAAAACTGTTCCTGTGCTCAGTAAGGTGGATGATATCCATGCCGTCACTGGCCTCCTCAAGGACTTTTTGAGGAACCTTAAGGAGCCTCTTCTCACCTTCCGCCTCAACCGTTCCTTCATGGACGCAGCTGGTAAGAGTGTGTTTACTAGTCTAGGGTTTTGGCACAAAGCAATGTCTATTTGAAATAACTGCAGTGTTGAAAGTTAAGCAATTTATCCAACACATGATTAAATACAGGTTTCATAAGTGCTTTTGCTTTACATTTGTGATTTGTTTTGATGAGCGATGAAAACCTCTGGTGGGAATTTGCCTGGAACAAAAACAAAGGATCGATCTCTAAGTCTGTTAGCATTTTTAGTGTTTGTTTTCTACTGTAGTCAGATGCATTTTCCTTCTAGCCGCTAATAAATCCACAGAAGTCACAACACCCTGTTTCTTGGTCTGTACTGAAAAAATGTGTTTTCCTTGTTTTCCCACAGAGATTTCAGATGACGACAACAGCATAGCTCTGATGTACCAAACCATTGGTGACCTGCCACAGCCCAACAGAGACACGCTGGCTTTCGTAATCCTTCACCTTCAGAGGTTTGCACCTACTCTTCTCTCACCGCATAAGTCATATATACATCATGTAAAAGAAAGAAAGTTTATTCTCTCTAAAAAGAACATAGCAGCGCAGTTTTGGTTTGCGAAGTTGCATCTTAACATCATCTGTCTTTATGGCAGATGAGACCAAAGTTTTTGGCCATGATGCACGGCATCACATTTGGTGAAACCCAAACAGCACAAATTATGTCAGCACAAATACATCATGAAGCACTGTGGGTGATGTCTGATGATTTAGACTCGTTTTGGACACCTTGCCAGCATGGAGTGGAGCATAAACTCCTCTTTATACCAAAGTTATTCCAGAGTCAAATGTTATGCATTCTGCCCCACAGCTAAAGCTTGGGCCAAATTGATTAATACAACAAAAAAAAAAAAAAAATCTAAAACTGAATGGCTGAAAAAGAAGAATCAAGGTGTTGCAATGGGCCAGTCAAAGTCCAGATTTGAACCAAAATGAAATGGTGTGGCATGACGTTGAGAGCTGCGGATAAATGAATGCCCCACAAACCTCAATGAACTGAAGCAGCACTGTAAGAAGTTGGCCAGAATTCCTCCACAATAGTGTGAGAGCCTGATAAAAGTTATTACTTCTAAGTTATTGCTGTTAAAAGTGATTCTACAAGATATTGAATTATGGAGTATACTTAGTATTTCACAGGCTTTCAGAGTCCTGTGGTAAATTTCCTTTTCAAGCGACTGTATTTGTGCTTTGGTAGATACATTTTAACTCTAGTCTCTTTGTACCTCACCTTTATAGAATATCGATATGCATTCTCTAATTCTAATATCGGTCGAGCTACGTCTAGGAAAAAAAGTGCAGAATTGCATAAACAACCTGAACTTTTTACTTTATATTTATTTCTGCTGTTAAACTTAAAATGAACTTTTTTTTTAAAGGATGCTCTTGTTTTTACTTTTTATTATATTTATTCAAAAACCGGTGGATGCTCGTTTTTTAAAATGTTTCAAATCAGCACATGTACTATTGTACCTGTGAGCCAAAAGCGCTGTTTGAGTTTTCTAAACGAAGTCAAAAGGCTTAAAGGCAGAGAGGGGCTGCTCCAAGGACTGTATACTATAAATGATTATTTTAAGCAGTGAATGATGCAAAACAACTTTCTGCAGGCACCAAATTAACATTTTGGAGCTGGACATGGGCATTATAGGCCCTCTTTAAAATATCAGTGTAATCTCTCGGGAGTTATTTTCATATATATATTTCATATGTCGTTGATTATACATCAGCTGGTCAGTACTGAATCTAATCAATTCTTTCAGAGTTGCTGACAGTTTGGACACCAAGATGGACATCAGTAACCTGTCCCGAGTTTTTGGTCCAACAATTGTGGGACACGCAGTTCCCAATCCTGACCCTATGACAATCCTACAGGATACCAAACGACAGCCTAAGGTAAGCTTGGAAGATGAGACGCAGCTCTTGCATACCTGTCCTAGTGTGCACTTGTTGAGCGCCTGCTGCAAAAATAAACTAAAGAAGAGCAGCGGATGCCTCTCTTTAAGGTGTAGTTGCACACACTTTACAACTGCACAATTTCCTTTGCCTTAAACTGAAGCAATCTTAAATGCTGAGAACAGCTCTTCATCTTTTTCAATTACTCTTGGATTATTTATAACTGATTCTCTGACAAAAGTGACCATAATAAACCAAGTCTGTGGCAAACACAATTGGCTCATTTTAATGTGTTCGCTGCAGGCATCAACAAAACGTGTAATTTGCCCAGGGGTAGCCAGACTTCTTGCAGCTGTTCCCTTCATTACACTTGTGGTTAGTCTCCTTCCACATTTGCTGGTTGAATACCTTTAATGTGAAATACCAAGTTGATGAAATCACAAATTTATCTCAATGACACAAAATGACATGCAGGTTTCCTGTGAATCCCTGTGAGCTGTTATTATATAGAGATGTACCCCCACAATGTAAAGATTGTTTAATAGTTAGTGCTGGAAAAGAATGCATAAATAATTTTTAAGATGTCTTAAATCTCACAGATTATAAATGCATTATACTTTCACTAGAATTTGCAGCAAAAGCTGCCATTTCTTAAACATTTACTTCTAATATTTATAACATATTAAAGTGTTTGTTTGTTTGTTTTTAAAAAAAAATCTTAATTCTGATGCATTTTGCTATTTATCAGGATGGCAGTGTCTGGCAACAGATTTAATATACATTATGTGGAATGGCTAAATCTAGGAGACTGAGCACACACAACAGCTGGAGGCCACAAAAAATCTTACAGTGTAATATTGCACAGAAGAAGAGCATAACACCATTATTTTTTTTTCTATTTTTTCTTTTTTTTCTTTTCTTTTTTTAGTAACTCCCCTCAATCTTGCTTAAGGCAAACCTAACTAGCGTAGCACGGGCGGAAGTGGATTAGGCAATACTCTGAAATAACCCTGATCTTTTTCCATTTTTTACTAATCCCTTTCTGTTCAGGTTGTGGAGCGTCTGTTGGCTCTGCCAGTGGATTTCTGGGCCCAGTTTGTGATGGCAGCAGAACACGAGCAGCCGAACTTGGAGCATTTGATCATTGAAAATGCAAACTGCTACGCCACCCCTGAGAGAGCTGGAGGTTTGTTAAAACTTTTTGTTATTGCCGTATGAGTGTGGGCGCAGTCGTTTCAACAGCCTGACATTTCATGGGAGGCTGAGATTGTAAATGTTAACTGTTTGTGATATTTCAGTGAGCATACTGGGACCTCTGACCACTCCGGAGTACCAGCTCAATAAAACCCCCTCCTCCAGCTCTCTGTCTCAGCGCATGAAGTCCTCTCTGACACCCAGGTAATCACATGAGCACAGTCCTCCCGGCCCTGCTGGCATTATAATCAATGATCTCATGATTAATTGAGAAGATAAAGCTACAAAGTGTTTTCTCTCCTAATTTACATAAATGCTGACTTCTTCTGACTTTCATATAACTTAATCTACTGTGTAATATCTCATTATCATTCATCAGCTCTGTTTTATTGACTATAGCTCCTAATTAATAATTCCATCATGTTTTTAAAAATTTTTTTTTTATGTATGCTGTTTGTTGCAGATTTGGGTCAAAGAGCAAATCGGCAGTGGGATTTTCTCGCCAAGGAAAGTTCTTTTCTTCTCCGCTCCTCAAATAATATCAAAGCAGCTGCATTTAATCCTTTATTCTTACTGCAATAACAGCGACTAGTTTGTTTTATGAATAACATTTAATTGCATCTATAAACACCTCCAATGTAGTCTTCCTCTGCATTCTTAAAAATTCTGTTTCTGAATGTTAGTTTTTATTGTTTTGTTTTTTTTGTTTTGTTTTTAACATTTGTAAAATGGGAATTTTTTTTTAAAACAACTAGTTTTTTCTGTCTGTGCACACTTGTGTCTTTAGGACTGTTGCTCCTAATAAATGTCCAGTGTGGCATTCTCATTTCAGATGACAACACACGAAAATGCACTGTCTATTCACTCTTAGATAAGTGTGCTCATAGATGAAAATATGTACTGTATATGAACAGTTTTATTGTGACCCGCTTCTAAATGTAATTGTTTCCCTTTAATAGTTTTTCAGCTCATGTGTCACTCAGAAGTTGAGAAACTTATTTTTTTTATTATTATTTTTTTGGTATTTCATTCTAGGTTGTAGTTGATTGTGTGGCTGATGTTTGTATTTCATTTGTTTTTATTTTAATTTGAATTGTCCCACAGTATTTTGTTTAGTGAATATAATTTAGAAGTGTGCATACCTTTTTCCTTCTTGTTTAATAACAAACTGTAGTAATAAGAACTCAACTTTCAACCAGATCTACTTGGTCATCGTCTACAAGCTTCACTAGGTGTGGATCGTTTTAGTAAATGTCAATGATCTCATTGTCATTGAAAGGCAACAAAGCTTTTACCAGGAGTTTTGGTCACTGGTTTGTGCTGCAGGCTGTAGCCTCTGCTGCACCAGACCCTCTGGTGTTTATTGATCTGTGTAATATTTGTACTGTGGGAGGTTGCTTATAAGCAGTCCTGCACAAAAGGCAATTACAGTGGGCTATTAGCCTGTTGAATTACTGGGGCATTATTTGATAAACTATAATCACGCAGTTTGAACAAAAATACACTATCTGAATTTCATATAAAATACATTTACAAAAATGTCTCCTGTCCTGTGACTGTTTTGTGTAGCTTCTTTACATTTTGAAAATTAATCAGTAAATGAGGGTGCAATCCCATTTAGTCTACTTTAATATCATTATGTGGGATCATCCTGTAGGGAGGGCTAAAGCTGGTTGAGTATGTGATCCATATTCTCGAAAGCCACTGGAGAGGCTTGTGCTCACATCGTTAGGATGATTAGGTGTACTAAGAGCCAATTTATTTATTTTTTAAATTTTGTATTGGTGGCACGGTGGTTAGCACTGTTGCCTCACAGCAAGAAGGTCCTGAGTTCAATTCCACCGTCAGGCCGGGGTCTTTCTGTGTGGAGTTTGCATGTTCTCCCCGTGTTTGCGTGGGTTCTCTCCGGGTACTCCGGCTTCCTCCCACCGTCCAAAGACATGCAGCTTGTGGGGATAGGTTAATTGGATAATCCAAATTGTCACTAGGTGTGAATGTGAGTGTGAATGGTTGTCTGTCCCTATGTGTTAGCCCTGCGTCAGACTGGCGACCTGTCCAAGGTGTACCCTGCCTCTCGCCCTATGACAGCTGGGATAGGCTCCAGCGCCCCCCGCGACCCTGAAAAGGATAAGCGGAAGTGAATGGATGGATGGATGGAATTTTGTATTGTTGCCACCAATAATATTGCTAATGTGAGGACTCCATATTTGGATTTTAAGTCTTAAGAGAAACATCGGGAAACCTCAAGAAAAATTCTAACTCCTGTAACTGATACCACCTCCTGGTATTTCCACTTTGATGCCCATTATCATGTTTCACTCTTAATGCCAATAACGCCTGAATAGCTCAAAATTATTACCAGCACTCAAAGTAGAAACATTGAATGTAAAAACAGAGGTGACTTTATACTGAACAAAAATGTATATATTCAGATATTGATCAAAGCCCCAACAAAATATTTAATGTGACTTTTATGTAAATGGTGTATGTGAAAAATTTACATTTAAAAATTGCAGACACCAAAAGTAAATTACAAAAAACCTCACTCATTTTCAGTGATTTGAACGTGCGTAGCTTCTTTGTGAGAGGTAACTCTTGTTCAGTGTTCAAACATTATAAAAGTGACATCAAAATTTAGGGAGTGGCCACAGAAGGGGGGTATTTTTCACATAGTTCTGGAAGGCGGGGTCAGATCCCCACTTCCTCATGGCCTGCTTCTCTAAGATGGGGATACCGCTAACGTAACGTAGCAGGAACCAGACGAATAGAGGGGAGACCACACTGAGATACTGGGAACCCTGCATCGCTGAGGAGGCTGAGAGCCAGAGACCTGACCACTGCAGGATTTCTCCAAAGTAGTTAGGATGTCTACTGTAAGCCCAGAGTCCACTCTGGATGAACTTCCCCTGGAGGTGAGAAAGTAAATTGGACAGTACAGTTACAACACTCGGTGAGTGAGACATTAATACAGTTTAGGGTTATCCTCACTTACAGCATTATCTGGGTCACGCTTGAAAACCCATTTCTGCTGGTCAGCAATAGCTTCTGTAGCAAAGCCAAGGCCCCAAATGGTCCAGCCAATGTAGTCCCTCGTTCCCAGAGGCACATTTCGCTTCTCACTGTTCAGCATGAGGGTGGGCAGGAGGGTCATAAATACCCACACAGCTGAAAGAATGGAGCAAAAAATGTATGATTTTCAAACAGCATAACCTTAATACTTCCATGAAATAAATGTGACTGTAACCAACAGCTCTTGCCTAGAATAAATACATATAAAGAGCCAGAAACTAGACAGTGATTTATTTGTGCAAAGTCTCCCTTCACTTGGGTGCAGTTGGTCAAGGACTCTGGTAACAAGAAAGAGGTGTTTACATTACTTCCAAGTACCTTGAACAGTCCAATACACAAAGAATGTCCCAGGGCTGTCTCTAACATTGTTAAACCTGCGATCATGACCGTCCTTCAAGATTCGCATGAAGAGGAATGTCCCCAGCCTGCAGAAAAAACATACTTAAAGTCTTTTCACATTAACCAAGCCATTATTCATTAACTTGAGTTACCTGGCTTTAAAGTCTCACATGCATTAGTTCCTCTGACCTCACCAATGACCCTCTAGGACTAAAATTACACAAAACTCTGATAAAAAAAACATATAACCTGCTCATATCTCTGTTTAGTTTTCTAGCGTAGCAGAGCGGTCAAGAGGTGTTTGGCACTTGGCATCAATACTGACTGCCTTACCTGAGTCCCCATGCTGTTACCAACCCTGTCTGCACCTTCTGCCGGGTATGACTGGCCCCTCCCCAGATACGACTCAGGTGTGCAAGTAGTATAAATGTGCCAGAGCCTGGAAAATTGTAGAGAGAGACAGAGTTGTAGAGTGAGGGTGGTTTGAAAGTGGGCACGGCTGGTGGCTGTACTTGTTGCAGACTAAGGTGTGTCCGATAAATCTTTTACTCAGGATACTGCAGACAATTGGTTCCAAAGTTCAAGGGTACAAATACACAAGAGAACAGCGCGGAGTTGGAAAACCAGAAGAAGACGAGTAAAAGAGAAGTGTCAAGGTGATTAATTTGGGATTTCTTTTTTTCTAATTAAGTCACTGGCGTGAACAGGTAAGCAACGTCAGTCTATATCTGACAAATGTTTGAGAACTAACTTTAGGCAGACTATGTTCATTTCTATACTTCCTTATTGATTGTGAGCTTACGTTTTTTTTTAATAGATAGATATCACAGGCAGATTCAAAGTCACACCAGGCTGCAACTAACATTTATTTTTTAATAATTTGTACATCTTAGTTATTTTCTCAGGTAGAAAGTTTGTAATGTGTGTTATTGATAATAATATGGGCTACATGATGCTGTATTAACCTGCACAAAATCCAATAACATTCAGTTCTTTCTGTAAACTAGCTTACTGACTCATTGGGTAATTCTGTCAGCTGTGCAGTAACAAAATGCAAAAATGATTAAATATGACACTAATATCCCCCTACAGCCATATGAAATGCTGTTAAGCTTTCTCTCTGTCTCTCTCTCTTTTAACCACTGCATGATTAAAACTAATTACAAATTGTTTAATGGGGGCCCTTAAAAAGCGCCCTTTTTGATTCAACCCAGGATAGCTGTGCACGCCCCTGCTGACACATGCGCCTGTTAAGCCGAAGGAGGAGCTCCTTCCGCGCTGTTTCACAACAAAGCTGTTTTAGATAATGCAGGTTTTGTAATGATCAGTCTTCTTTAAGTGCAAAACACGCTTTTACAGATTAAATCAGTCTACACGGATCAGACATATCGACTGTTCCCCCTTTAGATGTATTTCGCTTTCAGTCGAGTTCGAGCACTTTTTAGTTGCAGTTCTTCACTGACAGACAAGCAAAGCTGCAAAAGCAGTCAGTACAGGGTCGTAAATTACTGTTTAGGAAACGGGTTTTCAGATTACCTGCCAAGTCATAAAACTTCTCGGTTTTGAAAGCCGCAGCCAGAGCCCAGCCAGCCCACTGGATGCCCAGGTCGGTGATGGCACATTTGGCCAGAACGCTCCCCATGATCATGTCCTGCAGCTCGGCGAGTAGCAAGGGAATCCGCGACTCTGTCATAAGACCACTCCTCCTACGCCAAAAGTAATAAAAACACTCCGTGTAGGCGAAAGTTCACCAATATCACACTGCTGGAAGTGGGTTGCCGCAGGGATTTCTGGGTATTGTCGTTCTAAGAGGTGATGTAAGCAAGTTCCATAAGCTGCTGCCCTGTATGGAAGACTCCGAGTGCCAAACAAGTTAAGTCAATGCATTAATAAATAATTAATTACATTTGACATAATAAATTAGTTATATACAATGTTAACTAGATATCAATTTAATTTATTTAAATCATTTCACAAGTTATTTATTTATTTCTGATTTCAATTAATAATGACGCAGTTAGTATGAATTAAATGCATTTATTTAATTCATTTTGTCACTTGAGGCCTTCTATAATCCCCCAGTGGAATCAGGGGCGTTTCCAGGATTTTTTCAAAAGGCCCAGAAAAGTCAAGAGTCCTCAGAGAGCACAACTTCCCCCGAAGGGTAAAACTAAACACTAAAATGTTGAGTTTTATAATACGATGATGTCAACTTGTGACGACGCAGGGTGTCAGACTGGAAAAATGCGAAGTGCATTTTATTCTCTCCATGCCCTTTCATATTCAAAACATTTCCTTGAAATTATTTTTCAAGGTCAACTTTGACCTTAAGTGCTAACAATGAAGGTGAAGGTAAAATACTAACCCTAGGTACTCATATCACCAAGGCCTAGTATATTGTTGTGAAGTTTGAAGATATTTTAAAAGTTTTTACTCATTTTCACGTTGCTTGTGACCTTGACACAATTTTCACCAACATTAAATCAGCTTGAGCTGTTATTGGTATTTACTGTCACAAAGAATTTAAACATTATATCTTGGAAACCGTGATACATTAATGTGTATGTGACTTAAATGCCGCTAATCTGGAGATTATTTTAATGACTTGTTGCTCTGTCTGCTGACACACAGACTCAGCTTTGTATTGGCCACTATTGTTTATTTGCAAAAACTGTTCGCACTTTAGCACTGTGGGTTTTTTTCCCAGTCGTGCACATTGTGACAACCCTGCACTGCCATGTGCAGGGTTAGATTTCTCAGTTGGTTTCCAGCTATTGTCTGTGCTTCCATCCTGCGTTGGTGCCAGCGTGCTGCTGCATAAGTAGAAAAGACTTATTAGTCCATGTGCAACAGCTGTCCCAGTCAGCCTCTCCTCTGCAGTGAACCTTGAACTTCCTGCTTCATCTCTCCCCCACAGCTGAGCCAAAACCAGAACCACACCCTGCCGCCACACATATATACAGTAGCTTTATTTATATGTGGCTCCTGCCAATGCAGCAAGGGTCCTGCAATTTAGTTTTAGGCACATGGTCAATGATCTGTTAAAACAAAAAATTGCAGAGGCACATCAGACTTGTACATAAGGCCATAAAAAGGAAGAATACATACAGTAATTTTAAAGAGTAATCTGCCAAGTGCCAAATAACAGTACTTCAGCTGTTTTGTGATTTAAAAAAAAAAGAAGACAACGCATGAATGTTTAACTAATTGTCCCACACAATATAAAACATTGTGTCTTTGTTCCACATTTAGTCTGTTGATTTCTTGTTACTAATGCAAGTGTCATCAGTGTGTGTTGCCTACAAATACGGCTAGGAATTAAATGTATCCTGTATCATTCTATTAACTGTAGTTATGCACATTTTAAACCTGATTTTACCTATTTTATTCTCTTATATTAATACTATATTGGTGTGCATTAATTTCCCAACCTGTGATTTCCATCTTGTGTGTTTCCATCACTTGTAATCACTTGAATTGCATTTAATTTGTATGGAAGGTGCAACAAATTGAAATTAATACTGTGATATAACAGCCACAAAGGTAACAATGCTTTCAGGCAAAATATATTTGAACCAGACATTCTGCAGAAGTACACCTAGTAATTGTGATGTTGCAGGAAAGTGTTGTGATATTTTTTCTCTTTTTCCTCTTAGGAATAAACACAGACAAGACAAAATATGGCAGACAAGACAAGTCCGAGAGGCAATTCTGGTGACTTTGCTAAAAAAGTCCAAAGACAGCTGAGCAGAGGCAAAGAAAAGGTACATAGTCTGCAAGTTCCTGTTTCCCCTATGGCAAGAAAGACAAATTTATTGCCATTTAATTGCTGTTACTTTGAGATTTAGCTTTTTTCTGTGCTTTATCTGCAGGTAATGCAAAGGCTGGGAAAGTCAATGGAGACCAGAGATGACCTTTTTGAACATTGTCTCCAAAACTTTAGTGACCAGCAGGTAATCATCCCCCAGCATTGTTTTTATTATGGGAGTTGAAAAAGACTTTGAGCAGAAAGTTTTTCGTATGTGTCTTAACACATTTTGCAGTATATGCAAACACAGGGTTATTGAGTAAAAGCAGTGAATCAAACATCATAAAAGTTAATAAAGGTAAGCAAGATAATCACGTGTATACTTATGCTTTATTTGCAGACTGATGGGAACCGAATATACAAGGACTTGAGGGTCTACGTTAATGCAGTTAGAGGTGAAAATAGTCTTTGTTTGAAGATGCTGTAGAACTGTAGATTTGTGCCCTCTGCAGGTCTCAAATAGTCGATTCTGCTTTATACAGACATGCGTGAAGCTTCAAGACGCCTTTCCCAGTCTCTGTTTGATGTTTATGAATCTGACTGGGCTGGAGAGGAAGATTTAGGAGCCATTGTTGAGGTCAGTGGTACTAAAAAAAAGACCTATTGCAGCACATTTTAATTCCACAAGTGCAAAAACAGCGAAATGCATGCATCACCAGGGGAACAAGACCCCACATTTTTTCCCCTTGTTATGCATAATTAATGCAATATTTATGCTGTACTTGTGATGCAGGGGGAGGACCTCCTGTGGAATGACTACGAGGTGAAGCTATTAGACCAGGCCGTGCGCACCATGGAGTCCTACGTGAGCCAATTCCCTGATGTTAGGGTAAGGCAAACAAGTATGCAAGCAAACATAAGTCAATATGCAGACAGACAAAGAGCCTGAGAGCAAATGCACAAAACTAAGTTAAGACAAACATGTACTATAATTCACTTACATATACATAGATAATATGTATGACTCTGTTTTGCTCCATTGTAAAAACTGTAGGACAAAATTGCCAAGAGGGGAAGAAAGCTGGTTGACTACGACTCCTCCCTTCACCAGCTAGAGGCACTGCAGACTGCGAAAAAGAGGGATGATGTCAAGATAAGCAAGGTAATTAGAATAACATCAATATCTCTTTGTAATCAACCCTAATTTGTTATAACACATGCATTGAAATTGACTTGCTTTGTCATTCTGCAGGCAAAAGAAGAGATGAATACTGCCAAAGTTATCTATGAGGGGATCAATAACGATCTGAAAGAGGAGCTCCCAGTTCTCTTTGACAGGTCTGACAGTATATATTTATTCTGTCAGAATGAATATGAAGATTATTCAGTATTGCATATTATTCAAATATTCACTGAATTTGCAACAATTTATCTTTTTTTAAACATTACTTGTCAATGTTTGTCTCCTTTAGTCGTATTGGATGCTACGTAGCTGTCTTCTCAGCTGTGTCAAATTTACGAGACATCTTCCACAAGGAAATGAGTACGGTATGTTTGCTCCCTTATGTGTGACCCAATATTGATTGTCCTGAGTTTTTTGTTTTAACCATCCATCTTCTATTTTAGCTCAATCAAGATCTACAAAATGTGATAAAGGAGCTGCAGGCTCAGCATCCAGACAAAGCATTTGCTGTAAAGGGATTGTCCCGGTGAGAGTTTTTTAATTCTTAACTTTAAAGCTTGAAGGCAAATGAAAAACATTTTTAATTTCTCATTACAGTTTCAGAAAAATGTGGAAATTACCCGCCATAGTCACATCTTCTCCTAGAGTAATAATACAAGCAGCATTTTCTTTTAATTATTACTTTTGCAGATTCAGAAAGCATTTAATTGTGCTTTATGGCTAAATGCACTGTTGTTATAAAGCTTCATTCATTTATTCATTTGTTCCACCATATTCTGGCAATACTCCACAGTACTGAACTGCATTCTTATCTCCATGATTTGATCTTTCTCTATCTCACTCCCTCTCTCTCACTATATATTCCAGGTATGGCTCACTGAAAAGACGAAGTCTGATCTCTCCAAAGGCTTGGAAGGCCAGCTTTTCTGAGGTTCACAGGAGCTTCAGTCCTAGAACGAGCCAGCGGTTTAGTTTCAGATCCCCAGAAAAACCTCGACACAGCACCTTGTCCAGAGAAGGCAGCATGCTTAGAGGGTCTTTAGTCGAGTCCAGGGAACTGGATGTAGGGTCGTACCAAAGTGAGGTCCACAGCCCTTCTGCACAGGAAGATGCTGTAGAGAGTGCATCAGGAAGTGAGCTGAAGTCGGGAGACAACAACAATCAAGTTGAAGGAGAAAAGGCTGTGAAAGAAGAAGAGCCCAAGCCGCCCGTAGAATCGGAAAATAAAGGAGATGGAAAAAAAGATCTACCAAGTGCAAGCAGCTCTGAACAAAATAACTCCTATGAATCAGATAGCTTGGAGCTCCAGCTGTCTGCAGCAGAGAATGGCCCACTGCACATTGAAGAGACGGACGACAGCCCGGTAACCCTTGAAACTCCAAAACTGAACAGACTGGAGAATGGTGACGCTTCTGGCTTGAATTCTGACGCCAAGGATCTGAGCATTCCTCAGAAGGTTTGTCACTCGAGTAGCACACATGTTGTGCAGCTGTCCTTTTTTTATGCATATTGTGTCATAACTCTCTTTTTTTTTGGGTGTGCTATGTAGGACGTCCCTGCAGAGAAAGAGATATCCTCGAACTCAAAAAACACAATGGTTTAAAGTTTTCATAATAAAACAAAAGGTTTGTGTGTTTCATTTTGTTCTACAAGATGCCATATTATTATTTCTCTTCTTTCTTTGTCTGCGTTTCTTCATTTGGCTCACTTTATCATCAACCTTTGAACGCCAGAACCAAACAGCGCCGAACTGACTGAAGTCAACAGCTGCAGAAGACAGAAAAAAAGACAGGGCGACAGTTGCAACTGACAAGTTCAACTGTGATTTCACAACTGACGAACTGTTGCTGTTAGTTTTCTTATTTATCTTTTAAGGAAATCAACTTTACATATGTATTGGTGTCTTTGGGAAAACCTATATTTTCATAAACTCACTCACTGCATTATTAAAGCAAATACATTTTAAAATGAGGGATTTATACAACTAATGCTAGCAAAGACAGAAGCTCTACATAGGTTTACACTGCTAAAAAGATACTGACCACAGAATGGTTAATCTACACAGATATGATATGTTTCTGTCTCTGTGTAAACGTGAAGAGAATGCCATTCCACTCTTATTGTGGAACCAACAAGGAGGCGTTTTAATCATTTTAGCCTTTTAGTCTGTTTTATTATTTCTTTTTATTTGTTTTTGATTAGATTTGATTAATTATGCCTGCAGTGTGAGGACAAACTTTGTAATTCTGAAAAATAAACATAGTTCAAATTTTGTTTATACTAAAGCTGAATTTCTGACTTTTTAATTTTTGGGTTATTCGATGTATATGTGCACAGGATATAAGAACATTGTGTAAACGGCAATAAAAACTGGGTAATGTCACCATTTTGTCTCTCTGCTAGTAGATGTTTAAGATGATGGGGTGGAAAATGGTGAGCGCTCACTCAGCCTGGACTTCAGTACTCATCAGATGTATACAACATTGCTTGCTTAATGATTTGACTGTCATGACAAATTATCTGTGAAATAACATAATTGATTAGACAGTATTGGAAAGGTTTGATTATATATACACACGTTTTAGCTTATGTTTCTTTTATTATAACGAAACAACATGAAGGGACAGCTTCCTGAAATTTCTTGTGGTCATCTGAGCCCAATGTGTGTCTCACTTCTTGATGTGGAACGACAAGCAGTTTTGTTTTCAGTTAGACAGCTGCTAACTTACTTACTGGATTTTACTGGTGACCGTTACACATGACAAATGAATGCTTACGTGTAAGAACGCTTACCAAGCGCAACTACATCTACAGAGGTTTTCAATCTGGCTATTTCAGCTTAAGATTGTTCCTGCTGTATGTGCAAACAATGTGAACTTTGTCACATATTTAAATAATCTGTCATGACTCAGCCCCCCATATTTATGCATAATGTAAAATAAAATTGCTTTAAGGAGATACACCTACACCTATGTAATAAAGAACCCCAGACATAACTAGGATTCTTTATTACATAGATTTCTACACTAGGGCCAGCTAACCAGGTCCATCTTTGTCACAAGTAAAATTATGTTCAGGATTAGTAAAATATTTTTAGAGTACATGTTGTCATAAGAATTTTTTTTTTTACTTCACTTAATCGATGTATGTTCTGGCATTCTTTAAGAATTAAAACAATGTTAAATAATACTACTACTAATACTACTACTACTAATAATAATGACCCAAATGTATTTCAACAGGTAATAGTTTATAATACCATTGTAATAATGAAATAGTTACATTTATTTCAACTATTAGTTATTTTCTGATTGTTGGCTATGTACTAGAACACTGTCTGCAAAGTTAAAACACTTGATAATGTCATAGTGTGTCATTTATAAAGTCTTTGTAAATGATTAATACATACCATAAACATAAAGAGCCATAAACATTACAGGCGTGGCTAGCTATTAAGTTGAAAGTAATGCTCATAAATCTTGTTTGCAAGGAGTGTGAAGTAGGCCGGTGGGGAGGCGACTGAAGCTGCAAATCAAACACGTAAACCTGGAGAGCTGGTTTGTGTCCTTTCCTACTCACTGTTGACTCTGTTTTCACTTACTCTTTGGTTGGGTTAGCAAAGGATTGTGGTTTACGTTCAAATACCACGAGTTAACGCGTACACTAAACCAAATATCTTGTCATCTGTGACACCATACACAAAACTATGCTGTATATAATTCATAACTAATGACATATGTAACCCATTGCATAAGTAATTATTATTAAACCATAGTAATTAGTCATCATTATCATCGGTTTACCCTTATTAAAGGGGTTCGTGGTGGAAGTGATACATCTTGATGAGAGACGATCTTTGACATGGAGGAAAGGGAGGGGAGGCGGAAACTGAGCGCGTGTGCTTTATGACTCACGAGTGCTGGAAGGAAAACTGTGACTAGTTAACTGTATTCAACAGACGCAGATTCAGACCCCTTACCAGAGCCGCACGCCGGTTAGATTACCAGACTTAAAAAAGGCAGTGGGCGTTAGTTTTCTCCACCATAAAAGCTCTCCCAGGAGGGGGGGGGAACTCAGTGAATTTGTCCGGTTTTGTGACGCGCTCCTCCGCTGCGCTGCGCCCAGACAGGTAAGCTCACTCAACAGCTGCGATGAACAATGCCTGATTGATCAGCTCGAGTTTGAGAAGTGTAAAAACTTCTTCTGGAAGTGTGTGTTACTCACTCGTCGGTTTTTGCCCCGGGCTTTAGGTGGATTTGTACCAAACAAGTACATTTTCAGTTGAGGGCTCCTTAAAAAACAGTCAGATGGTTGACTGTGATAAAAAAAGACAGCTGGGCTGCGAAACGCGTTGGTAACAAAGCCGAGGAACGAGGTGTTGACCGGTTTGAGAAAACATGTGTGACAGATTCACATCAACATGTTGGAAAAGCTCTGAGCGGAAATCACCATGAGCTCGTTGTCTGTTTTTACAGTTTGTGTTTTTCTTTCAGGTATAACCGGTGAGAACAATAACCAACCATGAATCGTAAGCTCTATCTTTTTTTTCTTTTCTTTTTGTACTATATAGCCTTTTATTGTTTTCTTCCTGTTTTGTTACAGGTGTCATCTGACAGTTTGATATATTGTTGCGTTTTGGAGAAGTAAAGTTTCAATCTACTTTTACTCGAGTAGTTCTTGTTGGCTAACATTTCAACTTAACCATCGTAGAGCTTCCACTCTGGTCGATTAACCGATCACTTCAGTGAAAGTTAGTTGGCAGCTATTATGTAAATACAAGATTGCTTTCCTTTTCCTGGTCTTATATTACACTATATTGTAAATTCTTTGTGTTCAGTTTTGACTTGTTGAATGAAACAAACCATGTGTAATGGGAATTTAAAAAGTCTTCTTTAAATGTGAAAATATTATTGAAATAACTATATAGTAAAGCTGCATTTAATAGTTTCTTTGTATTTTCTTTTTTACAAGATATAAAAATCCATATATGTCTTTTTTATGTTTTTATTACTGACCATTCTCACAAGTACTATAAACTTTTATTGATTAAAGCTGCCTATAAGTCTGTAATAACATAGAACCCAAAATGACATCTTTATTTGTCTTGCTTTAACCACAAAATTTAAATTTGCTGCAATGCAAAGCTCGGAAAGAAAAAAAAAAAAGGGGCCCAAAGCGATGGCGCTTTTGCTGTTTCTGTTAAATCTGTGATTATTGCAGCTCTGAGTTTTTATATTACAGTTACTAGTAACGTGTTTCTCTTTTCCGTGCTCTGACTAATACCATTGCATCACAGCTATTCAGAAAAATAGGAGTTGGACAGGTTTGTTTCAGTCCCAGCCCTTAATAATAATCAGATTACTGTGTCTCAACAGTGAATATTCCCTCCTCAGCCAGCAGCTGTGGTGTTACACAAGCCACTCTCAGTAGACTGGGAGCTGAAGATAGAGCGCTGTGACATTTTTAACATGCTTTTTTTATCTTCCAGATACAGATAGCGAGAATTTGACAACAGCCTTTACCACCACATATAAAAGCATTAAAGTGTGTAAGTACATTTGTCTTTCACTACGATTGTTTTTACTTTGCTTAGACACAACCAACAAATGTTCTGATATTGTGACCTTTAGTTATAGTTTTTCTTATTTTAATAAATAATGTTTATATTTTTTTTTCTTCCCCCATTTATTTTCAGCCCCAGATGTGGCACTTGTTGAATCACTTCCCACACAAACAGAATCCACTACCATTCAGGGTATGCTCGAAAGCTTTTTGTTTTATGTTTTCCTTTACTGGTTGTCTCTTTCTGAACCCACAGCATTACAAATGACAACATTTACTCAAAGTAGAAGTATATCCTGGTGATGCACGTCTACTTAGCTCTTGTTGTGTGACTTTTTTCTTCAACGAAATACTTCAAAATCAAGAATCGAACTGTTCAGTAGTACAAATCATTTTGAAAGTGCCCTAGGTTCCTTGTCTGCTAATTTGATGCCTTCAGCGTGAAATTATTGCAGTTTGAATCCCTCCCAACCTTTAAACAACACATAAAAAAAGCTGTCCAATTCTGCTTCTTTCAAATAAAAATCCACTCTCTCAAAACCGAAGGGGAAAAAAAAATCTCCTGGGCTCTCTGTATACTTTAGAATTGGTTTTAGGATTTTACTGATCCTTTTTAACATATGTCTGTTATTGGTCCCAAAATGCATAGAAGATTTTACTCTGCATTAGCCAGTTCTGGACCTTAGGTCCTCCAATATGGCTTTACTGGCTGTTCCAAAATTGATGAAGACAATGCAGCTTAATGAACTGCTCATCAGCAAGTCTAGACACGTATATAAACACGTATGCTTTGGTAGCTTGCTGTCTGGAGCATTCAGGTGTGTGTGCAAGTGTGTGGGGAGAGCTGTCAATCTTCTCAGGAGTTGACATCCCACCAAATTCACCGTCATACTGTGCAATGATTAGAAAACCTACAGAAAACAAACCAGATTCTACAAGCTCCAGTTAGCACCCTAAAGTTAATGAAAGTACAATTAGAAAAAGACTGAACAAGTATGACTTCTTTGAAAGTTTTGCCAGGAGAAAGCCTTTTTTCTCTAAACAAACATGGCAGCAAAGCTTAGGTTTGCAAAGTTCTCAACAAACCCCATATCATTTTGAAATGGTGTCCTTCTAGATAGACAAGACCACGCTGAGTATGTTTGACCATAATGCAGAGCACCGTGTTTGGTGAAAACTAAACACAGTATATCAGCACAAACACCTCATACCAGCTGTAAAGCACGGTGGTGGAGGGGGTGATGATTTGGTTTTGTTACACAGCCACAGGATCTGGGCCCATCTGTCCGACAGCTAAAGTTTGGCCAAAAATGGGCCATGCGACAGGACAATAATCCTAAGCACAGGAGCAAATCTACAAAAGAAATAGCTGAAAGAGAAAAGATTCAAGGTGTTGCAGTGGCCCAGTCAAAGTCCAGACCTCGACCCAAATGAAACGCTATGGTGGGACCCTAAGAGACCCCCAACACTGAACTGAAGCAACACTGTGCCAAAAGTGAGATAATGACAGTGAAATAAAAAATAATTGCTTATTGTTGCCAAAGTTTGTTCCACAAACCGATGAATCACGCATGCCATATAATTAGTTCTTCCACATACTGCTTCTGCATTTTGGCTCAGTTTATGCTAAATGCTGACACGGTGTAACATGTCATGTGTTGTTCTTCACAGGTTGTTTTTAAAGATCTTGTAAGGACTACATAGTGTTTCATGTACTGATTCGTAAAACCTTAGAAATGAAAGCAGATGTAACTTATTACATACTTGCTTATTTTTATTTTTTTTTTGATGGTGCTTTAGGGGTCTCTTGACTTCTTAGATCACTTCTGAAAATACATTTTTGTAGACTTTGTGTGGCAGCTTTTTATAACACTTCTTTAAGCATTTGTTTATCCTTTTTTTCAAGTTTTGTGTATTTCTGTTGTACTTTTATTCCTTTAGTAGCATTAATTTGTTGAATTGTATTTATTTTGGTATTTACTATTGTACATTTGATTTTCAGAGTATTTGGTAAACTCTTTTTAAATGTTCTATTTTCTTTCCCTCAGTGTTAACAACAGTTGCTCCCACAAGTTCAGACTCTGCAGTTATTGCAGGTAACTGTTTGCACTTTATCTTGAGATTTATTTCTTCTTCTTCTTTTTTTTTTTGCTGCAGTTCAAAGTGTCTTCTAAACCTGCCTTTCCCCCCCACAGTTGTTGTTATTCTCATTCTGCTGACACTAGCTGCTTTGAGCTTTGTGCTCTGCCGGTATCTGTACCACAACAGAGGGGACTACAGGACGACAGGGGAGCTGGCTCCAGGAGAGGACCCTGATGAAGAGGACAATAACAAGCCTGCACCCGAAAAGAAGGAATACTTTATATGAACCTGGTGGAAGACTTATAGCGAGTTAGTTGAGTTTAAGAAAATGATCTGTGGAAGTGTGATAAGAAGGAAAACTATTTCCTTGCGTGTGTGTTTTGAGGGAAACCCGTTACTGGCAGCACACTGTGCAGAGAAAAAAAACACCTTGTTGAAGATATTTTTCTTTAAAAATGCAAGTGAAACCAAAGAAAAGAGTACCACTGTGAGGGTGAATGTTGATTGGCTGAAGGAGGTGAAAGCTGAAGTTGTGCACAGGTTAGCAGAGCTAAGCACAACATAGTTACATGATCAGTAAATGCAAAACAGTCAAATCAAAGGAGCGCCTTGAATGTAATATTTATCATCCACATTTAAATTTCTCTTTATTTGCCATTTCAGTTAGTTACCGTACTTTTCTCAAACTATGTTTAAGATGATTTCTGGTGCTATTATGGGCTGTTACTTTCATATTCATTTGCTTTTAAGAAATACTTTTTTATGCAATTCTTTTATTATAAGCTGGTCAAAGAAAGTGGTTATCTTTCAATAGAACAGGACAGCTACACAATATTTCTTGTTCTTGGTTGTGTTTTGTATACCTGAAATGGTTGCTGGTTACTTCCTTATTTATGATAAATGTGGAAGTCAATTAAACTTGTTTTTGGACGAGTTTTATTACCGTGTGACAGTGTGTGAATGTTTTAATGCATTGCTGCTGACATTGCAGACAATGCACTAGCACACTGCACATTAGACTGAATAGGTACACTTGGCTACATCCAATGTAATGTAAAACCTGCTCAAACCAATATGTTGTTATGCTGTTTAGTCAGGAAAGAAATTCCTTAATTTACAAGCCATCTATGTCCACTGTGAGCGACCATCTTTGAACAGAGAGGGTGGTTTACGACACTGTCTGCCACCTGTAATCCAGTTTTAACATCCCTTCCCAGACGCCTTAACGCCCACTCACATCCTGGGCCTTTTGACCTCAGGAAATCACATGATAGGGTGGGGCTAGGTTTCACAGCGGGTTCACCCGAAACCTTACCTTGGCTGATTGTGACCTACACCCGTTTTCACATCTTGCATCGTTTGATTAGGAAGAGGATCAACAGGGCTCCATGTCCCTGTTAGGGGAACACTCCCATAGGGCTTAAATCTGGGACTCGCCACCATTTGACCCTAGAATTGAAGAAGCTTCTTGGATGAGAGGTGAAACGTTTTCAAGCAACTTAAAGAAGTCCAGACACTTTTCTTCCTAAGCTTCTTAGCCGACGATGACCTGGATGACTTTAGAACCTTCACAGACGTATTTCTTAATTTACAATAACCAGAATCGCAATATTTTCCATTCTTATAGGACAGTACAGAAATAATTGGCCTGATGTTGTAATGCATCATAAATGTGTAAGAACAATGAACTGAAAGCAGTGGATTTGCTTCATTTTGGTTTGGGAGTTTAAGTATTCTGGGATCTTGTTAGTGTGTAATGTAAAATGGAGCATGAGATGGACAGGTGGATCAGTGCAGCATCAGCAGTAATGCAGGTAGTACGCCATACCATTATGGTGAAGACAGCTTAGCCTATGGCCATTAGCTCTGGGTATCAAAAGAAGGAATGAGGTTGTGGACACATGGCTGAATCAAATATCCTATGCAGGGTGCCTGGTCCTGGACATAAGATCAGAAGCTCAGACATCCAAACTTATACTAGAGGAGCGAGTTGATCGCAACACCTAATTGGATGCTTCCTGGGCACCTTGCTTTGGAGGATTTCCTGGTACGTCCAGCTGGTAGGAGACCCATAATACACTAGAGAGAAAATACATCTCACCTGATCTGGGAACATGTTAGGATCTCTGAAGATGAAGTGAAAAATGTTGCGGGGAGAAGAACATCTGGAATACTCTGGTTAGCCTGCTTCGATTCAGAAAATGGAGTGACTGATGCACAAAAGGAAGACTTCGCTATGTTTCAAATTTCCAAAATAACCTTTATTCTAAACTTACATTTTAAATTTTAAGTTTAGTATAAAAAAGTTAAGTGCACCTAAGTTCTTTTTTCAAAGTATTCCATCTTTGACATGTCTCAGCAAACTGTAGTGACACTCATCTCCTTTAGTAATCTTAAAAGATAGAATGTGTACCAAAGTCCATCACATCACTTTAGTACATACATCTATTTTAGAAAATATTGTAAAGAGAATCCCTGAACTATAAATGTCCATAATCCTTCAACAAAGAGTGCTCCTTTTGCTGGCTGTGGTTGGCATAGCATCTACTGGTCAGCTGTAAATTACAGTACTTCATATTGCTGGGACAAAGCCACTGTTATGCTGCTTTACAAACAATCAGAGCATAGATGGGAAAAAAAGATAACGTTTGTACAGTTTCTAAGTTTTGATAGCTGTGGCCTCCTTTTCCAATGAAGCTGTATGAAATGACAGCATGAGCGGGTAAATAAATGGACATGGAGATGACTGTCACATCTGGTGCTGCAGCTTTATGTATGAGCTGCGGAGGAGAGGTTTATTAGAAGAGTGATGCAGGTTTCCAGACAGATGATTCTTCTGACTTAAATAACACTTGAAAACACTAAATGTTGGTTGACAAGAAAACAGGTTTTGTTTTCTGGCGGCCACAGCTGTTAAAACTTGATATGCTATGTCGGATACCCAGTGACACATTGACGCTTGACACAAATGAACAAGTCTACAAATATTAGCTGATGGTATCCATACAGGCAACTTGCCTATGTTTAGCAGTCTTCTTTCAGTTTGCCAGATTATGTAAGATGTAACGACCCTAAGGAAACGAGTTTAAACAGCATTAAATTTTTTTCTTTTTAAAAATCCTGGAAATTAAACATTATGCCGACAGTCATTTAGCCTCTTTGCAAAAGGTTTGCATACACGTGCAGGCAACTGAACAATGTGACATGTCAAAAGTTTCAAAATTGTTTAGACTGGATGAATTTTAAAATGTGAAAAGTGCTAAAAAACAAAAACAAAAACCCAACCACACAAAAAAAATAAAATAAAAATCCCCAAAACATCACAGCTTTCTTAAAAGCATGAAAACTGATTTAAAAAAAAAAAAAAAAAAAAAGCCCCTTGTCTGCAACTCCTCCGTTTTGCTTAGCAGTGCATTTCAGATAAAAAGTATTTTAATCTAACTTGTACATAGCAAAGGTGCAAAAGTATGCAGCAACTCAAAGATGCAGTTTACCCACATTAACTAACAATTGCAGTCACATCAGACCAAAGGTTCCAATGGCCAACAGTGTCACAAATTCTTGTCCAAGGAAAAGTTTGCTTTTAAATTGTGACATTTCAAATATGACGTCATAACCAAACATAAGTGCATTGTAGACCAGATCTTTGGTACAACCAGCTCATTGGTTATACTAACAAATTTATTAGCCTAACTACTTGCGTAAGTCACTTAAATGTGGAAAAGTAAAGAAATACTGAAATATAAGTCTCAGTAACTTTGCTGAAAATGTTACCTAGAAATGAACGCTATCATAAAAGGTGACATTTTTCTGTGGAGAATAAATACTTGATGATCTAAGATATACTGCGTGAAAAGGAAATAATGAAAAGTAGTTTAAATCTGTACAATAAAACATTTAGTGTATAAACTCTGGGTATCCGACTGTGAAATAGAAACAGGAGACAAAAAAGCTAAAATGTTACACCAACCACCCCTTCCCAACCATCTTTCTATTTGGATTTACTTTAATTTTTCTTTCCTTTAAGTTTACTGAAGTTAATTTGCTTAAATTTAGGGCTATCCCCAGTGCTCTTTGGCACTTGACTATGTTCATCTACAAGTTGCCCAACAAGGTACAGTAAACCACTTTCATATTGCAGTAAATCTTTTGATTTTTTTTATTCTTTTTGCTTTAATTTCTTTAATTTACATGTGATTTAAATAGAACAATCTCTCAGAAAGTTCACTGTGCAACAAATTTTCCGTGGTATTTTGGATACTGTGCAAAAGACAAGACATTTCTAGCTAAAAGCATCCAGGATGCTGACTTTTTTTTTTCTTCCTTTTTTTTTTTTTTTTTTTTAAATAGTTGAGATGTAATTTCTCATAATCATACTGGTACTTACATGGAACTACTAGACACCTATTAATTGAACTACACTAAAAGTTTCAAAAAAAGACAAGTGGATGTTTTTTTTTCTTTTTTACTGCAACTTTGTAACTGCGTTTCACTTTCACCATAAAGCAGCTAAACTATATTTATGCGGGTCTGATATTTCAATATTTCATTAAAGTATTTTTACAGGAGTACAAGAACATCTCAGTGTAATTTGCGACCATTCAATCAAAGAAGAGAAGATCTTGTTGACAAATAAAGATGCCTGAAAGAGGTCAGATCTGGAATGACCAAAAAGGTTAGACCCAATGAAGAACTATGGAATGGATTCTGTAACATTACAATTTTCACTTGTCCTCTTCAGGCAATGGAGTTTATCATTTCATCTCTAGGTCAGAAGTGGAGTACTGTACCTTTCACAAGGGCTCTAAAATATTACATTCCGTTAGGTGATATCAGTATTGTGGCATGGCCAAGCAGCCTGAAGAGGGAGGCATATGGGATGGGGAAGAACTGGGGCATCATCTGGGATGGGGACATGGTTTAGGCATGAAGGAGCTGCTGTTACCAGATGGTATAACCTCCACTGGATCCACCCAGGAAGAAGTTATTCTTGCGCTGTGTCATTACAACATTGGCACCTTGCATGGCAGCCAGCTGAGCGGCATTAGGGGGGTGTCCAGGAGGTGGGGGCTAGCAAAGGAAAGAAACAAGCACAAACACAGTTAAAGAGTTCCTCATTTTAAAGTGCATCTCATCTAAGGTGGATAGGACTTCTTGGGATGGACACTCACTGGGATGGAAACACTGCTGCCGGCTGTGAAGCGAGCACCAGCATCATAGCCGCTCTCCACCATCACAGTTGAACCATGCGGGTAGACTGCTCCCATTGGATAATAAGCCATGGGGACATTCTGGCCCACTGGCCCAACTGGCATATGTGGCTGCATGGGCATATACACCTGAGCACCAGGATAGGGAGAGGACATCTGAGGCACCTGACCAGGCACCTGAGGTGGAAGCACATATCTGGGCTGGTATATCTGGAGACACAGAGAACAAAACAGATTTTTCTTTTGTTTATAAATGTAAGTGCGAGTTTTAACTCTGCTCATCATTTGACTTAAATACGGATTGGTTACCTCAGAATATGCAGGTGGTGTGTCTGTGTAAGGAGGTGCCTGAGGAGACATTTGCATAGCAGGAGGGTATACAGGTGCAGTGCTCTGCTGAGGGTACACAGCCTGCTGTGGATATGAACCTGCAATAAAAGATTTTACATTAAAGGAAATAATTAAGAAAGAACAAAACTCTTAGGGACCAAACATTCCTCTGTCGTGCCTAGTGGTATTAATACATTTTCTACTGTAATAAAAATGTCATTTTGTTTAAATGTGGACAATAGAGGAATGCAACACATTCAATTTTGCTTATGGGGTCAATGTCCATTGTCCAGTGAACTTGAAGATGGCTCCTGAGAGCCTATTAGTAAGATGTAAACTTCCCCAAATATATTTTTTTCCCCAATAGTTACATATTCATAATCACAGAAAACCACAAAAAACAAAACAAACCCCCAACAAACTGTTTCTTCGGGAGCAGATTATAACAACTCACAGTACACAGGAGAAAAATGAATATATAAAAAAATAAGATTCAGGGTTTCTTGGCTACACAAGTTATGTTAAGTAAAATTTGTTTTATTATTACTATTATAAGAAAAGAAAAAAAAATAACGCCATTTAAAAAAAAAGGGGGGGGGGGGGGGACACTACAAGTGATCAATTAGTAAATCAATAGGGAATTAATTAATTCTGATATGCAAAATAATATTTAAAAGTAAGAACTGCACTTCTCCAGTTTTAACTTAACAAGTGTGACTGGTGGATATTTTTTTTTTTCATACTTACTGCTCTTCTTAAACCGAAACTGTAACTAAGGCAATAATAGGCAAATTAAAAATACTTTATGTATGTCTGTTGTGAAACTCTAGGCCAATACAAACGCAGACACGGAAAATAAAAACCTGTCTGACTGGAATTTATTCATTTATTTTGCTTTTATCGTTGTTGTTATTTTTGTAACTTTTCCGGACAAAGAAAAAAAAAAAAGAAATCCTCCTATCCCCCGATGTCGATATCGTTCTCCTCTTAAATTACACAATTACATATTATTTCCTCGATACAGATGGCCGATACATCTTTTTAGTCAACTACAATCATAACCATCAAAAAGCTAAAGAGTTAAAATGTACAGATACGAACGAAACTGGGGACAAAAGAAATGTGTTTAAATAAAATAGTCAAATAATATATGAGGATATAATACGTAAATTGTCAACAAAAGAAAACAAATATTACTAAAATGAGCCTCACGATTATATTTATATGATGGGTCCTACAAAAGAGAAGGAAAGAGTCATGTCAGCTGTGCCTTTAAAATGTGCCTGTCTACAGAGATATTAGCTACCTAGAAAACATGTGACCTGCCCACTAATGGTATACGAATATAGAGAGACAGTAAATGTAAGATTTCACTGTAAACAGCTTCACTACTAACAATATAGCCGCCTTGGTTCAGAGTAGGAGCCACACTGTTACCCAGGAAGCGTCGGGTTATTGTTATGTACGTGGCTAAACGTGAAGTCCGCTTCGGAAAGCCATAACGGCAGCTCTTCGTCTCTAGTTAATCACGTCAGCGTCGTATAGCGAACAGCTGACTAATTACCTAAACGAGGTCTGGAGAAATACCTTTGTTGTTCATTGTCGTGTTATAATTCAGAAGCTGAAGAATATCAGGTTAAACGGAGCTCTGCGTATCTTCTCACGGCCTTAGTTCAGGTCACGGCTTCACACAATCGTCCACTTCCTTGTTTTTCAGCTTCTTGTTGTTGTGGAAGTGGTGACGTCACCCGTTCTCTATCTATCTGCGGTTGCACGCACGGTTTTACGTGCACGCCCGCGCCCCCTACTGGTAAAAATGGAGCAGAGGTTAGCCGCCAGCTGGAAGGAAAAATGATTGTCTTGGTTTTAAGGCAGAGGGCGTCAAATTTACTTTTAATAACGCCCACACTGATAAAGTTGGGCTCACATCAAGGGTCATGCATACCTAGTTGCTTCTTTTTCTTTTTCATCTTCGGGATACTCGATGTACGAGCTGGACACCACCTTATCTGCCCCCATCTCACCATGTCCCTGCCATCCACCTCTGTTACACCAACCCTCTGAATGTCCTGCTTCACTACATCTATGACTCTCCGCTGTGGTCTTCCTCTTTTCCTCCTGCTTGGCAGCTTACAAACCACCCACTCCACCCTACCTGCACTCTTTTCTTCACCTCTGCACTGCACTGCATTGTTTTGGATAGTTGACTCAAGGTAGTTAAACACATGAACCATTTTTCCTGATACATCCCTGATGTAATCCTACCCTGACCTTGAACCCATCAGTCACTCTTGCCATACAATCAATCCTACCATAAAATTATCCTGGATAATGCTGGTGCATGTCCCATACAGTAATATCAAACACAATTCGGTCCGCATGAAGGCCTCAAAAAAATCAGCAGAATTTCATGCTATTTACCTCCTTTTTATATCGTTTAATCAATCACAACAATAATAAAAATAAATCTAATCTTTGGGAAGTTCACATGTACCACATGTAAACTGCCTTCTAATAAGAAAATATATGGACATAGACATTTATGCAGGTTAATCTACATTTATTGCTGGGCACAATTTGCAAAGGGCCCTGGACCTTGGGTTTGACATATGTACTTTAGGGCCAGTAAAATATAACAGAAATATACAATATTATAACACCATCATTGCTATTTTCTTGTGTGTCCTTAATATACTCTTGCACGTCCTATACAGCATCCTCATATACAATTTGGTCCAGATAAAGACATCAACAAATCAACAAAAATTAATAAATCAATTATGTTAAGGTCATTTCAGCTATTCATGTTCATAAACATGAACATTATTCATGTTCATGTTTATGAACATGAATAGCTCATAAACATGAAACACTCTACACAAGCTGTCTTGTGTAGAGTGTTTACTAAAACTTGCTTACTAATTAACTCTTATCAGTTATATCCTGTTTTACTTTTATATTTAGTTGTCTTTTAGGTATTATTTTAAGTTTTATTTCCTCCCCTGTCTAGTGATCTTGATTATCTGCACCCTTAGCTTGTTTTCCCCAGGTGTCTCCACTCTGTCCCGATTAGCCTTCTGAGTATGTGTGTATGTATACAATTAATCTCAGTCAGTAAAACTCCCGAAAATCATTGGGATGGCAAACCAAGCCGATAAAAAATATAAATTTTCGGCATTTGTTTATCCTGATGGGTTACCTAAAAAATAACATTATTAAAATGGTTAGTTTTGTGTGAGTCAACTAATTTATTCATCAACTAAATGATGACCTTTGATCTCAGAACTACACATTCATTCCTTATGTATCACATTCAGAATTAACACGGGATTATTCAAAATAGCACGACTGTCTACACCATGATCAAAGGTTATATATTATCTTCCAATTTAAAAAATATGCTATGACAATCATCAGTCAGAAATGTTTTAATCCAGTGAGAAACACATATAAAGCAACCACAAAAAACATATCTACGTCATTTTAAGAAGAGAGCCCACAAGTCTCCATAATTATTTCTGCTATATTAAATAATTTAATTCTCGTTCACATAAACGCAAAAACGATGCGAATATCGTGATATTACAGACAAACAGCGGTGTTGGGAAATTGAAACGTATCGGCACAGTGTTTCATGAAAGCGTCTCCATTGCTCGTCTTTGTGTGCGCTACTTCCCCTTTAAGAGAACCATGGCACCTCTGAAGTCGAGGCAGACATTTTTCAATGCAAGATTTTTTCTTGCATAAATTATGTTCATGACGTAGTGCAAAAGGCCAATTTTGTAGCAATTTTGTCCGACTTTACAGCTCAAATAGGATTCTGTGAGACACCTCAAGGATTTTTGATTATCTGAACTGTTGCAGAAAGGGCATCGTCATTAAATATTAAGAGACAGGAGATCCTAACATTGCAAGCCTCCTTATCAATGCAAATACCTCTTTTGTGTGCAGTCACAGCGCCTGTCTGGGAGCTGAGATGAATTTTTAATTATGTGTGACTGAAACAAACTGTGACAAGGACCTTTTTAAGAGCCGGGGATTACAGAAAATAAGCTGCATATACGCGGTAAGTTGAATATAATAACCGGACCGTATTCTGGCTTGCGCTTCGCGCATAGCAGCGAAATGGCGAGAGGAAATGAGTTTTGGTTAATATGCAATGTTCGTAATTAGCATAATTTATATATTTATGATAAAGAGAGGGAAATACATAATATTCGGTCTCTTGGCACGGATCGAGATGATTTCCGTCGCATGTGCTCCGTGCTTGCTGCTTGTCCTCAAAAGTGGCCGACGCGGCGAGACTTTTATTGGCCAGGATGGGGGTGGGGAGCCCATCAACACCCGCTGAAGTTTTTGACAGATCCTCATATCTAACGGGGCATTGCAGCAGGAAACGCACCGTCTCGAGTCTTTTTGTGATCCGTGGTGGACGGGTAACCACTTAACGTCCACGACCAGCGTGTTTGATCACGTTTTCTGCTGCTTAAGTGCAAAACAGTATGGCCTGTTTACAGGCCCCTTTCAAATAGTCTACTCGTGCAATGACTATAATAGCAATGAATTGAAAAGAAAGAAAAAACCCTGTCCTCTGCATTTGGTTCTGTTTAAGCTGGGTTTGTCATTAAAGTGCAGACACTGTGGGCTTATCCGGGAAACTTGATACATATTTTAATTTCTAAAATGGTTCTACATTTTTTAAATCACTTTTTTTTTTTCTTTTTTGTTAACCCAGAATGCCAGGAAGACAGTGATTGTGGTGGTGCAGCAAGCCATGAACTCCCAGGATCTGCCTGCCAAAGATGCCCCACTTACTGTCAATGAGCAGGTAACACTCATGTGTTTGTTAGGGAGAAGTGGACCCCCCCTTCCCAACCTACTCTTGCAGTGAGCTTAACTAAACATAACTTTGCCTTCGACTTGTTTGCTGCTGTTTGCTCCTGTCACCCTCCATGCGCCATCGTGCCACTTCATAATGGAATGATTAACAGTCACACAGCAGACCACTGAGATCCCGATGCACTTTTGTGTTTTATAGACTAATAATACCTATGCTTGTGTTGGAAACAGTCTTTGAATTGCCATGCTTAATAATTAATTGTGGTTTTTCTCTCTCTAGTAACATTGTGTCTAGACATAGTCAGCAAACAAAAGCAATGCTCTTCACAGAAGCACAAAGGCAACCTTTAAGAAAGCATTGCTTGAACTGCTTGTTGGCTGATGCTCTTATCATTGTTTATGTGTACTCATGCTCTTTTCATTTATGTCTCTTTTTTTTGTTTTGTTTTTTTGTTTGGTTCATTTTGTCCTAACATGTGCTCGGCTTCTCTGTTCTCCTTAGCCATTCACTGTCTGACTGCAGAAGTCTTTTTTCAGCCATTTAAATCCTGCACTTTGAAATTCCCTGCCAAAGACAACCAGGTATGCATCCTCCTCTCTCTTCCTGCATTGTCTCTCTGCACCTTGTCCTCCAGCCCAGGTTGTCTTGCTGCCCCTCCACTAGGTCTGTCATTATTGCATACCATGAGTCATCAGCTAAGTTCTTCCAGAGGGAATTGACAAGGTGGAGAAATACTGAATTTACAGAATTTTTGTTTTACACCCCTCTGGTGCTAGGTCAGATGAGAATTATCTCCTGTTGTTTCATAAAATAATTGCACATAACTATTTTATTACATTTTTAATACAAACTCAAAGAAAAGCAGAGGCCTTCTTTGCATTTGAGTCCTCTTAGATTAAAATCCTGATCGCTGTGCAGGTCATTGTGATGTCTGGCCATGAAACCATTCGAGTGCTAGAAGTAGAAGTCGATGCGTCTTCAGCCTCTTCAGCAGCTGATGGGAAGAGCGAATGCAAAACTGATGAGGGCGTGGCTGAAGCTGGAGAGCAACCTGATGCCAGCAGCACCCAGGACAGCCCCACAGTGCCCCAGAGCACAGGGGGTGGTGTAGGTAAATCATTGTCATCCTTGATAATGCTGGATAGCAGAGAACTCACTTCTCATATATCCAGACTTGTAGTGAATTCCTAATAACATCTGTGTGATTTAAAAAAAAAATCAACAACTTAAAATGTAATTAATAACCAACTCTGGCTGTGCTCCTGCAGTGCTGGGTGAGCAGCAGGTGGTGTCTGTGGAGCCTCCAGCTCCTACGGTCCAAACTCTGACCCCTGCTGTTCCCATCAGCGTGTCTCTGCCCCAGCACCAGGCCGCCATGCCCATCACTGTGCAAGGCTGTCCACAGGTCTGACTTTTTGAGATGCACACACACTGCACCTCATATTCATATTTAACCATCTGAGAAACAAAGTAGTTTTGCTGTCTGATTTTAAAGGTCGGTAGAAAGAGCTCAGAGTGGGTGGGAAAGCCATTTGGATTTTTCTCATTTTACATATTATTCTTGTAGAAAACGAATGCACCAGAGAGCCAAGTGTCAGTATTATTACATTAAAAAAAATCATTGTAGGTGATTTAGTGAGGTTGTATACCGATGCCATTGTGCACTGTGAAAGTAAAAAGGATGAGCAGTTTAATCCAAGTTGCTGAACACATAGCCTGAGGCTATTAGCACAACATTTTCAGCAATTTCAGCAGTCAAAAGTAAAACCCCTAACATGCTTTTTTTTAAAAAAAAAGCTTAATAGTGGAGTTTTCAGTCCACACACAGTAACCGAAGTATGACTATTTAGTTTCACTGTGTAAAAACACAACATTAAAAATAATAAGGAGACAAAATAGTCCACTGAAAGCACATTGAATACCTCGCAGGCATAAATGTTGATGGAATTTTTTTCACTAGGTGCTGACCCAGGAAAGTCTGGCCACTCTGATGACTGGTATGATGGCACAGACGGGGTCACTGGGTCAGCCGCTGCTCATTCCTCTCAGCATGCCAGGTGCCATCGGTGGCCAGGGCGGTTTGGCTGTTCTCACTCTTCCTACCACCAATGTAGCTACTCTCCCTGGTTTCACAGCGGCTAACCCAGCTGGAAGTCTCCTCAAACTGCCATTTGCTGGCTTTCAAGGTAAAACAACGTGAATGCCTGCTTTTATTTGACCTCCTATATCTTCAATATGTCTGCATTTGTGTTGACAAGATTACAATTAAAAAATTCAACAACAAATGCAGACATCATTATCTTCACCAGCTTTTTTTATTGAATCTTATGACCTTTTGTACATTTGATTGTGATATGAGAATAATAGTGCTTGCTTAAAGGGAATTGTTGAGTTTCAGCTCAATGAAATATGCTCTGTAATGACCTATACTGTGATTTCAGCCTCTTTGAATGAAATAAAACGAAATTACTAAGTTAATATATCTGATGAAGTAAACTGTCTAAACGGCATAAACATCTATGTCCTCCTATTATACTTGTAAATGTGTAATTGATGTTTCAGGTCAGATTTTCCATCAGCTATTATAAATTGGTGTGGTAAACACTAAACAATTAACCCAAGTAGTGTCATTGTGAAGTATCAAGCTGAAAGTTTTCTTTTCCTCAAGCTTAGCTTTTTTTTTAAAGTAGTCATCACAAATACAGATAAGATGCAAACCAGTGGAAACTGCATGCTCATTGGTTAACTACTTGTCAGTGATACAGTTAAGCATACTTTGCTCTATCCTCCTTTTTGACTCTATTTTGGAACGTCATCTATAAAATGATAATCTTGCTGTGTTCAGACAGACTTGTATCTGGTGATAAACTTATCAGGAAAGTCTAAATCAAGGCCATAGATCATGACAGGGCTGTTTTCCCATAAAATCCTATGCAACTACACTAATTTTTGCAAGCACAGTCGCCCTCTGTTGACCACTAGAAAGACTGCAGATTTAAAGGCAATTTTGCATTGGCTTGACTTTCCATTACTAGCTGCTACATCGGACTGTACTAAGTACACAGAGCTGCTAGTATAGCTGTAGACTTGACAACATACTGTATATGTAAAAAAGTACTGCACTACCTGCCATGGATGCTCCAAGTGCACAGTTTCTATGCTGATGTTAATGTCAGAGGAAGTTTGGAGTTCTTCAGTTACTGAGTCAGCAAAGAGCTGGCTGCCTTTATTGACTATTTGCTTCAGCACACTGTAACTTTACCTTGTCTACAACTTTGTGCTGAGCTGCTGTGGTTGTCAATCTTTGCAGTTATACCCCTTGCACATAATCATGGAATATAGGTGGGCAGAAATTCCACAAACTTACTTGTTATACTGTTGGTAATCTATCTATCTATCTATCTATCTATCTATCTATCTATCTATCTATCTATCTATCTATCTATCTATCTATCTATCTATCTATCTATCTATCTATCTATCTATCTATCTATCTATCTATCTATCTATCTATCTATCTATCTATCTATCTATCTATCTATCTATCTATCTATCTATCTAAACTTCATTGCAGAACATTAGAATGTTGCATAATATCTTTCTCAGCTGCAACTGTCCTGAACTCAGTCCAGCCTCAGCTGCAAGCCAATGCACAGGCGGTGTTCCAGTCTCAGTCAGCACCCATTCAGCAGGTGCAAGCAGCCATGCAGCAGGTGACACCTCAGGCACCGCAGGTAACCGGTGCACAGATTTCTGTTGCTCAGGTGGGAACAGCCCAGACGACCACTGCCACCAACACCATCTCTCCGTCCAACTTGTCAGTGGCAGCACTTCAGACTGCAGGACTCTCCATTAACCCCGCTATTGTAAGAAATCTCTTCCTCTGTTCATACCATTCTTCATTTGTCATCTTTCAAATACACAATGAACATGTTATGATCTTTGTGCCTAGATCAATGCTGCTTCCTTGGGAGCGCAACCACAGTTCCTCAGTTCCCTTACATCCACTCCCATCATTAACAGTGCCATGTCCAGCATGGCTGGAATCACCAGTCAGATCATCACAAATGCCCAGGGCCAGGTGAGTGCCATAAAATACTGCTGCTGTAATAATATTATGTCAGTGAGCTTAGATTTGAGTAATGACCTTGTCCTGTTCTCATCCTGTTACCCGCCTTTCTTCTCTCTACTTGATTGTTTCAGCTAACAGGAAAATGCCTTTAGTAAAATGAAAGCAATCCTGGCAGCAACACCATTGTCCTTGCAGTAGGAGCTAGACAAAACGCAGACTAGAGCACATATTGGACGCCATTAAAAAGAGAAATGAGACAAATAAGGGATTGGAAGACAGTGTTGTTTACTTACTTAATGTGGCTCACACTTTTGCAAAACTTTTAAAATGATGCATAGTGAACTATAATCATTCCAAAGACAATTATATTGTTTTCATGCATGTCTGTTATGGAAAAATTGCATCCAGCCTCCAGTTTACATTAGTTCACAGTGCTATTTCAAGGCAGTAGAGCATCAGACAATTTCAACTGAAACTGCTTGACCTCTAAATAGTTTCATTACTCACTCCCACCATTATTGCAGCCTTTTGGACTTGTGTAGTGTTTAATATTGAAAAATACAAGGCTTCTGTGACAGAACCTCTAATAGGATGTACTTATTCCCCAGTAGCAAAAACACGAGCATATCAGGATACTGAATGTCCTAAAAGCGGATTTAAGTGAAAATCAGCTGAGAAGTTTATATTTAAATGTTTGTTTGGATTTCATTTTTAACAATGTTTTTAGGTCATAGGGACACTCCCACTTTTAGTGAATCCAGCCTCTCTGGCTGGAGGAGCTGCAACTCCCACGCTTCCGCTCCAGGGTCTCCAGGTCCAGACTGTGGCCCCACAGCTGCTTTTTAACACACAGGGACAAATCATTGCCACTGTAGGGAATGGTCCTGCTGCAGTCGCAACTTCTGCAGCAGTTCTGCCTAAAACCACAGCTCCTCCAACACTTACCAAACCTTGCACACAGGTAGGAAATAACAAAAAGTACTGCTTGAGGTTATGACAAATTAAAATATTGTTGAACATTTAAATATTGGGGATTTGTTTTTGTAAAATTGGATTATAACACATTGAATCTAACAATTATTTTTATTAAAAATCCTCCCAGGCTTCAGTAACAACTGTCACCCAGTCACCGGTTGTCATTGCCCCACAGCCAACTGTACTAAAGACCGCCACCACACTCTCCCCCTCAGTTCCCATCACCTGTGGAGACACAGCAAAAGTGGGCCAGCTTGTCAGCAGTATGTACACCTGCTTCTCCTTCCCAGCCACTGATCTGTTTTAAGTAAGTAGATATTTTTAACCAGATTCTTCTGAATTGTAGAACCCCAGCAGGCAGTCAGCACAGAGGAGGGCATTAATCTGGAGGAAATTCGAGAGTTTGCCAAGAATTTCAAGATCCGTCGGCTGTCCTTGGGGCTTACTCAGACACAAGTAGGGCAGGCTCTCACTGCAACTGAAGGTCCAGCTTACAGCCAGTCTGCCATTTGCAGGTATTACCCTCCTGTTTTTGTTGCTCTCCACGCAGATGCTTTTTTTCTTCTACTTTTTTGTAATTCTTGTGATTGTAATTCATCTGCAGCCTTCATTTTATGCAGCTCACTCATCTGTCTTTTATGTAAGAGAAATGAAAATGTAACTACAAGGGAAAAGCAAAGACGCTTAGTAAAATTAGTCCTGATATTCTAACTACATACAAGCAGTTTTCTTTTAATATATATGCTCACACTTTATTGTTTAGAAAGTTGCAAGTATATCTGTCAACGCGCTTTTCAACAGTCATTAAATAAGAAAAACAATAGTAATAATAATTTGGTATTATAATTATTGTTATATAAATAAGGAAAACTAATTATATTAATGGAGAGTCCTGCAGTCTGATATATCTATTATATTCTGATATAATAGAACAGGACATTACAACGTTACAACTCACACTCATTTTTCTTGGTTTTCTTTTTACACCCGTATTGTCTGTTTGCACATGTTTATATTAATTTATGGACCTCTCTTCCATTTTACTAACAAAATATAAAAAAATGAGGGTAGATTTAACACTACTGTACATATAGTCAACCAAGGTTATCAAGAACCTAGTAAATTTGTCTGGTTGCAGTCTGCAATAAATAGCCAGCTTCCCTAAGAGGTACACAGTATATTATGCATTACATTTATTCAGTTCTCAGCGTCAGTTACAACTCTTTCTTCTGCCATGTTTGAGTAATGGCTTTTCGGCTTGCAGTCGGCATAATCCTAAACATAAATTTGTCTCCAGGGCTTTTACAGTTTTTCTCAGTCGCTTTGGTGCATTTCTCACAACAGAATTGAACTCTCCACCACTACTAAGGCACTTCTCAAAACAATTAGTGCAAACTGCAAAACATGGTGGATAACTTGCAAAAGTGAGTCACTCCATCAAAAAGAAAAGTCAGGTGTCCAAAATAAGTTGTCAATGCATCAACAACAAATCCCTTGAGCAAAACAGACAATACATTCATCAAAAGCAAGTACTGATACCAAACAAAGTGTCAGGGCTGTCACAATTACAAGTCATTAGACCAGCACCTTTGGTCACAAAATCACATGGTCTGAACATGTTCCCATTGTGACGGATGTCTTTGTAGGTGCTTCCCAATGACATGTCAAGTCCGGACCGCATGCATGGCATGTTGAAAACCATAAATTGTAAAGGACAATCAAGACACTCCATATGCACTCTTGATAATATTTAATTGAAACTGTTCACAGCATTGTGCAAACTGGGGAAATACAGTAAATCAAACATTTTACAGCAAACAAACTCACCTAGACAGTAAACCTCACTGCAGTAGTTACGACTCAAAAAAAACAAACTGAAAAACAGACACTGCTGCATATCAATCATTGATATCTAGACGCTCCCGTCTGTCTGCCCACATATTTGCATCAACATCACAGCGTATGTCAGCTCTATCGATGCATCGGGGAAAGTATCTTCTGGAGTGTCGAATCCACCCTCTGCAGGACTCTGCTGTGATGTCATCACAAGCTGCATCCATAGCTGCTAGCAGGGTCATTTGGGTATGTGGATGCCTGTCATATACCTTCCACCTCCAGGAAGAGAAAAACTCCTCAATTGGATTCAGGAATGGACTGTAAGGAGGAAGAAACTCCATAAGCATCCTGTCGTGTGCTGCAAACCACTGCCTGACTACAGCAGAGTGATGGAAGCTTACATTATCCCAAACCACTACATACATTGTCCGATTGTCACCAGGATCATCCCTTCCATTTTGTGGGATCAGGTCCCTATGAAGAGCATCCAGAAAAGCCAACAGGTGTTGTGAATTGTATGCACCAATACGAGGAATATGGGTGTGAACACCATTCTCTGAGATTGCGGCACACATTGTAATATTCCCTCCTCGTTGGCCTGGGACATCAATGGTGGCTCTTTCTCCAATGTGATTCCGTCCACGCCGTCTGCCTTTTGCGAGATTGAATCCCGCTTCGTCAAGATATACAAACATGTGCAGGGGTTCCCTGGCCTCCAACTCCAGGATATGCTTTACAAAGGATGAGAATCAGACAGGTCTGTAATGGTGCATTTGGCAGAACAGATTGTACAGTTGGAATTGTACATAGGATTACAGTAACATGCATAAATGTAGGTTGAGTACATGGCCTAAACTGTTACAGTGAACAGAGGTACATATGCGAACATGTGTTACCTGTACATACTGGTGACGGAGCTCCTTCACTCGATCACTGTTCCGTTCAAATGGCACTCTGTACAATTGCTTCATGGACATTTCATTCCGTCTGAGGACTCTGTCTATGGTGGAAATTGATATTGACTGAATATTTCCGAAGATGGTGTCATCGTTTACGACAGTTCTTTGTATTTCTCTCAGTCTCAAAGCGTTGTTTGCAGCCACCATTGCACAAATTCTTTCCTCTTGCTGCGGAGTCATAAGTCGACCTCTTCCACCTCCTCTAGGTTGTCTGGCAGTCCTTTTTGAGATGCAGATGGGAAAACACACACATGTAAGCGCAAACATGCTTACAGTGATTGTCACAGGACTATCATTCAAAACTCCTTTCTTTACAGCATTACTGTATTGTACCACAGCACACTATGCCACACCTGGGCCAAGTCTGCGCTTCAGTTACAGTACGTCTATGTGTAAGGATCTGTAAGGTCATGTCCTAATGCAAGTCTCCTGTATGACTATGAAAGTGCAGAGCAAATTAGTTTGTGCTGCATACTGTAACTAGATTACGGTGTGCTCACCTGTTTTCCCGACGAAATGTCTGGATGATAGAACTTACAGTAGTTCTCCCAACATTTGGCTGCACCCTTCGACCAGCCTCGGCCATTGTGAGGCCATGGTTTATCACATGATCCACAAGTGTTGCCCTGATTTCGTCAGGAACGTGTCTATGTGGTTGGCCTCTTCTCACCCGGTTTTGTCCTCGTCCTCCACCGATCCTCACTCCTCTTCCACGAGGCTGACGTTCCATGTTCTGCTGTTTTGTAGATTCAGTATGCACCTCATGCCAATCCTGTCTGTTGGTTTACATTGCAGTATATATGTACTTGTGGAGTGGGGGATGCTGTGCCGCGGTTCACCTGTGACTGGGTAGGAGAGGCTTTTCATTGGTTGCAAGTAGGAGTGACACACACCAATTTTCATTAGTGTGAGATAAGGTTCACCTGAGACATGTAGTTTATGGAGATTTTCATGGGAACTCCTCCAAAATAGGGTTTTCAAAATGGGTGTATGAATCGTTTGACAAGCTGTTCAGCAATTTTGAGTGCACTGACACAAGCAATGCAATGAAGACTATTAGTTGTAAGGACAATGACTATTCAGCCGGTACAAGTATGAATAATTGTGACATTCATGATGAAAGAAAGGAGATAGTGATGAATAGGAAGTCAAACGTGACCATTCTTTAGATATTTGTACTCACTCAACTGCTTCATGTCCAAAGGCATTTGCCTTTGGACGCAGTGAACGTGAAACCGCCACAGGGTTGTGCCAAAACGACTACATGTTGTGGTGGTTGAACTAACTGTTGTGCAATGTTTAATTCTGTTGTGAGAAATGCACCAAAGCGACTGAGAAAAACTGTAAGTCTTTTGTTAATTTGTCCTCAAATATATTACCTCTGGATTTTACCCCTGTAGAGTACTGTAAAAATACTTTATTTCACCTTATATCACTGCTGAATCAATGACAGGGATCATTCACACAGCAACATTAACCGCTCCAATGTGACATGAATAAAAACAAACCTACAAACACCCTGCAAATCTTAAAGCCATTATTACAGGTAACTGAATTATACCTGTCCATTTGCTTCGGCACAGGTCTGTTTGTGCATAAATTGGACTTATGCACAGCTCATTAAGCATGCATCCAGGTTTACCGTGGAGCTGCGTAACATACCACGTATTCCCATTACTGATGTGATGATCACAGTAATTAATTTGTGTATTGGATAAAAATTAACATTCTCAATAACAGCAGATGGGTTGCAGGGGGTTGATATAATACATAATTAATGATGATGGCTCCATTTATTTTCATTTGAAACCAGCCAAATGTCTTTGAAATGTTACTGTATCATATCATCAGGCTTACATATATATCCCACTGAGAAATAATGGCAATGCATGTTAGGGCCTCTAATTTGGAGATACTAATTAGTTTGGGCATGTGCAGTTTAGTGGTTTGTTTGTGCATGCACATTCAGATAATGTCTGAGCCATTTCTTGCATCCCTAATCCCTCTGAAAAAGTTCAGATTGAACTTTCTTTTCTTTTGCAGGTTTGAAAAGCTGGATATCACCCCTAAAAGCGCTCAGAAACTAAAGCCTGTGTTGGAAAAGTGGCTGGCTGAAGCCGAGCACTGGAACCAGAAAGGCCAGCAAAATCTGATGGAGTTTGTCGGTGGGGAACCTTCCAAAAAACGCAAGAGGCGTACTAGTTTCACACCTCAGGCAATAGAAGTACTCAACTCCTACTTTGAGAAGAATGCTCTGCCAACAGGACAGGAGATTACAGAGATTGCAAGAGAGCTAAACTATGACCGAGAGGTTGTGCGTGTATGGTTCTGCAACCGGAGACAGACACTGAAAAACACAAGCAAGATCAACGTTTTCCAGGTTCAGTAGTGACCTCATTCTGGGAGATTTTCTAACCGATCTTTTATCCTTTTGGGAATTTGAACATGTAATTCAGCAGCACAGAAGTGAATTGTGTTGTAAATATGACTGAAAGAATAGCAACTTTTTGAGAAAATTAAGAAATTACAAAGATCTTTTGAAAGAGTGCTAAAACTGAAGTATAATTGTGTTCTACTTGTTTACACTACTTTTGTGTGGTGCATACTAAGTCAAACTGCATGGTCCTCTTACCTTATACAGTGATATTAACATGTTATATTTAAAACAGTTCATGAACTTTTATACAAGTGGTTTTATAGGCTATCCCTCTGACTTATGTTAAGTGGTTATGTATTAAGTCACATTGAGTTTAGTTACATGTATGTCACGCTGCGACAATGGCTTGATGTTTGAATACGAATATGCTTGGGTCAGAATGGATAATGTGAAATTTCTAGCTGCATTAATTTATATCCAGAAAGTATTTGTCCTGCATGAGCAGCTCTGCGAACATAAATGCAATGTTGACTGACTGACATAGGACTCTGCAGAGTAGTGGTTTACACATTTTGCCTAACAGGAGAAAGATCCGGAGTCCTCACAAGGAGGACACACAGATCTCTTTGGGGTTGCATCGGGAGGGCATCCAGCATGAAAAATCCAAATCAAACACGTGGAGCTACTTGCTTAGGTGACCTCCTGTGAGTAAAGGAGAGGCTGAAAGTAGCTTCTTTTTCTATAAGACTTTACAGACTATATTAACATTAATTTCATCAGATTTATTAGGTCCAATAAGCCCTAAAAGTTACAGACTCCTGATTGTGTTTTGGGACAATCATAACTTTGATATATTTAGTTGCTCATCATAAAGGTGAGCTTAAAATCTGTGCTCATCCTGTCTTTAATGGATGTAAGTTTTTTTTTTCTTTTTTCTTTTTTGCACCTGTGTGAAGTGTGTGACGCTGCTCCATGTCCATGGGTAACAAGTTAAGTTATCAAACTAGTATTATAGCAGTCATCTATGGTGCCACAAGTGTAAACATCTTTTTTTTCGTGACGCTTTGTTTGTTTGTGACTAACTGATTGTGCAAATGCTCATAACATTTCTATGTGAATTCACGATCGTCTGACCTATTTTTAAACTTTTTTTTCTTTACTCTTTTTTTCATTCGGCTTTTAGGTGCTCATATTACTCTGAGTGTCTTTTGCTTTCTCTTTGCTCATTGCTTTGACTGTTACATTTTTCATCTTGAGTTTGATTAAGTATATTTGGAAAATGGGAGCTTAATTGGTCTATTATGAAGTCGATTTAAAGCGGTGTCATGCCGTTTGAAACATTAGTAGCATTTTTGGGCACTCTTAATAAGCCTAATGTCAATCAAATTGATTAAGTAAATTTAAAAAAAAAAAAGTGTGTAATTAACTGTTCAGTGAAGGAAAGCAGTTTGTGGTTTGGTGCGTTATGATATTCAGCCTAAGCGCTTTGTGAACACTTTGCACATGCAGTATAAAGCTACTTTCTGATTGGAAGAAAACAAAGAAAAACAGTTGGCGCCTTCTGTACCGATGTTTCAAGGATTCTTTGCACTTTAGTGACAGTGAAGGGTTATGAATGGTTAATCTACCGTCAAGGTTTCAGTTTTGATTTTGAAAGAATTCTCTTTGCTTTTTAATGTGCTTGAACAGTAGGAAGCTTTGCAAAATGTAGCAGTACTTGCAACAGTGCAGCCATCAACCTGACAAGCAACATCTATTATTAAGATTCTCTTCCTTTTTATGCAGATAAAATGTCAAATACTGCAAAGTATAAAGGCTATTATTATTCTGTTATGAGTTTGTGAAACGAATAATACATTTTATGTTCCAGCTAATATTTACCTTTTGAATGACGGTATGAAGGCCTTTGTTGCGGTGGACATGTACCTAACCATAAAGTAATAAATATTACAAAGGTTTTGTTTTCCTTGGTGATCAAAAAGGGAAGGCAATATATCATATTGATTAATATAAGTTGTCCAATAAGATAAATTAGATTAATAATATGAAAGTTATATTAATTTGATTCAACAACAAACATAAAGCTTTGTGTTTTTGGAGGATAAGGGAAAAAGAAAATTGGAAGCTGTTGTGTTTTTTTTTTATATATATAATTTTTTTTGTCAAATAAATAAACCCATCTTTATTACTTACTGATTGTTGTCTGCTGATATACATGACTCAAAAAAGGAGAAAAAGAGTGCCTTTATTAATATACATTGTGGGCCAGTCATCTTCCAAGAATTGCCCACACACTCTGGTCACAGAAGGCTGAGCATTGTCCTGTACCCGAAGGAGCCCGGGGCCCACTCCACCAGCAAAAGGTCTGACAGTGGGCCTGAGGATTTCATCCTGATACCACAGTTCATGACATTCAGTACAGTGTCTCCAGCCTTTATTATGTGTATTACATGTGGTCAGTGTGAATTTGCTCTAAATTATAACGACAACAGGGCACCAGTGGCGGACCTGCGAGTTTTGATGTTCTCGAGTGAATGCCAGTTAAGCTGCATGGTGCTAGGCTGATAGCACAGGTTCTCACTGAAGGATATTGGGCCTCTGTGCCATACTCAGTGTGTTTTTGACAGTTTGCTTAGAAAAATACATCTTAGTACCCTGCTAGAGGTCATTTTGTAGGGCTCTGGCAGTTCTCCTCCTGTTCCCCCTCACCCAAAGGAACAGATACCAGTCCTGCTGCTGGGTTGATGTGCTTATTCAGCCCTGAGCTGTCCTTGTGAAGTGGCCCATTTCCAGCTATGTCCTCCACACTCTTCAGACTATGATGGGAAACAACAAACTTTCCTATGGTGGTACAGATGGCTGTGTCATCCTAAAGGAGCTGGACTACCTGTGTAACTTGAATAGGCTGCAGAAACAAGACAATACCTACAGGACACTGACAAAAAGCAAAATTAGACCAAAATCAGTGAGGACACTGGTCAGATCACCTGTTAAACCATTTATTTTCTGGGGAGTTGGTTTGTTGTTGTTTTTCCAGAGGACCTGTTGTGACTTTCTTTTGGTGAAATGATTCACAGTGGTTTTTACTCTCTGGACAGACTTATATGGCTGAAATGTAACTGAATTTGTGTTATACTGTGAAAATGACTCGTTCCCTTATTTTTTTCAGCAGTGCATATTCTTTCTAGGTAGCTGAATGTGAACGATGAAATGTGCTTTTCAACAGAGATATACAATTTTTTAAAAAGGTTTTCTTTGGATCCCTGTGACACAGACTGAACAACAGAAAATGGATAGTTACAGTAGATGTTACAGTCTATCAGTTAATGTATTCATTTTAGTTTTTTGGGTATAACATGGATGCTATGAACAAAGGGCAAAATTTAGGAAGTTTAGATTACATGTTACAATAGAAGCTTAATTCTCTGTGAAGGTTTTGTTCACAGCCTCAATAAACATATTCTTGCTGTGTTGGACAGGTTGACAAACTGAATGTGACCACCTTTATTCCCGCTTTTAAAAATAATTTTGTTGATTAGTTTAATTAATTATTAATTAATGATTTTTGTTTTAAAGCTTGCTTGGTTGGAGACCTTTCTTTATGGAAAAAGAAATGAGGCGCATAGTAGAAAAGGATCCTTGGGGATTTTGTGACAGAATTTATTGGTGTGGTTGGTCAAGTAAAAAGATTTTTAATTTGGTGAGTGATTTTAAATATGGAGAAAAAAAAAGAAACAAAAACTTGTGATGGGTATCCTGCAGAGCTCAAAAAAATTAAAAACAAAAGGATATCCAAGGAGATGAGAGATGAGTGGAGGAGGTGGTTGATCTCTCTCAGAAAACTTCTGGTGACAGCTACTTTGCCTTGGAGTTGTTATGTGACAGCTAAAAAGCGTGCTATAGTGCCATATTTGCAGTGAAGAGGAATCACAACAGCATATTTTATTGGACTGTTTCAGAGTTCAGGATAACAATGTGGGACTTTGGTGTAAGATTCCACCTGAATTATAAATCTCTAATTTATGGTTTGTTGGATAACAATTTGCCAGCATCTTTTCAATTGATAATGTGTGTTGTATGCTTTAAATTAAAGAAAACTACACAAGCCATTGGATTAAATCAGGTCTTTTATGACAGTGCTATGGTAATTAAACAGATTCTTGGTGAAAGGAAAATCTTTAGACCATAAAGATGGATGAAATGCCCTGTGGATATTTGTCATTTAGGAATCCAGCTGAGTGGAATGGTCTTGTGTGGTAAATGACATTATGTTTTATTCTGGTTGTTGTATATGGTTTATTTTAAGGAAAATGCCCCAGTAAAGGGAGCTGCCGAAAAAAGTAAAAGAAGAAAAGCATTATTTGTCGTCACTGACACGTTATAAGCAACAGTCATTGGTTATTTCAGCCATGACCTCAGCGGAGGGTGGCGGTAATGAGTCACAACGGTGTTTGCTAGCACTCTGAGACGATACAAAGAAGGAGACGGAACGGAAATTACGGCAGCTCCTTTCCCGAGGAAGCTAGATAAACAAACAAAAGCAAGACATTATAATACATATATTTAAACATCTCGTGCGATTTTGACCACTTTTTACGTATAGATATGCTAACCACAAATAAACCGAACCACAGAATAAGCTAGAGAAGGACTAGCATCCCGGGACGTTTTAATGATTTCTAGCATCCTGCTAGCTGAACGAACTGGCAGGCTACGCAGCTAAGGTGTTAGCTCGACATGTTTATTTTAGCGCTTGGGCGAAGGAGCGTGACATGATGGCGTAAAACTTGCAGTTATTACCAAATAGTCACACTTCCCACCTAAAGGTAAGCTTTGCAGTTCCAATGACTTACTTACTATGTGAATAAAAAAAAAGGTAAAGACATAAAGTGTATTTTAGCGTGACACAAGTTTGTGTGTGTAAGCAATACACAGTTACATAAAACGTGTGTTAACGACTACCGTTATCTTTAACCACGGGAACGCTGCTTTCCTTAATGACACCTGACTGGTTCGTGTTTTTAACATGTTTGGGGGAATGTCCTGCTAATAAACACAGAAATATCCACTGTTTTTTAAACATCAGAGCCACACTCACGCTTTTTTTTACTTTCTCTTCTAAATCTTGAAAGGCTGTGAGAAACTGATAACGTTTGCCTCGAGTTTCAACCGGAACTGCACTCCGTTAAAATCTCCACACCGTCACCATGGCGTGGGCTCTGAAACTGCCTCTCACGGATGAAGTGATTGAGTCCGGACTGGTCCAGGACTTTGATGCCAGTCTGTCCGGCATTGGCCAGGAACTCGGTGCGGGGGCGTACAGTATGAGGTACAGTATGAGTTTTGGACGGGTAAGGCCTTTTACTGAATGCAGCCAGTGCTACATTTATAATGGGCCATATGGTAATTTATTAGATTAAACAGTGTTGAACAGTGTTTTGGTTTCTTTATTTTTTTAAAGATGTAAGCTATCTTGTAGTTTGTCTTCAGACAGCTGCTCATGTCAAATTCATTTGGACATTTTGCGTAATTTAAAGATGAGTGATTAGGTGCATCCATTATGTGCAGTGTTTCCCATTTTCTGACTGCTACGTGGGCAGTTTGAGTGGCAAAATCTCTTCATGCTGGCAGACGTGCGAATTAAATGCCATGTGCAGATAAAGTGAAAAGCCAAAACATTACTTGGAGAATATTAGCTGGAGTCTAATAGTCTTTGAAGAAAATAGTTCCCTGGGGCATTTGATCTATCTTATCACTCTGTAGCATATCCTGAATTCATTAGTGTAATTATCTGCAGACACTTCTGTGCTTTTTCATTTGCTGTAGCTCATCTAAAAGTTTAAAGAAAATATTTTTTGCTGATTGAAGTACTTTGCACCAACCCCCATCTGTTTTTGTATGCTTTTCTGGCTCATTAAAACTGTTGAAAGTGGTGGCTTGTTTCAGAAATTCTTGTGTGGAGAGGAACAGTGACATGTAGACTGGATACCTTGGTATTTGGTAGTGTTGCCTCCATTGTAGTTACTGAGCTGTGAAGCTAGAGAACACCATAATTCTCCAGCCAGTTTTAAGTGTTGTCTAGTAATGACAGGGAGACCTTTTGTATCATGAGGCTCAGTAGGTATAAGTGTTTAGACTGGTTTTCTGTAAAATCTTTGAAAGAAGCCCTGTTTGAATAAAAGATGTTCTGTATTGCATAATGAAGTGATAAGAATTTGGCGGCTTACCGAGTTTGTTTTTCTTTTGTCTCTGCAGCGATGTACTTGCCCTTCCCATTTTCAAACAGGAGGAGTCCAACCTCCCACCGGACAGTGACAACAAGATCCTACCCTTTCAGTATGTTCTGTGTGCACCTACCTCGCCAGCCGTTAAACTGCATGATGAAACACTCACCTACCTCAACCAAGGTCAGCATCAGGATCCCAGCTGCTGTGTACTTTTCAACTTTGTGCAAATTTAATGATATCTAAGAGTTCAAAGTCAAAAGCTGCTGAGAGAAAATTCAGCTGCCTACATATATATTTATTTTTTATGTGGACTTGTCATTGCAGGGCAATCCTATGAAATTAGAATGCTTGACAATCGGAAAATTGGGGAACTTCCAGAAATCACTGGCAAAATGGTGAAGGTAAGAAAATCTTTAAAAATATATTTGCATAATCCAGCAGCTGCTAGTGTAAACCTGTATAAATATTATTGGAAAAGCTCCAGCCAATGGCTCATCTTGCATCCAGCCATGCTTCACAAAATCCCAGGGGGCTGCGAGTAGAATGGAATAAGTAACTCCAGGGTTAGATGAAATTAATGGATGATTCATTTTTGTGTGATTACATTTCTATATTCAGTGTAATATGAATTTTAATCAACTTTTACTTTGAAGGTTTCTTCAGTGTGTCAGAAGCATCTCTTCAGTGGTGTAAAATACAGATTGTGTGTGTCTCAGCCAACTTCTCAGCCAGTTGTCTGTAGTCTCAAAAGTCTCAAAGACATTTTCTTAGCATTAAAACTATACCTAGAGATTAAAAACAGTCTAACAGCTAAGATCTGTTTTATTGTTTATTGCTGAAGTGTTTATGGGGAATGAAATGGCCACTAGGGAAAGGTTTTGGAACAAAGACCACATCTGGATGAATCTCCTTCACACCAGCCTTTTGTAAATTGCTTAGAATCTTATATTGTGTAGTAGTTAGGCAAGCTAATCACATCGCTTTATTGCAAGGCTGAACTAAGCCCTTGTGCTGGGGTACCAGGGTAACGATAGTGTATGTTCTCTTTAATCCTTCAGTAAAAATTACTTTCTCTGAATTTCAGAGCATAATTCGTGTGGTGTTTCATGACCGACGACTTCAATACACAGAGCACCAGCAGCTGGAAGGCTGGCGCTGGAACAGGCCAGGGGATCGCATTCTCGACCTGGGTGAGCATTAAAAATATTTTTAAAAAGCTAACAGAAAGATCAGGTATTTATTATACTGAATTTGTGCTTTGCAAGGTGGTTGCTGTGTAGCCCTGTATGTGTGCTAACAATGAAATAGTTTTTGCAGAAAGTAAATTCAGGATACCAACTGTTAACCAAAACCGGAAATTCATACTCATGGTTGCAATAACGAGAAGATGGTGTATATCAAAAGCATCTTTGATAACTGCTTGTTTTGCTTTGATCCATTGCAGATATCCCGATGTCAGTGGGGATAATTGACCCCAGGGCTAACCCCACTCAGCTTAACACGGTGGAGTTCCTTTGGGACCCATCAAAACGAACCTCAGTTTTTATCCAGGTAGCTTGATGGGCAACACATAGTAATGATTGTGTCATTAATTCTTATTCTCTGTATTATTAAATTAAAATGAACAATAGTGATATGAGGCAGTTTAGAGTGCTTTGGCGTGACGGAGATGAGCCTATTTACATTTGGTTTACTCATTTATTGCACAAGTAAACTGAATGTCAGTCTGCACTTACTAATGTTACACTTTTGGCATGATTTGTTGATATTACAGTTAGGTCATCAGTCTTGTGTAGATTTTGTTTTCATATTCCTTTCCTTTTTAGGTTCACTGCATTAGCACAGAATTCACCATGCGGAAGCATGGCGGAGAAAAGGGCGTGCCTTTCCGCATCCAGATTGACACGTTTAAGGAGAACGAGAATGGAGAGTACACAGAACATCTTCACTCTGCCTCCTGTCAGGTCAAAGTCTTCAAGGTCAGAGGAATGACATGGAAAAAGAGAAAATCTGAAATAAAATCTATAATGCACCCCAGTGCAAATGTTGTATTTGGTCCCTGTGGTAGTACTGTCCATATTCACCATCTTTATTTCCTCCACTTGACGTGTTCTAGCCTAAAGGTGCAGACAGAAAGCAGAAGACAGACAGGGAGAAGATGGAGAAGAGGGCGCCACAGGAAAAGGAAAAGTACCAGCCTTCCTATGAAACCACAATCCTGACAGAGGTAAGCATATAAGAGCTCAAAGCAGTAATCACTGCTTGGATAAAAGTAGTTTAAAGGAAATCAAAATGAATTTTAACTTAATCTAATTAACTAGACTGCTGATGTTAGCCTACTGTCAAACTATATTATGTACTTATTTTAAAAAAAGTAACAAAACATTTTTTCTAAGCATAACCAGAGAATGTTTTTGTGATAAATCGGTTATCAAAAGAAATAACTCTTAGTTTGTTTTTTTTCTTGAAGTGACTAATGAGCTTGTCATTTTAACCTCAGATTTTAAAAAGTATTTACTAGGAAATAACAGGTGATTTGACACTTGCGGAAGAGACGCAGACACAGCGAGACACAAAGGATGTGGAATCATCCATCTTTTAAATCCATTTTCCTAAGCACTTAAGGAGTTTGGCTCAAATTCAGTTTAATTGAAACCTAAGATCAAATCTACTGGCAGCAAAAATACTGGTGATGTATGTAGACGCTACAGTAACACAAATGTTGGGTCTTTTATAGTGCTCTCCCTGGCCTGAGGTCACATATGTCAACAACTCCCCATCTCCTGGCTTCAATAGCACCCACAACAGCTTTCCAGTGGCTGAAGGGTATGCTGCCTGGATTACTTTAAAAATCACTATGAAATCCATGTAGTGGCCTTATTTGTTTAGTAAGGGCAACACATGAGGTCTACGTTTTTCTTAATGTGGAGTTTGTTGTTATTGCTTCTTTCTAACTGATACATTTTTCATCCTTTGTAGAAACGGGTCACCAAACCACCAGCCTGAGCCTGTTGTTCAGGTGGCAGATGTAAGTTCATTTTTAGTTTGTGGATTTATTTGGATTTATTTTACCGGCTGCTTACCTCCCGCCACACCAAGCAACTGCATTTTAATAAGCTCAAATGCAAAGCTGACATCTGGGTGTTAAACTTCTGCCTGGGATGAGATTCATTAGCAAGTATAAAATATGACTCAGTGTGTAACTAGAATGCATTTGATATATATCTGATTTGAGTCATATATATGTCAGATTCAGATATGATGTAGCTCATCGTGCTTATATCTAAATAGTTTTTGAAATGAGTTTTACCTGTCTCTAAAATCCTGCCTTTTAAGGTAAAATCCAGCAGCTCTTGATAATCTTCATTGATGTGTGTTTACAATTTTAATATTTTTTATGTTTTACAAATTGACTTGATGGGGTAACCATGGTGACACGGTCTCTGACACGGTTGCTTATGTCAGAGTATTTTGATGAATTCTTTTTTCTTTTTCAGAATTTGTTACCAACAGCAACACCACAGGATGCACAACAGTGGCTTCATAGAAACCGCTTCTCCCCTTTCTGTCGACTCTTCACTAACTTCTCAGGTAATATGGTTACCTCTTTGGCCATATCATAAGATAAAAGGCTGCACTTTAATGTGAAACTAGAAAGATATTTTCTGGAAATGTACTCATTTATTTAAGTAGCACCTTGTTATATCCAGAGGTTATTCAGAGTGCTTTACTGAAGGAGACATGAGAATTAAAATCAGGTAAAAGATGACAAGACAAATTTGAATCATAATTCGTTGATTTAAAAACGAATTATGTAAAAGCAACCGTGTGTTTGTAGAGACTGAGAATAGGATCTGCTTTTGTGTACCAGGGGTAGACCTGTTGAAGCTGACCAGGGAGGATGTTATTCAGATCTGTGGGCCAGCTGATGGTATAAGACTCTTCAATGCACTTAAAGGACGGTGGGTTATATTAAATTTTCCTACCTTCTTAGGATATATAATTTACCTAATTTATAAAAAAAAAAGAGTATGAATGTTTTTAGGCATCTGCATTTTAGTTGTTTCTCTCTTTGAATTCAGGGTGGTACGTCCAAGACTCACCATCTATGTTTGCCAGGAATCTCAGCAGGCACGGGAACAGCATCCGAAACATGAAAATGGAGATGCTGCTGCCAGCGCTTTCTTTGGTCAGTGTATGTTCATTTAATTTATGTTAATTTAATCATTATCTTTGTTGACGTCCAAACGTTTTTTTTAATCTAATGAATTTCCCTTTGGGGTTAATAAAGTTTTTCTTATTCTCTTTTTTTAATTTTTATTTTGAGGGGCCTCAGTCACACTAGAGTAAAGCTAGGATTGCAACCTCCTTGTAAACAGGAAAAACTGGTGGTTGGCAAGTGATTGCATTAAAAAATATTTTTATGTCTGGGACTGTTGCAAGTAGTTGTCACAACCAACTGTTGACCACTTTAATTCAAGGCAAATGGAAATGTTGCCAGGTGGGAGGAGGCCTTCTTCCAAACCATCTTTGTCGGACTCATACTAACTGGAGAGTCTCTAAAGATTGGCAAGGATGTGCAAAAAATTGTTGTCTAAATTTTAAATGCAGACAGAATGCTAACACAGTGATCTCAAACCTGGTCTGTCTGTTCAAAATGACCATTTCCATAAGCAGGCTGATAACAAGTTGATTGCACGTGGTGACAAAACTTTTGGTCATGTCTGTCCAGTGTTATTCTAGTCTACTGTAGTGACTGTAGCCTAATATTAAGGATCTAAACCATTCACAGGTGCCCAGCCAGGAAATAGCCCCGCACTATTATTCTTCTGAAGGCTAAGCAACAATTATGATTTAGTTTCGCTATAATTGAGTATGCCTAATATCTAGTGAGCGTCCTTTGTTGTTTAGCTTGTGTTAACCTTTCTGTTTCTCTCTCTGCAGTATATCACGCCATTTACCTGGAGGAACTCACGGTTACAGAACTGACAGAGAAAATTGCTCATCTGTTCAGCATCTCACCTAGGCAGATCAATCAGATCTTTAAACAAGGCCCTACTGGCATCCATGTGCTGGTTAGTGATGAGGTAAGGCAATCCCCCTCTTATGATCTTACTGTGAGTTGAAGATTTGCACTTTTTGAATCAGTAGAGACTTGCTGTTATTATATATGAATTCAAGCACAGGGTTTCCCCAGGAAAACTGGTAGATCTTGCGCCTGGGGTGGGTTGGGTGGATTGATTTGGTAAAATTAAATGTTGCACTGGATCCATGTAGCTAACTCTGATGTTAATTGCTAATAGTGCAGTTGCACAGACAGAATAGTGGAGCTATGTAAATGTACCTATATTCACAGGAGAGAGGAACAGGAGGATGCAGGAGTTTTCCTGCATGAAAATATATATGCACACACCATTAGGAGAGCAACAAATCACATTTAGTCTGCCTTAATTAGTGGATCGTAGAGCTGGGCGATAGAACGATAACGATATGTATCGCGATATAACTTTTACTCGATAGAGAAATTAAGCTATCGCGATAGACTTCGCCGCTCTTGTCCTCTTAAAATAAAATAAAAATTAAAAAAAAGGTCAGCCAATCCAAACTAAGTAGCGCAGAGCCGAACCAATCACAGCCGCAGCGTCACGTCGCGTGATTTGTTACGTACAGCACAAGTGCCAAGCCACACGTGTGTTTGTTTGGGAAGCAGGCAGTGGGTAATAATAATAATAATAATAATAATAATGGATTGGATTTATATAGCGCTTTTCAAGGCACCCAAAGCGCTTTACAATGCCACTATTCATTCACTCTCACATTCATACACTGGTGGAGGCAAGCTACGGTTGTAGCCACAGCTGCCCTGGGTAATGGAGCCAGCACGTAATGGAGGAAATGAGTGTGCCGACTAGAAAAATCTACCGAGCGTGACCGAAGAGAAAACAGATGACGGTTCCAATGCCGGAGAGATTGTCGAAGGGAAGAGCCATAGAAGTTCCGTAGTGTGAAGGTATTTCGGCTATTTCAAGTCTGACAAAAAACAGAGTAGCGTGCACTGTAAATTGTGCCGAAAGCAAGTCTGGAAATACAATAAACTGGTGCATGCGTCACACTGTGCGCCACGTTATTGTTTCGGTGAAATGAATTTCTACAATACTGTTAATTCTACTCTCTGCAGTGTTTAAATGCTTACATATACACACAGTTACTGTCCCTCCACACATACGACTCTGTTCTGCTTCTATGCCCCAGCTTTGTTTACTTTTTCCCACCGAGGCTTCTAGACTTCTGATTGGCCAACATTTCTGCACGGTTAGGAATCTAGCGCCACCTGCTGCTTTGGCATGTTCATAGCAGCGTTTTCCTTCATTTCTGCCTTTATGTGTGTACGGGATTATTTTTTAAAACGAAAACGGAAAATCTCCGTTTTCAAAAACACCCATGTACGCGTGGACGTAGCCTCAGTCTCTGACTGGAAGCGCTAATTCGTCATTCGGCTGTTGTCAGACTAAAGTAACTGTTAAAACTGTTTGAAAAGCTCAGCTATACTACAAGGAGAGATTGAGAATTTCCTTTTAGTTCTCAGTTTATTTGATACTGACAAAAGTTAGTTTTGTCTGTTCTTCTGTAAAACAAACTAAGATTTATTTTTAGAATTAATATTTTGTTTCTAAGTGGAATTGACAATTTAGTCTGTTTTTGTTTGTCCTATTTTGAAACTTAAACGCTTTAGCGGCTGCCTTTTGTGTAGTTTGCAATATTTGCCTTTATTTATCTGAAAAAGTCTCATGTTCCTTAAGTACATCTACCCTGTTGAACTTATTATGGGAAATAAATATTTAAATAAAAACAAGCTGCTGATTATTTCACATTTTACTTGTGAGCAACGGCACATTTAAATCTTACAAATATAGTTATTTGGCTTATATCGTGATAGATATCGTTATCGCCTGAAATGAAAAAAACATATCGTGATATGAAAAAATCTCATATCGCCCAGCTCTAGTGGATCGATATCAACAGGACAGGCAAATGTTTTTAAAAAAGTAGAAAAGAACCAGAAGATAATAACACGACTTGTTAACTTCTTTAAAGTTTTTGTTCTCATACTTTTATACAGTTTTTTGTTTTGTTTTTTTTAATGCTGCCTGGCTCAAACGACAGTCATTTGTGAGTTTCAACATGGGGTTATTTACCCCATGTTAGAAGACATCCTGTTATTATGGAAATTTGTTAGGAAATGTTGGATCACGTTATTGGCAAACAAAGAAAACAACCAAGGATACTGCTTAAACTACTAAAAGTGGGTTAAAACCTGTGCAACGCTTTGTTAAAAACTGGAAGGATAGTGGTGAACCACCATCTTGGAGAAAGAAGTGTGGTTGGAATAAATCCTGAATGTTTGAAGATCAATGGGGGGAAAAACAGCAGTGGAATAGACAGCTATGTTTTAATAGTGAAAGTAAAAGCATTTTCCCACAATGCAAAGAGAACTCAAGGAGTTATAACTGAACAGCTGTGTAGCCTTAAAATAACTACTCAGTAGTAATGCTAATTAGTAGGGCTGCAACTAAAGATTATTTTGGTAGTTGACTAATCTGCCAATTTCTTTAATTAGTCAATTAGCCAATGATTATAACTCTTATCTCCACTAAACTAAACTAAAATTGGCTTCAGTCTATATGTTCAAATAAAGCTTCGAATTAAATTAAAAAGTTTGTTTTCCAGTCCAAAAAACAGTTTCCCAAGTTTACAGATGATTCGGTTCATGAATTCATGATTGCAGTGGACATGATCTGGAGTGAGGCTTGCTCTTGTTTTTGAGATGATGATCTCAGCTGCAGCTGATACCATGCGGCCATTTGAGAGGTGCACGAGCCTCTTTTAAGGACAAACTCGTCTATATGCCTGTGCTTAATACTAGTAAAACAGAATTAGAAAAGACTGTTATGTCATAGTTTCTCAGATGGTGTAGTACTCAATGCCAATGAACCTGGTAGGAAGACATGTGGATGAAGTGATGCACCGATCAAGACTAGTGCCTACATTACAAGCTTGTGGATTTGGGATTTAGGTCCAGAGTCAGCTGACTACCTGAATCTATTGAATGACTAAATTTGTTTTCATCAGCAGATTTTGTTTTTTCATCTCTCTGATAGTACAGCATATTCTGAGATGACAATGCCAGTATTCATGAGGCTCAAATTGTGAAAGAGTGGTTCAGGCAGCGTGACACATCATTTTCACACTCATCCACATCTTAACCCGAGTGAGAATCTTTGGGATATGCTGGGGAAGACTTCACACAGCGGTCCGACTCTCTCATCATCCATACAAGTTAAAAAAATGAATCCAACTCAGGACAAAACTAAATGTTGCATTACTTAACCCGATCGAAATGATACCACAGTAAATATGTGTCGTTATAAAAGCTAAAAGTTGCCCAATTCATTTTTAGACTATGACTTTTTCCCCCCTTTTGTTGAGGGAGCCAGGCAGTACATATGTAAAAACAGCCAATTGAAACAGTTGGCTAACGACTTGTCAGTTGTAGCTTTTTGTATGTCTTAAAAGATTTTCAAAGAAAGACAGAAATATGGTCAACTTACGGTCTCAAGAGCTTACACAAGCATAAACCTGCAAACGATATTGTTGTTTTCCCACCTGCATAATCATTTCCTCTCCTCTCAACAGATGATTCAGAATTTCCAAGATGAAGTTTGTTTTGTTTTGGACACAATGAAAGGTATGACTATGGCAGCAAAAAATGATAGTGTGGTAGTGGTAGTGTAACGGTATTTAGCGTTATAGTCTTGCTGCAAGTTTATCTTAGTATGTTTCCCTGATATTTTTTATTTTTATTTTGATTCCTATTCCTTTCTTTTTCAGATGACACAAGTGACGGCTACCATATAATCTTAAAGTGAATCCCAGGCAGGAGAGTTGTCGAGTCCTTCTCTCTTGTTTAGTCCTGGTTCAGTCAGCCCCTCTAGAGCTCTAGAGCTTTGTACTTTTTGCTGTTCCTTTATGGAGATGCACCCCCTCCCCCCCCCCCCCCCCCCCCCCAAAAAAAACAAACAAACAACAACCCCAAAAAAAAACCTTGTGAGGCAGCTAGGAGGAGGATGCGACTGAAGCAGTTGCCCCTCTTTTAACTTTACCTTATCGTCTGACTTTTGAGGGAGTGACTCTGATTCCACAGTGAAGTCTTACCTGCCGTTTGCTCACTTAAATGGTTGCATTTCCCTCTGTTGGTTACATCTCAAGAAGGAGGTTAATGGCACTACATCTGCTGTTGTTTGTTACCTGACCATCTGGCGTGCCAAGACTCTTTGCTTCGAGTTCAGCTGTTTGTTCTCTCTTTAAAAAAAACAAAAGAAATGATGACTGTTAAGATGACAGTACTTGACTTTCAGCCTGCAATTCAGCATGAGTCCTCCTCTTCATGCGCGGTTGCCTTATCGAATCCAAGCCAGTCTGCAAGAAACACAACCACTCAGTTGAATCATAGTACAACAGGTATTAAAATTAACAACTGGACAATTAAGGGAAACCGTTAGAATCCAGCTGCCCTTCCAAATATCCGAGGTTCCTTTGAAAGCTAACAATGTCTGCCTGTTACTTCTGTGGAAAAAAAGGCTACTAAACACTGTTAGATTGTCACAGTTTGTTTAGAATGCTTACTGGCACATGTGATTGTTACTTAATCGTCTTAAAAGATGATAAGCACTGTCTGTGTTAGTGATCTCCGTGGTAACACCAGCAAATTGTCTCCATCTGCTTCCTGTATCTATGAGCTTGTTTAGCACACCGGCGTTTTATTGTTTGTTTTTTGGTCATTTCCATCATAATTTTGAAATAGATCATTGTTTTAAAATAATTTAAAAATAATGAATCATGTTTTTTTTGACATTTAAAAAAATTATTTTTTACGTACTTACATCTACTCTGCTTCCTTTTTTTGGATGTTACAAATGCTAATAAATAAGTTTTGCGGCAGGACAGAGCTTAATGTGAATAATATGGTTTATGTTGAGTATTTTGTAAATGGAATTGATGGCTCGATAGCCGTATTTGCCCCTCATCTCATTGGCATTATTAAAACGTAACCATGTACTGGCTGCTATTTGCTGTCTTTCTTTAAAAATATGAAATAGTGTTAAACTAAATGTTTTGAAGCTTTCCTAAAAAAGGAGACATGATATTTTATTGGCACTATCTAGCACAGGCTCCACATCTGTCCCTTTGGTGTACAGATGTGGATGCCTAGTCACTTACATTTGACTAGACTTTAGCATGTCATATACTGTTAACCAAATTAAGCTTAAATGCAGGTTAATTTAGCGCACTACGGTTTCGTGCTTTGCACATCTGCTTCTGCACAATATGAACAAAGAAACAGGAAAAAAACTGAATAGATACTTCATTTCCCAGCATACCCCGGCGCAGGACATGCCCGTGATGTCACAATAAGTATATATACAGCTACAGGGAAGAATTTCTACCTCCATTGTTACATTGTAACAAACGGGGCCGGGGCGAAGCGGGGAGAAAGGCGTCTTCTCGCTAGAAAACCTGCAAGATTTTGACACCAAACGATAAAGAGCAGAGCGCACCGTTACTGCGAGAAGACGGCGAAGTAAGCCCAGACGACTGAACCCGCCCCGGCGAGAAGAAAAGGATAAACGAACACAGATGTCAGCGGATTTCTCCATTACACCCATTTAAAGGCTTACATCAGGAAGACAAGACACTGAGGGTCTTACATTATTCATGCTGCACCGAAAAATGTTGGAGAATAAAGCGCAGCTAACCCTATGACGCCCCTTCTTCCTATCGTCTGTCCTTTAAATAGATAGGAATGCATCATTTAAATAAAACCCGCCGGTCTTGCACAGCTCCCGTTTTCTTCGTCATCTTTCAGTGTGCAGAACAATGAGCATGAAGCCTAAGTAGCCTGAAATAGCCAAATATAAGTGTTGCAAATTGACAATCACGCAAGCTTTCATCCAGATTACTTCGGCTCCACGGTTGCAGTCTGGATACTCGTTCAGGGATCTCGGTTTTGGCATAAAAGAGCGTCTCATAGGGCGTTGAAAGATTGATGTGCAGCTCCTATTGGAAACAGAAACGACCTACGAGTTGGTTGGAATAAGGGTCCCTGTTTCTGCCCCAGGTAAGTGGGTTTAGTGTTTCATTAACCGGGCGGTTTGCCATTGTGTCTCTGTGTGGCTCTTTTTCTCTCTCTGTGTGTGTGAAATGGAAAGAGAGAGAGACAGATAGAGAGCCTTGCCTTGTCAGACTGGCAATATCTAACCTCCCCCAACACAGTCAGTCTGTATGTCCACATTTAAACAAATAGCTCCTCTAAACTGCGTGTCCCTGACGGGTAATATACCGTGAAGTCACACCTGTCGGTAAACATCCTGTAACATGTCAAAGGCAAACTTAAGTCCTGAAAGAAAAGCCTTAAATTCCTAAACTGAAATAAACATTTAATGTCAGATGTGTTACTCTGGTTTTTAAAAAAGGGCACACATTTGGTGTCATAACCACAGCTGCATCTTTACAGGTTAGGCCCTGTCCCTTACAGCCTGTCAAGGTGGGTAATTTTGTTGAAATTAGGTCAAGGTATTAGTCTTTAATGGTCATAATTATTATTAGGACATAGATTAGATAATTTTGGACTTTCCCCCCCTCAGAAGTAGTTCCAGGAAAGATCACTTAGACTGCATTTGAGCAGCTTTTTGGTATCAGCACATCCCTTTTCTCTTTTTAGCTGAAGGACAAATTTAATTGTGTAGTTATTACATAAATTATGCTATAAATGTACGTGTCAGTTTGAACATTCTCCTGCAAGCACTTAAAAAAAACTGAATGAAAAACTACAGAATGGGAGTTGCTCCATTTGGTATGACATTACAATATGTTGCAGGCAGTAGCATGCTGCATAGTAAAATATGAATTACCTTGAGAAGTAGCTGGTTCACACTATAGGATGTATGGTAGTAATATGGTAGGTTTAAGGTAGATGGATATAGTGTCTCTATGGGACATAATCATCGGTGTTAATATTGATGTATAATTATTTGGAATGTATCTGTGTGAATGCAGATGCCTGTGTAATGCACAGGACATAACACAGTGTAACATCAGACATGTATTTAGCTGCTTTCATTCACCTTGTTTGACCTCTCCTACAGATGCAAGTGATCAGCTCCCTCCTTCAAATTCACCCATATCCATCCCTCCCCCTACACTCAGTTTATAGCAGATTTTCTTTAGGGGTAAAAACAGATTGTGAAGCCACAGACATTATTTGCTTCAAGGCTGCTTGCATAAACTGTGCTTGCCTAGTTGCCATGGTTACATTTTCAGACTTGATAATTTCAAAGTCGGATTTCATGTGAGATGGGAGCCACACAGACGAAATGATGGAGCTGGAATACAGATGAAAGGAGGCAGGAGCGAGCAGATGTCACCTTTTTGTTCTGTTTGTGTTGTCAAGGGCTGACCTTACACAGGAACAGTTTGATAAAAAAATTAGCTCATTCTCTAAGTGACAACACGAGCATTTTGTTTCTGTGGTAGTAAATCACAATGTGTCATGTGTTCACATCTTTTGAAACACATTTACTGGTGCCGGGTATGTTTTTTTGTGCTCCTCTGTGCCCCCAGATACTTAAGTTTCCATGGAGGCAGGTTCGTCCCTCAGCCTCAAACGAAGATATGAAGAGGTGGACAACAGCTCTCCATTCTCTACACCTAAGGACTCTGACGATGACATCTCCAGCAGTGACAGTGCTGACAGCTGTGACAGCCTCAACCCTCCCTCTAGCACTGCATTTACCCGTAAGAATCTCATTAAAGGAAGTCGAAAGAAACTGAACAGTTAATCAACGCAAGTATTTAGTATTTGGTGTGTAAGACTGTATTGAAAATCTTTCTCCCTTTTTCCCCGCTTTAGCCACCTCTATCCTCAGGCAGCACAAGCCGTCACCAGGGGGGAAACGTGTACGTTTTGATTTGGTGACGGTGTATTACTTCCCCCGGCGGCAGGGCTTCACCAGCGTGCCCAGCCAAGGGGGCAGCTCCCTGGGTATGGCCCGTCACCACTCCTCCATCAGACACTACACACTGGGGGAGTTTGCACGCGAACAGGAAACCAGTCACCGGCACACTTTGCAACAGCACCTGCGCCAGGAGAAGCTGAATGCCCGCAAGATGAAGGTAGATTAGATGTATCAGTCGTGCCCCAAGAGGGTCAAAATTCAAGGCACAGTAGTATCTTCCAGCTGTGGGCACTTTGCATGTCTCCACTTGCAGTAGTGACTCAGTACATGTACTTCCGCTCTGTCCTTCAAGACTTTACAAAACTTTCTGCTTTGTGACCCCGTACAAAAACAGTCGAGCTGGGGCCCCTTTCCACAGTTCCCATGCCTGTGAGTTGCTAGGTGTCCTGCTGAAGACTAATTACCCCCATTAAACTCCTGAAACAATTTTACTTCAATAACTGTTTGAGGCCACTGATGTTTCAAACAAATTCACACAGATTAAAGAGCGATACAAAAGATGCATATGTGTTTATTTAGTGAAACTTAGTTTTTTCTTCTTTCCTCCCCCACAAATCAAGTCATAATCCCCTCAGATTTATCTTGTGACCCATTGGAGGGCTCCGGCCTCCAGGCTGGGAACCAGTGAACCAAACTACCAAAATAGAAAGTATTTAAAAGGAGTTCAGTTTGGACCAGCTGTAAAATGACGCTTACATACAAGCTAATGTGTATGTAACACTTAACCAATGTAATACAGCAAGTAGTTACTAATTTTCTCATGATAGCTTATTTTCATTAAATCATATCTGGGTTTGTGTCCTTTAATTTATGCAGGAGTTTTAGTTTTTTGAGGCCTTTTCTTAAATAAAGATCGCAGTACTTCCTTCACCATTCTCCGTTTGAAAACCCTTTGTTCAAAATGCTAAATCAGCTGCAAATATAATTGTTTTTGAAGTATCACTCTTCAGGATACTTATCTACCACTTGAGCTTAAAATAGGCAATCAGTTCCTTTTTCACCTCAGCTCACAGTTCCACGCTGTCGTCCACAGCTGACAAGGAACGGCACGGTGGAGTGCGCTCAGGCGGAGCTGCTGACTCTGGACGATGTGTCGGATGAGGACGTGGACGGCGTGGAAGTGGACGACTGTTTCTTCCTTCAGCCGCTGCCCACCAAACGGCGTCGAGCCCTCCTGCGAGCCTCCGGCATCACCCGCATCGATGCGCGTGAGAAAGCTGAGCTCCGAGCTATCCGCCTCTCTCGGGAGGAATGCGGCTGCGACTGCCGTTTGTACTGTGACCCTCGCCATTGTGGCTGCAGCCAGGCTGGTATTAAGTGCCAGGTAAGAGCTGTTGAAAGCGAGTTGGGTGCATTTGCAGAAAGAGGAGAGCTTCTTTGCAGTTTGCTGAGACTAAAAACTTCAAAAACACATTTGCAGTATTTGAATTGTCTTTTATTTGAATTGAACTCTTGAATTAAACTGTGAGTGACATTTTGCTGCTTGTACGCTAAGAGGGAAGTTTCACTGCAAATCAAGCCAAAGTTGCTCTGAGTGATCCTGAAACATTTCTATCCTGAGAGAAGTGGTCTCCTCCATGATTACAATGGCCCCCTTTGAGTTCAATTACACGCTGTTGCCATTACAGCCTACAGATCTCAACCCAGCTGAAGACCTGTGGGACATTTTGGTCAGATGTGTTGCAGAGCATCACCACCATCATCATCATTATGACCCCAAATGAGGGAATATCTTTTTGAAGAATGGTGTTCATCCCCTCAGGAGAGTTCAGTAGCACTGATGCATGTAGATGCCCAACAATTGACTAAAACAGTTTATGCTGGTTTTCAGTGTTTCTCCCCTAAGATAAAATAAATAACAATAAATACAAAATATTTGGTTGTTCCGTAACAGTGTCTCCCCTCATTTACGGCCACGCTAGTTCCTGTCATCCTGTTTCTCTGCCGGCAGACTTCAGCCTATGTCTGTCAGAGAAAAAACATGTAGCGCAGTAGCAGAAGAGAAGATTGTGACAACTTGTTAGCCTGCAGCGCACACTTCCCCACAAAAAAGCCAAAGACAGGGCGTCAGATGACTTCAACCTCCTTTCCTTTCAATTTGTTTTTCACTCACTTGTAGGTGTTTTGACATTTCACAGGGGGAGGGAAGCGCATTAGTAAATAAATAATAGAAACGAATGATGACTGACTCCTGTTTTGTTGCTTCTGTTTAAGTGTGCTGGTTTCGTGGAAGGCTGCGTGCCGGCTCGCTGTCACATTGTCATGGCGTTCTGGGGCTCTCGAGTATAACAGAGCCATTGTTAATATTATTAATAACACTGGTGCTCTCCCTACGATAGCTTAAAATGTCTGGTATGAAAAAAGCCTATTCATCTGATTTTATGTGGGGTTTTTTTCTCTCTCTTTTCTCGGCTAAGGCGAGTGCTGAGGCGAAGAGATGTGATCAGAGCTGGGGGGTTTTTCTTAAATCTTCTCTTCTTTTTAGCACGATCATGAAAAAAACAACCAAAAAACAAAATACAAAGCCAGTTTCTAGCACTTTTCATGAAATCTGGTGGTTAGATGGAACACGGGGAAAGGAAGGTCCCGTTTAATTGGGGAGCAGATATATGTCAGCTAAATAAACCAGTTCAGTGATTCTAATAAGAATATCTTTATTCTTTGGTCATTTTTAAGCAGCAAGTTAAACAGTGTGAATGCATAGGCAAGCTGTGTTGAGCAACTTTGTTAAAGTTTTGAGAATTTACTCACTTGATGTGTTTTATAGAGGCAGATGCTTTATTCTGCTTGCTCTGTTATCTCTTTCCTCACTATTACAATGCTGTTATCTGATCCAGAACCGGCTGCACGCTTTTATTGATCAGTGCAGTGAAATCAGAATTCATAAAACATCGGAATGAAGCAGTAAATCAGACATTGTGTTATCATTTATTTATACACCTGGTGTATAAATAATAACCTGAATCTTTTGTCTCATTTGCTTATATTTTTACCTGTTAGGAGGAAGTACATCTCTGTCTCAGCCTGACTTGTTGCACAGTAACCAGATTATCTCTTGATTGCCATGATTTCCTAGATTTTCCTAGATCTCCTGAACAACCGTAAACACTTTCATAACTTATGTAAATTTAATCAGTATTTAAGCATTTTACTTTCAAGATGAAATGAGAGTAAACTACCTCTGCCTTATTCTTCAGGTGGATCGAATGTCTTTCCCGTGTGGCTGCTCTAGGGATGGCTGCGGCAACGTAGCAGGTCGTATTGAATTCAACCCTCTACGTGTCAGAACTCACTACCTGCACACCATCATGAAGCTGGACGTGGAGAAGAGGAGGATGCTCATACAAGGAATGGGAGACCAGTATGCTGAATCAGACCCGCTGTCTTCCCCCTCCTCCACGTGTCCCACTTCACCGGACCTTTCTTCAGTCGCTGGCCTGGACTCTGAGCTGGAGGAGAGCGAAGTGCAGTCGGTCGTGGAGGTTCAGGATCTTCTGGCGGAGCAGGATATACTGGAGAGGGAGAACGAGACAGCCGTGCTGCACCTGCAGAGCGCAGAGGAGCAGGAGAGGAGGGAGAGGGAGGAGGCTGAAGGGGAAGCAGTGCAGCCAGAGCTAAGTGCTGATGGGCTCACAGAGCAGCCTCTTTGCCTCCTACCCAGTGCCTTGGGAGGGGAGCTGCCTGAGCAGGCAGAAGTTCCAGGTGTTGAGCAGGTCCTCCTGCAGGGGCCTTTCCCTACAGGGGCTACGGTCTTGTGCATCACTGACAACCAGGAGGAGAGCCCCTCTGACCTCCTCAAAGACTCCTCTTCCCTGCTCTACTATCAACTCAGTCCCATAGAGCCTGGAGCCTTTGAGACGCTGCCCAGAACAGAGGAAGCTGAACAGGAGGAGCCTTTGGTGAGGGAACAAGATGCAAGAGAAGATGAGTTTGCGGAAAGGAAACAAGAAGGAGGAGAGGAGCTGAAGGAAGATAAGCATGAAGACAAGCCTTTGACCGATGTTATTCTGTGCTCAGAGGAATGCGTGGCAGCAGTGGAGGAGAGGCCTGCGAGTCCTCAGCAGAAGATCCCGGAAGAACAGTGCCAAGAGCAGTCGTGCATGAAGAAAGAAGTAGATCCACTGCCTCCTGAAGTTTAGTACTAGCGTCTCTGCAGATAATTTGCACAATAGCTTCATCTAAGATGAGTAAATTACACATTTTACATGTATTACTGCTATTATCATAAATAACTACAGGTCTCCTATAGTGAGTGTCAATAAAATATGTGAAGAATGAGCTTGAGTGTTACACAAAGGAGGAGAGATGCTGAAAGCACATACAGATCACTCCCCAGAAGTAATATGGATGCAGTTCAAAGACAACATTGTAGGTAATTCTGTTGGGGGTGATGAATGCGGCCTTAATGGAAAAAAACACGGAAACACTTGTGCGTAGGAGTCGATTAGGAGTACAGCGAGTAGTGTTTTGTTCATTTCCAGCGCAGCAAACAGAAAATACAGTGTGTGAATGCTGACATAAGCCTTTTGTTTTGTGATGTATAAAGGTGTCAACACTAAACACAAATTGTTTTTTCAGCGCGCAGGAAGCTGGTGTATTTTGATACTTTACCGGCTCACTTTCCATTACAGCAATCTCACACTGTAATCAAGCCAAATGAAGGCCTCCGATCCAACCTTCCCCTGAAAATAGACCTAATAATCCTGGAAATACTTGTTTTTGTGTACTGTATATGCATTTGCAATGTGCAGGACAGAGATGAAGTTTCTTTGATCTGTATGCACATTGCGAAATGAGGGCAGCAAACGTCGTGGCTCTGTCGCATTGAGAGGAGGAGGAAAAATAATTTTAAAAAAGAGCAGAAATTAGCACTGGCTGTAGTTGTTACTCACTTCGGACTGCTCGTACAAATGCAGTCGATTTGTCAAACAAAAAAAAAAAGTTTACTTGTAGTTGCAATGCCTATGACATTATTTCTTCGAGTAATGTGTCATTTGTGGATACTATACTATTGGTTTTGAAGTTGAAGTCGTTGCAGTTCGTTTTCTTTGGGAATGAAAGGAAATGTAATTTCTTTTCATACTGCTACATTATAATGTCATGTTATGATGAGTTGCCAGAATAGTGCTTCCTAGTCTTTTTTTAATTGATGTTCTATAAGAAAGCGAGGATTTTGAATCAAGTCAAATTTCCCAAGAAGAAAACAGCAGTAAGAGTCAAAGTCAAACTGAGGCCTGTGCTGTTGGAAGTAGTTATTATATGAAACAATGTGATGCTAGTAATTTATGGATCAGATTGACATCGACCTGAATCTGCGTGTTTTATGTTCCGTCTGTATGTGTGCGAGTGTGTGTACATCTACTTTACATTTGTACGTCTGAGTGAGGGAGGAGGGTATGTACTGTATTAGAGATTGGGAGGTGCTGGTATTTCATTCATGACAGGTGCTGATGTTACAGATTTACAGTTTACAGGATCTCCTCCCCATTACCACGAGAAACAATGTTTCTCCACTTGATTGATGTAAGAAGTACCAGAGAGCCTCTCGTAGGAACGCAATAGCTACTGCACTGCAAAAATCATTAATGTGGTGATTATGGAATGAGGTGTCTCATGATTATGTAAATGCAATCGTACCGCATTTCTGCTCTTTCAGTGTCTTTTTTTCTAATCTCGGTCTGATTAGTACTGATCTGCGTAAGCGTGCCGACTCTTCTTACACAAAATCAGTCCTTTGTTTTGTTGCCTATAATTACAGCTGTTGCTTTGTGTAACTGCTCGCCGAACACAGGATGTGCTGCCGTGTATCAGATGTCTTTCTTTGCCTTTTTTGTTTTGAAATTGTCTTAATCTAAATCTGCTTACAAGTTGCACCAAAGCAGTGGTTTCAAACCTAATTAAATGATGCTTTCATCCATCAGATTCTAACAAAGCAGTCTCCTCTAGTTATTGTGAGGCTGCAGATTTATTGTGGCTCTTTGTGTTTGCGTGACTTGCCTTGATATAGTACCATCTTTGAAGTGATGATGATTACAAGCTGCCTATTGTTGAGCTTTTGTCCTCGGCTTTCTACTAATAAACTTAGGTTTGGGACCACTGCACTGAATTAACTCCAGTACACTATGTGATTGTGTGTTTTCTCTGCGTGAATGGGGTGTGTGATTGTTGAGAAGACTCATAAGTTTAGACTTCATCTAACAGCTGTGAGAACTACTCTCATGCTAACTGTTGCCTAAAGTGGACACAAAAGATTTTATACAAAAGTAAAAACAATAAATTACTCATTGCAAAAAGGATCAATGTTTCTGTGTGTTTTTTAATAAAGAATAATAAGTCTCCTATCATTCCTGAGTATTTGTAATCGCAGTAATTCAGACAGATTATGTAGAATCGATTAGTATAAAAATATTACACAATGAAAGGTTTGATATTATCAGCACGCAATTATGTATCAATTTAGTTCACAAAAATACATTTTTACTTATTTTTTTAAATACTTAATTTTTGTTGCATGCACATAAAACACAGACATGACTGTAAAAACAGAAATACACAACTAAGTATATCACATTTTTCTTAATAGTTTGCACTGAAACAATCTACAGTTCAATGAAACACAGTTCATTCATTGTTTTGCAATGCAAAATTGAGTGATTTCATTATTAGTGCCTATTTTAAATGTTTTGCCTTTACCATTGTTATATTTTTTAAAAAATGACTGAAGAATGCGTGAAAATAGCAGGTAATATGTCGTAATATGTATTATTGAAAATGAAGTAGAAGTGGAAAACGAAAAGCCTTTCTTCTCATTTAGTTAAGTGTTACGACTTATGGGTGTCCACGGTGCAATATGATGTGTCACCGCTAGATGGCGGCATAAAATCAGTACAGTATCTGTGATACGGCTTCCATTCTCTGCAGTTACCGTTAAGAAATCTAAGGCGCCACATGTTAACTATGGCTCCGAATTGTAGTTTTAAACGACTTAACAGATATATAAACATATATGTATAATAAGTATGCCAGCTAGGTTAACGGGTTTCCTCTTTTACAATCATTATTATTGTTATTTTTTATTTTAAATGTCATTGATACGGGTTTAAGTATTCAAACTGACCATTTCAGCATTGCCCTGCCTATGCCTCTTGACGTTTTCTTACATTTACAGTTCAGTGGATGTTCCAGCCAATTGTGGAACAAAAAATATTTGCCCTTTCCTATCTTTAGTTGCAGGAAAATGTGAGCTAGATAAGCTATCGCCTCTGTTTTCCATTGGCTGCTAATATAATAAGCTCTTCTAACGGATACAAGTGTAAGCAAGTGTACAGCTCTGAGGTCTTTGCTCTGGGATCCAGGATGCCACTGCACTTACATTCACTATCTGGCAAACAGCTCTGCAAGCCAGTCACTGGTAACTCTGGTGCAGACAGAAATCATACAGTGACTGTGTGAGTCTTTCAAAGATTGCTATAATGTAATTATATATCAAACAGCTCCATTTTTAGACATGAACTTCATTTTCAAGTTGAGTTTACTCCTCAGCTTGTGAAAACAGCAGGTCTACAAGAGGTGTGTCCAGTCTATGAAAATAACCCTAACTTCCAAGACTAACATTATGTGACCATAGTGATAAAACTTTAAAACATAGCCTGTAATTAAATGTGCACGTCTGCAGCAAGATATTACTTATAATTACTTATGAAGTAATTATAAGTAGTGCTAAATTAAATCGTGATTCTAAATCAGCTATTGCTGTGAATGTGAGCGAGAATGCTTGTCTGTCTGTGTGTTGGCCCTGAAATAGACTGGCAGCATGTCCAGGGTTAAACCTCGGTTTTACCCTATGCCTGGTGCCCCTGTGACCCTGGAATGAATAATCAGTTCAGAAAATGGACAGATTTACAAAGTTACTGTTAATATTTGTATTTCTTTTTCATTATTTTGGCCACAACTGTGAGCAGGCAACTTGAATAGCTGGATGCATAAAAGAGAACCTGCTGAGCCTTTATTTAATGTGGGCTGGAACTGATATGAAGTGATTTGCTGAGGTCTGCTAGAATCAGTGGTATGCTCAATTTATCTGAAATAAATTCCCCTCTTTTTGTGCTTGTCACTGTGTGCTTGTGTTTTTATGTGTAGAATCCAGGATTGAGACTAAAACAACAAGCATATTACATCGGGAACAATTGTGGCAGTGGTCCATGGCTCTGAGAGCTATACATCATCTGTTTAGCCTTTCCGGCCTCTGGCTTTGCATTGTTGAACTTCTCCAGTGGCCGGAAGAACTGATAGCTTTCAGGATGATGATGGAGTCCATCATGAACCTGTGGAAAGACGTAAAGAAAACAGTTAAAAAAACATTGTAATCAGAGAGAATCACTCCCACAGTCATCTCAGAGCGTGTTGACATATGTGCTAAATCGCCAGCTTTATCTAGGCTTTAATTTTACTGTTGTGACTGGACAGATCCATGAAGAGCAGCTGGGTGTTATGAGTGATGTATGTGACATGGAAAATTGCCACACCATCTCACTCCAGCCTCCCAGTCTGAAAGTGCTGCTCCAGCGCCTGGAAAGAATGCTCTCTGTCCCCCCCACCCCCCGTCTGTGACGCCAGCGCTATGGCATCATTAGTCCTTCACCGAAACCGGTCCGTTTTAAATGGAACTATTCATAAAACTGGCTCATGTTATTTTCACTAGTCTGCCCCGCTCGTCACATGCTGGCTGAACTGAAGAGGGAAATCCAGACCCTCTTGTGCAAAGTTCATTCTGTGCACTCGGGAGAGAAGATCGCAATAACCTTCTGAATGCAGGAAGAAGGAAACAATGGGGGCAGTGAAGGTAAAAACAATACTGTGGCTGCTCAAACTTTCCCTCTTTGCCCACTGGTGAAAATACAATATATCTTCCTGAAGTTCCATCCATTCGCGTCCGCTTATGTCATAGGGCGAGAGGCGGGGTACACCCTGGACAGGTCGCCAATCTGTCGCAGGGCCAACACACAGAGCCAGACAACCATTTGCACTCACATTCACTCGCACATTCACACCTATTGGCAATTTGGATTAACCAATTAACCTATCCCCACTAAGTGCATGTCTTTGGACAGTGGGAGGAAGCCGGAGCGCCCGGAGAGAACCCACGCAAACACGGGGAGAACATGCAAACTCCACACAGAAAGACCCTGGCCTGATGGTGGAATTGAACTCAGGACCTTCTTCTTCTTCCTGTGTGGCAACAGTGCTAACCACCGTTCCACCGTGCTGCCCCATCTTCCTGAACTTGTCGCGCATTTTATGCTGATGTGTTAGAAACTCCAGTCTCTATACTTACCATTATACATATATTTATATATTTTGTTAAGCTCTTATTAAACGTAAGTTTGCCTAAAGGTAACAAAATCCCCCCAAAAGCAAGGAATCTGAAAACTCCTGGGACATATAGCAACAACTTCAATTTTTAAACACCTTATTTTTTTTAAAACTTAAAGGTACTGCTGAAAGGTACTGATAGCTGATATGTTACTTTTGCAGGAACCAGAGAGTAATCCTGTTTTTCTGATACGATGCCAACACAACAATAAATGAAAGATAATAAATGATACATTTGTATTGTCACCTTTTAAATTTAGCAAGGCAGTTGACATGCAGTTAGAAATAACAAAAATAAAAATGTATACATTACTTTATAATTCTGTTGTTCTTTTTGTAAAAAGATTGTGTTTTAATAATTTCTGGTAATTGACTTTGTCGTACTGGAAAAAAAACACAGCAGCCCAAAGCTCTGGGTATGGGATGGCACTGACAGAACTAGCAGATAAAAACAAAACAATGCAAGTCGACGAAAGCCAAACGACTCTCACCAGAACCAGAAAAACAGCTGTGGACACACAGCTGTGTGAAATATGGTTTGTCTTGCACTGACTGCTGGTCCCCAAGGACATGTTCGTCATAGCTATCCAACTTCCCTAACAACAGCCCTAAAACACCACAAATTGTGGAAGTAAGTTAAAAAAAATAGCAGCATGTAGTTTCAGTCTTGTGCATGTTTCCCTTTGTTTTTTCTTAAATGTTCCATGTTCTTCCTTCCTTTCAGTCTTATAATAAAAACCATCCCATTAGCTAAGCACCTGGCGGCATGCCCAGCTTCCCTCGAGGTGGAATAAATATCTATATGCTTACAAAGTCTCTTAACAAAAGCCAGTATGGATAACCTCATTTGAATGTTTTCTATTTTACCCAATGAGGAATAAGAGGTGACTTCATATCAGAGGCATCTGGAGGAAGAGGAATCTCTTGGCTTGACCTTTGCAGCTGTCAGGATGCGTTCAATTTGTGTAAACAAAAAAGGGGCCTTTAAATTGCCTGTTGTTAATTGGTCGGTAAAAGTGGTGCTCAATTTTGGTGGTTAGTGTCTTTGCTTGCTGAGACTTCTCTTCATGTTTATTTCAAGTCTCGAGAGGCAGCTGAATGGTCGCAGTGGTTGATGGTAATGAGAGAAACGCAAGTTTCAGGGAATGTCTGGTGAATGATGACATCGTCTTTGTGTGTGATAATATGTCGTTAAAATAAGGTTCTGACCCATCAAACCACATTTTAGCCACATCTACACCGCGGCTCTGGGGATGGGAGTGTCAGTCGGCCCATAACGCTGTTTCACGTTGAAATATATCAGCACTAATTTGATGGATTGCATGAAACGTCGCAAATATGAATGTGTCACAAAGCCAGGCGTCCTTTTTGTTATAAATAGTTTGTCATGTTGGAAAAATCTTTTTTTTTTAAAAAGAAAATTACAGCTTCGCTCTGAGAGTTAAATGTAATGTAACACACGAGAGGCCCAAAATGATGCCGTGTTGTGCATGAAAAAAAAGTTACGCTTTTCTAAGCATGCATTTTCTATCAGTACTGTTGTGGCTCTGTTCATCTGTTGATTGCTGCTGATATGTGTCCAAACTTCTTTAATCTTAAAATACTTACTTAATAATGACAACTGATTCTAGTTGCACTGTACAGCTGTACTAACTGGTAGATTAAGCCACATGTAGTAATCTCGGTACATACATGTCTTCTTTATGTCTTCCTGTTATTTCAGTGTTCTTCATAACTTCTTCTTCTCTTTCTCTCTGTTTTGTCTGATTTTATATTTGTTGTTTTACCCTTTTTTCTCTTTTAATACACGACTTTCCCTGTTTTTAGTATGTTATTTTTATGCACATGAAGCCCTTTGAACCTTTACATTTGCTACTGGCGTAACAAATAAAACTGACTGGACTTGACACAATCTGCTGGGGTGGTCCTAGTTTCACAGAGGTGGTGGGAACAGGAGATAACTGTGCTTTCAGAAATCTGGGAAAGGATACAGAGTCACTTCCTGTCCATGTGCCCTATTCCCTAATGGACAATTAAGTGAATCATGTAAAAGTCCCCACTTGTGGCAAATGTCTAACCCCCATTACAGCGGCCAAGTCACTTAGCTTAATTAAAACCATGCCCCAACTTCATATTTTTTGTGTTTCTCCCATTCTCATAAAAAACCTAGCAATGATAGTCATCCTCAGCAGGGGCCAGGCTGTGCTGACTTTTATAGCAGCTCAGTTTTCAGTAGTGGTATTGTACACTGATGCTTTAATCGAATGACCTCATTTCCTGTAACAAAGGGGTTCATTGGCCTACCTGTAAAAACAATGCGCTGCCTTGCTGCCTCTGCGGGTAAGACTTTCCATACTGTGTGTGCTGAGCTATGTATGTGCAGTGTGGAGTGTGTGTGTGTGTGTGTGTGTGTGTTTAGGGCAGTGATGACTTTCCATACTGTGTGTGCTGAGCTATGTATGTGCAGTGTGGAGTGTGTGTGTGTGTGTGTGTGTGTGTGTTTAGGGCAGTGATGTTGGTAGGACTGAGGGTGATTTCCAATGTGGAATAATCTGCAGGGTTGCAGGAAACATATTGCATTAAGGGGGTTGCAGGTGCAGTTGAGTTTGAAACTGATAAGAAATATTATGTTTTATATGATTGTTTTTTGTTTTTTTCTCCCCCCAACACACTTATTGGAGGGATTCTGTTAGGAGCTATATTCAACTAATGCAGTGCCTGTTTGAGTAATGTGCAACACATGCTACAATTTACAAGTGTTTCCTAAATGCATCACTGGAGGCATTCATTAAGTTCCTATATGACAAAAGGATAGATTTAGGGAATCACTCACTGAATGCATGTATTTAACTGTTTTTTTTAAGTCTTGGTTTTTACGGGTTAAAATTGTTTAGGATAACGATTTGGCCCTTAGTTTTGTTGGTTAAACTTAAAAGGCTTTAAAGACTTGGGTAGCTTGTCCTCATAAAGACAGCCAAATAAACATGTCTGTGTATATTTATGCCCCATCACACAGAAAATCCTATCCATGACTCAACACCTTATCACAGTGGAGGCATTTTTGTACCTCAGTGATTCTAGGATCTATGTTGCTGAGGGCAATTTACCCCTTCTTTCAAGGCAATTTTGTTCTAGGTGAAGGGCCAGACTATGTGCGACAGTGGTTGTACATTCTGGACAGTCACATGATGAGAAGAGCAGAACTGCAAACTAATCACCACCTGGAGGTGAGTTGGATTAGGTGGTGGGCAGAGAGTGCTGGACAGGCCTGGCATACTCAAACATACAGTGTTTGCAGCATAGCTTCAACAGCATTCCACAAAAAGGAGCTTTGGCCTATTTTTGTGAACTATCTAATCCATGTACAGATCCTGCCAGAGCTTGGTCTGCAGTGCAGCAAGTCAGATTTGTTCTTGGTTGGTGTTGGACTCTGTCAGGATTGTCTGTCATGGTCAAGAGCTGGAGGAAGTGGCTGAGGATCGGCAGGTCTGGGTGTCTTTACTTAGACTGCTGCCCCCATGACCCACACCTGGATAAGTAGAAGATGGATAGTTGGATGGATGGATACAGGGTGGAGCGGGCAGCAGTCATTCTGGGGGAAACATTGCTCATCTAACTTGAAAATCAGCAATGCATTTTATGCTTTCTAGCTGACAAAAAAAAAAACCAGACACAGAATGAGTTGGAGACATAGAAAGCATAAAAAGATTGACATAACCACCATGAATCCGCCCACTGGTTTTGGACTCCGCATTTAATGCTTCAAACTTAGCATTTTTGCAGACATCATTTTGCTTTTTGGGACCAGTAATTACCTTTATGCATGAAAGGGTGGAATACTCATTTCCCAGCTAACACTTTTAGCTTTGTTAGGATGCTGAATTCCCAATTTATGTGAGTGCATCATACAGACACACATTACTAGTAAGTAATAAGTAAAGGACTTTTAAAATACCAAAACTGAAGCACAAAGTTTTTTGATGGTCTGTGTCACACAACAAGCCATATATTAGTAAGCTAATCCATTAAAATTCTCCCAAAGGCACCAAAAGTCTAGACACAGGTCCAGTTTAATGACTCAAAATAGTGGATGAGGCCTAACAGAGTAACTTCAGCTGTCTGTCAAGATTCATGTCAGTCAGTGCGACAACGCCCCCAACTCGGTTATCCAGTTGGATAAGTTATTAAAAACACACTCAAACACACCTATGGTGTAGATTTAATACAGAAGTATAAATCCAAAATTATTCAGGTCCTTGGCAATACACATGCACAGACTTGTCACGACAGTGAGAGGACTGAGAGACCTTTTAGATTGTTAGTATGATATTAATTGTGAACACCACTTGCTTTTTTGTTGCATTGTTACTGCTTTAAAGAAATTGGGACAAAGAAAAAAAACATTCCTAAATATAAAAATATGTACTTTTTTGGTTTTAAATAAACCTCCTGTCTTACTGGTGCCCCAGAGTGTGCTGGGAATAGAGACTTGGTCTCAAGTTACAGCTGGGAAAACAAGTGTAGTATGAGTCCAACAGGTGATGGGCTTGATGGAAAGGCTTGTCATAACACTGCAGTGCTCCACCACTGCAGGCCTTCTCCTGGAAATTAATTACACATCAGGGGTGACTTCAGATGATTATTTATAGCCCATCTTGGGGGGTTTAGTGGAAAGGGGAGCTGCTTAGAAAGAATGGAAGTATCAGAGAGCTGCTCCACTGGACACTGAGTGACATCCCTTTGACTTGTGGGCTAAATAAAGTAATGCGAGGTCATTCAAAGTTTGACTCTTTAAAGACCCGCTCTGCATCTGCGAACTGCTGTCAAATTTTAAATGTTGGCAATCAGTAACAGATAACAGATCAGTTCAACCAAATGAACATGAGGTTAAGCTGGCTAATGCTCTGGAATGTGGAGTGAGTTTTGTTTACTCTGTCCTACCTTCCTTTTGGATTATTTTTAGTTCATGTTCATTCAAGTTCATGTTCCATATAAATCACTGAGAAGCAGGACAGGCAGAAAAAATGCATTTAACCTAGGATTCAGATTCAAAAGACTTCAGTGCAAGCATGCTGCGTCATCTGAGCTGTGCAAAGCTGTGCAAAGATAGAAGATGATGCACCATCAAGAGGGTAGTCTAAGAAGGTCACAATAGTGCTGAATGTCAATTTGATCTCCTGCTTCTCTCTTTAATGACCACACACTCCCAGCTGCTCCCGGAGAAAATGTTATGGTTCAGCACTTCCATGAGATGTGATGGCTTTCCCACCAGTCCCCCTGAAGGGAATCACAAAGAAATCAGATTAACTGGGATCTTCATCTGTCTGGGTTTGTAAGAGTTAACAGAGACTGATGAGGCGTTCCTAAAAAAACATCAGAGGATGCTTCTGTGATCTTGGTACAGATTTACTCCACTCCCATGTCAGACAGCATCCTGGGAGCTGATAAAATATTTCAGTAGAAACCCAAAACGCCTTTCCCTGAGATTAAACTCCAGGGAGGAGAGAACAAGATGTATGGAAAGACACAAGGAGCTCTAGCTGCTATAAATCCTAGGCATAGTAACATGAACTGGAGAGCAGCGACATGGTTAATGAATATGTCCTGATCCGCTTCACTTCACTCTCTAGTGCCTTTTCCCACAGGCCACCACTTTTCCTTCTGGTCAAAACTAAGGCACTGAGAGTAACTGCTGACAGAACAAAGACATATAAATAGATGCAATCAATGTACGTCTTCCTGGCACAATGAAACAAAGCGAAATGTGCATTGTGGGCACCGACTTCTCTTGGATGTTTTGGCTACTGTATGTGAGCGGATACACTCATTGTACTGTATGCTGACTCTTTTCTGAGCAGGCGCCATGGCTTCCATCCCAGTGAGTGATGGGTAAACCCAATATTTTATATCCCTAGCCAACAAAATTTCCCCCCTGTTTTTCCACTACTGAAGTGCTTCCCTCTTTAAAGGCTTCAGAGTACCCTTTTAAAGTGGGAAAGTCTCACGTGACCTGCTGCTCGTGCTGGCACTGGCATGGTAAAAAGAATGAACTGATGAAGAGGATCCAAAAGTGACTCCAGTCCTGGAGTCCATTTCTGACATTTCTGACTCCAAGCAAACACAGCATTGTGTATTTACGGTGAACCTTTTAAGAGGCACTTCAGCTAAATCAAATTCACACAAACCCACACACCCACTCGACACCCCCCTGGACAGATACACACACAAATCTCTGGGCTCCTACACTCTGTGTTGGGTGTCACCGAATTAGAGGGTAGGGTAGTTTCTCATTGACATCAGCCTCTGACCCTGTGGGGCTTTCTTTGCCTTCAGGCCCCTTCATTAGGCTCCTGCAGAGTGTGAGCACTCACCCGGGGAGAGGAGGTCGTCTCTCAGCTTTTTACTAATCACTATCTCCCTTTCTGAGCAGGGAGACCCCCTCACCAGCAGCTGGCAGGTGAATCCACACAGTCTTTGTCAAATCACCTGAAGGCCTGTTCTTCTTCTTCTTCTTCTTTCTTCTGTTGTGGTTGATTATGGGAAAAAGATCAGAGAATTATCATTGTTGGTTTAGAATAAGTAGCTCCTAAATAAATTGAATGAACAGGACTACATTTAAGAGAATGATAAAAGAATTGTGGGGGCTGCACAGGGTGGGGCGGATGGGGGAAGGACATGGGTGGAGATGTGTGATAAAAGTGATATGATAATGTGGAAGCCCTTGGAGTTAACGCTTGGCTTTAACTCACTGTTAGAGCAGGGTGTGCCCATGTTAATGAAGGAGGCATGTTATAGCCCCAAGCTGTGCTAATAAGGGTACCTGTTGCTTTATCCCAGCATGCATGCATATGCATGTGGGGGAGGTTGCGGGAAAATGGAGCTGCAGAGTCAGAAAGTCTACTGGATATGAGTGGAAAAAGTCACACTAAGAAGAAAGGTTCCACATCTGATGAAAGAAATCATGCACAAACTTATGGATGGTTGGGTCAAAGACTTTTAATGCTTATCTGCAGCTATTAAGGAAGCTGAGACTATTGGTTAGTTCAGATTTGCACAAATTAGGGGGGAAAGCATTCTTAAAGGTAAATAATTAACACAAGTTATCATGCTGAGCTAATGTAGAGCTTTAGAGCTGCTAGTAATGGCCTAGATTTTATTCTCTTTATATGGGCAAAGCTGGGCTAGCTGTTTTCCATTGTCTAACTCTTTTTGTGAAAGCTAAGTCTTTCACCAGATTGTTGCATTTGTACTTTAAATAAATGTCATTTGGGTATTTCTTGATCCTTCACTTCCTTAGCTACTGTATATGTATATAAAGAAACCTGTATAAAAGTCCCATCATTCAATCTGTGACTTTGCAGCAGGAGATAAGCTTCACTGCATTTTTATCTCACTTTATGTAAATTTCAGTGTAGTGAGTTACATTTAAGTATCTGTAATTCTAAAGAAAGAGCTCTTTTTTACTGCAGCATTTTCTCTTGATGTCTTCAGATAATGGGAAATGTTTTAAATAGCTTTAAGCAAAAATAATGAACTGTGGGGCACGAATAGGTCTTAATCCTTTGTTCAGTGTAGCAACATGTCAATAGAAACTGCTATATTTACAACTTCTTCAAAATGTTTCCTTAACAAGATGTGTGAAAACCTCAAACTGACATTTTCCACAGCTGTTCCACACACTGACAGGTTTTGTTGTTTATCTATAAACCACAATGACAACACATTGCTTTTCAGTTTTTACATGTGCTTATAACCACCTACAAAGCAACAGCACTTTCAAAAATACATATTCAATCCCCTTTCTTACTGAGTCAAATAAAATAATCAGTATGACTTTCATGCCTGTAGGATGTCTGCAGGAAATCTCCAGCCAACAAGTTTAGAATAATGTTTGGAAACCTCGAGCTTGGCCCTGAATAAAGTTGACACAGGCTGCCTACCAGCACATCTAAACATTAAAGTGCATCTATCTTATCAATTCTTTTTTTTTTTTTTTTTTTTTAAATGACATCAGAAACAGCAGTATGCGACATTACGTGATGGCAGAGCTTCAGTTCATCCTTTGTCATTTTTTTTTTTTTTTTTTTTTTTTTAATAAATAGGACAGGGGGAATGAATGAGAGAAAGAAAGAAAACCAAAGGGGAGAAGAGATGGTGAGAAGGGGGGGGGGGGGGGGGGGGGGGGAAGAGAGAGAGAGAAAAAAAAAAAAAAGAACTCCTGGGTCACCTGTATGGAGAAAAAAAAAAACAAACAAAAAAAAACAAACAGAGGAGACAGCAAACAACAAAGAGCAACATAATAATAGAGAAAACAAAGCACCATCACAATAAACTAGCTAGCCATAGATATCAATATTTACTAAATAATAAACGATATTGTGCAGCACGCAAGATAGACAGCGCACAGTGTGCTTTGAGGTAGCAGCCAAGAAAGCTTTAGTCCGTGTCTGTGAATATCCATGTGTGCATACCTGTGTGGATCAGCATGCTTGCATTCCAAAGGTTTCTCCATGTAATGATCTGCTAGGGAGTGTGGGGGGGCCACAGCCCCGTCCTCCAGGGTGTGAAGCGGGTATGGAGGAGATCAAAACTCCAGACATCCAGAGGCCCCCAGAACACAAGAGACCATGGAAGACCAACAGAGGGGCAGCCGCGCCACTGTCCCAGTAAGAGCTGAGGAGAGTCCCAGATGAGGGCTCGCCCAGCAGCCGCGGAGCAGAAGTCAGGGGGAGTTGCAGTGACGCGCCCGTGAGCTCCGCCGGCCCCCAGCTGCGCCTGAGTGACCGAGCCCCAGGCCGAGAGGCCGGGGGCACCCCACCTCCAAAGGGGCCCGAGCGAGCCCCAGGCCCCAGGCCCCGACAAGTGGCCGCCAAGGAGTGAGCCGGTGTGTACCCGGACGCCCACCCCCAGACACAAAGAACCACCAACACACCGACACCTGAGGGAGTCCGCCACCGGCAGGGGAAGTGGTGGTGGGTGGAGATAGGCCTCCAAACCTTGGAGGGCCTGAGGTGTCCCCAGAGAGGTGGCGTCTGATACCCAACCTGACATATAGACACAGACATACAGGCACACACAGACACAAACATCCATTCCCACCCTCATGCTCTCATATGCACTCACTCCACACTCAACCAACGTGGAGACAGACATAAAGAGACGCTGTACACACAATCACACTCCCCAAGCGTACTCTACAAACCGGGTCTAGGTACCCTTGCCCCTGGAGGGGGGAATTGCACCCAGACCCAGGTGGTGTTACCCTTTTCCCTGCGGTGGGGAGAGGCAGACCACCCCGACTCCGCAGCAGCAGGGAGGCCCCACACCCCAGACCGCAGTCGGACGGCCAACTCCTCCTACTAGCCCTCCCGCTCCAGCAGGCCGCAGAGAATGGGGGTGGGAGAAGACTCCAAACCTCCCTCCACCCGCTCATTGTAGTGTTGATGCATATGTGTTCTAAGGTGCAATTAAATTATCTTATCAATTCAAGGTTAGATAGCAAACATCTGTGTTTTTCTTAAAATGTGACTATTCTTTTAAGTAACCTGTGCACACATACTGGTGATAAGTTCTCGCTGTTTTCCCACTAAGGCATTGTAGATGCTTTTTGGCACCAATGTGTATCTTATGTGGGAATGCCTTTCTGTCAGATCACTTGATCTTTTCTCTAACATTTTCCATGACTAAAGACTTTGCCAAGTATGTTTTAAAGACAACTGGAATGGAAGAAAAGCTGCAGTCTAGCAGTCATAACCAAACCCCTCAAAATTACAATCTCTTTTCAGGAAATAGTTACAGCATGTAACTCCGTGTAAAACCACAGCTTGTTTGCGTTGCATCACCGATGTCCGACTCAGCAGTCTCCCCACAGAACAGATGTCTCCCGAACTTGATCTTTGCATGGTTGAGTCACCGACTAAAGATACAGATTCAATTCTTCATTTTTTACAGCAATACTTCTTCATTTGTAAGGACTCTTTTTGCCTGAAAGCCCTTTACAATACATGCAATTGTTTCATTAACAGATGATGTAAATGTGAAACTTTTGCGGTAAAGATGAAGAAAAAAAAAAGAGTGGGCCACCCTCAGATAATTCCACTATGATGAATAAAGATTTGGATCCCAGGGCTGGAGAACAATCAGCTGCTGTTCTCACGAGTACAGCTAGACTTGCCTTCAGTTCCTCTGTGATGTGGGGTGAGAAAGAGGCTGCTGCCTGTGAATCATTTCATATTCATTTTTGCTGCTATATAAATATACAGATGTTTGTCCTGATATCACCTCAGTTTTCTGCTCACTGAGATCTTCAGAGGGATGCGAGCAGCTGGAAGACTGAGACCAGAGGAACCAGATGGTACTTGTGGAGTGCAGCCTCTTCCATTGCTATAGGGTTGTGGACCCTCCAAACACCTGGAAATAGTGTGGGCATAGAATTGCAGTGTTTGCCAGAAAATATCTGGCATTGACTGTTGGTCTGAAGTTTCATTAGATTGACATGTGTTGAGAAGTGAAAAAAAAAATCACATCTTTAGAAGTTTCTGTAGTTTTCCATCAGCGCCTTGGATGAAAGAGATTTCTTTAACTCAGAACATAATGATTTATGAATAGTTTCCAATGTGTTTTGTATGAAAATATCTCATCTTTTACAGTTAAAAGGCTCCAATAGATTGCATGCTCTGAATTTATCTCATTTCTCTTTTGCTAGGCGTGTGGTGGTTTTAATTGGCTGCAGGAGGTTCGCCTGACATGACTGCTGTGGAAATAGCACATTACGAGCAAAGGAAAGCCTTACTCATACAGCGCACACATAGAAGTCTCTGTAACTGTGTCATCAGTGAGCAGGCAACTCAGCTGAGAGAATGAGCTCCCCACAGCCAGTAAATGACTCCACCCAGCTGGTCTCTGTTGTCTTTATCCAAAAACTCCCCTCTGCACCTCATACTAACATCATCTACATGGCCTGCACCACAACTGAGAGACATGGAAGCAATTAGCAGCAAGCACAGAAACATATTGTATAGGCAGGGTAAAGTCCAGTCTGAGCTTCCTAAGACAAGCACTGGCTCTGTTTTAGCTTGCAAGCAAACTGATCACTGCTGTCAGGAGTGGTGTAAGGAAAACGGAAACTCTTTATGGATGTCTTATTAATGAGTAGAAATTCCCACATGGAAAAGACATAAAAAAAACTTGTTGACAAGCTGACTTGATTCATATTTAATTCTTAGAATTATTTTGGCTCAAAAATATGCTTTTGGGCTGCATTCCTGGCTAAATAACACTCTGAACCATATTAGTTTCACAAGTAATAGAAAGTAGTCTCATTATGGGTTAGGTTTAAGACTGTTAACGGAAAAAACAATTAATGAGCCAGGGAATGGATTTTGGGGAAAAAGACGGAGTAGTAAAGAGACGTTTAATGAAAGCTGCAATCAGATTAAATGAATCAGGACTTTACATTTTTGGACTAGCTGACTAAATGTCAGAATATTTCAAAATCTGTTGAATGTAAATTGTTTTCTTCGATGCCTCCTAACATTATGAACGTGGACTGTTTATTTGCTCCATACCAACAGTATATATATGAAGTTTTTGTACTTTTTTTTAGCCTTTTAAATGATTGCTTTCTCATTTTCAAAGTGTGTCTTAAAGTGGGCGAGAGACCCATTCTGCATGTAATGATTCAAAACCCTAGGTTCTTTGTGAAAACATTTTCATGGAAGAAATCACCAGATTACAGATTTTACAACTTTTTGTTTCTGGGGTTTTGAATTTAGTTCCAGGAGTTAATTCTCGGATGTCAGAGCAGTTTGGATGCAACTAAAATATATTTTTCCAAACCAGTCAATTGTAATATTTGCATGACCAGACTGGTTAACAGTGTGTTGCCTTGGTTAAAGGTTGTTCATAGTGCAAAAAGAAAACTAACTGGAATACTTTATAAATGGTCAGCACTAGTGTGAAATATATGCAGTTTATAGTAATTAGTTTATAGTTAATATATGCAGTTTATAGTGGTCTTTATCCGTCTAATTAATTCTGAATCCTGATGATATTTATTTTCACCACTCAATGCAACATTTCCTGTGATCCTCCCATCGTATCAGTGCTTTTCTTTCTTGTTACTCCGTCCTTCCACCCAGCCGGAGGTCATTATCATTCATATGGGGTATTACATAGTCAACAAGTTATTTCTTCCAAAAGTAAACCAACTCCTTAGTGACTGTGGTTCTGCCAGGTCCTGATGAACGGAGGTGGATCTGTCCAGAAAAGCTGGACGCGCCCATGACAGCAGCTCCTCAGAGAATCCAGCTCTTCTTGTTACTCATGGAAACCAACATGTTAATACACACAACTTTGCTGCAAGACTCAAATGTTCCGGGTTGTCTTCTCCTTCTTACAGGGGTGGGACAGTGGGGGGTAGCTGTGCTTTGATACATTCTTTACACTATAATTGCATCAGTCAAAATGACAGAGGCAGACAGAGGGATTTCTTGTAAAAGAGAGTTTTTTGTCCTCATAACAGCTCCTTTACCTAGGCAAAATGTGCACAGTGATCTGTGCCAAATCCCTAATAAAAGCCAGGCACATGGTGCATGACGAGTGAGGCTTTCACCGCAAAACTCCAGAGGGAAGCGCAGCAAGAGCGACGAAGAAAAAGGAGGAGAAGGTGGGATGTAGGCAAAACTTCCCAAGATCTGGAGAGATAACAAACTTTAACCATTATACGCCCCGTGTAGTCAGGCTGAGCTATGCAAGCATTAAATCCTTATTTGTTTCTGGGATTTCTCCATTCTTTCGCAAGATGAGTACTACTGACTGATAAGAGGAAAGTCAGCAAAACACTTTACTGAGATAATTCTTTAAAACAGAGCCAGCTGCACTTTTGAGAAAATTATCTCCCGCTTGACATCTTATTGATTTGGCTTAATGGATAAAGCACCTAACTGCAACCACATGCGCGCACACACAGATAACCACCCAGCATCAACTTTGAACTCACTGACAGTTTACTGAAACGCTGCCAGAAATATTTTAGAAGATAAGCAAGTGCTGAGAAAATGTTAAAAACTAAGAATGGTGTAATACTGTTTTTTTTTAAATCACTTTGTCTGAAATGGAAAAAGAGGGGAAAACGGTGGGATAGTTGGGTAATTTAGGACACTGAGACCTCAGATTAGGTGATTCATCATCATAGTTTTGTGAATCAGAAGTTTTATCAAGACCACCAGACTTTTTACCCTCCTCTGCTGGTCATGTGTGAGACATCGGGCAACTAAGAACAGAGGCTCCACTTTAGTTTAGCTTGTACTCAAATCAGGTCATAAGCTTAAACACTGAGTACTAGTACTGTGTGATGAATGGTACACAGAAGTCTGCTGCCTTATTTAGAATTGTACTTGGAAGAGAGTTTGAGTCACAAGACATTGACGGCACAGTCTCTCCCAAGGGAATTCATTACAGAGAATGAATCAGCATTTTATACAAACACAAGGTGTTGGTGTTTATGCTCAGTAGAATTTGCGTGAGTTCGATATTACCATGAATGGTCAGTCTCTCCTTAGAGTGAGACATTTGGTCTCCAGGTTGTTCAACATGAATCAGCATTTAGAACAATGCTGTGACTTCCTGAAGGATGCTGGAAATGGAAAAGTCATCTTTCAGTGAATTTTTCATTGGACAATGATATGAACTGAAATGAAACTGTAGAGGAGACATAACCTCAACTTATGTTTTCATTATTGTTTTATTTCATAAATGAGCATCATGACAGATATTTAGACATTAGCTTTTTATTCTAGTTACCTCATCAAAAATGGGCGTGACCCTTCAAATCAGGCTCTATTAAAAACAGCTGTACTTAGTTTGTCATGTTTCTCTGGAAAAATGTTGGAGAACCCATAACCACAATAACTAGAGAAAGACTATTTACAGAACATTGTTTGTTTCATTTAGAGGAGACCTTAAAGCTCATACTCCTTAACAAGGATGTCCAAGTATTTCCAAAAATAACATTAACAGCTATCAATAGGTGTACAACTTATCCCTGTTAGATGTCATGAAAAAAAAGTTTTGCAGTTTTGCTGTGTTAAAAAAAATCCGTTAAAGTGTTAAAAAATTAATAAAACAAAATGGTTTGTTCAGCTGTCTGATGCAAGCCTTCCGTCTCCTGTTTTATGAGAACTTTTACGAGAGGTTGGCAAATGGCAAGATAATGTTTTCCAATTGTTTTCTACCTGGGTGTTCCACTATAAAGAATTTATTTAAAGTGAAATAAGAGTTGAAGCTCTGTTGTTAAAAATGTATGTTTTGTCATTTTCCCCACAGGGCAGAAGCTACAGCTGTAGCAGAGAGTAGGTGGTCTTTCTCTAAAAGCCCGGAGCTGCGTTATATTCCATTACTGGTCAGGCCACAGTTATGTGTGGCCAGGAAAATGCATTTTAGCCATAAAGCAATTAATGTAATAACAAGGGTTTTACATAAATTCCAAATGAAAGTAAAATGGGTGCTTTTATAGTGACAGAATTCATTGCGGTCTCAGATTCAGTAACAGGAATGAAGACATCAACACAATTGCATAAACAACATGTGACGTTAAGTAAGCTGTGAAGTGAGTCTCCGTTCCCCTGAGGTGAAGGAGATTCATTAGCGGCATGAACAAGCAACATTCCTTAAGACAAATGCAGGAAGACTGGGAATTGTTTGACTTCAATGCTTGACTGTGCTGGCGACCTGGCACTCTCCTAATAATGCAACACAAACTCCCTGATAAAATGTGCCAGGATGTAACAATCATTAAGATTTACACAAATTATGCTAATACATAGAACCAGGCTTCATGCAACGGATAAACCTGTATTTTCTAAGCAAAACAAAAGGCAAAATGAAAAAGTTATTTTTCTGTTTTTTCACTCCAGAGCACGCTGTTTGAATTATGGATTCTTTAAAGACCCATCATACAAGCTGTGGCAGATTCAGTATCAAGTCTCAGTGATGGTCTTAAAAGCGCAGGCCTTTGTAAAAAAAAAAAGATTTTCCATGGAAATGTACCAGAGCGGGATGCAGCAGCAATAAAATACCTGCCTGTGTGGTTTTTCCTGCTCTTTGATACGTGCTATTGTTTGAATTTGAATTGACTCACAATGCGGTGATCTGCTGCTTACAACACCTGCTTATTTATTTAAAGGCTTATCATATCACTGAAGAAATAAACTCAGAGAACAGGTGGAGATGTTTAAATGATAACACATAAACTTTGGCGACGAGTCAGATTTCAACTGGAGGAAAAACCTGCAGTTGAACCATAATATTACTACAAACCCTGAATCCTTTCATTAGAGAGGACACTTCATTTCCACTCTACTCTACTCTGTTTGCTTGTGTGCACGGGTTGGTTTGTTTGTATCCCCTCCACCAAATATTTCATTGAATTCCTCATCAATAGAAGCACCAAAAGCTGATTGGGTTTCCCATTACCTCTCGTCCTGTGCCTCCTTTACTCCTATAAGGGTAAGAGCTATTACTAAAGAGCTTCAGACACACTGCACATAACCTTGCTCTGACTTGTACATTAGCAAGCTGACAGCATACCCTCTTCATGTTGGTTCAGACCAGCTGATACTAATAATGCACTGATCATAAACCTCAGAGGGCTTCTATATAAGGCTGCACAAGCATTCATGACACCTCGGTGGTCTGCACAGCATTGACATCAACATTGACTTATAAGGAGGAGCCGCACAGATTAAGGGGAGTCAAGGGATACTACATTTTTAATGGGCATTTGTTAGTCACCATACCGAGTAGTGTCTTCTTAAGGTTTCCAAAGGGTGACACGACTGAAATATGGTACATTCTTTTGAGGCCGCCACATAGTTTACGACCTACTGTGTTGTTCATCAGCCCCAGTAAGCAAAGTCTGCACAGGAAATAACACACAATACATCAGGAAGTTGACAGAGATGACAGATAGGGTAGAATTAATGCCATTTTACCCTGGCAAGTGGCAAAACTTGGAGTAAAAGCTAATCTATTCTAAAGTATCTCAAAGCAGAAATTCATGTTATCCACATGACGGATGTGAATCATCCCCTAGGTTTTCCTCCTGTGTCACCGTGAAATAAGTATTTCTTACTAGTTTGGTGATTACTTAAGTTTCAGAAGAACCTTTAGCAACAATAATAACGGTAATTATTTTTTGTAAGACTTATTCAACTTATTCAATCTTGTGGCTGCAAAACAAGCCTGAATCATCACCCCTTCACCACCATGCTTGACAGTTGGAATGAGGTGTTTGTGGGCGTTTGTTTTGTCAAATGCGGTGCTGCTTTATGGCCACAGTCTGCACTTTGCTCTTGTCCATCCAAAAGGATTGTTCCAGAATTCTTAGAATTCTTGTGGCTTGTTCAGATGCAGCTTTGCGAGTCTTAGGTGTGCTGCCATGTTCGTTTTAGGGAGAAAAGGCTTTCTCCTGGTAACCTCTTCAAAAAAACCCATGCTTGTTCAATCCTATTCTAATTGTACTGTAATGAACTTGAACATTTATCATGCAAACTGAAGCCTGTTTAGTCTGAGTGGAGCTCCTTTTTGCAATTTCACAGGAGTTGCAGTCTGGCGTCGGGGTGAATTTGTTGGGAAGACTGTGGCTTTTTGTTAACACAAACCTGAATGCTCCAGACCAGCAAACTGCCAAAACTTCAGCTTTTATAGAGGTGGTTATTATAGAGGTGCGTTTTTCACAGGATTGCGTAGAAACCTGTGAAAACTTTCTTATCACTCATGATTTAAGACCCGTTTTTCCTTGTCCAATAATTTGATTTATGACCACATATCAACAAAAAACATAAACTTATCATATATGCTTCCATTTTAGTATTTTAAAACATATTTAGTAGGGTATTTTATTCGTGAAGAAATCAAGTGAACATTGCACTTGGGTATATACACAGTAGCCTTTGAAAAAAAATCATTAATCAGCCTTATATCTGCTGAGCCAAAATTTTAAACAAGCACTGCTGTGTCTATGTGAAGCCTCACAGAGCTGCTGAGCTGTAAATTAGTTGCTATGAATCAAAAAGACAACAGTTAAAATGCTATAAGCACAGAGGAGGTTGTTTTAATGATTCTGCACTGCATGGTTCTGTGTAAAGAGAGTGATAAATGTGAGCTTACACTTCAGGAAGGAAGCACCAACCTGAAAGCATTAACCAGAAACATTCAGGAAACTATGAACATATTTTGCCCCTTATATTGGTGTAGATGATGATAGTAAATGTAAAGATCACCCTTGGTGTATTCTTCATCTGTCAAATTAAAAGCAAAACGATGTGAACTTCATTATTTTCATGAGTTGTATTTAGAATTTTTCCATCAGTGAAATAAAATACATGTCTTCATTAAGTTGAAGAAGTGCTGAATGTCACTGCATTAGAGTGTCATGCATAAGAGTTCTGATGTCTCTATTAATGAAGTATCTGAAAGCACGATTATGCACGCGCTTAAACTGGCAGTGGGTGCTCTTAATTTTCCTGATATTGCAACAGTAACATGAGGCTATAAAAAATGAGCATATTTTTTCTTTGTCTGTGAGTAAAAGAAGAAACCGTAGCTCTATATATATATATATATATATATATATATATATATATATATATAGAGAGAGAGAGAGAGAGAGAGAGAGATAGAGAGAGAGATAGATAGATTTTTACTCTAGTGCAGTTTGTTTTTGTTCCCGCAAAGCCGGGTGCGTCTGTTTCCATATGAGCTCTATCAAACATATTTAGCCGAGGGAGTGGGTGTGGGAAGCAAATCTGAGGGAATGTGTGAATGGTTATGTGTGTGTGTGTGTGTGTGTGTGTGTGTGTGTGTGTGTGTGTGTGTGTGTGTGTGTGTGTGTGTGTGTGTGTGTGTGTGTGTGTGTTAAACAATACCCTGAGGCTCTCTCAGTGCTCACACTGATTCAGTGCCCTCTCCTGCTGTACCCCCAGATCCACACATTTTAACAGTCGCATTCCTTCGCACAGGGGCCTGGCGGCAGCCCTGTAGTACGCCTGCCCCAATAGCAAAACACAGAAGGGGGTCAGGGGGCATATCATTACTCTGTGAGACAAATAGACCATCCAAACAAAACATGACACCCTGAACGTGAATGCAAAATTGTCCAAAGGGCAGTGCACACATTTTTTTTTGTTCAATATTGTGTTTTAATTCAAATTCTGCAGTTTTGAGACCTCAACAGTCAGTGTCTTCTTCTTTTTAATGTAATAACATATAAATGTTGCTTCCTGAGTCCAGCTTGAAGTATTTAAGCACTATTAAGCTTCACTGCTGATACCAGTATTAAAGTGCGTTTTCACTCTCTTGCCAGTCTTGTTCAATGCTCCATAGCCAGGTGCTGGCATTTTGTCTCACTTTATCAGCCTGGACACTCTGAATCAGTGACCTTTCTCTAAAGGATGTCAAGTATTTTATGCAGCCTCTTAAAAAGTTGTGTATTTAGGCAAACATGTCAATTGAGGGACCACAGAGACTAAACACTCCATGAAGCGCAGTGAGCTGTAAATGCAGGCAGGTTAGAGAGGCTTTGTGTGTGTGTGTTATGGATCGTAGAACAAGGCTGGTGGAGTTGATAGTGGGGTCATTTCCCCGCTTTAGTACCCTGCTTCCTTAAACTGATTTGCAGATGCACATAAAAACCAAAATTGCTCATTTTCAGCCATTTTATGACTCTTTTAAAAAAGGCAACAAAACAACGGACACTGTTTGAGTTATCTTACTACCCACACAAGTTGTCTCAATTTGTTTGTATTGACAGTAAAAGCTCATAAGAGGAAACCATAATGCACCAGGGTGGGTAAACTTTCCCTTGTAAGGAGCCTCCGGAAAGATTTCAACATCTGAAACAAACATATGATTCAGCCACTGTGTTGCTAAGAGCTTGTGTTGAAAACAATAGACGGGCTTCTCAGCAACACGGGCCGGCTCAGGACTTCCACCCCATCATGACAAATCTGTCATCCAGTATGAAGTGTCTCATACTAGCGGGAGATATCAGCAACACTCACCACCCTTCTATTATAAACATGGGGAATGTTACAGAGTGCAGATGGGAAAGCAAAGCTGATAGGAACTGACTGCGCATATATTCAAGGTGTGTTTGCGAGTGAAGTGTAACAGAGTGAACAGTATGAACCCAGTGAAACAGGAAAACCAGGCAGGCTTTTACACTAGAGGAATTTCCTGCCTGTAAGATGTGTGTCATTGTGTTTCTCCTGCTTAGGAGAAACAGACAGACAGCTTTTAGGCTTACCATTTACATTAGCTGAAGAATCTAATTTCAGTGTCCTATTCCTCTCAAAGTCTTTGTTAGGTTTTACACAATAATATAGCCCTCTATTCAAAAACCACATTCTCCATCATTGGCATCATTTTTCTTGATTAGAAAAACTTTTTATTCTGAGCAAAATTCCACTAAATGTTAAAAACACAAGAAACAAACAGAAGTTAAACTTCTTAATCATTGTCACTCGTGACCTGTCTGGGTTTGAACTACTGAGTTATCTGTTGTGGCCTTTATTTACTGTCTGTTTCCCGGTGGTAAAATGGTGTTTACTCTGTGACTTAAAAGCAAAACAGTTACCGTCAGGGTGTCTCTCCAGCCCCGTGGAGCCTATCAGTATCATCTCACAGTTGGTGACACAAAGAGAAATGAGATCAGGAGGTGGGATGGAGGTCGGTGTCTTCTGGAACAAAGATTAATAGCTGGTAATGACTGTTTGCTGAATTAGAGCTGGAGATTACCTTTATTTTGAAACTTCGAGTATTTTACAAAACTGTCTTCTTTGCCACAGTACACCTACAGTACAACCTAATTTCGGTTGGGGATTTGAGTGTTTGTGGTATTAGAAACTAATGTAGTGTTAAGCTGGTAGACACAAACTGCTTAGGAGGTCTGGGAAGCCTGATTCCTTCTCACTTCACACTCCAACATTTTTCATCTTTAAATGTAAAGTTTAGTCTTTGCATCCCAAAGCACTCTTCACAGAGCTCCCTCTATTTAACAAAGCTTAAATGATTTTATTCACTGTGAATATATTTTTTACAGTTGAAGTGCACTGCTCTATTGCAGATCCACTTTAAAAGGGAGAACAAAAGAAATAACTGTTATTTATTAGTAACAGTCTTATATCTAAGCTGGGGCCACCACACCCTTAGCTTAAGACAGTGGTTTTCAAACTGGGGGATGAGCCCACCTGGAGGGTCACATAGTCTTTGCAGGGGGTCATTGAATACCAAGGAGTGAAAATAACCAGAACAAATGTGATTTATTTAAGGAGAATAAAAAGTGAGAGTTTTCTGATGCTATTAGACTAACCTTTCATCAGAAATTTCTTTGGATTTATTTTAACTTAATCATTAATTGAAAACGATGTCTGTTCTTTCTTTGCCTTTGGGGGGAGACCTCGACCTTGTTGCACTGTGTAAACCAACCGAGAAACAGAACTTACCCATGTGAAAGCATGATTTCACACCTTCACATCTTGATATAGCTGTCCTAACATGTGATAGATGCTTGTTTGTTGTAAAGCATATCCTCAGTTATTACAGAGAAAGAGTCAAGAGACACTATACGTGTGTATGCATGGGTTCGCATACATGTACGTACTGCATAGAGGCTATACCACAGTGCCAATATGTCAGTTCTATATTTAAAATAGTTGACCAGCTGTGTTGAGTCCTGTGAAGTGTGCTATAAGTGTTTTGCAGCACTTCAAATCTGTTGCCATAGAGGCTGAGTGATGATGTCAAAGTCCAGGCATTGGAATAAAACCACACCCCCTTTTCAACCGAAAAGACAAGATGGAAAATACTGTTCAGTTAGCCAGACCCAATTACACATCACCGAAAGCAAAAGAGACTCTGGTTTTAGGCACAGAACATACTTAATAACGGAGCACGCTTTGTGCACTGGCTTGTTCCTGCTTGATGGCGTACATGCAGGTATGCATGAAAAGAAGTAGAGGAGGAATTACTTCAAAGGAAAATGTAACCAATACTCTGATGCTTTAACAGGTCACACAGATAAATGTGTGTGCACAGATAGCACGAAACCTATGGCTGTCAGTAAGTAGACAAAAAAGAAGCCCGTGATGACTAAGAGCTGATTATCATTTGCTGATACTATTATACCCTGTGTCTAACCTCATTCATGAGGTCATAGGACTCTGATTGCACCACCATGACTACCTCCAACTGCTTCAGATTTCAGAACATCCAGAAGCATCATTATAAAACAGCAGTGCACCTTTGCACTATCTTGTTATTTGAGAGCCATCGTGTGTTGGGGTTTCTGAATAACAGACCATGACCTCAGCTGAAAACTTTCAACAACAAATGTTTTTTATGGGTACAGCTCGTTTGTCTATTAACCACACCTTGTGCTTTGGCTCAAAATGAACCAGCACTCTCATCTTAGGGACTTAAAAACAGAGTAAGAGAATGAGACCTCTCTGGGATTAAGGCTTTGAACCATCGAGCACCCCCGACAGCTGTGAACTGCCCCCCCCGACCCTCTGGATTACTCCCATCAGTTTCTGCTCTGTGTGTCAGAGCACTTAGAAGAGTTATAAATATGAGCAGCACTTGACAGAGAGTTCATGTTGCTACTGCCACACAGCCAAATTTGGCCCCTGTGTTCAATCCCTGAGGCCTCAGATGAATCAGCTAAACCAACAGTCACTAATTCCAGTCGGCCTGGATTGGTTTATTAAAGGTCTCATTGCAGTGAGTAGATGCTTTTCACAGCCTAACCACTTTCCTTGCTCCTCTCTCGTGTGACTCAGACAGAAATACATAATCTTCCTACACCCCCCCTTAAGCTCCCCAGAAGACATCATATGCCCAAATCAGATCCACACTGTAATTAGATAGAAATACATATGGATCACACATTGAGATCCAAGCGTGGCTGATGGACGTATAATTAGTACAGATTTATGCAAATAGGTCATAAGGGAAGGGGAAAAGGCACATGGGAGTCTTGCATTTGGAAAGCGAAGCAGTTATATTTATAGTTTTAAAAAAAGCGTGAAGTGACGTTTCACTGACCTTTCAATCACCTAGCAGCCTACCTTCTCTGCCAACAAATTTGGTCTCAAAGGGTCACGATAAGTGTGAGATAAAATCAGAAAGAGGCTTTAAGGTCCATTGTTAACAGTCTTAGTGTGAGTGATAAAAGCATTTCTATCACATTAGTAAACATATGGGTTAGTGGATTAGAAGATCCCTCTTCGAAGTTTTTTTTTTCTTCTCCCCTCTCTCTCTTCGTTTTTTTAGGGAATCACAAACTCCTCCTCTTCTAAACTCTGTTACGGGTCTGGGAACTCCCTGCTGTATGTATCCTGATTAGGTGAGCAGAGAAGGCGTGGGTCTGAAGAGGGGCAGAGAGAGAGAAGCCGCAAGAAGAGCGGGGACGCCGAGAGGAGCTGACGGAGCATTAATGAGATATTGGCCGCTTAGAGTTACAGGGATGCAACTGTAGTTTTACTCCCCACTGTTTACAGGCTTCATCTACGGACTAGAAAACAAAACATTTGGCCAATTTCGCCATTCAAAACTAACTTTAGTGGATTAATTTATTGTCAAAAATGGGCTTGGTGAGATTTCTCACAAAGACGCCGGGGATAGTAGCCTTTCTCGCACGCTCATTCCTTTGTATTATCGGGCTATTACTGACTTTTTCTAAGCCTGCCTGCAAGGCTTTCAACTTGGATGTGGAGAACCCAGCTGTTTACAGCGGACCCAATGGGAGCTACTTCGGATATGCAGTTGACTTTTATTTGTCTGATTCTGGCAGGTAAGTGTGCTTAATATAGAAAACAGAAAATGTAACTGCAGAGCGTTATGTAGTAAAAAAAAAAAATATATATATAACATAGTTTCCGTATAAGGTCTGAAACATTTGAGGTTTATATGGGCAATTCAAGTTTCCCAGTTGTACGCAAATATTGCGCACAGATTGCAGTGTTCATTGAAGTATTTCGGAACTTCTGGCCAAACTTCAGCCATCTACAGCTCACCCGTTAAAGTCAGAAGTTTCCAATATTTCATTTGTGGGATGTTGTTTTGGCTCGGAAAATCGGGGTTTTGTGTGTATACTGTGCTTCCTGGACGCATGCCTTGCGCACAGAGCGCACACGGTCAGTCTGCCTACAACTTACTGCAATTGAATTTATCCAGAAAATTTGATTTTTTGTTGTAAGTGTTTTCTGAAATAAAGCCCACATAACTCCAATATAAAAGACTGAAAGCTTCAGTCTTTTATATTGAGATGAAGATCAAAGATCGGAACATTCGGAAATCTTCCTCAAAGCTTAATCTCATTGTCCCACCAAATTACAAAATTAAGATGACCTTTTAATCCGCCCTTGCCTCGAAACCCCAGAACATGCTACCTCACTGCAACCTTTAGCGATCAAATCTCGGTATTAAATGCTGTGGCTGATTTTGATGCTTCCTGGTTCATCTGGGATGTGATCCCAGTGACTCGTAGCATGCAGTGACCGTCTCAGTATTCTTCCCGAGGGGTTTTTGGCATCAGTCACTTTTGGAAGTAAAACTTTGGCAGGCATGGCTGTGACCAGGACTTATACTCCAGTATTCTGTGGGGAATATAAATAAGGGGTGGGGTGGGGGATGCTCTGTCCCAGGATCATATAGTCTTTCTACCAGCTGGAATGCAGGAAAAGATAAGACATAGATTACATTAGTTCCTGACAGTTCTGCATTTGTGTTTGTTTTTTGTGTTGCTGACCATTCACTATATTTTGGTGAGTCCACTCAAACCTGTAATTGCAGTAATCATTAACAAAAGGTTATACAGCTGGAGTCAGGACTTCACTCCAATGTAATCACACTCTCTGGCTGACGATGTGTCTGCTGAACAGTTTCTCAGACCACTGTTCAAGCAGCCAGCATGCAGCGATTTGAGAACGGGCTTTGTGCCGAGTGGGCTGCGAGCATCAGCTTTAGTTTCCCTGTTTCTCCTCCCCACTTCCCTGGACGGCAGACTCTCAGACATGAACAGATTTCCTCCTCTTCTATGGCCCTGACTGTCTCTTTAAACTCCTTCTGCTATTGGTTTTTATTTCCCTGCCTGGGAAGCAGGGGTTTTAGGAGAGCTGTATGATTTAGAATGTGAAGCTTGCATGCACAGAACCCTCTCCCCCTCTCCGGCTTTCCCCTCCTTATTTCCTCCTATGCTGATGTCATTCTGCAGGCTTTTTAATTCACCCATCGCCTAAACCTTCCCCCACTGTCTAGCCTTTCTCCCCATCATAACTCCTAGTCTCATTAAGTATCAGACACTGTAGACGTCATCTTACCGATGACTTAATCTGAACTTTTTTACAGTTGAGTCGCTCTGCTCTTGGAAGCGGACGTGAGACAATGGTTTATATGTCCAGGACAAGGATATTGCTTATTAAATGTAGTTTCCTAAAACACACTGCCCTGTAATTTTCCTCCTGGTGATCTGTGTTCAAAAGGCAGACATCAAATAAAACGAAAGTCTGAGAGAGCACATTTAAAACCATTACTCATCGCTTTATCTGCAAACCACATTCATCTGCCACATTTCATCCACACTTTCTTAGAAGTGTACACATCAAACATTATCAGCAGTGACATGAAATGAGTTCCTATTATCTCTTGTTTTGCCATCACATCATCATCGTCCACAATTTTTGGAGCCATAAGATGTGGGGGAGTATCTGGAACCACTGTGAGGTCAGTTGAGGGTTGCACAAAGAGATTCTTCTTGTCAGGATGAACTGCTGTGAGCCTGGCTCCAACCTTTAGGTAAAATTATTGCTGCTTTTCATCCATGCAGATTGCAGATGTGGATTCAGAGACTGAGACTTTCTCCTATCAATAAAGCTGCTGTCAAGTCAACAAAGAAGTGGGCTGCTTTCACCCAGTTTGATGATCCTTGACAGCTAGTTTATATATGTGGGTCTGCCATGCCCTTTGGCATGACATAATAAAGTTAAATTTAGACATTTGTGGATGGCCCCCCATGGAAGGACGCCTGAGGATAGAACTATGTGTGACAGCTCTTGTCAGAACAGGGCAGGAAGAGCAAGAGGATATATGGTTCCCTGTTGTGTGAGCATGTTTCTCCATGTTGAGTGAAGATGGACATTTCACAGGCTTGCTGTTTTCTGTGTACATCAGTCCCCTTGTGTACCCTCCTCTACATGGACTTTGGAGGGCCTACTCTTTCCTCAACCACTTAATCACAACCACTAACTGACTGCTCTTTCACTTTCTCTGGTGTCTGGCATGGATAAGGGAGTGGATCATACCGAGATAGAAAAGGTTAAAGATCAGGAGCTGTAAACAATAACATACCTTGCCTGGAGTGTATGAGCAGAAGAGACAGGTTGATGTGTTTCAGTGATGTGTTTGGTGATATGGATTAGCTTAGCCCTGTGCCTGTCCTGGTTTGGCCGTGACAAACACATGGCAAGGTCAGCCAGTCCATGTTGGTAACTCTCCTACAGTTTAATCTCTCAAACAGTGTTAGAGTTAAACTAATATTGACACTGGACTGGCTGCTAATGCAGCAGTGTTTTTTCTGTGCCTATGCAGGGGTCGCTCTCCATATATGATCAGTCTTATTTCTGTTATTGTTTTCATTGGTGTCCTGTTCTATAGACCTGGTTCTAAATCAAACCAGTAAGTGTTTGAGCTGCAGCACAGCACAGCTTGTATATTTGGGTTGCCAAGCTTTTCTTCATCCAGGTTCTCGTTGTTACGTGCAGACAAAGGGGCCCTTTGTCTAATGGCAGAATTTGTTTACCATTTTCCACTGGAGGAGCTTTCACTGTGACTCATTTCTTTTTTTTAATTTATTAGCCTTAAAAAGCAGCTTTAATCTTCTGTTGTCAAATGTTGTTTTCACCTACTGGCCAGTAGGTGGGAAATATTCATGCAGGTTTTTGTGAAGTCAGGCGGGAATAGTTAGCGAGGTTACACTGTAGTCTCTTTCTAAGTTTTGCTGTTTTTCTTTTAGTTAAAGATACTTTTTTATACTGAGTCTCTGTGTGTTGCAGTGGAAACAGATGTCAACGTGGATGGTGATGATGGCTTTAAAGGGCCACTGGACCCCACTGTAATGTCTATTCTATTAGCAATGTCCCGAGGATGTCAGGTTTACTTTGGTTCTGGAATGGTCAGGGCTGGCCGGACTGATACTTCAGATTTAATGTCTCACTGCCATCAAGCCTGGTTTGTTTTACCTTGAATCATGAAATGACTCACTTCTATAGTAATCTGATATGGGCTGTCCTTTATATGGCAATAAGCACATGACGCCATTGTCCTCTTGTGAAATTCAAATTGGAATCAGTTTTATTATTTAGGAATATTTAGGTAACATTTAGCCTTTCTTGCCTATGAATGTGAGCTTCTGTATATGCATGTGTGGGTGCAGCAGGGGTCAGAGGGGTGGAGAGGCAAAGTGCTCCAACAGCTGCAATCCCCCATGTTTAATACAACAGCTTCTCTATTCTGAGGTGAGAGCATTAGACCCCCTGATGTGGCCATTGTGGAGAGGTGTGAACCAGCAGCAGTAAAATCCCTGCAGAGGACTGTGAAAGAGGAAGAGACTGTGATCGTGGTTGGGGATGGGCAACAGTTTGGTATGAGCAAATGCAAAGATGAAAATCTGAGTCATTTTGGATGTTTTTCTTAGTAGCTGGGTGTTTTAAATGTCTTGCTTGCCACTTGTGAAACAACTTGACACATCGACGGTTTTAACAAAACAGCTGATGCTTTCCCCACATTCACTCTAGTGAGTTCAAACTGATTGCTGCTTGTTGAAAAGTTGGAAGGAAAGGCAATGATCGCTGAATGAACTTGTTGTCAAGTTGCTGATCCGCGTAACAGCTCCTGGTTGAGAGCTGTGAAGAGAGTCAGCTGCTGAATAGCATAAAGTATTGAAGCCTTAGCTGTTATTTCTGGTTGTGACATCTGCTTGGATGCGCACACATTTTGCCTGTGTGACAATAAACAACATTATTTGGCTACCTTAGCTAGCAGTGCCTCAATTTCCAGGCCACCTGTTGCCCGGCTATATTATCCTTCTGAGGATACAGAGGAAATGGTTTTGCTGTGATATGGGATCAGATCCTTGAGAGACTGGGCTGTTTATCTTATCATCACTGGTGGGTGCTTTTTCAGATCTTAATGACTTCTTTTCAAGTCAGTGCTGGGATCTGGAAATGTCTGTAAATTGTTAAAAAAAAAGGACATAACTTGCTCTAGGCTTTTAGAGCTACATATAGATCTGTTCCCCGTCCTGCAACTTACAGTAACATCTGACTGTTAAGAAAAAGGTGGCCTCTGCTCAGCGTAGTAGACTCACTGTAGTCAGCACGCGCCAACCAAACACTGCTACTCTCATCATATTCAGGCTCCTGGACAGCAGGACTGACAACATGTGTGTATGTGGTGTGTGTGTGTGACTAGACGAGCGTCCATATGGCAGCTGTAAGGACTCAAACAGCTTCTGTCTGGCCTTGACTTTGAGAGTACTATCCTATTTGTATGGGTCCATGTGATCTGCAATAAATCATCAGACACTACTGCCTCTCATTTCTGTCATTCAGCTGATCTCACTTCTCAAGTGTCAGTCACGCTACAGTTGGAAATCATTCAGCTTTTCTTATACGTGTTCCACATTTGAACTTGATTTCGAAATTTTGTCTCTGCTCCCGCTGATCCAGGTTTCATTCAAACTGTTCATGAGAGGGACGTTTAAATCTCTTTTTTTCACTGAAGGAATGAGAGCAGCGAAGGTCATGAGCTGTCTCTGGCTTAGATCAGATCACTGCATATGAGATCCTTTTTCTGATATGGAACCACTCCAGTGTTTAACCATATCCTAATAGGTTAGTGCAAACTCTGGGGCACACGTGTTTTACTTAGGTGTTGCTAAGGTTCAAGGGATGCTGGTTCTTTTCTCCGGCCCTCTTTGTGCACAAGAACCGTAGCATTTGTTGAGCCGTGTTTATGACTGCAGATGGTGACTGCAGCCGGCACTGGAGGCTTAAAATGTGATTGTAATTTTTCCCTTTTCGAGCTTAAATCCTTTTTTTTTTTAAAATAGTGTTCAAGTGACATCAGCCTTGCAGCTGGGTGGAAGACAATTAAATGTGGAATGGGGGGAAAAAATGCTGTGCTGAACAGGAGGGGGGTAACAGAGGAATTTGACTGCTGACAACTTCCCTCTGTAACCTCATCATAAAGCGTATTAGTTACGGCTACGCACTGTTGTGTCACATCAGCAAGTTCCAGCACTCTGTATCACCCTTAATTTCTCAACCCCACATAAAATAGTGGTTGCAGTCTGGCAATTATGGCGTGGTGAAATGTTTTTTTGTCGAATGTCCCCTGATTTCTGACCTTCTAATGAGACAAACCCAGTACTTGGTTACAGTGAAGCTGTTGTTTACACATTCCTTACTTGCAGCCTAAATCGTTTAAACTAGTTTAATTAATGCTTAATTGTCAGCTGGGTGGTGCGCATCATTAGTGGCTGCTGTAAGGCAGTTGGTGGGACATGAAGAAGCCGCTAATGCTTTTCATCTGCCCTGACTTTCCCATTAAAACATTGCTCAAATCTCTTTGTGTGCTGTGAAATTGGCTTGCCATTTGTTCATAGCAGCATGACCAAATGAGCAGACCGATCGGTTTGAGATGATCACATTTGACCTTTTTATTGCCTGTCAGATGGATACTGTACTGCTGTTTTCACGGCACTACAGGAATTATTTGCCTAGTCTCCACTTTAGCCATTGAAGCATTAATACAGCCCATCTCAGGAGTATCTCTGTCCTGAACAGCTGAGAAATCTTGTGCCTGCCTCTAATTACGTGTCTTTTCATGCCCCTACTTTTACCAAGGAATTTGATGAGTCGCACTCAGCAGACTGACGTTTGAGCCTCATTAAATGCTAATTATGCAAAAGCTCTTTCTTTTGAGCATGCAGCTATAAGATAAGGGCGGGGAAATGCCAACGAGAAGTTGACAGATCATCCAAAGATAAAGACCCATTAAATGCTAATTCTTCCTGCTTTACAGTGCAGAACTTTGTGTGTGTGCGTCTTTGCACATCTGCATGTATCAGTGTAAAGTAGTCAAAAAAACTGCCTTCAACTGCCAGCTTGCTGATTAAAGCATGATGTGCTTGTTTGGTTATTTCCTGATTTTTTTTTTCTCCTCTCTTTGAAAAGCTGCCATGGCCAACTGTGGCTGGACTCTGTTCAGATCTGATTCAACAAAAGATGCTGGAGCTTTGTTTCCTCTGCCTTGTTATTGTGTACATGTTCCTCCAGCTGTGTCATTTATTGCATGCATGTGCTTGCAGATTAATTCTTAAATTATTTTGCCAAAAAATCATTTGCTCATCCTGGTTGTCCAAGAGCATTTGGCTGAAACAAAGGAAACTGTGCTCAATGAACTTTTCTCGCATAGGTTTGGAGGACTTGTAAGAGGCACACATGAAGTGTGTGGTCTGCTGGTGAGAAACTTCTGCTACTTCTAAACTCAGATCTGAATTTAAAGATAGCAAAAGCAAGCTCTCCATCTGTCTTATTGTGAGAATTCAGAACTAGGAAATCCTGCTGTGATTTACAATACCGAACATGCAGGTCTTTGCTGCTTTACTGGGATATCCCTGAGTCTGCATATACAATAAAAAATAAAAGGGTGGGGGGACACAGGTTCTTCCTCTCCAAATTGAATTGGTTTGCTTCTTTGTTCCTCTTCCAACGGGAGTTTCTGCTCTGGATTTGGAACTGGCATTGCACATTCTTATGAGGTACAGGCTACAGTAACAGTGTGACCGTGACCTTCTCTTTGTTCTCCCACATATGTGTTTTCATAACCATAGATGCTGAGAGGATTTCAAAGCTTTGTGCTGACCATCAGTAGACCCTGCCCCACCGCTGTTAGAGGTTTTTTCTCTGTGGTTTTCTGCATCTTAGCATCTACAGTCATGTTCCAGGAGGATTAATTACAGTGGATTACACCATCCTTGGAATATTCCACCGTTTAACTGCTGTTTGACTCATACTGATTCTCCTGTCTTTTTCTGGACCCTACTGAGTAGTTACCCTTCGGGCCATGATACTAAGTTTAGCCCCAATGTAAACCTTCATGCACTATTGGTAGATCTAGGGCAGGAAAGGGTGTATTCTTCCTGTTTTTAAGCTCCCTGGACACTGTCTGGTCTCATTGGTCCCATACCTCCTCTACCCACATCAATCCCAAATACGTCTGTGATGCTTGTCAGGTCAAGTGGCTCAGGAATGAGGTAATGGCTAAACCCTTAGGCACATTATCTAGCCCCCCCCCCCCCCCCCCCAAATCTTGCCTAAGGCTTGATTGTCTCAATTTACATAGCACCCCCTTACTGCTTTTATTCTTTTATTTCTGTTTGGAACTCACCTATAACCTCACTATTCTTTCCGTGTCTACTGGTTGTGCCTCTTCACGGGTGACTTGCCTTTCTGTAGTTGTACAGTGTAGCTCCAAGGACACTGATGTTTAGTATCACAGCTGTAGAAACAAGAGAGTGACTCTACTTAGCCTGTCTGCTTTTTTGTTTTCCTTGTGAATCTGGCCCACAGGGGAGCGTGTGTGACCATGCAATTGTTTCCCCTTGTATGTGTCTTACTGTAAACAAAGGGAGTGAATGTGCCTGTCAACATTGCTGCAGCTTGCAGTGGTTGTAGGGGATTATGTAAAACAGAGCTGCAACCTGTTAGGATGTTTAAAAAAACGTGCGCCGGATCATGCTTAAAGCTGTTCAGGTGGGAGGTCTGGAATGCAGTTTTTAATTGAAGTCAGGCTGGAGATGTTTTCACACATGAACTCCCAAAAATGTTGGAAAAAATTAGGTTGGGACAGTGTCCGAAAGTTTTCCTTTCTCACATGTAGCTCACAGCAGGAGATGGCTGGCATTTAGCTGTGTTGGAAATATTCTCTTTACTTTAGGTTTGACACCTTAACCTAAAGCAAAGTACCCATGCTGTTCTCATATCGGTGCAACTTCAAATAACAGAAACATTGTATCTGTGTGGTACATTTGCACTCTCACATGCACCTCTGATTGATTAAAAAAGGGTGTAGCATATGTGTGAAATGACTTTTGAGCTACAAACCGTGGTTTGATTAAAAAAATGTACGTTTAAAAATGCTTGGTTATCTGTTAGTCACCCACCCTGTCTGTCTTTTCTTTGCAGTGCAAGTGTGCTGGTTGGAGCCCCCAAGGCTAGAACAAAGCAGTTCAACGTTACAGAGGGAGGGTCTGTATTCTACTGTCCATGGAGCTCCAGCCAAACCGACTGCCACGCCATCAAATTTGACCTTGAAGGTAAGTCTTATGACTGATATTTACACTCTGGGCTTCATTAGCGCCAAAGAAGTTTTATGCTCTTTTCTAGCTTTGCAATTCAAAAGAAATCCTTCTCCACGGGGCCTTGATGCTGCAAATCAGTTCATCCACTCTCTGAAACAAACAATTTTCTTCTGCCTTCTCCCTCCCTTTATGTCAAATTTCTTCTGTTCAACCATGAGGTTTGATCAGAAGATGTGCTGTGTTTTCAGGCTCAAAGCTGGAGCTGTTTCTCACTGACATAATGCAGAGTTAGAAATGAAAGAAAAAAAGGAGCTTTTTACTTCATAGAAGGTTATTTGCACAATCCTGCCTGTTATCTGTGCAATGCAACTACACTCTCTTTTTCCTTTAACCTGTTTGTTGGGACATATTGTTTGCTCTTAAACTATTCAGTATTGTTGTTTCTCTGCCCATTTATTTGGAGGCAATCGGAGCATTTTCTTTCTGGAAAAGGAATCATTGTTTTACTCCATTGAGTGGTTGTTGGCTACATTAGTTCCTGGACTTTGGGTGTTCCTTTTTTCCTGTTTGTCTTCTCTTCAGGGATAAAAAGATAATGAGGTGTCAAAGAGTTCTTGAAGGGTACTACTTCCTTCCTCCAGATCATGTTCGTGTTGCCTGGCCTCGGGAGGTATACGGAGATAAGCAACCAATAAACAAATAGGTCGGACAAAGAAATATCCTGTTTGTATGACAGGTGAGGTAGACACTACTAGTCTTAACAAAGAGGCTCCAGTTGAGTCAAAATCAAGTAAAGTGGTTTAGAAGAACACGAGGAAGCGTGTGAGGTTGTCTTAAGAGTGGATTCATGTTTCAGTATGTTGACAGAGTGCCCACAAGCCCTGTTTTGCACAATGGATCCACGGCGAAGTGAAGAATGAGCAGGTCAAATTATAAATGATGTAGCAAAGACATACTCCTATACAAACACACAAACAGTATGACTCATACATGTAGGAGGATCCCATCACTTCTGGCTTCTTTCCTGGGAAATCCAACTTAAATTTATTCTCCCTAATTGACAAAGTGGAGAAATATTCCACTGCATGTTTCACAAGCCCCTTTCCCCCCTATTGGACGCCACTGCTTGGTACCCTTTGCTCCACTATTTTAGCACTGCTTTTCTTGCAACATAAAATGTGTCGTGCAGCCATGGATGCTGGCTAAAGGCCACGCGGAGTGATATCATGCACATTCAATGAGCCCTCACGGTCAAGGTTAGTCTCCTGGGCTGCCAGAGTCCTTCATATTTTGAAAATGCTTTGAAAGAGCAGATTAGAGTGCCAGTGCCAGCTCTCACATCTGGATCAGAGTAAAACTGCAGTGCTGTGGAGGAACGCTTAGTCCATGAACATCTGCATGCAAATATGGCTATGACAAGCAGCTGTTACATGAATGACATTTACTGCTGCAATTCATTTACTGCAGCTTTGCCTGTATTTTCTTTGCCAATCATGATAGTAAAGACTAGTGCAATAAAAAAAGACATTTAGTGATTTTTTTTTCTTTTCCCCCAATTTATTCAGTATGAATAATAAAGAAAATGGCTCTAGAGTGTCTTGTATATTCTTGAAACAAAGTGGTGTCAGAGGTCGCCTGTTTCTTGGTGTTTTTGAGCTCTGACCCAGAGGCCACAGAACCTCTTAATTAGCCTAACTAATTGGGTCAAAGTGGCCAGAGACTCCCTCCTATCCACATCCTCTGCCACTGAGATAAGAGCCTGTCTATTTGAGAGGACACATACAGGATGGGAGGCAGGGAACGAGAGAAAAGAGGAAAGGCCAAGAAACCAGAGACCAGCTCTCTTCTGTCCCCCTCTCGTCTCCTGCTGTCAGTACTCCCACAGGGGCAGCTGATGTGATGAGTGAATTTGGCCATTTGTCTTCTACCTCACTGACACACAGCAAAACACATACACACTTAAAACGAGAGGGTCTGACCACACTAATGGCTCTCCACTCACCCACAGTTCAAAGTAGACAGTGAGTCTGTATGCACTCCAGACCTTCACTGCCCCTCTGCTCCCTGGAGAGACTGGCACCACATCACATCAGCACACCGTGCTATCAAGCCTCCCAGGGGGACTTTGGTCGGATCACATCTTGTTGTGGGTCCTTCTCTGGATTTCCCTTTATCTCCCCTGTGAATCTCCTCTATTTTCATCTTAAAGGAATTCCATATGATTACAGCTGGCTGCCTTCCGTCGCCTCACAGACAACAAAAAGAGCTTTTCATCATTCATTATAGTGACACAGAGCCATGGCTACCACATAAAGACTTTGCTAACCTTGTTTGGGTCCTTACTATGAGGTGCTTCCTTTCTGTCACCCTGCAAGATAACCTGAGCATAGTTAGACAGTATGAATTACAAGACCACCTTTTTGAATGCTACTCTTGGTTATCTTGGGAAGTTAACGCAAACCAACACAGATGTTGGTCAGTCTTAAACTTCACCTGGCCGATTAGCATTTGCCTTGACCAAACAAACCCTTCTGTTATGAAAATGTTAAAAAAAAAAAAACATACCATGCAGCTAAGGCAGATTAGTTAAAGCAACAAGGAGCTGTTTGAAGTACTGGTTGGGGTTTTGCCCATGCAGCAAAAGCACTTCTTATCACTCTTTTGAACACTTGAATCATAGCAGCCTGCTGCTCGCCCATGATGAATACTGTTAGCACGAAAGCCCCAGAGATGGAGATTAAACAGAAATATATTTGGGTTATTATAAAACTATATTCTCTCTGCTTACTGCTTGGGTGATGGGAGGCATCACTCCCTGGAAACAGATGGGAGAAGGGGCTGTGCAGTTGAGGAGCCTTGTGGTGAGATAGTGAAAGAAAAATGAATAGGAAAATAGTGATAATGTTGAAACTGACAACAGAGAAGGGGAGAGTGAAGTGGGTGCCTAAATAGAGATGAGTGAGAAGCTGCTGTGAGGAAGTGAGGCCAGAGTGTGTTTTCCTTGGACCCCAGCCCCTTTGCTGTTTCCACAAAGACATGGTGCAGGCCTTCATCCGCAGCTCCAGGCTGCCTAGTTGGCTTGAAAGAAAGACTAGAGGAAGACAGGCATGGACAGAGTGAATATAATACACAATTCCTTCCTCACATCCACATGGGTCTTGATCTTTCCCGGTATCTCCCAGTTCTGTCTGACAGACACTAGCTCTGTTCTTTAGAAAGACACCTGTGGTTGCAGAAGTCTGAGTGAATGGGGATTATGAGTGAAGGACTCGTGGAATGGCTGATCTTATACGCACTTCCCCTTACAGATGTCAGCTCCTACACTCATATGAGCGGTATGTGTCTTCCTTGCATAATCAATTAGTTCAGATTTCGTTCTTTATTGCAGCACAGATGTAGCATCTGTTTTCCAATAAAGTTGTGTTTAAACTGGACTCCCCAGACCATCTGTCGCATCACCTGCTGCTGTCAGAGCACTAAAGTGGGAGATCAGTGATACTGTCCAGGTGGTCAAACAGGGCAAAGGGTCAGCAGGGTTAAGCCACACCAGTCCAGTCCAAACCTGGCAAAAGCTAACACAACTACTATCTGTAGAACAGTGGCCTAGTAGGAAATAACATTCTTTTCAAGTCTAACCATCTCTGTATGAAGAAAGTGTAACATAATGCATGTTGTCTGCCAGTTTTTACAGATGTTTCCAAGAATCTGGAAGGGAGGGGCAGGCAGCGTTATGATGCTTGAGGTCCAGCTGAAGGAATGCATGTGTTATCATGCTGCTATAACTCAAATTCTTTTCTCTCTCTCTTCCTTTATTTCCCCAGGGGATCGCAATGTCTTGCTCAATGACACAAATTACCAAGCTGATTTCAAATCCCACCAATGGTTTGGTGCCACTGTCCGGTCTCATGGTGACACAATTCTGGTAAGGTAGCCTTCAAAGAGATGCATTTAAAATGATAGAATCTTCCTTAAGGGATGAAAACCTCAGCTGTTGCTTTCTGCTGTTAAGATCAGGAATTTCAGACTAGCCTGATATACGACTGTGAGAAACTTTTTACTTGAGTGATGACTCACTCTCTTGGCTGGGTGATTGCACATATCCTGTGTTAGTTAGAAGTTAGGAGAAGTGGCTAGATTATTGCCCATTAAGTTGTTGTCATTCAGGTCCACTTTTCACCCCTAGTCTCAACTCACTGTACTCACAGCCACACACATACACCATGTGACATCAAAGTTTAGCTGCCTGTTGTTTGGTCTGATTGTACGGCTTGTGACCTGGGTTGAGTTACATGGTTACCCCCACACAAGACACTCCACTGACCTCAGCTTGAGACCCATTCTGAGTTCAACGGGGGGGGTCACAACTGGAAAAACATCTCCCACCTAATGGCTCACCCTGTTCATCAACACACTGTTAATCCTCCACTTTTCTTACTTGTCATTCCCACTCCTGTGAACTGCAGGCTTGTGCCCCACTTTACTCATGGAGAACTAAGGAGGATATTCCCCATTCTGATGCTACAGGAAGCTGCTACCTCTCTGTCGAAAACTTCACCAACTTTGTGGAGTATGCTCCTTGTCGTACAGGTAATCATCACCTCTCTTCAAATCTTATCGGCATGGATGCTTTAATATATCAGGATAACACCAATGGTTGTTTCCTGGATGGTTTCTGGATATCATTTGTTGATGCTTCACTTATTCTGACAGTAAGTCCTTCATGATACACCGCTCCTTTTGTCCTTCAGAAATCAGTGGTCCATCAGGACAAGGTTACTGCCAGGGAGGATTCAGTGCCGAATTTACAAAGGTAAATGTACATTTTCTGTCAGTGAACCAACACGGGTTTCTTGAATAGTTGTATTTTTTCCCACTGAGGTAATTCACAGGTGTTATTTTTCTTTTAGGATGGCAAAGTGGTGCTGGGAGGACCAGGCAGTTATTTCTGGCAAGGTATGTAGGACCTGCATCAATCAAAAGTCAAAAACAAAAAACACACACGCACACACAGAAATCTCAGTATGTCCTTCCAAGTTTCTTTCTTATCATTATCTTATCGTATTTTAGGTCAAGTGATCTCTGCAGCTAAGGAGGACATTATCAGAGCATACTATCCAGGCTATTTTATTCAGGCGGTGAGTGGCCAGATCCAGACCAAACAGGCCCATTCTTTGAAAGATGACAGCTATCAAGGTAAGCTAATTAAAACTTTATAAATTTTGCTAAATCACATGTCGTCATGTACCTGCCACGAAAGCTAATTTTTCTGTTTCCTACAGGCTACTCTGTTGCAGCTGGGGAATTTAGTGGTGATGGGGTAGAAGGTAAGTCAACAAATCAGGTAGCAGACACTGCCAGCATTAGGTGAGGTTGACAAATAGTGAAACACTTAAAGACATTTACAGAGCAACATGAATGTTATAGTTGTAGTAAGATAAACATAAATCATTTACAATATTTTACATAATTATTGAGCTGGAAATGTCTTTAGTAAATTCTGTTATCCTCTGACTGGGCTTTAACCGTATTTTTCCCACTTTAAATCTTTGCTTTGTCTCACAGATTTTGTTGCTGGGGTTCCAAAAGGACACATGCTTTATGGTTCGGTAAGATCGCTTAATCATCACTCTCATTTTGGCTTTCATTTAAGCGCTTTTAGAATGGGAAGCCTGGGATTTATACTTGGGAATGATACAAGAAAGAAAACAACTTTAGCGATATTGTCACAGTGGGGATTATTTTTGCAGTGAATTCCTTTCCATGGATCGTGCTTATATTAGACCCTATAAAAGTTCCCCATATGTGCTTGCTGTGTTGCAGGTGTCTATTCTGAACGGTACAGATCTGACAAACATGACTGAGTACACTGGAGAGCAGGTGAGTCCAAAAACTCCCACCTGAGCCAACTACAGAAAGTTCTGTAATGCTCCACTTCCTCTGTGTTTTTATTGCTCAGCTCCCCATGAGAGCTCTTAATTTGCTGATTCATAGTAAGCATAAATAATTTCCTCTACTGCAAACCACAATAGAGACAAAAATCTAGCAAACACAATACTGCAAATCTCAGTTCTTGGGGGGGAAAGTGCAGTCGCAATTTGTGCAAATGGTTCTAGGAATAGAAAAGCAATCAACTTATTTCAACACTGGTGATTGACTCAGCTGAACAAATATAATCACAAGCGAATTTGCATACACTATGGCGAGACTGCTTTTGCAGTGCTTTGTAGACTGAAAATCGTGACAGAAACTGAACGAGAAATGGAACCGACAGGCCTTCACTGGACCCAACCTGTAAAACCCATCAAGCCTTTGTGATTTCTTGAGTCTTTATGATTTTTTTTTGTTCTAGTAACAGAGAAAACACGCCTGAAGTTTAGTTTAACAGTGTGAGGGTTTGGGATTTTGGACTGCTTAAATTGTAATCATGTCTTCTGTTGATGTGATGTTTAAAGTCATGGAAACACCTTTTCTTTTTTCTTTTTTTTTTAATAGATGGGCTCATATTTTGGGTATGCAGTGGCCACAACTGACATTAACAGTGATGGGTGAGTAGTAGCTGTCTGTCTTTCTTTATTTTATTTTTCAGTGCATCTTTTTTTTTCTTTTTTGTGATGTTCCTGTTTTGTCTGCAGGATGGTTGACCTGCTGGTGGGAGCTCCCATGCTCATGGTCCGAAGCTCTCATGGACGCCTGGAAGAGATGGGCCAAGTCTACGTTTATCTCCAGCGTAGCCCCTTGAAACTAGAGTCCCGCCTACCTCTAACAGGCACTCAGGTGTTTGGGAGATTTGGCAGCACCATTGCACCCTTGGGAGATCTGAACTTGGATGGTTTCAATGGTAAGAATAGGGAATTATAATATGGTAGGACAGAAATTGGTAATGTGGGGAAATGATATATAAGGCGACAATTTAAAAGAAAGAAATTTAGTAACAATCTATTATGATGCTACTTTTTTCTCATTACACTTTGAGAATGCTTGTATGCTTTGTTATAATATCGAAGATTACGCTATAACACAATGACGCTCTGTAGAAATGTGCTTGCTTGAACCACTTATGGTCTCTAAAGAATGAAGCCGAATAGCTTTGGTGACTTCAACAATATTTATAGCCTACAATACATTTCACTTTATGAATGAACCAAACTAGAAGACTAATAATGCTAAACCTAAAGACTGTTATGGATGGTAACTAAGTGTTTAGCTTAAAAGATAAAACAGTTATTGGTTATGAACTTTAAGTGTTGCTGCTTATGTCACAATGTAAGGCATATAGTCAATAAATGATATAGTATATACAATGATGAGTATGTTAAGTGATCTTGGTATAAGAGGATGAACATGAGAGCTTATCAGCTAGGATTCAGTTTTAGCTTTAATCACAGAAATGGACCGGAAGTTTCATTCCTACATAACTGGGGATTATGTAGATCACACAGAGCATCATCACATAGGTTGACTTCTAAATACCCCTGTGTCCTTATGTCAAAGAAAAAAAGTTTTGCTTCTTTGTGCAATTTCAAAACATTAGCAACACTTTGTAGAGCAAGGAAACCTACATACTGTAGGCTATTTAAGTAAATCATGCATATTAATTTTGTAGTGAAAAACAGCTGAAACTGTAAATAAAGTGCTCTGGGATTTTAGTTTCTTTCTCTAAATCTCAACGGTAATATAAGTTAATTTTTCCCCCTGCAAGATGTGGCTATCAGCTGTCCATTTGGAGGAGAAGATCAGCAGGGACTGGTTTATATTTACAATGGATACTCAGAAGGACTCAGACAAAAGCCATCTCAGGTGATTAGGGGGCAGTGGGCTGCAGGGACTATTCCTGCTAGCTTTGGATTTGCTCTCAGAGGTGCTAAGGACCTGGACATGAACGGATACCCAGGTAAGTGAGGATGAAATTTGTAATGAGCATCATTAACGGTTTATTTATTTATTTTTTGTGTGTGTTTAATTTATCTTTCTTAATTTCCTCAGATCTCATTGTTGGAGCTTTTGGTATTAATAAGGCTATTCTATATAGGTATGTTTTATTTTTATGTATGTTTTTGCTTGATCGAAAAGTCAAATTCCAAAATTAAGTCTGGGGGAAAAAGCATGGCTGTGTTCGTCTGCCTGGTGTGCCAAGATAAATGTTTGGTCACTCTACAGATATAGTGTAAGAACAAAACAAAAGGAAAGACATAGAAATAGAGTTTCCAAAATCTGAAGCTAATCTATGAAGCACTTAAAGTGGAAACTGTAATATCTGATGACTGTGTCTTCAATCAGCATTCTTGTTGTTGCCTACAGATCCCGGCCGATAGTCAACACCAGTGCCTCGCTGACAGTTTCCCCCACCATGATTAATCCTGAGGAGAAGAACTGCATTCTCACCACTGGAAACTCCAGCATTCCCGTTTCCTGGTGAGTATTCAGACGGTCCAGAATTACAGAACACTCTGTTTCCTGCAGCTCTTCACTTTTGGTATTTATTTGACCCAACTGCAGAGACATGGGCTTCCCCATTTCCCCCATGCATAAACATTTCTATCATAATAGGAAGTTTTGATAAAGAATATCCTTTACACAGTGATGGTATTCTGAGGACTGCTCTTATCTGACCTATTTTCAGAGTGTCTTCATATAACACACTTTATTTTGTGGAGTGGAGAGAGAAAAAAAGTTGAATAGAAGCATTGTTTGCAGTTTTCAGCCTGATCTAACTGTGCAAAGTATCCAGCTCCAAAAAAAAAGAAAAACCCTAGAGGAAGGAGACCACGGTAGCTTGCTGCTCGACACGGTTGACACTGTGCTCCTGTTTCAGCTTCCCCCCCTTCTCTACATGCTGATCCATAAAGGAAACTGTTGTATACACATATGTCTTGATTGTGCTACGTTGCCTGGTGATGGGGAGATTTTGGTGATCGGGGGGAGGAGAGCAGAGGAAATAATGGGAGGGGAGGGGCTGGAAGGTTTTTGCAGTTGCTTTGAATGAGATATTGTTTGGTGGTGGAACACAGCTGGGAAACATCAGGACACGTAGACTCCCGTGAGCGTGCGCACACAGTTGTGCCGAAAAGGGCAGACACAGGAGCATTCATATGAAGTTACTGCTACTCTTCAAAAGGAGGCTTTGCACTTTCTCTGTCTTTTGCTCTCATTTTTCACCTCTCTTCCTGTTACTTTGCTTTTTTTCGGTAAAGCCCATCCATCTTTCTTTTCTCTTTTGCATTATTTTTTTTTCTGTGACTCTTTCAAGGGGTTACTAGTGATAGGGGTTGGGGGTTTTGGGGTTGCAGACTTGGACAGCAGCGGCATGTTGTGTGGCTGATGTCATGGGAGAGAGCTACAGGCTTATATAGACAGCCACTCACTGGTCAGCACTGAAACCTGAGTCGTTGCTCAATTTCACCCTTCTTAACTCTGCTATTTCTTTGTGCGTGGGGAGGGCTGCGGGTGGAAAGCGGAGACACACTGATTTATCAGCCTGGCCGGCAAAAGTAGTTTTATGCCAGCCTATCTCCAAACATGTGTGGTTTTTGTCATAATATTCACTGAAAGCTCAGTGTGCTCCACGCCTTGTAATGTGAACCATGTAATGAGCTGACACACACAAAAAAAGTCACCCATGAGAAAAGGCGAGAGAACAAGGGAGGGCATCTGAGGTGTCTTATGTGTACAGTATTTACACAGAGTCTCTGCCATTAATGGATATGCTTCTCTCATCATGTCCTTGTCCTTTCTTCCCAAAACAGTGTCAACCTGAGTTTCTGCATATCTGCTGATGGGAAACACCTTCCAAAGAACTTAGGTGAGCCAATTTTCCACATCTGCATTTTATTACAAACTGTCAAATAGCCACCAGTGGTAATGTTTTAAATCCATAACAGTCTGTAGGTTAAAGTGTTTTGGCAGCTAATGCAGATTTTCAGACTTTGTTATGACAAAAAGGGAGTGCAGCATGCCAAATGTCCTTTGTGATCCACCTTGAGTGATCTAACCTCTTCTGTCCTCAACATTTTTCCTCGTTACCTCTTAGTTATCATCTCTTATTAGTCCCCCTCAGTACACAACAGCTCTATGTGCCATTGACTATGTTGTGTGTATTTCAGAGTATTTACGGAGGTCCTTTTCAGACCTGTCACTTTGTGACTCTAGAACATTCATCACACCATGAATGGTCATTTGTGTGTGTTATGCGTTCCAGATTTCCAGGTGGAGGTGCAGCTTGATAGTCATAAGCACAAGCAGAAAGGTGCAGTGAAGAGGGCTCTGTTCTTGGATTCCCAGCAGCCTTTGCTCCCGATGACTGTGAGGCTGAACCACGGAGAGCGAGTATGCCAGCATAAAAGAATCTACCTAAGAGTAAGTCCTCTCTTTCTCTAACAAAAAATGACATTTAAGCCTGTGCAATGCTTAGAATCATTATTGAAAAACTGCATATAAGTGAAGTGTAACTAATAGCTGTAGTCATTTTATAGTTGTGTTTCTGTGTCACTTTTGAACAGCCAAATTGCACGGTGGTATGACACAAAATGTGTTTTTCTCACTGTAGGATGAGAAGGAGTTCAGAGATAAACTCTCCTCTATTTATGTGGCCTTGAACTTCAGCTTGGACCCAAAAGCTGCAGCTGACTCCCACGGCCTGCGGCCCATCCTCAACTATCAGACCACACACGTAATTGAGCAAAAGGTAATTTGACGTGAACTACACTTCTATCAGCTAGGTTAATTAACCCGGGTATCTACAGAGCTGTTTAAATTATTATATAGTAAGTTCACTAATAATCTGCATGTGCGACTGAGATTCCTTCAACTCATTCTCTCTGATCTCTCGATTGCACTTTCCGCCATCATTCAGTAATCACTGGCCAACTCCTTACTGACTCTTCCGTTCATGATGAAAGTGTGAATCTTTTCTTTGTCGGCTGGGAAGAGATCCAGGGTGTCTGGAAAGTTGTTTTCAAAATGAAAATGTGAGACACATGTACAGTGGCGTGTTTCCTTGTCCCAGCAGGAGTAGCTCTTGGCCTGCTTAGCTACTGAGGTGAGTGTTTTCAGAGCTGCAGGCACAGAAGGATGGTCAATATTTCAGGGAGGGGCACGGACAGAATGTTGGCCCCTCTGGTTGAAGTGTCTCAGCATTTCTACATGAAGGCATCTTTTCAGCTGTGGCACAGCACGCACCATATGTTTAATTCAGCAACAGCCACCAGATTGGAGCATTAGGGGAATAGCAATCAGTCTAGTTTGATCTCCATCTCTTTCTTTTTCGTTCTCTACCCTTGTGTGTTTCTCTTTTTTCCTTTTGGACCTTGTCACTGCTGTTTTTCTTTCCTAAATATCAAAGCTTTTGGGCCTCCAACAGATGTGGTCTACTGCTGTACCAAGACCTTGAGACAAGCCTGAGAGAAAGAATTAGCCATAAACCTGAATCCGTTCTTTGAATGTATAAAAGCAGAGTAGGAGTGGTGTCAGACTGCCAACAAATTTAATTAATTTTGCTTTACTCTGTATGAATATAACGGTATACAAACAGAGTATGGTGACTATTATACCACAGCCTTGGCCTAGAATAGATACATGATGCCCTCTTGATTTCCACACATGCTTTGAGAATGTGTGGAAGGCGATATAACAGTTCATAGACTCTGCCAAGTTCGTACTCTCTCAAAGCTGGAGTGCGAATGAAAGGCAGCTTTTGCGCCGAGCGCAGTCTCACTCTCTCACCCTAACATTTTCCACATGTATCTGTGAAGATTTGTGGCATTATGATGGATCTATTAATTGCTATCGCATCGCTCGTCTTGCACATAGCATGCATTTGTATGCATGCCAGTAAAGATTCAAGTTGCAGCCACCTTTGGAGAACTTGGAACCGGCTGAAATTGTGAATCAATGCCCTCCTTGTTCTTAAAACAAAGTCGTCTGACCAATTGAATATGATTTTGATGAATGTGCTCCAGTCATATTGCCAAGGTTGTGTTTTGTTTTTGCCAAATGATACTTGGACTCATTATGTCACATGCTGATGTCAGTGTTGATGTTGTTTAAGTACAGTAATGGTGGTACGAATGTTGTTTTCCTGCCCCAAACAGACATATGAGCTGGGGTGCACATGCGGCCAAGTTAGCATGGTGGTTACCATGGTGTGCATAATTAGAGCTCCTAGATGGTGTAATGACAAGGGGGGTTCTTGGCTCTCTTTAATCTTCTTCTCTATTTCTATTTATTGTCTTTATCATCATGAACATCATCACACTGTCATAGTCGCGGCGAGATGCAATTTAGCAATCCACAGGGCTTTCCCTGCCACACGTTCAGCGGTCATCCACTTATCCGGCAGTGTTTCTGCTCCTTTCTTGTCTTTCCCTCCACTGTAATCTCTGAACCATCCCTCCTGCTGTCAGGTCACCAGAGATATCTTATGTCTCAGCAAGTTCCTTTAGGCTGTAGGCTTCTCCCTTTACATTTGATCATGCTCCACAGTGGTGTAGTGTGTGGTGAAGGCGCGGTTTACCACATAGCGCTGTGATGTGGGACACTGGTTAAAGTTGGGAGCTGGCTGCTTTGTGCTCAGCTCCATAGGAGTATCTTCTTTTGTACAGGCTCTGATCTGCACCCTGTTTATAATCTCCCCCAGTTTTACATTGCAAACAGAAAGCACGTGCGTGCCGGGACAGCTGGCTCATCAGGCTGTCTGTTGCTGTCATGACCTCACTGAGGCAGTTATTGTCTCTGTGTTTTTAGCTGTCTGATGTGTAGTGATGATGTCTTGTAAATAAGAGGGGTTGCAGTCCAGGTGTGTGTGCATCTTGGGTGGTGGTCCAGAGACAGGTGGTGGAATATATTAGTCATACTGCATGTTGCATCTTGCTACACTCATCTTGTTCTCTTCCTTAAACAGAGCTTGTGATTTATCTTGTGTACCTAATTCTCTTCACGTGTAGAATAAGTGTCACAACCTACTGTGTGATGTTGGCCTGCACCCCTATATTCAGACTTTTATCATCTTCAATTTGTATCTTCTAGGCACAGATTCTGTTGGACTGTGGAGAGGACAACATCTGTGTTCCTGACTTGAAGCTGGCAGTTAGCGGGTGAGTCTTTTTCCTTAGCTGTTGCTAAAAATCCCAGAGCATATAGGTTTTAGAAAATAGAATAAAGTTCAATGGATATTACACAGTGAACCCTGAACAGGATTACAAACACTGAAATTTTCACCTCCGCTATGCAAAAAGAGACCCTAAAGCATAAAAACAGCTGTTATTGTTGTTCTCTACTTTCTGTGAGTGTGAGTGTTAATAGCTACAATTTTGAAGTACAGTAGGGGCACCATTCGTTAAAAACAAAACAAAGCAGGAAATAGCTCAGCTCCACAGGTGCTGTGACAAACGCTAAAGGGGGAAAGACAGAAAAGATGAAAGGAATCTGTTTGCAAGAGGCCCAACCCTGTCTTCATCACCATCCCCGCTACACTTTGATTCGAGAAATCTGTTAGCAGTTTTCTCAAAAATAACTGCCTCCCTGATACTCCCTGCTCTGCTCTGTCATTTTGATTTCACATTCCTATATTTATCTACCATCTGACCCCATTTTTCCCAATGTATAACTTATCTATTACATATGGAACAACCTGCTGGGATTCTGCTGCGCCCCATCCGATAGAAACCCAGACGCAGAAAGTGTGATTAGTGCAATTAAAATTATACTTTGTTGATTTTCGTCTGCTCTGCAGTAAATTATGGCAGCCTAATAGTTGTTGGAGGGGGTGATCAGATGGTCATGATTTAGTGGAATTTCAGAGAAAAATGTATCCAACATTTGTACGATGTTTTTTTTTCTATTCCGCTGCCAAATCACATAACCTGTTAGACCAAGGGTCCCTCAGGGAAGTCTTAGGGTTTTGTGGTGTTTTCTAATTTTGAGGCTTTGTTTGCTTTAAAAAGTGCCATGTCAGTTAAAATCAGGCCCCAGCTGAATCTTTGGCCAGCAGAGGATCGGCTTTATAACTCGTCTCCCTTTTGCTGTCTCTTGCTTTTATGAGAATAGACTTTAATTAAAAGTGCCCTTGTAGCCCTTCTTGTGGAATTTCTCTTTGTGCCTAGCTTTGGAGGAAGGTGTAGGGAGTGAGAAAAAGCAATAATTGGGAGATGCTTTATAATTCTGCGCCTTTTGTATGTCTTTAATATCACATGGGGAAAAAAATTATGTAAAGTGGGCTATTTTGAGATTAATCTAATTGTTGCATTTTTGCAGCCAGGTTCTAAATAAAATAGATCTTATAAGCACAGAGCATGCAGTTATATTAGTTTTATTAGAGCAATTTGCAATTTATTGCCTGTTCCACTGCCAGCAAATGGGAACAAAGAATGCCCTCGTTTACTTGGAAAACAACTTAATCCATGTTTATTTATGGAGGCATTTATCTAGTGACCCAACTAATCATTTGGGGGTTTCTTTGTTTTGTATTTCTTTTTCCTTGGGTCCTCAGTGACAGGAAGGAAGTCTACCTTGGTGATGACAACTCACTGACCTTGACATTCAATGCCAGGAATGAGGGTGAGGGAGGGGCATATGAAGCAGACCTGTATGTGGTGCTGCCCCCTGAAGCTGACTACATTGGCATTGCCCGCAATAATGAGGTGAATAGAAACAATCAAACTGACACCCTGATTTTGGGACTATTGGGACTTTAATCTTGATGATTTTCTTTCGATGTGGTTTGACCAGTCTGTCCTCTTTTCCAGACCTTGACCCAGTTGACTTGCAGCTATGAGACGGAGAACCAGACCCGATACCTCAGCTGTGATTTGGGGAACCCAATGAAGTCGGGCACCAATGTAGGAGCAATGTTGTCTTTTGGCTGTCTTTCTCTTTTAGCTCAGTGCTTAAGAAGTTTAAGTGTTGTGACACAAACAAGGTTGTTTGTTTGCTTGTTTTGTTTACATAGGACATATAAATAGTATCTGAAATTTAATGTATCAGTTATCAGTTCATAGAAACTAAAAAAGGAAGTGATGCGATCTTCATTTTGGGTGTGGACAGCACAGGAAAAGTCAACGTGTGTCAGGAAATGGTGTGGCAGGAAGTACAGGCTACATTTGTTCTATTGGTTCCCTTTTTTATTGATTGAGTCACAAGTCAGCATGTTTTTAATAGGTTTGCGGTGCAAGACAGTTGGCTACATGTTAACTCAAAGCGACAAAAAGACTTCTTTATTGTAAATGGATCTGACTGAATGACCCCTTAATAATGTGCAGCACAGGAACAAGAAGTCACATTTTTGTGCTGCAACATGCTCAAGCAGTCAGTCAGTAATTTTAGGTCCTTTCCTTTTCTCTGTTACTTGTAATGAGAAAAAATTCAGAGGATGTTAATATGTCTGAACTTCCTTTCCTTAGCTCTGGGCAGGCCTACGTTTCACAGTGCCGCGGCTGAAGGACACACACAAAACGATTCAGTTCGAGGCGCAAATCCGCAGGTACAATTTCATGTGATCACCAACACAGGAAAAAATAGCAAAAGTGTACACAATATCAACTACTTCTGATTTAATAGTACTGATTTTCACAACTCTCAAATGACATCAGCTAATCAGATCTTCTTTTTTTTCCATTCTCTGTTTCCACAGCAAAAATGAGAATAATTCCCATAGTGAGGTTGTAGCCTCCAAGCTGGAGGTGATTGTTAAGGCTGATGTCATTCTACAGGGGTGAGCTGAGTGTTAGAATTCCCCCATTCGTGCTTTTGTGACTTCATTAAATCCCTAGTGCCTCCCTACACATACTCTCATACCCCTCCTTCCCATTTTAAGTGTGTCTCGACCAGATAAGGTCTTCTTTCCGCCGGCCAACTGGAAACTGACCAAAAATTACAACGTGGAGGTGGACGTTGGGCCTGCCGTGGAACACATCTATGAGGTAATCGATGTTAGCTGTGCATGCTCAGTGGGGTTGAGCAGATTGGTTTGGAAAGCAGATATTATAGTTTAAAAAAAAAAAGAAGGAGGAGGAAGACAGAGGAGGAAAACCAGATCACACGGTGGGATTTGCGCCAGTGCAGATCCATGGATTTGTGGATTAAAAAAAGTACACCAGATATTAATATTTCAACATGGGAAAGAAACTGCTTGGAGAAACAAATGAAAAACTTAAGGGGACTCTTACAGTTTTTTTAATGTTTGATATAGTAAAATGTTTCTTTTTCACTCCTTTTTCCAGCTTGTGAACAATGGCCCTAGTAGGATCAGCCACACCCTACTTGAGCTGCGCTGCCCTTTCCGTGTCCAAGGTCAAACTCTCCTTTACCCTCTGGAGTTCTCCACTGAAGGCCCCATTAACTGCACAGCTGACAAAAACATGAACCACCGAAACCTTAAAGTGAGTGACATTCAGATGAACACCTCTCAGGGTCAAATGAGGCAAAGTCAGAGAGTGAAGATCTCCCATCATTTCCCTGTGTGATTCCCAACGGTTGGCCCACACCCACCTTCTCCACCCTGAATCTCGACTCCACCCAGGACACTTTCCCCACCACTGCTTTGAAGTTCAAACTCTTCCCTATGCTCAGCACAGCTTGATGAACCACCTCACCCAGCAACACACTCATTCATCTACAACACCCCCTCATACTAAGTTGTAACTTGGGGATTTTGTGGGCAAAACATTTTAGTGTGGTTGTTTGTGTTTACATGTGACGTTTGACAGATGTTGAGCAGAGCTGTGAGTGGTCATCTGTCTTAGCTGTGATCTAATGTTTTTCCCACCCCCTAGTGAATTGCTAAGTATGGTGTATTTCCATGGGAATCCATAAGGAGTAGAGCTCACATGCTTCTGATTAATGACAAAAAGCCTCAGGGTCATGCTAACATTAGGTCTTATATTGACAGAAAGGGTGGTGCACTTTTTTTGCCTAGTGAGGTCAGTATCTGTGTTGTTCTAATGGGTGGCTGGTGTGTTTCTGTTTTCCTTTAGCTCCAGCGCTCATCCACGGAGTCACCTATTCTGGCGCTAAAGGGCCATGAGCATCGCCTCGAGAGGAGGGACGTCCACAAGAATCAGCTTGCTCATTTGACTAACCTGGTAAGGCACTTAGCGGGAAATTGTCACATTCTGTAAGAGCAACATGTTTTATGCATGAATGAACCCTGTCGGACAAAAGGGTGGAGTCTAGCAGTCGGGGACTGATTGTGATAGTGTCTTTAAAGCAAAGGAATGACAAGCTTTAGTTTGTAGTTTGGAGTAAGTATGATGATGGAAGTAAATTCATTTTTGCACCACACATAAACTTATATTTGAAACTATAGATTTGATGCTTTTCTGTGCGACCCTGTTTTGGTGACACTGGCCCTGCTCCTACATGAAGCTCTGGGGACGGGAAATTAGGTTATGATGTCGTTAAAAGGGAGGGGTCAGAGGTTACAGGCTTGTCCCATTGTGGTGATTAACATTAAAGAGCCTTTAGTAGTGGTGGGGAAAAAGGCATGGGAGGCTTTTTGACTGTGATGCACTGCTTAGTTCACAGACTTGTCTCTAATTTTTGGCTCTGGGTGTTATAAGCCTGCTCAGCCCCCACACACTGGTCCTATTGATCCACCCAGCTGTAGGTAGCTGCTCTATCTCCCTCTGTCTGTGGATACCTGCCTCTACCAAAGAAGTCTTTGTCTCTGTGCCCGTCTCTCCTAACTGTGGTCGTTTATCAAGCATGTCCAATGACACTCTAGTATGAAGCAGCCCTTTCTCCTGTTTCTCTTGTGTCTGCACTTTTTCCTTATGCCTGAGAGAATAGACATCTCCATTCAGCACGAGTCTTGATCAGAATGCATTACTGTTTTGTGGTCAGAGAAGGTGAGATGGTGAGAATTGTAGATGACCTGTTTAGTTTTTGAAGGACTGGGATTAACTGCACCAAAACTCAAAAGACTTCCAAATTACTTTGATTTAAAATGGCCTCACTTTCATTGTGTTGTGGGACATGCAACATTCAGTGGCACTGAATGGGGAGCTCTTTGAAGATAATAGTGGTATATCTTATTGTTCTAGCACATGTAATACATTTGAAACCACTTTACAGACTTTTCTGCTTGCTAAAAGCAGGACTTCTTGGTTCAAAGATACCAGACGACTGGGGTGTTTCTGTGCATGTCCTCTTTGTGCTTGTGTGGGCTCTCTCTGGGCACTCCAGCTTCCTCCCACAGTCCAAAGACCTGCATGTTAGGTTAATTGGTGACTCTAAATTGTCCGTAGATGTGAATGCCTGTTTCTCTGTGTTAGCCTTTCAAAGGACTGCAAGCCTGTCCAGGGTGTACCCCGGCTCTCGTCTTATGACAGCTGGGATAGGCTCCAGCCACCTTGCTACCCTGAATTGGACAAGCTGCTAAGAAAATGGAAGGATGGAAAAAATTTGTAGGCTAATAATGGCCGAGCGCTTTACACGTATGTTTAAGGCCTTTAAAACCTCATGGGTTTACCAAGTTGGGATACCTGGCAGATGTTTATCTTTATCAGGGGCTGAACCAAAGTCCTCTTTATTAACAATCTATTAACATACTGACTGTAGACACGTATTAGTCTTAATTCTGTCCTTATTAATGTTGAATGACTGCCATATTTATGAACCAGCAACGGTAACTGTCAGCTTCAAGATTAACTAATTATAAATCTAACATCAAGCATGTCATATATGAAAAAGGGCTTCCACGTATTTGATAGTTCTGTTATGTTTTACCTTACCAAATGCTCTCATTATCTTACTTGAAATATGGCTGCAGTTAACAGTAGTTTTACCTGATCAACACTCTGATTCAAAACCACCTAATTTATTATTAGCACCATTGAAGCGTAATTGTAAAACTTTACAGACCGCTTCCGTACAGTAGCTGTGTTTTCAAGCTCAACTGTCATTTTATTAAGGATCCATGCCTCCATGATCCAGCTCTTGACCACATAATCCTGCCAGTGAGGATATATGTGGGAACTGGGTCTGAGGCATCTTTGGCATTCGACCATGTGCATGTCATTTTCACAAACCTTTGAGGCCCTGCTGCCCTTGGGCATCAAGCATGACTACCGAACGGAAACAGACTGATATGCTCTCTGTCTGTCTGAATAATTATTAAGACTGTCTAAGACTGAGCCTAAAGGAACTAGGCGGGTACCCTCTTCTCCTACTTTTGCCTTTCTCTGTGTAATAAGTAAACTAATGGGTTCCCGCAGGAAACCCGCCGAAACCTCTCAGTCTAGGGGTGGTCTGGCTACAGTACCTTTAAAACAGAGTGTGCACATGTTTTAAAATGTTAAATGTATCAAGCTGCACTATGGGGATCTAATTAAGATTGTGTACTCTACAGTCTTGAGAAAAATGGGCTGGTTTTAGTGGTTGGGCAATAATGTGGCGAGTGGTGCATGCTGCATTTTTACAGTCTCATGACATTCCTTCAATCTAATTCGAAGCAGGCGTGCAATAGGGATCATAACATTGGGTTCTTTGTTATATTTGTATATTTGTTCCACCGGCTTTTATTTATCTGTTCTGCTAGTTTTTAGATTTGCTTTAATAACTTCCACTTGAATTTAGGCTTTGTCATATTATTTAAGTTTAGTGGGAATAAATTTTTTTTTTAGATGGTATTCTCGCACAAAATGGCTTGAAATGTATTTAACATCGCAAACCACATCATAATGATGGCATTCTCTCTATTTGCACAGAACTGTTCTACTGTGGACTGCTGGAAAGTTGAATGCAATGTGGGTCTTCTGCAGAAGGGGACTACAGCTATCCTTAAAATGCGATCCCGTGTCTGGGCTGAGACCTTCACTGAGGTTTGTGGGGGAAGAACCTTGCCATACAAACTCCCCACACACATACTGTACATTTTACATATCTTCCAAACATAAGACAAAATACAGTAATAAATTGATCTTCCCCTACCAGTGGCTGTATATTTTCTCATGTCAGGCTCTGGGAGGAAGTAAGAAGCCATTTTTATTAAAGCGTTATTAAAACAACACTGAGACTCGACCTCAAATGTGCTGCTAGGAAAGGCAAATAGTTGGAGTTGTCAGTAAGACATGTTTGGTTGTGATCAATTTGTACTCAGCAGCAGCTCTGAATCAGTTAACAGTATTACCAGTTACGCATATTTGCCTAAACAAATGAGACAACAGTTGCTTTCTGAGGATGCAGTTTGCTCCACACTGGTGTTCATACTGCAGCTTCTACCAGTGTTTGTCATGTCTAAAATAGACAGATTATTTCCCATTTATGTGGTATGTACTGAAAATTTAATATTTGGTTACCACAGCTTCTCATAGGGTAGGAATGCTAAAGGGTGTTAAGCAGGGAGATGCACATGGTCAATGTCGCCACCTAGTGTATAACTAGTATATTATATGCATTTTGAATGTAATTTCTTTTTTCTTCTTCAGAGAGCTTATAAGCAATATGTGCTGGAGTGCCTGGCAGAATACCGTGTGAAGAAGATGCCATATGCAATCCAGCCTAAACTTTTTCCCAGTGGAAACAAAAAGGTATTTAATGTGTTTATTAAGTTATTCAATTTATTAGAACTTGTTCATTTCACACAAATCTATATTTTTAGTACATATTTTTGTATTGTTGTAGTTTGGAAGAAGACATCTTGTCTTGTCATCCTCAGGTGGTGACTCCAGTGGTTTGGAACAAGCCGGATATTGAGAACTCAGTTCCACTGTGGATCATCATCTTGGCTATTCTGGCTGGTTTACTGCTTCTGGCTCTTCTCATATACATCTTATACAGAGTGAGTACTGCTGTGATATAAAAAGAATCATAGCATGCTTTTGATCTGAAAGATCAATTAATGGGCTGGTTTTCTGTTCTCATTTATGTTTCCTGCATTTCTGAAATGTTTTTTTTTCTTCTTGCAGTTGGGCTTCTTCAAACGATCTGACCCTTACGGCACTGCCATGGAGAAAGCGGAACTCAAACCGCAGGCTGCCTCTGAGGCCTAAAAGACCACCAAAGCTACCAAAACCACAGTACCTGGCCATATGATTGCAACGGAGAATTGTGGTGGAATATGTAGAGTGGATTTAAAAAAAAGAAAGAAAGACAGAAGCAGTTGAAGAGTTACAAGAAAGAAAGACTACTGGAACTCCACTGTGCTGCACTAGAGGAAGACAAAACTCCAAAGATCTCAAAGCCAAATGAATGTTTTCTTTTTCTATTTTTAATTTATGTCTTTTTTGCTGGCAGGGTTGGACTGTTATCAAATGGAACTTGTGTCAATGCATAAGGCTAACATTGGACTGTACAACAAAAAACGACTGCAGAAGAAATGCAGGCTACCGTCAACCTGCAGATGCAGGAAGATGGGTTTAATTTTATGGATTCTTGGTATGGATCATTTTGTTATTTCCCTGTAACTGCCTTATATTGGTGCTAATGATCTGATATGATTGCTGCCTCTAACAGGATATGGCCACATGTTGCTTGTGGCATCTAGGAGCTGTGAATTATGCTGCCTGCTGAGGCCTGAAAGTATTCTGATATCTCCTAAACACATTTAATTGACAAAAAATAAGAAAACTGTTTATCTGCCTTTAGTAAAGGCTACATTACATCGACAAATATTTAACAACAAAACCTGTTTTAAAGCTCAGATTTCATAGCTAATTGTAATTCAATTCCTTTGCTAAAATTTAAGTAATTTTAAATCCCAACTATTCAGAGGTGCTGATTCTTGCCCAGTGCATGCTGGGATATGCTCCACCACTCCACCACTCCGGAAATTTAAAAAAATGCATAGATGGACATTTCTCACCCGACCATGGAACTGATCTCTCTCTGCCTCAGGTTGGTGGACAGTGCCGGGTTAAGTTGTTTTTGCACTCAAAGGAAATCTACTGATATTATTCCAAAGACACCAAAGACTGACTGACCTTCCTTTGAGTTCTGAATTTGACTCCTACTGATCACTTTGTTTAAATCCTGTATGTTTGAGTCGAGAGTTACCAGTGCTGGCAATGTCATTGTTGTGTAGTCGACTGGGATGGGACTGGAACCACCACAGACCTGTGAAACCTCATGTAAGGCCTGAAGCAGTGTGGTGCTTCTGTCAAAACGCAGTGTTCTCAAGATTTAGTTTTAATGTCATTACTCCTGCTTTGTTTGGATTGGGTTCATTCAAGATGGAAGCCTAAATGAAGCAAATTGTGCTTACGGTGGAGGAAATAAGCATATAATGATATATATATTTTTTAAACTGAAGACATGACAATCAGCAATCCTGTAGCCTCGACAGTAGGCTGAAGGCAGAATGATTCTTTTTCAGCATAAAATGTGTGTTGCTGTGAGATACTGTATTTTTCTATTCTTTTTTTTTTCTCTTTTTTTGTGTAAATGCTGCCCATGCTTAAAATGAGAAGTAGCTGAAGCCATCCCACACCCAGAGGCTGCAGGGACGCAACATTAAAATGCCTCGTGTTGGTTTCTTTTGACATATGCATAAGTTTAATGTGTCCTTAATGTAAATACTTAGTGCTTGTCAGTTACCGTTCCAGTTGTGTGTGTTTACATGTATACATGCGAGATTTCATGAATACATGCATTTGTGTGGATGGTATATTTATGAATGTTTGTTTTTGCCTTATTACCTTTCCCACTGCCTAGTCCTTTTTATGCCAATCACATCAGTAGCTTGAGATAATTGAGCTTAACCAGTTCTGCGTTACTTTTAAAATTGATAGCATAAATACCTCTAACAAAGGGATGACAGCTAGGCACTGGGAACTACATGTTGTTTGGAAGTGCAATATTTATATTCACTTGTTTTAATATTACAGTGCTTTCTTTTGATTTATGTTTTGTTTGTGATTGATTTGTGATAAATCGGACCTTTACGTGTGAAGGTGATGAACATGTAGCCAAATCCTTTGTTGGTGGTTCACTTGCTTTTTCTCACTAAGCATTATTTCAGGTGTGAAAGTTTTTGTTTTTCAAGGATTTTTCCCACTTCATATGTACTCACCACTGCAGGACCTTTCTGATCTCACTTTTTGTAGCATAGATTTTCATAAAAATACAAGCACATTTCTGGTATGTTGAATTAGTTTGGTGATTTATGTGCTCTGGTGTTGCACCTGTCCAAACAGCATCATACTGACCGTCTGCAATGCATTTGTTTGCTTCATTAAATTCTCTTCATAAATCCCCTTGTAGTTGATAGATACAATTTTCCAGATAGTCCACAAAATTTGCGTTTGGAAAATTATTTTTATCCTAAAATGTAGTCAGTAGACATTGTTGTTTTTTTTTTTTTTAAACGAAACACAGAAAATCATTATTTATAATGATGGGATAATTTTACTTCTTCCTCCTCAGTTACATCAGGAGAAAGCACTGGTTTCTTCATTTTGTTATTTACATGTCTTAGCCAGGACTTTCAAAAAGGTGTTGTAAATATTAATAAGATGGAGAATTGTGAATATCCTCACCCCATATTGGGGAGACCCTTTAATGTCAGGTGGAATGGGGGCTCTTTGAAGGTCAATTTTTACCTGTTACGGTTTGTACTTTAAATAAAATGATTCCTTTTTAAACATGTTTGTACTGTCATTAAATACACATTAGTGGGAAAATAATTTATTTAGAAAATAATATACGAAATTATGCATGTCAGTTAGTGCCAAACATGATCTGATACAATATATTTAATGTGAAAACACTTGTGCACTGACCTAAAGTGGTTAATTGTGGCACAGGTCTGTGTTCTTATGGCAGTTTTGTGGAAAAAACAATGTGATTCTTCCACAGACAGCAGTATAAAAAAACTTCACAAAATGAATTTTGACACCAAAGACAAGAATACTTCACTGTACATCATGTTGTAACATTTCCTTTTGAAGGGATCACTTGAAATGTTTAGACACCAGTGTGACATAAGGCTTTCTGAATAACCACAAGTCCTGTCAACACAGAGTCAGGGCCACTGGAGCTCATTTCTGTGCACAGAGCCCATTTTGACTGTCAATGTTTTGCTGTGCAGAAAGCTTCTCCAGTAATGTCCAAACTCCTTAAGTAACAATGAATTTCCATGGGATGCTACATCTCCAAAGGTCCAGTTCCCACCTCTAATTGAGATGAGTTTGGAGGTTTTATTCCGTTATACAGAGTTAATTTTTCGGCTGTGATTTTGCTTCAGTTTCACAGTCCTTGCACATTTTCAGTCATATTTCCTAGCAATCGATTGTTCTCGATAGCTGCGTAAGCTTGCGCTGGTTGTCAATCACCTTCAGGTTTTGGATATAGTGCCGGATGTTTGTGGAAGTCCGCAGAGGAAAGGCGTGATCTGAATCTAGAAAAGATTAAAATCATGCCTGAATCTGCACATGTTTAAGTTTTTGTACTTTTGTAGAAACAAGGTTAAACTGAACCTTCTATAGATCTTATGAAGAAAATATTAAAAACTGTCGAATGGCATTAGAGATGTGGCTTACATGTAGACAAGCGAGTAGCAGCGCCTTCCAGAAACATACGATCTGCCAGGCCTCTCTGTGGAGATGAAGGCACTGCAGAGGGAAAATAAAACATTATCTTACCCGATTTATGCACAAAACTGCATTGTATGTGTTTACTCCAACATGCATGTGAATTACTTCCAACTTTTCCTGAATGCATACAGTCTCAAAGGTATGAAGTCAGTGGGCCCGATCATTTTGCTGCCAAACTATCACTTACCATAAGGTTGGCTTCTGCATCCTCGAACGATTTTCACTGTTTTGGCAAGCATTCGCTACGACAAGGTGAGAAAGGAAACTCTTCAAGTCAGTCTATACTGAGGATATGATTTGTAAGGAAACAATTACATAACAACATTTGAAAATAACTTTTCCATACCATTTTCTCAAAATTGACCAGTTTGTCTACGTAGTTTGCGTTTCCCTCATGGATAAACGTCATATCTAGATATAGGAAGGGACAGAAGTAATTAGTATCTTAATAATAAGGACTTGCCAGTGGATTTGCGATTTACTGGTGTCTGTTACCTTTCAGCAGCAGAGGCATGAAGGGAATGTAAGGAGGACTGAGTTTAGCTATAGCCAGTCTGTATGCCCTGTGGTTGCGTGAAGGGTCCTAAAAGAATAAGCGAGCATAGCGCAATCAGACCATTAGAAACCTTAAAGAAAATCTATTGTTTAGGACATTTATAAAACTTATTCAAAGCTGAGTACATAGTATAATTTACCATGAGTCTCTCAAGAGAACAGTAAATCCTTTTTGTCTTGCTGGGTATTCTCTGTAACAGACCAGCAAAAGATTGCAAAGTCAATTTTAAAGTATTTGTTTAATAAGTGTGGCAGAACATTTATTATTATCATGCCTGCTGCCTCAAGGGGGCTCTCACCTCCCAGGTCTTGTAAAGCCTCTGAATTGCACTGTTGCTTAAGCCAAACATCACAGCAAAGAATGAATTTAGATTCTTCTGCTCCTTTAATCTGTGATGGAGAGGACACATGACTGTAAATAAAGTGCAGTCCTTGAAGTGGATGGATAAAGTTTAAGATGGGGGGACAAAAGTAAGTACAAAGGTCCTGCCCGGATACTCACAGTGAAAATACCTGTATGATTACAATATATGATATTAAGCAGGATATTAATGTTTACTGTATCAATTTCTTTTTTTGGTATAAGACCATGCTAATTCTTCTAAATGTATACTATATACAAAAAAAGTATTGGGCCGCACCTCAGTGGATAAAAAATGAGTTGGCCTGGATCTTTTAGTTTCAAAGAATGAAAACCTTAATGCTTCTGCTTACTAAGACATTTTCAATGTCTTAGTAACAATTCAATGGTTCGAATGTTGTGGTAACAGTTTGGTGAAAACCTGTTTCTGTTCCTGCACGACTATGCTCCACTGCACAAAGCAATGTGCACATATTTCACACATTTCTCTGTGAACCATAAATAATAATGGATTGGATTTATATAGCGCTTTTCAAGGCACCCAAAGCGCTTTACAATACCACTATTCATTCACTCTCACATTCATACACTGGTGGAGGCAAGCTACAGTTGTAGCCACAGCTGCCCTGGGGCAGACTGACAGAAGCGAGGCTGCCATATCGCGCCATCGGCCCCTCTGGCCAACACCAGTAGGCAAGTAGGGTAAAGTGTCTTGCCCAGGGACACAACGACCAGGACAGAGAGCCCGGGGATCGAACCGGCGACCTTCCGGTTACAGATGCGATTCCCAACCCCCTGAGCCACGGTCGCCCGTGGCCAAACGTTTGCACCAAACCATCTGAGGTTTCAATCAACAAGTCTAAACTATGAGTTGCTTACTGGTAAAGTAGATGCACCTATGGTATGACTCTGAAAGTCGTAGATGACTTCCTTGTTGTGTCATTACATTAAAATGTGACATTGACCTTGAAGCTGACGTCACTGAGATTTAAACTGAGATTTGATTTATAGTAGATGCACCTATGGCATGAATCTCAAAATCCTACATTGCGTCATTCTTGAGTTATCGCAACCATAAACTTGACTGTCCACACCGCCCACCCGGTAAGGTGATGACAACACCCCATCGGCCTTTTAGGGCCGGGAAAAAGGCAAGACATGCGTGAGGTCAGTAGGTTTCACTGTTGAGATGCTTATTTGTTCAGTGGCCAACCTGCTTTGGCTAAATGTATGGTTTATGCAATTAATTCTTACACTGAAGCGATCTTGATAAACTTCTTGAGCAGCATAGCACGTTTCACGAGGTCTTCACATAGGCACAGCTCAGTCAGTACCCAGTGCTGCACCTCATTAAAGCGACGCACAAACCGCTCTAGGTTAGCCGTGATGGCTCCAGGGAATTTGTGGCGCCCAAAAATGTAGTAGACCAGCTCCACCTGGAGAGACACAGACAATGAGTCACAACCACTGGCATAATTTAAACACACCGTGAAACAAGCAGACAGGAAGTCTTTTGCAGGTATCTTTTGTTTCTTTAGAAATGTGAGGCATGCAGGAAATGACCCAAATAATCTGATGGCAGAGATGATACTGGTAGATAAAAGGCGGTAAAGTTTGAGAGTCATGCAAAGTTCTTTGTTGCACGAATGCTACTTTGAGCTTTGGTTATGTATGTCAGTGAGCAAATAAACAGCTATGGGCGTAGTGGCCATGAGATACAAAACACAACTACAAAGGGAAATCCACAACATTTAGAAAATGCAACAAAAACAACAATTCAGAGAAAAACAAAAACAAATGCAGAACACTTCAGAACATGCATAAAGAATGTACAACAGGCAAATACACTGTTGAGAAACAAAAAGGCTTTAAAACCAAAAAGGAAATGCTGTTATAGGTTCCCTCGCCACCAAAACAGTCTTCTCCTTCCTGCATGGTTCTTTCTTCTTTCTCACTCCCGTCAGGCTGTGTTTGCTCAAAGGGGATTACCAGATCATTGTGTATCACTCTCTAATGTTGTAGGGCTTTTATCTTACAATATAAAGTACACAGAAATAGCAATTTTTGTAAAATATGCTATATAAATCAAATTCAATACAATTAAAGTTAATTACTAGTTAATACTCTAGTGTTCTGAAGCAGTTTTGAAGCAGTTGATTGGTAAAATCAAACGAAACATCAATCATAGCCGCCAAGTTACCTCGTGCATGGCAGTGAACAACTCCCAGTCATAATTGGTGAGCTCACTGGCAATGTCTTTAGAAGACATCTGTTCAAGGACGTCAGCGCTTCCTTGCTCTGGACCCTGCTGCTCCTTTAGAGGTGTCTGACAGAGAGAGAGACGGCGCAGTGGCAGAGAGAATGAAAATCATCAGGAACAATGTTGTTCAGGTGAACATTTAATGACTCGCCTTATAGTTGGGGATGCTGCTTTCAACAAAACCATAATATGAAAAACCATAATAAACAACAAACATATTTAGAATATATCCCGTGAGTTAAATCCCCTCCTCATTTTCTATGAAATAGAATAGGATGATATTAATCGTTACTAGTTCATGACCATGCTACAGTACTTTATGGTGAAACTTGGCTGTGAGATGAAAATGACATGAGGCTTTTATTAGGTGTTGCAGGTACATAAATGCAAAATATAGGTTGTTTTAGGTTTGGCTGCTAGGTAGTTGCTATGAAACATAATAATATTGTGTATGATTCAGCTTTTGTGGCTATAAATGAGATGTTACTGTTACAAAATTAAATGATAGGATGTTTTCATAGGTGCTGTACATGCGTAAATGCAGAAAACAGATCCTTTTAGCCTGTTGATAGTTGGTTGCTAGGCAACATCATAATGTCTGCCATAGATAACAACCGGCAGCAATATCTGATGTAGATAAAGGACATAGGATGTACCTGTCTTCCAAGTCTGGTTGCTCAACCCCTGATTGTGTAGGAGGAGTTGGTGGACAGACAGACAACGAGTTCATGTATTTTAATAAGTGTGTTTTAATAAACTAAATAGACCAAAAAATGGTAAAGAAGTTATGGAAGAAAACAAATCCTCACCAGTTGTTCCACTTCGCTGATTGTGCAGATGAACAGTCTCTCGTTGAGTCCCAGGGCGGTGTAGACTGCAGTAGCATCCAGCTTTAGCTGAACTCTTTCTGTGCGCAGTCATAGGAAACAGAGTAATTTTCACCGTAATTAAAAAAAAGGAGAGCATTTGAAATTCTGTGAACACGACATAGGTTTGATGACAAACAGAATTACTCATCTGTTAGTACATTAGTCTAGCAATCTACAAAAAACTGATTATTTTAATGAAAAATAAGTGTTGGTTCTAGAAAACAAAACAAAAACATATGACTAATGCCTCCCACCTCCTGTGGAGTTCATTTTGATGAGGACATGATCTTCTCCAGCTTTTCCTAATGCTGACATTATCTCCTGTACAGATGTATTCACCGGCAGCATCGGAGTGAGAGGTTTGTTGTCTGGCCTGTAGATCTCATACAACACTAAATCAGAAGAGGACAGAAAATAAAATGTCACATCATGCTAATTTGGTGATTAATTTAAAGACTAATGGTGCCTGTTAAGTTACTGGATACTGAGATTGTTGTCCTTTATTGACATATTGCGTGACACACACGTCACAAGCACTGATTCTAAACCCTTTTCCCAACATCTGTCATCATGGCCATTCACGTGTTCATTTAAACTAACTCTAACCTGGATATGGACTTCAGCTTAGCATTTAAAACATTTTTGACTAGTTTTACTATTCCATCAATCAATCAATTTTCCTGTAGACTCCTGGTGGAGCATAGGGCTGCAACAACACCACGCCAACGGACTGTTCTGGGGCGTTCTCTTCAGCTGGGTTCACGTCATTCAGGCGGCCAGTCCAGTGCTTGCCTTGTGAAGTTGTCGGACGGTTTTCGGAGTGTGTGACCTATCCAGCCCCATTTTCTCTACTTGATGCCTTGACCGACCAGGTTCTGGCTGGTTCTCTTCCACAGGTCTGTGTTCGAGATCTTCTCAGGCCATCTGATGTTAAGGATGTGTCGCAAGCACTTGCTGATGAAAATCTGTATCTGTATCTCGGACCCATACAGGAGGACTGCTTTCACATTGGTGCTGAAGATGCGGATCTTGCCACGCTTTCTATTCCATACTGCTATTTAATGCATATAGTGACCAAGTTGAACTTTATATTCAGTATTTTTAGTGAACATTAAACATGAACATCTAGCAAAACTGTTTATACTGTTTAGCTATATTTCAGACACAAATTTAGCCAGGTTTGATTTTGAAGTTGTTGGTAAAGATAGATGTAAAAGTTTATGTATGATGTTTGTATGATTTGCCATCAATTTCAGGTCGTTTCCTTTTTTCCATTTATTTAAATATCCCCCACTAGACTTCTATCCTTATTATGGGGATTTGGTTTTCTTGATTATTGTCAGCTGTAGTGTTTGAGCTTTACTCACCTTTATCATGTGCTCTGATTGGTTGAACCCTCCCAACTGACTCCTCAAAGTTTGAAAACCAATCAAACTGGTGGTTCTGCCAATAATATAAAAGGCGACTCAGTGACACTTCAGCGACATTAAACTCTCTAATGGCAGTAGAAAGACATTTCTTACACTCTGTCACACTTTTTGGCAAACATCCCAAAGGGTTTAAGCTCCAGTAGGACTTGTAGTATAAAGAAAAACTTTCATTTTGGCCTTTAGCCTCTGTCAGGGTTATCAAAAATATACTGCAGATACAACTTTAAATAGAACACATTTTAAGTAGAGAGTTTAAGTAGAAAAGACAAGCTGTGATATATGTCTGGTATACATATCCATCAATCCACTCAAATGTGTATTTTTGGGGAGGAAATTTTATTTTTAGTAGAAAATTATTCAGCATACATATTCACCAATAGATATAAGGCCAACTGGGCCTTATACCTTATGAGCCCCCCCTCAAAATAAATTAAATATGTCATGGCTGTGTCCAGGCAGGGATAGAGGACCCAAATGTAGACTCGAAAAGGGCAGATGTGAGCTTTAACAGCTTTATTGCTGGACACAAACTGAACTAAACCGAGAGATACAAACATAAGCTAAACCGGTAAGGGAGACAGAACACACAGCTAGAGTGAGGGTACCATGCGACGACGAGCAGTAGAAGACACGGACACTAAATACACACACTTGGTAACAAGGAAGTGGTGCACAGGAGGGCGACACACCTGAATCTAATTGCTCAAGGGAAGCAAGACAGAATACACTAACCTGAGACACGGACCCTCAAAGTAAAACAGGAAACACACAGACAGACCCTCCAGACACAGACTCAGACACACGATACTGACTAGACAGGAAAGGCGGGACCGCGGCAGGTAAACAGAGGGTGCACTGAGTACAGGGACATGAGGAGCACAGGAACCAAAACCTAAAGAACTTGAAATGCAAAACAGAAATCAAACCCTGATATATATGAACCAAGATGAAACCAAAGACTAATAAAAAATAACAATACAAAATCCAAAACACTGGGTCACTGACCCAGGACTGTGACAAAATATGGTAAAGGATAAAAAACTGGTTTAAAACCATAGAAAACATACTATTTAAAAAGTGCTCAAATATGATCCAGTTAAGGAATACCTTAAGGAGTTGCTACTGTAAGAGAATTTTCTTGGACATGATATCTCTGAAAAAGGGCCAATTTTCTTTACTTAATGGGTTGTTCCTCATACTACAAGAGTTGCTGGAGCTTCAGCCTCTTAAGACATCTGCTCTTCTCCATGCACCTTTGAAGTAGGCGAAGTTGTGCCAGAAACCTGTACTTTGTTTCCACACACTCAATAACTTACCCTGCTCAGTGACTGATAGCCATTCTCCAACCTGAAAAAGTATAGAAGAATTAAAGTGTTAAATAGTATGCGAAGAATATCTATGACTTGTGAATTGTTAAGAAATATGAAACATGATCTGATAGTGCGTACACTTTTGTCCTCCTCCTTTCTCTGAAGTCCTTCAGCACGTTGAACAGTTGTGAATTCGGTGCCATATCTTTCTTTAATCTCTGTTTCAACCCCAACATTAAAATAAAATGATTGATGAAAAAAACATACTGACACAAAAATCACACAGTGATATGTTTAAAATTTTAATTTATGACTTTGAGGCTGAGATCTCACCTCCAGAAAGTCCAAGGCAATAGGGTCTTCTTTCAGGTGAAGGCCAAACAGTGCCACCCACTGGCCAACCAACTTTACTACTTTCTGCTTAATGTTGAGAACATAGGCAGTCTTCTCCTGCTCTGAGCCCTCAGCAAGCTGTGCCTGGTAAGTGCAATGTTGGTTAAGGGTATAACACATAAGACCTTAATTACAAAATAAAAACAACATTAACTATAACAATTTATTCTGGTAATAAAATGCACTGAGAATTCCATTATATTACAAAAATACACTATAATACAGCTTTGTTTGACTACAGTAATTCTCATAAACAACACTAGCTTCACTGTTGTCAGTATAAATGACACTGTAGGATATTGGTGCTGTAGTGCAGGACAGAGCTGGCTGGAGGGCATGAAGACTTTGTGGGTGAGCAGGAAGTCACTCACACAAGAATCTGCAGGGACACAATCATCACCATAATACAGTGATTACAAAGTAACTGACTTGGTCTGAACATTTTTTTCAACAACAGAAAACAGGTATCTGTAATCTTAACAGTGTCACCTATAGCATCATTTCCATTACACTCCAACTTTATTGTTTCCAGTAGGTGTTCCAAGATTTTCTCAGGTGTTCCTGACATAACTGTGTACCTGCAAAAAGCAAGACAGAAAAAAAACAAAGAATAACTTTCAAAACCTTGTGTTTGCCTTACATTGATCCACATAAATAAAGCAATAAATTAATTAAAAAGTATTTGTTGTGTAAATGTTGACTTGTTATCTCCTCAAAAAGAAGAAGCACAAAAAGTCTCTTGACGTAATCATTGCATAGTTTGTCTAGCAGACTGTGTTTACAACACTTTGAAAGTTCTTAGCTGTATATCACAGCCGCGTAGACAATAGCGCTCTGTCTGTTTCAGATCATAGCTTTACTGTGTTTGCTTAAAACACTTCACCTTCCAGCACATCTCTAATTTCCACACCCCTCTTTCGCTCATGATGCTTTTACATGACGCTACCTCATGTTATTAACTTTTGTGTACTCTCTCACATACTTTGTTATGCTCTTGTCTATTTATGCTCTCCTCTTTTCCTCTTTTCTTTCCCTCACCCCTCCACAGCCAGCTGATTGCTGCCCCTCCCTGAGCATAGTTCTGCTGGAGGTCTGTTTCTGTTAAAACTAAGTTATTCTTCTCCATAATCACAAAGTGCTTGCTCATGGGGGATCGTCTGATTGCTGGGTTTTCTCTCCAACATCAAAGGATCTCTACAATGCAATATAAAGTGCCTTGAACTGTTTTGAATTGATTGCTATATTAATCAAATTCAATTCAAAACTTTGAGAGCACAAAAAGGGACTGAATGTTCAGAGAATAAATGTTCTTTTCAATTGTGTAGATTTACAAGTAAAGAGAAGAAAGTGGTTTAAACATAATCTAAATAAGAGTCCTGCATCAACTTAATTGACCTTCATACTTGATAAAGTGGTTCAAGACTGATAACACGTCACTCAGAAAGGCAGGGTTAAAGTCCGCCTATTATGTGAGTGTTAGGTAATACTCCATTAATAAACGGTTAACCACATCTTTAAAAAAAATTTATGTAATCATCACTTATTGTGATGCAGTGTTTGTATTAGAGCCATGCATTATCAGCCCACACCCAGGCAAAGCGTCTTCATGATCATAAACCTACTTGTAAATTAACTGCAGTATTTTATAGAAGTTAGTAGGTCAGAGTCGCTTACTTGCTGCTGTTCCCTGCTCCTCCTTGTTCAGTCGAGTCTGCACTCTTTTCCAACACCAGCACAGTCTTTCCGTGCTCTTCCAGTCGCACTGTATTAGCCTCCACGTCCTGAAGGACAGAGAAGGATGACAACCAGTTTGAAAAGTTATTTGAAAATTTGCGTGAAGCTCACATCTCTTAAATTGTCACATGGGGCTACATGTGTTCAGTAAGCACCCGATGTCTGACAGACAACTTCTGGTGATAAAAATGCAGTAAGAGGAAATCCAACAAACCTTGAGGATCCTTATGAAGTCCTGTTTATCAACACGAAGGAAATGACAATTGTCCTCTCGCAAGATGATGGTGGCGGCTCGAGGTTGCTCATTTAGCAAAGCTAGTTGCCCAAAATCCTCACCTTCATGTAGAGTAGTCACCAGACCCTATATGCACACAATACTCTGAGCTATACAGCATACTTGAAATCAATTGCAACGTGTTTTATTAGAGACAGTGGGTTTTATTAATTTGGAACCACTGGCTTTACCTTGCCGTGCGTGATCACATTTACAGAGCCTTTCCAGATGATGTACCAAGAGGTTCCTTTATCCCCTTGACTGAACACTATATTGAAAAACAAGCAGAAAGAAACCACATCAGTCAGTCATATATCTTTCTAACCATTACAACTCCTAGAAGATCACACCTTGAGAGCACCTTCCTTAAAAGTACTTTGTTAAATATGGCTTTAACATTAAAGAAATGGGTAGGATTGAAGAGAAAAAAGACCTGATGATCTTCTTATCCACAGTAAACAAAGAAATTAATTATAACATTAGACGGTCTGAATAGTCTTAATCTTATTTTCTGGAAACAATGAATGTTTCACAGAAAAAGATGCTATTTTCTGTGCATAAGAACCGTATTATCGTGTGATTCAGCAACACAATGAAGCTGTGTAAACTCACAGACTGTTCCAGCTTTGGCATGTGATTCAAAGACCAGCACTGCTGCCAGCTCCTTACGCACCTACAGGCACAGCAGGACAAGAACAGACAGAAGCGCACTGATACCTTTTGCTATCATTGTTGTAAATGGGTTTTTCTTGATTTTCACTTTCATATTTCCAGTGTATTTTTAACATTTCTTTCATGTGGCATAAAATACAAAAGAAAAATATTATGGTTGATGTATGCAAGTAGAATAGTGTCTTTTAAAAAAAAAATATTTTAATAAAATATATCAGATCAAATCCATGGTTAACTATCACGAAAACTTGATAACAGTTCACATTAAAAAAAAAAATCAATATGTAGAGCCTTTAAAAATGTTAGGGGAGTTTATAGAGACTGACTGAAGAGGAGAGATGAGCGGCAGCTTTGACGTGGAGCAGCTCCTCGTAGATAACCTCCAAGTCCTCGGGACTCCTCTGACTGGGGCTGTAAAAAAAAAAGGAAAGAAGAAGAACATAATAAGCCAAACAAAACAAAATACAGTAACTTTGCTAGCACCTTGAACTTGTTGTAAGAAGCTTTCTGACAATACAATACAGGTTATCATGAGGAAATGCTCATGTAACAACTAAACAAACTGACCATTTACGTAGAATCATAGTGAGCAGAGCATCAGGACCAAGCTGAGACAGCAGAGACAGAGCTTCCCCTAGTTCATCCTCTGAATCCTTCTCATTCAATATGTGGTTAAGTCCAAACTGGGAGTCTTGGAAGCGATAGAACTGTGTGTCCTTGTCGAGGAAATTCAACTCGTGTTTCACTTTGATTGAGACAAAACACAGAAGAGAAAATAAAACCCTTAAAATGAAATGCAAGAATGCGGTTAGACAACTCCAACACACACGTTGCTTTAGAAACAACAACGAGGCAGATGAGTAAATTTTTAGATAAGTTTTATGCCGGTCATTTATAAAACTTTAGATATATGGAAATAAATGCAAATGCTTTCTGAGTGAGTTCCTTCATTTGATGATGAAGCATTTCTGTCCTGATTGGAGTGGTCTCTTCCAGGAAGACAGTGTCTCATCCAAAGAGCTTAAGTGGTTAGTGAACACTTGACTGACTGAAATAACAACGCAAAACAAATGTCATGGTAGACTCGGTCACCAGATTTCAAGATACTCGAGCATGTCTGGGACATTTCTAAGTGCTACCAAAAGCATTATCATCAGAATACATGAAAAGTAATTTGTTTGGACATTATTCCACATTCATCTACAGTTCACAAGAAGCCCTAAATTCACCCAACACATGACAAGTATCCTTCCTATTTTTCATCAAAATACTAAATTCTTCCCCTCCTTGAATCGCTACCTTATCGTGGTGGAGGGGTTTGTGTGTCACAGGGATCCCAGGGGCTATGTTGTCTGGGGGCTTTTGCCCCCTGGTAGGGTCTCCCATGGCAAATTGGCCCTGGGTGAGGGACCAGACAAAGAGCGATTCATAAGACCCTTATGAAAAGGACATCGAGGGAACAGTTTACCCTGCCCGGGATAGGGTTACCGGGGCCCCGCCCTGGAGCCAGGCCCGGGGAGGGTGCCCGAGGGCGAGCGTCTGGTGGCCGGGCCTTAGTCCATGGGGCCCGGCCGGGCACAGCCCGAAGAGGAGACATGGGCCCATCCTCCCGCAGGCCCACCACCCGCAGGAGGCGCCATAGGGGTCGGGTGCATTGTGTGCCGGGTGGCGGCCAGGAGCGGAGGCCCTGGCGGACTGACCCCCGGCTGCCAAGACTGGCAATAGGGACATGGAATGTCACCTCTCTGGTGGGGAAGGAGCCTGAGTTAGTGCGTGAGGTTGAGAGGTACCGGCTAGATATAGTCGGGCTCACCTCTACACATGGCTTGGGCTCTGGAACCAGTCTCCTGGAGAGGGGCTGGACTCTGTCTCAGTCTGGAGTTGCCCCTGGTGAGAGGCGGCGGGCTGGGGTGGGTATCCTAATATCCCCTCGGCTTGCTGCCGGTACGTTGGGGTTTTTCCCGGTGGACGAGAGGGTTTGTTCCCTGTGCCTTAGGGTCGGGGAACGGGTCCTGACTGTCATCTGCGCTTATGCGCCGAGTGGCAGTTCAGAGTACCCAGCCTTCTTAGAGTCCCTGGGGGGGGTGCTGGAGGGTGCTCCACCTGGAGACTCTGTTGTCCTGCTGGGAGACTTCAATGCTCACGTGGGTAACGACAGCGAGACCTGGAGGGGCGTGATTGGGAGGAACGGCCTCCCTGATCTGAACCCGAGCGGTGCTCTGTTATTGGACTTCTGTGCTAATCACAGTTTGGCCATAACGAACACCCTGTTCGAACATAAGAGTGTCCATAAGTGCACGTGGCACCAGGATGCTCTAGGCCGTAGGTCGATGATCGATTTTGTAATCGTATCAGCAGACCTGCGACCATATGTTCTGGACACTCGGGTAAAGAGAGGGGCTGAGCTGTCAACTGATCACCACCTGGTGGTGAGTTGGATCAGGTGGCGGGGGAAGACGCTGGACAGACCTGGTGCACCTAAACGCGTAGTGAGGGTGTGCTGGGAACGTCTAGCAGAGGCCCCAGTCCGCGAGATCTTCAACGCACACCTCCGGCAGAGCTTCAACAGCATTCCGAGGGAGACTGGGGACATTGAGTCCGAATGGACCATGTTCAGCGTCTCCATTGCCGAAGCTGCTGCATTGAGCTGCGGCCGCAAGGTGGTTGGTGCCTGCCGTGGTGGTAATCCCCGAACCAAATGGTGGACACCAGAGGTGAAGGGAGCCACCAGGCTGAAGAAGGAGTCCTATCGGGCTTGGTTAGCCTGTGGGACTCCGGAGGCAGCCGACAGGTATCGACAGGCCAAGCGGAATGCGGCTCGGGCAGTGGCTGAAGCAAAAACTCGGGTGTGGGAGGAGTTCGGAGAGGCCATGGAAAAAGACTTTCGGGCTGCCTCGAAGAGATTCTGGCAAACCGTCAGACGTCTCAGGAGGGGAAAGCGGTGCTCTACCTGCACTGTGTATAGTGCTGGCGGAGCGCTGCTGACGTCGACTGAGAAAATTGTCAGGCGGTGGAAGGAATACTTCGAGGACCTCCTTAATCCCACTGACACGTCTTCCGAGGAGGAAGCAGAGTCTGGGGATGAGGGGAATGACCCGCCAATTTCCGGGGGCGAGGTCACTGAGGCAGTTAAACAACTCCTTGGTGGCAGAGCCCCTGGTGTTAATGAGGTCCGCCCCGAGTTCCTGAAGGTTCTGGACGTTGTAGGGCTGTCCTGGTTGACACGCCTCTGCAATGTTGCGTGGAGATCAGGGGCAGTACCTGTGGACTGGCAGACCGGGGTGGTGGTCCCCATCTTCAAGAAAGGGGACCGGAGGGTGTGTTCCAACTACAGGGGGATCACACTCCTCAGCCTCCCTGGGAAAGTCTATGCCAGGGTGCTGGAAAGGAGAGTTCGTCCGTTAGTCGAACCTCGGATACAGGAGGAACAATGCGGTTTTCGTCCTGGTCGCGGAACACTGGACCAGCTCTTTATCCTCTCCAGGATACTTGAGGGTGCATGGGAGTTTGCCCAACCAGTCTACATGTGTTTTGTGGACTTGGAGAAGGCATTCGACCGTGTCCCTCGGGGTGTCCTGTGGGAGGTGTTGCGAGAATATGGGGTGTCTGGCCCATTGCTACGGGCCATTCGATCCCTATACAACCGTCGCAAGAGCTTGGTTCGCATTGCCGGCAATAAGTCGGACTCGTTCCCGGTGGGTGATGGGCTCCGCCAGGGCTGCCCTTTGTCTCCGGTTCTGTTCATAATTTTTATGGACAGGATTTCTAGGCGCAGCCAAGTGGCGGAGGGCTTTCGCTTTGGTGGCCTCAGAATCTCATCTCTGATTTTTGCAGATGATGTGGTTCTGTTGGCTTCATCGGGTGAGGGCCTCCAGCTCGCACTGGAGCGGTTCGCAGCCGAGTGTGAAGCAGCGGGAATGAGGATCAGCACCTCCAAATCTGAGGCTATGGTTCTCAGCCGGAAAAGGGTGGAGTGCCCACTCCGGGTCGGGGATGAGTTCCTGCCCCAAGTGGAGGAGTTCAAGTATCTCGGGGTCTTGTTCGCGAGTGATGGGAGAAGGGAGCCGGAGATCGACAGACGGATTGGGGCTGCAGCTGCAGTAATGCGGACGCTGCACCGGTCCGTCGTGGTGAAGAGGGAGCTGAATGTAAAAGCGAAGCTCTCAATTTACCGGTCGATCTACGTCCCTACCCTCACCTATGGCCACGAGCTGTGGGTAGTGACCGAAAGAACGAGATCGCGGATACAAGCGGCCTCTCCCTTAGAGATAGGGTGAGAAGTTCGGCCATCCGGGAGGGGCTCAGAGTAGAGCAGCTGCTGCTCCACATCGAAAGGAGCCAGCTGAGGTGGTTCGGGCATCTGACAAGGATGCCCCCTGGGCGCCTCCTGGGTGAGGTGTTCCAGGCATGTCCCACCGGGAGGAGGCCCCGGGGCAGACCCAGGACACGCTGGAGAGATTATATCTCTCGGCTGGCCTGGGAACGCCTTGGTATTCCCCCGGATAAGCTGGAGGAGGTGGCTGGGGAGAGGGAGGTCTGGGCCTCTTTGCTTAGGCTGCTGCCCCCGCGACCCGGCCCCGGACAAAGCGGATGAAAATGGATGGATGGATGGATACTAAATTCTTCAAAAGTTAGCTCTTCAGTTCTTACCATGGAGAAGTATTCCCTCATCCACTAAGACCTGCCATATTCCCACTGCCTGACTTCTTGATTGGAGGCCTTCATTTTGGGTCATCAGCCAGTCAACAAGGTCCTTACCGGAGCAACATTGCCTATGAGAGAAATTTGCATGTAATTAAGAGACACTGTTACTTTTAATCATGAACTAAAGCACATCGCCAGAATAGGTACCTGTATGTTTTGAGGTGATGCTTTCTATCTCGGATCAGACCAGGGTTCTTCTCAATCATGACACTATATACTGATCTGGCTGCCTTCACCACGCGATCTGAGAGAAACTTGATAAACATGAAAGATAGGTGAAGTTAGCAAATACAGCAAAGTTACTGTATTAGGTGAAGTGTTTTTTATAAACACAATTTCTGCCAATTTTTGGGTTGGTGAAAGGCCGAAGTCAGCAAAAGAAACGAGTGTTTGTGAAAGTGAGGAAGACAATTTCCCCCTCAGTTTTGAACAATGTTGTGTGTGGAGACTTCTGTAGGTGTTGGAGTGTAATGGAGTGTTTGTGGGGGTTGCATAGGTGTCAAAGTGTAATGGAGTGTTTTTGGGGGTTGCACAGAGGTGAAAAGGTGTTAAAGATGCAAACTTAAATGCTCTGAAACTTCACTGACTTTCCAGCTTCTGACTCTGGCCAGCACAGAGCAACAACAAACTGTATGACAACTCTGAACTAGTTTCCCTTTAACCTGCTTTGATGTCCCCACCACTCATTCTCAACAGCACACCTACACACACACACACACACACACACACACACACACACACACACACACACACACACACACACACACACACACAGTCCTGTTTTCATATCTTAGTGGGGACATCCCATTGACATAATGCTTTCCATAGCCGCCTACCCTAACCCTAACCATCAAAAATGAATGGCTGAACCTAACCATAACCTAATTGTAACTCTGACACTAAAACCACATTTTGAGTCTCAAAAATGCCTTTAAACTCATGGGGACAGGCATTTTGTCCCTATAAGGGTTGTTATGGGGACAAACAGACCACACACACACAAACACACACCCAGACACACACACACACACACACACACACACCATAATATAAAGGGTTGCATTAACCTAGACCATAACTTTAACCTAAACCCAAATCTTCAAATTTAGTGAGATTATGGGGGCTTTCTTTTTGTCCCTATAGTCCCAACAATATTGGTAATACAAATACACATAGCTGCACATAACACACTGAGGTCAGGCTTAAACTCACAAAGACCTGCACACAAGGGTGCACAACCTGCCAGCCACTCATGCAGAGGCAAAGCTTACGTAACAAGAATGTACTTTGTTTGTGGCTGAAATTCAGCTCTCCAATTTTAGACCTTCTCATGCTTTATGCTTTGTATTTTGAACATAAAAGAATTGATTTAAACTACCACCCAACGATATTTACTGTCTCAATGACTGACAGTCGCACAAACTTTAATTCTGCGCCTCCCTGGTTGACTCCCACAGGTCTTGTGATTACATGCTTGACACAGGCTGTGGATTTTCCCCTAGACACTGTTGTTTGTCTAAGGTGGTGACCTGGAGATTCACACAAAATCCAACACGGATTACTTCCTATATTCTTTTCTTAAGAATGCAATGCAAAGAAGCCAGCAACAGAAACTACTTTCTGTCTCCTGTAGGTTTCTGCAATTCATTCAGGATGTAAAAACACCTACTGTTTGACTTATCTGCTGACATCATGCCTCGATGACTCCAACACAGCCCCTGGTTTTCCCTATTTAAAGTGGGCCATAACACATCCTTGGTAAATCCAAGTTCACACAAAGTTGTTAATTCAAATTTAAAATTGCAATTAACAGCTGCGGGCACAGTGTACACTTTAACCTATCGCCCTGACACTGGACTCTTCCCAGACCTGACATCAACAGAGTAAATGCGTCCTGAGGCCTCTGCTGTGCCCTGCTGAAGTTAGTGTGTCGTGAGGTCACTTGTATTCCCAGAGGCCCATTTTCCCATGGGGCTCCTGCAGTCACATTCTCATGCCTGTCAACTCCCAACTTATTTTCTTGATGAGGCGACTTTCCATTACCTAACTCATTCCTTACAAAAACAACATCAAAAGCCATACATCACTGTGAGCCCTCTGCTGCTGACTATATGTGGTTGAGTCTGCTTCCTGAACTAGGCCATCTAATCCCATTATCTGAGAACTACAACACACATGTAACTGTTTCTAGTGAGTGAAATTAAAGAGCAAACATTTTTCCCACAGGTGTGCCAGTCAGTGACACAGAGTACAACACACACTCAGCCCGTGCATACACAGCAAAATCTCCAGTGTTAAATTAACACTGGAGAGTGTCTATATGGGTCCACACCTCTGAGTGTTAAATACAACACTGTTGAGTGTTAAATTAACACTTTTGACAGTGTTATATGTTTAAAAGTAACCTAGTCAGTTTTGAAGATTAACAATGGCTAACACTGAGCAGTGCTGATTTTCTAACACTGGAAAATAACTCAAAATGTTAGAAATATTCCAGTGATGTATATGCCATCTATAACAGTTGGACAGGCGGCCATAATATATTCATGACAGGGCACTATACTGTTGTTTAGGTAATTTTAAAGTCAGGAACCTACATTATTAGGTGATTTATGACTGAATATGTATAGTATAATACTCACGTGATCCATACTAGATCATACTCAAATTGTCAAGGAAATGATTCTAATCTGTGATTATAAATTACTACAGCCAATTTTTGCAGGACCAGGCAAAGAACAGCTGTTCTACAGGTTGTACAGTTTACTCAAACATGCTAGATGCTTGAGAAAAGCTTGTAATTGTCTTTATCACAGCTCAATTGGATTATCTTTTCTCTGTCTTATCCTTTTTGACTTAAATCTGATGGTGACTAAAACCATTAGTCATGCTCTTTTAAAATGTTTAATTTCATGCCTTTGTCTCATTCAGTGGAATATTGATGAGTGCAGCATTCACTGCATGTCTCCTTTGTAGGCGAGACATTTCTCTACTTTCTCTTTGACCTCAGTGGGCTGTGTTGTGTGAGAAGCACAGAGTGAGTTGACAAGCAGCTTCATCTTTGGGCTGATTTTTACCCCTCTCTTTCTCTGTGAGAAAAAACAACAACGCCACACTTCTTCAGCAAACACATATACCACAAACATGGGTAAAAATGTACGGTAAAAAAAAAAAAGCTTTTCAGAGATTACAGACAGATTTCCGTTTCCATTTCATGTTTGAATTGGAAAATGTTGGAGCACAATCAAACCTTGCTTATTAAAAACACCAATCCTGTACAGTGCTATCATAATGTATGATGCTCACTACTGACTTTTAGAATCGGGAGCAAACATTTGCTAAGCAACAATAACAAAAAAAAACCCCAATGAGGTTAGCAACACATGTCTCCTGCAGATTCAGTTGCTCTGTCCTCCCTCTGTGTCTTTACAAACCCGAAAATATTCACAGGGTTGATCATTTACCCATATGGAAAAGATATATATAAATCTTATAAAGTTTGTATCTGTCTTGTGTGAAACTTGTATTAAAAGCAGATATAAGATCCCTTGAAAAATTACATAAATGAAACTTGTATGTTTTGGATACTTATGAAAACAATATATGAAAGTAATGAGAAAGTGGCCACTTTCATGAGTAAATCATATAAGCCTTATATGATTCACTATATGAAGTAGGCCACATCTTATGCAAGTCTTTTATAAGTTTTTACTATTTCTTTTCCATATGGGTAGGAGTTGAAAGATGCACTCTCTGTACTGCTTTCTACCTTTTCTGTCGCAGGGAGACCACTGAACCTAAACAGAAGCCACTTTCCCTGTCAATTCTTCTTATCAGGGTTTTAAAGGTTCACTACTTGGCATGCTGTTGAAGAAGCTGAGATAAAGCAACATGAGGGGCCTGGACTGAGTTAGGTAGGACTCAGGAGAGTGGGGAGGGTCAATTTATTGTGGGCCTTGGAGTGCTCTTTAGACTCCTTATGACTGCTTGCCCCTGCAAGGAATGTGTTTTTTTAAAACTCGGTTGAGTAGTAATGCAGGATATTATAAACAACAAAAGAACAAGTTCAGCAGTTTGAGAGGATGCAAGCTCTGCAACTCTGAATTATACTGGAGGTCAGTAAAACTAAAGCCACCAGTGCAGTGAAACTTGTCAAAGGCTAACTAGAGTTTAATCAGCTAATTAGTGATAACCAACAATAGATCTCACATGTGCTTAAATGATCTTTCAGGACAGGGGTGAAGGTGTTTACACTCTGCTTTAAATCTTACCTCTGCTCTCACATTGTGGTTCTCCTTATGGTCAGAGTGAGAGTCTCAAAGCACCACTGAAATGCTGTTAAATGTTGGCACACATACCTGCTTCATAGTGTCCTTTGAATTCAGAGCCTCTGGCAGTGGAGTCTGGGAGAAACAGAAAGACATACTTTATACCCAGTGAACCGTTTCTCCATATCTAAAACCTCTAAAATAAAGAAAATAAATTGCTCGGGAGCAGCATTCCACAGGAACTAGCTGGGCTGGTTGTTGATGACAATCTTGTTGTAGCTAGTCTGAAAAAAACACAACCAAGCTGGACCATCGAGAAACGGAAAATTGTTTTCTTTTCTTTGGTATGAAGGTCACTACAGATGCATTATCTCAACCTGTGATGTGCCATTGTCTCCAACATGGTGTGGGTGGTTGTCAAGTGTGTGTAATGAAGTGGGAGGAAAGAGTATTTAGACCTCGGCAACAGAAGGTACATGGTTAAACTCTTTGAATTTCATTAAAACAAATATTTGCTTTAAACTACAGACTATCCTTTCATGTAAAAAGTAATTGAACCTGAACATTTAAAGATTAATACTGAAGCAGCTGCCACAGGTAAACAATATTGATGATTTTTCATTACACTCTTGAAATGCTCACTTAAAAGAGTCAAATCATTGCTATCTCTAACGTCCTACCATGTAAAAATATTCAACATTCCCACGTTTGTACTTTGACCCAAGTCAGACTTCCCCTTTGTTGCTTAGATTTTATGTTTTTATGACCATCTTGCGGCTGTTGTTGTCTGTCTGTATTCCCAAGGTAATTGGGTTCAGTGTAACTAATTGAAAATATAAAGGACACACTACGTTTCAACTTGCCTCACAGTTCTAATAATTTACTAGTGTCACTTTAACACAAATCTCTCTCTTTCTACTGAATTGATGGATTGTAAGAGTTGTAACAAAACAAAAAAAAGGTAAATATGCAGAGCACTCACGTGACATAGAAGACATGTAAACAAACAGTAGCTGATGTGATTCTTCACATCGGAGATAGACATCGGTTTCTCTGCTTCTACTGCACACACACTTTGTGGCATGTTTTATTTGGCCTGCTGTACAGGCAGCTACATCATGTGATATTAGCCTGAATGGACCACAATTTAGCTTGTAACCCAATTGCCACTGAATGGCAGTAACTCCATGAAACATTATGCATAGCATAGCTAATTTATGAGCCAATCAAAACAAACGTGCCTCGTAAGTTAAAAACATGTGGAGAACATTTCAATATCTGTTCGACAGACACACTTAGGAACCCTTATGTATGTGAGGTATTTTTTCTGCATTGTGTCCATGTGTCAGCACTGGTATGCAGGAGCAAGAAGTCCAGGAGGGATGCTGCAAATGATGACAGAAAAATGAGCTCAGCTGTGCTCTTATCTGCCTCATGTGCTCAGAGAAAGAATTAGCTTAACCTTCAGGGCTTATTACTAATAACACACGACAATGAATAGAAAGATTGGATATCACTCTACTGCCAAACAACTAAACAGCTTTGAGTAAAACCAAATACAGCATACAGGCTTGCTATTACCTGTTACAGAGTCAGATTCCACTAATGTGCTGGCATAGCACAAACAATATTTGAAATGCACAATGCACAATGTGAATGCATGCATTTGTCAATTTTGCATTTAGGATGATTTAGCATGTTTTCAAGTTCTGTAATTTGTCAGCTGTAAGATATCCCTCGGTTTTATCCGGTTCAGCGATACTTCTGACGTTCAAAAAAAGATTGATACTTTTATACTTCTAGATTAATGTGTTGTGCATCATAGTGTTATGGTAAAAAAAATCCAAAGCAATTGTTGCTGTTCATGCAGAACTTTTAACTAGTTCACGGAAGTATGACATTGATATTTGGCTGGTAAAAGCAGGTAGTTTGGGACACAGTCTCTGCACGTTATCTTTGGCCCCCTGATAGTTAAAAATCAGGTAAATTTAGAAGACTTTCAGCACTGTTATGTGTCTTCCTGTGACCTGGCAACCGAAACCTCCCTCATTTTGCATTCTTCTACAAACTCTTCTGTAAACTGAGCAAGGGTGTTTCAGGGAACGTGAACAATAAACAATGCACTATTTATAACCCGAGGTAAATAATAATAATGAAATATGCTTTGTTACCTTCCTGTGTCACCACAGCCAACTGCTACAACAATAGAGGAACCTGCTTCAGTCTACTTGGAAGCGTTCCTGAATATCTACAAAATGCAGAGACTCCAGCTGATTTACATAGTTAAGGCTGAGCTAATTTTATTTATTCTGTATATGACTAAAACAGCTGCTTAAATGGATGACATTCCATCTATTTTCCTGGAATCAACTGATGATAGGTTTTCAAAAACTAAGACAGTGGCAAGAAATGCTACCGCAGTCAGCCACAACCAAAAGAGAAGGGTTCACACTCCTTGGTCTGTTTAATAGCCAAAACATCAACATCAATAACAATGAAAACAAGCTATAATAATAATTCAGAGGGAATTTTGAAAAGTTGGACTCATGAAAATGCTGATGTCAATTAATTTGCTCTAACTAACTAATTTGTAGGCTTGTTAGCTGCAATTGTTTCTGCTGTGGTTTCTATAATGAGGCTAGTATACAGAGAAAGTAAGGCTGGGAAAACTAGTAAATAGAGCAGGAAAGGCAGCATAGTGACATCAAATAAACAGAGAAGTGCCACAAAACTGGGCTGTACTCAGTTACATGCACTGTTCACACAACCACACATTTTGCTCCCAGATCTTCAGAAATGTTCTGTCACTTTTCCATCTTTCCTATTTCAGCACCAAATCTCGAAGCTTACTTGCAACGTAAAGGATACTTTTAGGGCCTTTTAGGCAACATGTGTCAGACATTTAGGAGATACCAATTTGCATACCAAATTATGATTACAGTCTTTTACCCTCGCAGTAGCTCTACCAGCAGTGATTTCATATGAACTAAAGCAAGAAAGCAAATGACATCTTGGAAGCCCTATTTTGTGCCAACACCTCAAATTTATAAGCTTTTTATGTTATTTTATTTTTTCTTAATGAACGCTAAGCCTTTAAGTCACGTTACTTTGGAAATGAACGGATCAATATAAAAAGACAGTGAATTATGATGTCATCGTAGTCATCATTCTCATCTCTTCTTATCCGCATATTGTGACACCATGCAGTAAAAGCAATTCTTGCTTATGTTCCATGAAATATTCCGCAGTCGTTTCGCTTAAGTAAATGTATAAATATTAAAGAGGCATACCCAGCTGATGCCCCGTATTGTCTGTTTTTCCACCGAGCAGCGGTCCGGGAACACTTGGTAATTGTGAGTCCGAAAGAGATGCATCTTGTTTCGGATCAAAACAACCGACAAACAAGTTTCCCAGTCAGAAGATCTGCAGCTCGGCAGCTCTACACATTATTCACGGCACAGTAATCTGGATAGCCCCGTCTCACACTCATTACTGCACAGCGGCGACTCAACACGGCGACAATGTGAACTCATAACTCCGCATTTTGTCCTCCTAGTAATTCCAGGCAGGTCCTGCATCAAACTCAGATCTTGCTGCCTCATTGAGGTCGAGTCGTGTACTGTTCAGCCATCCCTCGCGGCACAGGCGCACTGTTGCTGCGTTGCGTGTGTGCGCTCTTTGGCTTTTCACAAGAAACTGCATCAGAGAGACTGCCTCTTCTGGCAGTTTTACCACCTAATTAAAAACGGCGTTTGACGTATTTAGCTTGACCTCGTGTGCATGTAGAACCTTAACATTTTGTCCTTCTGTTAAAACACGTCAGCGAGTAGACAAATATGATGTGTATATTTCAACTCAAATTCATTCTTGAATGCTAGAGATGAAATTTTCAAAGATGTCAAACCTTACTCAAGTCTTAGTCAAACAAGTAATTTGCTAAAAATGTGCACCCTTTCTGTAAAATAACTGGCTTATTTGTTACAAATTTGCATCATTTCTTGGCTGAACTGTTAAAAAAAAATGGGTGAATCCACACAAACATTGGGGTCAGGGGTATTAAAGGAGGTATAATGTTGCATGAAGGTACTATATAATAAAGTTTGTTTAGTACAGTAGTTCAGGAAAACACACAAGCTGCAGCACGTTGTATAGACCACACACTTATCAGGTTATCCAGCTGCCTGGCTCAACTGGGCCTGTAGGCAGAGATAAACTGCTTCAAGGGCAGAAAGTAATTTAGGTTTGAGGACAACACTTAATGCGTTTATGCAGTTCTAGTTCACAGGTGTTTTTCCTTTGGTGTTGAAGTGTTATGTACCCATTAAAGCTTTATGAAATCATAAAATTCATAACAGGTGTTCAGTTTTGAATGGATTTTTCAATATTTCTTCCTGTGATTCAAACCTTACACCTGTAGTTCACACTTTTGGCTTTTTGTGTTCGTTTATAGATGCAGGTGACTTACGTCCCCCAACTCTGGTGTACGCCGCCTTGGTGGAAAACTGCTGTTTCTGACGTAGTTCTCCATCAAGAAAACAGCTTGAACAAAATCTGTGTGAAGAAAAAACAGCACAATGATTTTATTCTTTAACAGTCGAGAAAGTAAAATGGGAAGGTGTCACGGTCCTGGGTCTCCTGACCCAGCGTTTTTAGTTCTTTGTGATTTTTGTATTATTGTACTTGTGTGTGATTTATTCTATGGCTTCTAGTTTTGATCCCTTGCCCTTCATTTCTCTCTGTGTCCCCTCTGTTCTGTGTAATTGTGTGTCTTTGCATGTTTGAGTTTCTTGTTTTCTGTCACTCTGCATTGTGCATTATGTTCTCATGGTTGGTTTTTTGTTACTCTCTCTAGTCTAGTCTCTTGTGTTCCCAGCTGAGTATTTCCCTGTGTATTTTGGTTCTTAGACCTCTGCCTTATGGTTTATGTCTCTGTATTTCTTAGTTGCTGTCTCCACTGTGTCAAGTTCGCGTCTCTGTGTGATACTTCCTGTTTTACTTTGATGGTCCGTGTCTCATGTGAATGCGTCCTGCTTTGCTTGTCTCGTCAGTCCTGATTTCTCCCAGCTGTGCCCTCCTTCTGTGTCTCATTCCCCTCGTTACTTCCCAGTGTATTTAAACCCTGTGTTTCTCTGAGTCAGTGTCGTGTCGTCCCTCATGCTGTGTGTGGATCTCCCTGTGAGTTCTTAGTTTATGGTTTCCCAGTTTAGTCTAGTTTTGTATGTTTGTTCTACCAGCAAATAAAGCTGTGTTTTGAGTTCACCTCCCCGAGTCTGTGAGTCCTGCATTTTGGGTCCAACTCCTGCCTGCCGCACAGCGATTCATGACCGAAGGTAGCGTTTTCCCTTGTCAGTTAATAGCAAAACAAGCAGATGTAAATTTGCAATGTCTTACATAAGGACAAGGAGACCCTTCTAAAAACTTAATTTCCCATGTTCTGTTATAACAGGATCATGTCTGTGTGCTGCAGGCTGGAAAAGTTATGCAAGAATTGTTTAAATCCCAGCTATTGTTCTAGTGCAGGGCAGCCCTTCCTGTACTGACCTCAGTGTCTGAGTCACTTTGCCAAACCTTTCCACAACACACACTGACCAGAGCATCCATGTTTTCCATGCTTGGCTGCAATTTGAGCTGTGTGTTCAAACCGCCTCTTTTGTATGTTTTTATTAAAAGCTCAGCACCTGTTGCTGACCTTTACTGTAGACATTACTGCTTCCATCTTGGAACCCTGTTACATAATCGTGTGGTAAGTGAACGGTGGCTCTTGGAGTACAGAAAACTGTACTTTAAAAGGTACCGTGAGGCACATTTGCTGCAAATGTTCAAAAGAATGATTTCTTACCATGTTTAGACCTCCGAGTCATGACAACAGTCACAATTGTCTCAAAATCCAATCTTAAAAGTAGCCAAGCAATCAAACCCAACCAAACAGAAATTACCGCTGAAGTTTAGTCGATAAATTTTGTGTTCTCTGACTAAACTGTGTGTTTCTCTGTGTCTTGAAAATGGCTCACAGGGGCTCTCTGATGCCACATAAAGAATGTTCACAACCAAGGAATCCGGTTTTCCTTCTTATGACCTCCTGGGGGAATTTAAATACAATAGTTTAGCTGATAAGGAAGAGCATATTGCTACAGTCTGGTTGATAGCATCTGAAAAAGTGACTGTCTTGATTGTCTTCTGTAAATAGCAACATATTACTGGGAAAACATTCTTTCAGGGGATTGATGTTTTGCACCAAATATCAAAAGACCTAAGCTGCACTTAGACTATGATCAGCTTTCACCCTGAAAATCCTAAAAATTCAGCAGTGGCGATTGCTTTCTGGCCCAGGGATTGAAATCAAATCTTATTAACTCGTTTGGAGATTTAGGTGACCTTGTTTTAGCTCCAGAGAATATAACCAGCAAAAAGCTCCAAGTTTCAAGGTAGACTGAATTTAGACTGTTGACACCTTGAACTCTTATGGACCCAGGTCTGCATTGCGTATCACATTCCAGGCTGGCACTTTGAAAATAAATGCTGCCCCCTATTGATGATGCACATGCCCTGCAAAGCAATTCACAGGGTATTTAGAAATTGAGCAACTCGCTGATCAGTTTCTTATAAAGAATGCTCAAAATGAAACAAACAAAAAAAAAAATGCAAGCATTAGTTATAGAATGTTATAGACTTAATTTTATTACAGCATCAAACTATAATGGATTGTTTTATGTGCAGCGCTTCTCTCTGTGTTTCTATCTCTAAAGTTGTATTTATTTGTGTGCGTGTGTTTCTATTTAGATCCTTCGGGAATGGGAGTGGGATTTCCTGCAACACACCCATGGAATGTACTTTGCCAGTAGTCTTTGTTGTGACTGTCTAGTGTCTCTCCATACACACACACACACATAAACACACACATGTCCGTGCACATACACACATTTTCCTTCCTTTATCCAAGCCAGTTAGCAGTGACAGGGAAATACGTGTTTGATCTGTTTGACCTTATGGTCTATTGAGGGCTGAAGCAGAAAGCAGAGCACACATAAGCAAAGACATTAAAGCAGTTGGAGACAATATTTCTGCACCCACTGCAACACTTTCACATTTGTCAACCACGTTCTTTCACTTCTAATCCCCGCTGTGCAGTCACATGTTGACATTTACATTACCGACTTAGTTTCAAATACTAAAAAGTAACAATTTAAATATATTATTTGGAGAAAAACTAGAATTTGAACACCTGTGATGGAAAAGTGCCTTTATAGACTGAAATTATCCTTAAAACCCTGTCAGACAAATCAGCAGGGGCTTTGTAAAGCACAAGATATTATGATTAAAATAGACATATAATATTCATTAATTAGCACAACGAACCAAATGGTCTGCCACAATTCCACACAATCCTTTCCTCTGCAATCAGTAACTCACCAATGTCGCAGTCTTATAAGATTCTTCAGTTTGATTACTTCAGTTCTTTAATTTGTCTGCTTTCCTTTTCTAGCCTTCGCTTCTATCATATGTCTCTCAGTCAGGGTACTTTATGTGAGTTACGGGGAGTGCTACTGGACACAGCTTCCTGTGTCTTTCTGATTGGTCCTGAAAAGAGTGCCCGGGGGCATGGGCTTAGTACAGCACTGATACATGGCAATGTATGTGAGAATATGAAGACAGAATTTGAATCTAAGCAATGTGAATTGCAGTTCATCAGAACTAGGTTATGTGGTTTTCTTGTTTAACAGTCTCGACTGTAGACGAGCTGCAGACAACCACAGGAAATCTATGAGGCTCAGCTTCTGAGAAAAAAAGTCAGTACGCTTTACTATACATCCTTATCACTGTTCCATTCATAGTGAGATTATAAATACATTATGTTTTTCCATGGGAAAACTGCTTCATGCCTGCCACTGTTAGCCAGGAGCCATGATTTACTTTGAATACAGTCTTTGGTGTTATTCTTTTCTGTGTGCAGCTGCATTAACACATGTCCATTTGTGCAGGAAAATACTGTGATATATTTGTCTGACCTTATGACCACATAAACATTTGACATTTTACTCATAAACTTCTAATGCATTAAACAGAAAGAAAAGAGACAAACTAAAAATTCATCTCAGGTCAGTTAGTTTTTTGTGTGTGACCAAAATGCAAATGTATGAACAGCACTACAGCACTGTATAAGTTATAGGGATTTTAGATGCTTACATTCTTATTTATCAAAAGTACATCTGATCAAGCATCATGCATTCAAGCATCAAGCATTCGACATAAAATTGTCTTCAGAGACCTGATCAAGTAATCATGACACTTCTTCTTTCGGAGCTCCCTTCAGGGGTCCCCACGGTGGATTATCTTCCCCTATTCCTAGCATTCTCTTCTGATAACCCAGCCCCCTGTATGTACTTTTTCAATACACCCATTAACCTTCTCTGCAGTCTTCATCTTTTCATCCTACTTACCAGCTTCATATTCAAATATCCCTATATTCCTCCTCTGCACATGTCCAACCCAGCCTTGCCTCTCTAACTTTGTCCACAAACTGTTGAACCTAAACTTTCCCGCTGATATCCTCATTTCTTATCCTCTCCATCCAGGTGACTCCCAGTGAAAATCTTAGCATCTTAAGCTCTGCACCCTCCAGCTTGGCCTCCTGTCTTTTTTGTTAGTGTCACCGTCTCCAAACCATACATCATTGCAGGTCTCACTGTCATCTTGTAAACCCTCCCTTTCACTCTTGGTTTTGTCCTTCTTTCACAAATCACCTCTGACATTTGTTAAATTATAATACATTAAAGCTGTTCAAATTTGCAGAATAGTTGCGCAAAGGTCTTTAAGGTGCTCAAAACAAAAGTCCCAGAGAGTGCAGCGCACACAAACACTAAAGGCAATGGGTTGAAGTTAATAAACAAATTAAAAATTTATAAATTCCTATTTTGTTTTCAGTGCCTACAACTTTGCACAACACATTTAATTCTACAAAGCTCCATTAGAGAAGTCTAAGAGAAATGCTGTTTCTCTTTGCTCCACTAGGGGCGGTGTGTCGATAAGAAGGGGGTTTCCTCTGTACAAAGATATTTAAAGGGGAGGTGATAGTATGGCAAATTTTTGTAAACAGAGCATAGAAATTCGTTTTTTCCCTGAACTAGCAATGCTAGTTCATTTGTTTGTCCTTTGTCGTGTAACAGCGAGTGGCAGGTAAAGACCAATAACGAAAGTTTTTTACTGAAATAAATATTTCCTCTGCGGATGAAGAGGCAGCTCTCCGGGGTGGTTTTGTTTTCTCGATGATAGCCTAACATCTTTGCGGCGTACATCGGATAAGCTCGTCTGTTGTTATTTTGATGTTGCTTGCTAGCTGGAAATCTTAACGCCATTTTCGTCTTTGTATTACGTACAAGGCACATGAAGTGACTGATCTCTATTTCGAAATAGAGTTTTGCTAGCAGGGATAGCTGTCGGTCTCTCCCTGGGTCCTCTTTAGCGGAGGGGAAATTCATTTCGTCCTTTTCCTGTAGCTTAGGGTATTGCATAATGTGGCAGTAAGCTGTGGTTTAACCTAATAATAGTTTGTTTTGAGGGAAAAAAATACTCCTTTATCTTCGACGACGGTGCTAACGTTGGCTAACAGTAGCAATATTCCAACATGGGAGTCACCAACATATACATTAAAATAGGATATGCTACTGTTGGTACTGTGTTTGGACTGTCGGCTTTCTTGGTCTGGAATATCGCATATAAACAACCATGGACGGCGGCTATGGGAGGCCTGTCAGGTATGTTGAAACACATAGCATTAACTAAAAACACTGCAAACAGTTAATGACTTTATCACGGGATATCGGCGCATTTAGCCATGTCAGGCATCCTAATCGCGATGTAGGCCTGGACAGTTAAGCGCCATAATCATATAACGACTCTTAAAATTTAGTCCGTCACTGAAATCTTTATAAGATACAATGCATTATTGGTACATTATGATTTTTAAAAAAAAAATTGTAATGATATTTTTAATGCTAAATTATAATTATTTATCTTTCAAGTAGAAAAACCGTATTGTTCTTTTTTAATTAACTTCAATAATTGAGTAATTTAAGTGATTTACTTGCATTTCTGAGTATCATGTAAATTTTGTTTTAAAACACATTTTTTTGCAGAAAATTTCTAAAATAGTAGTCTTTTCTTGTTTTGTATGGGAGTAGTCTATTACATTCTATTACAACACTGTAATTTCCATAAATTACTGTCACGTGGTGGTTTTCTGTAGTCTTCAGGCTGCAGTGTTATCATACTCAATCGAAATCTGTGTTTTTCTGTCTTGACAGGAGTTTTAGCGCTCTGGGCTCTCATCACACACATCATGTACCGTCAGGACTACTGGCGAACCTGGCTCAAGGGTCTTAGATTCTTCATCGCTGTTGGAGTATTCTTCTCAGTTTTGGCTGTGGCTGCCTTTATTATCTTCCTAACTATGGCCATCGCACAGAAGCAATGTAATCTTGTCTTTTCTGTTCCTGTTTTTTTTTTTTTTTTTTTTAATGAATTTTGTATTGTTGTTCATTTATGTTAAAATAAGTGACTGACAATTCAAATACTCAGAGAGGTGAGGATTGTTGTGACTCTAGTAGTAACCACCTTGTTTTTTCTGTCCCACAGCTTTCACTGACCCGAAGAGCTTCTACCTCTCCTGTGTGTGGAGCTTTCTGACCCTCAAATGGTCTTCCCTCTTGGCCTACTACTCATACAATTACCGCCAGGAGTTTGCGGACATCAGCATCCTCAGTGATTTTTAGTCAGTACTCATTTTAAAGACTTTGGTGGACTTAAGGGGTTTTAGGCTGCCAGCGGGAGATGGACAATGAGCTTTTATAATAAAGAAGAGGAAAAGCAGACATGGCTAGATTAAAAAAAAAAAAAAATCATCAGACTTTTATCACATGGTGCTGCATTTGCTGCACTTGCTTAACAAGCTCTGTATTTGCATAGTAACCTGTTCTCCCACTTTTAATGGCCTACGTGCTACAGTCCTGTAGAAATTGTAAACCTCTGAAAACGTCAGCTGCTTTTGAATGAATTTGTGGAGGACATTTGAGACATGCAGGTGGTTTTAAACAGCTACATCTTTGGATTGTTTCATTTTTAAACAGTCAGAAAATCCCCTCCATAACAGGCTTTTAATCCAGTGATTAGTGTTTCAAATGAAAGTTAAAATACTCAACCATAAAATCGAAACCAAAATTAAAACCATTTACCTTAAAAGTTATACTAGCTTGACAGCGAGTGATTGTTTTCATCCAAATTAGCTCTCAAACAGTCAGCACTCAACTGCAGAATACTCATATCTCCTGATAGTCACTGACTTAATGTTTGAGAAGTGTTTTATAGTTATTATAGTCCAGGATTTGCTAGACAATACCAATACCACTGTTCAATACCAAGTTCTTTATTCTGCTGCACTACTCTGCTATTGCTATTGGCGCTTGTTATTTTAGTATCACGACTAAACATTATGTGTGAAGCATTACTACAAAGATCAAGCTGTTGCAGTCCACTAACAAAAATGGCAACATTATCGAGAACGTTTTGTTTATATAAACTTAACTGAAACTTGTTCACCTTCACTTCTGTGTACAGATACAAATGTCTGTCTTAGATGAGTTAAATATGTTTTATGTGCATCCTACTTTTTGATGAAAATCCTCTGCGGCATTGGTTTTATACAGACTCATGAAAAAATGTATACACTCACTTCTTTATATTTTTTCCCCTACAAGTCCATGTACATGTTGCTACATGTAGCCACGTATCACCAGTACTTGCAGCATTTTACTACTGTTGGCACCATTCACAAACAGTACTCTCAGCTTTTCACAGTTTTTGTTTGGAAAATGACTGGTTCTCATAACATTTCTGTCATTGTCAATTTATTCGTTGAACTATGTTTTTGGAAATTTAGCTGCAGATATAAAGTTTTGTGTTCTCATCGAAAGCTTTCTGTCATGTGAAATGTTAAGAGCATTCATGCTTCTGTAAGAAAGGAAGAAGTGCTCTATTGTTCTCTCATTCTTGAAGGCGATGCCTTCAGGTGAAGTTTGTGCTTTTCTTTTTGTTCCACCAGAGGGAGACTTTCATTTTATGTCGAGAGGTTATCTGAAGTCTGGCATTCCTCTTTTAGAGAAAACACAAATGGAACTACTATATAATTGCACTTTAGTCTATGATATTGATGCCATTGTTTTGCACACAAATTCTAATACAATGGGACAAAATCATGTGTTACACATTGTCATGTCTGTCTCACCCTCTTTTTGTGAAAAGAAGGTGTTTGTATGTATCATTTTGTTGCAGTTAGCAGGATTACTTGTATTCGCCAAATTAAACTGGTTTGTAATTGGTTTAGTTCCAGCTCTATCTTATGTCTACCCTTTTCCCATAAAATATGTAAAGTTGTATTTTTGTTTGTGTGTTTCTGTTGATAAGTATGAATATCAGGATGCTACATGTATATAGAAACTGAACCTATTAAAATACATTTATTGGTAATTACATCTTGTGTCCTTGCTCGGTAGCACACTGATGAAACGGCACATTCGGCAATCAGAAGTTTAACCAATTTAACTACACTGCTCAATAAATTAAAGGAACACTTCAGTCAGAGTATACCATCAAGTCAGTTAAATTTCTAGGACATTGATGTGGTCAGTTAAGTAGCAGAGGGATTGTTAATCAGTTTTATTTAATTTGTTTTAGTGAAATTCAACAATGAGACAAGCCTTCAAACAGGAATGTTTTTATAGATGGAAGCTGACATTTTTCCTTCCTCATCTCTTCTGATGACTTTTTTCACTGGTTTTGCATTTTGCTAGAGTCAGCATCATTACTGGTATCATGAGTCGGCACAGGTAGTCCAACTCTCCCAGGACAGCACATCAGTGTGTGACATTGCTAGAACGCTTTGTCAGGGAAGTCTCCAAAGCATGGAGGAGAATGTAAGCTCTAGGAGAGCTGGACTGGGCAATAGAAGGCCTTTAACTCATTAGCAAGACCAGTATCTGATTCTTTGTACAAGGAGAAACGGGATGAGCACTGCTGCAGCCCTATGAAATTGCCTCCGGCAGGTCACTGGTGTGTATGTTTCAGACCAAACAATGAGGCACAGTCTTCATGAGGGTGGCTTGAAGGCCCAACGCCCTCTAGTGGTCCCTGTGCTCACTGCCTGACACTGTGGAGCCTGATTAGTATATTGCCAAATATTACCGGAATTGGGAGTCCAGCACTGGTTCCTGTACTTTTAATAGATGAGACCAGATGTTAAAAGGTCAGGAGATGCCATGGAGAACATTATTTTTCTGGTAACATTGTTCAGCATGACTGGTTTGATTGTGGATGGACGGACAGACCTCTACTGGCTAGGCAGTGCTTGGCCTCATGTGGCAGGAGTATGCAAGCAGTTCCTGAAAGATAAAGGAACTGAAATAGCTAACTGCCCCTCACACTCGCCTGGCTGAAACCCAGTAAAACAGCTCTGGGACATTATGTTTTGGTCCATTCGATGCTACCTCAGACTGCCCAGTAGCTTAGTCATCTGGTCCAGATATGGGAGGAGATCCCCAGAAGACACCATCCATGGTCTCGCTAGGAGCATCCCCTGACGTTGTCACGTATGCATATCTTGGGCCTTCACATACATCTGAATACAATTTTGAGTTGCTACAATGAAAATTCAGCATAATGGACTTGCATGCTGTATTATTTTTTCACTTTGATTTTTTTGTTGTCTTTGAATTCAGCCATCTATGGTTTGATAATGATAATTTTCATTAAATGATGTGGCATCCTTATGATTTCATTATGTGTTTGAAAGTGTTTCTTTAAATTTTTGAGCAGTGTATTTCACAGCACCAGGCTTTATCCTTTTAAGCTCCACCCAGCAGGTGTAGAAGGTCTTTAGCATTACTTCAAAAGTAATCAAACAAGTCTCATTTGAGTCAAACATCTGCAGACGTGCTTCAAGAGTAAGCAAGGCAAAAGTAAGTACAGTGTCTTAAAATTTCTGTTTTTTATTTAACATTGTACAACAAAATTTCTTTTTTTATGTTGAGCTTTAACATCTGTCTAATTGTGTTTGCCTTTACACACGGCATTTTAGTCAGCTGCAATCAGTCACACTACAGGCATACACCAGTTGTTAGGAATCGCTTATTTACATTAACAGGTTATATGTAAGAGATGTAATGTAATATCCCTAGGTTGTGATATTGATAAGATATATTATTCACACAGTATTTCCATATTGGAGATTTATTTATTAGACAAAAAGGCTAAATCTAATTTCATTTTCTTAATGCAGTTATATCTCTTTTTAGCTTTATTTCTTTAAAATCTTCTTTTCCTGTTTAGTGTTTAACAGTTTATAAAAATATAACAACAATTACAACTGACAGCTGTTGGATCATCTGTTCAATATAAAAAGTAAAAATATCTGTGTATTCATAATGTATTGTCATTCTGGTGAAAAATAACATAAGTTTTTCTCCTGCATGGAGAAAAGGATTACCGAGGACTGAATAAACTTGTGCATGATCTTTTATTTACCCAGTGTAGATCAAACATTTTATTAGTCCCGTGAAGTTTTGGCTGATCTTTCATTCATCAAGGTTAGATAAGGACCTTACACTTAAAATATGGGCCAGGTTTAGTATCGGGAAAGGTGAAGTATAAAGTTCCAGGTATGCTGTTGAGTTTTTATGGATACTTTCATGAATTAATGACAAATTTAAACAAAAAAGACACCAAATGACTTACTATATTAATGTGTTAAATTTCACTTTGAAGACATTGCATAAAATATCTGCCTGCTTAATATATTTTGCTATGTTGTAGCCATGCAACAGGAAAGCCCACGTTATGTGATTGACAGGCCGGCATATAACCTCCCTGACTTTGACAGAGAATTTGACAAAAAGAGTCGACAGTTCCCTGTTGGAGAAAAAGTAAAGAAACTCTTCAGGTACCGAACTGCAATCTTACTGCACAGTCAACATGAACAACGTGCTTTTCTCTCACACAAACTCTTCTGATAAGCCTCTGTATTATATTCAAAAGCACGGGGATACATAACTAGAACTCAAGTTTACATGTGTGTTATTGACTTTTATAAATGAACAAGCAGAAAACCAGAGATCTTCTAAGACAGTTTTTTGTTTTTTTTGTGTTAGATGTTCTGTACCCAGGCTCAAAGGATTGTTACTTAAACACCTGCCGGTTCTAAGCTGGCTTCCCAAGTACAAAGTAAAAGAAAACCTGCTGTGTGATGTCATTAGTGGGGTCAGCGCCGGCACCATTCAGGTTCCCCAAGGTCAGTCAATCTTCTACTCTCAGATAACTCTGTATAACAGCCTTTGACTGATGCTAGCTGGTGGAGTGGATAACAGTTTTTGTGTTATTTTTTATTATTTATTTGACAGCTTCTTTTCTTTCCAGGCATGGCTTTTGCTCTCCTTGCAAATCTTCCTCCTGTCAATGGTCTCTATTCCTCTTTCTTCCCCCTCATCCCATATTTCTTCATGGGCACTGCTCACCAGATGGTCCCAGGTAAATCAGAATGATTTATCTACAGCAATTTTGTGTGATGACAGTGATAAGTTACCAGAGCTGCATGGTGCTGCACTGAGCCTGACTTTGCCCGCTTTGCAATATGGCAAGGAAAATAGATGTGACACCCTACTTTCTATGTCTAGGTACTTTTGCTGTTCTCAGCATTATGGTGGGAATCGTGTGTCTTAGGCTAGCCCCTGAGTCGGATTTCAGTCATTTCAATGCCACTCTTAATGCCACAGTAGTGGACACTGACAGGATGAATGAAGTTCGTCTGGCTATATCTGGTACTCTGGCCTGTCTCACTGCAATCATACAGGTACTTATACCACTAAAAGCTCAGTCCTTTAAGGTAAAATCTGAAAGGAATATGGGATATAGTTTAAAGGTGGCACACTGAGTATGATTTATGTCTGTGCAGATTGGTCTTGGCTTCATGCAGTTTGGGTTTGTAGCCATCTATCTGTCAGAGTCGTTTGTCAGAGGCTTCATGACTGCTGCAGGACTGCAAATCTTAATTTCAGTGCTCAAGTACATCTTTGGCATCACAGTGCCATCTTACAGTGGTCCGCTGGCTGTTATATATGTAAGTTACCCATTCATTATTAAAGAAAATATGATCGGATACTTTGCAAAATTATGATTTGCTGAAAATGATTTCTTTCCAAACAGACTCTCAAGGATATAATATTGGGCCTTCCTGATACCAATATAGCCTCCTTAGTCTTTGCTTTGGTCAGCAGTGCAGTTTTGATTGTGGTGAAAGAACTAGGTTTCCACTTTCGTCATAAACTTCCTTTCCCTATTCCTATTGAGATCATCGTCGTAAGTAGTTAAAATTTTTTCTTTTAGATATTTGAGATAGCTGTTGCACAGATGTTTTTCTGGGTGCACATAAGAGAATTAACAGTATATAATAGAATGTAGCGTGATTTCTGTTCCTGTTTTACACAGGTGGTGGTGGCCACAGCCATCTCAGGTCCGCTGCATCTTCCTGAGATCTACCACATGGACATTGTGGGCAATATTCCTCTGGGGTAAAGCAGACATCAGCTTTTTTGTCCTACTGTTATTCATGAAAGTCATTAAAGAATGTTTAACTCTGATTTGTTTCTTGTCTCTGTTTTCTAGATTTCCTGCACCGATCCTCCCAACAGTGAGTCAGTGGGAAGACATGTTGAGCACAGCTTTCTCTCTGGCTATTGTCGGATACGTCATCAACTTAGCTATGGGCAGGACACTGGCAGCTAAGCATGGCTATGATGTGAATCCCAACCAGGTTTGAAAAACTGCATCTCTCTTAAAAATGTAAGAAGTGTATTTTATTTCACTTTTGTCAACACTGAAATGGTCTTTTTGAATAGGAAATGTTGGCTCTAGGCTGCAGCAATTTCCTTGGGTCTTTCTTTAAGATCCATGTGATCTGCTGTGCTCTGTCTGTAACGCTGGCTGTTGACAGTGCTGGAGGAACTTCACAAGTGAGTGCAGATCATACTCAAATTATAACTAAGAACCTACTGAGGAAGATTTAGTATGGACTATAAATACAGCAAATGTTTACCAAAGCCCCTAACTACTGCACTACTGCTCTCTTGTAGTTTGCCAGTCTGTGTGTAATGCTAGTAGTAATGGTCACCATGCTCGCCCTGGGAATCTATCTAAAGCCACTCCCAAAAGTAAGTGGACATAACAGTGTGAACCTGAAATATCATACAAAACATACAGACGTAAGAGAACAACTGAGACATATTAAGTAACTTCAGTTATCTTTGTTTCTCCAAGTCAGTGCTTGGAGCGTTGATTGCAGTAAACCTGAAGAACACGCTCCTACAGCTCTCTGATCCCTTTTACTTATGGAAGAAGAGCAAACTGGACTGTGTAATTTAAATTATTTGATATGATATTGAAGCATAATGCAGTGGGGTTTTTTTTACTATATTTTTTTCATGTCTTATTGTCTCTTTTTTAGTGTGTGTGGGTTGTGTCATTCTTGGCCACATTCTTTCTAAGCTTGCCTTATGGTGTTGCTATCGGAGTGAGTTTTTCCATCCTGGTAGTTATATTCAAGACACAGTTGTGAGTAAACTGTATGAACATGTAGTACATTTGAACCAAAAATGAGCTCTACTGTTTTAGTTTTTCATAACTACGTTTTCCTTACAGTCGCAATGGTTCAACAATTGTTCAAATTAAGGATACAGATATCTACAGAAATCCAAAGACGTACAGCAAGGTATATTAAGTATATATCTTTTTTTTTTTACCATAAGAAATTACTTGGGGTGAATTGCATCTCATTTTTTTGTAACAACTCCACAGGTCATGTCAGTAACAGGTGTGAAAATAGTTAACTATTGCTCACCAATCTACTTTGCAAATGTGGAAATATTTCGCCAGAGAGTCATCAAGAAGGTAAGACAAAATGGCCACTTTTCCCGTCAGGCAAGGTTGGCCATGTGTTCATGTGACATGTAGATGTTTATATAGTATTTGTATACCTAGACTGGGCTGGACCCTGGCAAACTTATCCTGGCCAGGCAGAAGTTCTTGGACAAAGAACAGAAGGAAAAAGTGAAACAAGATAAGGACAAAACGTCAAGAAGGCGGAAACTCAGCTCTTTGGTTAACATGAAAGCTCAGGTAGGATCAAGTTCATATGACATCAGACTCATGTAATTTACGGGCCATCCAACTGTTGATATATATCCCACTGAGTTAAAGGTGATTCACTGAAAGTACAACTTGTGACCTTTCTGTACCTTTCTGTATTTGTTTCCTGTAAATCTAGACCATATCTCAGCTTGAACTGCAAAATGACTTTGATATGAACGATGGCAGTGCCAACAATGCTGAACTTCCTACAAGCTATGTCAACTTCCACTGTAATGACATTGAACTTGGTGAGCAGTTGCCTGACCAAGAGCCATCCAGTCCCCCTGTTCTCACCCTGGAGCCTCAGCCAGTGCCCTTCCACACCCTAATCCTCGACATGGCGGGGGTCTGCTTCATAGACCTGATGGGCATAAAAGCATTGATAAAGGTTATAAAGTTCTCTCCTGTGCTAACAGAGTCAGGATTAATACAATATAGGATTAATGTAATGTAATATAAGTACACTAAATGTTTTAAAAAAATTTTATGGTGCAGAAAGTAACCATAAAAGATTAAAGATGCAGTTATTTTAGATTGGAAAATAGTTTAAATTGGCAGCAAAAGTTTTTTGAAAGGGGTTTTATTATGTTTAATAATATAAAATGGATGTCTAACAGCTAAGTTAATTAACACAAATTATAATTTCAGAGAATTTCTCATTTTGATATTCTCATATCAAAGAGACTGAGGCAGTTATGTCCAAATAGAAAAAGAGAGCTTCTAACCTGCGTTGAACACGTTTTTGAATCATGAAAGGATGCCTTACTTTTTTCTCAAATATTTCATTTTCAGTTAGCCAGATGCTGTTCAGCCGAGCCTTTTTATGAGAGCATTAATAATTGGATTTCGTTGTAAGTTCATGTATGTGCATGTCCATGACAGGTTTTCTTTCTTTCATTTTCCACGCAGATGAACTCGGGCTACACGATGCTGGGCATTAAACTGTACCTGGCTAACGTTCAAGGTAAAATCTTAAACTACCTGCATTTGTTCACACCTGTTGGCTACTCTGTACAGTTGGCATGGCAACAAAGACCTAATCATTCATAAAGCACTGAGTCCATTAGCTCTGTGACGTGCTCTGTCAGAGGAAAACAAGTTAGACATTGCTTAACATTTTGTGCAGGTAATCTCAATTTCCCAGCGAGATAAAGGGAAGATCCACAGTGACTGTAGTTTATCATGCTTGATTACTTTAAAGCTGCAAATTTTCTCTTGTTTCCTGCCTTAGAGAATTGTAATTACAATACTACAGGCGCGTTAGGCAAAATCACTACGTTTAACAATGTCTTTGTCCCTGTATAATATTAGTTGCCTTACTTTCAGCCCAGGTGTATGAAGAACTGGAGGCCGGGGGAGCGTTTGAAGATGGCAATATTGCCCGCAGTAATCTCTTTCTTTCTGTTCATGATGCCATTCTGTTTGCTCAGCAGACCTCTGGAGAGAGGGAAGTCTACTCAAAGGTAGGCCTCTCTGCATAAAATAACCTTATCAGACAAATCCTTTTCAAAACATCACATACAAACACATGCTGTTTAAAGCCTCTAAGGTTAGGGATATGGGGACAGATTAAACAGAGGAGAAAAATATATTTTTTTCTTAAGTGAAAAATTCCTCTTCTTAGTACAGCTTTTGTCACCTTATCTGGTTCAGCAAAGGTAAACAGAAATATCACAGGGTTTTGTGACAGAGTAAGCGCCACAACAAACAAAGCTGTACGTTACACCAAGGTCATGGCACATGCTGTATGCTCTGTATCTGATTTAGTCTCTCATATTGTTTCTCATTGTCACATGAGCTAGAGCAGCCTTTTTATTAATCTAACATGACATACACACCATGGAAGACAATAGCAAATTATTATAGGTGAAAAGGTAGAAAATTGTTAATATTTTTTTAATTCAGAAGATTAATAAAATAGATTATGTTGTACATTTCTAAATAGAAAGTAAAATAGCTCTGTAAAAATTGGTTACTGATAAAAAAATATTACTTAGCATGGATAACAAATGATTTTAAAGTATACTTTAGTTCTGTAATGCAAAAGTCTAGGTCTTTGAAGAGCACTTTGGAGTAACTGCTTTCACACAGTTAAAGGAGATTTCATTGTATGCCAACTGTCTTACTGCATGTCTGTCAGTATTAATAGAATCACATTGTGTACAAGCCTGTTTAACTAAAATATGTGAAATGTTGTTGGCTGCAGGCCCAGGGAGCAAAACACGGACTTGATTTTAACATTAATGAGGAGAAGGATCTGGAACAGGTACACTGACGTTTGTTTGCACAACCTGATACAAAATGACAGGTTCACCTACTTATTATTAATTCTGTAGCGAACATTCTGTGTCTAAGAGTCACTTTACTTTTGCAGGAAATGTTTTGAAGTGAACAAGAGCAGAAGAAACATACTGAAGATATTGTCAATAATCTTGACATTATTCTGCAATTTATGAAATGCGTTCTTGCCAAAATCCGTCCTCTGCTTAAACTTTCATCTTTTATCCGACTATCTAAAATTTTCCTATGTTCTACCTTGATCAGTAATCAGGGGCAGTATCCAGTACTTCACGTCACTGGCAGGGGGTGGCACGTACTAGCGCAAGAGACACTAGCAACAAGCAAGTGCTAATGAAGGGAACTCTGGGGCTCAGTTTGCCTACCTTTTACAATAACCGAGGAGTGAACTGCTGACTGCGCAGTCATACAGAAGTGCTCCTTTAATTAAATGAGAGTGTGCATGGCCACAGCTGTGAGCTACAACTAGCTGAGCAGTCTGGCTAAGCCCCTGTGGAGGTAAGGAACTGCAAAAGGCTAAACATAAGTGAAAGGAAGATTACATAGTATCAGCAGTTTCATGGCTTTGTTGTTGCAAACTCTGTTAAGCATCAGCGTCTTCATAACTGTCCATAAGGCAGAATTGAGCTACAACAACCAAATAACACTCTTAATTGTTGCCTCTTGCGCCAGTATAAACTGTAAGAAAGAGAAATGTGTGGGCCACATAACTTGTGTTTGTGTAGCAGGTGCTTAAAGGCCTGTGGTGTCTAGTCTAACAGCAGGCTGTCAGTGGTGTTGGTATGCCTGTGATGCATGAATGGATTTATAACGCTATTAAGAAATCATCCTAAGGTATTCTGGCACACATCTGCTCCTCTGCTCCCCTTCGTCTCTGCAGCAAATTGGCACCACAAGTGATTACAAGGTTTCTATGGCCATCAGCTTTAATTTGGAGCCTTGGGAAAGTCTTTCATCGCTTAATGCATGTAAGTGTCTGTGTGTGTTTGTGTTTAATTCATCACCTGCAGCTTACACTTCTCTTTCTTCTCTGCCTCATTGTTTTCAGGCTGCCTGTGTGGACTTGATTTGATTTAAATTAAGGGATATTTTGATTGAAAGAATTAGTTTGACTATTGTTTGACATATGGTTATGAGCTATTATTGTCCTACTTTTCTTGACTATAAATGTTTCAATGTACTGTGTAAGAAAAGGCAATCTCTCTGTCATTTTTCATTTTCCATACACAACACTAGCAAAAGCTAATAGACCACTATATTCATTTGTTGTACTAACTTTAGCCAGTATAGCAGTTTTTATTATGTACATGTGATAACTCATTAGAAAAAAGTTTTCAAAGGAGTCTGTGCAGTCCTTTGAAATGCAGAGGAGTTCAGCTCAGTGACAGCAAGGCGCCCAAATCATCACCCCTCCACCCCCCTTGACAGTTGGTATGGGTTGTTTGGCTGTGGGTTGTTTGGGGTGGTAGAACAGGTCAGCTACTAACCAGAAGGTTGATGGTTCGATCTCAGGCTCCTCCAGTCTGCATGCCAAAAATATCCTTGGGCAAGATACTAACCCCATGTTGCTCTCCGATGCATCCATCAGAGTGTGAATGTGTGTGAATATTAGATAGTGAGCACTTAACAGCTTATAAAAAGTGTTTGTGTGACTGGGCGAATTAATTAGCTGTATAAAGTGCTATGAGTGCTCAGATAGAGTAGAAAAGCCCTATATAAGAACCAGTCCATTTACCATTTGTGCTGATATGTTTGGTTTACCAGACGTGGTTCTCTGGTTCTCTCTGCATTGTGGTCAAACATATCTACTCAAGTCTTATCTGTCAACCTTTCCAAAACATACATGCTCAGTTTTTTTTTCTAATGGTGCTGTCATTAACTTCAACATTTAACATGCTCACTGAGGTCTTGGTATGTTATTTTTCATTTTCTTTGAACATTGAATGGTTTGACTTTGAATTTGCTGGGACATGCAGACTGTGGCAATGTGTTAACGTACACCTGAATAAACCAATAAACAGCCAAAATGTATTCTTTTATAGAGGCAGTCACACTTACTGACCATCAGTTAATCAGATGCATTTGATTAGCAGTACCTGGCTGTTCCTCTTAATTCCTATAGCTCCAGTATTGGTGAGGACTTCATAAAGTCATTTGAAAATGTTATTTTTCAAATTACTGTAGTATTTAATTTCAATCACTTTCAATTAATTTCCAGTTTTTAATGTTTTTTTTAATTTTATTATTTTTTATAAATGTTATGTTTTTGAGTTTCAGTTATATTATGAAAGTTATTAGTTATTGGTATGAATCAAGATGTCTTTCATTGCAATACAAAAACAACACTCTGTTAAGACAAGTCCCTCACATTCATGTAGAAATCCCAAACTTAGTAAGCATCTACATTACTTACTCTTCCCTGTGCTAAGAAATTTTGATAATATTGATTGTTGGCCTAAATCAATTTTCTTTGTATTTTTAGTTAAATATGTTACTTCATTTGTGTTGTTTTTATTTTTATCTCAAAAATAAATGATTGAACGATGAAATTAAACGAGTTATTTGCAGTAACATTGTGAAATTTCAGTGGTCATTACTGAGCATTAAATTACTTTACAGTAACAATACTGTAGGCCTATGCACATGTTTGTGTGTAAAGCAGGCCTAGCTTAAAAACACCAGGTGACTTAATACACAGTAGTTTCTTGCACTTTAGGAGAATCTTTTAATTTGCTTCCATACTGTAAAAAACAAAAGTAACAGAATACAGTAAATAATGTATGCAATAAATATATGGATCACAGAAACATGTCAGTCATAGCTTTTGAAATCGTGTGGTTGCAGCTTTTTGTGAATTGTTCAGAGTGAAAGGGATTAAAATACTGTAACACCCCCAAGCCACTGGTTCACATCGTCTATGCACCCACCCATGAATTCTGGGCAACTGTTTTTTCTTATTTGGTGTTGTTACAACTTTACAGTTACCATCATATTTTATTCCTTTCTAACGTATTCAAATTGAACAACAGACTTTGGACTACTTCTATTTTCAATCGGACCCCCTTGATACTGTGACATTACTCCATAATTACTCTTTATCAATGAAGCAATAGGTAGAAAAAAACCAAACCTTTCTGGAGGTCAAACGATGATTACACTGAACTATGAAATACCTCCAGCTAAATCCCTTTTCAAATGAGATGCTGTTATAATGGACTAGCTTCTTAATCCTATAATAGCAAGTTCACATAAAAATTTATTTTACACCCCTTGCACATTCATTGACCATGATGGTTTAATTAACAAGGTTCCTTTTAGTAATCTGAGACCAAGAGATTTATGTATTAAATTTGTTTACACGCCCAGTGGTTTCATACTATTGAGACTAATTGCATGGTGTCAGAGGGTATCTTCTCATTGAGTTATGGGACCTTGTCATTTAGCGCTCGTGTACTTTTATGAAGCGCCTTCCCTGAGAAAATATTTAGTTCTGACCTTTCAAAATCAGATTTAAAATTGGAGCGCTTGGATAAAGACCCAGGAAGCCAAAGACTGTTGTGCAAATTGGATGTGGGCTTGTGAGCCTCATCTGAGGAAATGAGGATGATGGAGAAAAAGCATATCAGTTCTGTAAATTTAAATAATTGTTGTCTGACATTGATCAATTGACAGCAGTTGGTGCTTTGCATATGCATTTTACAGGCCTGTGTTTGGGGATCTGTTCTGCATCATTAACAAACAAGCTGGGGCATCATAAATCTTGATTGTGTAATGTCAGCAAATTGTCTTTGGACAGGGTTTGTTTCCAGAGTTGCAAAGAGCAAATGTGACCAGTGATATCTGGTATTAATTAATGCTGCCTATTGTCTCATTCCAGTAGTTCAGCAGCAACTAAATGCACCAACAATGGAACGTTCTCTTGTGATTAATTAAGGCATAAAATCATTAAGTCTGCGTGTCTAACTGAAAGATGGTTAATTATTTATAGTTGAATTAAGCCAGGACCCCACATCTGATTGAAGATGCTGTTCAACCTTCTTGCCATTTTTGTTTTCCTCCTATATCAACTTGTAGATGCACTGAATTTACACGCTACCATTATTGCATTAAAAGCAAAAGCAATGCTAACTAATTATTTCAAAAGCCACTGACCTTCATTAAATGATTGAAACTACAAACAGCAGAATTTTTCTGTTGAAAACTCAGAGTTGGCTTTATTTTTTGTTTTTAACAACTTAATTGTGTGATTTCAATTTCATAAACAGTATCATAAACAAACTTGCAACAAGAAGATAACTCTTTAGAGAGATACACAAATTTGACCTTGCTAATCAAGACAGATTTGCAGCTATTGTGTTGGACAGGTATGCAAGTGAGGTGTTTTATCATCCTATCAAGTCATTAAACAGAGTGGGGGTGCTGTTTGCGTTCCTGTCTCTTACTAGATTAAAAACAACAACAACGCAACAAAAACCAACCCCCTCCCCCCGCCAAAAAACAAGTGATGACTATAGATTCTGGCTCCTTACTGAGCCCTTCAGTATCAGACAAGTATTAGACAAGACAATGCAAAACAACGCAGTGTGGTGCAATGCTGGGAGAAGTCATTAGAAGACTACACAGAGTGTAGAACAGAGCCACATGATGCTTTGCAGCATGTCATCAGGGGTGTTATGAGTGTTATTACACAATGATAATTTAATCGCTGCTGTATAATTATTTCATTTATTTTGAGAATTGAATGATAAGCTCACAGCCCAATTTAGAAGATCTCCATCAGCACTGATGGAGTGTTTGTATGTTCAGACTTTTAGAACCGAACTGTTCAGCACAACAGACACTTGACTTTAGAGACCATCACTAGGCATAACTGGGTGCCTACAAATGCCTGTCACATGGAGTATGCTGAGACCATTAACCGCATAAGCATTAGTGAAATTGCCACTTGCTTCAGCTGCATAATATAGCAGAATCATTAACACAAACACATTAGCATCCCAGTGAGTTCTACATGAAAGTGATCCATAAAATTTTCCATAAATGCAAGTCTGAAAGCTGAAAAAAGGGGGAAAATAGGAAAAATAGGAATAGGAATAGGAATGGGCTTCAATACCAGACCAGTTGAGACCAGTTTGGCTTGCTCTCTTTATGCCTGATGTCTCATGGGTAAATCTGCCTTTCTCTGGCTCAGAGGAAACACACCTGTCAGAAACACACAGGAGAAATCTTCTGCTTTTATCTCCACAAGTAGACAAGCCAAGCAGCCATTACTGAAAACCCTTTACCAGATGTTACCATGACTTTGCTGTTGCTCACCTCTTGGTTATTCATAACCTTTCTTTGGGGGAATTCAACCTACCTTTGGGATGACTTTTTCTAAAGTCTTAAATTAGAGCTAAAATAACTTAATCTGTTGTAAAATGTATTAACATTCCCTGATTTGAAAGCATCATGCTTATCTTAACATGTAAACTGCTGCACACAATGCACTATTCTATACAGTAGAATAGTGCAACCAGATATTTTTTATTCTTTAACACCCCCCCCCCCCAAAAATAAATAAATAAATAAATAAATAAATAAATAAATAAATAAATAAAATAAAGGGAGATTTATGGTGGAAGTTGAAGTTTCAGCATTGGCCATTTACTATGTTTAGGCATATGAGGCGTTTTATTGTGACAACAGTACACAGTACTGCTTAGTGATTCAGTGTGCCTGACTCACTAAAACTCTAACTGCATCACATTATGACCATCTGTTCACCTTTCTCTTGCATTTTATTAGATGACAACTGCAGGTGAAACTGCTTTTCTATGGCTGCTCTCGGAGTTAAAGCAATAAACGCAATATACAAACTCACTTTAAAACGATAAATGACAATATGCATTATTTTCTGCTTTTATAACATGGACATTTATTATAGCCATTAAAAATTGCTCATAAGTAGGGTTCAACCCCATTCACAAACGCAATCAAATGATCATGCAGAATCCTGTATTGACGTGCCATAACCACAGGATGGCACTGTGGCTATATCTGTCAACCCAGAAAATCCTCCTGTCTGATCAGCACTAAGAAACTTTGAAGAAGTCTCAGACACCCCCCCCCCCCCCCCCCCCCCCCCCCCCAAGGAAACCATGAAAGGTAAAGTTGTGAAAGCTGAAGTCGAGGCGATTAAAAAAAGTATGACTTTAAAAGAGCTGGTGTTGTGATCTTGTTTCCTGTGATCCATATATATTGAGCAAAGGCAGGGTGATGGTTGAGTGGGGACTGCAGCACCTCAGTGGCCCTGCAGATGAATGAAGATGCAAATGGAGGGAGGGGGAAGTTAAAGCCTTTAGTGACACTAAGCACACCCCAGAGGCCCTGGTGCAGAACGCTCAGCCTCAGCACATCAAGGACGCAGCCCTCTGTCTGAGCGTCCCCTTGGCACGCGCTACATCCAGTCCGTCTACATTTTCATCCAGACAAACACTTGACTCCTTATGCCAAGCTGAGCCAATGACAAGAGACAGATGTGTCCTCCTCAGAGAATCCAGTTTGATAAGCTGGTCCACAAACTATTAAATAACCCAAAGAAACCACAGGAAAAAAACCCTCCTTCTGTTTAACATGAGAATGGATATGCCTGGAAACCGTACCTTCAGACGCTGGCATCGTCTTGGCTGCAAATGTCAATTTCATGTCACATTCTCTCTCTATTCAGCCATGCTATCTGTGATTGCTACATCCTTTGCATGAGAATGGCTTGAAATGAACGCTGGCCTATTCTTCGGATCTCTGGAAATGACATGAATCTTAAAGGATGGGGTTGAATCCAATCACATGATCAGGCTTTACTTTATAGAATCTAAAATGGTGCACCACATTGTATCCTTTTACAGTTATGAAGGATGCCTCAACAAGATCATGGTGTGCTCATAGCTTTCTTTGTCAACCTTAGTTGACAAAGTAACTAGAAACTAAGCTTTCTGGTGGGACCTTCTCTATGCTAAAGAGTGTCACAGTTATGATGCAGGCCCCCTTGTGACATGTTGTTTCTGTGAGTCATTCAGGCATACAGAACTCTGGCTTTCCTCTCCACTGGTTACAGAAATACGGGTGAGCCCACAGCAGGTGAACCTGTCATACTCAGCACCTGCAAGATCCTAACAGCCAGCAGGGGAAAACTGAAGGACAGAGGAAGTTTTGTCATGAAGAGTTTTACTGTGCCACCTGGGAAGCTAAGCGACGAAGGTGAAACACAATGTTGTTTAAAGACACATGGCGAGAAAGACAAACTGTTACAAAATGTCATTACTGCATGCTACAGGGTTAAGGCTACAATTCTGGCAATGTAAGGCATCTTTATTTTCAAAATCAAAGTCAAAGAAGTGTGAATTGCCTTATGCATTTGAATATTATGGCAAACCAAGAAGATTCGAATTCAAATGACATCACTGTAAAGGGAACCCTTACGATGTTCTAGGATTTTAGGCCAGTGCTTCGGTAATACAACAAAACTCCGCACACACTTTTGGTCTTAGAGCTTTGCTCATACAGCTTTGCTTGGCACTATAATTTGTTTAAATGTTGATTTATGAACTAATAGTCGGTAATTGCTACTTAGTGCCACTGTTAATCCAAGCTGTCTGACTCCTGAAGCACATTAGGCCAGATTTGTATAATGAAGTAATTAGTTCAATTATGACGAAGAAAGTAGTGTTAGAGTAAGAAACAAGAAGCTCGAAAGTACTCCAGCGCCGTGAGCTTGTTTTCTATCTTGCAATTATGAAACTGTTTGTCTCAGCAGAGTAAGTAAAAAAAATATTCTGAGAAAATGCTTTTCTTAATTAAAACTTGCACATGTCAACAAAGTAAATTTGAAATTAGACATTTTTATTTTGTTGGTCTTCCGATACAAATTCTGGACTGACTTACTGCATCTCAAATATCAAGTTATTTCAGCTTGCTAAGAGTCCTTCCCACTTTACACTTTCAAAAAATATAGCCCTGTGTTTTCTGTTTGGCTTTGTCACCCGCTGGAAGCTGCCATCACAACGAGTGCTCCATTGTCTGCTAGCATTGTCATTGTTATTAGTCTTTTGGATTGCCTGTGGAGGTATCGGCAGGCTCCGGGGAAGCAGGCGCCAGGCTGGATAATTAGTTGTTCTTCGATGCCAGACGGGCACGTTGCCGTCACTTGGAGGGGAAATGGAAGGTGGCATCACTATCACAGTAACACTGGAACAACCTTTGGTGTAAGGGCTGGGTTCCAGCGCATCTGTCACAGTACCAGTCATCTACCCACTGGCAAGACAATAACACTTACCAGTCTAGCAATACACACAAGGATAATTATTTGATCTCAAACTACATTATGCTTGTCACATTTATCATAATTAGCAGTAGTGATTTAGAATCGATATTTAGGTCCTGCATTGGTTCTGGTGATGATTGAATGTTTCAGGCATATTTCTCTGCAGGACTTACCAGAACAGCAAAACCAAAGAAGACAAAATATGTTCAGCTTTTATTTTTGTACACTTATTTCATTTTTGATAATTGGAATGTTTACATCTGACATTCCAGAAGCTCCCCAAACTACATGGCTTTATTGCTGGAACTGCTGGTGGCTCTGGAGTGACAGTTCTGAAGCCTTCCATGAGAAATGTGGACAATGACGAGGAGTAAAGCTGTGCCTATGAGCAAGGTGCCCCCGAAGCCCAACAGAAGACCGTACAATACTGGCATAGCTACATCCAAAGGCCCCTTCTGGTACGGAGGGACGCGAACCTGCTCCACAATCAGATCCAGGTCACGCCATGTCAGATCGCTAACTAACACACACACAGACACACACACAGCACAAACAGGACAGACACACTTACCATCTCAAAGGATTATGGGAGCATTTCTGTCAAGTTTTAACTTGAATGAAGCACCCAGGAGACTGACGAAATGGACAGGTGATAATTACATTTTGGGTTTCCTAACTGTCCTGGGAAATATTACTTGTATAGCGAGAGTGTTGATACTGAGAAGTAATGAGCTGGAAGCATGCCCACGACCACCAAATCTAATCTGTCATCTCATCTAAACACTTAATAGATTCAGGGTTCAGTGAAACATTATACCATTTGTCATTCATGGAGTCTCCAGAGGAATAACCCAGAAATCTCCTTTGGACATCTGTAGTCACAGATCTGGGCTTAGCATGGACACAGATGCTAAGACTTAGTTGTCTATCATGTTTTCCTGTTTTATGATCTACCAAGCTCAAAAGTGAAAAATTCAAGCTTTGAGTTAAGTGATCATACCCGTTCTTTTTCTGACCCTCTGGTGTCCGCGCTTTTGGTGTTTTGTGTCTGAAACAAAGTTTAAAGAGTTGACATATTTGTGATAATCTTCAACATAGCGCTTCAGGCTCAGGGCTTTGTCCTGGTTGATGTTCTTCCCCACTTCTGTGAAGACAAAATAACACAAGCGATCATTATTTCTCTGCATCTCAAGGTATAAATGTGTTTACGTATCCTATAAAAGATTGTAAAATTGGATTTGATTGTTGTTTTTTTGCAATGACCATAATTACTTCTAGCAGGAGAGCTCCTGCTGTCCTTCAGAATAAAACAAAATGAATCTCTGAGGTTTCGATGTATGAGTAGAGCTCTTCAGAAATGCAATCAAGTGTAAGATAATTGCTACATTTTGCATCCAGGCTTTTCCATCAAGGCCCCCACTCCACCCCACCCCAAACTCCAGCTCATCTCTTCCTATCCTTTCCTTGTCTTTTTTTCACTCCAAAGCTGCTGATGAAAGGAGCAGATGGTTTGTTCTGTGGCTGGTGTCAGCTCCACTGAGTCCTCTGTCAGATCATTTACACCTCCCTCTACCCAACGCCACTCGGCTGTGGACTTGTGTGCACACTGGACTGCAACACATGCCAACGACTGGCATTCTGCAAAATATGCCACTTTTGAAGTTCCAATTAAAATAAATCTCAGAGTAATGAAGCAATTATACACTGTTGTTAAAATCTTGAGGAGGCCTTCTTGACCGAAATAAACCAATTTTGAAAATACACTGCCATGTACCCAAATGAGGCTTTGTTCTAATTTCCTTTTGTCAAGGGACATGCTGTGATGTCTGCTCATAGGGATTTGTTCCTATCAACAACACTGTACTGTGTATAAAAAGTCAGCCATTTTAATTTGAAAACCACTACATTAGTAGCACAACACAGTTGTTCTGTTTAAAAATAAATGATTCCATGCTACAGGAGGCAGGAGTCACCATTATTCTCACCAGTGGCGATGTCTGTTCTGCCGATGTGATGCAAGGCACGTGAAAGCCTGTCATAGTAGGTCTCCTTGCCGTACCTCAGCAGCCAGTCTGTCAGGGCCGTTTGGCACTGGGCTTCACTATCTAGTAAACACAAAACATATGGCCCTCAGAAAGACTTTTCTTTGACTGTCAGTTTGCTGCCAGAAACTCTCTAAGCTGAGCTGGCTGTGTGAGAAACAGACAGGTTTCAAGGTGCGCTTTGTCTTTATACCTTATTACAGCTCATAGCGTCTTTTCATCTCTCGCTAAAAAGTTAACTTTGCATTATTTGTTCTATAACTTATTTTTGCATTGAAATGAAGAGTGACACTTAATGTTTAATGTATAAATAAGAAGCTTGTGACTTATGTGTTGCTGTCATCCTCAGATGTAGAAGTTTAGCTAACCTAGAGCAGAAGGCGTCTCTCTCTTGGCTCGAGGCTGGAGACCTAGGAGATTTTTTTCTGGCGAGAGGCGCTGAAGGTGCTCAAATATGTTTTCCTCTGGGTGAGAGAGGGCAGACAGGAGGTCCTCACACTCCCTAGGTGTCAGCATCTCCACTAAACGTTCCAGTTGTTGGACATCAATGTCTTCCGCCACTAAACAGCCATGACACAAACTACTAAAAGCGGTGCATAAACTCAAGGAAGACCACCAGTCTAACCAACAACATGGCAACGTGACCCTACACTGAAATCAGCTGCTGTCACATTAAATGTCATGCTTAATGAAGCATGGTGCAGACACAACAGAACATTTCTGCAGCACGGCTGTGCTTTCAATTAACAAGTGCTGCTTTTATGGCGTGAAACTGTCATTTTATCCTTCTCATCTGCAGTGCATAGAAACTCAATAATTCATACTTTATAACAGAGAACAGGAAAATCACAAATTTCATACTTCCTGTGTCAGCTCCAGTATTGCTGTCTGCTAATGGATACGAACCCAGCATAAGAACATTTTCTCTCACCTGTGTCCTCTCCGACTGTTGAACTGTGTAGCAGAAAGAAGAAAGAGAAACAAAATTTCAAAATGTCCATGTCAGCTGTGTAGACCGATTTAATGCTGCTAACAATCAAGGATGTTTATTTCCAAAAAGTCTAAATGATCTAGAATTCAAATGTAAACAATGTAGCTGAGTCAGTTTTGTTTTGAATATGACTGGAATCTATTTTTTGTTAATCATTCATTAATATCTTTGGATTAGTAATATATCTATTGTATGTCAAGGGTTATAGTTAACAACTTTTTAAAAAAAAATCTTTATTTAAACAGCAAAAATATCCATTGAGTTTACAAAATCTATTTTACAAAGATGTCCTGGCAACCATAACAATAGTAAAAACAACTTATCATTTTGGGAAATGGAAAATTCTAACAAGAAAAAAAGAGTATTAAAAATACTTTAGATTTATTAGAAGATTTATTAGGCATGATTTTCAGGTGTTTTGCAGCTACAGGTCATTTATTTTGTTTCCCATTTGGGACAGACAATAAACATACCCCCCACTTCTTAAAAACCATCTTAGTTTATTTCCAAACTTCAACAGGAATAATACAAAAACAAACTTAAAACTTATTACAATGGCTACAAATGAATGACAACCTTGATCATGCAACATCCTCAAACTCAGGGCTACAACTTTTGATTGGAAGACAGTCGCACAAGTTGGCTTGTTGGAAGCAAGAGCCTGTGGACAGCCCTATCACAAGCACTGTGCTGAAAAAAGATACAATGACTAAATGACTATCACCCAGTGGCTCTGACCTCACTTGTTATGAAGTGATTTGAGGAGTTGGTCCTAGCACTGAACAGAAAAGGTGTCCCTCCTCTCTACATTAATACTTCTTTTCTTACTGGTAAAAAGGTCAACAGAGGATGACATTTCACTGGCCCTTCACATCGTCCTGTTACAGCTGTATCTATGGATGTTGTCACTTATTATAGCTCCAACTTGAACACCTCCTATCAAGCTGGCTATGAAGCCTACACCCTCCCCCAACCCCAAATGTGTTTTTGGTAATCACACATTTTTTGTTAACTTAATAATCCTATCTTATAAGTAAATGTCCTGCATTTATCACAACCCAAATTGCTTGAAATGTATTTGAAAAATGTAGCGCATTATGATGATTTTAACTGTCAGTTGGCCACTCTCTTTTATAAGCGTGCATAAGGAGATGCCACTTCCCTGTAGCAACATAGTGGATGGATTGACTCACAAGATTTCACAGGATTTAAGTCTGATGTAGGGGAGATGTAGGAGCCATGTGAGTATTGTTAGTTTGTTCTTTGGTTTACTGTTTTGAGCTGTGTTTGTTACCATAGTGACATGAATTCTGCATGCTTCACACAAGGGGTGTGTTTTCACATTACTTACATGTTGACTCGGGCAACATCAGTATGGAGAGCATGGTGTAACATGTCGTTCGTGCCTTCGTGCATAGGCAAAAGATTCAGCCACTGCATTATTGCCATTTTCATACACATCAAACATTTTAGAGACTGCTTGTGTCCTGTTTACAAGGACATTGTCATCCTGGAGTGGACCACTCCCATTAGTATAAAAATAATTATTCAAAGGAAAATAGGATTTGACTCAAAACTAATTTGCATTGATTTAGGTGTGAATGCTTCTTCTAAAGGAAAATGCTGAAACCAAAAAAATCCCAGTGAGATGCGCCCCCAAACCAAAACACAGGGAACCGGATCCCCTCACTGTAAAGGTCAAGAGTTCATGAATTTCCTTTGATTTGTTATTCGTCTGTGTCTGGGGGCATTTCATCAGGGCTTGCACATTTTTTTATTGTCCCAATTGTGTTTGTTTGCTGTCTGAAAAAACCCCCACATTGCTTGTAGCAATGCACTTAAAAGCCTGGTAGTGCAAATGTCTAAAACCTTTTAGAGGCCACTTGGAAAAAATCTTAATATTTTTCAAGCCACTGTGAAAAGCTTCAGCCACTGTTGAGTTTATATTCACATGCATGTACCCACATGCATAACCATGAGCCAAGAACATGCTGCTTAGCTCTGTTTTGTTATTATTATTTCAGACAGACCCCTGCCATAAAGACAGATGAGCACAAACCTTGAGATGCAATGCTTTATTTTAAATGACACAGTTCTTAAAATCTCCAAGTCTGGTTTAAAAAAAGAGAGAGAAGAAAACCCTGTAGTTATAGACTTTATAAAAGCTGCAAAGCATAGCCCACACATGGAATCTGCATCACAAAATGCTGAAATCTTGCACAGTGTAACACTCAGGAATGGAAAAGTAAAGCAGCAAAGACTATTATCTTTGCCTTTCCCTTTAATGTGCGCTACTGGAGAGAAGTGTGATGGGAGTAGTGGAGAGGCATCTCTCTAGCACCAAGAAACATGTTTAATGTGTGGGCTACAGTGAGGGCATGTTTTAAATTGTTAATAAGCTTCATTTGCCAAACAGTAAAGGTTGTTTGTGTGGGCTGAGTCTTAAATTCTCCATGTTGGCTAATGAAAAAAAATCATGCTTTGGGGCTGAGAACCACGGAAACTCGGGTGTGGGTGGTATAATAGCTCTGTAATGATTTGAGATGTTGCACTTTTAGAAAAAAAAGAAACACTGGGCACAAGGTTTGGAAAATTTATTCATATTAAACAGTTTTTCAATGCAGTATATATTGATTGAAAAGTATGCATAGCTTATTTCACACAAAAAGTACATAAACTATACTATACAACAGTGAATAAATGGAAGCACCTTGTGAAGAAATTAATAGTTTCCAACATTGAAAATGCAAACCATAAAACAGCAGGTAGAAACTGAGAAACTTCAAATTGCCACGTTTATAACCTATGACTCAGTTGCCTTCTGCTGTTGTGACTGAAGTCGTATTTCCATGTCTCTTACACTTCACACCACTGAAATCTGGTCAAATACAGATACAGACTCCGGTGGAATGAAGGATAGAACACATGGAATATTCTGGCAGCGTCTGAAATTAAAGATAAAAATGTACATTGCCAAAACACTGCGCAGTTTTCTTCAACCTTCTTCTCTGAATTTCTTTCTGGCTCCGATTCATCCGTTTCCCCAAAGTAATATATCAAAATCAGTGTGTTTTTGCAGGAACATTGATTCCTAAGTTACATTAAGGAAAGCCTTGAGCTTTACTTTCACTGTTAAGCTTCAAGATAGAGGCAGAACCTGGAAGTTGGTGCAGAGCATGCAATTGGGACTGTGAGATTTATGAGGAAGCCTCCGAGGTTGAGGGGGTGGCAATGAGTGCGGCAGGAATTGGATGTTGGCCTCTCCCTTAGTTTAAGTTTGAGCCTGAGCCTGAGCGAGACCAGGCCTGCCCTTCTTTGTGGCTCGAGGGTTTCAGGCTGCTGTTAAAATCCTTAGCTCTGGCACGTTATCACAGGCCTGAGCTGAATGACGGTTTAGTCATCATTGATGCAACTGCAGCACAGGTCTCCTCGAGCCCACTGTGGCCAGCCGTGCTATCTGTATACCTCAGAGTCCTGCTCTTGGGGAAACAGAGTGTTCACTCTCCACACCTGAAGCTTTCTGATAGTACTTTTTTTTCTCTTTTATGCACTTAGTCTTGCACACTTTTATTACTACTTCTTATATTCAAAAATCTCTGCTGATTATGCTGGACCTTAACACAAATGATGTCTCCAGGTTAATTCCACAAGCACGTAAAAGCGACTAGCTATGATATGCAGTAGTAGAAGCTAAATTCATATGAAATGAATTTAAAATGCTTTTTCATTGAATAAAATAATACTGTACCTTGCCTTAAACTCATCACTCACCCTTTTGCTCCTTCATTTCCTTGGTGACTCAGTGAATGGAAAGCAAATCAAACAAAAATGCTCAAAGAAGTCTTCAGGAAGGAGTGAAGGTGCAGCTGACAAAGAGCTACTAGGCTTCCCTCTGACTTTTTTCTCTACCTGATCCAGGTATTGGTGTTTTAGAGGACTGTCCCAACCAATAACATTCAAGCACCTGAGTAGGACCACCTATTCCTCAGTCATAAAAAATCTGCCACACCCTGCCATGTGCTACAATGTATTACCAAGAGTTAAGAAGCAGAACAGAAAAAAAGAAACCAAATAAAAATAATAACACAGAATCAAAAGTAAAGTTCCCAAATCCAAAATGTGAACACCATTACAACAGTATTAGTAAAATCATCATATTTTAGATCCGTTATTAACATAATAGACATAACATCTTATTCACTTCAAAGGCTTTAAAGGAAGCCCCCAAGGGAGGCAAAAAAACTTACAAATGAAAGACTGGATTTCATGTAATATTAAGGGCTTTGTGTTCATTATTTGATGAGTCTCTGCTGTAATTTGCTCATTTTCATCTCACCCTCTAGAGTAAACCACATTCTTCATTAAACCAGAGCATCTCTGAGCCATTATAGTAAAGTATTTGAATTATAATATGCAACTATGGCAAGAAAGAAAAACAGCCTTTGGAATTAGTTAAATGTGTATATCTTTACAGTCACGTTCCTGATGATCAGTCCCTTCTAAGATCATTGTGAACCACAAAACAGTAGATGATTAAAACAACTGTATGCTATGCATACTTTAGTTAATTTTTGAATAGCATGCATGCATTTCTTAGCAAGAGATTCCTAGCTTGGTGTACGTACCCTACGTTTAGCCTTAGATGAAAACGGGGCGACACCAGCCATCCGTCACTGTGAACTTTTTGAAAAGCATTCCTTCCCTCAACTCACAATGGCAGAGTTGTGGGGGATGGGTGAGGAAACACAGCACTGAGACATTCCTGAGGTAGAGAGCTGCACCATGCCTCACCTGACAAGATATTCCTCTGGAGAGTACATTCATTTGAGCCCAATCTTCTTTATGTGTGATTTTATTGACAAGGACACCAATATCTTTGAGTTATGAGCTGTTGTTCTCCAGAGACAGGCCGTGTTTTACCTTTGTGTTCGGTGTGGGCCAGATAGCTCTGGACAGAGTGACTCGTTCAGGGTAATCTTTTGGACCACTGGAAGGTGACAGCTGAAAAACGAGCCTCTAAAAACATACCGTTTGAAAGAGACCCTGTGGCTGGCTTACTAAACACGCAGACAAAGACTTTGCAGGAGGATTTCTTAGCTCTGTTGGTTATATCAGAGCAAATGGTCAATTGTTAGAAGGGATAATGCTGTTTAGTTAAAAATGTTGACGCGCATAAACAAAAGAGAGAAAAAGACAAAGAAACAAAAAAACTATTCCTTCTGTTTGCACAGTCAAACTTTACCAGACTGGCAGCATGTATCAGCATGCATCAAACACATCAACTGTTGTCTCCTTGAAGTCTCTGATAAAAGAGGGTGCTGTTTTTGGGCAAGCTGCCTCAGAAGAAATCAAAAGCCCTGATGTTAAACAACACCTCCTATCCACGAAAATCCACTTTCACAACACATATTTGTCCTATGAAGTATTCTAAGAAGTGTACTGCCTGCTGAGTTGATTTGACTGCTCCTAAGTAATGTGGCGCTTCATATCACATCTGCTCTTACATAATTTTAGTTTACCAAGTTTTATTGTCTCATGGTTTGTTAAGCATATTGATGCTATGATATCCCAAAATATCCCAACTCTTTTCATTGCAAAGAACATGATTGAAATGCTGTTCTTTTGACCTTAAACTGGTATTTTATGTCCCAGTGTGTGGCATACCTCGAACTTAACAAGTTGGTCAACGGCGCATTCACTCCAGAGGATTCAAAAATGCTGCACCTCCACCGAACAAGCAAGGTTACTGGCAACAAAACACTGTCATTCAGAGATGTTGTTGGGTGAGCATTGACCCTTATGACAGAGATTTGTTGAATGAAAAGGTGCTGTATTTCAGTGCACTGCAGTCCCTGGAGGCACAACAAAGAGCGATGGCTCCATTGTAACACGTCACTGTGAGGAATGTGAGAGCATCAGCACAGTATTTAGAAAGTCTCTGCAATGCCACATGGGCATGCCAGTGTATAATATCTATCTATCTATCTATCTATCTATCTATCTATCTATCTATCTATCTATCTATCTATCTATCTATCTATCTATCTATCTATCTATCTATCTATCTATCTATCTATCTATCTATCTATCTATCTATCTATCTATCTATCTATCTATCTATCTATCTATCTACCTACCTACCTACCTACCGTCCGTGGGGCAAAAAAGTATTTAGTCAGCCACCGATTGTGCAAGTTCCCCCACTTAAAATGATGTCAGCCACCGATTGTGCAAGTTCCCCCACTTAAAATGATGACAGAGGTCAGTAGTTTGCACCAGAGGTACACTTCAACTGTGAGAGACAGAATGTGAAAAAAAAATCCATGAATTCACATGGTAGGATTTGTAAAGAATTTATTCGTAAATCAGGGTGGAAAATAAGTATTTGGTCACCTCAAACAAGGAAAATCTCTGGCTCTCACAGACCTGTAACTTCTTCTGTAAGAAGTTCAATATAGGTATTTGTTGTGCCTGAAAATGAATAAATAAATGAAATGAAATGAAAATGAAATGAAGCTTTTCTGTCCCCCACTCGTTACCTGTATGAATGGCACCTGTTTGAACTCATCATCTGTATAAAAGACACCTGTCCACAGCCTCAAACAGTCAGACTCCAAACTCCGCCATGGCCAAGACCAAAGAGCTTTCGAAGGACACCAGGAAAAGTATTGTAGACGTGCACCAGACTGGGAAGAGTGAATCTACAATAGGCAAGCAGCTTGGTGTGAAAAAATCAACTGTGGGAGCAATCATCAGAAAATGGAAGACATACAAGACCACTAATCTCCCTCGATCTGGGGCTCCACGCAAGATCTCATCCCGTGGGGTCAAAATGATCATGAGAACGGTGAGCAAAGATCCCAGAACCACACGGGGGGACCTGGTGAATGACCTGCAGAGAGCTGGGACCAAAGTAACAAAGGTCACCATCAGTAACACACTACAACGGCAGGGAATCACATCCCGCAGTGCCAGACGTGTTCCGCTGCTGAAGCCAGTGCATGTCCAGGCCCGTCTGAAGTTTGCCAGAGAGCACATGGATGATACAGCAGAGGATTGGGAGAATGTCATGTGGTCAGATGAAACCAAAGTAGAACTTTTTGGTATAAACTCAACTCGTCGTGTTTGGAGGACGAAGAATACTGAGTTGCATCCCAAGAACACCATACCTACTGTGAAGCATGGGGGTGGAAACATCATGCTATGGGGCTGTTTTTCTGCCAAGGGGACAGGACGACTGATCCGTGTTAAGGACAGAATGAATGGGGCCATGTATCGTGAGATTTTGAGCCAAAACCTCCTTCCATCAGTGAGAACTTTGAAGATGAAACGAGGCTGGGTCTTCCAACATGACAATGATCCAAAACACACCGCCCGGGCAACAAAGGAGTGGCTCCGTAAGAAGCATTTGAAAGTCCTGGAGTGGCCTAGCCAGTCTCCAGACCTCAACCCCATAGAAAATCTGTGGCGGGAGTTGAAAGTCCGTGTTGCTCGGCGACAGCCCCAAAACATCACTGCTCTCGAGAAGATCTGCATGGAGGAATGGGCCAAAATACCAGCTACTGTGTGTGCAAACCTGGTAAAGACCTATAGTAAACGTTTGACCTCTGTTATTGCCAACAAAGGTTATGTTACAAAGTATTGAGTTGTATTTTTGTTATTGACCAAATACTTATTTTCCACCCTGATTTATGAATGAATTCTTTACAAATCCTACCATGTGGATTCATGGATTTTTTTTTTTTCACATTCTGCCTCTCACAGTTGAAGTGTACCTCTGGTGCAAATTACTGACCTCTGTCATCATTTTAAGTGGGGGAACTATCTATCTGCAGTAAAATGCAATGATGCAATGTATGACATGTATAACAATCTAGAAATGTGTTGACTGATGACATATGGAAATGTTACATATTGTAGACATATCACATCTGGTGCAGATGCTTAATATTTATTTATGAATGTAGTATCAAAAACATTGCATTATGAATTTGCTTTATTGCATGTGCCACCATTTTTACTCACACCGCGATAAACCTAAATAATATTTGCATAAAAAAACAAAAACACTATTAATTTTTAAGTATTGGTGCTCGCTTTAGAGGCCTTTGACACATGTTGCAGTTTGAATGTATTTGCGTGAGATTCCTGGGTGTTGGCTGTGTCTGCAGGCTCTATAGCCTGTGGCTGCCCAGAGGTTGTCTCCTTCTACCTTGATACTCCCCTCTGTCCTTCTCTCTTCGATGCCTCATTGGCTGATTCTGTTCTGATTTGCCTGGGCAAGAATGCACCCACCTTCTAATGCACTTTTATGTTCAAGCAAATTGACAATGAAGAGTGCCATCATTTTGCAGCATAAATATTTCATTCCCCGTTTGGATGCAGATTCGAAATGTCACACCCAGAATACAAATGGGCTGTGTGAATGGGCTGAAAATAACAAAGGCTCTCAGTGAATATGATTTGTGTGAGCGCTAGACAAATATGGTGCAATGTGATTAGGTCTTATTGAGAATCACTGTCACTGTAAACTAAATAAATAAATAAAGTCTGAATAATAATCAAATTTGTAATTTAAGCTATCCCCGGCAGCCAAGACATGCAATTACCTTGAATGTCCAACACTTTAAGATTTTAAAAATTGCTGAAAAATAACATTGATGAGAGGCCAAATGGAAACAGTTTCAGGCAAATTCAGTACTCTCTGATGCCAGCTGCCTACAAGAGGTGAGATTTTTACTTAGTGAGTCTTTTTTCATATCTAGATATGTATAGTTCTGAGGCTTCCTGGGTCATGGCATTTTATAACAAGTACATAACGTGAATGAGCGAACAATATCAGCAAGCAGCTGAGCACAGCTTTTGCTAAGCAATGAAACCTGTGTTACTGAAGACAAGTAAAAAGGAAGAAAATAAGTACTTGTGCTCCCCCCGAGTTTTTTTTATTTTATTTTATGTTACTGATATGCTTTTGCTTCCACTTCCACTACATTTTAGAAGGATATCTGGTATTGTAGTTTTTACAACACTCATAATATTATTAGGGGAGTGCAAAGTGCCACTGAGTGTCTCCTTCCAGCTGACTGCATATGCTTGTAAATGGTTCAAAATAATTCTTAATTGGAGCACTGTGTGCAACATGCAAAAACTTGTGTCCCAAAATGAATCTCTTGGGGTAGGTGGAAGCTGGATAATTCTTCCATTCATGTGTGAGACAGGGGGTCTGTCAGCACCCCGTGTTTATGCACTTCTCTCACTGACATGGAACGCACTCTAATAACTGTGGAGGGATGGCATCGCAGCGGGAATCGTTAAAATGCTTCTCTTTTGCTGCAACATTGTGACTTATCCAAATATTACTGGAGCATAAATGGCCAGTCGTTGCCATAACCGCAGTATAGTACAAGACACCACAGACGCTAAGCAACTCCTAAGTGTGGAAAATTGTTTCAATTCTTCTTGTAATAAAGGCATTATTTCATTATTTCTGTGAGTGCATTTTTCTGTCAAATGTGCTTACTTACGTCGAGGCCACAAATAAAAAAGCTTCTCAAGCACTCCCAGTTTTTACACTGCACCGCAGCCTCACCAGCGAATGAGTCTGGGCTTGTTTTCTTGTCAGCGTACCTGTCTGTTTTTTCACTAAGCCTCTCTATAGAAATTGGGAACATTCCAGTAGGCTGAAGGTGCTGATTACTCCTGCTTTGTTTTGAATGAGAGCGTATAGAGCTTCCGTGTGTTGTGGGAGGAGATTGGGGGCAGGCATAGTTGAGAGGTCAACACTCATTTATTGACAAAAGGTGAGACTGACGTGACCAACACCCTTTGATTATCTAGTCCATTAGTTAAACTGGTCACACAACAGACATGGAGCTTTTGGGTCAAATAGCACTGCCAGAACTTTGTCTTCCAAAAGGGGGTTTCATTGTTTGTTTGTTACTGTGAGTCTGTCTGTGTATCATGTATATAATTGTGCTCTATATCCACAGCTTAACTTTGCTGTCTGACTAATGTGGAGATAAAATTCATGTGAAGCTTCATTCTTCATTTTAGATGTAACTTGAGACCTAAATTCCCAACTCAGATAAATAAAGTAGAGGTTATTCAAGCTGTATTTCCTGAATCCTTGTTTTCAGATGCACAGATTCACCCTTAAATTGATTTTGTCTTTTCCTGCTAACCTTAGGGCACTGGGTTTGGTTACCTTGGCGTAAAAAGTCAATACACTGTCTAAGGGGACTCAAAGAGGTCACTGAGAGCCAATTTAGATTTCTCATTCTCTAAAGTCAGAAGTTAATCCAGAGACAAAAGAATCCGTAGAAAAAGTGAGAAAGGTGTGACTGATTGTACCGATTTCCTCTTTGTAAAAAAAACACAAACAGAAATGGACCGAAAGTGTTTTCTCCAACAAACACACTAACAACATATTTGTGATTTTCTCAAAATAACAGTAAACAAGTTTTTTACTTTGACATGTGGAGAAAAAAAAAGGAGAATGTAATGTGATATATACAACAAAAAAGCAGTTCCACAGAACAAAATGAATATTAGCAGAGGGACTAAAAACTGTGGAAAACAAAGGTCCCAAAAGGGTCCCAAACTTAACAAAAACATAACAAGATTTTTATTTCACTAGTTAAAAAAAGTCGTATTGCTCGTATTGCTCAGATTTCTCAAAAGTATAATGTGCAGACTGATATGTGACATTTGATATATTTTAGATGCTGAATTTTTTTCCTGCAACAATAGCTACTAGTCACCCTGCTGTGATCAAAACTACTTGCACAGTATTATGAAAATTTCAAACATTTGATTATGTTGGCAGGTTTTGACTGGCACAGTGCTAGTATAGACTTCAACACTCGTTTGTGATTAAAAAAAAGCACAAGTGATGCCATTGTAGCTACTAATTTCTCAATGGCATATTTCACACTATTTCTGTGAAATATGGAGGAGGTGTGATTGTAAAGCAATACAAAAAAATTCCAGCAGAACTGACCTGAATATAATGTGAGACGGCAAGTAACGCCAGGCAGTTCCCAAAACTCACTGTGTATTGTCAGCTGAGGGTATTTATAGCTTCCCCATAAACAGCGGGATAATATGTGAGAAAATGTTCCTGTGAATTATTATAAAGACACATATGGGAAAATGGCAAAATTACAGTAACTTCTGTAGTCTTTTACATAGAATCTCAAGCTGCATTATCCCCACCAACTACCTGCCATTGCCCTTGTATATTTATTGGTTTTATTATGGTCCTTTATTTTTCTAGTTTTCACTCCCTCCTGCCTTCTGTGTCTTGTCTCTGTCGTCATGTGAGGTGTTATAGTATGGCTTTATGATTCAGTCTTCTCTGTATTTTGGTTACTTCCTGTTTTACTTTTAGGTTGATTTTCGTATATGTCTTGTTGTGAACTGTGCATGTGCAAACGGACATACGTGATGGTTTAGAGAATTAAAAGAGTTAGTATAGGATTGCCTTGGGTCGCAATGATAGGTTTCTAGACTACTTTAGGAAACAAGGTGGTTAGTCAGACATATCTCATGTCTTTACTATCTTTTGAACTTGACACTGTTACAGTGTGTAGGTCTGGTCTTTAAACTCTGACTGTATTGAGAGCAATCAGTTACTGTAAAATTAATTTAAAGGAGTATTAGAAAAAAAAATGATAACCAAAGCTGACAACTGAGTAAGATGTTTTTGTAAAGCTCAGGAGCAGTTATAATCCTCACAAAACAACAACACTCCCGCTGCTTTTCTGAAGCACCTAATCTGTCAAAGGATTGGTGGACCTGGGCAGCTTTTAGGCTGTCGAAGCTTAAATCACCTTTCATAGAGTTGTTTTCCTCAAAGTCAAGGAGTTACCAGATAATCCAAGGCAACATCACTGGTAACAGTCAGAAAATAAAAAAGTGATACTGTGGACCAATAATAACTGTCAGAAAGGTGAACAAAAACTCACTTATAATTCTTGGATCTTATTTAATTGGTTACAATTTATTGGTTATTTAAAAATCATGATAGGCTATTTATAGGCTCAGTTAGCACTTTGATATAAGTATAAAACGATCCAGTAGAATTATGAGTATGACTGTTTTTATTATACCATATGGCTACATGTATCGACATGTTTTAGTCTTAACTTGCTCCTAAGAACCTCTTATGGTATGTGATGCATGATGTTGCTGGAAGAGGTTTGTTTGTGTGGGAAGGTGCTGTTATTACTAAGAAAGAAACTCTTCTCTTAGAGATCATTTGTTAATTAAAGCTGGGTTAAAGCTGCTAAGGCATTGGGGGTATTGTGTGGTAAATCAAACCACTGACTTTGATTTACTTAAATGTATAATTGCAAGAGACAAACTAACAAGTCACTATAATCAACATTTTTACCTAGGGATAATTATTTCCGGTCTATATTATAATGCAAATTCATTATCAGTAGACGATCAGCAGGACTATGCTTTTCGTGTCATGTTGTTTCAGCAGAAAAACTTGACTCCTATTTCTCCAGGGCTACCAAATTATTCATTTTTCAGTTGTCTACTGTTTCATCACAGAATGACACATGACTTGAAAAAACTTGTACTTGTATTTAAAAATCAAAGCAATGAAAACTGATCAGGCAAAAATAATGTGTTTGTTGCGTGATGAACAGGTATAATATTTGGTTCCTACGAGAAGAGGCGTGAGTTGTTGTGAATGTGTGACACAAGGTTTTCATTCAGAATGTGTTTCTGGGAAATTACAGCCCATGTAGGCCGAAAGGCTGAACAAAATGTGCCAAGTGCATATGCGAGATGCACATTGCAGGTGTGTTGTGTATCTTTGTGTACTATCTAAGCGTGTGCATATGTTGATTTCACCTTTTATATGTCTATTTACTGTGCTCACACTTATAATTTAGAATACTAAATTTCAATAAATGACCAGCTTTTTGACCAACGTCGTTTTGATGGGTGTAAATATTGTTCTACCTCGAAAAGAACAAATAAAAAGATACTTAAAATATCATCAAGTTAATTTTTCTAACATCAGCGTTGCCCTAAACACAGGGGTTGGTTAATTTCACCCTTAAGTCTATTACCCCATTATTACAGAAGTCAGATGGAAGTAAGCTCAGGGTTTGTAATCTGGTTATTGATCATTTTTTACCCACTGCTTATCTGAATAGAACATGAGGAGGAGAATGAATTTCTTACTTTTGAAAATAAGATCCACAGCCACTGCCTTTACATATTTATTTGGTGGCAAAGGTTGGATAACACAGCTGAGAAGCTAAATTATGTATCAACATCTAATGCTGATTTCTCTTCATAGGCCAAGCTCTTTAGACGAGAAGAGGGCAACAGCGATGTCAGATGTATAACTCTACACGGACCTGTTTATTCCACTGAAAGTATACACAGCCAGAATATGTCCTGTTTTACATGTAGATAAAAAAAAGTATTCTGGATTTGCGATCAGATTGAAAGCAATTTTTTTTGCTATAAATATTCATTCTTGGCATTTTTTATTCAGTTGTTGTGAAGCTCAAAATTAATGGGAATTTATCTGGTGATCTCCTATCTGCTATGTAGATTCATGACATTTGGATGTCTCTTCTGGGATAACCCTACTTCCTCGGGACGGGTTTTGTATTCTGTTATGACCTGAAGCAAGTCTACACAGATTTTCTCAGAATAAAGCTGATGTGGATTTATCTAACAATGAAAGATTTATTTTACAGTTAGTCAAGGATTTTAAAAATGCCTTTAGTTTCTCTTGCTGTCTGTTCCGATTCTCCTCCCGCGTTTTTCTTCTGCTTTCTTTTCAGGCAGGAATTTTCCAGAAGAGTTTCTACAGAACTGTGGAATGCTGACAGGATGGAGCATGTTTCCAGTTCTTGCACTAACTGAAGAATATGTCAGAATATGTGGTGTCTGTGCAAACTAGCCCACTTTAAGAAAAACAAAGGAAGTTGTATCAGGCCATCAACGTGTCAAGAATTAAAGGTCAATTATAGTATTTGGATACCAGGTTTTATAACTTTATTACCTGTAATACATGTGCAAAAATATTGTGTAAAGGAAGTAAAAATACAATTTCTTCTACTAAAAGAACACAATGACGTTTTTTGCTGCTTTGTGAATTAGTATTCTCCAGTCTTTTACATCGGAATTATTCAGGGACGTGACAGACATGCTTCATGCAATAGCACTGGTATACCAGAGGAAAAAAAGTTTAAAGTGAGGTCTTACCGAGGACTCAGACTGAGCTCTACATGTGCTTTAGGCTGACTCACAAATGAATGTTTTGCTTTCACCTCCTCCTCAACTTTCATTCCTCACAAGCTGAAGTCTCCTACTAAGTTACTGCAGGAATTTGACAGAGTGGAGGATGCCTTTATTTTCTACTGAACGATGCTGACACAGAGCTACATGAGCTGCGGCTTTGTAAAGCTTCTTGTCCTCTGTGATCAAGTCTGGTTAAGTCACTGGACCCGCTTGCCAGTGAAACCTGAGCCAGTAGTGAAATTTTCTTTGAAATGGAAAGGTAATACAGTTTGCCTACCGAAAGTGTGGATAACAATTTAGTGCTTCTTGACTCTCTCCATTATGTGGGAGTACCATCAAAATGCATGAGTGCAACACATCTCTGTGGAGGTAATGGGATCTGACTCCTTGATAATGGTGTACAATTTGAAATCTCATTTTGGTGGAATGGTTAAGCATTAGCACCAGAAATGCTTGACCATTATCTGCCTTGATGCTGTTGACAATTCGAATGATTTTCAAATTAGGCAAACTTAAGCACAATGTTCTTTAATAAGAAAAATACTTGAGGGAAGACTCATCACGTAGTTACCCAATTTATTCCACTGGGTAATGAAACTAAGTAAGTTGCCAAAGAACAATAACAACCTCGGGAGCAGAGCTGACGACCTGCAGGAAGATCATCAAGTATGTGCTTTGCCTGGCCATCCGTGAGACTCAAAGTGACCTTGTGCGCCATCTGCTGAAGCATAGACAAAAGTCTGATTGAGCAAAAGCGTAATTACTAGAGATCACTATGCTTTGAAGCAAATTACAGAAATCTCAGTAAATGTACGGGTTGTTTTTTTTTTATTTCAAAGGAAAAGTGAATGCTTAAATGTTTCAGCGTGATGCCATTATTATCATGCTGTGCTTTCAGTAAGTAAAATTTTTTGAGATTTATTTTGTTTGTTGGGACATGTTGGATACTTTTTCCATGAATAAATAAAAATAATCTGAGATGAAGTTTATAGGTAGATTTGATAAAAAGGAAAACATTTGTTGGCAAAGCATTATATACAAGGTTTTATAACATATTGTTTCTCTGGAAATCTTTCCTTTGAAAGTCATTCAAAGACAGTGGAAGTCATCAGGTTTCTTACTTTCCACAGTTTGCTAGGTCACTGTACTAACATCTCATCTGAAACCTAACATTTGATGGAATTTGTCATTCTGGTCAGTCAGTAGCTCTTATGGACCTTTCTTACCCAGACTGACTGAGAACTTTCAGTTGATTACAATTCATGGTGGATCCACAGTGTGAGCCTGGAGAAATGTGAAATGAGCACCCTGACCAGCCCCTGTTTAATAGGTTCCAACTATTTCTTCCTATTTTGACATCTAATTTAATTTTGCTCTTTAACTCACCCAATATGCACTTGACACAGAATGTGAACACAGTGAGTCACCCCTGTCATTTCATACCAAGGTCTGACAAAGGTTACTCATTATTGCCATCAAAAAGAGGATTTTACAGCTCCAGATTCTCTCCAGTCAGAGGATGTATATTTGTAAACTTTAAAGCATAGATACTGCAATGCTAAACAATAGATTTTCAGAAATTTTATTTTGTAATGCAATTTTGCGTGGCTTTTTGTGTGGTTATTTATGGTGAGGGCACACCGAATGCTGCACACAGCATATACGCCATCTGTCTCTCTCAGCATGTAGCCTATTTTCACTCTTGAAATATTTCTTTTTCTTTTGGAACTGAGATATGGATATTTTGAGAAATGTGCAGAAACTAGATTTTTGTAACTTTTGAAAGTTACAAATGGTTTGTTTTTTCTCTGTATGAGAGTGGGCGAGGCGTACGGAGGTATTTTCTCCAGCCGGGGGAGACACATAAAAAAGAATGTTGGCAATATTATTTCTGAAACCGAGTTGACGTTATTGCAGTTTTATGTGTCATGGGAAATCATTGTGTCCTGGGTGGCAGCAAATGATTATTGAGAGCTAATAGTGTGTGATGTTTAATATAAGGGAAAGAGCAGACAAAATCACTCATAGCACCGCGGGGAATAAATTAAGGGTGAGGGAAAGTGAGGATATGAGGCATCTCTGCAGAAAGAGAATCTTTATTACCACCCGCCTAGCTTTGTGTTGTGTCATTACTGGGACACAACAAATTTCATACTGTGCAGCTGGTTGAGAACTCTATTCCCAGTCTCTGCTGGAATGAGCACCATGTGTGGACTGCGGTATTTACTGAAACCAATACATCCAGCAAATATTGACTTGTGAAATGTAGTGGGAAGCCACGGACAGCATTCCTTCACTTCTTTGACCATATGTTTGACTTAACAAGTCCAGCGTCCTTTCATTATACATCCCATGTTCTCAAGTGTATCAAGGATAAATTTGCTGTCTGCAAACTAGATCATACATAATTTAACTTCTGCAGCCCAGTGGTCTGTGGTGTCAGGTCATTGAGTCTCCTACATCCAGATCCCCAGGCAGGCAGAAACAGCTTTCTCTCTCACTGACCTTCTGCAGGGCAAACTATTGCTCGTGTGTTGTGGAGAAAGGCAGTATGGTCTCAAGAGGCCAACCTGTGCCTGGGTGTGCTTATCAGCAAGCAGAAGACAGGCTATTTTCCCATATCCTTCAGTGAAGGGCACCTGGAGAAGCTTCTGCACAAGTAGGTAGGGCTAACTATAAAGTATATTGGATTACCAGACAGAACAGGGAAGGAATATATTAAAATGTATTAAAATGCCTTAATATGCAGAAATGATCAAGAGACAGAATAATTTATCATATTTTTACATGCTGAATAATGAAGTCGTAGTATTAGTAGTAAAACCAACAAACCCAAAAATGACACAAAATCAATGATTTCTTGGTTTTAATTGTTAGCTTGACATCCCAGTTAGAAAGCCAGACCATCCTACACTTAGCTATATACTGGGGGTATAAATGGGCTCTAACTGTAGGTTAGTGTAAAATGCATGAAGAATTGTGACTCACATGGTAAATGGTAAATGGCCTGCATTTGTATAGCGCTTTTCTAGTCCATAGGACCCCAAAGCGCTTTACACTACATTCAGTCATTCACCCATTCACACACACATTCACACACTGGCGATGGCAAGCTACATTGTAGCCACAGCTGCCCTGGGGCGCACTGACAGAGGCGAGGCTGCCGGACACAGGCGCCACCACCACCACATTACAGTTATGCTGTCAAATCAGTGCCTACTTTGCTTCCTGCATTGACCTTTATGTAGCTTTGACTGATTGTACATGAGCAGATGCGTTTACTGGTACATAATTCTCTGGCATGACTGGGTTTTGCTGAGCAGAACAACATATGTAAAAGAAAGTCTTGATTGAAGGCGATTTACAAAAATACAATACAATACAGTTTTACTTGTATAGCACATTTAAAAACCAAAGGTACACCAAAGTGCTTCACAATAATATAAACAAGTTAAACATCCTATGCCCTTATGCCATCTAAGGTAACAACTGTAGACACTTGAATTGTAAACAGTAACATGTAACAGTAAACATGCAGATATGCAAACTAAAAATTAAAACAGGGTACAAAAATGGGTACAAAAATGTTTTTGATAAAACAAATATATAACTGTTTGATTGGAGACGTAATATTAGCGGCTAGCCCAGTCCAAGAGGAGTTAAAGCACTTGTGAATGTAATTACAATTAAGACTACATTTTCAGTTTAAATATGGTGATGTGAAGGGAGCAGTGTGGGAAAATGAAACAGGCAGAGAGGCTGGGAATGTATCCAGGAAGATATGAAGGAAGAGATCACAGACTGCAGAGATCACAGACTGTGTATTTGCATTAGAGGTTAACTAAAGCCTAGAGAACTGTGTTAGGGTCTTTCCCACTTAGCTTAGAAACAAGGGGACCCTGGAGCAGGGTGCCGCCGGTGCGTCAAGCCACCTGGGGGGCTCTTCAACTGGTGGGGGAGATTGTCACATCTTGCAGGAGCTTTCCTCTCCTCAGGAGCTCCCTCTGCAGGAGGGGGAGATACAGGAGAGGTGGAGGAAGATCTCAGCCTGGGTGTTTATTGTCTTATGTAGTCTGGAAGATGAGTGGATGGTGGGGTGGGTGCAGTTTTCTCTGTGGTGGGGTTGGGTGGACTGTCCCGGGCTCTGTGGGGCCGGGCGGCGCTGCTGCACTGGGCCCGGTCTGGATGGGCCTGGGCCCCCTTTCCCTGGCGGGTCGCGGAGTATGAGGGTGCCTACTGGGGTCAGCGGGGGAGCCCCCCCCCCCCCCCCCCCTCTGTCCCCTTCTGGCTGCCTCTGCCTCAATTTTATCCCACAACTTAGACATTCACATTACTCACACTCTCATTACACATACATATAGGATCTTGGGGGTGGGCACGATACACGGAGTCCAAAGTACCATCAGGGTGTACACCCCACCCCTGGCATCGTTGCCCACCTCTCAATTTTAAATACACGTAGACATTGAGGGCTAGCAGGAGGGACCATGCGCTTACCTGCTGCTCTCTGGCAGGTAGCTCCAAGCCCTCCTGGGTTTTAAATGCACCTTAGAACACACATGCATCAACATTACAATGAGCGGGTGGAGGGAGGTTCGGAGTCTTCTCTCACCCCCGTTCTCTGCGACCTGCTGGAGCAGGGGGGCTAGGACTAGGAGGAGGAGTTGGCCGTCCGACTGCGGTCTGGAGTGTGGAGCCTTCCTGCTGCTGCGGAGTCGGGGCGGTCTGCCTCCCCCCACCGCAGGGAAAAGGGAAACACCACCTGGGTCTGGGTGCAGTTCCCCCCTCCAGGGGCGGGGGCACCTAGACCCGGTTTGTAGAGTATGCTTGGGGAGTGTGATCGTGTGTACAACGTCTCTTTATGTCTGTCTCCACGTTGGTTGAGTGTGGAGTAAGTGCACATGAGAGCATGAGGGTGGGAATGGATGTTTGTATCTGTGTGTGCCTGTATGTCTGTGTCTATATGTCAGGTTGGGTGTCAGGCGCCACCTCTCTGGGGACATCTCAGGCCCTCCAAGGTTTGGAGGCCTATCTCCCCCTACCACCACTTCCCCTGCCAGTGGCGGACCCCCTCAGACATCGGTGCGTTGGTGGTTCTTTGTGTCCGGGGATGGGCGTCCAGGTACACACCGGCTAACTCCTTGGCGGCCGCTTATCGGGGCCTGGAGCCTGGGGCTCGCTCGGGCCACTTCGGAGGTGGGGTGCCCCCGGCCTCTCGGCCTGGGGCTCGGTCACTCAGGCGCAGCTGGCTGCCGGCGGAGCTCACGGGCGCGTCACTGCAACTCCCCCTGGCTTCTGCTCCGCGGCTGCTGAGTGAGCCCTCATCTGGGACTCTCCTCAGCTCTTTCTGGGACAGTGGCGCAGCTGCCCCTCTGTTGGTCTTCCTTGGTCTCTTGTGTTCTGGGGGCCTCTGGATGTCTGGAGTTTTGATCTCCTCCACACCTGATTCACGCCCTGGAGGACGGGGCTGTGGCCCCCCCACACCCTCTAGCAGATTATTACATGAAGGAACCTTTTAAAAAAAAAAAAACAAGCACGTCCATGCTCACAGGTGTACACACGGGTGATCACACCCACAAACTACACCCTTTTTGGCTCCTACCTCAAAGCACACTGTGTTCTGTTGATCTTATGTGCTGCACAATAATGTTTAACATTTAGTATTTACTGTCATATTCCCATATATCATTGTGATGTTGTTTATTCTATTACTCTTGTTCTCTTCTGCTTGCTTTCTTTTTTCTTTCTCAGCAGGTGATCCAGGTGATTGATATATGCATTTTTTTTCTCTGCCCGTTCTGTTGGTTTTTGTCTTTTGCCCTTCTCCCCCGTCCCTCTTCTCAGCTTTTTCTCTTTCCCTCTTTCTTTCTCCCCTTCTTTCCCCCAGTCAAGTCTGTCCCGTATTCAGTAAGTGAAAATAAAATAAACAATAAAAGGTGAATCAAATGGACCATTACGGCAAGGCTGGGATGGTCAGTTTGGTAAAGTAAATCCGTTGGGCATCTTTCTTTGCCTTTAGACAACAATTCTGATGGCAAAAGAGCCAAACGGGACAGGCCAAAAAAACAAAAAAAAAACAAAAAAGCTTAGAAACAAGGCCTTACAGCTATGAAAAGTTGAGTGGAGCAGAGGGACTATTCTCTGCTATAGATCACACTATATATACTAGATAAAAGTTAGAGTGGATGATTTTAATAATTTATATAAATTAACTTATACAGTAGTCTAGTAGTTAGCAAAGGGGTTTTAGGCATAAAGTTGATACATAAGCTTACAGCCCATGAGGGCAGGGATAGCTCAGTAGGTAGAGTGGTTGCCCCATGATTGGAAGGTCGGGAATTCGACTCTGCTGAACGGCTGCCCTCAGGCTGAAGCTTCTGAGCAAGGTACCGTCCCTACACACTGCTCCCCGGGCACTGCATTGGTGGCTGCCTACTGGGTGAATGGGTTAAATGCAGAGGAGCAATTTCCCTACGGGGACTAACACCTTATTATTATATTAGCTTTTGGGAATTTCAAAAAGTAATACATGTAGGAAAATTACATACACATTGCTTTACAATAGAAAAAAAACCAAAGTAAAAAACACATTTGCTCTCTTAATGTATATTTGAATACCTGTAAGGTTTCTTAGTACAATTATGAGAAAGAAAAGCAATGTATTCTTTTCCGCCTGTCCCGTTTGGTTCTTTTGTCATCAGAATTATTGTCTAAAGGCAAAGAAAGATGCCCAACGGATTTACTTTACCAAATGGACCATCCCAGCTTTGCCGTATTGGTCTATTTGATTCACCTTTGCTTTTATTGTTTATTTTATTTTATTTTCACTTGCTAAACATGGGACAGACTTGACTGGGGAAAACAGTAATCTATGTGAATATCAATACTAAATATTGAATATTATTGTGCAGCACGTAAGATCGACAGCGCACAGTGTGCTTTGAGGTAGGAGCCAAAAAGGGTGTAGTTTGTGTGTGTGAGCACCCGTGTGTACACCTGTGAGCATAAGCGTGCTTGCATTTAAAAGGTTCCTTCATGTAATGATCTGCTAGAGGGTGTATATAAAATAGGCTTATGTGTAAATTGTAAAAGAACATTTAATGTTGTGTGTTATAAATCCCTTCATTTCATCATTAACATTTATTAGTAAATCTTCTCATAATTAAAATTTTAAATGTAAATAGACAGCACTTTTTTGCCAGGTAAGCACTATGTTCATATGAGTAATTGCCATTAACATTTATGCTTTTACATCTTCACAGTTTATTAACATGAAGAGATATTATGGTAAATATACTGCCTTTAAGGTTATTATGATTTTCTTTGGGAAGGAGTCAAGATATGTTTTGTTCAATAACACCTTTCAATAAATCAATATATATCATAAATAGCAACATATCCTTGACAAAGAGCTTAATTTAATGACAATGTATATCCACATAAAGTTCTTATCGATCACTTAGAGTTCAGCATAGTCCAGCTGGGTTCCAGAAAGTCTCGCTCATGTTTCCAGTGCATCTAGCAATATATTGCGGTCAACCATGTGGAATGCAACGACAGCAAGCCTAAGAGTTTTCCACTGTCCATGTCTACATGTGCATGGCATTCAAGACCTTAATATGAGGAGTGGATAAAATTCTGACCGGAAAACAGTAAACATCATGTGTTTAAATGAATCAAAAATGCTTACTGGAGCTTTCTCCAGTGACATTTGGCCCACTAAAGGCCTTGCCCTCTGTAACATCTCACAGTCCTGGAGGTCTCAACAGAGTACCAGTGGAGAGATTGGTGATTAAGTTAGAAGGTCAGGTGGAATTGATTCTTTTCCCAGCGGTACTTTCTTGCAGCACTTAGACTGGAGACGAAAGCCAATTTGTTTTGGGAGCATAGGATTATTTTGGAGACTCTCATTGCTCCCTTCATTTCCAACTCATCTCTTGGGGTTTTCATCTGCTCTTCCTGACCCTGTGGTGGTGCCTTACTGGACAGCTTCAGCTGCTGGCTGGAAGTCAGACAGACAGTGGTCAGACATGGGGAACAAGAAAAGGCAAGCCCTACGGCGATTGGCTTAATTTAGCTCAATTACTTCATGAGATGGCATACACTAACCCGGAATGATCTCTTCTAATGATTCATTAGTACATTAATCACCCATTTAGCTAATAGCTGGTACAAACAAAAATCATTTGCCCTTGGTGTGTAAGACTTTTTCAGTCTTTGTAGGATAACACAGTGATGAGTCAAGCCTTCAGATTTTGACTGGATCACATAGTACAGAAGCAGCATATATTTAACATAGAACAACACAATTGTTAATTAATTTGTCAAACAAAATGTTCTTTCCTTTTATTGTTTTTTTTTTATATCAGAATGTGTGGTCTGTATGGCAATTTATGGAGGAGGCAAAGGCAGGCGTCATGTATTTCATGTCATGTAGACAATATCTGAGCTGTGTAAGCTTCAGGCTGACAACTTGTTCTCTTGTCTTAATGCTTCATCAAGCATTGACAGCAGGCAGTAATTGTGGACCAAGCTTATGTTTTGATAGAACTAACTGACACAACGCTGACAGCACATACAGCTGCCATCAGTTATGAAGCCACTGACATTGTCTATGTGCTTATTAAACTGAACTGAATTCAAAGACACCTGAAATGTAGCAAAAAACAAAACCAAAAACCCCCCACATACGCATCTTTAACTGCTGACATGTGAGTCAGATAGGAAGCCACAAACACAAATAGTTTATTGTGTGACAAGTGGAAATTTATGCATTACATAAAATTTATCTTTTGATATAAAAAAACACAAAAAGCCCCACAAAAATCGTTTCCAATTCCACGTATTTCTCCCTGTTAGTGTAAATCCATCCATTATTTGTTTTTACACCCTTCCATGTGTGCCCAATGTGTGTCTGAGAGAGTGAGAGGTCCACTGGGACTGGGATTGTGTGTGTGTGTGTGTTTTAACGATTCAACCTTTTTCTCCCGCAAGATTGCTGTGCCATAGCTGCACGTCAGGTGGCTATTCCCCTCATCGCGGGTGGTGGATGGAGGCACTCTGGGTGAAGAGTGGGTGTAAAATGTGCTGCTAAGCGTCTTACCACACATCCCAAGGGAAATGCAGACACTGAACTCTCCCTCACCGATACAGGAAATGGGGGTAGTGGTAGGTTGGTAAGTTTGGGCTGTTGTGTTGCAGGCTTGGCAGAGCAACAAATGCGGTCATGACGTAGGTAGTGGCTGCTTGGAATGGTAATGCTGTTATTATGATTTTGAGGGAATGTCTTCATAAATGTCTGCTCTCTGGGGAGGTGGAGAAGAGATGCAGGGGCCCTTGCACGGATGGACTCTTTTTGCCATGAATAAATTCATGTCCACTCCCGTGTGCTGCTGCAGCCTCTGTTTGCTCATCTCGTATGCAGCTGATTCTGCTGCCCATCCCAAGAGATGAAAGTTTGTAAACATGAATAATAATTAGGAACAGGTCGACGGGCAGGTAATCTGCATGTGAGTTCCAGAGGCGTACTTGCCCAGTATGCAGCCAGCTGGGTGGCTTTCATTAGCATTTTGTTTGCACAGAGATGCAGGTAACGTTTGATCTCTTATCAAGGCAAACAGAGTAGATGTAATTTCTAATTGCTTTTAAGAGAGATTAGGTGTTATATAAAGAGGGGAATGGATAGCAAATAGATTTCATGACTTCTGGGCATCCTTGATTTTTCAATAGACATTTATGCTCGCTACCACACATACCCCTTAGCGAACTGCACCCACACAAATTTTAGGCCTATTTGAGTTTAAATAGCAGACAAACAGTGAGTGTGTCTTATCAGTAGGATGCATATACACAGGAAGTTTATGCAGTAACACTCTGTTTACCAGACAACATAGCCATCTTATTTAGTTTTAATTTTCAAATGTTCTCAGACCTCAGTGTTGGGAATTGCGTAAGACTGGCACATGGAACATCTGGCATGGGGCGCCTAAATTGGAACTTATTGGTTTTAAAGATTTGATAGGAAGCCCCTAGTGGCACTAGCTTTCTGACTTATTATTATAATGACAGGATGCTAATGATTAATTAAGAGCCTGATTTTCATTATTACTGTGGCAAGAGAGTGGTTTGATCTTGAAGTGACTTTGGAGCACAAACAGAAATGGAAGCTTTTGCTATTCTGCAGCCGTACCTTTTCCTGGCTCTAGCAAGGCCCTGACAGCAAACAAATCTTTGACAAGTCCCTCTCATTGCCCGGCCCCCTTTTATAGATAGTCTTAAGACTTTAATCCGGATCCGGTGACAGACTCATCCTCAGTCAATAGGGTAAAGAGAAGCGCATGCAAGGGATGTGTGGACTTGTCCAAAGGCTGGTTCAAGTGCTCATGACCTGAATCTTAAACTGGAGCTCACCTCAGATGAAGGGTATTGAAGGAGGAATTGACGTAATGTTTTGTGAATAAGCCCACGCCTTTATTCAATTCTGTAACGTGTTCAGTCTCACTGTTTGACTGTTGTCAAAAATATATCAGGTGAATGTGTAACACATTTAAAAAAGTGTCCGTAAGCTATTGTTTTATTTTCATATAGTGTGAATACCAGAAGAGCTCACATAATGCACACGCTGTCGTCGGCTTTATCCACTTCCACATTTGATTTTTAGAAATATACATTACCTCGTGTGTGTCCACTGTGCTATATGTGTGGTATCTCTGTACTGTCAGCAGTGATCCATGTGCACTCACATTTCAGAGGTTTAAGCAGGACTGTGTGAAAAGATCCACTGGTTATAACGATGTGCCCTGCAGGTTCTAATCTGTCTTTGTTAGGCCTGCTGTGTGTCCTATCGCAACCGCCTTGGCTAAGACTGATTACCACCATCTTCAACTAGCATGTGCAGGTGCATCTAATATAACAATGTGTATCCATTTTGTAATTGTCAAAAGAGGCTAAGTAACCCTGTTGTTTCTGCATAGGGACAGTAGTACCTCTTTACAAAATGTGTTAAAATTAAGTTTAAATAGGAGGTTAAAAAGCTTAACTTTATAGGGAATAGTGATATCAGTGATCAAGCATGTTTTTGATATAATGTTATTCTTAATCTTAGTGGATTATTGCAACAGAACTGAGCACAACAGTAATTTAATGACTACAACCGGTTCAAAATGCTGCTGATGGACAGACACATGCACAGACTCCTTGAGGTGTTCCCACAGCATTTCAACCAGGTTGAGTTCAGAACTTTGACTGAGCCATTGGAATAGCCATTTTTCAGCCGTTCTGTTCTACATTTGCTGCTGCTGTGTGTGTGATCATTGTCCTCTTTAATGACTCAGTTTCGGCTCATCTTGAGCTGTCAGACAGAGCCTCATATTTGACTCTAGAATGCTTTGATATTCAGAGGAGTTTATGGTCAACTCAATGACTGAGAGATGTTCCAGTGACATGATTTGAAAAAAAGATTCCCAATTATCCCCCCACCACAACTGACAGCTGGTATGAGGTGTTTGCTGATATGCTGTAATTGTTTTTCATCAAATTTGGTGCTGTGAATTATAGACAAGCTGTCAAGGTCCAGAGGCAGGTGACTCCGTGGTTAGGTTTTGTTTATTCTTTTTTTTATTCTTTGTCATGGTTTTGGCTTTTGTATTTCCTGTTTTTTAGTTATTCTTTTGCACCTCAGGGATTTTCTAGCCTTTAGGTTTTGTCTTTGTGCCTATGTTGTGTTCCTTGTGTCGTGTTGTGTGTTCGCCTCATTTACTGTTTTATTTGGACAATCCCATGTCAGTGTGTCTAAATTTGCTTCCCCTTGTCTCGTTATGTCTAATTAATCCCGGCTGTGTCTCCTTCCTGTTTCCCATTCCCTCATTACTCCTCCATATATTTAAACCCTGTGTTTTCCTTTGCCCTTTGTCGTGTTGTACCTTCCTATGTGTTTAAGGCTCCCTGCGTTTCTAGTTTCCATTTTTCTAAGTTTAGGTTGTTTTTTGAGCCTATGTTTGTGGAGAATTTTTCCAGCAATAAAGCCTTAAGTTCATCTTTTGTGTTTAAGTTCTGCATTTGGGTCCACCTCCTTTTTGCTGGCCACAGCTTCACATGACACAAGCATCTCCACTTTGATCTCTTCTGTTCACCGGACATTGATCCAGAGGTCTTGTGGCTTGTTTGCATGTAATGTTGAAAATCCAAGCCATACTGAGATGTCCTGAGAGAAAGACTTTCTCCTGGCAGTCCTAAACAAGCCATACTTGTGTTTTGCATTTCCTCTGAGCATTGCACAGTCTATTTACTCCTGGAAAAGACTGGTAACTGTCTTGATTGTTTTCACTTGTGAATAATCTTTCTCACAGTAGAATGATGGATGCCAGCTTGTTTGGAATTAGACTTTTAGCCTTTACCAGATTGATGGCAAGGAATTATTGCATATTTAAGAGTATTGCTGGCATCTATCCTCCTTGGAATTGTGTTTACACACACCTGTCTGCTCCACAGACTCTATGTACAGTATTCAAACCGATGGTCCGATAGATTCCACTCGATAGTGAAATAGACTTCTCTCTCCAACTTGCACGCACAAATCCCCCTTGAGGAAAACAGGGCAGGCTCCTGGACAGAAGAGAGAATTGTAAGAGGCACATACACACAAACACACAAAGACAGAGGAGAGAGAGAGCCAAGTTGGAGAGCGAGAAGAACTTGGAGGGGTACCAGGAGGACTGAAAGACTATGGCAGGTACGCGTGTTTGCTGCTGATCAGTTAACTAACCAGGGCCTGCCAAGAAATTACCCCTCATTTAAAATAAGACAAACACTACAGTCAGCAATCTCCAGTTTAAGCGCTGTTAAAAGCAGCTTTATTAACTATGCAAAAAATATCAATTAATTAAAAATAGATATGTTGGTCTAGCTAAAACTTCACAGCACAGTGTGGAGCACTATTCAGTTAGTATTCACTAATTCTGTGATCACACTCCAAAATCCACTGCAAACGATTCAGGTACCTCACTTGGTGCCACCACAAACCTGACTAGTAAACACAACGGCTGCTACCTGGAAAAACTACAAGGCACAGCAGGGCCAGGTTTAAAATGTCACTGACATAATGTCTAAATGACACAGAAAACAAAACAACAACAACAATCTTTATTTATAGAGCACATTTAAAAACCAGCGGTATACCAAAGTGCTTAACATAAGAGACAGAGAAGTAACACGAGTATTATAAGGCCTTAGCAAAGTATCAAATATACTCACAGGTCAATGCCACTAATACACAGGGGTAATATAAAATACATATCAAATAAAAACATAATAAAAGCACAAGCCATAAAAAATATTTATAAGGAAAAATAGAGTAAGTCTACGAGTCAGGTGCGACAACAAAAAAATAAAAACAGAAACAGTTAAAAACTCTAGTGGATAATAATCAACAAAGAAACAAAGAACAATTAGAATCACACATAGCATTAACAAACATGAATTGCATTCATGCAACAAATATGTTCAATAATTACCCAACACTTAAATACAGCTTTTCTAAGCCCAAAGGAGCACCCATGATCCCATTTGAGTAACTATTCTTAAATAGAATTGCAACCAGCAAAAATAAATAAATATATATATATATATATATATATATATATATATATATATATATATATATATTAGGGGTGCAACGATACACAAAATTCACGGTTTGGTTTGGTTCGATACTTTGGTGTCACGGTTCGATATTTTTTCGATACAAAAAAAAAAAAGTTCATGCCTTTTTAATTTGTCAGTTTTTAAATTTTATGTTGCTGAAACAAAAGTGTAATAAAAAAAATAAAAAAACCTCAGGGCTCACAAAATTTCAAAATCCCTGGTAGCCCTCCGGGACTGGGACTCTTCAGTTTTTGGTAGCCCAAAATAAATTTAAGTAGCCCGAATAAAAAAGAGAGCAACTTTTTGATTTATGTTTTGTTTCCTGTTTTGTTTCCTTTACAATATTATACATTAAAGTATAATATTGTATAATTATATAATATTAACTTCTTATCTTGTGCGCGTTTTTTATTTTGACAGCGAATGCGCACCTGCGGACCACTTATGTGCACCCCTGGTTATATAGCTCATCATATTGCAGCCACAGAAATTCTTTTGTCCATGAAACCATAAAGCTGCACTTTCTTTTTGCCTTATAGTCTGATTTGTCATAACTTTTCTGTTTTGTGGTCACTTCTTCACCCTGACCTGTCTTATTTGGCTCAGCAGAACTAAAATATATATCCTGCTGCTTTTACACACGCACTCACATAACGCTCAGCGATTCTCTGTGCAATCAACCTCTCACATGTTTAAGCTTGCTGCGGGAGATTTCACTTGTCATGTTTGCATAGTAAGCTAACGATTGATAAGACGATGTCAGAGGAATTGGTGCGCAAATTATCGTCACTCACCAATCAGTGTTGACGCTCTCTATACACAGTTCGCGCGATTGCAAAGTGAAAGCAAAAAACAAGCGCAAATTCAAACGCGATTTCAATATGTCACATATTGACAGTGGCTCACTGATGCCAATGACATAATTACCCAGCTACATTTTCGAAAGAATGCAAAAGCATTGACATATATTTTTCCTTCCTATGATAGCCCAACGGGCAGGGCAGAGACAGATTTTGGTAGCCCGACTGGAAAAATCGCTAGCCCCGGGACGTCGGGCTAGCAATTTTGCGAGCCCTGTATCTGATTGAGGAATCACTCATCTTTGGAAAAGAGAGTTTATTACAGAGAAATGGCTCTTTCCAAAATAAAAGCTATACTATACGCTTCTTCTGGGGTTTATTCTCAGCAGCATATTAAACATATTAGGTCCCCATAAGGAGAATCATGTGCTAACGGCTGTCTAAATGACTCAGGTAAAGTTTGTAGCATGCCTGCTTGTTGTTTTTGTCTGCTTCCACTTGTCTTTTGCACTAGGATGATGTCAGAGTAAATGTGCAGTCATATTCGTTGTGTTCCCACTAGTGCTGTCAGCGTTGATCTCGTTGAAATGACGTTAATGCCACAACACGGCAAATCTCCATTAACGAGCCACCGCGGATCGCCCCGAGCGTGGGGCTGGACGGCTAACACGTTAACGAGCTAACTGTGCTAACACACTAGTTCCCACCCCATGTAATTGAGCATTGCGTGGCACATCCAACACACTGTTTCACTTTAGTCCATGACTCGCTTACCTTCAGGGTCATTCGTCACATGAAAACCAAAATAGTTCCAAACGCCACATCTGAATGAGGGTGGAGGAGGTTCAATTTGCCATGTTGCAAGGAGAGCTTAACATCTGTCTCGCTAGCTTGCCCTGCACTCAGTGAATCTGCGTTCGACTACTCCGCCGAGGCTGCACTGTCGAGCGCAGATCCACTGAGCGCTCAACACAGACAGCATCGTCAGAAGGAAAGTTGATAAAATAAATTAAAAATTTTGTATTGTTCGATACATACACTGTATCGAACGGTTCAATTTCGATACGAGTATCGTTGCACCCCTAATATATGTATGTATGTATATATATATTGTCCTAATGCGTACATGTTATTAAAATTTGGGATATGATAGTTGTATTCATGTATAGCAACTTGAAATGCTCCAAAAAATGGCAATTTTTGTATGGCTTCTTAGGAAGTGCTTTAACATTGATCTGTATAAAGAAAACACAAAGAGTCAAAAGGTACGTCATTAACACCAGTTTATTTTGTTTTTATTTAATTAATTTTATCCTTAAAGTTTATGACATACCTCTATGAAAAACATACAGCCCACAAGTTATAAGTTAATCAGCTATAGTCACTCATCGCATTCATCACTGATTAAACCTCAAAGTATCTCTTATATTACGTATAATACATTTACTGCACATGGCTTAGAGGACTGTATTAAATCAACCTTGTTTCCTGAGCAGGACAAGGCCTACCACACCTGGTGCACTTTTGTTACCTAAGCACCTCCCACTAATACACCCACATTTTTTAATGCATTATGTGGTTATTTTTATTCCTCTCGAACTACTTAAATATTTTAACTGTTTATTGATAGTTTAATTTGTTGTCCAACATATACACAGTGTCAGTTGTGTTCAAATGTGCTGTATAAATACACTAATCTGACCGAATCCTTTTCATTTCTTCATTTTTTCCCCTCTTTCCTTTAACGAGCTGTAGTTTCCCAGCTACTGGTGCTTGGCAGTATACTGAAATGCCATGGGGAAAAAAACATTGGAATTTTATTGGAATGTTCTTTCAAGTTTCAGTCAGTGGCTTACTTTTGGCATTTACATTTGCTGTTAACATTTTATTCTTAAACATTTTAGAGCATTTTATAGAATTTTAAAATGCACCAAAAACTAAAGTCATAAAGCTTTCCAATGTGATGTGTCAAAGACCGTGCTATGTTTCTAAAAGAGTTGACGCTGAATCAGTCAGTTAGATCCGAATGAGTCATACACTACCTGGCCCTCATTGTTTAAACAAAAAGCACCTCTGTATTGACTTGTTGTTAACTTTATAAGGATGTCAATAGTCATTATCGCTTAGCTTGTCTTGATTATCCTTTGAGCTGTAAAATCAATTAGGCATAATCCAATCCCGTTCTGCAGGTCAAAAGTTCGTGTTGTATGATGATTCACTGTAGAACTCGACCTTGTTTTTTCAACTCTCTTACATTTGTTCCTGTTCAGAGAACTGCAGATATTATTTCATTTTCTGGGCACCCCAAGAATAAATGTAATTTGCTAAATAATGGCATCGTTTCACCTGTTTCTCAGTGGGAGAGTACAGGTCATGCAATACTAATCACAAGGCTAATAACGTTGAATACAGTTGTAAGCAGGAGCTACACAGAATGGCAATGACCAATACAGATGAGCCAGTGTAAGCAAATGCAAACTATTCTTTGCAGAGTTTACAGGTTAAAGGTGAACAACGTGACCTAACTTGCTTTAGCAGCTCACATGGGATAATTGTAAATTTCCATATTCAAGGACAGACTTTCCTACTGTTCCACACTCTCCACATACTCAGCTTATACATTACACCAATAGAAACATATTGAGACTGTTATTCTTTAAGCTCTGTGAATGACTCCATCATTCTTTGGCTGATTATGCGATCATACATGAGTGAGACACAAGAGAGTGTACACAAACAGAACACTAAAGTAGCAATAATACTGTATTGTCTGATCAGGTGTTCATCCTTGACTGAATTTGATGGAAAATTTGATGTGGGCATAAATACCTCAGATAATGCAAAGTGACAATTTGATGAGTGGCTTGGTTTTCCACATTTCTCTATGACCCCCTACAGAGTTAGAAATCAAAGTGCTTAAGAAAAAACATAATCTAACAGGTTATAATTATGTGGACAAGTCTGTAAATGAATAGCACATTGAATTCTTTTGACATCGAAAAGCACAAAGTCAAAACAAATGCATGTAAGCTGTTTGAATAATCAACATGTAACTTTCATGGGGGTGGGGTGAAAAAGCTGTAGGTTACTGAGGAATTGTCCCTGCTGCAGCCCTGGCCTAAGACCTCCATGTCTGTGGATCAGAGTACACTAATTTGATTTCACGGCATGCTGTTGAAGATGCATTAATCTTTCCCAGACCATCATATGCCCCTGAGCAGCTGTAGAAAGAGGGAGAGTGAGACACAGAGAGGAAAGTGGGGTCAGAGCGACGTGCTTCCCATGCTAACAATGTTCTCCTGCCAACAGAAGCGCATCCCTCCAGGCAGGCCATGTAAACAGTGCACACCATCTCTAAATCACACTCCCACCCTCAGAGACTTTCTAGACTCTCTGTCCTTTTTCCATACATCCCTCCCCCTGTCTGTAGGTTCAGACAAGAGTTCAGTTGACTTGTTTTGGTGATACCACAAAAGTTTTCTTGTCACCTGTGTTATTTGCTTTTTGTTAACTGGGTTTTTTCTTTAAAAAAAATAAAATCTGGAAAGATTTTATCACCTCCCTAACATTTCACTAATCACTCCACCCATGAGTTTATCTTTTAAACATGCAAGTTTTTATGGATGTGACAATAGTGCTGATAGTATTAGTATTCCATACAGGACATCTCTATCTCCTTGCACAGTCTGGACCCTATAGGTTGGCCCTGAGACAGCTGTGTGCAGTGATAAATTGTGTCACATAATCAAAGCTAATCCATAGCTGCAAGGCAACTCCTATTATCTTATGTTACAGCAAAGTGGAAATAAAAAGCTCTATCAATGAGCAAATGTCCCCAAGTCAATTTTGGTCAACAGAAATCAAAGAAAACAGAGAAAAAAAAACACAGAGAGGGAGGAGATAAAGGGGACCACCACAGAATCTTTCTTGCTGTTAACCTCCACCCACCTCCTGTCCCATTGGCCTACCCAACTGTCATCTCACTCTGGGGAGCAGCACAGCTCTGCCAACAGCTTTCTTGTCTTGTTCTATTGATCCATTTTAACACGCAGTGGTGAGCGCATCAAACGCTGTGTGCCATGCAGGATCCATACCCCCCTCCCTTCACGGTTTTCAAAGGAAATGATGAAGGCATGAAAATATGAAAATGCTCTTCACAGGGGTCTGTGAAGGAGGCAATTTCCATCATGCCCATGTCTATTTCCTATGTAGAGGAAAATAACACATTTCTCTGATGTTTTCTGCACACAGAGCAGCAGTGACTCTACTTCTGCTGAAGCTTACAGAGAGAGTAGAACAGACTGGGGGAGTATTAAATTACTGAGGAGGCTGACATTTTTTTAAACTCTTTATTTGGTTTACACCCCTGGGGTATGTAATCATAGCCACAGCAAATCCTTGGATTGGCTTATTAGCATATTCATATATCATGACTTATTTGTTCACATAAAACTTTGTGGTTGTCCAAGATAAGCATTTTAACTGGTTGTCTGATTACAACAAAATGTTATATACTGTACTATGCTTTGGAAGGTTAGAAAATGCTGTGGAACCACCGCGAGTATTTTATTTTTAGACATTTTCCTTTTTACTTTGTTGTAGAGAAATAAAAATAGCAAGGTGTAAAAAGTAAAATGTGACCCACTGCAGATAAAGCTGACATGTTGAGAAAAAACTTGTTTGAATTCTTTTGACATCGAAAAGCACAAAGGTGCTGTAAGTATTTATATTGAAAGGTTGCTCAATGTTAAACAGCTATTTTCTGTCCCAAGTCACATTTTCCTGTTTCCAGGCTGGTTTTTGATGTCATTCAGCTGTCTCTTTAGAGAGTCTCTGTCCTGTGGACAGAATCCAACTGCTTCGGCTTGGACTGCAGCTGGCCAAGTCTTGTTCTGCTTTGCAGCCACTTTGTAAGAGTGGCCCTTGAGCTTGCCACCAGAACATAAACTATCAGTTCTACATGATAGATGACAAACTCAATTGGGAAGCACTTTAATGACATTTAGAGAATTAAAACAAAGGTTTTCAGGCTTCAGGTAGGGGCACTGAATGAGCTGGCTAGCCAGTTAGCAAAACTTGTATCAAACAAACAAAAAATCAAAAACAAAGAAAAAAAAGCTATTGAAATGACACCTTTTAACCCCATATCTGCTCTGCTAGTGCACTATTAGGATCTAATAATTCCGACAATGGGGACACCTATATTGTTCCCCTCTTGCATATTGCAAGTATATTTATGCAAAAGTACAAAATTGATATTTTTCAATCTATTCCTTTAAAGGAACAATACACTTTGATGGATGGATGAATGGAAAAATGGGTGATTATTTGATACCTTTACATTAAAAAAAATATCACTGTGTGACTTTGGTTTAACGGAATTCTTTCCTAAGTAAAGATTTTAATACATTCTCAAAAACTCACCATTGCTCTTTTTAAATAACCACGATGCCCTGGGGGGATCGTGTTGTTGTCGGGGAAAGTGAAGTATTCACTGGATAAAAGCTATTTGCATGAAGGAAATATACCCATATTAGAATTTGATGAGCTGCACTTGCTTAGTAAATAAATGAATTAATCCTGTCTATTGTCTTTGTGATTTATTCAGCTAGTGTCCTCACTGGAGACTAGAAGTTAATTAAGATCATAGTGAAGGATGCGGTTCTGTCTAGCTACTCATAAAGATATTGTGTGTGGAGCAGCAGTCCTCGGTTTGACTGCAGTTTACACGTACACTTCTTTTATCTAAGATTTTCGTGCTATTTGGAGATAATAGTAATTTGATTGTAATAATTGAATTAATCATCACCAATTGTACATTGGAGCAACAGTAAAAAACAAAACAAAAAAAACCTCCATCCCAGTGTGATCGGTCATATCTGATCTGATATATCTGTGGGAAAACAGTTTTTCAATTATCACCTAAAAATTAGTTTTAATGAAAAATAGCTTTCATTATTTTCACAGATTCAGTTCTCCTGCTCAGGTGAATTGAATCTATGATTTAATAGCAGTGCCTTTGGTAGACAGAAGGTTTTATAGAATAACACCAAAACCACTGGTGTAAATGAAGAGAAACTGCTCTGTTTGCTAACATTTATATTCATGTAGGTGTTCTTTCCTTTACGTAATAAGAAGACTTTTACACTTTGAGATGATAAAATAATAAAAAATATATCCTAATAGTGGGCAACTTGTTTTAATAAAACAATAACTGCATTCTCATTCTCAACAGATATTAGTGAGGTGACTTTTCAAAACATTATTGTAGCAATGATTTGTGTAGTTTGCAGTTGTCGTACAGTGCATACATATTTCACCTTTCAGCTGATAGTTTTCCAAAGCAGGTGTTTTTTTTTTTTTGCAACAGCAAAAACAAACAAACAGGAAAGCTGTACTTTTAATTTGAATATTTTTTGTCTTTGCATTTATCTTTGAAGGTAGTGCTCATATGAGTGAAATGGTTAAGGTAGAGTTTTAAGAACTGGAGATTTCCACAAGCACTTAAAAGGACTATCAAGAAAAACCCGTGAAATCCGCTTTGCTGACAATTCCATTAGCATACTACACATTGAGATTTTAAGCAATTACGACAAATGAGAAAGCCAATGTAGTTAAAGCTGTGGGGCCCTGTTAAGGCATCTATAACATGACGGCAAGTTGTACTAACATGAATTGACAGCCACATAAAAACGGGAAGAACGTATTTGTTGGTCGAAGATAGTAAAGGTGTATCTGATTTCTTTACTGGGACAGACCATGAAAGAACTCGAGCTCATACTTGGCTTAGATCAGCTATACAGTCCTTTTCTCATTCCCAGCACATGTACTGGTTAATGTATTTTATTTAACTTATACCTTCTACTGCACGTGCGTTTTGCTTTTTCAAGAAAAGAAGAAAAACATGTTTATTTTTTTTATTTAAAATCTTATGACAATATTGTCCTGTCTTCCTCCCGTCACCCCAACCGGATGTGGCAGATCGCCATTTGTCAGGGACCAAGCAGTAAGGCATAAAGCACACAGGTGTTTAATTTAAAAAAAAAAAAAGGGGGTTTTATTGACCCCAAAATATAAAAAGATACTTAACAAAGACAAAAAACCTAAACAGGCAGCCAATAAAAGAGGTCAACTCAATAAACTAAACTCAAGATAACAATTAACCAAACCTCAAACAACCATAAGACAAACTAACCTGCTGAAATGACACACGAGGGAACTTAAATACTGGCTTAGCTAAACCAAATGTCACACAAAGGGGAAAGCATGGCTGCCATATAACCAACCACTACAAAACAATTAAAGAAACTTGAAACACCCCCCAGGCAATGAAGCATGTGGTTTCATCCAGTGAAGCTGTCAGCAGTACTACAGCTCCCCCAGCCCTTTGCCACACCTTTTGCCAACCAGGAAGGAGAAGCCAAACCCCAGGTAACTCAAGCAAAGAAAGATTGATTAATATAACATAAAACAGAACTTTAACCTTGTAGTGTTAATATGTGTGCACGCCATATAAACATTGGAAGGTGTGATGAAAAAATAAATAAATTTAATAAAGAAATAATATTGGACAATAAGTCAGATATATTTAAAGTTGACTGCAAAGCAAACTAAAGTGAAGCAACTAATGGTGAGGTGTGGCGTTTACTCTGTGTGGCTTGCCATCACACCGCCCCTCCCTGAGCCTGGTTCTGCTGGAGGCTTCTTCCCATTAAAAGGGAGTTTTTCCTTCTCACTGTCGCCAGTGCGCTTGCTCACTGGGGGGCCATGTGATTGTTGGAGTTTTTTCTGTTTCCTTTGTATTATTTTGGGTCTTGGCCTTACAATATACAGCATCATAAGGCAACTGTTGTTGTGATTTGGCGCTATTTAGATAAAAGTGAAGTGAACTAAACTCATTTATTCAAATCGTTTATATTACTTTGGAAGTAAATCTTAAATAGATTTGTTTGACATTTGGTGGGGGAGAACAGCCTTAGTTGCACTTCCTGAACTTACGGCTGTTTCAGCTCCTGCTCAAAGCAGGTGGACACTTCTTACCAGAGACAATGAATGACTCTATATAACATGATCAGCCCTGCTCATTGTTGGTGCCTCACTGGTAGATGTGTATGTGGATATATATGATTGGTTGTTTTGTAATTTTTCTACTCTAAATCTATCCTATCCTATTTTTAATAATATAATGATGAAAGCCAGCTTAGCAAAGTTGTACTAAAACATTTGACAGATTTTCGAGCGCCGTGTACCACATAAAATTGTTTCAAGGTCAGTTAAAACAACCAGAATTCCTACATAAGGCACACGGGATTATAAGCGGCACTGTCGATTTTCAGAAAAATCAAAGGATTTATTTTAAGTGTGCCGTATTTTCCACACCACTAAAGTTGCAGCATTTTTACAAACCAATTCTGGTTCATCCATTTCATTCAACGATCCGCTTTCGCCCTTCTCATTTTTGCGCCACGTACGTATGAAAACAAAGGTACTGCGCATGCGTGTTTTACCCATATTCTATCGCAATATTTAATTTTCTTATCGTTGCCCGACATTATACCGGTATTACTGTGAACGGTATGATATGGCCCAGCCCTACTGCATGGACCATGGAAGTAGGTGAAATTGTGCCAAAAACCACTTTTTTTTTTAAAGTATTCTAACTCTTTTAGCAAACCTAACCAAGCAGGTCCCAGTCATAATCTGTGATGACCCCAGTGATGTAGCCAAAGAGAAAAACAAAACATGACTTTTGAAATCCATCAATTATACTTTTTGTCTACTCCATAACAGTACTTGGAAGAATAAATTCTAAAAAAGACAAACAAAAAATACTGTTGATGACTTAGCCATCATGGGGTCAACCAGGCAAAGGGAAGCAAAACCTAACAGTAATTGAAACACCCCGCCTCCCTATGTGGATGTTGGGGCTCTTTCAACCAGGAGTGGCACAGATGCCAAAGGACAGCGTTCAGCATCTAAAGCAGCTTTAACAGAATGGCAGTATTTGACTCCCTGAATGATGAAGGGTTGGCTTTTTTGTTGGTGCCAGCTGAGTAAAAGCCCCAAACCTGCTTGATAGTACAACAGCTGCTCCTGGGGGCTACACATGAATATGTCAACAGACTCTTCCAGCCCATTTATTTGATTTATCCTCCTTTTTGCAAATACTGCTTATTTATTTGTCTGTTTGTTTGTATTTATGGAAATTAACCTATAAGGATCTTGTTTATTTGAAAACGTTTTAGCAAGTTGCTCCATGTAAAGGCTGCTTGAGTCAGTAACCCAACAGCAATGGCAATTTCATTTATTTGGCACATTTCATTATGTGTAAACTCAATGTGCTTAACACAGGTGATAAAAAACAGTGTAGCTTTAGAATGCCTTAAGGCAGTGAAAACTGGAGTAAACTGAGTAAAAGGAAACAGTATTATTAGCCTGATTATATGTAACTGCACAAGCCACCATCATGTTGTTTGAATTAACATGTACAGAAAAAAGTCCCGATCACTCTGTGACATGTGGCCTCTAGTGCTTTAAGTTTGTTTTTATAAACTGTTTACCTTTAGAGTGATGCCACTTAGTTGTCATAAAAGATAAAAGATATCTACGTCTGTCTCTCTTCCCTTGATTTTTTTTTATTTCAAAAAGAGCTTTAGGTAATAAATGCACTCATACTATCTAAAACCTAAAGCTGCATGCTCCCATAGGTCCTCATTACTGCCTGAATTTTGTATGTCTTGTTTTTTGCTGTGCAGAACTCACCAGATCCAATAATAGATGGGCCCCAAGATGTTTCAGAACATTACAGTATATTTAATTCATTTTTTTATTATGAATATCTGTTGGTACCACTGCTGGCCATGTCCCCCAGCAGCTATTTAAACGACTTAATAGCCAGGCACAGCAGCTATATTTCACATATACTTCTTTCCTGTGTACTTACAGAGGCAAGCAGTAGAGGCACAGCAGTGATTGAAGTGAAGCCCTTAGTGGTGACAGTTCCAGCCTTGATATTAATGGAAGCCCACATAATTGCGCAAGCCATTAAGGAAGTACAGATGCTATCAGGGAGTGCACACATCGTTATTTCTCAGTGTAACACCTCATTAATATTTGTTGTTTTTTTAATTTTTTTTCTCCACCTCCCTCCTACTTTGAGAGGATGAAGGGAGGACTGGATGCTGTGCGAGATAGAAAATGACAGCGAGATGAATCTTCCTGACTCCAGGCAGATGTTTCCTGTTAAGCATTCAAATTAGAGGCACACCTTGATGAGAGCTTCAACAGGACACCCAGTAGAAATATTTTGGTAGATCATAAAATAGATGTAGGCATCCTCATCGCATGACTGAAACTTCCCTGAGTATTTCAAAGGTCAGATGGCTAAGAGCGAGGTGTGATCTATTCAGAGCTGGCAGAAACAGCAGCATCCCTCTCTAACCTTTTACTACTCAGGTCATTGTTGGGTTTGTTGTCACCTCCGGTCTTTTTTACAGTCTCTGGAAACATCAAGTGTTGGACCTGAAGTGTTGAACTGGCAAACATGGCCATGCTGTAAATATTTTACTTGCAATGTGTCACTTGTTCAATTTAGCTGATCTTTAGTAATTAAAAAGATGCTCTGATGATACAGATTCTCTCATGCAGATTTGGTTATTGAACTAGAGCAATGATGCTGGAGAAGCGGTTGACCTTCGTGTATACCTGAAGGAAAATGATCTCAAGAATAAAACTAGGTCTGATTTCAATTAAGCACACTGCCACACTTCCTGTATGATTTGTGTGTATATCAGAGTTAGCTAATCACCCCACATCATTTAGGATTTAGGATATTTAACAAATAATATTTAGAACATACCTGTTCAAAATGCCAGATATACAGTAGATGAAAAGCTCTCTTTCCAAGTACTTGCTAAAATTGTACCAAATAGACAATTAGCCATGGTTGCTAATTAACCAAATACATATATTCCTGAATTAATTTAGAATAACGTTAATTGTAAATTTTTAATTCCAGAGGTCATGACAACTGATCAAACATAGAACATTAAAATAATTCCAATCTAATCCATTGACAAGGTGTCCAAATATATTTGAATATAATGTTTTCTGTTTTATATCCATGTGGGCATCGATTGATGGATTGACCTCAATCATTCATCTATTCTATTGTTCTATTTTTTGCTCTTTTCTATTTTTTCCCGTCGAGGAAAAAGCCGTTCCATTTACCAATGTTGCAGGTATCTGGATCCAAACTTCGCAGCTGCTCCAGGATGAAAATTTCCAGTTTGGCTGTTGCAGAATTTCAGGGTGGCTCTTGTTGACTTTAATCGCCACGGCTTGGTTGGTTTCTGTGTTACGACATTTGGTTACAAACCAAAGCCCCCTTCTCCAAGGAAAGCCTCTACCTCGTGGTGCTTTCCCAAAATGCTCCCTTCAAATATTTCGGGCTCATTTGAGTTGAAGGATGGGTTCACACTAAATCTGACCCTAATCAACTTAATATGAATCAATCAAAGAAAATTTTGTTTTGGAGAATTTTGAAATGATGAAACTGACAATTATGAAACATTTTGTTAGTGTATTTATTTCTTTTTTCTTTTGCATACCATGTCTAGCTTTTCTGTATATGGTCATGTTGTAGATTTGGGAGCAAACAAGAAATCGATTAAAATGTTCTGTTTTATTTTAACAATCATTAACTTCATATATTCATATTTATACAAGCAGTGCTTTTATACCTGTGTGTGTGTGTGTGTGTGCGTGCGTGCGTGCGTGCGTGTGTGCGTGTGTAGGTGTGTCATTAATAACCTTTCTGTGTGGAACTTCAGGAAGCAGTTGCTGGTAAATGTGAGGTGGACATCACATTTCTGACTTTTGGAGTACCATTGAATTCCTGTACTTTCTGCACCCCTTTGTAGTCCTATCTATGTTCCTAACACACACACACACCAACACAGATGTGCACATGCCCTCCTTTACATGCACATACTATTGCTTACCCACACACATTACTTGAGTCTTACCTGAACTGACCCCTGACCTCCTAATTGCACCTCAAAACTGTTTCTGGGTCTATTTCAGTTTAAACATGGATTAAAAAAAAAAGAAGGATTTTACGTTCCTGTTGGGGAACCATCAACATGCTGCTGTGTTGTTACCTACACTTACATAACAAGCACACAAAGAGCTTTGCTTATGTTTTAGACTCCAGCCACCACTTTTATTCTTAATTATGTACAAAATCTTTCACATTAAAATTAACACAGGTTTTAGTCTTTGTAGGATTGATTTATACAAGGCAAATTTTTCCTGTAAAAAGAGAACACATATTGTTAATATAAACAAAACCGCGGTTACCTGATTTAAGATCTAGTTTGCTCTCTTGTTTTTACATTTCTTATTACATAACAAATCCATGCTTCATTATTCTTAATTTGTGTTGTTCTTCCATGAAAATACATGAATTAATCTTATTTTCTACTTTAAAAAAATAATTTCAGTTCAAAACAATAGCTAAATGGGTGATAATTTCCATTTAAATTTAATTCAGAAGTGTCATCAAAGAAGAAGAGATATACAGATACATAAGTGTTTGTGTTTGATAGTTGCAGTTTGGCACATCAACAGTTCGTATAGGCAACAAAAGAGTTAAGCTGCTGTAGTTGGACACTGCAGAGGTAGTTACGTTTGTTGCACTTCCTATGACCCCACAGTTTCCCAAGACACATTACAAACAAAAGTAATAGTAGTAAATACTAAAGTCATAGTGAATGTAAAACTCCTTGAAACCATGAATTCAGGAAAGTAATCACAGGATTCTCAAGAGTACAGAGAGGATTACTGTCATACTTTTATAAGGCATCACCTAAAAAAAATCACATCCATAACAACCAATTAACTCATATGAAAAATAGATGAAATGAGTAAGATTTATGCAAAGATTCCCTACATGTTTCAGCAGTCGTGATGCAATAATTTATTTAAACAGAGAGCTCAAGGAGAAATGATTGAATGTATTAAACATTTAACCCATAATCTGCAAAAGATTAAAAATTACACATAATGCCCAGTATGTAAACCAAATGCTGCAAATAATTTTTCATTGATTACCGACCATGGTGGAGGATCAATATTCACCCTTTAATAACCTCAACTTGGGCATTCCCACTGCTTGTGTGGCAATCCCACATAGAAACATTACTGTAATATATAGCTTTGTTTACAGTTAGAACCCTTTGTGCCACTACAGTTATTTATCTCCACACCCTTATTACTGTTATTTGCAATGAGGTAACTACTTCAAGGCAGTTTTCCAGCTTCTAACTAGACCAACTGGGAATATGTTTGTTGAGAATGATATGACTGGGACACATCACCATCACTCCTCCCCAAATTACTGTCATGTTATAGTGCTCCAATATAATTACTGTATATGAATAATGCTGTGCAATATCGCTTTCTAAATGAAGCAGGCCTTAAATTGGCCCCTGAAGGAAGTCTAAGTTGTTGAAATTGAGAAAGTATTTGATGAACTGGTCTAAGTTTTATATTGTTTCGACTTGCAAATCCAGTTTTCCTCTGTATATACTACTTGACAACAAACCAACCTAGGCCAAGTGTGGTAATCTATTGGAAGCTGCTTGGGAACACTGTAAAATAACAAAATAGGACTTAAAGTAATCAATAATATGATGCGTATTTTTCTTTTAAGATTAAGGTTCAACATACAATGCATTAGATACAAAATAGTACATTTTTTATTCAAGTCATGTTTATGATTCACTCTCGGAGAAAATAGTTGCTTTGTATTTAATTTCGCCAGTGTCGTCACAGTACCCTTGCTTGCAGATCCCTTCCCAGACGCCTTAACGCCCACTCACATCCTGGGCTAGCTGACCTCAGGAATTCGCATGATAAGGTGGGGCCAGGTTTCACAATGAACACACCCGAAACTCTGGCTGATTGGGACCCACGCCCAGTTTCACACCTTGGCTCAGGCGATTAGAGGATCATCAGGGGGTCCTTTTGTCCCTCTGTGGGGGGAAACTCCCACTAGGTTTATATCTGGGACTCTCCACCATTTGACCTTAGAACTGAAGAAGCTTCTCGGATGAGAGGTGAAATGTCTTCAAGCAACTTAAAGAAGTCCAGACGCTTTTCTTTGCAAGCTCCTTTGACTACGATGAGCTGGATGACTGAGAACCTTCACAGACACCTTGCTTGCATCCTTTACTTATTCCTCTGAATAGCATTAAGAAAACTTGGATGTCCTCAATGATGGTGGTCTAGATTGATTTCCAGGTCAAGCGGAGAATGGAGGACAAAGAAAAAAATAGAATACGAAAAATGAGATGCACTAATAACTTGGCTGAAGCTGAAAGAAGTCAAACTAAGTTTTAGAAAAAGTTTGTGTCGTCAGGGGCCAAGCTTACATCAGATAGACCTTGTTCTGTTCCTCCTAGTTATTAACTTAATACATGAAGGTAACTTATCTTATCTCGAAATGATGTGAAAGCCTCTGCACATTATCTGTGTGGAGAAAACTGCCTTTAGCTTCTTGTGAGCACAGGCATATTATCCCCAAGGGTTGATTAGACTGACCTAGTGACTTCGGGATGATTATTGGCATAACTATTATAGCCAAAATATTTAAATTGGGCTATTTCAGAATTTGCTGCTCCCTGGGGATATCACACCACCTGTGTCTGCTCCTCAACGCCTCAATCCCTGTGGGGCAGAAACCTTCACCAAACACAGGCCAGCAAAATGCAAACAGACTAATGAGGGATTTATCTTCTTCCCTCCTTTTAACTCATACATCCCAGCTCCACTTCTGCCCTGTATTAGCATGGTTTTGTCCACACTGAGATCATAATCCATTTGTATGTCCTTGAATGTAGCACAGTAAAGTCTTTTCTGTCAACAGCCCTGAAATCACCCCAAGTGCTCAGCAATCTAATTAGAATTATTCTTCCTTTCCCTCGCAGTGCCATCCGACCAGCTTTGTGGGGGGTTGTTAAGCATGTATTACTCCCTGTGGGTGGCTTGCCACAAAGAGACAGCAACACCCCATCAGAAGAAATATTATACAGTGCCTTCATTACCCTGTGAACCAGCAACATTTCCCACAGCTAATAAGTAGTATAAGAAATACTTTTGGTTTAGCTTAAACAGTGTTTCTTTCTTTTCTGTCTTTCTATTTTTTTCCTTTTTGGTGGCATTTGGACAGATGACATGTATTTCATGTAATTAACGTGCTATATTTTTTGTCACAAACTCAAAGCAATTTGAAGTAGAAGTTCATGTTTCAAGAAAACATCAATTACAGTCTTTTTAATAGGAAACTCATGTGAGCATCCTGAGACAGGGATGAGGAATTCTCTCCACAGTCATCCTAAATATCTTTGCACTCTTTATCCACTTCCATTTCCTCTGTTTCTCTTCCCCTCCCTCTTCATTTTGTTCCCCTTTCAAATATCCATTCTTTCTAATTGGATCTGATGAGGATGGGGACTTCATTACCGGCTTGCAATGAATTATTATGTGGTGTAATTGGCCCTCCAGTCCCATAGGAGGTGCCCTGCTCCAGCTGACTCAACTGGAGGAGGCTCTTCTGGCCCAGGTGGAGGCTTTTGTACAGCTGAGGTCGAACTTTATCTCAGTAGATCAATTTGTCTTTGTGTCAGAATTTCCAACAGATTCTTACTGGAGTTGTTCGAAGATGAAATTTAATGGGTCTTCAACAGATGCTTTAGAATTGCCCATATTTATAGTTTCAGAAAACTAATGATCAAAATCTTTCTGTTCCATAGTCATGAGTTAATTAACATGTGTTAATGACTTCTGAGATGCTAATTGAGAGACAGTGTTTACACCACAATAAGCAATGCATTCAGGTGGCCGAAAAGAGCTCATGACTGATGTATGGCTGGCTAGTGGTGCATGGCCCACATGACTCTCCAAAATATATATTTAATAAATCAGAGTGACTGATAATTACCCTAAAGACACTGAAAGATTATCAGATGTTTTCCTGTTTTACTCATTGCAGCTATGGCTGTATCCTTTCTCATTTCAGCAGATTAGCAAACAATGCAAGCAATGTGGTCCTGGAGAAAAAAAAAAAACCTAATGTTGATTGTTAATTGAAAAATTAGAAAGTCAATCAGAGGCTAGAGATCTAATTAAACTGGAATGGAAATCCTGCTACAGACTCAATTGCTCTCTCCAATTTATAATCTCCTGAAGGTTCTGATTTGCCTGGTAAGTGAATGCAGCTCTCCTCTGTGTGATGCTAAAATACAATTGGCTTTTCTAGCTTAGCCATCTGACAGGCTGATTTGGATTCAATCACAGTCCCTTCTCTGGCTGTGAAAAAGATGAAAATAATAATCTAAAGTCATTATGCGGATGGGAAGTCTCTAAACAAGGACAGACCTGAGTATCTGCTTCTCCCCTGAGAAGCCCATGTGGAGTCATTTTCTAATTCAGGCCCGAAGCTTACAGGATAGAGTAAGCAGTGGAGTCTGCTCTGAGCTGGCATGCTTGAGCAATGCCTCAAATGTCTTAGTTAAGGACAGCACATTATTCGTTAAGGAACTGATGGCAAAATGAAGATGTCACACAAACTAGTCTGAGTGCACTGGGTTGCTGCTCATCAGTTATGTTGTCAGAATCTGAGGTAGCTGTGCCTGAAATCTCTTGCAACCTATGAAGACTGTTGCCTCCACTCACATCATTGTTTACCTTACAGTTAGTGTTTCTTGTGGAAAGGGACGGGCAAACCTTGTTAATTATAAATAACAAGAGCCAGATAATGTAAAGAGATTCTGAAACCCAGCAACGCTGTGTCTGTGGGGGAGTTCTTTGACAAACACGTGAAAATGAAAATTCTCTTAGCCACATGTAATCTATATTGGCTGTCTCTAATATGTTATGGGATTTCATGGGTGCTGACTGCAGCAATTTTTATTTCTGCCCAAACATTTTTCTTTCTGCCTCCCGGTGATCATTACAGAGATCCATGGAAATGACTGATTGAGGGTTGTTGAATATGTGAATTGTCAATAATCAAACCCATGCCACAAAAATATTCACCATCCGACTTTGAATTTAATTTGGCAAAAAAAAAATCCTAATTCTACAGCTGCAACAATAAAAATGTCTTTGCTAAATACCAGCATGAGCATTGCCATTTCAAATAGGGCAACTAGCTAAAAGCACTAAGAAGTACTGTCTCACAAAGCCAGTAATATGGCTGCACACTGCTTTTATGGCTACTGATCGTGATGGCGTCACCAGTGTTGGTAAGGTTACTTTTAAAATGTATTCCATTACAGATTACCCCAAAATGTATTTTGTAACGTATTCCGTTACGTAGTCTGAATACTTTGGATTACCTATTATATTATCATACTTTTTACAACTACATGAATGTTCTATTGCTGTGTGAATTATTACTTTTACTGAAGGTTACTCGCCATACCAATACCGACGAAAAAAGTGTACAGGCGAGTCTTAATAGCTTACTTCAGGCACTCTTTTTGGCTGCAGTGGTTATTATTATGTTTGCATGCTTCCATCTCCCGTTTCTGGTCGGTGACAACTTGTACTTTTCAACTATCCTTTTTTTCCCTCCCTGGCGCTCACAAACACATAACAAGTATGGCAGTCCATTCTCCCTGCAGCACGGACTACACCGCCCATGGGGCTACATTCTTTAGGGCTATGCCTGTAAAACTCTGCCTATTGCCTTCATATTAAATCATTTTTGTGAATAATTTTTTTAATATTTCTTCATGTCGTTATGCGGGTCACAAGTAGGGGTGACATAGGCCGCGAGATTGAGACACAGGCATTAGAGCCTCTTAATACGTGTTTTGTTTGGGGTGTGGAAACCAAAAATAGAGAGGGTGTAGCCGAACATATGAAACAGGAGAATACCGCCGTGTAATCCCTTTATTTCAGCAAAGTAACTGTATTCTGAATATCACCTTTTTAAACGGTAACTGTAACGGAATACAGTTACTCATATTTTGTATTTTAAACAGGTAACGGCGGTACATGTATTCCGTTACTCCCCAACACTGGACGTCACTCATATGAAAAACATGAAAATTAGCATGTGGAGATGTACTGTTTCATAATGAATAGAATTAAACAAAATAAAAATAAAAATATTCAATAAAGTTTGAGGGTATTCTGAAAAGATATCCCCAGATGAATGATATCATTTAAATGCTATCTATTTCACAAAAGGAGCATAGAGCTCCTCTCTGTGCTTTATTATGTAAAAAGCTCTCTGCAAACAAACTGAACAGTCATTTGTTCAGTTTGGAGTTGGCTCCACTAAGCCATTTATCCCCTCTCATTATCTAAGGCGTTCTCTTTCCCTGATGGGGAAGGCAAGGGCAAACGTTCACCTTCGCATCCCTACTTGATCTAGTTCTCCTAGGTTGACAGACAAAGGCTAAAGCAGGACAGACTGGATTTTCTCTGCAGCATGTCTTTATAATCCTACTTTGAAACATCCAGGATGATCTGTCTCTTTGAAAACAAGACTGCAGGTTCATAGAAAAATATATATTTAAATCACAATCTGATTTGAGTGACGTTAGTTTTCAGAACCAACCTGCAATTCAGGTTTTGATTGGTGGATTGTTAAGCTTTTTCAGCTTTTTTCTTCAAATACACTTAGACATAAATTATACTTGTGCTGTCCAGACGTACTAGTTTGTAGAAAAAACTTTTAAATTGCTATCAGCAGAAATGGCAAACATTGTGCTTCTGGTGATATTATACAGTACTCAGAGTAGTCCAAGCTACCTTGGCTGTGCCCTTGTCTGACTTGGCACATTTTTACACCAGGTGCCCTTCCTGACCTGATGCAAAAGTACTACTTTAAAAAAACCCCATCTCATATTAAGTAAAATGAGCTTTATCAAGGCATCTCTAAATTCTATTAATTTTCAAGATATACGAGCAATCTCTGTGTTCTTTCCCTGCCTATTTTTCCTTTTCTCTTCTTTGCTGGCTGCATATAGTGTCTACTTCAATTACTGTAATTTTTAAAATAATTTATTGTTTTATTTTTTTTCTATAGTACCGAGTCTTGAATGGATTTCTAAAAATTTTCTTGGCACTCCAGCCTCTTAAGTGGATTGACTTGTGGCTATTATAGAAAAAGAAATTGCTTGTGTAATAGTCCTTTAAGAAGCCATTAGGGAGTCAACAGTAATAAATTATGAACAATACTGTAATGAGCTTCCAAGATAGAAACCTCATAGAACTTATTAATGATGACTGGTCACAGACACTTAATTTGAAGCATTAACTCTCATTCATTTGTTAATATTTATCAGAATTGGGGGGTGTATAAAAAATGACTTTGAGGAGCCGAAATGTTATTAAGCTCGGAGCTGAAATTACTTTTGCTGCCTTGCAGGGCACAGGACTCTTGAGTCTTCAAATGAACTCCCTCGCTTTAGAGTTAGGAGGAGTTCAACCTTATCCACTGTCTAGTACTCTACATGTGCTAGTCTGAACCTTGGAGAGAAAATGAGACCAAAAAAGTGAAACAGAATAAAAATTTCTCCAAGTTTGTACATATTATTTTCACAGCCTTGCTGCTGGGTAGGAGGCTACACAAGCGACCTTTGAACAGCCTGAGGGATGTCAGACACCTCAGCACTCCCAGCAGAGTTCTGGTGCCTAAGAATTAAAATCATTTATAGAGCGTGGAGTAAGGACCAAGGAAGAGAAGGGTGACGGAGATAAACAGTAGGGGTCAGAGTCTTACTTCACTCTCTGGTGGCCTATCTCCCTATGTCTGATTATCCTGTGGGATCACCGGCTTGCCCCCGCTCTTTCTGATGCTTTGTCCAGCAGCTGTGTGTGACAAGGCCTAGAGAGAAGGGCGGGGCAAAGTCACTCCCATCTGGTACAGTCGGATCAGCTTGGTCTGAGATGCGGGTGTGGGGGTCATGTGTCCCTCTGCATCAGTGACAAGACTGTTCTGCTAGTGATGACACTCTATCCACTGGGGAAGAATGTTTTCTTCGCTTGAAAGAAATAGGACAATTGCGTTACTTTTTTGTGAGTATTTTTTTTAACACAATAAAGAAATTCCTTATCAGGTTAAATACAGGGAGTGCAAAATTATTAGGCAAGTTGTATTTTTGAGGAATAATTTTATTATTGAACAACAACCATGTTCTCAATGAACCCAAAAAACTCATTAATATCAAAGCTGAATGTTTTTGGAAGTAGTTCTTAGTTTGTTTTTAGTTTTAGCTATTTTAGGGGGATATCTGTGTGTGCAGGTAACTATTACTGTGCATAATTATTAGGCAACTTAACAAAAAACAAATATATACCCATTTCAATTACTTATTTTTACCAGTGAAACCAATATAACATCTCCACATTCACAAATATACATTTCTGACATTCAAAAACAAAACAAAAACAAATCAGCGACCAATATAGCCACCTTTCTTTGCAAGGACACTCAAAAGCCTGCCATCCATGGATTCTGTCAGTGTTTTGATCTGTTCACCATCAACATTGCATGCAGCAGCAACCACAGCCTCCCAGTTTCATGGGCTGGGTCTGTGACCCAGTGTTTGAGTTCTTATATGTATCTTTTGTATTCATTTGTGCCCTAGTTTAGCTCACCTAGTTAATTTCTAGATTGCTGTTTAGTCTTGTTCCTTAGTTGTTTATGTCATCTCCCCCTGTACTAAATCTCCCTGGTTCATGCGTCATGTCTGCGTGGTTATGTTTAGTTCATGTCATGTCTAATCTCCATGTTTCCTGTTTTACTTTGAAAGTCTGTATTCAATGTCAGTGTATTTAGTTTCACTTCTCCTGTCCTGTCGTTAGGTTCATGTGTGTCAGCTGTGCTCCCATGTGTGGCCACTTCCCCTGATCATCCCTCATGTGTATTTAGTCTCTGTGTTTCATGTAGTCTGTGTTGCGTCGTCTGTGTTCCCACCCTCCATGTTGTCACAGCCAGTCTTAGTATTCATAGTTATGGTTTCCTGTGTCTTCATAGTTTTTCCTAGTTTTACTTTCCCAGTTTAGTCATAGTTTAGTTTGTCACTGCGTTTCTGCCTTGTCTGCACTCCCTGTCACCAGCCACAATAAAGGCTCACTTTCAGTTAAGTTTACTCCAGTCTACTCTCGTGTGTTCGCACCTGGGTCCACCACACACACCACCGCACGGTCTGCCTCCGCAGATCATGACACCCAGACACTGTTCAGAGAGGTGTACTGTTTTCCCTCCTTGTAAAGCTCACATTTGATGATGGACCACAGGTTCTCAATGGGGTTCAGATCAGGTGAACAAGGTGGCCATGTCATTAGTTTTTCTTCTTTTATACCCTTTCTTGCCAGCCACGCTGTGGAGTACTTGGACGCGTGTGATGGAGCATTGTCCTGCATGAAAATCATGTTTTTCTTGAAGGATGCAGACTTCTTCCTGTACCACTGCTTGAAGAAGGTGTCTTCCAGAAACTGGCAGTAGGACTGGGAGTTGAGCTTGACTCCATCCTCAACCCGAAAAGGCCCCACAAGCTCATCTTTGATGATACCAGCCCAAACCAGTACTCCACCTCCACCTTGCTGGCGTCTGAGTCGGACTGGAGCTCTCTGCCCTTTACCAATCCAGCCACGGGCCCATCCATCTGGCCCATCAAGACTCACTCTCATTTCATCAGTCCATAAAACCTTAGAAAAATCAGTCTTGAGATATTTCTTGGCCCAGTCTTGACGTTTCAGCTTGTGTGTCTTGTTCAGTGGTGGTCGTCTTTCAGCCTTTCTTACCTTGGCCATGTCTCTGAGTATTGCACACCTTGTGCTTTTGGGCACTCCAGTGATGTTGCAGCTCTGAAATATGGCCAAACTGGTGGCAAGTGGCATCTTGGCAGCTGCACGCTTGACTTTTCTCAGTTCATGGGCAGTTATTTTGCGCCTTGGTTTTTCCACACGCTTCTTGCGACCCTGTTGACTATTTTGAATGAAACGCTTGATTGGTCGATGATCACGCTTCAGAAGCTTTGCAATTTTGAGACTGCTGCATCCCTCTGCAAGATATCTCACTATTTTTGACTTTTCTGAGCCTGTCAAGTCCTTCTTTTGACCCATTTTGCCAAAGGAAAGGAAGTTGCCTAATAATTATGCACACCTGATATAGGGTGTTGATGTCATTAGACCACACCCCTTCTCATTACAGAGATGCACATCACCTATAATATGCTTAATTGGTAGTAGGCTTTCGAGCCTATACAGCTTGGAGTAAGACAACATGCATGAAGAGGATGATGTGGACAAAATACTCATTTGCCTAATAATTCCGCACTCCCTGTAGTTACATTTTCCACTAACTTTAGGGACTTCAATTCTGAATTTTATCACTGAGTCTGGAAGAAAAAGTTCTAGGTTTTCTACTCTCATGGATCCCAGCACAGCAACTCTTTAATAACTTTAAAATGCATTTGAGCCCCCTGCCTTTTAAAGTACTAAACATTAAGGTTCCCTGCACTGGTATGAATTGTTCTCATTGCGATCTAAATTATACAGCTTGTTTATTGTCCTAATCACAAGACATTTCTGGTCAATGTTTCTGAAAAACAGTGGGAGTACTTTTAGATAAAGCTAATGATCTATCTTAATGTGTTATCTTTCATCTTTTAAGCATTTGCACAACCACAAACATTATTCCACTTTTGGGGATAAATGATTGGATGCTTGTTTTTCATTTCTTTCCTTTCTAGATCCATTACAAATACGTTTTATTCATCATCCCTCACTAAATAGTAGTGAATGGTGGAACTCTAAGAGGGGGTTAGTAGTTTGAAGAGATATCGATGTGGCGATATTCACTGCTCTTTGTTGATTTAGCCACTCAAATTCAGCAGGATACAAGCAGATATTACATGAGGTCTGTGGCTGATTTCCAACTCCTAGACACTAAAGAAAGAATTAAAAGTAGAATTCAATGGAAGAAACTTGGCATCAACCCCTAAAATATAAGTTGATGCTTGCCATCCTTGATGTAATGAACCATAGATGTGATCAGTCCAGCATGGTATATCACTATAAACTTTAAACCGTCGCAACACTGCAAAGTAATCCTTTACATAGCACAAAGTTAGTATACTCCAGTTTATTCCACAAAAACATAATTCAGCAAAACATCTTGTATAAATCCCAAGAAGTATATTCTGTTCATTTGGATGCAGCATTTTCAATGCAAGTTTTTTTCAGTGAACTTTTTCATCCAATGACGTCTTTAGTCTCAGCTGACTGCAGGTTTCCCCAGTTTTATAAACGGCACAGTTGAATAATGAATGAAACAAGTATCACTGACTAACAATAGGCTGTGAGCTCAATTTCATGAGTGAACAGTGTAAGCTTTTTGGAATTTCCTTACCTGGACTGCTGTGCATGCATTAAGACATAGATAGTATAGATGTGTATGTGTACTGCATGTACAGTTTAAATTTCCAGTCTACAAAATTCCATTTGCTGAGCAGTCCTTACATGTAAAAATAACATCCCATCTACCTCTGCTGTCATCTCATTCTTACATTTTTTAAAATTTATTTATCAGGGTCACACATTAATGCTATTTTCATTCCCAGGAAAAACCAGCGACTGTATATTCATCTCACAGACACATTTTGTAACAAAATACACTGGAATAGTTTGTGTGATATTTGCTGAGCTGTTTGAAAAGGTGGTTATACTTCCTCTTCTGTAACTAGCTAAGATGTTGAAGTACCACAACCACCACTTTATGTCTACACCATGAATGTATGACATGGATGAGAAGAAAAAAAGGATGTGTCGAGGCTGTAAGTGCCTGTGAGATCTCATTATTTATGCTGTCACTGGAAGCAACACCACGCTGGAGGACATGAAACATTAACACATTCAGTAGTAATATGCACCAGTCTCCCTATAAGATTTAGTTGCTCATTAACTAAAGGTTGTAGAATTTACTGTATTTATTGAAAATCAATCTTTTTGTGTGTGTGTTCATAATGACTACAAATAAGAAAACTTTATAGATGTTCCAGTACTCTTTTATGGCACTTTCTTGTCTATTTTCAAAGTTATTTAGAGTCTCATGATTGTGTAGGTAGAAACCACACAGGTCAGTGCTCCTTGCTTCTTTCTGGACTTCAAACAGTCCTGATAAAGCTTTGATGTATGTTTATGGTCACTGGTGTATAGGATGAGATTGAGCTAGATGATCTGGTATGGCAAACCCTAAAAAGAGGAGCGGAGAGAAGAAGTACATTTCCAACAAACTTAAAGCAGCTGAAAAGAGTGGCAGCTCTCTTTGGTTACTGGTTGATCATGTGCAAGTGGAGAATCGTCAAAATACTTCCACATTACATCAGCTTTCTTTAAACTAATGGGATTAGTGTGGCTATTATAATTATCGGTGGGATTTGTAATTATTATATGACAGCTCTCTGAGGATTAATTTGGGGGGATGAGAAATTAGACTGCAGTGAGAGAACCACGTTTTCTCAAAGGCAGAAATTAGATGCACTGATATTCACTGAGATTCACTGTTTCTATTTGCCCTTCCCCTCTGGTTTGCTTTACCTCCATGCCTAATCCCCTTTCCTTTGGTGATGAGCCAGTCAGTAATTGCTTGATGAGGAGTAAGAGTACATGAGCTACAATTCCACCTTGTTTTCAGAGGGCTCGCAGTGTGAAGGGCAGAGAGAGAACCTATAAGGTAAGTTAAATTACAAATTATTCCCTGTGCTTGTTAGCTGGATGGTCAGTGGACCATGCCAGCTGTCCTGCCCTCTGCCCCCAAACTGCCTCAGCTGTTAATCACAATGTCACAGTGACTGATTACTTGGCAGCACTTCAGTCATTCTAAAGCGGGATGGATATATGGAATAATGACCCCTTTAATACAATCTTTATTAGCCACGTGTATAAAATTGCTTCATAAGTGCCACAAAACAGATAATTATAGTCAATTCAGATTAAAAACAATTCGAAACAATATACTCAAAACCATGTTTTTCTCCATAATACTGAGAGATTCTCTAAGTCTTTATTTCTCTGAATAAAAGGAAGTAACTAGATAAGTAGATGATGACTGGGGTTTCTCAATGCCATCTCAAATTGATGTCTAACTTCTCTGCATGGCCATTCCAGTAAATCAAAATGAATAACAGTGATGAAAGTGAACAAATGAAATCAAATAAAACAGGGTCACACATCACTGGAAGGGCAACAAATGGGTACTGAATTGGAAGTAATTTTTCCCCCCTGTGTCTCAACAAAAATGGGAAAAAAAGCCATCGGCTCTGGTCAAAAAGCAAGTTGTCATTTTGCCTAAAGCACCGCTAACCGCATCAACAAAAATATAGGTCTGTGTGGAACTTTGCATGACAGAGGAGGGTCACTCATTTTAATGTAAAAAGACAGTTCTTTTGTGAAAAAGCGCTGAGCGATCCAGAACTCGGGCGAGGTAAAAGCGGTTTGAAAGACCTGACCTTTGTTCGATTTGATTTCTTTTCTGTTCTGCAGTGTCAAAGGTATTGTAGAAGTTAGAAAACTCAGTAGTTCCCACATTAATCTGCTGAAAGTGGAGGGACGTGTAAAAGTTGCTAAATTTAATCCAACAAATACCACGTAAGTAGAATTCCATTTATTAAAATGATGTAATAAAAGTGATAGTATAATGGGTTCCATGTGTCAAGACTCCTGATTCCCTGAAATAAATTATATAGAGAGACAGGAAACCATCCATCCATCAATATGATCCTGATAATGTAAAAAACACAGGAATACTAATTATGATGAATATAAAATACTCACTAGATTTAAATAAAAGCTCCTTTTTTTGAGAACACTTTCAAACAAGCATGAGGCCAGTCCAGGGTTTCCACCGATGAACCTAACTACTTGTGACAGTTGTGAAAGAGCAGCATTTTAAAATGGAACAAAATCATAGAAACTGAATCCAGGGAGACAGCCAAAGTCCGTGACAGGGTTGTCCCTTACTTGCTGGTGACGTTGCAGCCTTCCACCTACTCATCAGAATTTTAAATGGCTCTTTACTTTCTACATTTTATATTTTTTCACTATGATTTGTATCTATTTTTTTGTATTGTTTCTTAAATGTTGATATGAGAGTGTAAAATCATCATCTCATTGATGTAAGCTAAATCCCATCAGAGTTTATTTAACACTTATGACAGTTTTGCGCAGCTGCCCCAGAAACACATCTGCTGCAAGCAGACAAACAAACCCAGAGTCAACTGAATACACACAATATCTAAACAAACAAAAAAACACTCCCACAATTATCATGAACAATATAAATGCATAATTGCATTGTTCAAAAATGCATATTCATACAATAAATGAAAAAAAAAATACAGCTATTTTCACAAAAGTAGAAACATGCGGTCCTTGCTTACATTTTTTCCCCTCCATCTACCTCACCGGCTGCTGCCCTAGAGAGCACTGCGATGTACAGTTCATTTGCCCTGGCAAGCCTCTTTCTCTAGGGGGGTATGAAACATGCTGGAGCCCATTAAGAGTCAGTGGCCACCATGTTTAGTATTGAGGATGTGGCCTCGCCTCTTTTCTAATGATGTAAATACTCACTGACAGCATCCCCGCATGTAGCTTGCATGATGAATCACATGGAGCGGGTAAACAGTAAGTATTACCTGTCTCACTGTTGATGTACAATTATGTGTGTGGGCGCCTGCAGACATGACAGACTGGGGAGGTAACAGCTCATATTTTTCAAACATGAAGATAACACAGGTAATACAGTGAGGCCAGATGTATTATTTTTCTGAGAACTTCAGGAACTTTTTCTTTTACTCTTCTCTGAGTACTGAAATGAAATTAGGCATGTGCTTATGTTGTTGTTGTTTTTAATCTTTCCTCTCTAGTCATGGTAATTTCTGCACAGTTTCCATTGTATGCTTAAGAGTTCTTTAGTTTTATTTTTACTGTCTTTTAGCCCTGACTAGTTGAATCATTGAGAGAAACATGAGTAAAGGCTCTAACTGAAGCCCATGCCCCTGTGGGGAGCCCAAATCCTCTGCATATTCAGACTCAGTTTCTCTCACCTCCCCCTCTACCCCTGCAGGCCTGGCACATGTGTGACATATAATTGATTCATTAATAATGTGAACAGATGTTTCTGGTCCAGTCTGGCATCATTCCGGCTCTCCAGCATAGTATTTTACTGTCACAGCCTGCCTATCTGCATCCCATTAAATGCTCATTGACACAGAAAGGAAGAAGGTTATTTATTTTTGATCCTCAAGAGAGTGGAAGGAAAGAAATTACACATACACATAGGTTAGATAAATTGTACTATTTATGCATGAGCATGTCAGTGAGATGAGTGCTCCACCAGTACTCTCTGAAAGGGTCAATTTAACTGTGAACTTGGAGACATAACTGGAGATTTTGAACCTCCAGTGCCAAATTATTAATCAAGCGTTCATTTCTTTATATGCCTTTATATATATATTCAAACTCTGCTTCTGTGAATTGAACAAATTTTACATAACACCCATTTACACTACATTGTGTTTGCACAATGAAAACGGTCATTTGATTGGCTAGACTGTGATAATAAAAGGCACTTATTGGGATTCTTATCATGTTACAAATTGCACACGAGAGTTCTTCTGTTATAAGCATATGAGGGTGTTTGTTTTTGTTTGGCCATTTATGTGGTCACTTCACACAAATGAAAGTCCATCATAGCCTCATGCTGTTGAGACCCATTGCCCTTTCACACCCGGTCAGCTTCCAGCCCTCTCACTGGTACAATAAGAGATGACAAATAATCAGGAGGGACTGAAATTGAGTGAAAATATAACTGTGGGATGTGCAGCAGGAAGAAGAGCAAAATGTCATCTTCATCCATAGCAGCAACATACTACACTAAACCTTATCATCAGGTAATTGTACATGCAGAGAATATCACTTTTCACTACTCTGAAAGGATAATAAGTATTGTAGCCAAGATGTGGGGGCTTTTGTTCTAATGAGATGGAAAGAGAGGCTTTAGAGCTCATAGTGATGGACTAATTAATCAGTCTATGTGGCAGTTTCCCACAGCTATCCATTAGGGTTTCATTCAACAAGTCACTGGAGCTTCAATCTTAGTTCCATTGTTGAAAATAGGTCCATAATAATAACATGATTGCGGATTGATCACTAGAAGGTTTTGGAGGGAAATGCATGTGGTGAGGAATAATGATGCCCCGTGCAGATAGCCCTCAACAAAAGCATTTTCTACAAATTCAAGATCCAGAATCGTTTTTGAAATTGTACAAAATCAATTATGTTTTTCCATCAATGTGAAACAGCAAAATGACAGCCACAGTTACTTATTTTGTCTCATTTTTTTGTTAGAAGTAGAAACTACCGCAGGTAGCTATCTGGGCCTTCATCATTAAGTATGAACTCTTGTTATCCAATAGCCTATTTGGCTTGGGAGCTGTCTGTTATAAATAAACAAGATACAAGCCATTTAGTCCCGTCTCGATATCAGAGTCCAAAGACCTGGTTTCGATGACTGAATTTGTTCAAAATGCAGCAGTCTTCAAATCACCCCGGTACAACCTGAGAGGGATGTCCTAACATGTACATAAATGTAAAATAGATAGTTGAATACTTACTGTTTAAATATATCCAACAAGCTTTCAATTAATCCCTGTCTCATGGCAATGATTTTTCAGATTAGGTGGAATGCAGTCAGTAGCTTGATTATGTTAAGAGGCAACTGTTTTTTCCAGTTCAAGTAAAGCACCATATTTGTGAACTACAATAGTCTGCAGGAGGAGTTCAATCTGTTGTTCAAGCTCATTGTAACCCCTATAGACATGGTTACTAGTATTTTCTTGTTTTTACCTGGTAATATTATTTCCGACACCCCTTGAACACACTTTGATTTTCTGTAGTTCAGTGAATGCAACAAAAGCACGTTGCTGCATTAAGCTAGGCAAAACGGAGCAAGACACCGAGAGCAATTAACAAGCTACACAGTGAGTCTTTTGGTATAAAATAAGTGTTATAAAGTATTTTCAACAGTCTCTAACTTAAAGTTATGTACTTTTCAGAGGCCTTTATGTGTTTTACTCTCGACCAAAACCAGGCAGAGCGTGTATTTGTTTCTTGGGAATTCCGGTGAGTTACTAGAGATGATAAGTTAGCAGGAAAACTTATGCTAATTGTACATGTGGTAAACACTGCAACAGTGCGAATTCTGTATTGTCTAAAAAAAGCTAAAACCAGTCGGAGTACTTGAATCGTGTGTGAAATGGAATGTCGTATTTTTATTGTCTATTTGATTGGGCATCTTCACAAATGCGCAAAACTAATGCAGGATGCACTTTTCTTTTAGCCATAAATGTTGTCCAGTGCCTTTCCTGCACTTTGTAATTTCAGTTATAGGTTAATACATGTAAATAAGTTATTTAAAACTAGTTACGTTACAAACATTTCATGATGTGATTACATATGCCTTAAAAAGGGGTATATAAATACAATTGATTGTAATGCTGTAAAGCAATACAAATGGAATTCATAGAGACAGAACAATGTTAAAACAACAGTGTACTTGATTTTGAAAACTTTATGAGATCTCATTTTATTTAGAAAAACTGTTAAGAACTATTTTGTTTATTGCTCTGTACTGTATGTGCAGACTGGTTTTTTGTGATCCTGGATCTGAAGTGGTTCTGGATATGGATGGCGAGCCAGACCCTGTGAAAACTCTTGGCGAATCCAAAAGCAGTGTGGCCAGCTGTTCTGGATGCAGGAGTAGAGTTACAGTCTGAATTACTTCGAATCGCAGGATTTCAGATAAGCAAGAACAAAAACTGCTTACTTGATACGGATTGTTTCTCTGGGAAACAGTTGAACTCCCAATATCCTGCTCATCAGGAGTCAGGTCTAAAGAGACTACTTATTTTATTTTATTTTGTTGTTATTTTCAAAAGAGCGCTCTTCTCTGTTGATTTTCTGTTAATTTTCTATGCTGTTTACATTGGGTTATTGCACCACTGTAACATTGTAATAAATCTGCCGGCTGTTCAACACTCAATTCTCTCAAATTTATTTTACTCCTCTCGAATCTAGTCTATAAGTTTAATCCTACTATACTAAGCAGGTGTTACATCATTCTACAGAATAGGTCAGTGAATGTCATGTTGATTGCATTTTAGGGCAATAATAGAGGAACAAGCTTGCATTTTCACTACTAGTGGCACATCACAAGTGTGGCATAACATGTGACCTTGCTGTTATTGCTGTCCAGCTGACAAAAAGAAATTTTGACCAACCAATTAGGTATATAGTGAAGGATATAAAAAAAAAACAACAACAGCAATAGAATAATATTAAACACAAAGTGAACCCGTCTTCCTTCATTAAATAGGTTCTTTTAGATGTTAAGGAGGAATTGACTTAACCAGGCTGGCGGAGAATGAAGACAACCGGACACCTGCAGCAGATGGGGGAATCAGTGAACTTTTATTGAGACAGAGACAACCTCTCAAAAACAGCTCACATCAAGAGATTCCTAATATTTGCTGTGAGGATGGGTATATATTCTCTAAAACTTACAGGAGGGGGTTGTGAGGAAAGTGCTGCATTAGCAGAAAAACAACTCCATAAAAGGAAAGCGGCCTTGAGTGTTCTAGTCTCTTCGCTTGCAGATATCTTTCGCCTGCAGGATGAGGCGATCGCTTCTTATCGCTCTCAAGGCCAAAGTCGTGAGCACACAGTTGCACAGTAACTTTAAAGCTGTGAGCACATTTTTATTACACAGTTGCACAGTAACTTTAAAGCTGAACAATATTTAAAGCTGAATAATGTTTGATCAGATTATATTTTCTTCAAATCCCCCTTTTGACCCATCTTAAATGGGTCAACACACAAAAATAAGTAACATTCAAAGGAACACAGAGACGTGTCGAAGCCTGGCTCGAAAAACTCCTCGGGTCTTATCATTTGTCTTTATCTGTCATTGCAGATGAGGAGAAAAGAGTCCAGGCACCACCCTGCCCAGGGGTCGGCTGCAAGCAGTCTCGGTTCCCGATGAAAGCAGTAACAGCTGTCCTGCACACACGGATACAACGAGTTAGTGCAACCAGGGTAGTGACACAAAATTAACAGTTCCTGTAACTCAACAACCAAAAAACATAAGTAATGATAAAAATGTGGAGAGTACAGAGTATACTATAATAATGAGAGATATAAACGTGAAAATGTGAAAGAATAAATCAACCGTGAAATAAACTCAGAACGGTAACTGCTAAGGACATTCAAAAGTGAATATGGTAAAACGTGAGGAAGGGGTGTGGAATAAAACAATTCATATCCAGTGGTGGGAGTACACATTCGCTCAGGCTTAAGTCCGGAGACCCTGAGAACATCGCTTAACCCTCACAACCCGACCAGACACAGTTCAACCAGATATATCCTTCAAGAGGAAGTGGGTGAGGGAAACAATTAATAACAAGCCTAATACAAAACACCACAGAGAAACAACCATTCTAGAAGAATTTAAACAAGAGAAAGACGATAATGTTCGTCACCCTCACGATCAGAGTTTTCATCATCCGTTGGCGAGGAGGTGGGAAATTGACTAGCCAATAAAGGCATCTGCCGGGCGAGATCCTTATCCTCAGGAGTGAAAGCTGTAACAATCAGTCTCTGGAAGAGGGATCGAATGCATGGAATACAACAGCAACCGCAGGTGACTAGGATAGCAACAAAAACTGAGATGGAAACTAGGATGGAAGCTACAAGGGCCTTATATTTGCCAAACATGTTAAGCCAAGAGTCCCACATGGCAGTATCAACGCCCGAGTGTTCCTTCATTTTAACAGTAAGAGCTGTGAGACCAGTAATAGCTTTAGTGAGGGAACCATCAGGAGCTGTGTTATTGGGGATATAGGTACAGCACTCCTGGCCAAAAAGGCTGCAGACTCCGCCTTGTTCTGCGAGAAGAAAATCCGTTGCGACCCTGTTTTGGAAAGCCATTAGGGAAGTGGCAGATAACTGTGCATGCACAGCTTCAAAACCATCTCGAGTGTAATTAGCCAACAGTTGCACATTAAAGTGAATGTAGTTAATTCTGTCTACATTCGCATTTATTTCAACCATCCAAAGTATCGAGGCCCATCCTGCTTTAACCTGGTCTCGCAGTTTATATTCATCGGGGACCCCACGGGGTATACCTACAGCATCAATATAGGTTGGATTATGAGCTGAACCTGGGATTAGAGAACGTTTAGAGCGGCGTTCAGAGGAGGATGGGAGGCCAACTTCGTGTACTTCTATAGAGAGATCCACTGGAGTGACTAAAACAGGTAAAATAAGAGTTATGAGAGCGCAAAGACCTGACGCATCCCGAGGGAAACCATCATATAACTTGTTATTGCCACACCACCACCACAAATCAGCCCTAGCCGTAGGTCGGAAGTTTGGTTTCATAACCGTCATCTCAGTGCACCAAGAAGAGTTCAAGCTACCTAGTTTTACTGCATTGCCAGTCAGGTTAATACAAGTGAAATTGTTCACAGCTACATCTGAAGAAAAGAAAGGTGGTTTATTAGAGACTGAGCGTTGAGTTTTAGGAAAGTGATTTTCCAGATATGAGCAATGACCTCGTTTTGTATTGTTCATAAGATGCAGGAGGCATGCACTATTGACTGGCGCCGGTACAACTCGTAAAGTGGGGCGGGCTCCCATACATACTATGCAGTCGGAAGCCGTCGTGTCAGCAGCTTGTTCAGCTAGTAGTAACCAGTTGTTTGTTGCTCCAGAAATACCGGTTAGAATTTGGAAGAGGTCATCTTTAGACATTTTATTTGTGTCTACAATGCGTATTCGGCCGTTTCTCCCCCCGTTTGTATATGTCACCGGAGGGCCATTAAAGGTGGGATTATCATCTTTAACTACAGAGCTTGGAACTGCAGCAACGCTAGGGCATATTTCCATTTGCCAATACAGGGCGGTGCGATCAGTCCAAGGGGCAATTATAAATTGTTGACAGGAGGTCAAGGCCAGATCCTTTAGGGTAAAAATTAAGCCTGAAAGATCCGGTTTTTTTGCTATTCTGAGCATATTTTGGTTTCTCCAGTGCAAAGCCTGACCCCTAGAGTACTTTGACCAATCCAGGTCCGTTTCTGACACTAAACTGGACCACTTCCACTGATGCCAACCTCCCAGGGTTATATACCACACTGAGGAGGAGAGATGTACTGCCAGGTTAAAAAGATCCCCCCCTTGGTCTTTGGTGACGGGAGTGACTGGGAAGCTAGCGAAATCTATTTCAACTACCCAACTTTTATTGTTGGGGACACAAAGAGTAATCATTCTAGTCGTGCTTGGGGTACAGGAGGTAACCGTGTCTCGTTTCTTTCTAACTGGATCGGGCGTGGGCAAAACTGGAGAGGAAGTGGTGGGCAAGACCCTAGGGGCTACATTTGTCAGATTGGAACTTTCAGAAAGGGGCGAAGCTTTTGAACTTGAAGGTGTCAGAAGTGTCGGGGGCCCTTCACAGATCAGGATTATGCCAATGGGAATGAGACCCAGGGCCAGGAAGGAAACAAAGACGCAACATCTTTGCCTGCCTGTCATTTCAGGGGGAAAGGGCCAAGACATGTTTACTTAGCTTGGATGTCGTCTAATAGAGGATGATGGGGCAGAGAAAGGTGGTCCAGTTCCCCCCCACCTCGCCAAGGGCGTGTTCTAGGAGTTAAAGAGCAACAAAAAGTATCAGTGACACAACTTTAAATGAGCTTTCAGTGGTTAAAACTATTGCAATGTAAAATGTAAATATTAAAAACTCAAGCCAATATAAAAGCAAAGTCATAAAAGATGTTAAAAAAAAAAATAAAAAATGTTTAGTTAAGTATGAAGAACACCCCCTTTTGTAACCAGCCGGCTTGTAGGTTGAGTTTTGGCTCCCTCAAGTGGTTGGTGATGCTGTTGCAGCTCCTTCTGACAGGTCCTTCTGCACCTCTCTCAAGGTTCTTCCTGGTTCGGTGGCAGCAGCGCACTGTGTGTAATGAAACCAGGTGTCACCTTTTCCTTCGAGCCTGACAGCGTGGGAGGTCCGCTCTGTTATGCGGTAAGGGCCTGTCCAGCGAGGCTCAGCCCACTTTCTCTTTGTGACTTTCAGGAGGACGTAGTCCGTTCCAGGTGTAGCCGCCTCTTTCAGCTCTTGCTGGTTTCTTTCAGCGACCTGTGAGGAATACTGGGCAACAAAACTGCGGAGCATGTTATAATATGTCCTCGGATCGAGGTCTGAATCAGCTTCATCCGACATTACCAGGCGAGAGGAGGGGCCAGGAAAAGGCCTGCCATGCTCCAACTCAAATGGAGTGTAACCAGAGGTTTGATTTACTGAGCATCTTATGGACATTAATGCAAGAGGCAATGCCTTAACCCAATCTAATTTGGTCTGTGCACAGATTTTAGCCAATTTAGTTTTTAGAGTTTGATTCATCCTTTCCACTTTCCCCTGGGACTGGGGGTGGTAAACTGAGCCAAACTTATGTTTCAAACCTAATGCGGCTTCAACCCTCTGCAGATCGTGGTTCCTGAAATGTGAACCATTATCCGACCTTATGACCTCGGGAAACCCATGCTGTGGTATATAATGATTAATCAGACACTTCACCACAGTTCTACTGTTTTCACTTGCTGTCGGCCAGGCTTCTGGCCAACCTGAAAATGCATCCACAGCCACCAGCAGGTACCTGTAACCACCCACTCTGTCCACCATGTCTGTGTAATCAATGATTATTTCTTTCCCTGGGCAAAGTGGGATGGGGAAGTACCCTGCTACTGGCTTGAAGGCGGGTTTGATTCCAAATTGGTTGCACTCCTTACAGGTTTTAACCATGTATTTTGTCATGTCTTTTAGATAAGGGTGCCACCAGACGGCTAAATTTCTCATCATTTGTGCAGGTCCCACATGCCCCACTCCATGTGCCTCTTCCATTGCTGTCTGTCTGACCCCTGGCGGTAGAATGGGCCTTCCATCTGGGCCACGCCAGACGTCTGTGTTTGTGGCCCCTCTTGTTACCCATAATGATTTTTCCTGGGGGCTGGCTTTGTCTTGTAACTCTCTGATTGTGGCTAGGCTTAGTTGTATGGGTGGTCTTTCTGGAGGGGGTGTGGCTTCTGGGTCCATTACCATAATCAGGGAGGGTAAGTAACCAGCTGTCTGCTTAGCTACTAAGTCGGCCTGTTTGTTACCTAATGCCACTAAATCCAATCCGGCACTGTGTCCTTTGCATTTTACCACTGCCACCTTAACAGGTAACAACAGTGCTTCCGCTAATTCCCTCATTTCCATCTCATGTTTAATAGGCTTTCCGCTGGCTGTCAAAAAACCAGCTCTTAGCCACTGCTTGAGCTCCACATGCACTGCTCCCACAGCATAAGCTGAATCACTGTATATATTCACTTTCTGTCCCTTTCCCATCCTTAAGGCTTCAATCACCGCTCTCAGTTCAGCTCTCTGTGCAGACTGTTGTCCTGTCAACTGCTCTGCCTTCACTGTTTTCCATCTCATGTCTGTCTGTTCCACTATTGCCCATGCAGCCTTCAACATTCCACTTTCAGTTCTGAAACAACATCCATCTGTGAACCAATCTTTTTCTGCATCCATTAGAGGTTCTGCCTGCAAATCTGGCCTGATTTTCTCCTGTACCTGCACAACCTCTTCACACATATGTGGTTCCCCCGATCCCATGTGATCAGCCATGTTTATGCCTTCATGTGAGTAGGTGATGTGTGGTGCTTCCAAAATGGTACTGAGGCGTCTCTGCCTGAGTGAAGTGAGTGTGAAGGCCTGTGAGGAGACGTAGGCCACCACACTGTGTGATGTCAAAATTTTTAGTGGGTGGTTCATCACTATGTGTGCTGTTTTCTGAATGATTTTTGCAAGTCCAGAAACGTGTTGTGTGCACGGTGGGTGGCGTTTTTCAGTGTTGTCAAGCATTACGCTTACATATGTCAACACTTTTCTCTCTCCCCCTTTTTTCTGGAACAGGATACCATTGATATGGGTTCCAGTTCCAGAAACATCAAGATGAAAAGGCAAAGCATAATCTGGCACAGCAAGGTCAGAGGCGACAGAAAGCTGTTGTTTTAACTTTATAAACGCCTGTTCTGTTTCTGTAGTCCATGAGAGGGGAGCAGAGAGGTTTCTCATGCCTTGTTCATTTACCAAAGCGCGCAAAGGAGAAGTAAGGCCAACATAGTCTGGGACATAGGTCCTGCTGTAACCAGTTAGGCCCAAAAATGACAACATGTCTTTTACAGTTAGAGGTTTTGGATGGTGCAAAATGGAGTTCCTGTGTTCTGGGGACAAGGAAATACCGGACTGTGAGACCATGCGGCCTAGAAAAGAAACCTGTTTTCTTGCAATCTGTAGTTTGGTTTTGCTCACTTTAAAACCTGTGTTGGCCAGGTGTTGAAGTACCACTCTGGTGGCCTCCAAACAGATGTCAGCCGTGGGAGCAGACAGTAAAAGGTCATCCACATATTGTATTAACATACAGTCAGATGGTAGTGGGCAGGTTTGTAAAAGTTCTTTCAAACACTGATTAAACAGACCTGGGGAGAGGGCAAATCCCTGTGGTAAGCGAGTGTAACGCCATTGTCGGCCTCTAAATGTAAATGAGAAAATGTCACGCAGTGACTCACGAAGTGGGAGGCAGAAGAAGGCATTAGCCAAGTCAATACAGGTGAACCAGGCATGAGATGGTGGGAGGTTGGTCAAGGCAACATAAGGATTAGGCACAGGCAAAGTAGGAGTGCCAAGTAAGGCATTAATCCTTCTCAAATCATGTGCCATTCTGAACTTCCCCGTGCCTTTTTTCTCAACGGGTAGGATGGGCGTGTTCCACTTAGAGCAGGAGGGCTCCAGGACACCGGCAGTGACCAAACCAGAAATTGTTTCTGCAATCCCAGCCTCAGCCTCCGGTTTGTGTGGGTACTGAGGCTGCCACAAAGGGGTAGCAGATGACAGTTGAAAAGAGACTGGCTCCACATCAACTAAACCTACATCTGTGGGTCCAAGGGACCACAAACAATCTGGAAGAGAGTCGAGTAAAGGCGCAGCATCACAGTGGTCTGTGTGTTCTCTGCCATGTGACCCGCTGACTACTCCATGTTGCAGTGTTGCGGAATTAAAGCAATCATTTAAAATTTGGTATGTGTTGGTAGATGGAGAAAACAAAACCTGTGGGAGTTTTGTAGGTGTCCAGTCAGTGGCCGCAAGGGAACGTTTAACCATTCCACCCAGCTCCTTAGCCTGGTGTCCAGGATGTAAGGCCAGTGACACATGGGGAGCTGCCTCATCAGACATCATGTACCACTGTAATTGATCTGTTGTAAAAGTAACCGCTGCTGCCACTCCCTCCGGTGCCGCAAAAATGCATGACATGTTCAAAGACCAAGCCCGCCCCTCACACTGCTCTTGGAACATGTGCTGGTACCAGGTGGTGTCATGCCTGTCATAAAACAGTGTAACATGAGGTGGGTCAGGGGGAGGGACATAAGGATGCAGGAGTGAGAGCCACGGCCGCCATTGCTGAAAAGCAGTCCAAACTCCTGGTTCAGCAGGTGTTTCAACTTCCAATAATGCCCAGTAGATGTCAGCAGAGTCCGCTAAACAGGAGGAGGGTTGCAGCAGAAACTGACCACCTCCCTCTGGCCCATCAGAACAGGGAAGCACAACACCAGTAGGGAGAGTCACAGTTAGGCCTTGTGAAGAGCAGAGTATTGTGGCTCCTAATTTAATCAACAAGTCTCTTCCCAGTAAATTCACAGGCGCCTGTTTTGAACAAACATAGCTGTGTAACAAAGTCTGATCTCCAACCGTTGTGGGGAGAGGCACGGTGTAAGGCAGAGTTTTAGGTTCCCCAGATATGCCCACCACTGTAATCACTGTGTCAGTAAGTCTTTCACGAGCAACATCCTTAATGGTGGAGTACGTAGCTCCAGTGTCCACTAAAAAGCTGCTTCTTCTTTTATCTACAGTTATGGACAGCATAGGGTCCGCCGTTGTCCCTTCACTGTCCTGGGCAGTCTGTGGGGTGTCCTATAGCTGGGGACCACCCTCGTAGTACTCCCACCCCATCACAGGCATCTGTGGGGCCGGGGGCACTTCAACTAAAGCACCACGAGGTCCACCTCTGTGGCCAGGATGCTGATAGGGCCCACCACGGGCTCCCCTGCCTCTTCCAGCAGCCGGGTTCAAAGGGCACGCTTTAGCCCAGTGTCCAGGTTGTCCACACCGGAAACAAACATACATCTGGCCTCCCCTACCACCTCCCATCTGACCTCTTCCCCTGAAACCACCTCTGTTTCCTCCAAATGGGGAACCTCTCTGCCCATAAGGGGCCGGGGAGTGATAAGCACCATACTGGGGGGGCTGTGGATCAGCTGGCCACGGGTTCGGATACAAATCAGGGGCAACTGGACCAGGAGGGGGAGCCGCAGCGGCCACAAGCTGCTTTTTAGGCTTGTCACCTTTTCCACCCAGGTCGTTTTTCGCTTTCTGCAGCTGAACCTTCAACAGTTGCAACTGTAAATCTTCGACGCTCTCCGCTTTATCATCAGACTTAATCTGCACTTTGTTAAGATTAAAAATCAAATGTTTCTTCCAGATTGCAAAGTCACAGTCCTGCAAATCAGGATTATCCTCCATTTTCTGGCTTACTGACTCCGGAATGCCCCTCAGCACCGCCCTTCTAAACCACATGCTCTGTGAACAAGTCCTACTGGGGTGATGACCTGTATGGTTCACCCAGTCTTCAACCGCCTGATTTAGATAATGGGTGGGATTTTGCTTTTCCTCCCATTTAAATTTCTGTAAGGTGCCTTGATTTTTGGGTGGGAATTGTTTGCGCAGGGCCGGTCCAATAAACCTCAAGGCCTGCATTAGTGGCACCTCGTTCTCATGCGTGGTAGTACCCGCATTTTGTTCCAGATCCGCTGCCTGAGATCGGGATGTGCACCTAGTTATAATAGCTCTAAAATCTCCCAGTGCGAGGTCCTGTCCAGCTGTGTATTTATCCAAACCAGCTAACCAGGCATTCCCTCCCTCCATTATGTCAGGGAGTTTGTCCACTAGGGCCTGGACATCTCCGAATGAATAAGGTTGATACACTGGTCTACGTTGCGCTTTAGTCTGGACCAGGGGAAACATGCCTGGAGGCTGAGGCACAGGGCCCTTAGATCTAGTCTGATATCCTAAACTGTGAGGGGTAGAGGGGGGTGTATTGTTAAGGTCACTGAGTTCATCATCAGTATCCTCAGTTTTTCCCCCGCCTGGTGGGGTAGCAGTGTCAGCAAAAACGTGGGCTAAACTCATCTGTGTTTCCGGATCCTGACGGCCCACCAAAGACATGTTAACTGTGACATTTGGTGAAGTGCCAGGCTCAGTTTTTGCAGTAGCGGTCAGATCTCCTTTAACAGCGACAGGAGTGCTGGCAAATGGGTTGGACCGGGAAAGAGGGGCTGACGCAACACGATTATTCACCTGGACCACTGACCTACGTTCATTTAAGCAGCTGCGTAATGCTGCTTCTAGATCAGTTAATTGTTGTTCAGTGGGTTCCTGTCTGTTCATTCGAACCGCAAATGGTGCGCTCGCAAATGGGTCAGTTAGGCCCTCAGATCCGGTTCCAGAACAATGGGACATGGAAGAGGGGGCTCTACTACTAGCTGAGGGTGTCGCCGACAGAGAGGAGCTTCCTGGGCAAAAATGCTTGGTATCTATGGGAGTTGGAGCTACGGGCGGTTCTTCTCCAATAGTCATTATTCCACCAGAGATATTAAGTACCGGATATATGCCTGCCGAGGGAGGAGTCTGGACTGAGGCAGAATAGGGAGGTGGCTGAGACCTATTTTTCTTCATGTGTGGTTTTGCAGTTTCCCATAAACACACCCAGTGATTAAATTTAGCTTTGCGGCCTGCGTGCTTATCTGCTTCCTTTCTGTGTCTCACCCCGCTTATCACACCTGCACCTGCTGCTGCTGAGTTGGCTTCTTCCTCTTTCTCTTTTGCCTGCATAGCCTTATTCTGCCAAATTATTCCCCAATTACCACTACTCCCCTCATTCTTTCCCTTTTCTTTCATTAACCTTTCAGCTGTTTTCCTCAATGACTCTTTCTGCTTTTTTGCTTCTTTAGGCTGGTGTGTGGAGTTGATGACTGTCTCAACACATGTTAATTGTTCTCCCAATGTGCTAAGAATAACACCGGGACCCCAACCATCATCATTAGTTTGTCGATCTAATTCTCCATCCATTTTACTGTCAATGGAGGAGTGTTCTTTTATTGATTTTAAAGGAGAATTTGGGCCAGCTGGGTTTCTGCCTCTGTTAGGCACTAATCAGCTGGGGCGCTGCTTTAAAGGTGAGTCAGCACTGAAATATCCCTTCAGGTGTTACCAAGCTTCTACCAAACCGGAGTCTGGCGGGTAACCTTGCCTAGAGCTTCCTGATAGGGGTGCTAGTTGGTTGTCACCTTGTTCACACGTCTCATTCACACTTCATACATTACCTGCAGTCACTCATTACCCTCCTTATGTATGTAATAAATGTGTAAAAAAATTCTATGTGTGGTGTATTATTTTAACCAAAAGAGGAACCTAGTTCCTTTAATTGTGTAATCTGTGAACACGGAGAACCAAACTGTCCTGCCCAGTGTTCCACAGCAAGCATTCAGCGTGTATTTATGTGTGTCCAATATCAAACAGAACATCAAAACATTTAAAACACTAAAATCATCGGGGTTTTAAGAAGAGATCCGTTTTCTCCTATTGATCAAAGGGACCTCTCCTTTTGGACTCCAACCAGTACTTCTCTTTTTTAAGTTTTAGAGGATCTTTTCTAATAAAGTCCTCTGGGCCTTCCTAACCCTTCTGTAGTTTAGAGAATATTACTAAAAAATATTCTCAAGGCCTTTAACCTTTTAATTTGTTTAGAAAGGCGTTACTAATAAACCCTTTCAAGGTCCCAGACCTGCTGAGGTATTTATCCGACACCGGAGAGCGACCCGTCGGCCGCAACCGTGGTCAGACCTCAGTTCACTCTTATCTTTATTCACTTATTCACTTATTTCTTATTCACTTATCTCTTATTCACTTGTCTGATTCTCAGCAAGCCTTAAGTAAGCCAGACAATTTTGGTTATGAATTACTAGGAGTTTGGACACTAAGTATTTTTATAATGTTCAATATAGCAGAAATAAAAGGTCTGCTTACCTTGTTTTTGTGTGCACACAGCTTTTGTCCAAACTCCGTTCACTCAGACCACGGCTGATGTCCTCCCCCCCGTTCCAGTTTGGCCTGGAGCGGATCCTGTTCGTGACGCCAATTGAAGGATATAAAAAAAAAACAACAACAGCAATAGAATAATATTAAACACAAAGTGAACCCGTCTTCCTTCATTAAATAGGTTCTTTTAGATGTTAAGGAGGAATTGACTTAACCAGGCTGGCGGAGAATGAAGACAACCGGACACCTGCAGCAGATGGGGGAATCAGTGAACTTTTATTGAGACAGAGACAACCTCTCAAAAACAGCTCACATCAAGAGATTCCTAATATTTGCTGTGAGGATGGGTATATATTCTCTAAAACTTACAGGAGGGGGTTGTGAGGAAAGTGCTGCATTAGCAGAAAAACAACTCCATAAAAGGAAAGCGGCCTTGAGTGTTCTAGTCTCTTCGCTTGCAGATATCTTTCGCCTGCAGGATGAGGCGATCGCTTCTTATCGCTCTCAAGGCCAAAGTCGTGAGCACACAGTTGCACAGTAACTTTAAAGCTGTGAGCACATTTTTATTACACAGTTGCACAGTAACTTTAAAGCTGAACAATATTTAAAGCTGAATAATGTTTGATCAGATTATATTTTCTTCAATAGGGTATATAAAAAGTTAAATCTTACAGCATTTACTTAAGCAACACAAAAATTAAAATGTGCTACATGCTTTCCTTCTCATAGTGAAATTGCAAAGTATAAATGTCTGACATTGATACTGTGGACCATCATATTCTGCTAGATAGGCTGAGAGACTGGATGGGTATATCAGGGGCTGCTTTGGACTGGTTTGAATCCTATTTGCATGAACGATCCTTTTCTGTGGCTACCTCTAAGTACAGTTCCTCTTCTACTTTTCTTGCCTATGGTGTGCCACAAGGTTCAGTTTTGGGGCCTTTATTGTTCTTACTGTATTTACTTCCTCTTCAACACTTATTGAGCACTTTTAAGGACATTTCATATCACTGCTATGCAGATGATATTCAGGTATATATCTCCTTTAAGCCCCATGATGTTTCCAAGCTACAAATTTTGCACAAGTGCATAGACTCCATTAGATGTTGGATGGCTGGAAACTTTCTTCAACTAAATGAGAAGACTGAAGTTCTTGTTTGTGCTCCTAAAACTTTTGTACCTAGTGTTATGGAAAACTTGGGTCCACTTGCTACATTTGCAAAACCGTCTATCAGGAGCCTTGGTGTTAGTATTGACTCAGCTCTGACTTTGGATGCCCATGTAAAATCTTTGGTTCGCTCCTGTTTTTATCATTTGAGAAACATTGCTAAGCTGAGTCCCATTGTATCGCGCTCCGAATTAGAAATTGTCATTCATGCATTTGTTTCATCTCGTCTGGACTACTGTAATTCTTTGTTTACTTGTTTATGTAAAGCCTCTTTGGATCGTCTGCAAGTTGTTCAGAATGCTGCTGCAAAGCTTCTGACCAAGTCCTCCAAGTTTTCCCATGTCACACCCCTGCTGATTCAGCTGCACTGGCTCCCCGTTAAATTCAGGATCCAGTTTAAGGTTTTGACCTTGACTTTCAGGGCCCTGCATGGACAAGCACCAACATATATAAGTGAACTTTTGCATCCATACATTCCCAGCAGGTCCCTGAGGTCATGTGACCAGGGCTTGCTTGCTGTCCAGGACACGAGGCTGAAAACAAAAGGCGACAAAGCTTTTGGAACTGTGGCCCCCAGATTGTGGAACTCTCTCCCTTTGAGCCTGAGATCTGTGGACTCAGTGGTCACTTTTAAAAAACAGCTAAAAACCCATCTTTTTAAACTTGTTTTTAGTTGATTTTTATTTTTAGGTTTTAGCTTCTGTGAAGCACTTTGTGATTTTTATCTTGAAAGGTGCTATATAAATAAAGTTTTACTTACTTACTTACTTACATTAGGATTTTTTCCTTCTTGTGCCCTTTACTTCATATCCTCCTTCTGAGTGCTTGGTCTGGCTAAATGCTTGTGTCAGTAAACGTTTGTGGCTTACTTTGCAGCAGCTGGTGAATTGACCAAAAGCCACCCCTCAGGCTTAACACTGCAGGCCTCATTAATGCAAATCTAGCTTTAACAGACTGATGGGAAATTGGCTCCCTCCACTCCACTGTGAGACTGTAGAAAAGGCAGGAACAAGGTGAGAACAGAGATGGGTTAAGTAGCCCGGACATGGGATTTAAAAGCAAAGGTTTGCATCAATCAACTGGTGTGGACATAGATACCAAAACCACAAAAGCCTGAAATGAGAAATATGGTCTAGAAAAGTAGATTTTTCAAGCAGTTAAGTGCTTTTGCACTTGCAGTGTCTGCCACTGTCTACTGTTGTCAGTTGCAAAAACTGTTGCTACTGCAATAGAAAGTCATGATATTTTTTTACAAAGGATCCACTGAAAATACAGTGTGGGAAAGGATACAGGAAGAGGTTATTCAACAGCAGAGAATGAACAGAACAATGAAAAAGCCCATAATGGAATGAACATCTGCTTATAATATGGGGTAGTAAACAAATTCTATAATATTTGTTAATAGGGCGCTCCATATAAGTTTATTGTGTCATATGGCTAACCATATCCCTGATTTTAAGCAGCAACTCACTGTGTCTGAACAGTGACAAGCAGCAGCCTGGGGTGTACATGCTGTTAAGATGAAGTTAGTTGCATGCCACTGCTGTGGCACGGCATCCTGCTGCTGCCGCTGTTCAAGACAGAAAGAAAAGCTTCCAGGCAGCATCCACGATAGCAAATGCTCACTGTCTGAAAGCAGCATCGCTTGCATTGATGGGAAAGGTTGGAGAATAAATCATTATTCCAGAATCGCAATGTGAAGGAGAGTGAAGCCAAACCAAGCGGTTAACATGTCACTGCTCACAAGACGCTGGCGCTGCTGTCTTGTGTGGAGTCAAATGGAGAAAATAATCATTCTAACAAAGGCAAGAATGCCAAGAGTTCCTATACCGCTAAAATTAGCAAATGTTAGTCACCGTGGTTGTTGTTTTTCTTCTTGCCACTTCAAGGTTCTTGGATATTGTTCTGTCATGCAAATCAGATGACGCTTAGTAGCACCAATTAAATTGACATGGCCCAAAAGTTTTGACATTAGCTTGAGTATTTTATAATGAGGAGAATTCAGTTCAAACAAGCACACGTGTGTCCGTGTTTATTTTGTCTGTTTTCACAAAGAAACTCAAATGTACTGCTCAAAAAAAGCTCAAAAAAACAAAGTTAAAAATGATAAAATAATATTTTTCTAAGCAAAGAACAGGAAAACAAGTGATTCATTGCACGTGTTTTGATTTTTAAATGGTCTGGTAAAGGTGAATCAGAACAGTGCAAAAATATATAATAACTAATAATAACTGCTTTCACATTATAACCAAGTGCTTCTACTGTAGCACAGAGTGAGACTTTCTCTTACTCCAAATACTTTATTTTGGACCTTGCAATTTCTTAATTACAAACCATTTAAAAATATCTGGCTGTGCAAATGATTAGTTTAATGGTTACACCTACCCTCAGTGATTATTGCCATGCGACAGGCTGAAATCTGATGAAGTTAGACAGTCATATTGGTAGAAAATTAGATTGAGGGCATGTTGTTCATGGTTTCATGGCAATATTACAGTAAAGCGTGACACACAGAAGCAAAAGAAAATCCTGCACTTTGTTTGAGGATTCATTTCTCACCATCATGTCGCTTTGAAACAATAAATGCAAAAAAAGTGATCTAGACCAAAACATCTAGACTGGTGTTTACTTTGTGTCAGTAAATACCACTGAAAGAAGATAACAGAAACATTATATCTCAGCAAGTACAGTCAGCACCTAAACGTGTCATGAGGTTTAGTTCATCTGGAGTGCTACAATGATTTAAAGACATGACTATTTACGTGGGAGGAGGAAGTCACTACACCTGCCTCTGTCTTTTGGTCCCTGCCACTATGTAATGAAGGGGCACAGCAGCTCTGCAGGTTAACATTCTGTCCATCTCCTGAAGACAACACGTCAGTATGGATTAGGGAACTGAAGTAGCCATGAAGGGGAAAAAAACTCTCCCATCTCCAATTACAATAAGCAAACAGCTCCTGGGAATGAAAGGAAGAGAAGGGATGATATGCACTCTAGCAGCACCCAGTTCAGCCCACACAAGACAAAGCAAACATTATTAGCTTAATAACATTTTCAGTTCACGGCAACCAGCATAACAACAAGCTAATGGAACACGAAAGCCCAAATTAATGAGAACAAATAATTTGTAATTACAACACAGTTTAAAGGCTCTCACAGGTCCTAAGTTGAATGATTGCACAGAGAGTTTGGCCTAATTCTCTGTAGTCAGCTTTGTGTGAATACAGTGTGCGGGTATGGTTTCCCTGTACCATGCAGGACTTTACAGGAGCCTGATGTTTCTCAGATAATAGTCCCATTAGCAGGTCCTCTTTTCCTGCTACCTAGCCTATGTTATGGGTTATTACCACTGCCATATTGAAGATTGCACCCTTCTGACATGTTTATGGCACATTACAGCACACATACACTTGTCTGTATAATAACTGTCTAGCCTACAGTGTTCTTAATGATAAAACGAGGTAGAAACTGTTTTATGATTTAAGTGGCTGCAGAACATCAAGCCATCTGCTTCCGCTAGCATCATCTGCTTGTTTTGTGCTCATTTTGATTAATGCAGACTTAGGATTTACATTTACAACCAATGTAAAAGTAATCAGGACAAGATGTTTTCTGATTTTTTAACTATGTTTTATTTTTCACTATGAATGAGCTTTCGGCAGCTCATCTCCCTCAGACTCCTTCATTCCAACCTTTAGCTTTTGAGTTATTATTATTCTCAAATCTATTATATATTATTATATATATTATTTGTTCATTCAGTCTGGCTGTTTTTCATAAGACGGAAGTCTGTAAATGTGCTAATGGATTGACTGCTGTGCCGTGATGATCTATAATCAGCACCAGTGGAAAGATATCACACTCAGTTCCTTAGTAAAAGGAGAATCTTGACATGATGTCTGGACTATAGCCCGAGCTAAATGTTCTGCACCAGCCCTAGAAGAGCTGTCTAGCTTCTCTCAGCTGTCCATGCAAAGAACCCGTTACAGTTGGCTGGAGCATAAACAAACTGAATAAATCAGCAAAGACAATGTGAAAGCCAATTCATCCCCTAATGATGCAATTTTAAGTATGGGCAGAATACTCCTGATTCAGAAGTCTGGAAATAAGAGAACTCATAACATTTTCCAATCTTTTGTAGGCATCTTCCTCTTAAAATGATCACAGGAACTTTGCTTTTTGTCAATACCTGTGCTTTTAGAACACCATGGCATGCTCTTTCCAAGGTTATTGTTTAAAGCGTATGGCACATTTAGATAGCTGAGCTCTCTAAGTGTGCTCAGCTGGGGGGGGGGAGATGTTTTGGGTTCCCATGTCTTATGGGAGTTGCTTTAAATGGTTTTTACTGGAGAGTCATTAATATTTTACAGAGTGTAATAGGCCCTGAGCCTAGGGACCATGTTGGCACCATGATTACAGCACACATAGCTATTAAAACCGATAAGCTCTGATGTGAAGGAAGCCTATGTCCAGAGAACAGTTTGATAATAATTTTATTGAAAGCATTAAATGTTGGGGCCTTTTGAGTCAAGTGAACAAACAAAACCTTTGCCTCATCACAGCCTGTGAAAGTGAAAAACACATCCCCGGGGTACTAAACAACTTCCATCAAAGCCTGACAAATGATTTCGCCACCTCTTTATTATGCATGCCATACCAGCTTGGGAAGAGAAATGACTTGAATGACTTGAAATGTGCTTGAATCGCCTGAGCACCATGAAATGATACAACTAATGCAGAAGTCAGTTGTTGTGGTTCAAAAATGTTACGTACAGCCACATTGCATGTTCTGTCTTTTTCTTGTCATCTATCTCTAAATGTGTATAATCGGGCAGAAAGGTCACAGACACACAGATGGCTCATATTTAAAAAAAAATTTTTTTTTAAAACTCTAATTTTGCTGACTTTCTGAATCAACTCAGTATTCTGTGAACATGGCAGTATAAAAGCATTGTGCAGTATTAGTTCATGCGAAAGATGTTTTCAGTGGAGGTGCAGGTGCTTGGGTAATACTGGAGACTTGCTGCTGCTAAGTGTAGTTTCCTGCGGCTTTATGAAGACCGTGCCGCACTGCAACCTGCAGGGAAAATTCCTGAGAGCTGGACACCATGTGGGAAAGATATGGCCATTACTGCTAGCAATCCCTCTAGTACTGGAACAGGCCACATTAGTGTGGGGCTGTGGGTCCTTGTTAACATTATTGGCAGGTGGTGCGTGAAGCCAGTTGTCCTTGTGAGGACCCTAAAGGCAACTTCTCAAACAAAACTAAAAGCCTCGAAGTCTTGTAAACTTTTCAACCACAAGCATCGGTGCCTTGATGGATCAGGGGAAGAAGCATTCTTGGTTTAGCTGTAAAAAATAAACCAGACACATAAAATGCTGCAGAAAACTGAACTTCATACTCTGAAGAGAGATATCAATACTTCTATTGCCAGCGTTTTATTGTTTTAAAAAAATGTTTTTGTATTTAAGAATGTTACGTCTCCTCAGAGAGTCGCTGATTTAACTATCTGCTAATAGATGAAGTGTTAGTGTGAACACATGATATAAAAACGAATTTAAATATGTTCAACACATGGATGGTTTTCCCAGGACAGCGTATTAACATCACTCAACTGACACAACAGCAGATGGTACACTGTGTGATTTTTTTTTCTTTATTTTTTTGCTGCTGTTACAACACTACATGCACAACACAACAATACAAAACATAAAACAGAATAAAATGTAAAAATTAAAGTAAAAAAAAAGATGTTTTGACATCACACTCGGTGCACATTGTTTAAATTGTCATATGTTTACAACCAGTAAATATAAGCTCTGTAAATGATGGCTTTGGTAAGAAGCCTGTGATTCGAGACAGTCTCATTCACTTTCCTTTCAAAAACAAAGTAATCAAAAGGTGAGAGACTGGGATGACTGAAGGAAGCGCGCAAGAACTGAAACTACTGGAAAAAAAAAATGTATTGAAGAGAGACAAAACCTGCAGGGCTGAAGTGTTTTAGAGGCTATCTTTACCTCTTGTGCACAAGTACACTCAATGTTTCTGCGTTCTTCTGTGAGCCCTCACCCACACAAGGTTAAACCGTGCAAACATTTAAAGCTTTTAATTTATGGGAATGCACTGTTGTTCTTGCCACACTGGACCTCACAGACGGGGGCTCTGGTAGAGGCCAGAGTTGACGAGGTTTAGTTTACAAGTGCTCGTGTGTGGGTGGGTGCAAAAATCTATCGTATGTGAACCTGCCTTAGTGTTTAATTTTTTCAAAGTCTTTAATTGGCAGTCTCATTAAGATTGCAGTCTCTTTGACTGCTGAATGCTACTGAGTGCACAAAATGTATTTCTCAATGAGGATATTTTCCTGCAAGTATGCAGACACCATAGATTTTATTTCCCTTGCCAAAATAATTTCGTTGTAATCACATGAAAAGTGTATTTTCACTTAATGAAACAGTACATTTTTAAGCAACTATGCCACTTTGCAACAATTTGGTTCTCTTTAAAGCCTGCTTATTAAAATGCTGCATAAATATTTCCTTTCCCCCCACTACATTAATCTTTTTGCCACAGACAGACACTTCAGCCAACCTTCTGAAAAAAAGCCTCACCAGCTGTCGGGAAAATTGAAAAAATCTCTGACAAGAGGCTCTCCATTCTACCGACAGCCCATATGTTCACCACTAGATCTCTACTCCAGGAGCTTATGCAGCTGTTGGCATGTCTTGAAGTCCAGGTGAAACCAGGAAAAAGACAGATGAGAAGATATCAGCAGATGATAAGCTTTAATGTTGGCAAGAAATCAAATCCAGATCCTCAACCAGTGTGCCTAACACTCATTAGGGTGGAGGCTTGGATATACTGTATAAATATACATGCAGATGTTTATTTGATCTCTTCCTCTGGCAGGTTATCTTGAACAGATTGTGGCTCCTTAGCACTGACACTTAGGTGCTGACAGATAGACAGATGGCCTGCTAGTTGCCCCCTTGGTCTCCTTCTGATGGCGTCTATGAGGATGGATGGGATTATTTTTAAGGTACAATTGGTCATCTCAAACACTGCTGTGTATTTACTCAATGATCTACTTGCATAGATCTTGTTTACTCTTTGTAAACAGCAGTAATTATGGCCACATGCTGTGCTTTAAACAAGAGCCAAATGATTAAATCCTGATAGTCCATAGCTCACTATGTATCAGGGGAGAAAAAGTGTGCTGTGCAAACACACGACAGCAATTTTTGGCTATTTTAACAACATGCTGGAAAGATTACATCTTTGCCACATGACACAGTTGTTCACATTTGATGCCAGTTAGCAGCTACAGAAAATGGAAGCAAACAGCTTTCTGAAGATGCTACTTTAATTTGCGAACTACAGTATAATGACAACAGGCTCTGTGTGTGTAAGTGCGTGTGTGTGCGCTTGTAAGTCTGTCTGTCTGTCTATCTGGCAGGCTACTATGCCTGGGTAGAGAGGGAGTCAGGAACAGTCCACAGATCTAGGCATTAAACTAATGTGCTGGGATCAGGGGCCAGCGCCTCGCAAGCTGTCTCTTTGGCTGAAGGCTGTAATACGAATGGGCAGTGAGTGAGCACTGGCACTAGTGATGGCACAAAAACCAAACACCTGCCTAAGTCCTGTTCCAGTCCCCATAAACACTATATTTTCATCTATCCAATGTCTCCTCCGGTTGTGATTAGTGTGATCAACAATGGACCCAGGTGATGAGATTAAAGTCCCCGCTTTGTTGGCCAAAGGGGATATTGAGAACCCATGACTGGATGCACTCATGGATGGGATCTTAATTGGAAATGCCATTATACTTTCAGCAAGTACATGGTACTCTTTGTTCAATTTAAACCTACTGCTATTTATTATTTACCTCTGATTTATCTGTTACTGACTAATTTATTGACACAGCTGGTGAAACTCTGACTGAATGCACTTAACTGAATGCATGGGAGAGTGTATCTGTGCCTGAGAGGTTTTATGACAAAAACAGATTTATTTTAAAAAGAGTTTTAGACGTTTACTTATTTAGATATAATATGAACTAGACACTGCATTTTATCAGCATGGATAACTGCTGGGAGGAAGACTTTGACTTACTAACTTGATATGAAGGGAGATTTACTTTTATTCCCAGTGATGAATTCCTCCTGACACACTCACTAGTGGAAGAAGTTTCTTGACAGTGCTCTGGAGTGTAGCCGCTTCTTCTGTTCTCCTTTAGACATCTTTATGTCTCTCTAATTTCTTCTCTGATCTGCTTCTGCCACAGCGTTGCAGCGACGGGTTCAAGTAATGGGGAAATGAAATGGGGGGAGTGGATTTGTTGTCATAGTGCCATCAAGTTTAAGCCCCTTGACACTGAGCGTAAGGTAAAGAAAATGAAACCTGGCTCTGTCTGAGACCTGAAAGCACTGTGTCTTTTCAAAAAGGATATGATGTGGAGTTTATTTTTATTATCAACTGAGAGAGTTGGGGGGTGATTAGGTTGCACTTGAGTGGTGAAGGCTGCTGTTACTTTTTCCCCTGGAAATTGTGTCTTGCTATACGTTCCCCTCTCAAAGTCACCGGGTCCGTTCATGATAGTGCGGCTCATAAGAGACTTAGATTCTTTCCTTGTCTGGCATTAGCAATTACTGCCACCGTGGAAAGGTCAGGAGATGTTTTTAAAATGCGACCCAGGTCTTTGCCTGACTGCTTCACTGAAATGTTGTCATACATTTATTGGGTATCAAATGAGGCTCCTGCAAGTAGTGCCAAGTAGAAAGCCTTGACATTGTGACATTTTATACCAAGGTGAAAGCCTGTCAGAAGACTTTCTCTCGCTTTCTGTCATTTGTCTCTTAGTGTGATCCCTGCTGTTTAATCAATTAAAAGTAATTTTGCAAGCAACAGAGCATTTTGGAGTATTTCAATATGAGAAATGTATGAGATTAATTAAATAAACAGAAAGATGATTTTTAAAGTTGATTCAGGCTTTATTTGTCTTTTGCTGCTCTAAATGTATATATATATTAATTTCCATAATTGGGGAAGTTTTTAATAGATATGAATCTAAATGACTGTGTGACTGTAGAGATAATCATACCTGGACAGACAATACAATTTTCAGCAAGCTAGAAAATTAATTCCCATATTCACCAGATGTTTAATTTATCTAAAGGTTGATAACTCAATTTTCAAATATGTGCTATAAGCACATTACGTATTATAATTAGTCATTTCTACGTTATATGCAAGATTACACAGAGATGCTACAGAATATGAGCATACAAAGGCGCACACATACATTTCAGGTAGCATATATATATATATTAGATAACCCTTGACAGTCTTATCTAAATTTTTAATTGCTCTTAGTTTCATCCCATTTTAATCCATTTCATTACGTTGAGTCTGTGCTATAAGGTGTGGGCTCTTTTAGCAGATGAATATAGCTTGCCTACTCTCTTCCATTTTGATTGTTATGGTAAAGTGTAAGCGCTAATGTGAACCTAATTCACTTCACCCCTCAGCAGTTTAGGCTTTGCCTCATCCATCTCACTTAGAAACTGCACAGCTAGCCAGATCCCTTCTGTATAAAGAGATCAGCTATATTATAATGTCCAGCACAATGATGCTAAATTATTTATCTTACTTAGCTATGGTACAGCAAATAACTGTTAGACACTGAGGAGAAACAACATTCTAGTTATAGACTGTCCTGTTCACTTTTTTTTTCTCTACTGGATTGTGAAGGAGGTGCATAAATAATAGATAAGTAGAAAGCTTTTTTTTTTTTTTTAAAGGTTAGACCTGTATATATTAGGTTTTTGTTTGGCTCTATGAATGTCCACAAACAATGCTAAATATAACTGAGTTTCCTGTCTTGGCATAACATGCATGTATGTGCGTTTGTGTGCGTGTGTGTTTTAATCAAAAAACTAATTAATGTCTTCATGTATCAAAAGGAGATGTGGCAGCAAAACAGGTGTTCTATTCACAACAGCAATTTGATAAGAATATTAAAAAGCAGGAATAAAGAGCAAACACACATCACACAGACTTTATATTTATAAATGAGACAGGCTACTCTTTGTAACAAGTAAGGCCCCATATATATTAATAGAAATGCAGGCTTTGATATGGATTTGCTCCAGGCTAAACAGAGATTGTGGCCTTCTGATTAATGCATTTTTCATGTCAAACCCATGAGAAAGGACTGGGCCAATGCATGCAAAACTTGTGATAAGTTTGAATGTGGTTGCACTCTTGCAAGTTCAATGTATTTATCATATGTATTTATCATTTTGCTGCTTAGTGGTTTAACATCTTAGTAATGTTTTCAATTCAGAAAAGGAAGTGATTAATGGGTAATAAGACATTTACAAGTTATACGAAACTAGAAACTAAGAAACAGAATATTAACACATCTGTTTTTGTGGTAATATGTTTGTTAAGATGTAATTTTTAATATGTTTATCGGAACAGGTGTCTTTTGTATATGAGACATTGAGTCTCAATGGGACTATCTGTAAGGTTTAATAAAAAATAATTAATAAATAAAATAACTATTGATCTTTTGTTGTTGCTTTAGTGAGATTAATGCCTTGATTGTGGACATGAAACTGAACAACCGTAGACGTGACATCTGAGTAGCCATTGCTGTTGTGCGCCTAAAGTAAAATGAAGGCTTAGTTCATAAATTATTGTGTAGCATTGTGTAGTTATTAGTAGATATATGCTTTCACAGCCTCTAGAAAGAAGCTTTTTTTTTTTTACTTTTAACGTGACAACATGTATTGGTAATTTCGGATGTGGCAGCTGAAAATTCAACTCAATTTAATTCAATTCAATTTAAATTATATAGCACCAAGTTACAACAGTAGCCTCAAGGCACTTTGTATTGTAAGCCGAAGACCCTACGATAATAGAGAGAAAATCCCAGCAATCAGACTATAAACAAGCACTTGGCAACAATGGGAAAGAAAAACTCCTTTTTAATAGGAAGACACTAAAAACAGAATCAGGCTCTGGGAGGGGCACCAATCTGGTTAGGGATCAGGGGAGGAAGACAGGATAAAAGACACAGTGTAGAAGAAGATTAAGCATGGCATAATAGTTAAGTTCACTCAATAATCCAAAATGTGCTTGTAATGCTATAAAACGAGAAGAAACCCAATGACTTTGCTTAGGCCTCTGTGTCTGCTTGTGTTGTGTCTGCTGCTCGTGTGCTCTCCCTTTTCCCCTCAGTACTTCCAGGAAAACATAAGGTAACAAGAGCAATGCTAAAGCAATGTATCATTTGTTTAGCTGAGAAATTATAGATGCCATATGCCAAGGAAACAGCATGTTATGAGTTTTGTTTTTCTTTGAAAGAGATGAAATAAAGTTAAAGAAAGGCACTGGAAGCAGGTTTCCAAATGAGACTTATGTAGTGTACTGCTTTGATATCTGCCATTAATCCAGTCCAGTTCTTAATTTTCAACACTTTTGTTCCTGTTATCACCGTGACTTTTAACACGTCTATATAAGAGCACAACTTTGCACTTTTTTTTGAAAAACCAAAAGGTGTAGATCTAAAAAATCTAAAAATCTTCAGATCCAACAAGTGTCTAATCAAGAATCTATGTAATATAGAATTATTTAAGGGACTACAGTAAACCAGATAATTTTTTTTCATATGATGGAGAACAAAAAAAAGTTAAATTTCACTTTTTATGATCCAAATGGAGGCAAACAACAAAAATAGCCACAAACAAGAAACATAGTCACTGAGCAGAAGTAATCAAAGCTCCCACACTGAAAATGGAAAAATAACACCTTGATTTACTGAGAGCAAGAGTTACATCCCGGCGAAAGAAACTCCTCTGAAAAGTAGTTCTTGAACAGTAACAAGGACACATGTGTGCCATTTCAAAGCCACAGTCAGGAGATAGAGATGGAAAGTGAAGAGAAAGCTTTTTTTTTTTTTTTGCTGTCGTCCTATGTCTTACACTCTTATCTGCCTCTTGGTGGGATTAATGCCACCTAAAAGCTCCTCTAACCTTTCCGATTGATTCATGGAGTTCATTTTACAATAACTTAGAGTTTCCTTGTGCATTAATTTCCCCTGCACTGATATTTATCCTTTGCAGGGTTCAAATTCTGGCCTTTTCCCTCCTGCATAAATTGTTGCATCCAGGTTGACTGTCTCCTGGTCCCTCAAGCTTGTGAGTGGTGTAAGTGCTCTGGTGTCATCTCCATGGGTACAGCATAATTAACTTGCAAAGTATATGTTTGTAACTGGGAAGCTCCTTTTTCAGTTAACCAATGCTGATGTCCAATTGGCCTTATCAGTTTTATAGTGTAAAAAGGTGATGTGTATAATTCAACTCTGTAGCCTCTAACCCTATTTTACAGGCAACATTTTGTGATATTTAGCTCACATCATATGTAAATCCAACACTTACATCTGTATCATTTGCTATGTAGTACCATTTTATATATTATGCGTATTTTTACGCTGAAAATACGCATATTTACATTTGAACTGCACGTAAAAAGGGATCAGACCACAGCACAATTTCTGGCCCATGTAATGAAGACAGCAGATGTTTTTTATATTCTTGGTATTTACTTTGTCATAGGTTTATATCTGTTCCATGTTAGTACACCAAAAACAACATTTGTAGACATAAATAGGTGAAAATACATAAATCAATTAATAATTTGTAGAATACTGTCATAAAAACGTCAGTTATTTTCAGCAAATTAAAGTGGCTCGATGTAAGAATTGCTTACATATTCATTATTTTTTTTTGTCTTTTTAGAAACATTGTTATGGCGGGGAAGCCAAAGCGTGAGGTGGACCCAAGAGCAGAGGCTCGGAGTAGGCGTGAACAACTTTATTTACAAACACGAACACTTATTAGGAACGGTGAACATGAAAGCTACGGGTTTCCGAGGCTATGGGCTGTGAACATGGGTTGTGAATGACCGTGAGCTCAACGAGGAAATAGTGCTTCGAGATCCGGTAGTCAGAGGCATTGTTTGCAGGTGGAGATACAAGGGATGGATAAGTGTGGTCGATGAGGTCTGCGTGAGTATGGAGTGATACAGGAATTCCAGATGGTGAGGCAGGCAGGCGAAGCTCAAGAGCATATAGTGAATGGGTCGCGACTGAGATTGAATGAAGAAGACCCATTTACTATATGCTCTCAAGCTTCACCTGCCTGCCTCCCCATACAGGTGAGTGTGGTTATTATAAACTGGAGGACTAGGGTTTCTTTGGAACAACTAGAAGCCCAAGATAACTAGCTAAGTAAACGAGAACAATGATTAGCTAAGGACATGTGTTAAGTCTAATTGTTGAATGTTGCCATTGTGTTTCTTAAATTTGTACAGTCTTAGTTTAAGCAGTAGGATCAAAGCCATTCCTTTGATCCTGACCACCTCTCCAGCCACTCTGTGCTGGGGGAGGTTTTATTGTAGATACATCCTAACTTGAAGATCTGTTTGATGTTTGGTAGAGCTTCCTACCCTTTGTATGGTTTCACTGTGTTATCTTTGGTAAACCATACATTGGGTGTGGGGGAAGACTACCCTCTTTATGACCAAGGATGTTGTTCCTGCTTTTAGGTTTTATGACCCTTTGATCAAACACACACACACACACACACACACACACACACACACACACACACATTCTCACATAACACCCACACACACACACTTACATACAGTGCCTTGTCTTTGTAACCAAAGGGGGTTGCAAGGGGAGGTGTTTTGTAAACTATTGTTTGAAGTTTGTCAATAAAAGGCGGCGAGAGGAGGCCACCAGCGTGGTCATTTCAACGTGCTGGTCACAGACGAGAGGCCTCCCTTGCGCAAGAAATCGATCGAACACTGTTGCCTTGCTTTTCTTTCATGGGAATAAGTCCTGGATACAGCGGGGTCTGAGTTTAGACCCAACATTTTTTGGTCCTTCGGAGCCGGAGCCTAACACATTGCATCCACCGAGGAGAGGGAGAGGACGCCACCGCAACGTCTGGGATGATTGACGTAAAGCCCTGGTGTTTTTGGCTTGCCACCAGGCCGGGAAGTTTGCGCCTGACCTCCCCTCGGGATGGATGACGATTGACGGGATCCAGAGACTCTTCCCATGAACGTAAACAAACAGTGAGTACAGAAGGCCTTAGAGAGCGTCTCTATAACCGTGTGAATGAATGTGGGATCCTAGATACGCGTCACCGTGATTCTGCGTGAAACGTTTGAGTCCCGGGGAGCGCTGGTCACGAGAGCGCACGTGGACCCAAAACAATAGAGAGCGGCTACGGGCTGTGCGTTAAACGTGAGTCCGGGAGCGCGCTAGCCGCGTGAGAGAGACGCAGGCTTCTCCGCCGTTTGGGGCGTAGAGAGTTCTCCGCCATTTGGGGCGTGGAGAGAACCTAGGTTCAGAGTCCGGAATCTCCGCCATTTGGGGCGTTGGAGAGTGTCCGAAGGTTGAATTCTCCGCCATATGGGGCGTTTGAGAGTTTTCAACAGAGAGCGCTAGCTGTGCGTGCAGACGCAAGCGATAGGCCTATGTTGTGTGTGTGCGGGCCAGACGTGGTCTGCGTGAGTGTGGCTGATTGTTGTCTTGTAATGGAGAATAAAATGTGTAAGTCTGCCTTAGAAGGAGATGTAAAATTTATGCAGAAAGTTTTACCAGGCAGCACGCAGTATGTAGGTTGTTGGTATAAGAAATGTGGATTTGAAGGGACATTAGTGGAAGTTAAGTGTAAAATGCTGGTAGAAAGAATAGCTGTAAGTGTAGCAGGTAAAACAGGTAAAGCGAAGCAGAGGAAGGAATTGCAGTTAGCAGTTGCTAAGTTGTGGCTGGAGCAGGCTCAGAAGAGGAGAGAAGCACAGAATGTTAAAAGAGCAATATTGCAAGAAGTAGTTGTGAAACCTGAGGATGAAACTACAGCTCAATCCACTGCAACTACTCTAGAACAACACCATAGAAAAGCATTAGAAAGAGCAAGAATGTTAGCAGAAAGTAGAGTCAGAGAAGAGCGTGAGAGAGCAGAGGCAGAAGTGGAGGAGAGATTAAAGGCATATTAGGAGCAGCATTGAGTCCAAGACAGACTTGGCAGGGTAGGAAACAGAAAGTAAAGTTAGTGAACACAAACGTTACAACTACATATCCATCCCTGACACAACACAAAAAAAAAAACAAAAAAAAAAAACAAAACATATGGTGTTTCTGTAACAGAGTGTGAAGATGAAGAAAGTTTTTCTCCTGATCAATTCCATGAGTGTGAGAGTGTCTGACGTCATGGTGTGTGTGAAAGGTATTCAGCTGGGGCAGACGTGATTCTGCATGTCACCTGCCCAGTGGACAAAAAGAAATAAAATAGTTGTGTGGATGAATGATAGCACGAAGAGTGTTTGGTGTTTCTCAGTCTGAAACAGCTGTAATGCTATTTTCTGTTTTGGAGAAAAGTACAGTTAAAGAAAAAAAACAGAGAGATGTGTGTTGTTTTAAGCAGTGATGAGAATAATGGAAGTGTGATGAGAGATGAACACAAAAACATACTGAAAATGCATTAACCATACTAACCCTACATGCATATACACATACAATGATACTCATGAGACCAGACAGCATCTTAAGCATGAGATTCTGTTTGTCATCTTGTCCAAGTCACTAGTAAGATGAAAGTGATACATAGACTAGTGGACTGAATATTATAGGAGGACAGATGGTTGCATCATAGAGGAGGAAACAGAATGCTGATGAGAGGTCTTAAATGAGTGAGTTGAGTGAGCTGATTGTGAGTTTCTGGTGTGTGAAGAAGTTTTACCATGGCACACATTTAGTTACATGAGAACTAAAACTTATTATGTGCTAAGACAACAGGGTTATGCTGTATGTTGTGTGTATGGCTGATTGGATGAATGTTTGAGATTAAACTGGCTGTTTGATTTGTCTTTTGTTACGATTTATCCCCCTGGCATGAAGAACACGTGTCATGATTTAAACAAGGCCTATCTTTCCTTTATTTTCTTTGATTTCTTTTATTTTCTTTCTTTTATTTTGTTACTTTCATGGTGCACTGAAAGTTTTGTTTGATGATCTCTGTTGAGCAGATCTGCACGATTAGAATCGAAGCGTCGTCGAGAAAACTGTTGTAAAGTGAGCTTCCCCAAAATTAAAATGGGCTCTTATTTGGGACAATCAGGAAACAAATTCCTGTCCAAAAGGATTCAACGAGGAAATCCAGTCTAAATTATTTTTCTTTTTGAAATGACGTTGTTTTGCTGAGCGTGGAAACGAATGCGACGATAATTTCCACAATTAGCAAAAGAAGGAATCACTGAGTGAATGAGTAAGAATTTTAAAATAAATCGGGAACTGACTGACTGACTTAACACCATTGTGTGAAGTCAACCCCCACTTGACAAAGGTGTGGATGTATCTCTGTGTGTGTCTCTGTTACAGGAGCAGAAAGATGATAGCAACATCTGAGGTTGCGTGATGGTTTAACCTTTTAAATGCCATTTTTATGTTTGTGAATCTATCAGAGGTGTGTTATTCATGGGCTTGTGGTACTCACAGAAGTTACTGTGAGAAAGTGTGTACACACCTGCGCAGCGCTAACATTTGCATTTTTTCTTACAGCATTGCAGTTTTTCATGTGATTTGATGATGTGGTTTTTAGCAGAACAACTGGTGGATGTTTGTTTCTTTATTACAGGTTTTGTTTTCTTTAAGAGTGCATGTAGCATTCAGCAGAAGCGGACAAGTGACATGAGTAAAACAAATAAGAGATTACGATATTTATGGAATAGTTTATTATGGGCTCATTTGCTGGCCACTTTTGGACCCATAATAAATATATGAGTGGAGTGACTTTGCTTAAGAGAAGTCACCGATTACATTAATGTTAACTGAGCACATGGGATGATCCATGTTTGAGGCGAATTATGGTAACAATAGTGATTTAATGATTTGAGAAAACCTGCACATGACACTTGTCTTGCTGATGCTGAATGCTTGTTACCCTTGTGATATACTTGTTTATAAGTGTGAAGTTTGATTTTACTTCCAGATCTTGTTTTCCAGGCCATGATGGTGAGTATGCAGGCTCCTGGTGGAGCCAGTTTTTAAGACAGGGATCCAGGTTTGGTGAGTTGACGCATGAGAAGTGTCCATGCGTCAAGAGGTGGGGTCCAGAATTAATATTAAACAATGTTTTCTATTATTGTTGCAGTGATTTGTGTGATTAGCTGTTTATTTACAAGTATTAAACCTATGCAAGTGGTGCATCCATGTTCAGATGAGGCTTTGATGGCCTATAAGTGAAGTTCACTGATTACAATGTGGAATAACATTGAGATGTTAAATAATTTGGAATAAATTATGGGAAAACGTAGGAGATTAATGAGTTTAGAATAAACCTGCAATGATACTTGTCTCTGTGATGCTGAATACTTTATTACTCTTATGATCTACAGTTGGTTGCAAATGTGAAGTTGTTTAAATTTAAGACTTTGTCTTCTGTGATACAGGAGCTGGGAGTTAAACAAGCTGAACATTTAAGTGCTGATTAATGTTCTTACACAGGGTTACAGCTTGGAGTGAAGCTGCTCCAAGGGACAAACCCTGGAGATTGTTTTAGGGAGACTGTGCAACACTCTTGTACATGTCTCATTGGGGAGTTGACACATGGCGAAAGCCGTGTGGCGAGAGGAGTGTCATTTTTTTCAATTTGTAGATGTCGTGAGGTGCCATGATGAGAAGGAGAGACTGAGAGGATCGTCCACAAGATGGAAGCTGAGGCCTGGAGGGAGTCTTCAGGAGGATCGGAGATCACCTTCAGCACAGAGAGCTGTGCTACTGGGCTTCCAAAGGATTGTCACAAGGAGACTTTCAGCGTTGGAAAATGGAACCTGAGGGAGCGTGCCAAGCTCCAAAAAGTGACAGCGCAGAGGAGGTCCAGCGATGGACTTGTGGTTCTGTGAACAGCACAAATGCCAGGTGACTGTAAAATAACTAACAGCACTTTTTCCACAAGTGAAGCCAGTAACTTACTATCCTAAAAGATTAGCTCTAGTTGCTCGTGCTTTACCTCCATGCGTGAGATCAGTATGTGCAGCAGCTTAAGCTGTACAATGTTTCAATAGTTTATTTCACCTTTTGCAATTGTTAGTTCCACACGAGGTAGATGTTTACTATTGCAGACTAAACTTACATTTCTGTCACCTACAAGACACTTGTCTTTAATGTTACTGTTACTCTCACAACCACACATATTACCATAAAGTGGTGCAGAATTCTGAATCTGTCAAACCCTTTTTGCCAACGGAGGAGGACACTTCTCATGAGTGTAGAGAGCGCGAGGAGAAGACGTGTAAGCTGAGGGATGACTTAATAGATGTGCCACTCGTTGAGGGAAAGGTTTGGTTTGTTGATGATTTGAGTTTTACAACAGCAGAGGGACAGACTAGAACACGTTTTACTGTAGCTGACAGTGAGAGAGAGTTATCTATGTAGGACAACTAGCATGTTTCATGTTTGCTTGAGCAGCAGAGATGCTAGCTTTAACGGAAGCGTGTAAAGCTGTAGAGAGACAATATACACTGATAGGTAGTATACATTTGCTACTGTACATTTCTTTGTAGTGCAGTGAGTGAGACGAGGTGTGACAACCTCTACAGGGAAACCTGCAGAACACACCAAACTCTTGCAAATTCTGCTGGATGCAGCGTTATTAACCAGTGGAATTGCCGTTTGTAAATGTGCAGCACACATGTGAGGGAAAGATCCGGTTGCATTAGGGGAAGTTTTTGCAGATAAGATCGCAAAAGAGGCAGCTTTAGTTAAACATGGTGTTAACCTTTTATCAGTACAGCATTAGCAGACATGCAGGCCCACTCACCTACTGCAGGACAATAGTTGTGACTTACAGAGGGAGCAAGCTTGCAGGATGATTTTTTTATCTGTGTGATAAACCAGTACTGCCTAATAATTTGTATAAGACTGCTGCTATTTTGAGCCATTGGCTATGCCATGTCTCAAACAGGAGGGAGATGAGCAGTCGTTATACTCACTCTAGGATTATTAAATACTTTAAAAAAAAAACTTTTGCAGACAGTAAAGTTAAGATTTAGGAAGACAGGCAGGACATGGTTAGACTGTATAGAATAAGTACATGAGGATTACTCCAACAGAGAATGGTCTGACTCTTTGAGATTACACATGTTAGAGCATTTAGAGTTCCAGTCTTCTGTAGTGATGATAGAAAAGCAGAAGAGAGAGCATATTAGCAGATTAGATGCTTGAAAATGTTTAAAAGTAAAGTAGTCATGAGAACAAATGATCTGCCAGATGATTCTGTTTCTTCGCAGGAGCAGAGCCTGAAGTCTGGAGATTGGATGATGATAAGGCCATGGAGAGGAAGTGCTGGTCCAGTCCATGGTGGGAAGGTCCATATCGGATGCTGCTGACGACGACCACAGCAGTGAAGATTGCTGGAAGGAACACTTGGATACATCAAGCGCACTGCAAGAAGGTGACACACATCCAGGCCAGCTCGGAGTAAGTGGCAGGAAGACCGGGAACAAAGGGGGGGAAAGCCTCCAGGGCCCCTCGTCTCAATCCGGTGAAGAAACCAACTGAGCCACAGGTACTCATCAGAATGGCTGGGAATGTGCTGTGCATCTTCTTGTGCCTGTGGACCCTGAGTGGGATGACAGGAGCGCATTGGGACAGAGCAAATCACACCCAGTACCCGCATGGGTTTTCAACCAACTACTGGTGGCAGTTTAAGAACACAACCGGATAGCATCACTTGGAGCGAGACAGTTTGTTTGGTTGCTTTAGCAACACATCCAGGAACACTGCCAACTTTTCAACTTTCCAATTCCTCATAACCTGAATGGAAGGTTGATTCACCAGTAGCTGGGAAGGTGAACTGCTCTGGTGAGACAGACCTGCTCGTCTGACTCAAAGAATATGACTTGTTGCAGGACATTATACAGTTAAACGAACTGGAAACAGGCCAATTGCCTATGTGTACGAAGGACAATGGATTAGCCCAAGTTGGAGATTAACCATGGAACATGGTAACATCACTTATTCTTTTGTCTTCTGCAAGAAGGATGTAAACAGAGAAGCCTTTTGTCTACATTTACATCATGAACACTTGAGGTTTTGAGCCAAGAAGATCAAAACAGCTGGATCCAATTTCCTTTACAAAGCTTTTTCTGTGGTGACAACAGGACAGGAGAAGAGTTGTAAATGCAGATAATTCACAAGTTGACTCTAACCCCCACAGGATGCCTACAGTGAGAAGATTTGGGGGGTTGATAGGAGTCATAAAGAAGGGTGTTGACCAGGCTGCAGCTTTGAAGTTAGCTGAGAGCCACATGGACAAACAATAAAGTCAACTGATGCGTTTAAATACCTATGTCTGTATACAGTTGGATTGTAGTGACATATGATTTTTGAGAATGATGATTCTTCTTGTTTGACCTTTGACATTCAGTTGTTTACTTGAAGAAATACATAATGAATTGCACGACAGGAGTAGATCCGCCACAAGGCTGGATAGCTTGGTTACTGTCTGGTCCTTGGTGGCATCTTCTTTTGAAGATATTAATTCCTGTTTTTGAACTGTTGATACTGATTTGCTTATGTATAGGATGTAGTTTACTGTGCATGAATGAAATCTACACTGACACTGTCTAAACAAAGGGTGCATAAGTTGAAATTTAAGAACAATGACAAAAAGGAGGGAAATGTTAAGTCTAATTGTTGAATGTTGCCATTGTGTTTCTTAAATTTGTACAGTCTTAGTTTAAGCAGTAGGATCAAAGCCATTCCTTTGATCCTGACCACCTCTCCAGCCACTCTGTGCTGGGGGAGGTTTTATTGTAGATACATCCTAACTTGAAGATCTGTTTGATGTTTGGTAGAGCTTCCTACCCTTTGTATGGTTTCACTGTGTTATCTTTGGTAAACCATACATTGGGTGTGGGGGAAGACTACCCTCTTTATGACCAAGGATGTTGTTCCTGCTTTTAGGTTTTATGACCCTTTGATCAAACACACACACACACACACACACACACACACACACACACACACACATTCTCACATAACACCCACACACACACACTTACATACAGTGCCTTGTCTTTGTAACCAAAGGGGGTTGCAAGGGGAGGTGTTTTGTAAACTATTGTTTGAAGTTTGTCAATAAAAGGCGGCGAGAGGAGGCCACCAGCGTGGTCATTTCAACGTGCTGGTCACAGACGAGAGGCCTCCCTTGCGCAAGAAATCGATCGAACACTGTTGCCTTGCTTTTCTTTCATGGGAATAAGTCCTGGATACAGCGGGGTCTGAGTTTAGACCCAACAACATGAGAGGCTGAGAACTAACGTAAGGTTAGCAGACAACCTGGCGAACACTAGTTGTGTGCACTGATCTTACATACAGCCGGCCTAATTAACCCACATGAGGATCCTGGTTGGAATGAAGATGGCTCCGCCCAGAGGAAGATACCATAGCATTGTGGAAAATGACTGCCACTCATCCAGACCATGGCAAACACATTAGAATTAGATAGTGGATATATGTTTAATAGTCATAATACTCACATTACTTTAAGGACTAAAATCAAAATCTAAAACACAGGGAACTGTTAAAATAAACCCAGCCTGCTAAAATAATCCACCCACAATCAATAAACCATCATGGAACAAGAAAAAGGAGCTAGGAAAAACGGCACCTGTTGTTTGTTGTACATTTATGGTGCATTTTAGCCATATTGCTAAAATACAGCAGCGTCACTGTTAGTTGATATACTACTTTTGTTCATATTTGGAGGTATTCAACTGGCCCATGGACATACTGCTCTAATGTGTCTGGAAATGAAGAGGCTATTTCTTTTTAGCATGCGTTCTCACCATATTATTTTTACATTATCCGATTACCAGACAACAAACTTTCCTCTCATACCTGGTTTGTAGCTAGTGATTGGCCCACTCAATGTTTATTTATTATTTAGAAATCGTGAAAGGGTAGCAGTACAAAGTAGTATTGATGTCTTATAGCAACCACTCAGCCCATTCTCCTGTGAATGCAAGGGCAGCACATTGGTTGAGGTTATAGATGTTATCCAGCATGGTCTAGGTGAAGATGATAAACAGGGTTTTGTTGTTAAAAAGGAGGGTTGGGGCTGTGGGGTAAACATATTGCCTTATATTAGCAATTTTATTGTACCTCTCGGGGGCCATGATGCTGGAAATGTGGACCTACCAGTGTCTATCTCCAAAACAGTCTTGGATCTAACAGCATATATATGTGATATTAAGGACAAGTCATGAGAGTTAGTAGATCAATGTTTGGAATATAACTGAATAACAGCTTGAATTACAGACCCCTTTCTCACACATTTTACTGCTGAGTCTACAACATGTGCTGTAAACACACTTTAATAAGACATAAGGCAACAAATCAATAGAAAGGTTTCCCTGTCCCATATGAAAAAAATCTGCCAGTCAGTAGATTTCAGCCTTGTGTTTTGCATTGGCTAGATTAAGGTGAAGTCTTTAAAAAAATCAATAGGTTAGACCCTAAGAATTTCAGTGTCAGATGTCATATATTTTTACACAGACCGTGGATTTAGGCTCTGCTTATTTAAAAGCTTCTGAATTGTTTACCGTCTATCTTTTTGTTTCAACTCATAGGTTGGGTTCGTTCTGACATCTGTAGTGGATAAAAGGTTAATTATTGATAAGTGAACCAAGTCAAATGTTCTGGGGTTTTTTTGGTTTCACTGATAAATATGTGTGTACTATTCAGTGTTTTTTCTATTCTCTCGTGTTTGAGATGTGAGATTTGTGAAAAATGAATTTTAAGTGAATTAATTTTAAATCCGATAATTCAATTCATCTTATATTTTTTGCAGCAACATAGGACTCCATACTGAGCCAAGTTCACAGCAAAATGTGGTTACAGTGCTTTGCAACATAAATAGTTATTTTGCTGTGTTTTCAGTATGCTTGTTTTGTCTGTTTTTCTGTTTTTATTCATATTATAGTTGGCTGGACTCATTAGCTAAAGATTTTTTCCTTTAACTCCAACTACTTTTTCCAACTAAACTAATCAAGAATGAACTGAAACAAAAACAAAATATTAAAATATTAAGTGAATTCACGATAGAGTTCTGAAAAAATTAAATTTCAGTGTCTGAAATTTGAATTGAACACTGACTGAAAGCAAAGTTTAAAAATGCCATTGGTGCCAGGGGTTGTACATTATGAATATAAAAACCCTGACAGTCCTGGAGTTACAAAAATAACAACTCAACAAAATAAATTATGTCAATAACAGTAATGGTAGTGATTTGTCCTGAGGGACAGGTAGACCTACAAGGACCCACATGACAGCTGGTTATCTGTGGTAGCTGTGCCGAACCATGAATGCGATTCAGCTGAATATTACTGATGTTGGTGTGCAGAGCGAAACATGATTGTGTGGGCATATGGAGATATGCAGAGTGCGCAGTGCCCTTGTCAGGACTGGCAGATGGAAAAGGTTAATTAATAACAGTTGTTTTAGATTAAGGAGCAGAGCCACTTTTGCTGATTTACGGTTATCATCATCACCATTCATTAATAAAAGCAGGAAAAAAATAATCAGTGTGTGGTTGTTTCTTTCACAGTGATAGTCATTGTGTTTACCAATTGGTACAAGCCTAAGCAACAGTATTATTCAAGTTTTATTTGTCCTTGCACACAATTTGAGTATGGTTTCAATTTTTACTTTCAGGATTTTTCTCCAAGATGCAGATTTAGTTTTTTAAGCTGAGTGGGCATCAGCTCAGAGGAGAGTTTCACATGTTCTTAGAATGCTATTAATCTGTTTCATAATATCAAGATAAGATATGAAGACTAAACTCTATTAGAGCAGTTAAGATTAAATTATCGGTCTGCTTTTAATATTGTCTGAAGATTGCATGTAATTCATACGGGTATAACACACATTTAAGAGTCATCATACAAAATGTTGTCATTAAAAATATTTTATTAAAAACATAGTGAGCCAATTACTTATTAATATGCAGCTCATCCATTTATTTCTTTTTGGTACATAAGTTACAAATTAGATTTTATTTATCTTGGATTGACACTAGCACAAGGAAGTCGTTAGTATAATAAACAGCTATTTTCTCTACTGTGTAAGTAGATGATGTATGATCCGTTTTTTTAAATACCAAAGAGCTGTTGCTGCAAACCACTCTTTTCTTGTCAGCTACTAATGTCTGACCTCTACCCCTTTTAGCTGAATGGTTCTATTGGTCATTAACAGTAGAAGACGGCTCACTCAGCTTTCTTTTCACATCAGTTAAGGTTAGTGTTATGAGTTTGTTAGAACCGGGCACTGCTGGAGGCAGCAGAGAGACAGTGCTTGATACACAGCACACCCATTATTTTTCTCACATTTTGCAGTATAACTTTATAAAAAAAAAAAAAGAAAGAAAACAACAACGGGAGAGTAAATGTCATGAGAGTGGCGTGCTGTTCAAACAAAACTTGTGGGTTTATTACATCGACAACCACAGTGCAGGTCATTTCAGTCACTTGCTTACAGCCTATTTGTGAACATTTCTTTTATTCTCTTTCTGACAGATGAAATCCTTTCTTCACATTTTTGTCATTTACTTTCCAATGATAAAGCTCAACAACTAAATTATCCCACTAATATGTGTTGCTAAGTACACAGCTTGGCATTTTCAGTGCATTAAAAGGCATTGTAAGAATAATTTATCTGTATAGCATCTTTCACTGACATCAAACAACATAATTTCATCACGACTAGATATCAAATTTAAGATTAGAATTTAATAATAATGAATAATAATGGATTGCATTTATATAGCGCTTTTTGGGGCCCTCAAAGCACTGTACAATTCCACTATTCATTCACTCTCACATTCACACACTGGTGGAGGCAGCTACAGTTGTAGCCACAGCTGCCCTGTGGCAGACTGACAGAAGCGAGGCTGCCATATCGCGCCATCGGCCCCTCTGGCCATCACCAGTAGGCGGTAGGTGACACAGGAATCAAAATGAAGTAAATAGTGGAAAAATCAACAGTATTTAGTACATTACTTTATTGTATACTTAATGCATTCTACAAAAATAAATAAATAAAAAAATGTATCGCACATCCATTTGTAAAACAACAAACAGACAAACTGAACGTTACCTTTATGCTCTTCATTGACGTAGCTTTCTATAAATCTGAAGCTATGGGATGGGCCAAAGTGTTCAAAGACAGATTTTCAGACAGATTGTCTCACAACTTAACAAGAACAGACAGCTCCCTTTTTGCCTCCAATGATTGTTCGGAGACCTCAGACAAACCCCTTCTTGAAATTTGGAACCTACATGGAGCTCTCCATCTCAGTGAGTAAGTATAGTTAGGTCCCAGGCAGACACCGTGAAATGGGCACTGCTCTGGATCACAGAGCAGGCCAGTGAGCCCATACTACTCATAGCTGGTCCATTTACCATGGCCCATTAGTAAGATCATACTCTGCTGGCTACACAGCACTGCCATTCATTCATCCTTCTACGCTGAGAGTGTTTGACCACACTAATGTTCAAGGTACTCTGTTCAGCTCACTAGCTTGCTGCAGCACTAATAGCTCTGGGCTCTGGAGGCTGGTAATGACTACACACCAGGCTAGACATGTAGGATTGATAGTTTAAATTAGATAGTGTATCTTAACGAATGCAGTGCTTAGACTTATTGATTTGTTTTGTGTGTGATATCAATCGTGACAACAGCCACATTCCAGGTGATGGAATTCTTATGAACCTCCAGGCTATTATCTTTTAATTGGCAAAACAAATGAACTCATATGATATACAATAAGAAAATGTAAATATCAATACAATAACTTGCAGTCCTAGAGGAGAACTTGGGTTCTTATAATATACTGTATGACTGAGTTGTTGCACATGCACTGTATGTGTTGTGTAAGTGTGTGTCATAATGCAACGGCAACTATTCCTGTCATCTCAGTGATTTATTACCCGACTAGAGGCTCTGTGGCCTGGCCGTGGCCATCTCCTCAGGCCACAGGAGTCACGGTATGCAGCTACATCACATCGGCAAACAGCACAATATTGCCCTGCTTCGCTTCGCTGATGCCAGCTGACACATGAATCTGTCTGTTGACAACGTGGTGTTATGTTGGAAACCTTGCAGGTCAAGTATCAGAGCAAAGGGTTAATGTGAAAATAGATTAAAACCCACGAGGCTTAAGTGGGATTGTGCTTCATACTTCTTTCAAACTTTGGTAAGGTGGTTTATATGAGTTACACACTCGTGTGTGCCGTCCACCCTCAGAGTGCTCGAAACGCAGCAACTCTGGGGCCAAGAACGCCATCTAGTTAACGGTAATTTTATTTGGAACCGGTGAAGACAGATGTGATGACTGAGCTGTTCTGGCCTCTTCAGCTCTATAATCATTTCTCCTCATTCTTTCTATTGTTGCAGGCCTGTTTAAGCCAGAATTATTTCTGCTCTAAATTGTGCTTTTAACTGTAGCGGTGAGGACGGGACATTGTCGTACTCAACCATCAGAAAATATTTTTAAAAATTACAAAAGGTCTTATTTTCACCTTTAGGCATTTGATCGGTACCCACAGAAAGGGCATGCAATGTTTTATTTATTCATTAATTTATTTTAAATTACTTAATTTTTAGTTGCAAGGTGTGCCTAAGTGCAAGAGTGTGTGATATTTTAATAAAAGTACCTTTAAAGCTATATTACAAAGCATTTTGTTCCTGAACTTGAACTGGACACTTTTAAGACAACTGCAATATTTTTTCTGCACTTATCTTGTGAATTTAGTTTTAAAAGTAATTTAAATATTACTTTATTTAACTAGAATGTATTATTTTTGACTAGAAGTATCGTGTGGGATTGTATTCATATTTTTAAATGTGTTCTGAAATAATTAATAATTGCAAAAATAACTTAACTAAGTGAATATAAAAAGCTAATGCTTGCATAATAACTGATGATTTGATTTTACACTTCTTTTTTGTGAATTTTAGTTCAGTGAATACTTCTCTAAACATGGTACCGTCTAAATATTAGCATGTCGGCTTTATCATTATCTCTGTCAGTATGCAAGGTTGATTTTTGCATTTAGGTCAAACCACCTCTGTGCCCATGCACAGAGTTGCTAGTATTACTATAGACTCCAAATCTTCTTATAAGAAGTTTATCTTTCAAAGGAACCGAAGACTCGCTAGGTTTTCAACGCAGAGCAGCCGCAGAAAGTGTAGACTGTATTTCCAGAGGTGCGAACAGATTACTTGATGACAGCTCCAGTAGCAATTCAAGGGAGAGGCTATTTTGAGATCAATATCTGCAGATGAAAGAACAAGAAAGGAGAGAAATGAAAATCCCATCAACTGTCTGCTTTGCAGTTTTAACCAAATGAGCAAAACTTTTCACTTTATCTCAGTTCAGTAAATGACCCGTGTAGTCAGTCTCAGGTTGTCTCAACTTAATCTGTGAATTTCATAGTTTTAGAAACACATATATTTCTGTGCTATATTAAAAGTATTTAGTCCTGAATCTTGTTTAGATCTGTTACCAAAAATCAAATACAAAATTAGGCTCTTGGAACTATGATCTGAACCATATGTCCTATAATGCTTTTAACAAGAAGCTGGTAAGGGCCACCAACATGTCCACCTCAGTCGACGCTTGCTAACATCACTGCCATGTTAACAACCTCCAGGATGAGGAACATGGAAGGTAATCATAATGGTGGGCGCTCTTCTATCTTAACATAAATCCTGCAACCCAATCTGACAAACCAGAGCATATTTAACATGCACCGTAACTGCCGTGTTAATTATTAACCGTAATGAAGGTCATGATGCTCTGATGTTACCGGAACTGCTAGGTGAGTCTCTCCACAGCAAAAGAAGATATAAAATTATTGTTTTTTAATACCTGAGAACCCAAAGATCACAGGTATCCAGCCCATTGTTGCTTTCCTCAATTTTTTTTGACAGATGTCACTACCATCAAATTCAAAATGAACAAATAGTTTTCTTAAAATTATACATATTCTAATTTCAAATATTTTACATGTTTTCTGTGTCCTATTGTGAATAAAATCTGGGTGTATGAGATTTGCAAATCATTGCATTCTGTTATATACATTTTACACAGGTTTCTAACTTTTTCAGAAATGGGTTTGTGTTATTAATTCTCTCGCCGACAGCAGATGCTTAAACTAGGCTTAGTCCAAATTCATGCATTTAATATGATGCTATAATTAGTTCTTATATTTTGAGTCTTAACTCTAATCTGGTTTCCTCATTCCTTATGTTCAAAAGTACACCCGGAGAACAAGAAGCACTGCATAAATATACATTCTTCCTACCAGTGTTTCCTACCTTTTTTGCTATTCTAAGTGCTGAAAAAGATTTAATTTATTTGCTGATTCAAGCATAAATGTTCACAATTTCCAGCGCTCAAAACTCATAACATTCTCTATGTTGAATAATTCAACATGTTTTAAATTAATAATGATTTTCTACTCTCTCTGTAATTGACATTGTAAATGTCACACTTTGTACATTTGAATGACTTATACATTTGATTTGGATGCAGCTTCGTTTGCAGGAAGAATATAAAAGAGAGCGATTACTGTATACTGAAGAATGGAGGAAATTCAATGTTGTTTGATGCTATTGACATTATGCTTGGTGAATTTTTTTCTCTTGTCCCAGGGTGCACTAGGCTGGTGGAATCTCTTGTAACCTCTAAGCAAGGATCCCAAGGATATAGACTGATGTGTCTCACCTTTTGTCCCTCTGCTTTCTATTTCAGCTTAGACCTCCTTATTCACAGTGTTCAGTAACACCAGTGTTTGGTTCCTCTAGCTGGAAGCAAGCCAGTTATAAATGCCATTTTACAAATGGGCCACCACTGTGATGAATGTTCTCCTGTCTTAGGATCATGACCCTGACACTGTAAAGCAATGAGATAAGGCTATTCATAGAGAAACCCAAAGAGACAAGTACATTAGCAATGAGGAAACTTTCTACTCATGCATCTTTTACAGAAGGATATTTACTTCTTATGCTTAAATCTATTTGGAGGTGGCTGTAGCTCAGAAAGACCAGGTAATCTACTAATTGGAAGGTTGGTAGTTCGATTCCGGGCTACTACAGTCTGCATGCCAAATATCTAAGGTATTAACCTCAAGTTGCTCTGTGATGCATCCCTTAGAGCAGCGGTCTCCAACCTTTTTTGCGCCACGGACCAGTTTATGCCTGACAATATTTTCAGAGACCGGCCTTTAATGTGTCGCGGATAAATACAACAAAATAAAACGAGTACCGGTATCGAAAAAAAGAAGATTTATTCATAACACACATGAAAAGACCCAGGAAAACCGAGTTAACGATCAAAACGATAACAAAATAACGCTGAAAACCGATAAAAACCCTGAAAACCATACATTTCACACCTGAGCCTCAACTCTCGCGGCCCGGTACCAAACAATTCAAGGACCGGTACCGGTCCGAGGCCCGGGGGCTGGGGACCGCTGCTTTAGAGTATGAACGTGTAGGAAGGAAGCATGGAAAAAAGCTCTTGTATGAATGGGTAAATGAAGCAAGTCGTATGCAGTGCTTTGAGTGCTCCGGTAGAGTAAAAAAGTGCTATATATAAAATCCAGTCCATTTACCATCTGTGTGCAGATTCACGTCTGTTCAAGTCTTTTTAAAGTCTTATCAAAAATAAATGTCGAGATGTTAAAAAAAAACCCTCTATGTTATTACAAATAAACCTCTGTTTTCACAGAACTGGATATACATGCACAGTCCTAATATTTATGGAGACTTATTTGCTATTCCAGCTATCAGTGGACATAGTGGAGATTTGTATTCTATCTCCACCTTTCATAGACCTGCCAATGAGGAAAACAGCAATTTTAAAAAAAGAAAAAAAAGAAAAAAAGAGCAGTTGAAGTGTAGGGAAAGTTTTAATAAAATCACATCTCTAATCCTGTATCTAATCTCCTTATCATTTCACCTGCATCTGGCTCTAGAATGCTGTGTGCATGCCAGGATGGAAGGAATGCATGAGGTACGCACATTTTTCTATAAATGCCATTTTAATATGGAACATGCCATCTCCATTTATGTGTGTGTGTGTGTGTGTGAGAGAGAGAGAGTGCGAGAGTGTGTGTTTGTGTGTGTCTCCAGTCCAGTCTCCTGTGTGTGTGCACATAAATATTACTTCAGTATGTCTAGGGACTGGAGACATGAGTTCCCGAAGGTTTATCCCAGTGATTCCTTAAATGAGAAAAGGCAACAGTTCCATTTAAGATTTAATTCTGCAAATATTGATGCAACTCATCCAAATTTATGAGTGCTGGAGCATTTAGTAGTAACCTGCACAATAACCCTGGGACTGTGTTCAGACTGAACAATCTGCAATCAACCCATTTCTGCCCAATGGCTGCTTCTTCCCAAATGACAAGATTAGCTACCACAACCCGTAGCTTAAGTTCTTTTTGCAAGATTAACTGAACATTATTAGCTAAATTAAAGGTGATTAATTAATGATGGTGTAATAACACAGTGATTACAGAACACTAATATTTCATTGGAAAGAACGAATGAGGTAATTTCACGACATGAATTTTTAATATAAGGGATTAAATTCTGCTGACTTGCATTTTAGATATTTTCTTAATTATATTTTGGATTAACAGCTCGTGTACTTTTTAAAATTCTGGCAGTCTTATTGTTCAGTATCTGAAATAAAAATCTTTCTTTCATTTTATTTACTCTTTAAAAACTGCAGCAGATCTTTTCTATGTCACAATCCCGTAATGATCACCAAACTGTTAATTATATTCTTTTTGCCTCAGTTTTTTGTTTGAAGATATGCGTGTGTGTTTATATCGTGCGTGTGTCTAGTGTTTTTGTACAGTTCTGTTCTTCTGTTTTGTTGTACTTACGGATTAGCCACATCTGGGCCATTATTTTATCAAGGGGTTTGTGTAAGTTTGTTATTTTTGTGCTGACTGTGCTAACTGTAGGTCAGGCGTCTCTGTTGAGTCCCAATTCTGGAACCATCAGCTCCCCAGTGTCCCCTGCAGCCAAACATCCACACTAGCTGCCAGGCCCATATAATTCCTGCTGCTGACAACTCACTGAGACATCTTTGTAATTTAAGATGTAATTCTCTTTTCCTGGGAGCTGTATAAAATCTATATTGCAACCATAAACAATCCAGGCTTTCCTGTGAGCCTCACCATCTTCCTTTTTTATGTATGCAGCGAGATATTGTTGGAGATGTGCAATAGCAAGCAGTTCTGTTGCCTGAAAGGCCAAGCAGCAATAAGGTGGAAAGAGGCCGTGTCCCTGGTCATCCTGATGGAGGTGGATGTTCCCTCTTTACATAATTTTTGTACTCTTTTCACCTTGTTCATATTCTCCACCTTACAAGTTGAAGCAGCTATCTAAAGATATATATACACTTTTTATTCGAGTCTAACAGGTTTCTCAGTGCCATCATAATCTGCAAGACCAACATTTTTAAAACTAAGACTACTCATCATCACCAGAGGCTTGAGTTCACAATGTTAAGAATATTTTTGTATGTGGTGGTTGAGGTCCTCATTATTCCATGGAGTCACTGTCCTTTTGGTGAGACGTTTTACGTCCCCCCCTTCCATTTAGAGCGCTGGAAACTGATTTGTGACAAATACAGTAAGTGAAATAATCATCATCATTATTTTTTTCTGGTTATTTATCATTTGCCTGACAGAATGTCAAAAGCACTGAATTTCAATTTTGTATTGTTCTGCAGTAAGGCTAATTATGCATGTCTAAGTCTCCAGCTACCGTAACAATTTGTGCTTATGAGGCTGCTCATTGTGGCAGTTCCATGTGTCTGCTGCTGCAGACGCTCCAGGCATTATTCCACTTCAGCCTGACACCAGTGTCTCTTCAAATTCCATCTCATTGCATTAGTCATTAAGCTCGGCACTGACACCACCCATCATATCATTGCCTTAATCACATCTGAGCTCAACTGTGTACATATGACCATATCATTAACACAGACTTCCATCCCTTCTCTACGCCCCCATCCTTCCATGCCCTTCCATTTTGCTCTTGCTTTATTTTCTATCTCAGTCTTGACCCCGTGTTTAATTCATCACACTGGGTAGTCCAGGTATCTGTACAGTGACAAATGACATTCACTTTAAAATGATTCATTCAGTGATTATTTCCACTACCTCACATGCAAAATTATTCATCCTCAGGGTGGGTTGTTGGGGGTGACTGGGATAACTAACAGTGATGGAGTGCAATGTAGGTTACTAACCTTGTGCAAAATGGAAAAAATGTTCACCATCCACTAGTGCAGAAAAATATGATGTTGGTGAGATTTTTCTATATCCTGTCTCTCTGGGTAATGATGAGCATAGCTCGGCCAGCTACACTGATTATTAAAAGATCTATTTTGTGTGTGTGTGTGTGTGTGTGTGTGTGTGTGTGTGTGTGTGTGTGTGTGTGTGTGTGTGTGTGTGTGTGTGTGTGTGTGTGTGTGTGTGTGTGTGCGTGCGTGCGTGTGTGTGTGTAGGGACTGAACTTTGCTGACGTGGTGATTACAGATATCCTGTCACCCGTCTAATAGTCAACTGTGGTTAGACCAGGATTCTGACACACATGTACCATTGTAGCTAAGCATGCACAACACATTGACACTGTGAAAGAACACACCAAGTTTCACTTAGACAGAAAAGCTAAATAACACCGGTGATATTTTTACTATATAGACTTAGCTATACGATGCGTCAGGCCATCCATCTTTTTATTTATTTTGCTCCAGCTTGCTTGCTCTGACTAAGTGATTGTAATATGTGAATTGACAAATCTAATTCAGGAGACAGTATTCTCCCATGCTGGCAAAATAAAAATTTACTGTTATATTTGCTTCTTGTGCTCCCTATGCCCATAACAGCATCCCAAGATGTTGTATATCTAACTATTTTTAGCCTTGAGTAGAAACCTGCAAGCAGCATCATTTCTGGACATAAATGCATAAAACTACTTTCATCTGCTGGATGACTCATAAATGTGACAAGGGGCAAAGTGTGATTTTATTTGGCCGTCAGCTCATAATGTGTTCATAGTTTAGTTTGACAGTGCAGCTCATATTTTCTTGTTAACATATGTTTGGCTAGGCAACACTTTCATCTCATTCTGATGCATATAGACGGCTCAATCTGCAATTTCTTTTGTACTCTCATTTTCATTTTAGGAAAAATTATGATTAAGGTGGCCAATGCATGATTGAGGCCTTTCAAGAAAGGCGAGCGTTTGATGGATTAAATGCACAGATGCCGTGACATTTTATCACTCCGCCGCAAAAGAGGTCATTGCATGAAACCGTTGCACAGCGCTTTCCCGTTGTAAAACATTCTGTGGTAACTTTAAAGAGCCTCCAACTTCAGTTATAGGACTGTTATATGAATTGTCATTGATTTATCTTGTATCATTAAAGCAGATCATGGATGCATGAAAAGAATCACTTTTTTTTTTGCTGCAGCACAATTGCATTATATAGATAAGCCAGCTAAGCTGTTCCTCGACCTGAAATTAGATTGAATATGCAAGGACTTTGAGGCTTGCACCAATTGGGTTACAACAAGCCGGATTATTGGAATTCTTAAAATGGGCTTTTATTGTGCGGTTTAATATTGTGAGGAAACTAGCACATGTGCTGCAGGGACCAGCAGTATCTGTAACAAAAGGGATTTTGGCACTTCCTCTGGCTATGGTGGATTAACCCTATCCTGTAATATGCTCTATTTTAGGGCCTGACTGATGGTTGTCACTTCCCAGGTTCTCAGGAGACACTGTGGTCTGCAGCAGTCAGAGATTTATATGGAATTAACATGGCTGGAGTTGATGGTAAATGACAGCTGCTGACTCTCACTTGGGATCCACCTTAGCAGGATAAAGGTATTTCTGCTTGGTCTTTCTTCAGCCTCTGTGATTCACAGTAATGAGGTTTGCCTAGCCACTCAAGTCCTCAGAGAGACAGGTGATCGTCTGTTGACTCTCCTCACCACGTTAACAAGATATTACTGCAGAATCAAATATAATTACAGGAACATGTCAGCGCCATCTGCAGTAGAGAATCGGGGTCTTACATCTAATAATGATTTTCTTTGTCAATTACTCTTTTAGCCATTATATGTTCTGGAATATACAAAAGAAGAGTAACAAAGGCTGTGGGTGTCATTTTTCTCTATAGACAGTGAATGGCTGCAGTTAATGGTACTTTAAGATGACTTTCAAGTGAACTACAACTTGTAATAGCATAAAAGAGGGAATAATTAGGAAAGAGATGGAGAAGGTATATGTTGTTAGTAATATATGTGACATGAGATAAACAATAAATAAGGTTTAGTGTTTCATTTGCCTCTTAGGTGCTTCTCTACAGACGTAAATCTAAGTGTTGCCCGCTCACAACAAGAGGTAATAACCCTCGGGGCTGCCTAAGCCCTAAGCTATTGTTATCCAGTGCCAATACCCATCCCTCTGCAATGCACTGTTAAAATTTACTGTCAAAGAGTGAGGTGGAGCTTCATTTTGACCTGATTTGGTCAAACAGCTTAATAAAGCCAAATAGTCTGAGATCGAGATGGAGGAAAACAAAGTTTTTTTTTACAGCAGCAACTGCTTTCATGCCTTTGCTTGGGCAATTTCACAGAATTATTCAATACATAAATTATATCATAATCCTGTTTAAAAGAGAGCTTTGATATGATCTATAGCTGATAAGACTTTTGCTTGTAGGATCTAAATTCTTTCATTGGCGGATTCAAGATCTGTAAGTGCAGCTCGGTATTTGGAGCACGGTTCAAAAACTGTGTTGTGTTATGTTCTGGTTAGAATGAGATACTACAACTGTAGTGACTATGGATAAGCGCTTTGGTTTCATTTTCCACAGTCACGGTCAGTCAAATATTTATCAGAATATTCAAATTCAATCCTGGTTTTCCACAAAGGTTTTATTAATGAGATTATATTTCCAGATAGACGTATGATTGCCATACTGTTGCCAGCACTAATTTCTATAATTTTTGCTCATTTTTCTAAATGGTGACTTGACTTGAGGACATCCTAGTGAAGTCCCCATGCTCCGAAAGGAAACCAAAGGACACAAACATTGCTTATTGTCCATAATTCAAGTAATTTTTATCTGGTTTTGACAGCGCTTCCAACTCTTAAAAGGTATCCAACTAGGTTTTTTGCTACAGTGATTTTAGTTGTTATTACTGATTTTGGACATTTCCTAAGACATACTTATTTAGTTAAATTAACTGATGATTTCCAACAGAAATGCCTTTTGATTCATTTATGTTCCATAACTGCCTTATCAGTTTGTGTGGAGCAGGAAAGATAATACATGGGCATATATTTGGTTAATCTTATATCTAACAAGCAAGCAGATGTTGTGGAGTAACACAAAGTAATGCTAATAATTATTAGTGCATTTTCTAGTTTTATAGACTACTCAAAGCACATTATGAGATACATTCACTCATTTAGACACACATTCAACAGTTCTTTTATTGGCTCATTGTCACTCTTGGTTTGGTTCAATATTACACAGAAACATGTACTGCTAACCCATTGGGGGGAGATTTTTCAGATCATTTTCTTGCTCAAGGACATACTGATATGCAGGCTAGAGAAGCCAGGGATCAAACAACCAACCTACTTATTAGTCGATGACCTACTCTAACTAAGAGCCGTAGACCCTACAAGCAGTGTAGCAAGTAAGTTCCTTTACTTTGTATTGTGGTAAAATAAGCAAAATAATACTTAATCTTTATGGGTAACAACTCGTGACCTGACAAATACCATTTCATTCCCAACTTCTGAAATAGTTTGTGATACACCTCAAGTATACAATCTAAAGTGGCACTAAGACTTTGCATATAATATTACTTTTTCCATTACAATTCCAATACATAACTGAGCTGATTCATATAAGAACAAAAATGGAACAGCCTTGAACTATCTAGGCATCTGTCCAGTAAATACAAGTTTTAAATTCAGTGACCCCAATGCAAGTGGCAGGCCTGTCCTATTAAAAGGTCTTTCCTCCCTGTCTTTGTCTCTTTGTAAACAGATCTTTAAAAGGCGATGACTTTGCCTGGCCTGTGCTGCTTCATCTGCGAAGTTAGAATCATCAAGAGAAGAAGCCCCAAGCTATTGATTTGTGATCCCTCATATAAACACACACACCTACTCTGTTTGGCTTAGTGTCACTCTTGCTTTGGCCTTTTAAAATGTTATTTCTGGCCAGCTCGTATGGGTTGCAGGCAAACATTAAAAACAAAGGTCTAACAAACTTATGGCCACATCAGAAAAATTCTTTTTTACCCTTTATATTTCACTGCTCAACAAAAGGAAGATGGATAATTACATACCGCATGATAAAAAAGCCATCTGGACAATTATTAAAACACAGCTTCTTTTTCCTCCACAACCTTGCTATTTCTTGTCACTCAGCAGAGGCTTGACAAATCAATGTCAAATTTAAATGTTAATAGAATCCTAAATTATTCACCATCTAGTTTAGCCCATTTGACCCAGTCCCTGCTCGAAATACCTCTCCCATATAAATATATGATGGAGAATTATGGATCTGGCCAAGTCCAAGGGATCTCAAGGTGGGGAAATAGGAATTATTATTGTTGTTGTGTTTTTTGATTTTTTACTATCACTATTAAGATTTTTCACATCCTTAGTTTTACTTTTTTTGTAATTAAGCTGACAGAAATTATTAGTTATACTATGAGATAACTCAGAACATTTATTAGTCTATATTAAACACTTTACACATATTATTTCATATATATTGAAGATATGGAAATTTCCAGTTGTTCAGCTACTCCCTGCCAATTCCCAGATACCATTTGCCTGTACTGTAAATCTACTTGACCCATAATATTTCAAGATTTCATGGTTTTAGGCTGGAAATTAGCCTGGCACTTGCAGTGAACCTCTGCCTTATCTCCGGTGTCAAGTTCAGTCCAGTCCCAGACTGTTTCCAGTCAAAAAACAAAGTCTGCAACACAAAACGGACCTACACATCATCAGGCCTACCAGTTGTGAACTGCCAAGTTCAGTCTATAACTTTTCCTTCAAAGTAGCAAAGTACATTTCTTTGGTAATTTTTAATAACATACAGATTATTTAAAATGAAATGTATTACTTCCTTACACTTACAATATTATGGCAGAGTATTACATCTGCATTCTGCTGTTAAAATCTTCATTTGGACAATAAACCTTAGTATCAAAGTGATGCTTATGAAGGATCACAGTCACTGCAGCCCTGTATAAGCCTGTGATGCTGTCACCCTTAACTTAGAAGAACTTACAAGAAAGTAAAGTTGTTTTCTCAGTGCATCTGAATGTATCACATGTGTAGGCAGTGGTTATATATATATATATATATATATATATATATATATATATATAAAACAATGAAAATACAGTCAGAAAAGTGTGTGGTGTTTGACTGGGATAAAATGTCATTGTGAGGTAGAGACTGTAGGCAGTGAGTGGGCTCGTGGCATCATCACAGAATGTGATTTATTATTGCAATGGAAAAGCACTGAAACTTTCATTGAATCGCCAAGAAATCATTTATCACTTTTATTAGTCTCAAGTATTCCCTTTGCCATTCAGCCTACAGCCATCCAAATAAGCACGGAGGAGGAAGTCAGATTCAACACCTAATGGCAGCAGCAAAGGGACTGATTCAGATATGTTCCAGATGTTTTATGATTAGACATAATGTCCTTTTTGAAAAGGCAACCACGGCTGCAGCCAGAGCAATTAAACTGTCTATTTTCAGCCATCTGAGAACAATGTACTGCCCCAGAGAATACTAAACATCTATTACGTAATTAGAGGGACTGCACACCATATGTAAAATCAAGTCTTCCAGAAATCATGAAAATGACAGTAAATGGTAGTGGTAAATGGCAGTTGTCATTATTCCATCTGTTCTCGTCACATATCACATGAATCACATGGTACTTTAACAATTTGGCACAGACAACCACCTGCTCACATGCTAATGCTATAGACATCTGTTGGCCGAGACACAAAAGTAAAGTTTTATCATTTTGCCTTGAAGAAAGACATTCCATTATTTTCTTGAATCTACCGAATGATTAATTCCACAGGGCCAAACCATTTTTATTAGACTCCATTGAGATGAAAATAACTAATGACAGGTTCATTGTACTTCACTGAACCTTTGCTTTGACTTATGTGATATTTTCAGCCAGCTGGTCTGAAATGTCTTGGCACCAGTCTGTGACTTTGTAAAACTCTAACAGGCTGCATCCCTGTTTTATTTGTCTTGACCTTGACATTTTCCTACTGTTCCATATGCATGCTTTTATGAAACCACATGTCACTCTTAATGCAGTTGGTGCCGTGCTGTGTCAGTTTGATGCACTAAAATATGTGACACGCTTTGAGAACAACAAAGCCCCCACACTTCAATCAGGGGAATAAAATACGCACGTAGGAGACATGCACACAAAGACAAGGACAAAATCCACACACGGCCATATGTGATAGCTTGCAGTCATTAGCAGACACAAAATGTATGTAATAAAAATCGTGATGAAGCACATCAGCAGTAGCCACTGTGCAGTGTTTCATCCCTGCAGCGCAGTCATTTAACGAACAATACCCAACAGCGGACAGCCAAATATTAGTTTTCCCGTTCTCCCTCTGTATCCAATGTAACTAGAGGGGTTTACTCCACCCCCTCTACTCTACCCCCAAATTGCTCCTGCACTCATTACTTCAGCAGGATTGATGTTTTCTTTTCATAAAGCACCAAGTTGATATCCCGTGGATTTAGAATTAATAAAATATGAAGGACATTAATATTCCCAGCATTCGTATTTTGCTATTATTGCAGAGGGGCTATTGAAGCCCCTGCCTCACACAGCTGTCAATCAACCTGCAGGTATGCTGTTGCTGCTCTGACCCAGTCAGGCTGAAGGTGAACACCAGTGACAGACTTCAAGCAGCTCCTGCTAGGACATTAAAGGGCATGTAATGTTGCAGAGGAGGCGCATGCATTTGAGATCTCCTCAGTGTTGATGTAAACCGTGTTCTAAATGAGAATTATTGTTTGGCTTTGATGTTTACTCTTTGTGTGTATTTCAAATGTCACAACGCAGATCAATAAGGTTTTCATTTTTGACAAACAATAATATAAATTTTCCCTAGTGTGAAAACCAGTAAAGATCTTTAAAATAAATGGAAAATTCTTTGAAATGTGACAGTATGCTGTTAGTGTCTCTTTTTAATCTATTGGCTGTGGCTATTGGGAGTAGCTGTACCACCTAAAAACACATCTATTAATTTTTTTTATTTTTATTGTTGCATTAATTCTATTGTCATATATTCACCATTTGTAAAAAACAACAACATTTCTTCTGGCAAACCTGTAGATAAATAGTTACAAATTTCCACATTCAGCAGTGAAAATAGAACAACATTAGTCATTTTTAGTCTTAAATCACAAAATGCAATGATAGCAAAGAGATATCACATATGGAGATATACAGAATCTGTAATCAAGAGACAAAATCTTTGGTACCAGACAATTTCTGTTTTTAGTTTACAGTCCACCTTTAATCAGAACAGGCTACTTTTTACTATCTAAGCAGGCTTTCCTGCAAATAATCCATCTACAGAGCAAAAGAGCATTGAAATGCAATCTGGAAACCATTAACTATTGTCTGATTATTATTACGTTTGAAATGAAGCTGCATTTGTAAATAATATCCTACAGAACAGGAAGTCTCGATCTTTACTGGTTTTACCAGAAGTCCCAAAATACTGACATTTCCAAATGGCTTACTCAACAGACTAGCCAAAGGATGCTCAAATTTCTGACATCCAGTCCAATAAATTATTTATATATTGGTTATTCAACATAGTAGTTGAATGCATCTAATAAAACAGAAGTCTTGGCAGCACCTTTGCATTCACACAGAATGAGCAAATCTAACATGGGCTCCTTGATCTTTTCTTACATTTTAGCATACATCGTCCAGGACTGTGGCTCTGGGTGGGTTTGTCTGACAGTCTTTAAACATGACAGATAAGAGAGAATAATTAATTTATCACAGCAGGCCAGGCTTTAATCCCTGGTGTCCTGGTGATAAGGGAAGGTTTCTTCTCCCCTGATCCCCCTGCCGATAGGGGCTTTTTCCTTGACGGTTTCCCGTTAATAAGCCTGTCAAAGAGGCACACGACACTGGGCTCTGTCCCATACAGGTTATCTCACCGGCACACATTCCCATCTACTACCTGACAGCCGACAGCAACCAGGTCGCTGGGCCTTTGAAACCTGGGGAGAGGAGGGCCTGTGGGCATCTCTCTGAGGCGGCCCTGTCATTTAAAACCCACTAATTCAAACATCAGGTGGGTCTAAACCCACAGAAGAGACTGGACATGCGATAATAATGCCCCGTGGATAGAACACACTACTACCAAAAGCTGAATTTCTCTTTAATCAAAAAAGTAACTCAAGAATATTTTGAGTATTAATTATGTTTTTACTGTTTTTTTACTTGTCTTCAGTCTTGATGAATTGAGCACTGTTTTGGAAGACAAAAAGAAAATAAAAAGTAAACCTTAAGGACACACTATGGATATACACCAAATAATAGATGGAGGGCTCATTTAGTTTTTAATTTGGAGTCTGAGTGGCCCGCAGAGTTAGTGAGGGGGACAGTGTGTATCTCATGGGAACAGCAGGATGTCTGCTAAGCAGCAGTGTGCGTGGTGGCCTTCGCTGCACTGCGGTCCTTCATCATTTCCCTAAAGCCTCACCTATTTTCTAGACTGACTGCATACATTATCATATTTTATATGGGTCATGAAAAGCACAAAGGAGTAGCATTGCTCAGGAGAGTTTGTGTGCAAGTATGCATTGTGTGCGTGTGTGTGTGTGTCGATGTGCATGATGCGGTTTAAGTTGTATGTACACAATGCCTTAGGAATGCACCGCAAAGTTAAATCTTGAGCATTTGGTCTCCAAATGAAATGTTGTAACAACATGAAACATCTTTGCTTTTGTTACGTCAAACCACATAGTTCCAGATTTTCAAATCAACTTTTTGAAACTATGTTGTTTACTTATTGATCTTGTGTACTCAGCTTTTTATCATTGAACCAGCAGACCAGTTTACACACAATCAAGTCAAGGTCAGTTCTGAATGATTCACTTTGTGTCCTATCCCTGCCAGTCTGTCTCTGTGTATTTGTCTGTCTTCTGGCTAACTGGAGCACTTCAGCTTTTTCGATCAGTCCAACTCAGGAAGAAAAAAAAAACATTTAGCCAATGCTGCTCCTTATCTTTCTCGCTCTCTAATCTCCCGTGAGCTGCAGGAGTGCAGGCAGAGGGGTTGTCATTGTCCAGGGATGTGAACCTGCAACCTTTTCAATTTCACCCTACGCTTCAAAGCCCTTATGCCTGGACGATCTCACGTCCTGGACAAAGGTGCCATTTGCTTTTCATTTCCTCTATGATAAGAGAAGAGAGAAAAGCATTGTACATTGTAATGCTCTCTCACCTTTCTGACATCAGCAAAATTGAGGTACAGGTGAAAGATCAATACAAATTAAAAGTAAATACAAAAGAGGCAATGAAAAGGAGGCGATACATGTTTGAAAGTCCATTTGCTTTGTCTGGGTTTTAAAGAAAATTTATTGTTTATTAAAGTGGTGTGAGCAGATGAGGAGGAGAGAAAGAGAAAATCTGAAAAAAGGCTATTCATTAATATTTTTTACAATCATTGGTTTTTAATTGAAATACTTGTAATTATTGAATGTGAATGTGAATTTAATGTGTACAGTTTAAAAAAAAACAATTTTCCCTGTAGGTTGTTTTCAAAAATCCAGACTTACTTCTACTATTATGCAGCAGCTGGTGTCATCACAAAACTGTGATGTCATCTGGACTGGTTTAACTGGGGTCCCAGCTGTGTGGTCAATGTGGTGGAGAAACAGTGTGTTTTTACACGCTTTGCTTTCATGTTATGCCTCTGTGCAATGAGCCACGATGCTGCGCTTTTAGCTTTTCGTCTTGATTTATTGCAACAATTGTCCTTCTTGTTCCAACTGGACATTTCACATTAACCATTTCACCATACACACTCCTGTCATCTTTTCCCAACTCCTCTGCTGTGTTACAGAAAAACTGCAATATGATATTTTGTTATTATAGAAGCAATATCTACACAACATTAAGCAGATTACATCTGGGTGGAAACATGTTCCAGTGCCTAAGCACACCTCACGGCATGGCAGGTGGCCTTACATCGATCAGACACAACACTGCCAAGATTGGTCGGCAGAATGAGGAAAATGGCAGCTCACAGTAATTGTGTTTGTCTTCCTACTATTCTGTTTCACAAAAGGTTCTCCATTTCCATAGGAATGGCCTGATGATATTGAACATATCCACAGGAGTCGGGAGCATTGAAAAAATGAAGATGCACTGTTTATTTTTACACCTACACTACAGTTATGGCTTGGGCAGGTGTAAATGTAGAGATACAGCAGTAAAACACAGAAAATGGACATAAAAATGCTAAATCGGCACATACCCTGGAGTAACTGCATATTCTGTTTATGCAAATATAAAAAAAAGTACCATCCCCTCTGGATTAAAGTTAAACAAAAACTAGCATTTAGAAGAATATATTTTCAGATATATATACAGCACTGCACAAAAGTTGTGAGCCACCAGTCATATCTTTTTATTTGGCTAGAAAAATGGGAAATATCTACTGGCTGTTATATAAGAATAACAGAAAAAAGAATAAGACAAATAACGCCTGACTACAAACTGGTATTTCACAAAATCCCATAATATTCTATATAATCTCTGACTCGACTTCAGCACTACTTGCTGTATAAAGTATATGGTGTAACTCATACAGTCTGACTTCACATCAGTACTAGTGTATTGAGTATGAGTATGACAAAATTATGAGGAGTTGTTAAATTGTGCTCTGACTTCAAAGAAAATAGCTATGAAAGAGTTAGGTTAATTAATTAAGGTTAATTAATTTTAAGGGCAGTCTCTTAAAATAGAGTTCCCCGATTTAGTGTTTCAGTTTCCAGCCCTAAAAAATCCTTGATAAATGCCAGTAGGTCAACAATAACAATAAAGAATTTTTTACCACCAATAGACATTCTCAAAGATTCATGAAGACTTATTCATTTGTGGTTGTGTATCTTATCTCTATATGTGATTGGTTTAATAAATTATCTTGGGGCCAGAATTAATCTGCACTCTCAGTTGAGCTGACTGATCATCGTGACATCTAGCATCAGGATATAAAAGAAAATGATTCCACTGGTTCCACAATCAGTGCTGCAGGAACACTAAAAATTAGCCAGTTATTGCCCTGGGTGGATTAACACCATTGGCAAATTTTATCAAATACTATCCAGCTGTGTGCCCTCACATTATTTTAAATGGCCAGTGCTGACTTGTTTTCAGCAATCCTAATGCATGGTCATTAAACCACTAAGAGACATTAAACCACTAACTCTTAGAAATCCAGCAGAATAAGTATGTTAGAACAGCTATGCAAAAGTGTGGACTTAAAATTACAGTAGATTCAGGCTTATGTATTGCAAAGAGAAAATCGAATCTGGAGGAATTTGGAGGCAACATGTCTCTTAACTGGAAAAGGAGTTGACAATGAAGTCATATATCGGGCAGAGTTTATGAAGAAAAAATGTATTACAAGCTAAGGCGTTGACCACTAAAGGGTCCACTTCACAATAATTGTAAAAACAGATGACAACCATCCTGGGAGATGTACTGGTATTTCCGTTGTTATTGCTTCTTTAAATCTGAGCAGAGATTTGGGATTACTATCTGTTCAAATTAAAGCGAATAAAGGATGATTAGAGAAACAGAAGACAAAGAAAACAAACTGGATCTATTATGCTCTGATTTTTGGACCTGTGGTTCATAGAGGCCTGGGTCAGTGAGCTAGTGAGCAGCCCCATTGCCAACTCACCTGCCAGTCAATATCCTATTTAATTTAATGTCACAGCCTATACGAGCAAAGCATATTGACAAGCTGCCGAATGCAGCTTCAAGAGGCCCCCAGCTGCAAGTGCCAGATAAACTGCATTTGAAAAATTCAATCTTGCGTTCATGGATGCCCCTGAGTCCCTATAAATTATTAAAGCTTGTCCACCAAAAAAGTATGGAAAAAAACTTATAGTTAAGGAGCTAATGTCAGTCATTTCATAGGTGGCATGAGTGATCTGTTGTTACACAGACAAACTGCTATTCCCGCGTCACATTTTTAGCTAAAACCATCTGTTCTGAAAGGTGACACAGTCTAACTGGCCTTTATGAATGTTTCAGGGGAGACGAAGGAAAAGATGGCATTTCAACATTTAATAAAGTGTCCTTCCTTGTGTGTAACGATGGTTCTATATGTTATGATGTAGACTGACATTTTAAATAAGGCCTCTTTTGCTTTCTGAATACGATGAAGAAGATGGCAAATCAAAGCGCATAATGAGACTTGTGGCAGCTCCATTTGAACTCTCTGTCTCACTAAACAAAATCAAATGTTGGCACACAATTGCCTCTGATGCATCCCTTTTGTGTCTCCAAGAGTTCACTGGTTGAATGACATCTGAAGGTGACTTCCTCTACAAGTCTACATTTTTGATGCCTCTGTCCTGTCGCAGTCAATAAGCCATTTAATCTTGGTGCTGAGCCGAGTCGATGCAGCCGATGTCGTGTCCAGGGCTTATAGTAGACAAGATGAGGGTTCTGCCCGGGCCTGATAAACCATTCATTTCCTTGAGCTCCTTTGTTTTCCATTTGTTTCAGAGAAAAGAGCTCTTGGCCTATTTCAATCATGGGTGCCTCCCTTTAATGAGCTACTTTAATCCTTAGCAATGAACGCAGCATGCCTAGCCAGCATGACAAAAATGTACAAGATTAGAGGATTACTCACATTTTTGAATCCATGTGCTAATTTATGAACACAAGCAATTCTAGGAATCCCTTGCAAATTAATAACTATAATGAGAGTAGGTCTGTATCAGTGTTCATCTGAAAAGCTTGTGTTGCACAAACTGGCCTTACTGATATGGGTTAGGTTATTTTTTTTTCATTTACCTACATAGATAGGTTTTCATGTTTGTCGTATTAGTTTGAAAAAAAAAACTGTTATAGTTATTGAAGAGGAGGATTACTGCTTTGAAATCAGTTAATAGGAACAGTTGGAAAGACACAAATGTTACCCACGCTGTTTCTTTTTTACTTGTGATCTAGCAACTGCCATCAACACAGCTCATGGAACGAAGAATAGAGATGAAAACCTATGTTCACTGCTCAGAGGCATAAAAATGTCAATATTTTGTTGCCGTATGTACTCCTTTTTTTAACATACTGCATTCTGACGCTCCTGTTTTTACAAAGAAAACAGAAGGAATGAGTTCTTTGTTTGTATTAGCAATCTCTCAAGAGTCCCTACATGTTTTGCAAGCTAATCTTATATTTCCATTCATTGACATGCATAATAACAGACAAATGTTTTGGTTTTTTTTTTGCATAAACCAAATTCACAGGCCAGTGTTTATTTGTGTCTAATGACACATTTCAGTAGCATGAAAAAAGTGGTAGCCACAACAGGCAAAGGTCACATGAAAATACTGAGTTGGATCTGTTACTTACTGATGATAATAATTAGTCGCTCCATGGTGTAGTGGTTTACACAGTTACCTCGTAAGTGCAAAGCTCCTGGTTGAATTCCAGCTGGAGACAGACATTCTTGGAGACAGAAATTCCTCACACTCTTGCACTAGGATGGGTGTCTAGTATAAAAAATGCTAACACGCAGAGTTACCAACTATGGTGACCCTTTGTGACTAAGGGAGCAGTCAAACATAGCTTAATGACAAGTAGAAAAAATGCTAGCTGGAGTATTTGTTTTGAAGCCTTTTAAGTCCTGAAGCTGTCGCCGTCATGTAAATGATTGTCCCAGGCTAACTGTTAACCAACTCTATCAATTTCCCTCTTTGCCTTCTTTGCTTGCATTTCCAAAAGTGCTTATATTTCCACTATACCAGCTAACTAAAGATATCTCAAGATAAAAATCTAATCAGAATCAGAATCAGAATCAGAATGGGGTTTATTGCCAAATGTTGAGCAGGTTTACAACATTAGGAAATTGCTGCGGTGCTTCAGTGCAAACATGCTGTCATAAATAGCACTTAAATAGACATGGAAAAAAATAAAAGTAGGGATAAGAATTAAAAGTGCTACGTGGAAAGATATGTGCATGAGATATACATGAGATATATACATGAGAATAAGAATTAAGAGTGCTACGTTGAAAGATATATACATGAGTGCAGGTGGTGATCAGTGCCAAACATAGAATGATGCAGTGACACAGCGTAGGGTCATGTGTTAGTGGCGGGTACAGTCATATGGTTATTGTTCATGTGTCCAACAGCAGAGGGGAAGAAACTGTTCTTATGGCGAGAGGTTCTGGTGCGAATGGACCGGAGCCTCCTGCCTGAGGGGAGCAGGTCAAACAGACTGTGTCCAGGGTGAGAAGGGTCAGCTGAGATCCGAGCTGCACGCCGCAATGTCCTGGAGGTGTACAGGTCCTGCAAAGATGGGAGTCTGCAGCCAATCACCTTCTCAGCAGAGCGCACAACACGCTGCAGTCTCTGTTTGTCCCTGATAGTGGCTCCAGCGTACCACACGGTGATGGAGGAGGTGAGGATGGACTCGATGATTGCAGTGTAGAACTGCATCATCGTCCGTGTTGGCAGGTTGAATTTCTTCAGCTGCCTCAGGAAGTACATCCTCTGCTGGGCTTTCTTGATGACGGATGCTAGCAGACTCATGGTTAAGTGATGCAGGTTAAAGGCTCTAGCAATCTAACAGTGGCAAACGATTAGCAGCTAACTGCTAGATGGGTACATTTACACTCAAGCAATTATCTGGAGCAGCAGTCCCCACAGACTGGAGCAGCAGTCCCCACACCTGTCCGTGAATTGTTTGGTACCGGGCCGCGAGAGTGAGACTCGGGTGTGAAATGTATGGTTTTCAGGGTTTTTATCGGTTTTCAGCATTATTTTGTTATCGTTTTTTTCGTTAACTCTGTTTTCCTGGGTCTTTTCACGTGTGTTATGAATAAAGCTAATTTTTTTCGGTACCGGTACTAGTTTTATTTTGTTGTATTTATCCACAACACCTTAAAGGCCGGTCGGTGAAAATATTGTCAGGCACAAACCGGTCCGTGGCGCAAAAAAGGTTGGGGACAAAAATGTCAAACTGTATTCTTGTATAGCAAGAAACTGCCAAAACTTGCTGTGGTATTGGCTTCTGAAACTAGTTCTTGCCATTGGCCCAACATTTAATAGTGTCATTTTTCAGTGGCTACTACAAACAACCAAAATATTGCATTTTATAATAAAAAGTTAAGATGCCATCTAATTTCTCTCTAACAACATTATTGTACTATAATTAGCTAAGTATAGAGCCTAATGTTAAAAAAAAATACATATTTTTGTTTGATTAGATGTTAGGAAGTAGGCTATAACACTTTTCCCTCCATAAAATTTTATGAAATGGACAATTAATGTTGCATATTTCAGGTAATTTTGGATACTGGCATAGATCTTGATATAGATACAGAAAATGAATGTGATCAGTTTAGATATTTATTCAAAAATATTAAGATTTTAAACAAGTGATTTTTCTGTTCAATCACTTGTTTCAAATTTTTCAGTGTTATTATCGTCACAGGTTGATTAATACTGATTGGCTTTTAACTTCACTTTTTAGACTTCTGCAACTATTGTATGTGCGGGTTTCTATATGGAATATGAATATGAATGAAATACTGACTTTTCAATGGAGGTATTATTGTGTGGATGAAAGATCAAGTCCATTGTAGCTTATGTGGGAAACAATGAGTGTGAGGGGTGTTGGTGAGCAGACAAAGTGCCGTGGGACACCTCCCAGGCTCCTCGGGATCTGGCCACAGAACATCTCGGTAAATGCGGTCAGACAGATGAGTCTCGCCTCGGAGCGCTGCCTCCCAAGGGCAGAGTGACATTTTCTGGGGACAATATGGGACTGCAGTGACATAGAAAACACCCCCCTCCTCCTCTACACTGCATTTCTATGGCCCCTCTTCTTTTTTCCATCTCTCTATCCTTTCCTACTTTTCTCTTTGCTTTCCTTTCTCTGCTAATTTCCCTGATCCTGAGTGCTGCAGTAACTGCCTTCCGCCTTTTCATTCTGTTACAGGTCAGAAGACTTGACTAAGTTCCAAAAGCCTGGTGGCACTGCACCAGGGAGCAAAATGGATGAAAATGTGACTGGGTTCAACAAAGAAAAATGATTACTGACAGAAAAGACACACAATGCCAGAACAGTACGATGTTTTCAGAAAATTCTGTATGTAAAACTCAGTCATAAATATCAAAGTTTCTAAAATAAAGTTTTAAAAAACACATTACTAGTCACCAATTTGAGAGATGTTGAGTATATTTTAGGATATTTTTTAGGTTTTTTTTGGTTTGTTTGGCCCTGTCTAAGTAAGTAAGTTTTTAATTTTCTTTACTCTAATGTTCAAAGTTATTATCTTAATATTCAGCAGGTTGAGTTTTGGATTCATCCTCTAATGACTTCAACTAGTAATGTTTGATTATATTTGATTTGTTGTTCCTGTTTAATTTTAAAGAGTTTTAGATTCCTGTCCACCCTCAGTGTATAAATAGTATACTATAAATAGTACAATGGAAAGACATTGGCTTTTTACACTACTTTTTATACTGTTAACAAATAGTATACAAAACAGTATAAATAGTCTTGTCTTTCCATTATCATTTGTCAGAGTTTTGTTTATGTTCTTTGCACCTCACGTTTTAAATTACTATTCCTTTTTATGTTTTTTAACCTAAATTAAGAGTTCACCTTAGGTTATTTAGTGTACAAATATAGAAAGTAATACCTCAATGCTCATTATAGATCATCGCCATAAATGTAGACCAATAGTTTAATTAAGATGTATGTCAGGGTCCCCGCATGTATTTACTGTTCAGCCCCTTGTACAGGGCTGTCATCCATTTGAGTCAGACTGCGCATCTGTCATTGTGCATCGGTACAGTGGTCTGTATGACAGATGAGTCCTTCCCCCTCAGCAGGCACTCTCTCCGGGGAGGTGCAAATTTCTGCGCATCGAAGCATTGGCAATCACGCACAGCACCTTGATGAGAGACAGGCCCCTGCCACTTGATTGACTGGCATACTAACATGACGCGAAGGCTACAAACACCACATGCACGGAAACATAAAGACCACAGGCAACAAGCCACATCCTTGATACACAGAAACATGCTTGGACACACAGAACAAATCACTGCACATTAAGAGCTCATCTTTCACTCGCTCTCCTGGACTGAATAGTGTGAGTAGCTTATATCCATGGTTAATCTCATTTGGGTATGTCACAGAGGAGGGGACAGGTTGCTATTGAAGCTGCACGAATTGGGTATTACTGCTGATTACACAAACACAAGACTCTCCATCATGGTTGAGGATGTTTTATTGTCCACTTCAGAGGTAGGATAATATATTCAATCAGGGTTTGGAGAGTTTCTTGACATGGGTAGCAGAGGGTCAAAGACAATTAACTTTCAAGGGTCTGGTGAATCAGGGTTAAAAGCATCCAATCAAGTCAGGCAAGTAATTTGCTGTCTCCCTTGTTGCACTGCTAAAGCCAGTTAGTGGTCGATACAATTAAGACTTTGGTTCAAAACTGGCCCCGTTTCCCCTTGCAGTGACACCCTGCAGGTAGAGACGCACAGAGCAGGAAAAGATCTCTGCGGAGAGCTGTCTGTTGCACGGGGATTGTTTGACACTCTACTTTGATTGCTCTATTTTTCTGCGCTGGGTTTCACTGTAGGAGGCTAACGGGCTCAGTTCAAGACCGTCTTTCTGTCTGTCCTCCGCAATGACACCAAGCATAGCGCTCCCACAGCAGGACACTGATTGGGTGAGAGATTCAGCGCCTGGCAAGAGTGAGAGAGAGAGAGGAAGGACTCAGTGGTCCTGCTGTTTGTTTAAGAGCAGGAAGCCGTGTGGAAAGGCCTAATGTCTTAATTGGTGTGAGTGGCAACGGACGGTACCTGACGAGACCCATTAATCAGGATGGGTTGAAAAGACTAGAGGCTTGGATACCAAGAGAGAAGTGGAGGGGGCTGGTGAGTATCAGACCAGTGCTGTATTTCAAGCAGGGCCCTTTAGCAGCCTTCTCCTCCTGCCTCCCACAATCTCAGACACCCACTGACACCCTTGCAGCTGTGTCTGTCACTCTGAGTTACTCAACCACAGAGCGCAAAACAATGCAAAAATAATTTGAATTTATTTAGACTCACACACAGGCATGCAATCCATGGCATAATAACACAGCAACACAGCAATATTAAGTGTGGTATGTGAACAATAACATTGATCACTGATATGTGCAGGAGTGCTGAGGTTGTTGTTCCTCTGGGAGTTTTTCATCTCTGTTTGTCATGTTTAACATTGCTTTTGCTTCTGGGTGACAATGAAAGCTGTGTCTCACATCTCAAAGAGCTACCCTCCAGAGAATGATGCTGTAAAACAACAACATGCACATACTCAGACATGCACGCAGACATAAAGAGAAGAAATAATCACAGACACTTGTGCATAATACACACATACAAAAGTTTTCCCCTAAGTCGAGCCCATCAGACAGCAGCCATTATGTAGGGACTGATGTTCTCTGCACAGCGATTCTTTTTTCATCATTATATTTCTCAGTGCATTCTTTCACCATGTTTGCCCTGATCTCGTCTAGGTCACTTCACCCAATGGAGTAAAATGGAGACCCCAAGGCCAGGAGTTGTCCCGTGGACACAAACACCCATGTTTCGGGACAAAAACTGTGCCTCTGCTCCAGGCTTGCAATGAGAGATGTCACTTAAATGCCTTTTGCATTGCCTTTTTCTCTGGCCATTCATGGGCATACCATTAAAGCAAGGCCCTCTCTACATCTGTGTCACTGCATTTATGGCTGTCCTGCATTTCTGTCATTCACATAAGAATCCTTTTTAACATGATACCACTGTGATGCTGCAATAGAAATGCCCCATACTGTAAGTCATAAATACAATATGTTATTATTCATTTTGTAGCCACCTTTTTATATTTTCAAAACTTTAATGGATCTCCTACGCAGTGAGAATTTGGAGCATTTTGTGGACTTAGATGATAGTAACTCATTTTCAGCTAGGTGTAGTTATGCTGTGTTTACGCAAAATAATCACTTAAGTTCACTTTTTTAAATTTGCTCTCTGTACTGTTAATTGTCTCTTACATGTACAGTATGTTAAGAATTTCTCTTCAGCTTACATAACAATATAATTTTTTTCTAGTTTCTTTGAGCAGTGTTAGTCCTTCTGATGGAATTTCATTCACAGATGTGTCAGTTTCCAAACTCACTGGTGAATTTACCTCTCACTTTTCATTATTTGCAGGATGGTGTAAAAGAAAAAAGAGAGCATTTACACTCTGTTTCCTTCTAAAAAATTGTTCCCCAAACTGAGTGTAATGTCTTTATCACACAGGAACAATCAATTTCAAAATAATCACTGCAGGCTTTGACAGACCATGACCTAGTACCTACCCACAATAAGAGCATTCCAGCTGTATAACCCACCAACATTTCCAACCCCACACAATTGTTCCCATCAGGAAAAGTAAGCTGTGGAGGGACAGTTTGCTTGGTGGGCATTGTTTTCTTCAACTGTCCGCCCACCAAAACTCATCATCTTAATTGTCCCTTCTGTTGATGTGAAATTCAATAAACGTGGCAGGGACCATTTTGAATTGATTTTGAATAGATGCCACTGCCTGGGTGTCTACAATCGTGACAGCTCGAGGAAAGTTGATGTACTGTATTAGACAAAGTGTGCATGTGCGTGTAGTTGGGGGTGCGGGTGGGGGCCTTCTTCATTATCTTGACTTGAAAAGTGTTTTGCTCAGAAATGTGGCACACCAGTGACAAATTGTGTCGGCATCGCCCACCCTCCATTTTTTTTTTTTAACATAACCTTGCTAGTAGTGCATAGCAAATCTGTCTCTTCACATTTGTATAGATATGTTCAATTGCTTACAGGGCATGAATTTCTCTTTGGCGCTGGAAAAGAGGGAGGTAAAAATGAAAGACCATCAAGTCCTTACTTTTCACATGGCTGCACTCAACCCATTGCTCTTTGATAGCATGCCTCTGCAACTTAAGCTGTGAATAATGATGGTTTTTTTTAGCCCTTTTAACCTTGACTCATATACAGCTTGACCAATCTTTAACATGCTGCAATTCCTGGCCACTCCCTGTTCGAACTGTTGCCCTCAGGCAGACGGTACAGGGCAATCAGAGCAAGGACTAATAGACTCAAACACAGCTGTTATCCAACTGCAATAACACATCTGAATACTACAAAAAAATGTCCATCACGCCACTCTTGTGTTAATCTATGCACGGTCTGAAGCATGTGTGTGGGAATGTATGTGAATGTTTTACTGTTATATCTTATTAGTATTTTAAGTATTCTATCTATTTTATTTATTGAATTTTATTGTTTTATTTATATTTTGATATTGCTAGGGAAGATGCAATGATCGGGGACCATTCTTAATTTCGTTGTTCTCATGACAATGACAATAAAGTTTCTGATTCTGATTCTGATTCCTAGTGCTAGTGCTGTCCCCTGGGAAACCACCAGTAAAATACTGGTGGTGTTGGTTTCAAAGAAGATAAAGCTTGTCAATTTCAAAATGAGGTGTGTAATAACAGGTGATCATTTGGAGAAATGCATTCATTTATTCATCTAGAGAATTAATATTCTAGAGGTTAGGACCTACTTTAGTGTACTGAATGCACTAATGGTGGTAAATCATACAAACATAGAAAAAGGATATGTAATTCTCCCAATTAATTGATCTCTTTCCATGGCTATTTTTCTTTATTACAAAATAGGATGAAATGCATTTGACTGCTCTTTCTTGATAAATCAGCAGTATTGATCTGTAGAATCAACGGATGTGTTCTACTCTCCAGACAGCAATCAAGACATTCCAGCGCTTGGCACCCATTTCCTCTCTCCTCCTCAGGCTACATTGATTTTATGAAAGAGGGGCTCTTCTAAATCTAGTCGGTACTTTAAAACATCATAGTCCTCTATAGCCCATTATCATCATGGCTCATGAGGCCTTTCTGCCATTTGGAATGACAGCTATTTTGGAGAATCTTGCCAGGAGGTTTGCCTTATTCCCATTTCATCTATGTTTTTAAAAACTCCATTGCTTTCATCCTCTTAATTTGTAATTTTCCGTGTCAAAGAGGTTTGATGTTTTTTTTTTTTCTTTACAGCTTGCGAATATTAACTCACTGCATCACTTTATGTCATATTATATCGACACTCTATATTATATACTGATATTGGGTGACTGCTGCTCCCACACGAGAACCTGAAACTGCAATAAGATGCAAGTGGACAAGCTGTCTGTTTCTCAGCAGATTAAGGCCCAGTGATTGTAGTTCTGAAATAATATTTGTGTGAGACCTGGAGCTGTTTGGCAAACTCAAGAAGTCACTATAACAAGAAAAGATTCGCATGATTTGGAAAGATAACTATTAGTAAAACAGTAACTTGTCTGCTCATACTGGGAGGTTGTAAGCCTTGAAGAACAATATACCATTCTTTAAATGCTTTGAAAAATGATTCCTAATTATTTGAACTTTATTTACTCATAACAAGTTATTATTCAAACAAGGAAACAATGTCCAATTTTAAAATTATTAATCAAGCAAGTCAAATTTTTGAAAAAATGACCACCCTTCTAAACAAATATGGGGTTATAGTCATATAGTTTAGCAGATTGTGAAAATTACATACATGAACAGATTCCTTTATATGAAAGTTTGCACCCATTTCAAATTGAAATTATTAAGAACATGTTAGATCAGATTACATTCAGTCTAACAAATAATCATTATTCTGACAGAAGCTCAGAGTTTTTGCAACATAACATATAAGTTGTGGATTACTCTTTATTCATTTCACACTCGGCATCAGTAGCGCTTTTCACAGCACAAGGTTAACTTCGCCTAGGGAACCTGCTGTCTATAATGCCTAATCTACTTACAGAACATTTGGCCTTTTTTCTGGAATAAACCCTGGTCAGGTTTGTGGCTCATGTATCTTATTTTGTGTGGATCAGGCCTAAAGGTCTGGAGATTTTTAAAATGATAGAAGCTTTCAGCCTTTGTCTTTAGGGCTCCAGATTATGTGGATTTGGAACTGACAGTGGAGAGCTGACCCTTCTAAAGTCAAGCATGTGAGATATGTCTGTGCAGTTGTTCAATCTCTGTGAAAATGCTTCATGTTGTTTCCTACTGGAGTAGATTAGATAGACTAAAACACTTTTTATGCTTAATAAATTCCTCCTACAGTGAAAAGCATTAGATTTAACCCCATCTTTGTAATGTATAATGTATGTTTTTGTTATTATAACATTACTGCAATGTATTCCACCATATCTGTGGTGTATGGATTGGATTAGATACAGAATACATAAAGGGATTAGTACGATCAGCGTCAATCTCCGGCAGAAATGATTTATAATGCCTAGGGTGTACTTGTTCTTTTGAGACAAAGACAAGTCATGATTAATTAGTTGCAAAACATTGCAATATTGCAGTGACGCATAAGGTGAAGAAAAAACAAATTTAATTTGGAATATCTGTTCCGTCTGATGTATGAATTTTTCTGGTGCGCTTGTAATTGTGCTCTTGCACAGTAAATCTCCCATTCTGTTCGGTGAAACGCAACCCTCACAACTCACCTGGGAAATACATTCTGTTATTGCTTTGGATAAATAAATAAATTCAATTATGTCCTATGCATCGAATAACTTGGCTCAGCTGTGCCTGTTTCAAAGTGACTAATGTTACAATGGGGAGCAGTAACAGAAACATGGGAGAGCGTTCCTGACATTAAAGCAGATATCATCATACAAACTCAGACTCAGCCTATCAATGCTGGCGTCACTCCCACGTCCAACACCTATGCAGAACAGATTGAGAAGTTTCTAATTTCAGCCAGGTTTATTGAGGCGTCAGATTGCACCTGCTGTGGGCATACACACCGATGGCCTTTCAGACCTTAACTTTCTGTCTCAATCAGGGAAAATGATTGCCTGCCTGGCTGCTACCTGCCTGCATCATCCTGTAATTATACTTACTTCCATTTAGAAACACATGCCTAGCAGCTCTGACTGGAACCTGACAGCTCCCACTGAAAGACTATGGGCTGGGTATCATAAAGGACACAGCTAGTAGATGAGGTACCAGATGAGGTCTTCTTGTGCTGCCTCTGTTTTTATTTAAGGATAAACGACTGATTCTATAGTAATCACAATCACAATATCTTGTTAACACATTTGTCTTCTTATGCCAAGTTAAATCTTCACATTGTGCATTTCTGTTCCAGAATCATTCAAACAGTACTGTCTATCTATGTAGGACTACAGCTTTGAGATTCTTTTAAACATAAATCCAAAACTGCCCAACAGGATCCAGCAAAACAACAGCACCTCCAGCACACACGATAATAATGCTCACATTTTTCAAACAACGCCCCGAGAGACCACAGTGGGTCCATCCTAACAGCTGCAATAGTTCACAAGTTTGGCTTAATTTCACAAAGCGTCTGTTGTGCACAGTTTTGTTTGTTGTGTAAGTTCCGCCAAAGGATTTTTGTGCTTTTTGTCTAAACCGAGCCTAGTTGTTTAGAAGTTAGCTGGGTAGAGTCATGACACAATAAGCTGTGTCACCATCTGTTTAGAGAAGGAAACATTAAACACTCCTGTACACAAGTTTGTTTTCTCTTTCCTTAATGAGTGGAACAAAAAACTGTACACATCAGCATAATGGTATAATATCGCTTGTTTTCCAGCTGTTTCTAGATGCTACAGATGGTTCTGGGGATGTTATCTTTTCCTTACTACATTTTTAAATAGTTACTTTAGAAAAGATGCTACAAAAAGAACTGTGTATTTGAATGGGATCTTCTATGTTTTTTGGTGCTTATATTAAAGGAAAATAATTACCATTATCCTCATATGCCATAGACCGAGCATCCTGTTTCAATTTGGTGTTCTGTTTAAGCCATCTTTCCCTCATGACCATTGTTGCCCTGCATTGTTGTCTGCTCTTTCAACCACTGTACCACCAAGGCATCAGCTTATAGGCTCTGAGGAGATGTTTACTTGTCACTTTCCAAATTTATTTGTATCATTTTTGTGAGTTTGGAGCCTAGATGCCAAACTCTGTATATTCTTCTTCAGTAATTATTTTAAAGGTGATTTGTAAGAATAAAAGAACAAAAACAAACCACAGTCACATTTGTTGCCAAAACCCAGCAGTTAGAAGATATCTTGTCAACAGAAATGCTAAAATAAATGCAAGTGACCTTTTCTACAAGTTGTATACTGAAAAAAATAATCTGTTACTATTAGTCATTGTTTGTGAGTCTGAAGTGAATGCAGGATAAGCATCAACAAAAAAGACAGACCAACCACAAACAAAACGTTAAGCTGGAATGCTGAGACACACAACCCAAAAGTGACGCGCCACAGCTGAATGCCTTGACAATGGCTAATTTATCTGTCATGTCCGTGGCATATGCCTCAATTAGAAAGTAATTTTCTACATACATCATTGTTCAGCTTCCCGGTCTATTTTTCCCGCTTTCCACAGTGGTTCAGCTGCAACAATGCTATACATTAGGTGCATTATCGCTGCCTCCAGGGGCTTTTTGATCACAAAACATAGCATCCAGGTTTCTAGGGGACTAAAAGAGAAATTTGGGGCAGGGTTATGCATTGCATCAAGATGATGGGCCATTTTGCCAAATGGAACCCAATATGGAATGACTTTCTTTAGGAGCTGCAGACAATGGCCATCAGAGCTGCAGGCCAGAACAAAGAGGCTTCATTATCATCTGTGGCTCTCATTCCGTTACTCTTGGAGTGATGAGGAAATCAAATAGAAGAGAAAACTACACAAAACGGAAGTAAATGTTCAAGGTTATACAACTGATGGAAATGTGTTGAAGCCATTTTTTTATTTTTTGTCTTGCTTGTCAATAATTGCATCAGCTTCTGGATGTGGCCATATCACATTTCTGCAGGATATAAAGGACAAGTCAACCTGTGTGTGCTGTAATGAGCTTTTTGATTAAGAATGAAAATCCGCTGGAGGGGGGGGGGAAAGTCTTGTGATAGAGTAATTTCCTCTCGTGCCACTATGTGCCTGCCTGCGTACACCGAGAACATTAAGCTGCTGCTGTAGCCGCACGTTCACATCCTCCTGCTTTCCATGCAGTCTGCCCAACCAGTAAGGCAAGGCAAGGCAAGTTTATTTGTATAGCACAATTCAACAACAAGGTGATTCAAAGTGCTTTACAGAGACATTAGAAACAAAAACAAATAAAAAGCATGATTTAAAATTGATTAAAATTGATTAAAATTGATTAAAATTGTTTTGTTTGTTTGTTTGTTAACTAATTAACAAACAAACAAACAAAACAGTATATAAAATCAAAACAGATAAAATCAGAACAATAGATAAAATCAGTAGTTAAAATGTTAGTTTTGAAATTTAAGCTTAAAAGTGTGGATTTGGTGCTTTATTCAAATGCAGCTGAGAACAGGTGAGTCTTCGACCTGGATTTAAATAAACTGAGTGTTTCAGCTGATCTGAGGCTTTCTGGGAGTTTGTTCCAGATATAAGGAGCATAAAAGCTGAATGCAGCTTCTCCGTGTCTGGTTCTGGCTCTGGGAACTGATAAAAGACCGGATCCAGATGAGCTGAGGGATCTGGAAGGTTCATACTGGGTCAGGAGGTCACTGATGTATTTTGGTCCTAAACCATTCAGAGCTTTATAGACCAGCATCAGAACTTTAAAGTCTATCTTCTGACGGACAGGCAGCCAGTGTAAAGACCTCAGAGCTGGACTGATGTGGTCCACTTTTTTGGTCTTAGTGAGGACTTGAGCAGCAGAGTTCTGAATGAGCTGTAGTTGTCTGACTGATTTTTTAGGTAGACCTGTAAAGATGCTGTTACAGTAATCAAGCCTACTAAAGATGAATGCATGGACTAGTTTTTCCAGGTCCTGTTGAGACATCAGATCTTTTATCCTTGATATATTCTTGAGGTGATAGTAAGCTGATTTTGTTATTGTCTTAATGTGTTTTTCTAAGTTTAGGTCTGCATCCATCACTACACCCAAATTTCTCGCCTGGTTTGTGGTTTTTAGGTGTATAGATTGAAGTTCTCTGGTGACCTGTAATCATTTTTCTTTGGCGCCAAAGACTATTACCTCAGTTTTGTTTTTGTTTAGCTGGAGAAAATTGTGGCACAACCAGTCATTAATTTCCTCAATGCATTTACCAACAGCCTGTACAGGGCCTCGGTCTCCTGGTAACATTGTGATATATACTTGTGTGTCATCTGCATAGCTATGATAGTTTATTTTGTTGTTCTTTATAATCTGTGCCAGTGGGAGCATGTAAATGTTAAACAGAGGGGGTCCCAAGATGGAACCTTGGGGAACTCCACATGTGATACTTGTCTGCGCAGATGTGAAGTTACCTATTGATGCAAAGTATTTCCTGTTTTCTAAGTAAGCCAGAAACAAGCACTTGTGTTTGACATTCATGCATCTCTGTACATTGGGGGGTTTTTTTGTTTTTTTTTGCTTTTGTTTTTTAATGAGATGGCTTGGTGGCAGCTATTTATCCTTCAAACGCTCATATTAGAGCTTACTTCAGTCAGCTTCACTTAGGCTTGCACTCAAACATTATAAATCCGTGTCTCAGAGGAAAGTAAGCAGAATGGCCTGAAATAGGAAAGAGGCTATTGTTGAGAGTGCATTAACAAGAGGTGTGCTACTCTGTCTGTCACTCTTTGGAAAAAGTCTCCGTCATCAGCCTCATGGTTAACACACCTCAACCTTGTTATCTACTACCTCCCTCTCTTTCTATCTCTGTTTCGTTGTCTTTGTGTGTCTGTGCATCCTATTTGCATCTGTTGTAGTTTTGGCCTATGTGCAGAGTTCATTACTCTCTTTCTCGCTTCATTACAGCCTAAAGATGGGCTGTCATCACCATTGACGGCTGCACATTAGTATTTCCCCTCTCTCTCCTCCCCCCACTCCTGTGAGAGGACACCCAGCGCAGCAAAGCAGACAAGATGGTGTCATGTGGCATGCGCATGTTTTTGTGTCTCTTATTTGGGAGATGGAGCTATTTCAGTGCTCTCACAAGAATCTCTGAGCTGTTATCAGTGGAAATAAAAGTCACCTGCCTGTAAGAGATCCAAGAAAATCAGCCAAGAGGAGGAGCAGGAGAGAGAATGAGGGATGTTTCTAATTAGAGCCCATGGTGAATTTGGTGGCAGTGGTGGAGTTGTGGTGATGTCTGTTTTGCTGTAAAGCTTCGGGGCACTGGTAGACTTCCACTGGCTGTGTATTGATGACATGCTGCGTCTGCATGTAGAGATAATCAGCCTCTATTCAGATGAGGATCAGGCAGGTTTGTTTGCTGGAATCCTTAGCACCGTATCCCTGCCATATAAACACCATGCACGCCATGCGTGGCGGGAGGCTGTTGCTGCCGCCAGAGGTAACAGAGATGAAGCATAGCTGCTGATTGAATTACAGCTTTCATCAAGTGATTTTCTTTTGAGTTACCGTATGAGTCATAGTTGCTTCATATTCTCCTTTTGAAAAGTTTTCATCATCAGAATTAACTTTTTCACAGAGCAGAGTAGTTCAGAAGAGTCTTTGACAAGTCACTAGTTCTGAGTGAAGGCTACTGAGGCTCTTTGCAAGATAATTTATAACTGACATACCAATGTTGGAGATTTGAACAGCAGGAATATATTTTGGGAAAATTGTCAAAGGGGATAAAGTACAAGGATACCATTTCTAAAAATCAAAAAAGGTACTACTTGATATATACAAGTTCAGGTAGCTGAAAACCTTTATTTATTCATTTAAACAGGACCTGATTATTGTTGCAGAGCCTCTTGTGTCTTCACCTCTCATGCTCCAAATACTTATACATGTCTGTAGGTGGCAGTGTGGGAGTCTGATTTTTTAGAGGTGTTTGACAGATAGGATTGCTAATTTTGTAACTGCATGAAATACACCCTTTCATCTAGCTTAAGACAATGGAAGAACAGATCCTGCATGGGTAGATTTCAAAAACTTTAATAAATTTGTTTGTGATAAGGATATTTTCAAACGACAAGTTTGTCTTTAAAATGTTAATTAGACATATTGCCTTTGTCTCTGTTGGTATGAATACTCATTAGCACATCGCAGCATTTTGAGATTGCGGCACTCTGAAGTAGTGCACCCTTGCTATGGTATCTTTTGGTGAAAGCTGGAGAAAAGAATGAAAGCGAGATGGTTGTGGTTAGAGTGCTCGAGTCCATCTGTGGCAGAGCAAGAAGGTTACTGTGTCATTTCCCACTCCACTGCACTAACATCCTCAATTAACAGCAGCCAGATACTGATTACATGTTTTCAGGATGTTGCTTTGCCTCTGTGACCAATCTTCTCACACTCTGCTGGGCTCCAAACTGCCAACGGAAAGCTAAGGTTAGAGGACCATGCAGTGGCAGCACACGTGCCTATACCTTTTGCACCGTTCCCACTGTTGCTCTTTTAGTCTGCAGGAGGAAAGACAACCAAATGTGACTTAAGAATTTGTGCATAATCGCATCTCCAGGTGTAAAGGAATTTGTGCCTGTTTTTTCTCCCTGGCTGCATATGGAGCACATAATCAGTTGGCACTTGACCTTGACTTGTGTCATTAATTCAGTGAATAAACTGTCAGCCTCTTTCACCAGCTGTGCTCTGGATTATAACCTTGGTTCCTTGAAGGTCAAGTGTTCTTCACAAGAGTTTTTACTTATGTATGTATGTATGTATGTATGTATGGATGGATGGATGGATGGATGGATGGATGGATGGATGGATAGATGGATAGATGGATAGATAGATAGATAGATAGATAGAGAGATAGAGAGATATAGAGAGAGATATAGAGAGATAGAGAGATAGATCTATCTATGGTTCTGGCATGTTTTGCATTCTGCAACATGATCTCCACAAAATGACTTACTTCATGCCTGAAGCCTAAATCTAATTTACTCAAATCTAAAGCATCTAATGTAATTCTTACTGTAATTGTACAGTAAGCTATTAACAAGCCACACCATTATTACATCACTTAAACATCACTATCACTAAGCCTTTTTTTTTATCACTAAGCTTTTTTTATTTTAACTGTCCGAAATGATGGCCTTCAATGTCCCCAGTAATTTCTAAGTATCTATGTATCTTTTTAAAGTCATTATAAAAGCTTTAAAGAAGAACCAGAAATGTTAAACACTATGTAATTAGTGTTAGTGTTAGTATTAGGTTCCTTCTTTCTTCACTGCATCACACTAAATATACGAATAATACACTAGATTGGCAAAATGCATGTGAATCATTAAGATAATGACACCATGAAGCACTAGGTTGTTTCTCAATCAATGTGGTCATTACTCCACCAGTTGTTGTTTCCCAGTCTTTAAAAATGGCTGGCTAAGGTTAGTGCAAGTATCTCTAAGCCATGTTTAACCGTTGAGGAACACACACTCAACTACATCTGATGAACTTCCACTTGTGGTCTATGGAGATCTCTACTTGAGCAAACCAGAAATCTGGTCAGTGAAGACTAGAAGTGTGTTAGAGAGATGGAGAAAGATAAGAAAGAGGACAGGAGAGGAAGAAGAGAAGTTGGATTAAAAGGTAAGGACTCCTTATTTAAAGCTTACATGTAAGTCCTCATGTTTTTAAGTGAGATAGTGGAGCTGTACATGTGACATCATGTTTTTGTTCATATTGTGAAACATGCAAATCATACTGAGGCAGACTAACTCTGCTATTTAAAGTCTGCATAAAAATCCTCTGCAGGTTAGTGCAGGATAAACAGGTTAGTTTGCTGTAGTGTGATGAATTTAAAGTAAACAGTGGCTGTGGTTTCATGGTCAGTTAGGTTACATCTAATGTACCAGAGATTCATGTGAATTTTAGTTGATGATGCTGAGATTCATTGAGTGAATTCCACCTTCATACCAACTTTATACCAGTTAGAAAAAAGATAGCATAAACAGTGTACTGTCAGTGTAGTGGAAACTCATGAAACATCTGCTGACATCTGGTTGAATCAAGTTGTGCACATCCACAAAGAGCTGCAGGTCAGCTGATCAGAACCTGCATACTAAGAAAGTTTACTGGAGCTCTCAAAAGAAATTATTCTGATTCTTTTCCCCACACTGAACATTTACAACCAATTTTAAGGTTTCCCCACATTCTGAATCCCAAATTAACACCTTTGACTGTACATATTTTCCTGAGAGCCCCCCTCTACAATGTAGGCAACAGAAAATAAAGAGTGTTTTTTTTCCTTCTTTTTCTTTAGATTCAAGCAGAATAAAATTAGAATGTTAAAAAAGTAGAGTTTGTATTCCCATCTACTGATATTATTTTATCATTACATTAATATAGCACACAGTTCAGTTAGCTTTGCATAAAAATAGAAACCCCCTCCAAAGAGCTACTTTTTTTTTTTTTACTTTGAGTACATTTCAGAGCGTGTTCTTTTTAGCTTTTACTTGAGTAAAGAAGTTGAATCAGTACATCAACTTTTACTAAAGTATTTTTTAGTAGCAGTATTTGTACTTCCGATAAAGTACAGAATGTTTGTACTTTTTCCAACTCTGCTACATTTGTAATTTGTAGGGTTTCTGGGATATTTAGAACTTTGACTGCACAGTTGGAAATAGTTTATTTTCATGCACATGCTTTTTTCTTTTTTTTCTTTTTTTTGCAAATTGTGCACAATAATATCTATCTTTGTTTTTGCTGCAGTTTAGAAAAATTAGCAGATCTCAAAAATGAAATTATGAAGACACTCAAAATAAATTTCCTGCAGTTAGAAACAGTTAGAAGCAGTTGTGTCACGGTTTTGGGTCCATTGGACCCAGTATTTTGAGTTTATTATGTTTTGGTTTATTTTTGCATTATGGATTGTTTTCTGATGTTCTGGTGCTTTGTTTATTATTATCATTATAGATCTGTCTCTGTTATTCTTGGTGAGGGATCAGTTAGGTTTTGGGTTCTCATGTGTGTTGCAGTTTCTGTTCAGTGTCATGTCTGCATCTGGTTTAGTAATTCTTGTTTCCTGTCTTATTGTGAAAGTCTTTGTCTTTTGTTAATGTGTGCAGCTTAGCTCCCCCTAGAAAAATGCGTCAAAATAAACAAAAACAGTGCAATTTCTTTGTAGATTACTGCACTTATTAGAAATGTATGTAGTAACTATGGACTTTATACATATATATTATTAAAATTTGGGATATAACGGATGTAATGACACAACTTGAAATGCTCCAAAAAATGGCACTACAGCATCTAAAAATGTAAAGTTGAGCCCCGGCAGGCTTAAAACATCATCACACTTGTTTGGATCTCTTTGTTTTCAGCCCCTGTGACTCTGGTGTAGTAGCAGTTGAGCAACTGAGTTACCAAGCCAGGAAATTTATTTAGAGCCCAGAGCCTGACTGCATTCAGTTTATTATGGTGCTGCTAACAAAGTCCTTCTGTTTGACCAGATATAGCCAAAGGCTGCTGCTTTTTGTTGGTCCCATCAGAGGTGACGCTGATCAGCTCAAGATGCCCTCAATTCTTCCTTTGCCAGCAAGGAGTGAACAATGAATTACTCCAGCTTTTGAATCAGTTGTGAAGTTCTACTTAAAATCATTTCTACCCCTGTGTCTCCAATAACACCCCACCTGCCTTCAAATTACATTAAGGACGCTCTATAGCACATTTACCAGCGGACAAATCAAATTGCCATTTTAGAGGGAGGACCAGAGCTAAATGAGGCTTTCAAGAGATTTGGACCCAGACTGACTTTTAAAAGCTCATCAAGCAAAACACTTATCCCTGACATGCCCTTTAGACCTCAGTGCCTTAAAGTAGCATCTCCCCGGCTTATGTTTGTAAGGATACATCATGTCACCTGCTCTTCCTTGTTTGCGGTGCTACAGAACTCAATCAAATGAAGCATTGCTGACTGAGGGCGGGTCACTGCAGAGATGTCCCCGTCTTTGGCGTGATATGGCTATCTCAAGTGAAATGAGCTGGAAAACCTGCTGTCATGAGGTGGCAAAGGAGACGCGGAGTGTGGATGGAAATAGATTGTAGTCAGAGCTAGATCTGACTTTTGATAACAGCAAGCCGGCCTTTGTGCGAGCAGACATACTGATGTGCAGTTAGCAGGGGCAGTCATCCTCGGAGTCGATATAAGTCACATGAACCGTGAAGGGCAGAGGTCAGAAGAGGTTAGTCACACACTTGCACACCACCTATGCAGAAGAGCAAGATGCTAAATGGGAAACAGTATCTGTGACTAGTGATGTGAAAATGTTTGGAGCAAAGACCAATCTACATGTGTTATTTTGGTACAGCCAATTTAGTATCGGTAGTCAAACATATAACATAAAACATATTATGTGATCAGAAAAGAATAAAGAGGACACTGGGGAAAAGCATGCTACTTGTGTTGTGATTGATTGCTTTAAAAAGCCAAATGCCAAAGATTTTCTTATAGTCTGTGATACTTTTGCTGTTATGGATTTTCAGGATGCACCAACTGTCTGCTTTTTCAACACCAGCCTCAGTTATAACTAATAGTACCTCTGCTTCTGTATTTTACTGCAAGGAAATCAAATATGGATGGCTGGAAGTCAAACATGATCTTTAGCTTTTTGGCAATTTTCACTTTACACAGGGACGGTCGTCAATTCTAGTTGGAGGGGTGTCGTATATTCTGACTAATTCCTTTATTATTGGTTTCATATGTTTGGCCTGAAACAACAGTGTAAGTCTGTAGCATAAATGAAGTTTTAACTTTGAAAGTCTGATGAATATGAACGTGTAAGCACTTTAATTGTCTAAAAGGCGAGGGCAATCTAAAGGATTGATTAAGGGATTTGGGATTCACACTGAATAAAGCAAAGATGAAGCCAAGTTTGCAGCTAGAGGCCAAGACAAACAATTAGCTTGCTCTCCTACCCATGCACATTTCCACTCACACATACACACTCAAGGAAACAAAAGAAACCTGAAGTCATCTCACAGCTCTTTGTGTCTTAACTCCAGAAGACTCTCACAGGGCTGCAACCACTTTACGACAAATTTATTACTGAACAACCAAAGAAATCCTATCTCACCGTGTCACAAAAGTGTTTATGAAACTTCCTCTACTTCCTTGTTAAAAGGAAATAAAAAACCACATGCAGTCTGAGCACTGTCTTAAGTGTTCCATGCACAGTTCAAACAAAGGTTATTCAGTGGCTTTTTAACTCAAGATACTATTTATTGCATGGTACATGTCAGTGCCTAATGTCCTCTGAATGTCAGGAAATGTGGTATATAATGGTTGAGTGTTTGTGACACCCTGTCCTGCCCCTTGTTCTTCAGCGACGGTCAAAGCCACTACTAAGTATAGTGGGCCATAACTGAATTAGTAAATTCAATCTTCTAAAACAAGATCGTGTGCTCTTGAAAAAACACTCACGCTACACTTTTAGTGTAATTGCCCAAACAATTATGCTAATTTACTTTACTTAATGCATTATGTGTTTGTTATGGATAAAACCGTATGGTAATTTAAAGGGAACGGTTTCTTCATTAAAGATAAAAGGCTCAGATAAATTGGACGGTCCTTTTTAAAAGTGCTTTCAAGTATTTTTGCACTAGAAGTGCTTTAGAATAGTTGTAGCAAGAACATATTTTGTCCACTATGCTACTTGGGCTATAAAGGTCATTTTAAACCAGAAAATTACTTTAACTACAAATATCATAGCTTTTCTCCCTGTGCATCTCTTCTGAGCATAGTGAGACTAGGGCCACACACAGTCTTTCACTTCTATTAGAAATGTGTTTGCCTCCAGCCTCTGCTCTTCCCAGCTGGTCACATCTGTGTGAACAAGCAGAACAGGGACAGCCGTTCGGCCTGTGTACAGCATTCATGAGCAGTTGTTGCTTGGCAACCTTAAAACTCTAGGTGATTGGGGAAGTCTAGCTGACTGGCTGACGGGTAGGGTTGAATGAAGAGACGGAGAGTTTTAGCCAATATGGCTGCACTAATCTGAGACAAAACTAGCTTTGACTTTCATGTTTCTGCCCTGATATCTGTGTTGGGTACAACATTTTTGAGCCATAGATACCTACTGTATTTAGGGATGAAATTCAAAACCTAAAAGGCAAGAACAACAAGCATCAAAAGCGCTTTACTCAAAGCTCTTGCAAAGAGCAGTCATCTTGAAATCATACTGTTACCGGTTTAAAGGTTAGACTTTGAAAGTGAAGAGTGTCCTTGTGTGTTAGAGCCAAGACACAGAGGTGTTAGCAAGTAGAGCATTTTGCACACGTGTGTGTGGCTTATAGAGTGTACTCGTGTGGGAGTGTGTGATACACTATATAATCATGATGCTGTCCTACTGCATAGCCAAGGGCATGCCATCGTAATTGCTGTGAGTGATTCAATTATTATCTAGTTCTACCTACTCCACAGGGGGCAGAAGGTGCAATGGGACATTAGAAATGGATAATTTACTTCACTGTCAAGAGATGTGTAGTGCTTAGTCTTTTATCCATGACAAAACACACATGATTTTATGTGCACTACAAAAACGCTAAACATATGGGTTCAACTTTAGATCTCAAGCTGTAGAGAAATGTGTTTTCTTCTCTTTTTTTTCAGAAATGTCTCATTGGATCGTGGCTCCATTAACTCTACATGCTACATTAGGAATGTCGTTTTATGGATTTCACAATGACTTTCTTTAGTGAATCTAAAAGTAACAAACAAAGAAACATCTGCTCTGGCTCTTGAAAATGTACGTAAATAATGTAGTTGTGTCCCATCCGGAAGGTGTGTACACTATCTTAATGAATCCTGCTTTCCTATCTATGGTCATAACATGATGAGGCCTGCAAGGTCTGGCAAAAATCAGCCATGTGTGAACAGTAATCATGTGGTGTCAATCATGCACCTGAAGCTTTCATTCAGGAATCAATCAGCCTTGGGCGGCTTACAGGCAAATCAACACTTCTGCAGGTGGACAGGATGGACTGGCTGACTGGCAGCTTATTCTGTCTGTCAGCAAAGAATTGCAGAGAAATCGAACACTGCCCTGCTGTAAAAACTATCCGGAAGACTTTTCAGAATGATCCCCCCCCCATCACCAAAAATACACATTTGCACACATTTATCAGTTTCCACACTGAGAAAACTTGAGCTCATCCTGTATCTGTCATAGCAGAAAAACAGTCACATAAATCTTAGTATGCTGGAAACATGATTTGAAAGCTGTTTTAACCATTGAAAAGACAGAGAGAGAGAATCATCACCCACCCCTATAGCTAGCGTGAAAGGAAATGATGGCGAGCAGATGCATGAATCCCAATTTTACTGATCCTCGTATGATTCAAAACAGTCTCCGTCAATATCTTGTTGAAACCTGAACACGAGTTTTTTTTTTGAAAAAAATAATAAGTGCACAGAATCTCTTCTAACATGCGTCTCCATCTGCTCCACATAAAATTATTTCAGCTAACTAGTGCATCAGATGAACCATAGTTCACTGCTCGGATTTACACTGCAATAAAAGGACCAATTAAATGCCCATTCTCTTAGTTTCTCTTATGTAATGGCGCTGTTTGGCTGAGAAGACTTCAGCTGGTATCCAGCTGAACTTGGTCATTGTCTCATACTCTGCTGCCAATCCAGCCCATGTGTTGACATGCCCCATAAAAATTTAACTGCCATTTTACAGAGCTGTAACAAGTCACAAAGAGACACACCGGGTGTCTCTAACAACCGCTTTTTAAAAAAATTACTGACATTCTAATTTACCACTGTGAATGGAATTGGTAATTAGCCACAACCATCAACAACAAAAAAAAAACACTACAAAAAAAAGACACTAAAGCAGCAGTGCTCCAAAATGAAAAAGCTGTTCAATTTCACACTAGCATATATGTTTGAGATTGTAGCTTAATCTTCGTCCTCTGATCCATGGATGACTACCTTTGTACACATCATTCAAACCAATAGGAATTATATTTAATTCTCCTGTCACACAACTTATTCAAACTTCATTAGCCTTCTGGGCACAGAGGTGGGTGACAGCAGTAGCAGAATCCAGTTATGATTTAACATAGCAGGGTTCAGCCATCATTCACATGAACACATGGCTGGAAGAGGGGGCGTTGACTAGCAATAGGACGCAAGCTTTCATCACTCACGAATGTTGAAAATTCATCATTACAGCATATATGGCATAAATGCATGCAGTGAGGTTTTGCTCTATCTGCCTTATAGCAATATATAGCACTGCGTTGTTGATGATTGAATAAAGTCTGATTAGGTTAGTGTACACCACACTAAAAAATAGCATTAATTAATATGTAACAATAAATTAAATGCTAAATGGTCAATCCTGGAATAAAACTCACGTACTGTCATGCAATCCAGAAATTCCTTGAACCTTGTGCTATATTAATACAATAATAAAATAATATAAGTACATGAGAATACAAGTGTTCAATTTAAATTCTAGTTCTAATAAATGTACTCAGGTTGAATATGTTATGCAGAAATAAGCTGTGAAAATTATTAAAAACTACAGCTCCATTGTCTGTTGCCTGTTTATACTGTTGCATTGAGAGAATGAATCTAAGCATCATTAGTTTAAATTCAGATTCATCTCTGCTACCGTTGATTTAGCCTAACATTAACCAAGAACACTGGCGCTCTCTGCGTCAGTCCAGCATAGTGCATTAGTGTAAATTCACCACAGTATGAAAAACTGTTTATCCTGCAATAAACTGCTTAGTATTCCATCCTATTTTGCAGGAAATTTTGCAACGTAAAAATACATAATTTACCAAAATACATCACATAGAGATCCAATATTTGATTGAAAATTGAGTACATTACATGTAAGCCTTAAATTTCCATTTTATCAAATGCCACTGAGCAGACCTTGCCTTTAAATATAGCCTCTCTCCATCATCTCCTGTCCCCTCTTTCTTATATCATTTTCCATCTCTGAGTGAAGTTATCTGTCATTCTGGGAAATACAGCATCTATACCTTTAGCTAGCAGACACACTGTATGGCAAGTGCATAGAAACAGTTTTTTGTTTGCTGTTAGAAACTTTGCATTTTAAATTACCACAGCACGTTCCCTTTATGCCTTTTTCGACCACAATTTACCGACATCTGGACTCTTTCTGGGCTACTCTAACCCCTGAATATAGCACTAAAATGATAAATAACCATTTATCATTTATCATACTGCTCTTGCTCTTGACGAAGGCGGTCGCACTTTTCTCCTCTCCTCCTCTTCTCCTCTCCCTTAGCTTCCCTGCTTAGCGTCTTATGTCTTTGTCTAGTCTCGTGTTTTTTGTATTATTTTTCCCTGGAACACTCTTTCACAGTCTGTTCTCTAAAACCTAAAAGAGGAATTATGAATTGGATCAACTGGTCCCTAAACGCAATTGACACCCCTTTCTCAACGAGAAGTTTGGGCTTGGGTGAGCCTGAGTGCTGAAGATATCTACCTATTTGGAACCATGGTAACAGGGTTCTGGCTGATCGGAGCTGGCTTGGCCCTGACTTATCGAAGAATTAAGAAAGCGGAATCGGCTGTTCAAACCTCCACAAGGCTGCCCGCTGGGATTGAAACGATGGGAAGAGGCATGAGTTTCTCAAAATGGGCTCATTGAGTGCAGCACGGATAAGATCTTGGAAAGGCTACGGCTGCTGTGAATACTCAGAATAAGATCTCTGAGTGCAGACTGGATTACATCTCGGAAGGGCTAGCTCGGAATAACATCTCTGAGCGCAAATTGGATGACATCTTGGGGAGGCTCACTGTTGTGAGTTCTCAGAATAGGCTCCTTGAGCACAAGAATGACAACATCACAGAACGCAAGTATGGCGAAGCTCGCGGCTCTCCAACAGGAGATTGAGAGACCAGTGTTGGACTGTAGAACTGCTTTGAAATTCACATGAGCTGTTCCCACTAAAGTAAAAAGCACCATCATTTCATGCGGATACCCTCTCGGCGCCAGCTGCGGTCGCAAGCTGCGGTCGCAAGCTGCGGTCGCAAGCTGCGGTCGCAAGCTGCGGTCGCAAGCTGCGGTCGCAAGCTGGAGCCTAACAAAAACACCCTGATAACGACTGTGTTTAGACTGTTCCTTCCCATTCCATGCAAGGCCACCTGGGTTGGCTGGAAGACTGTTTACTTAGCCTAGCAGGGCGAAGGAAACTGTCTCAGCTGAACTCTGGACACGCACACACATACATATACACTGATGTGCACACACTCATCCCCTCTCCCTTTCCAAACGCCTTCGACGCTTGTTCCCTTCCGATGCTGACGGTGGATCAAGGAGACCAGCACACAGGCTGCAGGCCCGGATGTACTGTCTAAATCGGCCTTTACCCACCCCTGTTGCTTGTCATGTGTTTCTTTGGTGTTTTAAGAGTTTTTTTTTTTCATGTGCTATGTGCAGAGGTGTTTTTTTCTGTTCTCAAACTGATCTCCCTGTTGGAGCTCAGTCTGAGTGGAGTTATTTTTTTTCTCCTTATCTTTCCTCATGTGGTGCATTTTCCATTGTTAAACCTCTCTGACCTGTCTTCCCCATGTGATGTTTTGTGTAATGTATGTATGGTCGGAGGGTAAGATCGCACCGCCATTGCGTGCAATAGGTCGGCAGCCTTATGAAATTTCCCCTTGTGGGACTAATAAAGGTATATCAAATCAAATCAAATCATTTAACCACATCATCCATTATTTGTATGCAATAAGCCCCAGTGACAGAGGACGCACCGTCCATTTAGGCTCAAATCCATTTGTTGTTTTGAAGGGATGCAGTAATGTGAAATAGTAATGCCACTCCAATGTCTTAAAGCTAAAGTAATGAGCCCACAAAAGACAATTGCTTTATAACCACAGTAGCGCACATGTGGCAAAATTATTTAGTCTTTTAGAAAATAATCAATCTTTGAGTACAACTGATGAAAAAGTGGAGTTATGAGAAGATTCATTTTTCTTGATGTACTGCTTATCCAGTCTGCTATTTAGGACACAATTAAGGTCTCTGCAGGTCTCACAGTCAAGTGATTTTGAATTTAAATTAGGAAATGATGATCCTAAAGCTCAAAACTGACCATCCTTTCTTTAGGGGCCTATTTAGCTTTTAACATAAGTAGGACACTTTAAAATTTCAAATTTAACCTCCATAAGCACATACCTAACCTGGCAGTCAGACAAGATTTGGGCTCAAACAAAAGGCTTATATTGAAGTAAAATGATATACTTCAATAAATGCTACGACTGCCCTTAATTTTTGGACAGTTACCTCTTTTTTACAGCATCATTCATTCCCTTTGTGTTCCAAGTAACGAACTGAAGCAAGCTGTCCCCTCTATATTTTGTGTTGATCATAAACACCTAAAAAAAAATTAAAGGAACACTTGAACAAGCTTTTCGATTTGACTTTGACTCTAGCCCTCAAATGGTTGATGATTTTGGTTTCTGCCAAATATATAATTATATATATTTGATATATATAATATAATTTTATCCTCAATAAATTGCACAGTGTATGTAGTCTAGATTTTCAACTTTTCATTGATCAATATCTTATATTTGATTTAAGCACTCACCTAATTTTTTGAGCACTATATTTGATGTGCTCACATAATAAGACAAGTAGATAAAACTGTGACTGCCAAAACAAAAAATTACTGTAAGATAACAAAAAAGTATCATTTAGATTAAAAAAAAAACCTATTGGTTGTATCTTTAGAGATAAGACACACAAAAGAAAGCTTTCTTAGGTGGTTTGGTAGGTAAGACAGCTACCTTTTGTTTCCATTTGCCATTTCCTGTAACCATACCAATTTGCAACACATTTTCCTCATAAAAAAAGAACAGAAAAGCCTCAAAACAAGAGTAGCAAGCTGTGCTGCTGGAGTTGTCTTTGGAAATCAAGCTTTAGAGTCTCTGCCATCAGCGATGTTTGGTGTGCAACACAGGGCACATGCTGGGCAGGCTGCACAAAAATAGTAGCATTACTAAGGATCTTAGGAGGGTTTGGCTGGTCACAGGTCCCTGGGGAGGAAATCCTGATGCACTCTCTGACTATCATACACGTCCACACATGCACACACACATACACAAGCAGAAAGAAAAAAAAAACAAAGGACATGGCATAGACGAGGAAGAAAAGGAAACAGAATGATAAGACTGTATAATTCATAATAGTCATTGTAAATGGGACCCTTGCTGTATTTTTATGAAAAAAAAAAACATACTTGAAACAAAATATACTTCCTGCTAAAATGAACAACAAACTGCCTGGAAACTGACTACTGGCATTAAAAGTCACGTCTTTAATAACACACAAAATTATAAGACTTAACAAAGCCTTCAGAGAGTGACGTATCCTAAAATCCAACCCTACTGCAGCTGTCCTGAAGCAGAAACCTTTTATACCAAGCTGTGATATGCCTGCAGGAAAACTGGGCAACACTGTTTCCACATAGAGAACTATATGGTCTGAAGTTTGGAACCAGCCTCAAATGGCTTTTCTGGAAACTCTAGTCTCTGGTACTTCCTTTATGGCTTAATTTTTCATTTGCTTGTATTACCCCAGAAATACACCTTCTCTCTACTCCACATTGCTAAAATAGTGCTGGATCAGTGCTGTCAAGCTGCACAAAGAAGATGAAAAAGGCTAAATTCAGACAGGAATAGCACAGTGAATCAATTTTCAAAATAAAAGACCTTTTGCACACTAAGCACTCTACCTCTGAAACAATCCTGGTGCGATCAGAAGCCATGCAAAGGATGGAACAAAAGCACATCAGAGATGCGGTTTCACAGACAAACCAGCACGCATTGCATTTCCGGGGTTAGAAGTGACATTTCAGTGACTTCATCTTTGATTGTCTAATAAAGATTGAAGGAACCAAATATAGAGACTCAATCCTTTTAAAGATTAATTTTCATTCTTGAACAAGCTTTGATTTTTGGTGTGATTTTTGAATCTCGCTGTTACATTTTGTTCACAACAAATTACATAGGGGATGTCAGCGAAGATCTTCAACTTGAATATGTCCCTTGTGTGTCACATTACATTTTTGAAAACATTGATTTAAAAATGATTTTTTCTGTAAATGAAATAATTTTCAGTTATTTGAGTCATGGCAATGTGTTTACTCACTGTATCTCTGAACTCGATTCATATTTATATTTGGGAGTCAGCTATCCCTGGTGCCATAGTTCAACAAATGGGGTACACCCTGGACAGGTTGCCAGCCTGTCGCAAATCATGTACATTTGTATTTATGACAATTCAAAACTCCCACGGGATAAATTTACTAGTCTTTGACAATTATTTGATATTTAGTGAATAATTCATGATTAAAAAAATGAAAACTTTGAATTAATTAATTTAAAATGACTTTTAATTTAGCAAAGGAGAGAATGATTACAGGAGCTGCTGTAAGCAGTTAAATGCCATCCTGTTAATGTTTGTCTTCCTACTCTGCCCACGTGAACATGAAATTGAATGCAGCACCATCACAGATTTTAGGATACACTGCAACAACAGAAGAAGTTGTGCTGCAAAAATACAATTGATTGTTCATGCAAATATATCATGTAATTACTGGTGATGAATATGTACCATATGGACCACTTAGTAAAAAGTATTAGCATCATACAAATTTGCTTGTGCATTTGTATGTAACTGCCTGAGGTACATGTTATTATTGGCTTACTTTCTTTCTTTCTTTGTACTTGTGTGACGCAGAATAAAAATGAAGGTGTAAAAGACTGTCAGATCTTAAGCTGGCATTTCCCTATTGACACCGTCAATCCCCCATTTACATTTCATATCTGGATGACTGGTTAGAGTCCCACGTGAAAAGGCCAGGTTGGATTAAGGTGTCTGTGTGATTCTATGATATCTTACGGACAGGCAGGCAGACCTAATTCCCTTTCTGGAGCAGGGCAGGTCTGAAGCCCCTAGTAAGCTCTCATCAGTCTCATCCTCTATCGCACGGCTCTCACCCTGTCATGAGATCAGCCATGATGGCATGTACTGGTGGATATACAGTAATTGCTTTGTCCTCTATCTCCCATTTTCCTTTACTTGTCTGTTATGTTTGAAGTAACCAAAAGAAATTAGGTGATACACAAGGAGAGCACAGACTCTTTCTGTCAAAGAGCCTTGTGATTTCTGTCTCAAATCCAGAAGAAAATGTCAGATTGCCTGTTATTCGACAATATTTTGATAGCATATCTGGCTGTGTTTTCCTTCTCACCCACATACATCTGGTAGCTTAGTATAAGTCAACTTTTATATATTGGTGCAAAGCAGGAAGTAGCAGATACTGCATGCTGTCTGAATATGTTGTTCTTTCTCTGTTTCACAGGGCTTATAAAACATCAACTCGTGTTTCATTTCTGCAAGCTTGCTCCTCGGGACTGGAAATCGCCAGTATCAAACAGTGAGCTAAGGTGGAACAGTAATCCAACCCAGCGCAGCCAGTTGTCAGGATTTTCTTCCTCTCCTTTAGAGATACAACAGATAAAGAGATTGTCTCACACTCATGAGTCAGAAAATGTGTTTCTCGTTGTTGCAGAACATATCCTATCCCCCATAACCGTGAAGGATAAGAATATTCAAGGTCCCTCGTTAGTATGCAAAACAACGCATCATATTTTTCACCATGTCTCATTTCCAATTGCAAATGGAGGAATGAAAAATATGCAGGAGATTACTGCATTAAACAATTTGGTTCTGCTTAATAGTGACTCCTTTGATTTGGTCCCGGGCCCCTGAGATGAGCATGGATGAGGAATGATTGAGATGCATGGAGGAGCTTGTTCCTGACTGCTTACACTGCTAAGCAGACCCACTTCACAATAATAAGAGGTCATCCCTGGTGGAGTGTGGAAATGTGTCTAATTAAAACAAAATGGTTTATCAAGAGCTGAGGCGAAGTGAGCAGCCCCAGTAAAATAAATAGCCAGCAATTTCCTGAGATTCAAATTCTGATAAGCATCTTATTAAAACAGTCCACCATCTAATGGAAATGCTTTCTATTGTAAGGGGATAATTCTTCCTCTCTCTTGTGCTCTTTTTCTCTCTCACCCAGCCTCCATGTTGCATGTGCGTGTCTTTGAGGATTCATGTACATGTTGGCAGCTAGGTGTGTACACGAGAAAACCATACTGCAACAGATTGGAAGCCTGCCTATTTTGTTAGGCGTTTTGGATTTTGCTCACCTTGCAGCTAAGCAGGAATGTAAATTACTGCTGTAGGCACACATTACTTAATTGTTTTTCATATCATCATTATTCATCTTGTCTGACAGCTCAGTTGTGGCACTGATGTGTTGAAAGATGGACCATCTGTACTTTTGTCACTTTCTCGCTTATGCTCCTTTTGGAGAGCCGTGTTCCATACTGATGGATGACATGTCCATGATTTGTTGCCATGTGATGCTTTAGATTACAGCACAAAGCTGAATCTCATGGAATGCCTCCAAGCAAGGACAAAATAATGACAATAACGCTAAATATTTTCATACAATGCTTCACTCGGCAAGCATATTAGAGGAGCTTGCAATTACCATGTCTCCTGCGAGTGCATATCTGTGGAAATTAATTGCATTTTGATATCTGCTGACAAATACCGACAAGTTCAGAAAAGTCCTCCAGTGACAGACATACGTTTGTGCCGAAGATCGGACCCATTATCTTCTACTGAACCTCTGGATTGGTTGTTTTTCATGGAGAGGAGACAGAAAACATAACAAATATGAAACCTCTTCAAACTAAACTCACTGAGAGCTCACTCTCACTGCCTCCAAATAGCTGCAATTTGTTGGCTAAAACCCAAACAGGGCATGATAGTGTCAGATTTAATTTTCATTTTGCTTCTTTTTCTCTTCTGCTCACTTCCTGTGTGAAATATTTCTCCTCAGCATAGAGTAAAAAAGCGAGCCCTTCATCACAACATGGTAGCTGAGGCTCCATCAGTGAGCTATTACTGATGTAATCGGCCACTTGTGCGAATGTGGTTTCTGTGTGTAAGAGTGTGAATGTGTGCATTTGCTGATTGCATTGCAATATTCCCCAGAGCCTTTTGAGTATGTATCTGGTACCCAGTAACAAGTGGATGGTGAAAAGTAAGCAGCAGGATAGATGGACATAATGGACATAGTTCAACTGACACACAAATCCAAGTTTGAGGATTCCTTCTTGCCGCTCTGCAATTAAGAGTAAAACTAAATATACACCTGGAAGCTAAAATGGGAACACAGAATGCAATCATTTGAGCTTGAATTAGACCATTATGAGTTTTAATGTCACCTTCACACTGATCTATTGCCTTCTTGACAATAGAAGAATTATTTTTTATGTTATGAATATTAAATTCTGCAACAAAAAACCTAAGACTTTACCATGGAACAGAATTATTTGGCACCACATGCATATGACTGACAGTTAAATTTTTTAATCCGGTTGTTTCCTGTTACATTTTTGACTCTCCAGTTAAGCTGATTGCATGTGCGAGCAAGAGAGAAGGCAGAATGTTTCAGTTTCAGTAGAGTTGACATGATGCCACGTTCCCTCGTGATATTTCAAATATTGCTAGAGGGTGAAAGAATTAAAGGCATCACAAGAGGGCCCTTTGAAACCTTCCAACTTGGTATGAAATCGTGGCATGTGAGCACTTTGATCAGCAAACGGTCAAGCAGCAGCCCTGCAGTCAGCCATCCCCCCTCATTGGGCGTCTCTTCCCCAGCAATGTGAACACTCGTCCACCTGACCACTATTTGATTTGCTCACTGAACTGATCTTATAACAGTTAAGCTTTGTGCTATTTCACAAATTACTGCCCTCTATTTCTAATCAGCCATGCTTTAAAGCATGTTTGTATCTACCCAGCCTCCATGTAGATGCATTGATTAAAAGCAGACATTATATATCACACAATCATGGTTTCAGTTATTAACTTCTTTATCCATTTTGGGCTTTGAATCTACTTGGTTTCTTATTTATAAACCAAACCAAATGTAAAAATTAATGTAAATTGACTTGTGGTTTGCCTTTAGTAGCCACACCCTAAAGACCATTGATACCAATGATATCGGTCATGGCAGATGGCCGCCGCTCCCTGAGCCTGGTTCTGCTGGAGGTTTCTTCCTGTTAAAAGCAAGTTTTTCCTTCCCACTGTCACCAAAGTGCTTGCTCATAGGGGGTCATATGATTGTTGGGTTTTTCTCTTTATGTGTTATTGTAGGTCTACCTTACAATATAAAGTGCATCAAGGCAACTATTGTTGTGATTTGGCGCCGTGTAAATAAAATTGAACTGAATTGAATATGTGCTTTGATTTCTCATACGGGGTGGAAAAGTGCCCGGACTGATACCACTGAAAAGTTGGAGCAGTTTCACACAGCTTTATGCTATATAAGATCCAGAATTTGAATTCTGTTGTTTTAATTTTTAAGTTTTAGTTCTTAGACTATTTCTGAGTTATGAGCATTTTGATAAGCACTGTATCTTTTTATTGAATTAAACAGCTTGGAGGAACTGAGCTAAGTATGAAACATAACCAAGCAAGTATCAATATTTTCCTACTACACATATTTGTGCTTTTGACAGACAATAAAAAAGTAATTAAATTTTCTACAAAGTTTTCAAAGTTCAAGAAATTAATATCATACATGATGAATTGGGCTACGTATATTTACAGTCCTTGCAATTCTCATTTACTTTCTAAATATTTATAATCGGAGCTACAAACTCTTTCTATTTTCTTTTTGTTTTTTTCTGTTACAGAATCAGGAGCCAGGCTTAGTCAGTCAATATGTGTCCTAAAGTGAAACATGACTGATAGAATTGTACTGTATGTAATAACCAAGCTTCACTGTACAAAATGGGTTAATCTATCATCTTTCTCTACATAAAACAGGCAAAATGTCTTCCAGACAGTTTTGTGCAACCTGTTCTTTCAATATGAATTGAGTTATGCTCCAATCAAACAAATCACAGCTTGTTCCAAACAGGGCCATGAGTAATGGATTGAAAAAGTCTGTATTTGATTACCCCTGCTGCCCAGGGTTGACTAAGATCCATTTGAGAGGCAGTGCGGTGGAATTCCAATATGGACACCCTCCAGCTATTGACCCTGTCTTTAAGTGGGCGCTGTGCTTTTAGTGTACTTACGCTGGTTGTTCCACATCTTCTCCCTCCTGGCAGTTTTGCAATAGTTTTGATGGCAGATCCGGGCTAGTTTTTCACTACACTGCATTATTGATGCGTCAGAAGATGTGGATAGCCTACTTTTTGTCATAAGCCACTGAGCGTACAAATGCAAGAGAAGGTGAGGGGGTTGTGGTATAACTAGTTCAAAGTAATTACTGTGAGTTACTGCAACAGAACACAATATGATACACAAATATATAATAAATATACACATTGCATTGTACAAGCTGATCCAGTTAATGCGATACCAATACCAACTGCTCAACATTTTTGAGGCTGCTCTGAAATTTAGCATATCTTCAAAATATAAACCGGTTGCAGCAGTTTCATTTTTATTTTATGTTTTTATTTTATGTACACTTGCAGATATGTGTGTGGATACATGCAGTCCACCTTTATTTTTTTTAGTACCTCATGTCTGTTTCATGCACAGATAAACATCAGTGTCTCTGGTTGGAAAAGTCAAAATCTCCTCAAAATGCAAACATTTACAGCCAACTTCACATGATGTTACCTTGAAGTGAGGTTAAAAATAGAAGAAATCTGAATCTGAATCATCTTTATTTGACCAAGTTTGTGCACACAAAAAAAGAATTTGACTCTCGCTTTGCTCTCTGCATGTACAAAAAAAAAGAAGCTCCTACCACGGACCATATGGGTACAAAAGTACCAGGCAGAAAGGTTTGATCAAATTGCAGGATATGAATGAAAAATATACTAGTAACAAAATTAAATATATTGAACTTCTTCATAACTAAACAATGTTACTGTTTATGTATCTGAAAGCAATGGCTGTTCAGTGTTAAAAGCCAACACTGCTTGGTTACTGACTCAAGAATCCCTGCTGGACAGGAAGTGGACAAACAATCACAGGTCTGAAGTGCAAAATCCATGGGCTGAATGGCATTAGCTTTGTGTTTTTTAGCTTAATAAACTCAAATACAGTAGCTTTTCTACTGGTAACTACAGCATTGCCCAGTGACCCACTCAGTGCCACATGCAAAGAGCATTAAAAGTATCACTGATCAAAGCATTTAGGGGAAAATGCTAATATGTCATGTCAAAGATTCTTGAATGTCTTCAAACTAAATAGAACATAGCTGATACTGAAGTCTAAAACACTAGAAACATTTTTTCTAGAGCTAAAAACCACACACACGCACACAACCAAACTAATCAAAACAGACACTGCAGCAGAAAGAGGAGACAAAGCATGGGCATCTGGCAACATACCATAACTTCAAGGCGATTTGTCACTAATATCACGCATTTTAGGAAAAGATTTAAGGATTAGAAAACGCTTTGTTTTTTGTGAGTATCATTTCCAAACTTGGAACACTCCATAACTGCTCAGATCAGCTGTTGAGTGGGGCAATAAATACACAGATGAAGAGAAAATAAACCCAAAAAGAAATAATGATTCTTTTTGTAAAATGTCATAAATGTAAAATGCCAAAAATATAAGAGATAGTGAGAGCGAGTGAGAGCGAGAGAGAGATAGCGAGAGAGATGGAGCGAGAAGTATGTTCACAGTTTAATCCATAGATGGCAGTACTCTAACAGAAACAGAGCTGGACGAGCACATGCCACCGACACCGGCTTCAGTGTGCTCTGCAAGGACAAAATGCTGTCATAGGTAAGATTTTTTTCTTTTTCATAATTGTGATACAAATATCTTATAGTTATATAGGCGATTCCTAAAAAGAAAACTACAACTAGACATTTGTTAAAAGAATTTTCCAAACTCTTAATCATGCTTAATACGCTACAGAACTTTAGTGTATATTTACTGAAGCATATTATTTTTATTGTTGTTATTTTTGGTAAAAATGTAATTTGGCAGGTGGGTAGATGGTGCTCTGCACATTTCTCTAACCCGCCGTGTTTGTGTTTGTATGTGTGTGTGATTAAATATTAACGTTTAAAATCTTTTACTTTTTATAACTCCACGTTTTGTACTAAAACTGGTGAATTATTAAATGGTAGTCGACGTAAATGTTTATTTCTTTTATGTATGATTAATGTTTGGGCGGAAACAGTTAACACCATAATGAGCGTGAGGAGTGTGAGGGGGCTGGGTCTAAAAGCGCAGTGTGCCAGCTACAGGCAGCATACACAGACTACTGTACATTGATGGAGCCGATTTCTATGAGTCCGGCAGAGCCCTGTGAGAAAGCCACGCTGCGGGTCTGAACCGATGCTGCGAAATCACAACGCCAGATGATGGCAACTCTGGCCACGGCTTGTACATAACCTTCATGTCCTACAGAGCAGCTCGGAGGACGGTGAATGCCAAACTGAAGGAATGTGCCGTTTCTGTGACATGGTCTGGTAAAGTAACAGGTCAGTTCAGATGGTGAAGGCTCTGCCACGAAGTTTACGCGCTGAATTCGGAATTACCGGCGACGACGAAGGTTTCAACTTCAATGAATGACGCCGTCCCTTCACAGGTTCCGTATGCGTACAGGCAGTATTTATAAATTGGAAGAAGTAGGCTACTGACTATTAAAACTATCCTGAAAGGGACAGTTTGACCTGCTCGAGCATTTGGAAACATTTCTTACCCGCTTTGGAACTGAAGCGAGTCCAGCGCATCAGTTAAAGCCCAGAAGACAGCAGCAGCATTGGAGGGAACAGGATAGGGATAACCGGGAGATTCACTTTAAATGAAGAGGTGAGTGATGATCAGCACGCTCGTTAAGGCTAAATCAGCCTTACCGGGCACAAATATTTGCGTAAATCCCCTATGACTGTCAGCCACTCTGTTCCTCAAAGAGCTAATATCCGACACTGCGGAGAGTCAACTGTGGAGAGGCATTTTTCATCTCAGGCTGCAGGCTGTGTGCAGTGCTGGGGTACATTGTATCGTTGCCACTGCTCCCACTAGAATGACAAGGTGGCATTGTAAATACCGTGCGGGGTTTATGCATTTAAAAGCACTGCAGTTAGATCAACAAAAGGCTTTACGCACAGTCGTTGGTCTGTAATCTTTTACATTAATGCCATTTACTCTCCTTCTTTCCCCTATTCATTAGAATTTGGTTGCCTCACAGTACATAAGAATTACTGGATTACAGTAGGTTTTACTGAGGTGATACATCATAAGGTTAGCATCATTCTTGCTTGTTAGTTTCTTCTGATTGTGTAAGTATATAATGAACTTACTTGACCAGAGGAGTTATTTTTAGAGTGCTTATAATGCGTTGCTTGCAGTCATCACAGAGCTTGGCTTTCTAATAATTTTGATTTGTTGACCTTGTTGGCGTCTCACAATTACACATGCATGGTCTTCCACACAGTATCCTCAGGAAATAGCCTTTGTGTGTTAACAAAGAATCAAAATTTGCTTTTGACTACACATAGTTATTACTTTTGATATACTGGCAGGTAACAGGTTACAGATCTGGATCCTTGCCTTTCTGCAACAAGTGATCTATGAATTTAAAGTCAGAATGACTTGGAGATTGTTAAATATCTCACTTCAAAATGACTTGGTCTCACAACGTGACATTATGCAAATTTTGCCACTTTTGTTGCCTCATTCTCAAGTGGCAAAATCAAAAACCTAAACTATAACACTGAAAACAACAACAACGTAATGTAATAGTGCCAGCTGGCAACAATTTAGTATTCCAGGTTGACTTCAGACCTCGTCTGTCCAGATCAGCAGATGCACCTACAAATCTTCCTTCCCTGTCTGACTGCCAGTTCACCAGCAAGCACCCATGACAATGACTCTAAAGAAAATAAATGTTGTCTTAAGTAGAAAATTGCCTTACATTTGCATGAAAATGACTTACATCTGCTACGGCTGATGGGTAGCATATTAATCCCTCGGCTTGTGCAATCAAAACCCCTTCCTTCTTGGTGCAATCAGGTTTTTTTTGCATCTGAAGCGTGACCCATTCAGATAATTATTTTAATATCCATCTCAAAATGAAACAGTAGTTTGACCCCAAAGCAACCACCAGGGTGGAAATTGCTGCCTTTGGAAGAACAAACCAGCACTCAGCATTGGTTTGATTATCACATTCTGATTATATTCACCCAATTAACTCCAATCTAATGAAGAAAAAGGAGACATTCTGTAATATTGTGGTGCTTTCATTATCCGATTGACCAGCCAGCAGCTGCTATATGACTATGCTATTTTCTATTTTAGTTCAACTTTATTTTTTATCATTTATGAATCTTCTGTAACCCATGTCTGTATTACTGTTCGTTAAAAACATTTCTGCTGTTCATCATGTGAAATATTTCTGAGAGCATAGAATTTCAGTTCATTTGTTCCCCTTTCAAATAATGGAGGATATAAGCAGAAATGTTAAGAATTCTGCTCAATGAATTGCTTTCAAGTGAAGTCTTTGAACTCATGCCGTTCAAGAACGCCTTTTGAGAACCAAAACATCACACATCCATCCAATCAATAAGGTTAACCTCACCAAGCTGGAGAGAAATTGCTTTGACTGGACAAAGTTAGATCAAGCTTTGTTGATGCTTCTCTGCCGCTGCTTCCCCACTTTACCTCTTTATAAGGGGCTATTTTGATTAGATATTTAGTGTCGCTGTGTCATCAGCAGTGCATTCTGGAATGATTTGCATAGGTCTGTACTTTACCTCTAGATTTCCCCAGGGAATGTTTCAATCTCTCATTCTTTAATAGTGTAGTCTGAGCAGCGTACAGCATAGATGCATTTTTGTTTGAATTATTCTGGATATTGTCTTCATGCCAAACATATTTTGGAATTTCATTTGCTTTGTTTAAATGAATGACCTATATCAGTTTCTTAAGAGAAGCTGGTCCTCTAATGTGCTCTGCCTTGTTTGAAGAGAGTCTAAGGCATCATAATCTCCTGGACAAGGCTGCCTGTCGCTACAGCTACCGCTGCCACCATCAGCATCCATCAGTATCTGCGACAAACTCTTGCTGGCTCAAGAGCGTCCTCTGTTGATGAAGAGCAAAGAGTCTAAACAAGGAGCTGAGTTAATTATTTGGCTATAATGTGAACACACAACCCCTCTCCGGTCGAGTCCTTTTACTTGGACTCTTTAGCAGCCGTGCTGATACTCAGAGCAGTTTTTTAAAAGCACAATTTGCTGCTGAATGAGTTGTTGCTGCTTTTCTCACCACCAGCATTCACACAGCATGCCGCTTGCTCCTCTTTGGATTCCCCCCTTAAGGCAGCCAGACTCGCCACAATTTAGCTTGAGAGATTTTGACAAGTCGCTACGCATGCAGGCAGAATCCTTGACCTATTTCTTAATGAGTGAATACTGCAAATGTGCTCAGCGGCTGTGTATTCCGAACCACCCCCCCCCCCCCCCCCCCCCCCCCCACCCCAAGCTTACAACAACCCCCACTATCCCAACTGTCTTTTGGTTTCACACATACATAAACACTTGAACACATGCTGATAACGGTGCTTTTGTGGGTTCACCGACTCATTCTCTTATAGATATAGGTCCTCTCTTTCCTATCTGATAGAGTGTACAAATACTGAGTGTTTGTTTTAATGCAATTGGCCTCCTGTCTTCCCTCACTGTGGGCTGTTTATCTGAACCTCTCAACTGTCCAGCTGTCACAACAGAGATCTCAATCTACTTGACCCACACACGCTCCGCTCACTCAGCCTTGCTATGCACATGCTTGTGTCTGGAATCTGTATTTATGTTGAGTGTGTGTGTCTGTGTCTGTGAGCGAGAGAAACAGAATTGACATAAGAGAGATCTGGATCTTTGGTGATAATGATCAAGTGGAGCCAGGGAGAACATTTAGTCTGTGATGAGTTTGGTTGGCTTCAGTGAAAAGCAGAAGATCACAACCACTACTCTGCTCAATTTATATCTTCCGTGCTTGCTCTCTCCCCTCTGGATACTGATTGTAAAAAGTTTCTTTTAAAACTGATCTCTGATGAGTCTTGCATCAGATTCCAAGTAGAGAGAGTTTCTTTAGGTGATGATTATCCTATCAAACGTTTGTACAACGGCTTATATGTTAAATTAGGAGTGAAAGTCTGGAGCTCTGCTTGTGGATTACACCACAAGAAACTTTTGATTCTCAGATATTGGTGAGGCATCATTATGAAGTGTTTTTTCAATTTCTTAGTGCAGAAAGAGCTATTCAACACTCTGTACCCATTAAAAAAAACCTGTTATCCAATACTCAATCCGTTGTTCTGCTTTCTGTGTTTTTATATCCTCATTTAAAGAAGTTCCCCTGATATTTTGAACCTATAGATGCCAGGGAAGATACAGGACAGAATTACTCTTTGATAATTTCCACACAATGGCAGATGTTTGAAAACACCACAGGGCTACATTTAATGGTCTAGTCATGCTGCTGTAGCCGTTTTCATCATCTTGAGTAGTTGTGCTTGTTGCCTATTCAGTGACTTATTGAATCGTTGAAACCATTTTAAATTGATGACTACAGGCCACTACATTGTTAAGTAGCAGCTTGCTCAGTATGAACAACACATAGCACAGAGTGCAAAAATCAATGCCACTTTGCATTTCATTTTTCATCATATACAGTGAGTACTTGAAAGAAAAAAGCCACCTTTTCTGCTGTAGCAGTTACCGTGCTGGGACTTTTATTCTCTGTAACTCTGTGATAAGCCTGTTGAGAGAGTTTGTTTCCCCATATCTGTCAAGCTGTAGGCTTTTTTTTCCCCCAACAAGATATAGGCTGTGTGTGTGTGTCTCCAGCTTCCAGACAGGCTCCAGCCGGTCTCATCAGAGGACCAAGAGGGAATGGTTAACAGTCATCCCTCTGCCGTGCAGCCGTGGCCAGTCCAGATCCTGCTCTCCCTATTGATGGTGGCAAGTTTAGCAGTGAACCCCAATGCACACTCTGCTGTCCCAAAGCTTGCCAGCTTGCTGAAACAAAGCCTTTTGTAGGGCCACTAAATCCAACAGATGGAGAAATGGACAGTAAATGAAAGTAGAGGGAAAGGGGAATAAAGGAATTTAGTGGAGCATGTTTGTGGGTAGGCATTTAGGCTGCTCCTTTGGGAAGCCTAACACTCTTACAATGCAATACTGGCAGAACTTAACTGTTCTCTCCTTGATATGCTGCAGCAGCAGCAGCTTTGGGCCTCTATGTGAGAGGAGAAGGCAGTCTGCTCACGAATGCTCTCCAGGGCCTGGGAAGCCTTTATTAAGATGTTAATAGAACTGACTTCATGACACATTTCCATGGGACAGGATCCCTTGCTTCTGCCATTCTTTAGTGCCTCAATCTGCCTGCCACAATCATCAGTCTCTCTCCTTCACACAACAGCCTGTTTAGGCATTCAGCCCCATTTCCACATTCCCCTGCCCAGGCACTCTCACTTTATCTGATCTCTGCTGTCACAAACCATCCTATATTTACCACGTGTAACAAAATTACGCGATGCCAGTGATAAGGGCAGGAATCATGGCATAGGTACCCGCAGAATAACAAGTCTGGCTGTTTGTTTGTCACTGATCTTCTCACCGGCTGGAAGTCAGACTGTCACCCCAGCAAGCCATCAAGGCTTTTATGATTTTTATTTCTCCAACCACCGTTTTCCAGATCACTAACTATATTCTTCCTCCTCGTTCGCTTTAGTCCTCAAAGTGCTTCCAAGGTTGCCTATGAAGCTACAGCAGCTACAAAACAAGAGACAAGAGAGACCTCAAGCTTTACATCCAAATACCTTGACTGACTTCATTTTCATGAAAGGCACTGAATGCATTGTCTCTACCATTTTCTCCTTTCACATGTATTTGAATATAAGTCAGTTTAGCCTGGCACCATCAATAATCAATTAGCTGGTGTCAAGGGAGGATGTGCGTTTTTGTTTGGTGGAAAACTCAACAATAAGTGAGCAACAAAAGGAGAGGCAGGGTGGGAGGGGGCTTCTGTTAGGCGCCAAGGGGCAGCTGTCAGGAGCAGATGACTGTGTGTGTGTGTGTGTGTCATATGTTCACAGATCCATGTGTTTGTGTCCATTTTAATTTATTTTAGTTTGACTGTGTGGCACTTTGTGTGTTGTGTGTGTGTGTGTGTGTGTGTGTGTGTGTGTGTGTGTGTGTGCATGTTCAAGACGATATACCAGGGTAGGCAGTAAGGGTAACAACATGCTGCGCTGCCCACACTGCCCCCTGGTGATGAGGATGCCCCTGCCTGCCACTGTTACCATGGTTACTGCAGGAAAAGGGGTGCAGACATTACTTGTCTAGTCTGCTCATGTGCTATAGGGGAGTCCGGCCAATGGCAGCTTTGTCCCTCCCATATAAACTGAGGCCAATTACAACTAGAACCGCTTTCAACTCAAAGGGGCTGTTATGGCCATTACCCCTTACAACTGTCAAGCAATGTAAGTATTTGCTCTGGAATTGTAAAATGAAGAAAATCTGTGAATTTACGTGCACTTAATTTTCTCTGTAGTTAGTGTATTGACTGAAAAAATGTTAGCATCGAACAAAAGCTAAAATTCCCTCATTGGGCTCCAACACTCAGTGACATGTTGGTGCTTGCACTTGTGCTGTCTTGTTACTATTTTGCACTCAGCTGTGGCCTTATCTGGGTTGATATCTTCTCTCAGTATGAGGCAGGATCTTTGAGTCATCCTCATCCTTCAATAGAAAGAAAACAGAAGAAAAAAGGGGAAATAAGGCCTTCTAAAGTTGTTCCTGAGTTAGATCGCAAACAGAAACTGTCTGGAAAAGTCCTCCCCCTTCCTCTGCTATCTTGTTCCTTCTGTTGCGTGCACACACATCTTCCTGATTAGCTTTTTCCACTGTCGTCGACCAAAGTAAATTGTGCTAAATTGATGATGAAAGACCTTGAAACTCCCACAACTTCAAAACACAGAATCTGCCCCACTGTGGCTTCTTATTTCCTTGCAATTTTGATAGAGGCAAAAAGGAAAACAATTAATGAGTTGGCTTCTACTTGCAAAACTTCACATGTAATTTAAATTTTTTTTTCTTTTCTTTCTTACTTGAATGCTTGATCAGTTTCTGAAGGTACAGGAAGAAAGATCCTGGATGCATGATGAAAAAAAAACAGTCTGGACTAGAGTTTGTGCCGCCAGTCTGTAGACTGCAGACTCTTTACTTTGGCCCAAGGTGATTTATAGTGTCCACGCCAGAGGAAATGAATACTCCTCTGGGATAACATTTATGTTTATGCATGAATCCGTGACTCTGATCCACACACTGAAACCAGCAGGAGAAAAGGGATGAAAGGTACTTAAAAAAGGGAGGCAGCTTGTCATGAAGCCCACACAAAGTCTGTGAGGACATGTCGTTACTTTCCCAACTTGCTGTGACCCAAACCATTAATAACACTTTATGAATGTAATTGCTTTTGTTGTTGATTTTTCACCTCTGCCCAACCTTTTAGATTACAGCTCAGCACACCATAAGCATAGGGCTTTGTGAAATGTGTGGGATACTGAGGAAGCAAAAACCTCTTCCTTTTTCTTTTTTTTTTTTTTAGCAGTGACTTTTAGGGGAATGTGTCGTGTCAAAAAGAATCAGCAAAAGTTATCACTGTGAATCACACTGTACAGTGTTTATATTAACAAGGTGAATCTATAATGGGAATGTTGGATGTTGTTGTTCCACCACCCTTACTTCCTAGTGCCCTTTGCTATCAAAGAGGAACGCTGCATGAACTCAGCAGGAGCTCACCCAGACAGGCATGTTTTTCTTCCTCTGTCATAACCAATGATATATGAAAGATGACAGCAATATCTTCTTGTTACCTACAAAGAAAATTATTATCATGTGATGTGATGCCATGCTAAACACATAATCAAAATTCATCACATTTTCGACCATCAGCTGCAACACAAGTTGTGGGCGTTTGGCCTCATTTACTAGCAGTTTATAATTACCTCTACCACTACTGCTACTATTGCTGTTGTTGTTGCCTTTTGGACATTTACAGTTTTCCAAAACAACACAGGCCACAAACTGGCCTTACATAGCCTGTTAAGAAAACAAAATACTTCATGGAAAGGTTTAGCTTTAACCTTTTTTATTTAAAAATATTTCAGTGTTCTATGTCTCATCTTAGCTTAAACTATCTCATCTTTAATTAAAAACGACTTCTGTCTTTTCTAATACGATCACTGAGTCTAAATTCTTGGCACGTTTCCACTGATACTGAAGTATCTGGATTTTTTTTAAGTTAAGTCTCTCAGCTCAAGAGTTTCTCATTTCGAGCTGACAGATCGCGTATTCCTTTTCCTCCACCTGTTTTTCTCGTAGCCTTGTAGATGAACTGTTTTTAGCCTCATAGTTTTAAAAAAAATATATATATATATATTCATTTTGACATCCAAATAGTTTTCTTTGTTTTGAGCCACAGTGAATGTGTCAGGGGATATTCTGAAACTTATTTCACTTTCAACAAGATTTTCATCACTCTGGTGGAAACACTTGGAGAGGCGCGCCTTTTCTGGCTTCCTCCTCGGACACTATTGTTTCCATCAGAGTTTGTCATGCCTTAGTGGTGCAGGCTTGTCTCCTACAACATCATCACCACTTTCTCTGCTTCACTTGGAGTGAAGCGGGCTCAGCTGTATGCAGATTGCCCAAGCCTGCTGGGATAGAAAAAGTTACTGGCATATTTATTGTGGTAACAACAAAATAAACCTGTGCATATGTTTCAAAAATTCAACAGTAATTTTGCATACATTACTTTTTTTTTTTTTTTGTGCAGGGCAAGAATGTAATGTTTAAGGAGAATGAAACAAGATATGAGACAATTATTCAGATTGTGACAACCAAACCTTTTGCCGTGGACCATTTGAAATCCCTGTGTTGTCCATGAAGATGTTGATTAAACATGACTGCTCTGAAACATCTTACTGCCTAAGGGAGGCAAAGTGGAAGAAGGGAGGTGAGTAAGCAGAGAGAGTGAGAAAACTGAGGATTGACTGGGCAGGTTTGTACTTGAAAGCAATGAATGAGCATCCTTTCTTGTCTTAATCTGCTCCAGTTAGGGAATTATGCTATAGAAGTTAATACATTATCCACACAGAAGGTGCATTCAAAGGATATTTGACACGTTATTGCCACTACAGGCCCAGTTTTACTAGACACATCTTTATTTCCTCATTCATCTTGCAGTAAGAGCTAGAGTAAAGCTGGGAATTAGAAATATTTTTCTCTCTGCAGAAGGCATCTCTGAGCGTGTAAGTACAATGTTTACCGTTAAGTACTTTACACAAGCCGCGTTGCCTTTGCTGCCGCAAGTCCTCCCCCACATTTCTCAGAAAACATGTTCAACCTGACAGGGGTGAATAGGTGAGGTGGATTTGCATTTATTTACAAAGTATGCACAATGTTTCAGGCATATTTTTGTGCACGTACTGTTGAATGAAAAATAATTTGCTTTTGCATGACTTTAAGTCCCCCAAAGAGTGTCCTTATTCAGCATTTTTTTTTTTTTTTTTTAAACAGAAGTAGAGTAATTTATTTTTTAGCTACACACTGAAAGTGTCCATGTTTTATTTGTTCTGGGGATTTACATAATGCAGTATCATATCCTCTGTGTCCACTCTCCACTCATCTGTCTGCCTCTTCTCTTCACCTTCCTTTCCTGTGAAAGGGAGAAGCTGCAAAGGTGGGTGGAGGCATGCCAGAGGGTACTGGCATATGGCTGGGAAATCGTAGCGCATTTTTGCATTCACCTGTGTTTTGGGACCATGGCCTGCATTCTGCTTTGCATCGTCAAACCAAAAGGAAAATTACAAAATGGAAAACAGGAACGGGCTACTGGGCATTATGTTACTGTTGAATAGAGTGAGAATGTGCATACGTATACTTTCCATCATTTCAGGGCGCACAGACACGCTTATTTCGCTGCAGTGTGCACAGACATGGACTTGCCTGATAAAGGACCCCTTTGCTTTGTTTATTTTGTTGAGGCACAGTGTTTTGGGGTTGTGTTCAACAAAGCATTAGTAGCTTCAATGGCTTAAAAAAAGCTAAAATGGGGTGTCTCTGCTTGCTTGGCTCCCTGTGGTGCAGAAAATGTACAGTAGCTCTGTGTCAATGTAAACAACTCCACCTGTGTTTGCATACTATTACTTGAAACAACCAGTTAGAAAAGGGAAAGCAAAGGAAGCAGAATGAAACTGCAGGCTGAAGACTAGCCAGAATGATTTCGCTGCAGGAGATATTGTTATGTTAATTTAGTGCAAAGCCTTTAAAACACAAGCTAAAAAAATGTGCTTCAAACATCATGCGTCTTCTTGTAATGTTTGACAATAAAGGGTGTTTCCCAGGAAGAGAAAGTGGTTGCAGAATGTAAATGCAGCTATACTGAACATAACCAACAGTGAGATGTCATTTATGAGTTTGCTCTGCACTTGATGCTGTTACTAAGACTTCATCTTGTTGAGATTTTCTGACTCGGATCATGATTTTAGATTTGTGTCTTGGATGCATGTGATCAACCTCTATAAACACAGAATCAGAGCTTCTTAATTGAAAAACTGGCGTATTGCTCCTGTTTGTCAGCACCTTGATCGTGACTCATCAAGGTCACAGGGTCACACTTAATTCTCAAAGGGTTCCCAGTACCAGTGAAATGCAGCATTCCCAGCCTCTTTTATAAAACAAAGGAAGAAACGGGGAGGTCTGGGATTTTTGCTTGTGATACCGAGTCAGACAGGAAGAGAAGAGGAAGCTGGAAGGGAGTGACGGAACCGGAAGACAAGGCTGTTTTCGTAGGAGTGAAGGGCACCATTTGCCAGAGAGAGGTATAAAAAAAACAAACCCACTGAGAACATTTGCACTGGGCTAGTTAAGGAAAACTGAAGACCTGGGATCAGCTGACTAACCATGCTTTGGTGATCTCACCGGATCTGCATCTACGTCCTTGTAGATGATGTAGGTGTGTGTTGAAGTGTAATACTCCAGACTAATGGGAAAACACACTCTTTCTTAGTGGGTCCTAGGCAGACTGAAACAGCAGTGAACCAACCACCAAGTGTCCTAATTAGCCCACTTCAGCATGTTATTCTGCCCCAGCTGCTCCTATTTATGTTACTGATGAAATGCTGAATGGGGCTTTTTCCCCCCCCCCCTTGGTTACATTTTCTCGAGGGTAGCAAATAGTCGATTTTTATCGTTTTTCTCTTTCCTGTTATTGCAGTTTTTTGCTGGAGTATGATTATATGTTTTCTCTACTGCTGATGTAGTTTATGGGAAGCAGCACCAGCAGGGCTGTTTTGTTTGGCTAAAAAGGGTGGCTGCTAAGTACTCAATCCAGTGTTTTGCCTCCCCATATCCCCCAACTAAGAAATGACAGAATCTGGTGATAGAGAGAAATACTCTGTTTGCCCACTGCTGTGTTTATGGTGACTCCATTGTGGGCTTTAGTTTCATCATATATTCTGCAATAGCACACTAATCATTGAAAGAGTTCAGTGAGATTTATCTGTTGAATGCAGCGAGCTGGCCTACTTGTTGAAACTTCATTTTACTGCTCTACTAAACCTGCAGACTATGATCACATTTAAAGTAGTGAAGCCACAGCATTTCTCCCTGAGCTTCATCATCTATGTGTGCGGCCTAAAGAAAGAGTTACTGAGGGAGAAGCTGCCACAGAGGAATTCAGAGTCTTGGTTTGGCATTGGTCATAGTGACCAAGTTAGGAAAGCTCGTTTCTTTGATTTATGTTCATTTATTATTCCTCTGTCTGTTTTTGAGTCGTGTCTTTGTTTCTCTCGGTCTTTCCTTTCACGCTCTCCTCTGTTTATTGCACTTTTCTTTTTTGACTTTCTGTCTTTATGTCTCTGCATCTTGCAATCTGGGATCCGGTCCCTGCTTACTTTACGCCCTTAACAAGGAGACAGATGGTAATTTTAATCATCGTTCTAGCAGAGATTAGTCTTTGATCAATTTTAATGCTCAGAATACAACCGCTACATTTAGCTTGAGAAAGGGGGAGGCTGGGCTTGTAAAAGTGATTTGGTGACTAAGGAAAGGCAGAATACTCCAAGATAAGTCCTCTATCCAAGTATTTCTCATGCCCAACATTTTACATGCAGTCAAAGTGTTGTTAGAATTACAGTCTAGTTAATACTTCAGCTGGATTTGGGAAATTCGTTCTGATTTTTTTTTTTTTTTTGTATTTTTGTTTGTTGTAATACCCCGTTGAGACCTACTTCTGTACATGCAAGTATATGCGATTACTTCTACGCTATGCCTTCCAGAGATCCAAGCCTCTTTGCTCTTTGGGTGACTATATCAAGATGTCGTACAAGAACACTACTGACAGACGGTTATATAAGGCTGGGTGGCCACATATAAAATATGGTCTCTGGTGTCTGCCTGAAGAATACAGATGGCCTGCCTGTCTACATGTTATATCTGCAGCAAGAGCAGGGAGAGAGACTCGGGAGTCTCTGGCCTGTGAAAATGAGTGTGAAGCACTTATTCCCAGAATGGCTATAGTAGCTCTTCATACAGCTCTGACACACTCAGAGCAGCTCTGTAGTCACAGATCGTGTACATTATAGGCATTTCACACACATGCTTTGCTTGTAAATAATATTGGTGTGTAGTTATTGTGGTTACATCAGTCAATTATATTGACATTTAGGCTGTTTACATTTCCGTAGTTCATCAAAAAGAGCAATACCCAGCCCAGAGCTGACGCAGCAGCAGAGTGGACCAAGCAACAAGCAAGCTAGCCAAGTGAAGTCTCTAGATCTTTACTATTCCCTGGTCGTTTGTGTCCGTGGCGCCGCTTTCAACCTGGCGAGTATTGGATCTCTTTACTGATCCCTGTACTTCATCACAGTGCGTATGCTGATGCTTGGAAAAATTGATCTAAGCGGCCTGGAAGATGTGTACTATATGCCTAATACACAGATTATGAAATGCTTTTCAGTGATCAAAATAAGAACTTGGTCAATAGCCTGATGACTTTTGAAAGAAAATGGTTAATTAGTCTTTTTGTGGCAGCGAAACAAAAAATAATTATTGAAAGAAAATATAATTGTTTGAAAGTGCTTCAGCCAGTCAACACATGAGTAAATGGAGCTTTTTACATCCCAACACTCTGTGTAACGCAGCTTGTAGGACTCTTCCTTTATCTCTCCAGTATATGGAAATTGTCTTTTAGCTCCACTCGTATGCTTCAGCTGTGGCTGTATGAGACACTAAAAGATAACATTCCCATATTAAAGCAAAGTCCTCATAAGGAGGTTGGCATGGGTGGGGCAGGATATTTTCAAGAGACCCTGGTTCATTTCACATTTGGTCCGTTTTGTTTTGCACTATTTTTTTTTTCTCCCTTGCCTTGCTTTTTAAAAGAAAACCTTACTAACATTAGGATTAGGAAACATTCATGGTACCGGTTCAAACACACTCCTTCGAAAGTAACCCTTCTTGTTGACAAATGACAAGTTGGAAGTGACCCCTCAGTATCAGGTATGTGATACCTTGTCCATCAAAGTAGACAGACAAGGTTATCACATACAGTAAGTGGCATCTTGTGTGTAAGGACGTTTCGCCATCAGTTTTGACAGACACCATGAAAGTGGGCTGAATGAGCAGAATATTAATAATCTAAGTTTATGTATCTGCATCGCAGGTATAAGGACTACAGAATCAATGGAACATACAGCCACTAGTTAATATTGCCAATAGCAGTTAACAAGACAAATAGCAGCAGATACCAGAAACCAATATTTTCACCATTTCTAAACTGCAGCACAAATCTGCAGTATGCTCTACTAAAAAAGTGTTTTGGCTTATATCTGTTAGATTATACATCTGTGATCAGCCAGTATCGTTAGTCAACGCTGATTGTTGTGCAGGCAGCATTCTTATCAGATTTGCTTGTACTTCAGCTGCATCATGTTTTATTTGTGTACTAGAGTTTTTCTAAATAAACATCTCATATGTTTAGCAAAGTTTATAACAATCTTTGTTCTGTGTGTGTTTATTTGAAAAGTGTTTGCCTTGGTGATATGCCTGCTAGATTCTCAGGACACTATCTGACAGGAAACCAGCAAGTGCTGATTTTCCACCGTATCCCAGCCAGAACTGCATCCTGTACGGGGCTCACATGGAACAGGCCGGAAGGCATGCGTGTGTGCTTCAGCACTGATCCAGCAATTCACTCAGTCAGTCATCTGGCTTGCTCTCTGTGCTCTGTCCCATCATATTCAGTCCTGTCCTGGCATAGCCTGGCAGCAGCTGCTGCACCCCTGAGGACGATCAGGTGGATTGTTATACGCCCACCATGCGCAAGACTGAGTTAATGCTTACTGCAGCACTCACTACTGCTTTATTATTCATATTCATTGCAAACCCTAGTTGGACTTGAATGCAAATGTAGTGTAAGCTTTCCTGCGAGCTGTGGTCTGTAGTAGCAGTGTAACTTTGCTTTGCTTTGTACTGCACTTTACCCATTTGAGAAATGTTTGGAAAGCTTTCAAATCAGCCTTTGAAATTAAGCATTTCTTAATTGATTTAAAAGTAAAGATCTCCTAGTGGAGCAAAGTTTGCAGGTGGTTGCAGTTTTGTTGTGGGAACTGTGGCACATTTGGGTCCAATTCATCTCCTTTCTGCTCGCTTTATACCTGATGATTATTTTCAGTGTACAGACAGACAGTCACTACCTTTGTTTTTGTTTGTGGTCTGTTGTGCACAGTCTTGACAGTAACCAGGCCATTCTGCTTGCTCGGCATGTATCCTTCTGTGTGAATAAGCACCCAATTTCCTCACCACATGCTGTTATTGCCTCTCGTCCAAAGGGAGATTGGGCTAAGTAACTAACCACAGACTGATTTTGTGGTGTTTTATCACCCCTGATGAAATTAGAAGGGCCTTGACCAGGCTGAGGTAGAGAGAGAAACAGACTGAGAGAACAGGAGAGAGGTTGAACCCTGCTCAGCTGTGTGATAATGCATCTGTTTTATGTGTCCAAGCAAAGAGCTCTCGAAAATAGGCTTTAATGGTCCTTAGACAGTAGTGTGTATTCGAGAGGCACACAACATTATGCTTGTGGTCAAAGCCGATTGTGAATACAATGGGTAAAAGTTTCTTTTCATCCTGTAGGGGTTCACAAAAAATACCACAACATTAACTTAAGTTTGCTTTGATACTTTACTGGTCAAATGTTAATTAGATTACCAGACAAAAAATGAGTTACATATGTTTATAGGTTTTTTCATATGTTTCCATATTAAGGTCACAGGTTTTAAAGTCTCATTATCTTTGCCACTGTAAACAGAGACACTGTTTGCCTTTGGTCAAACTTCAGTGTTTATTCAGGTTTTATTGCAAAAAGGATTGGACTTTGTGAGGACAAAGCATGACTGTTATACTTCTGCACTCACTGTGGCAGGAAAGAAGAGTGGGTCATTAGGGTTAGGCGGTTTAACTTCTCACAAGTGCTGCCATTGCAAGGTAGCAGCCTTACGTTTGCGATAAGACAGTCCAGTGTGTTTGTACAGAACTGCGGCTGACCCTTTTAAGAGTTGGGGTTTGAGAGAACTGAGATCTGTGCTGAAGCTTAGAATGGAAGGAAAAAAAAAATCATAGACCCAGTGTGACAGCTGTAGGTTCATGCTTTCAGTGTGACAGCAAAAAACATTTCACTTTTGTAAGAAGAAGCATTTGTTTATACAGTCTTGCTGTGTTTGTTAAAATTTCCATGGAGGAGTGTGGCTAGCTGTAAACAGAATAGTCCCAAAGAAAGCTGTCTGCTGTCCTGGATAAGCACAAGGAATTAAATCAGCCGCATGCGCACTGACACAGACAGAACAACAACTCGTATAAACGCAGCATGTACACACTGCGGAAATGAGCAACTGAGTGACTCTTGTGTTTATTATCAGACAAAAAAAACATGACTCATAAAGTTCATGGAAGAGCGATGGGTGTTTATATGATTTTTTTGCATAATGTAGTTAGTTCCCTCCCCCCCCATTTTTGTCCTTCAATGTGCATCCTGCCAGCCAACTCTTCTGGCATTCAGAGCATTCACAGAAACTGAGGTCACATGCTCAACTGTTATTTTAATTGCACTGGGATATTATTGATTTTTAGCATTGATAGAGCTATATCTGGCACAGCAGTATAAATTTCTCTTACATCACAGATCACATTCTCACTGTTCTAAGTTACACCACAGCCCTGGTTGTTGGGCAATACTTGTCGCTATAATCAAAATTAAACCCACATACTACCTTATCTATAGCCTATCCTCTGTAAACCATGCAGGGATCCATAGTGATCATGTTTGTAGAGCAGTTCAACAGAAAAGTGTGTTTCCTGCTGAGTTTATAGTGCCTGGTTGTTAGCCAACCCAGAGTAGCCTCATCCTTTCAACCAGCGTGTGATTACAGAGCTCCAGGCTATATCATACAGTCCTTAGATGAAACGGTAGCAGTAGAAAATGAAGGGATTACTTTGACTGACAGGATGCACATCATTTTTTCCTCTCCTCCAAAATCTCTTGTATAACCATTCCTTCTCCCCCTCTGCATTTCCTGAATGAAATAACAGGTCTCGTCATGTAATGAGTAGATCTATTATACATTTAGACCAAAGAATAGTCCTGTGTAGATTTCACTCATCTTTGACCGTCTTTGACCTCCTCATTCCTTTCACTTTTTGATTGATCTTCCTGTAGCCTGAGTGTGCCAGCCATGTTGTGCCAATGTTCTCCAGATAATGGAGAGACCATGCCAACTTCTAGAGTTATGGCTGCCGTAGTCTCTAACAGCCTTGTCAACTAGCAGCAGTACTTGACATTCTTTCTCTTTTTCATACACCATCATTGATTCTATCCCTCTTTTGGGTTTCGGTTTCCCTCTGTCTCCTTCTTTCTTAGACCCTTTCAGCATTAGTCACCTTGACCACTGAGCCATGCCTTAGGACTATGATCCCAGTTGAACAAATGATGAAGCTGTGGATGGAGAAAATTCATATTACTACACATTATATGGAAGGTCTTCCTGCAGTGTTTCACACACATATGGAACATGTATGGAAGAAGTACTTAAATTCACACACATCTCCCCACTTGCAGATCAGTTTGCTGGTGTTTTACTGTGGATTTGGCATGATATTTTTTTGACAGAAGGTTCAGTCCATCGGTGCCTTATTCTGACTTGGCAGCTGCACACCAAAGGTCAGAGTCCATGCTTTGTTTAGCAGACTGCAGCTACAGGCAGATAACGCCTCTGCGGGGAAAGTCTGCTGATTTTTTTTTTCTTTTTTTCTTTTTTAAGTAAATCAACGCAAACCAGTACACATAGACACATGCTATGATGATGCAGCTGCTTGCATCCACACACGCAGTTTGCGCTGGAGTGTGGTATTGCTTGGTTTAATGTCATCTGTGTCTTTTTTGGTTCGGCTGCCTTTACCTCTCTTATGTTTGGTGCTACAGCACAGAGTTTATGCAATCTGATTTCACCAAGGCAAGACGAACTGAGCCTTTCATGCATTTCATTTCTACTCACAAGACGCGCAATTGCCCACTCGTTCAGACCAATGCCCCTTTAGCTGTCCTTTGCACCTGCTACCTGGCGCACCAGCCAAGTTCTACATTTTGCCAAGTTCATTTGTCTGCTTCACCGACTCTTAAATTTGCATTGAGATTTGGCCACTATGAAGTTGCCTTAGATATGAGAAGAGCTATTGGTAGTTACGAGTTTCAAAATATTCGCTTTGCTGAACTGCCTAAATTCATAATGTCATGTAAGAGATCAGATGAATTGATTTTATTCAAATGCTTCTTTCTCTGCTCAGTTCACGATAACCTCTTGAAAGGACAAAATGCTACTGTTTTTACAGGTGTTCAAAATATTGTGAGCTGTGTGTTTGCAAATTTCCTTTCTTCAGTAATTCATAGGAAAGTGATTCAATTTCAGATACGCAAACCACTGAAACACACCCCATCTACTTTAACTTAAATGGATCTCTCCACATCTAGCTTCCATTATACTATTATACAGACTTTCAAAGTGCGAGGACAGCGCAGCATCCACCACGTGCGTCAAAAGTAGTTAAGGTCCTTCGGTTTGATAAAATGTGTATGATGTCAATCAAAAAAAGCCTGATTCAATTTCAATCTGTGTATGAGCTGAGGTAGATATCTGATCCTGTGGTCTCCCCTGACATCCTGCTTTGTTTGTTTTCTTTGCCCACTGAGGATTTGCTCTGCTCTCACTAAGGCCCTTTACAATTTAGATTTATGGAAATGCCTCCTAATAGAAATCTGCTCTCATCGGATGACAGACAGCAATGATGAGACGTACACCACATATGACTATGCTGGGATTGATTGAGAAGATCATGTCTCAGGATTCATCCTTCAAATGAACAAAAGCATGTAGAGCTTTGTTAGTTTTGTCAGTCAGAGCAGAATTGAGAGGGAAAAGGAGTAATTCATTTACATTGAAGCTGCCACTATGTATTTGTGTATCTTTCATTGTAGCTGTGGATACGTACGTGTCTAAGCTTGCATGAAAGTACAAGTTTAAATGTGTGCATGCCTGTGTGTTAGGAGAATGTAGCGGCTGTGGGAGCGGAAAAATATAATTAGAGTAGCAGTGACACTGTAATGTCTTTAGTAAATGTTACTGGTTTTAGCTGCAATACCAGTGTGTTAAGTTTGTGAAGTGGGAGTGGAACTGTGTAGAGACAGGGTTAAAGGGAAGGATTAGGTACACATGCCCTTGTTTGCACTGGGGAATAAGCGTCTATGCTAAGTCTTGACTATACCTGATGAAAAATGTTTTTATGTAAGTTTGTGGTGGGTTGTTCTAATCATTTTTATGTGTTTTCATTAAAATAATGCTAAAGCTGGGGCACGACTGTGACTGCTTTCAACAAATGCAGCTCATTGACAAGCAGTTCAAGGCCTCTCTGTACGCCTCTAAACTCAGATGCTCATGAGCAAGTGCACTGATATGGGTCACTAACAAAGATAGTGCTATTAAATACTGGATGCAAAGTGCTCTGTCAGAGTGCCCAGAGAGCTCATGCTTAATTGTGAGCAACTGTGCATTAATTTACTATGCATCGCTAAATTGCAGCTCTTTCAGCCATAGCTCAGAGCCTCACACATATCATGTCAAAAGACAAACAACAACTAAATGGCTTATAAAAAGGTCAAATTAAAACATTTACACAGTGATGGTTTTAATTTAGCAGCTCTGGACTATTTTTTATGTTATGAGGAAGGCTTTAATGACAGTAATTTCCTCCTGGTTATTAGGGTTTATCTTTATGGTGGAATTTTGAATCGTTACACAAGAAAATATTGGGAATAACCAACCACGTCCAACATCACAGCACAGGAAACCAGACAGAATTAAATGATAGTTACTGGAGGGCTTGTGGTTTCTGAGGGTGTTTTCCCTTTCTGTTGCTATTGGGTCGTAGCAGGAGAAAATGCTATGTTTCCTTGCAGTGGCTGGAAGGATGGATGACTGGAGAATAGTTTTCCTGGAAGCTGACAGATCGTAATGGCACTGGAACAGAGGAATTCATTTCCTATTGTCACAGAAGAATGTATGAATATAACTCCAGCTCAACAACATAAGATACTAACGAGGCCTCTCATTATTTCTTTTCCTGATAGCAGAAAAGAGAGAAGACTAATAGACAAACCTCTACTGCTAATACTTTTTATCGGTTCCTATAGAAGGAGATTTCCCTTTGGGGAATATAAAACTTTTTATTTTTACTGTCCAAATTGCCACATCCACTGAAAAGTTTACCAGGAAATGAATAAAAAAATCCAACATATTTTTAAACCCTTAACTGTACTTTTCCTAACTAGAAAGTTGAGGAAGGTTTGTTCCAAATTGTCTCTTTGATTCGAAGCATATCACTTTCACTTAAGCTTTCAAATTTCATGCTTTACATTAATCGTTGAGGGAATAACACATTAATCCAAGGCATGAAATTACAATCTCCCATTTCCTTTTTTTTTTTTTTTTTTTTTTTAATTCAACAACAATGGATTCAGCACCATAAATGGATTTGGTTTACATTCTTTATCTTCTGCAGTACAATTGCTGTAAATATGAATTTAACAGATGAAGCAAATTTGGCTAGAGTGTTAAGAAGCTTAGGATGTAGAGAGAATAAACTGGGGGAAAGCACAAAAGCAGAAGACCTGCTGCCTATTTGAGGGTGATGGAGCTTTAGGGCTGCTCCTGCTTCAAAGACAAATTCCTTCTCTCCTGTGCCATTTTGCTAGTTGCTGGACTACCCTCAGGCTGTTTCTTCCCAACCATCATTGAGGGTTTACTTAGCTCTCGTTTTGCATTTCGCCACTCCTTTATCCTTGTCCTGTACCTAATGTCGCTCTTTTGCATCTTTTTAAAGTGCTACAATCCAGCTCTTTTGGCCACAGTTGGCATTGTCACAGCATCATGCCCAGTGGCTGGGGAAATCACCAGCATTTCAGCAAGAGACCCACAACCAGTCACAGTGACAGTGCACATGCAGCCAGTGGGACCAGTTTGTTTAACAAGCACTCTGAAGCAGCCTGGCTGAGTGTGCCAACACAGTGTTTTGTGTGCCTGACTATTCATTATGAATGGGAAGTTTTGCAAAAACTGTCTTTTCTCCAAGCCATGATCACAGCTTGCGTTTGTGCGGGAACGTGAGTTCTCTTCCGTCTCTCTTGACATGAAGATTTTCTTTCTTTGCCTTCTACGTCTGCCAAAGAGACTGTCATATGAGTGTGAGTCTTAAAATGGAAATCTACTGAGAATGACCATAAAGAATTTTGTTTTGTTATATAATTTTTTTCCATTTTATATTCTTATTTGACGCTGACAGTTTTGTCATCATGGCAGTCTATCATTCTTTCTGTGCCACGGCCACAATTGTGAAACATCTGCACACTGAATTTATTTCAGGAACAAGACTTTTTTGGTTCATCCGCTCACCCTATGTTTAAAAGACAAATAAAAAGTCGATTGTCATCCGTGCCTCAGCATTAATGGCAAAAATCTCATGTAGTGAAAGTCTGAATTTTTATTCAGAACTACTAGCTGCAAATGTGCCTATATTCTAGTTTACCTGTAATTCAATGTCAACATAGTCATGCCCTCTTCTTTTTCCAGGTCACTAGTTAACTATGTTTAAGTATGAATAATTTCTGGTTGCATTTATATGTTAATTTTCTTTTACTTAATTCTGACTTCTCACAAACAAAAGAAAGATATGGCTTTGAACTAAAGAGCACGCTGGGGGATCGAGTTTTGTTCGTATTCTTTTAAAGTCTTCAGCTGCATACTACTGTGGAGTGCTATGTCAAGTGCAACAAAGAGGTGGTCATGCAATCAGCTTGAACAAAGACTTCATTCCCTGTGTTATTGAAAGCAATATGAGGGGATAACCTTTTTGTGGAGGTTTTTATTTACACCATTCAGTCACTCTTTTTCTTTGCATGGGCAGCTGTTGCCACAACATAAGAGACTGATGCATAATTTTACTCCTGACAACTGAGGAAACGTAGGAAAAATAAAAAGTAGAAGGAGAAAAGATGGATGGCCTTAAAACATTGTATATACATACGATTAAAGCGTGGAGGTGGAGCGTAAGATCTAAAGGGCAAAAGGCTTTGGGGCTTGAGCGAAAAGCTAGCTCAGCAGGAAACTGATTATGCCACCAAAGGGATCCACTTTGCAAATCTACCATGTACAAACTCAAACAAAGGAGCATGGCAGCATGCAGGCAACTGAAAGTGAGGGTGGGGGTCTGACCCTTGCTGTTTTTTAGAGTCACTGGCACTTTTATGACCATGCTAATAAAGTGCTTTTGGGACAGCGCACCTCCCACGCCTCTGCCTGTGCACACACACCAAGAACAGGTTGACTGGGCTTTAGGACCTGTGTTTCTGGACACATAGATCAATATGCTTCCTTAGGGTTATATTTAAGATGGTGCTGTGTAGTATACTCGATCACAAGGAGTAGGGAGGGACCCTAAGATGGCCATTAACGGATTTAAGAGATAAGATAAGATAAGATAGAACTTTATTAATCCCTCGGGTGGGTTCCTCTGGGAAATTCGACTTCCAAAAAAAGCACAGCAACGACCAAAGTTACAGTTACAGAACTGTTATATATATACACACACACACACACACACACACACACACACACACACACACACACACACACACACACACAAAATTTGGATTGAGGTCTATGAAAGGGCTGACACGGCTCAAAGGGACCCCTAAATTACTGCTGCAAATCAAACCTGCCTTGAACACGTCACAATGTAAGCTGGCTATTCAGTATCTTCCCATACAATGTTCCCTCCCCTTTTCAGTCGCTTGTTAATTCAAGGTGCAGTTACTGATTATTCCGGCCACATCTTTTCACCCTTGATTCTCTGTGCCCTCGCTGCTGGAAATGCAAATCTGGAGCGTGACAAACGACGTAGGGCCGTCTCTGACACATTCAAGCCCCCGGCGTCCCCATGTCACTCCCCAGCTTACCACCTCCAGCGCCATAGTAATTACCCTTGTTGGATCGCTACGCCTAATCGTACTTGATTTTAGGATGCACTGCCATTCTCTCCACTTGTTAGCCCCTCACACTACTTGGTTCTGATAGAGTACACCGATAATACTTGGGGAATGAGACACACTCATACATACATCAGATGTTCTATTAGTTAATCTTTGCATGAGGATGTTTTGTATATATCTATTACAGTGGAGGGATTAATTATAGGCAGCACAAAAATCACCTTTAAATTAATCAGTTGTGATCTGAGCACACCAGTATTAGAGGAACTTGATTTATAAACAATGAATAAATAAATAAATAAATTGTATAAAAGAATAATTAATAGATTCAGAGTCTATAAAAATGAGCCCCTTAAAGAGCAAGAGTAGGGGTGTGTGCAAGTGGCTTCCAATTTGTTCTCAGTTTGTTTCAGTAATGAGATCCAGGCCGTCTTTTCCAATGGATGAGATAATTAACTCCTGGGGACAGACTGCTTGGTTTTATAGCACATGGAGAGAGATCTTTACAGCCCAGGCAGAGCATGGTTGCATTAATTGTAGCGTGATACATTTTGACTAATATAGTATATCAAAATGGGCAACTGATAGGGGATGTGTTTAAAGAAATCGTGAGGATGGGGTCAGTATAATAATAAAAAGAAGAGAATGATGTTTTAAGGATAACGAAGCACACAACGTTAAGCTGTGTGCTAATGTTTCTGGTATGGCATGATCTCTAATATTGAAGATGTGTTTTAGGTTTTCCTTTGTAGGTAAGCCCTATCATCGAGATGGCGTCATTAGACGTTGATGGTCAAAGATCAAACATTAGGTCGCTACAGATTAATGTATTTTCTGAATGAAATATTCCTTAAATCTGCCCCAAATATTCACTTGCACTCAGGGATGAACTGATTAGATCTTGGTGGTCAGTAGTCAAGGCCACTGTGATGTTATGCCCATCCCATTTGTGAATGGAATATCTTTGGAAAGGTATTTGGAATTTTGTCCAAATTGGACACAATTATTCACTTTGATTTAAAGATAAACTGCCTAGATCTGCCATGGCCAAAGTTTCAGCTACTAAAATCCTCATAAAGGGTTATGGACAATAACTCAGAAATACAGATTCTAATTATGACAATATTCTAAACCCTTTCTAATAAAATAAGTGAATATAATACATGTGTAAAAGGTTAGCTTCACTGAAGTGTCACATTGTTTTGGAAGAAAAAGACAGTCAGTCTCACAACACAGTGACCTTGCTTTTAGCGAGCAATGCCTGTTTTGGCCTTTTTTCTGTTCTTGGAAACCTCTTACTCAGTGTGTGGTGACAGCAGCAGCGCTAGCATGAGTCAGGTCAGGCTAATTTCCGTTGCTGTAACCTGCCCTGTCCTTTGGAATGTGCACCATAATGGTTTCCACCAATTGTCTATTCTCCACAGCTCATTGCTTTATTAAATTTGAGCCTCTTATTCCTTTTCACTTTGAAACACTCTTAAATGCATCTTCTTCGTGTGACATGTAACTCAGCTGTGACAATTTACAACTTTTCTCTTTGTTTCTTGTTTTCTTTTACAGAAACATGTGAAAAACCTTGTGAAGCTTGACCTGCAAGATAGCCTTCAGCAACACAAAGGCAAAGGTCTCCTCCACGTATTCATTACATCCATTCTCTCAACTCCCTTAGCGATTTCCTTCCAGGCCTGTTAAACATGGAGGGCCAGCAAGCATTTCGCAGAACTTTATCACTTAACCCTAAAGTGGGACCAATGGCTGCTCTACTAGGCTTCTGGCTCATAGTAATACCTGCTTTATCCAATGGGCAGACTTTTACTAGTTTCCACCCTGAACGTCGGGACTGGGTATTCAACCACCTGACAGTTCACCAAACCACAGGCGCTTTGTATATTGGAGCAGTCAACCGTGTGTACAAGCTCTCAGGCAACCTGACTCTTCTAGTCTCCCATGACACAGGCCCAGAGGATGACAACAAGGCGTGCTACCCTCCTCTGATTGTCCAGCCTTGTTCTGAGCCCCTTGTCTCAACCAACAATGTCAACAAGCTTCTCTTAATTGATTATTCCCAAAACCGGTTGCTGGCCTGTGGCAGCCTGTACCAGGGAGTTTGTAAACTCCTCAGATTGGATGACCTCTTTATCTTAGTGGAGCCTTCCCACAAGAAAGAACACTACCTCTCTAGTGTAAACCAGACTGGGACTATGTATGGGGTCATTGTGCCTTCGCAGGGCCAGGATGGGACCCTGTTTATTGGCACGGCGGTAGATGGCAAACAGGACTACTTTCCTACAATCTCCAGTCGAAAGTTGCCCCGTGACCCAGAATCCTCTGCTATGCTTGACTATGAATTGCACACAGATTTTGTGTCCTCCCTCATAAAGATACCATCAGACACACTGGCACTGGTCTCTCACTTTGACATCTACTATGTTTACGGCTTTGCCAGCGGCAGCTTTGTTTACTTCCTGACTGTTCAGCCCGAGACACCAGAAAACAGCATGTCGTCAAGCGGATCCGGCAGTGACCTGTTCTACACTTCTCGCATTGTTCGCCTCTGCAAAGATGACCCCAAGTTCCACTCCTATGTTTCCCTGCCTATTGGCTGTGTGAAGAGCGGTGTTGAGTACCGGCTACTGCAGGCTGCCTACCTTGGCAAGCCAGGACGTGTTCTCGCTGCATCACTCAATATCAGTGCCCACGATGATGTGCTCTTCACCATCTTCTCTAAGGGCCAGAAGCAGTTCCATCGCCCACCAGATGACTCAGCGCTCTGCGTCTTCACCATTCGTGACATCAATGCACGAATTAAGGAGCGCCTGCAGTCCTGCTACCAGGGAGAAGGAAACCTGGAACTTAATTGGCTGCTTGGGAAGGATGTGCAGTGCACCAAAGCGGTGAGTTATACTAAATGGATGACAAACACTTCATGCTTTACATGCACCCATCCACAGATCTCCAGATCATCCAGAGTGTGAAAGGGAGAACAATTGAAATAACCCTCTTCCATATGGTAACAATGTGAAAGAGGATTTGAAAAACTTGAAACGCTTGTCATTGGGAAATATTATTGGGATAGTATAGGAAATAATGTAAGGACACTGATAAATTGGCGAATAATTACTTGCACATTTCTGTTTTGCACATTCGTGTTTAGATGAATCAATTTATACTTTTTTTTCCTTTTAAATTCTTTGAGCTTCAAGTAGCTGAAAACCAAAAAAGAGCTATTCATTTATATAATAAGGTCTGAAATTTTTATAAATTGAGCAACTTCTACATTTAGATTCTTTCTGAAATATGCTGGTAAACAGTGAAGGGAATTACTAAGTCCTCTCAGTGAACCAGAAAAACACAGCAAGTTGTGCAAGCGTATGCTGGTTTATTTATTTATATATATATTTTTAAAGGCAATCACCCAGAAATGCTTTTGAATGCCTAGTATTGCATACTATTTTACAAATGACTCTTCTACTGCACTCAATTATTTCAAATTGTTTTGTAGCTTTGATATCAGAAAATATCCACTTTCAAGTACATTTCAATAAGAGATATTCATAAATTAGAGAGGATTTATTTTTCTTGGCAACCATCAAAGTGATAACATTCTCCTCGAGCACAACACAAGTAAACACACTCCCCTTCTAGAAAAATAAAGTGTGTGTGTGTGTGGTGGGGGGTGTCGCTCAAGTTACTCTGCTTCTGATGTTGGCATAATGTAGATCACACAGCAGACTATTCCTTCTGAAATCCCCAATTATGCTATAATACAAGGCCATGTATCCGTTACATGTTGTCACGTACAATTAAGGTTTCGCTCGTTCCCAGGAGGCCACAGTCCTCTGTGCTTTCATTCTTTAATTGCAAATAGGACTTTAAGAATATTAAGAATTAATGACTGGCTAAGTGTGCATGTGTGCTGTATATCTGTGTGTGCATAGGAGACACTTTTAATACTGGGTGTACAAGCAGTATGTGAAGTGTGGGGTTTAATGATATCCCTATCCTTCACTATGATGAGAACCGCACTGATCAGCTTCTTTTGTTGCTAACCCCCCCGGGGAACTCAGTTGACCACTGCTATTAAAATCAGTAAATTCCCCATTAGCACAATGTCAGAGGTGATTGTCAGGAGGAGGGAGACATTATCTCAAACTAGCTGTTGGACTTTATTAGCTCTGCTGAGAAGGCGGAATAAGATGTTGTAAGATGCAGAGTTGGCAGAAGAAGGGGAAATAGTGGTATAAACTGATGACACTGGGAGCCTTTTAAACTGTTGGAGCTCCATTTGGAATATTTTTCTAGTTTCCCAGAAGATTGCCCAATCATGTATGTGCATGTTTATAGTTGCTAGTTTTTATCTGCAAAGCTGCACCCCCCCTTCATTCTTTAGGCATTTATTTCCAGTAATGCATTACACTGCACCAAGCATTGTATATTTAGCCGCAGTCACATATAAAACGCAGTCCTTAAGACCAAGACTGGCTACTAAATCCATAGTACAATGTGGATTATAAAGACAGATGTCAGTGCATGTGGAACTCATATAACCTGTCCCAAATACATTTAACACCCAGATATGTCAAACATGCTGACATTGTGTGCTTGATGTTAAATCCTCAACTTAAGTAGTGTGACTACTTTCAAGTACACATACTGTATGCTTCACATCTTTCTTTTTTTTTTTTTCTTAAGTATGTTCCTATGTGACTCTGTGTGGTATTTTTTAGTGTTTGACATCCATCACAATGTGAGGTTCTTCAAGGTTAGACCAACCCAAGTGTATTTTAGCTAACTGTTAACTGTACCTTTCTTGGTTTCTGAGTAAATTACACATGCAGCTTCAGTACCTCTCGTCTGGTCTGTTGTAAACAGCAGGTAGCCAGCGAGCTCAAAGCAGAGAACTTTAATTATACCCCCAGCTCTCATTCTTGCAGACATTTTACTGTGTTCAGTTACATGCAGGCCAAGGCTGAGGCTGGGAATGGAACTGAGGCTGAGCCAGGGGATTCAGATACAGCAGCCAATCAAAGATTTATCACCCAGCCATCCAGCCTTCTGCCATCTGGAGATTCACACCATCTCTGTAGTCAATCCCATGGAGTAGAGCCATGATGGGATTCTTTCTGTATCACACTGTGTGTGTGTTTGTGTGTCCATGTGTCACACTATCCTCCAGTCTTGCTTTTTTTGCTCATGCCCTTAGAACTAATTAACCACTTGTGAAAGCGAAGTGGGACTGGAGTTGATAAATTTGATATACTCTGAGAGGAAAAATCTCTGAGAGCACATATCCTGTCACATCTAAACAGGGTAGCAGCTATTTTCTCAGCAGAAAATTAATATGATTTCATGTTGTGAGATGTTCAATAAGGATTAATCGCATATGTTTAATTTAGGTCTCATATAATTTGTCTCTTGAAACAGTGGTATAGAAAACTACATTTCTGCACTACTCGTGAGATTTGTTGTAAGTCAGCAGTAAAAACACAATGAAACAAAAAAATCTGCAAGAAGGTGAACAAGAAAGCTCAACCACATGGACTCCAGGGGGATTTGAGCTGTCTGCCAAGTCTACTAAGCATACATCATCTGAACAATCTAGATATAATCAGAACCAAATGGTTAGGAGCCCAACAGACCATATGTGGAATAGCTGCATGATTTTCAGGGAGTATATATTGATAAGCCGATGTCTGGAACTCACGGCTGTTCCTCAAGATAGCTGCTAGCTTTCCCATCTGATTCATACCGTCTGTGTCATCAACTTGTGTTTAAGAGAAGCCTAGAACAATTGCATACAGTACATTTGATGTTATCACCACATGAGACATGAAAATGTTAACTCACCAGATTGTTTTTTTTCTTTTTAAATACCGCAGTAGTACTCCATAGCACTCTGTGCTATTTTGGGCAAAGGGAATAAAAGGAAATGCCACAAAGTGAGGGGCGTGAGGATACAAGCGGAGGCGATTATTCCCCTTCAGCGTTATTGCTCTGTTCATGAAAATATATGTAGAAAGGTTGTACAGCCACTGTGTGAGAGACAGAGCTGCCTTCCACACATTCTCAACACAGTCTGCTTAGACCATTCTGACAGTGAAAAAGACAGAAGCAGGGATAGAAAGGAGACGGATGAGAAATGTGAGAGTAAGAAAACTAATGAGTAGGGGCTGTAAAAAGGGGATATATATTTAGAATTTGAATAAGATAGAGTTTGTGAGCAAGGGACTATGGGATATACACATGTAATGCTTGCCTGGCCATTTCACTTTAGCCTGCATGGCACATTGAGGCCAATGATACTTGGTGACTGTCAGCTGACCTGATTCAACACCAGACAGATCACTGTCTTACTTCTTATTCACCTCCTCCTCATTGCCTGTATTTTCATATCTTGAAAGAACAAGAAGTTTTCATTCTAAGCAGCTGTCTTAAGGCCCAAATTTTCCTTAAGAGCTGAATTTAAATTCACTGAGAATTCACTATAGCAGTTGTTTTCTAGTGAATAAGTAAATGTTATTAGTGCTTCTTTGGTTACATGCACATTTCTATGTTGCATAGTTATCACGCATTGTGCTCACTAATGCCCACTGTTATCGTGCAATATGTGTATTTCTGCTGTGATGTTGTGATAGGCCAGGGTAATGAGCCACAGTGAGAGCAAGGTGGAGCTCAGTCGGGTGGAGCTGATTCTTTCTGGTGTGCCCGAAAGAAAAACGTTTGTCTGGCTAAGAGACTCACGTGAGCAATTCCTCCTCACTCTGACCTTCCTCTTTCCCTCAGGCTCACCTCTCTCATCTGCCCATCTCAAACACTCTCTAACACTGCCACTATTTCCACAACTTTGGCCATCACCCTCGTGTTTCAGTCTGTCACCTTCATCTTTGGTCCTTACTGAGCTGTCTTGTTTTATAATGCTCTGTATCTCAGCCTCTCTTTACTGCTGTTGCCTCATCCTGTAAGTCTGTCTTTCTCTGGTGTATTTTTTTTCACTTCCTATTCCTACAATTCAATTCACTTTAATTACATTTTATTTATATAGGGCCAAATCACAACAATAGTTGCCTCAAGGCACTTACAGTATGTTTAATTTTAAGGAATTCTTTGCTTAATGTCACATATTACCCTGATAATCATGATCACCATTTTTTAAACATTCTTGTTATTAATTTGTAATTCATAACCTTTTTTTCTTCTGTCTTTAGCCCGTGCCCATTGATGACTCCTTCTGTGGTCTGGACATCAACCAGCCACTTGGCGGCTCTCAACTAGTGACTGGCCACACTCTCTACACTGAGACTCGGGACCGTATGACTTCTGTGACCTCTTATGTCTACAATGGCTACTGTGTAGCTTTTGTGGGTACCAAGAGTGGACGCCTGAAGAAGGTGAGTACCAACTCCCTTCCTCTTCTCATCCAGCAGTTAAAGGTCTCATGTATAAGTTCTCTGCTTGTGTTATTACTGTGATACATAGGGAGTTATACTGCTCAATAGTCCAGAGGGGACTGACACTGTGAAGTGGTCCTATTTCTGTGTAGATGGATGTTGGTCACAAGGAAACATAGCTGCTTAATATTTAATCCCAGCTGTCAAAGTGTCAGGGAGGTGTAATGGCAACAGCTAGCTCACTGTAGTGGTCATTACCAGTTCCTTGTTAAATGAGCTCTAGTGTTGCACTGTTATTTCCCAGAGGAACCCACCCGAGGGATTAATAAAGTTCTATCTTATCTTATCTTATCTTAAGTATCCTGCACTGAACCATTAATTTTAATAGGCACCTTTCTGCTTTGGCCCACTGAGAGCCAAGGGAAAGAGCCAGCCCATGCACTGAAATTCCTAGTCTTGGTGAGAGAATACAAAGGCTACAGAGGGTTAAGGGCTCCTGGCCAGTTAATAATAATAGATTTCACACCCTAGCTGCAAGAAACATGGTATTACTGTGGATTTATATTTCACTGGGAAATCTACACCACAGCTACACCGTAATGGCAAATCCCTCTGAGACCTTACATTGTAACTTACGGTGCATCTCCATAGAAATGTGTCAGAAGAAAGAAATTTTAATTGTTTCTGCTGGTTGGCACCACATGTAAAACACTGGGAGACAACTGTGTGGTAATTAACGTGTAATGTCACATGCATTAGTATAAATGTCAGCAATGATGTTGGCCACTTATGTAGGTTACATTACCGGCTCAGAAGTCTAAATCAGGCATGAGATTAAACTTTTGACTAGCTGGAATAAATAGTGCAGAGGAGAAGTGCTGTTAAGTGCCGCTCTGGGTTTGATTGTCAGTCAGACACATCTATGATTTATTGATTGTTTTCAAACAGCTCTTGCACTGTTGTGTGACACTGACATTCCCCCAAACAGCTGATTAGCTATATATATTTTTATAAAAAGTATATGTTACACCAATGTAATGCATATAGGTTTAATATACAGACTCTCAGCTTTAACTTAAACATAAATAGTGTACTACTAACCACTAAACAATTGTAAGTGTTGCTATACACAGTCCCCCATTCTCAGGCGCCAAAATGTAGTTACCTGTCTGGTAATATTGTGTGATATAGCCTACTATATGTATGCATGGCTTTGGTTGAAATTTGAGTTTTCGGGTAGGCCTATCATAGTTGTCCTTTGTCTTGTGTCCAGACTGCAATTAGACAGCTAGTTGAAGGATATTGATAGATTTATTGACCTTGCTTCTCTCATTGGGCTGACTGTCTCAGTGTCATTCCGAGATCACAAATGTCAGGAGTGGAACATAAATGTCAGTGTCGTGGGTTATTTTGGTCTTCATTTTTCCATTATTAAATCAATTTACTAATCAGGCTGTTGTGTAGAGAATATTAATTTGACTTAACCACCAGTTTGAGCTTTAAATAATGTCAACTTTTTTTTAACCTTTTCATCTGTTTCAATTATTTGCAACAGAGGAGTGTTTTCCCCACTCTGTTGCTTGCATATGGTGTGTGTTTGCCTGTTTCTTTCCACACTCTTGTCTGTACCTGCCGCTCGCAATCACCCATTTCCCTCTGCTATGTCCTTAGTCTGTTTCAAAATCCATGCAAAATAGCCTTCTGTGCATCTGTGTGACTACATACAGAGGCGTGACTGTAACCACAGTAACGCTAAGGTGGGGCAGGAATTAATCAGGATATGAGAAGCGCACCTAGACAAAAGGTACCACGGTCCAGTGGTCAGAATATAAAAAAAGCAAGCAGTCACCCACAGAGAATGATCCCATGACACACAGAATATGGTTTCACTAACAGAGCACATTAGAAAGTTCAAATGATGTGTTGTCTTAATATTTATGATTATAATAATCTTCTTACTATGAGGTGGCTGAAGTGAGAAAATAGTGGAAAAAGTTTAACTCTGTTAAAATATTCTCAGTAATGTGAATGAACTCAGCACGAGATTATATCAAGTGTAGAAATCAAAATGTCTGCCATAATGAAATATTAATTGTATATTTCTGTGACATTCCCAAAACTTAAATTGCATTTTGCGTTGTTAACTCAGGTTTTTACTGCTAAATAAAAGGTTGTGTTTTAGTGTGGTCTTGCTGTCAAAGTAAGTTTGGAGGACTTTAATTGAACCTAATTTGCTTTTGATCGCGTGAGAATATATGCACTCTTCGGCTGTGCAGAAATTTGCAAGCAGATGTGCTGTTGGATAGTGAAACGTGATGATTTGCATGAACGCAAATGATCAACAATGTACAAGCTCTGACTGCTGGGAGAATGACAGAGAATTGGGATTCCCCTGTAGCAATTTGCAGCAGCTTAAAAAAAGCTGTTTTCATGTATACTGACTAATTAGTAATTAAGAATAATCAGTCTGTCCGAAGTATGCATTGTTTACACTGAATGTTATTCAACACCCTGGCTATCCCCTCCACCCCACCCTTCTCCCAGCCTGCCCTGCCATGCCGTGGCACAGGGAGGGCAGAGGGATTGGGTGACCTAAAGAGTATGAGCTACAGTTTCCTCTGCAGAGGGATGATAAGCTCCTACAGAGTTGCATGAGACACCTACATGGAGTAGGATGCTGGAGGCTTCCTGCAGATCTGAGCATGACACAGCTAGGGTGACAAGATTTGTTGCTTTGCTGGTGATACAGTGCTATACCTCCAGCTCTTTCATGCATCCAAGAAAGACAGACAGATGGGGAAAGGGAGGGGTGTGGTGCATAGGGATGCACGATTACAGGATGTGAGTGTGAGCCACGATGAGCAAAAAATAGGAAACAGAGTAGCAGGAATAGGCATCTTTAGAAGAAGAAGCAAGAAGGTACTAGGGGAGGGAGGAAGAGACCGTCGAAATGTGAATTTTGTGCCGCCAAAGAAACCAGGGCTGCACCACTGCTTGTAATTGGATTGGCTCCCTTCCCAAAGAATACCCCCTCCCCATCCTTCCACTCAATGCTTCCCCATTCAATCCCACTCCTCCTTCCCTCCCTCCATTTCCCTCCTGCTTTCCCTGCAGATCAGCTCCCGTATATGCTGCTGTTTCCTTGGCTTTGCGGGAACATGGCAAAGCATGAGGGATGATGTTGGTGGATATCGCTGCCCGTGGCAGGCTTTTGTAGGGGATTGATTGAGGAAGAGGGGTTAAGAGGGTGGGGGAGTAAGCAGACACCAAAGTAAGAAAAATGCATATATAGTGTGGCACACTGCAGGAAACAATAACACTACACAGGAGTCTCATACAGTGCTGCAGCAAAAAATATTCTGTCGTGATGTTAACAGAGTGTGAAGTCATTGCATTTTGCTGAGAGATGTGGGAACAAATGGGCATCTCATATACTTTATGAACTTAGAGAATTTCACTGCAAGCATAGACTAACACATGCATAAGCTGTGTGGTTGAATGTGTTGTGAGACTTCCATAAATTGGGTGTGGACTTCTGGGTGGTGTTCTTGAAGGCAGTGATTGATGGTGGAGGCCAGTAGGTGTTCACCTCAGCAGAAAGCTGTAGAAGACGCCCAGTACACCAACCCTTATGAATGTGTTTTAGCGATTGGAAAAACATTATTTATCCCAGTCAAAGCTATCATTACAGATCTTCTAGTGAGGTGGTAGTCCTGCTCTTAAGTTAATGTATTATTTAAATTCTAGAGCAAGATGTAAAGTAATTGTGTCCAGACTGCATATTATCCACATCAGCCTCTATCATCTATGTTATCACGCAGAAACCAAAGATGGCTCTGTGGGTGAACTTTATAAAGATAGGCAATCTGCTATGCAATTGGACACACATTACCCAAGAATTGCATCATCCAAGTTAAAACTGACTGTGTGTGGTTCACTTTTTGCTGGGGAGGAGGCATATCCCATATGGGGACTGGGATTGGTGGGAATCAACGATGGCATTGTGGAGCAGAGGAGCTGCGGAAAGCATTGCCTTTGATATAGATGGGGATGGAGGGCACTGCTGCACATGTAAAATTAGATGTTGAAAGAAGCCAGAACAAAAAATGAATGGGAAAGTTAAAGCATGTTCGGCAGAGGGGCATTCACGATTCCCATCTTAATTGGAATCAGTTCACAGACAATGAGAAGAAACATCCTCTATCCCTGTTTTTCTCACAAGCTCAACAGAGTTGTTGAACCTGGGACCATAGGGATACATTCCCAAATGGTAGGCTCCCATGTATTCTAAATCCTGCAAAACTATTAAGATCCAAACAGGCTTTGTGATTACATTATGAAAAGGTAACTGAGTCATGAAGGATTGGCATAATCTGTATAGCTATTGTACTGTACACTTTACAAACAGCAATTATCTTAGTAAATGTCGGCTAGTTTACCCTTCAGTGTTTTGGTTTGGATTAGGCGAACAAAAACCAAAAATGGAAAAGTTTGTTGTTGTTTTTTTTTCTGTCATGCCCTGATGAATAATGGGGTAATTGGTTTGGATAATATGTTTTGTAGCTAAAAGAGGCAACTTAAAAGGGTGGTTCAGGTGTTTAACTGGACAAATGTCCTGTAGATCTGGTTAACGTAGCAGAGTGTGCGCAGCTTACTCACATGGCTCCCACAGTAGCCTGAAGAACAGCAGGGTTGTGTGTGTTGTGTAGACAGTGATGTTGGGGGGGGGTCACTGAGGGGAACAGCTGATCACAGGGCATAAAGTATTCCAGACTTAAAAGGCTTGTAAATGCAAGCAGCTGCTACTACAGGGTCCTGGTGGACAAGTGACCATCCTCCCTCCAACCCCACTCTCGCCCTTCTATGCTGTGGTTACCCCGAACAGAGAGGGTGATTTTTCAATGAACCTCTGTGAATTATTTCTTGGATTTGTTGCTCTGAGAAAGAATACGATCAGAGCAACTTGGGTGTCTGGCCTGTCAGCCAAGAGGTTGCTCACCTGTCTTTGTGTGGCCTGGCTTTGCCTGGCATGGATTTTTATGTGAAATTGATGGATTAGCTCAGCAAATTTACTCACTGCTTTCCAACCCTTGACTTTTGTTTTCACTGTAGCCCGGCTATGTTGTCTAAATAGTAATGCACAAGGATACTGGGGCAGTAATGAAGGAGAGAAAGAAAGTAGAACAGGTGGAAAAACTGAGTCGGTGAAATAATAATAGACACAAAGATGAACATCTAGAGTAAAAGAGGGAGAGAAGCACTAAATATCATTGAGGATGATGTCCATAGCAACAGCTGAAAGGAGGCCCATCCTGTTCCCCCAGGGGTACAAATTATTTTGAAAACAGAAGTGAGCCATCCTGTCACCTGCATCCCTTAAAACGCGCTAACACAGAGTGACTATGTGGAAATATGAAACCTAACCTCTTTTTATGGAAAATGTTCAGTTGTTGTTCATAATTGCAAAAACGAATTCCAAAAACCTAAAAACACAGAAAATTAATATTTTTAACGGCTTTATTAAAGATCTTTGTAGTCCCTACACAACATAAATTAACCTCACAATACAATACAATACAAAGAAATAATAATAATAATAATAATAATAATAATAATAATAATAATAATAATAATAATAATGGATACTTTATTGATCCCCATGGGGAAATTACTTGTTTTTCTCTGCATTTGACCCATTCACTCAGTGAAGCAGTGGGCAGCCCACTAAGCAGGCGCCCGGGGAGCAGTGTGTAGGGACGGTACCTTGCTCAGGGGTACCTCAGGGTAGCCGTTAAGTGGATTCGAACCAATTACAAGTGAAAAGAACTGTCACAATCGCCACCAGGTAGAACTTATTTCCAGTCATCATAGTCAGTAATTGCTATTTCTCACTGAATGCTTTATATAATAACAATTGCATCACTTAGATTGAATAGTGTGTTCTACTTAATCCCAGACTGAACAAATAATTGCATTCCATTGTTAAATTATTGTTTGTTTTGCCTTGTGTGGTTAAAATTAAATGGAAAAACATCACACGAAATACACCTATTTATGGAGCAACTGACATTTTAGATAAAAAGTGGCATGTATGAGGGATTCTTTAACTGATATTACAGCTGTGTTATGCACCTATTACAACCATCTTTGTGGGTCTCTCTCTCCTTGATTGCTGGCAATCTTTTTGATCACTATCAATACAGCCTCAGTTTCCCTACTAGAAACAGCTGAGCGCTTGGCATACCCTCTAGAAATCACTGTTGCTGGTCAAATAATTTTTTTCCTCCCAGCACAATTTCCAGCACATCCACAGAGAGGCTGGATCAAACCAACACAATATCCAAAACTGCGAACAGAGGCAAATTTAATTTGTGTAGCTTTTGTGTGTGGTACCTGAGAGACTATCTTTTTTTACAATTTCAAAAAAAAGAAAAAAAGTACAGTAAAGCTCTGTCTTGTGGAATTAAACTGTCTGATCAACAGCAGGATATGGGGGGGAAGGAACTTCAGCCAGGACTGAAGAAGTCCTCTGTTGGGTGGTTATTGAGACTATAAAACTACTTTCATTGGCATGTTAAATCTGGAAGAATCATATTTTTTGTATTCTGTTTATTTTAAATTATATATTTGTGTAGAGGCTTTGTATCTTTGGGTGTAAAGATGGTTGCCATAAATGTTTAATTACCACAACCATCTCTCTAGTCCAGCTCAACCCCAGCTTGTTTATGGATTTTTGGACTGGCAGGATGCCTGTGTGACCTTTTCGATCCTGGCCTCTACTTGCTCCTGCCCAGTCTGTTACCCTGAGCCAGATAAAGAGGTGGCCAGCGGCATCCCCAGCCAGCAGGAGCAGGCTGTGCCTTTCATGGCTCTCTTTAGAGCACAAGCTTCTCTATCTGCCAGACCTGGTCGAGGCTTCCCTAAACACTTCACTGTTAAAAGGCCAGCAGAAGACCAAGAGCCCCTGCTGTTCCATTCATCTGAGCTTTATATCTCTTTTTTTCTTTGTCTGCCTGATTTACTCACTTTCTGTCAGTCGTTCCGTCTCATTCCCCCTGTCTTTTCATAGCAGTGAGTTAAATGTAGCCAGGTCAGTCAGCTTGGTTTCTGCTCAGTTTTTTTCTCTTCCCTCTCATGTCTCGCTTTCTACCCCATTCTCTGTCTCAGTCTCTAACTCTTTCTGCCACTCTATTTTTCCTCCTTTTTGCTGCTCAGACTTTTACAATGACACAGCCTACCCTGCAGTGATCTCATTAATCACATTCAAACAGCTCTATGTTGCTTTCTCTCCTTCCATGTGTCTCCCTCTCCTTTCACTTCCTCTAATTGCCTGCTCTTTTCTCTGCCAGTGTTTCGAAGGAAGTGTTTTTCATTATCTAACAACAGGAGACAAATACTCATGCAGTGCATACATTTTACAACAGATGAATTTTATACATGTAGGCTTTATTTAGCCTAAAGGTATTCATTCACCTATGCCAAAATGTCATCCGAATCCCGAAAGAGACAAAGTCTGATTCACACATGTCCCTAAATGTGTTGTGCACTACTTATTTATTCATTTACCTTTGTCTGAACAGAACTTTTTTTTTTGTGAGACCTTTCATTAGCAATGCATTTTATTACTATTATTTAGGAGACAAATATTCCCCGTAGAGTGTGTCCCATAATTGGACTAACTTCACAAGTGAGATTAATTAACCCATTGTTGATTAGAGCCACTTTTCACTGGAGATTGTCTAAAGAAAAAGCCTTGCAGTAATCTAGCTTCTTCAGCATGTTTTCCTATTGATTAGGCTTCAAATTGTGTTAATGGCGGAGTTATGTAGCTTGAACTTTTTGTTATGTTTAAAAACTCTCACTTTTAAACTTTTGTTTGCATGGAGAGCTGTAAGTGAAGTCTGTGTCATTGCTTTGTGTGACTTTTATTAATGTGTGAAGCCATTGTGGTGTTAGGATTAAGAAGCCACATCAAACGCAGATCCGTGTCTTCCAGGATACACAGAAAGGTAAACAAGTTGGGAAAAAGCTGAATGTTCTCTTCATTTCTAATGAATATTGTATTTTCCAAAATTTCCAGCCAATTGAATTTGTAATATAAAACGCACAAAAATACTGTATGTTCAGAACATGAGGGCGCGTTGGGAGGCAGCTTATCCCAGCCTATCAGTTTTAGCTGTTTAGTCTGCTGCTAGTGTAGGCACCACAGGGAGAACATTTGAAATTCATAGAAATAGTTATCAGTTTTTGCTATTGATCTGTTACTCTGGAAATGGTATAGTATGGGTGTAAGCCTTATTTATTTATTTTCTTTTTGCCTGAGGTATGAATTTCTGAGATGAAATGTCTTCCAATCCACCAATCAAAGAGGAAAAATTTCTCTCAGCTGAATGAACTTTAAGTATTCAGCACTTGACTTGTGTCCCTTCTGCAGCAAGTGTGAAATGGAACACAGTTCTGTTTTCTTCTTCATTTTCTCCACTGACCTTGCTGAAATAGACAGGCAGAAAAGGACGGCTAGCTAAAGAGTAAACATCTTTAGGACAGAATGGCGAAAAAAAATAGAGAAAATAGATTAGCAAGCAACATCTGTCAAAGTGGATGACTGGCTCAGTGCCAGGCTTTATTGATTTGCTTTACAAAGCACTTGAATGGGCCAGATAACTGTGATTAGAGTGGTCCAAAATTAGATAAAAGGAGGAATAGGAAGGACAGAGGGGGATAAGAGCAAACTTGTACTTTGTAAACTTGAACAGAAACTCCAGCAGTGACCCACTATAGAGGGAATCTTTTTGAAGTTCGTGGTGAATTTTCCATATTTTACATGCATCTTAATGATCGTCCTCATTAGAAGCAGTTAGAAAATTTAAAAAAGAAAAGAAAGCCATGCCTTGTTTATGTGTTTGATATCATGCATAATCATTCCAGATTACACAAGCAATGAAAACAACATTCCTCTCATCTATTTTGCAAATGTGTACTTCCATTTCAATAAGCTTATAGTGCCAATAGATCTTATAAATGAGAATTGTTTGGGTTTTGATGATATACTAAACCGTTGTCTATGCTGAGACAAACTGAGTGTGACAGCTACTAATGTTTCTGTCTGATAGTGAGACAGCTTTACTGCTTCTACTTCATACAAGACAGCAGCAGCTATCAGTTCCTTTAGAGTTAGGCTTGTCCTGGTGACAGCATTGTTTAATGCATTTCTGTGATCACACAATGTTTACAGGAAGCTTTAATGGGCGCTACACAAATCATTTCTTTGATACATGCTTTTAGTCATTGAATAGTCATCTGCTTATCATACATTATGGATGTTATGACAATAAAAATTGGGGATTGTAGTAATGTGCCTCATTCTTTCTTGTTGTGACATTAAATACCACAGCTGTCCGGTTTCCCATTGAGGTTTTGCCTCTTGGTTAAATGTCTGACAGTGAAGGATTGAGGCAAGCAGACCCTTATCGTTCACCCTTATTTTCCTTTCGCAATGATTTCCTTTTTACATTTTATTTTCTGTGCACGGTGTAACTCCCAGAGTTCTCTGTCTTTACTCACTCTTGCCCTCACACTTTTCATCTCTCTTCCTTACAACAAGGCTGTCAAGTAACTGCACCTAGCCATCAGCCTAATGAACAGTGATACAGTACTAATAGCATGTGATAATATTTCAAGCCACTGGTAATCTCCGCTCACTCAGCCTGCTCATCACTTCTGAGACACACACTCACACCTATACACGCACTCACACAGGGCATCTCTTTTCTTGACAACTGTATGTCAGATCTTGGCCTCATGCTGTCATGAAAAAGAGCTGTCAGCCGAGACTCCCTCTTAATAGTCCAGCTGTCCAGCAAAGAAAAGTACAGTCTTAATGCAAGCGGACATTTCTTTCTGCATAGCTTGTAACACTTTGTACCAGAGCGTCCATTCAAACGTCTTTTTCTTCTGTTTTAAAGACCCTGTTATCCATGTATCTATTTTTATATTACTCCATTATATCATACATTTTTCCACTCAAAAATCATAGATGAATTACTAATTTATGTCCCTAAATATTAATGAGTGTACAATGTACAACACTTTTAATATTTTAATTTCAGAGAGCAGACCACATGAGCACAATGCTTTATAGTCACATAAAGATCATATAGAGTATTAGATGCTAGAAACATTAATTGAGAATGTACTTTAGAATGAAGAGAAATGAAGAGAAACTCTAAGCTATGTGAAATGTGTGAAATGTCAGAATGCGTCTGTGGTTAGATTGCTTGACAGGTTCATTGTACAATGGAAGGAATGGAGAAAAGGTGCAGAGCTGCACATAATAACTGTGACCCAGACAAAACTGAATACGAGGGCATATATGTGGTTTTTGAAAAGCACCTGTACTTCCAGAAAACCCATGGCAGGCCACTGAGAGAGCATGAACAAGGTCACGATATCAAAGAACTTAGCAGGAGCTAGAGGCCTCAGCCAGCCATAGGTCAGCTCAGCTACTGCTGTTATTCATTAAACACTAATGGTTAGCGGTTGGGAAAACATTATCTGGGCCTCTGGTAACTTGACTAATGCAAAGGGTCAGGGTCGGAGCCAGGGGTGAGGCATCCCAATGTGTGGTGACATGGGCCCACTGTGTCAGACTGTATTATTGGTCGAGGCACAGACATGATAATTTGATGGAATCACAACACAGCCTCAAACTACTGACGTTCCTAATTTTCACTCTGTTTAAAAGGGCAGTTAAATATTTCTGTTTTGGTGTAATTGGTAGCCACAGTGTGGTGCTGCCACAAGCAGCTGTTTGCTCAGTGGGGTGCGTGGATAGAGGTGGTGTGTCTCGTGTTTGTGTGCTTGTGCGTTTGAGCTGTATTAGTTGGCTGTGGCAATGAATCAGTTCGGTTTGTGTCATGTTTGGGCGTTGTAGGGCAAGCATTTTGTCAGCATCATTTGCATGTTGCGTCTCTGAGGTATTGTGCCTTTTAGTCTACAAACTGTTTAATTTTAATACGTGCCATAACATAAGTGGTTCCAAGTTTGTTTACTGTGTGTTTTATAAGGTGTACACATGTTGATAATATTATTTAGTCAGGTGCACATAGAGGTTTTACGCAGTTATTTGTATGTGGGAGGTGTGCGAAAACTCCCTTGATCATACATTCAAAGACACTTGGTTTCACTCTATTTCAAGAGTGTTTCATCACATGAAAACGAATGCAGACACACACACACACACACGCAGACACACACAGTGGGGAAAGAGGAGGGGGTTGCCCTCTAACTGATTAGGAAACGAGAAACACTTGTGTCATGAGTTTTCACCCTAATAAGTCCAGATTGTTGCAGCTGGGTGAACATTTGGTTGCAGGTATGCTGTGTTTGGGCTGCAAGCTGGATTAGAGGAGAGGGGAGAGGAGGGAGGGAGGGAGGCGACTGTTGGGTTGGAAGGTGTGTTAGATCAGATGACTGTGTCGTTCTCCCCAGGATCATCAGCTGAAAGGGAATAGGACGGTGTTTGGGTTACACCATGCTGGTAGTGATGTCCTCTTTGAATAAGACACACTTGAACAAAGTACAGCTGATCAGATTAGTGTGGCTGATCAGGCTTCTCAGCAGGTTGTTGGCTCCCACTGTCTGAACATCTTGAGTAAGAAATGTTGTTAATTCTAAACACAATGAAGAACAAAGAGAGTAGATTAAAGGGATATAGCAAGAATTTTTGCTGTTGTGTTGCAAATTCGTGTGCGATCAGTAGAGCTCTAGCGGTTAACATCTATTTGTTCAAGGTTTTTTTTTTTTGTTTTTTTTCCACATGCAATTTTCTCAAGGGCAAAAATACTCTTTCTGACATTAGAGAAAAATTCTACAATGATCTATGGGACTCGGGCTGAAACAATGGTAGTAGGATGAATTTTACCGTTCCACTTGTGCTGGGCTGTATTGTTAACTGTGCTCTTGTTACAAGGAGGAAATTGTTTCTGTTTTGGAGACCTGATGCATCTCTCTTCAAAGACTGAAAATCATTGAAACAACATCAGAGGAGCAGCAAACAAAGAATATCACACAATAGGCAGCATCTTAGTTTCACTCTCCATTTCTTTTCGATTTATTTTTTTCATATTCTGCTGCTGTGTACTGCTATCCACTTTTATTTTTTTCCTCAAAGTCCAGTCCTCATTCCTGTCTCTGCCCTCTTCTATCTGTATTTTTCATTCTCCGTGGCTTTTCACCCTTTATCCATCCAGACCAAGTCACAATCCCTTATAAGGCCAAGGGAAGCCCCATCTGGCCTCTTATTTCCCTATCAGATCTGTAGTAACAGACAGGATTTATACAGGATCAAGCCTGGAATGTGAGGCTGCCTCTCCGACGGCTATGCCACAAACCCCGCTATGCTCTCTGCTCCGAAGCACAAACCTGGTCAAGCCTCCTCTTCTTCCCTCGCTCCCTCTGCTCTTCTTGCAGCTTCTCTAGCCTCTATTTTACCCACATTTCACCAAGCTCGTCTTCCTAAATCTCTCCTTTCTGCTTTTCCTTGTGTTTCTTCTTTCCTGTCTGTTTTTCTTCCCAGCTACACCTCTCATCTGCCAGTATCCTCCATTTCCAACCACGCTATCACCAAACGCTTACTCATGCTTCTCTTGTCTCGGCAGCATCTTAGCAAAGCACACATTCACATTTGGGGACAGAAACACAGCATGCTCAAATGTTTGCTTGCTCTAAGTTTATAGCTTACGCTAAAATGGAGCCGCAGACGGCTAAACGAGAGACTAAGCCACATCTGAGACCAAGACAAAAAGAGGAATGCAGTAAAGCCAAACAGAACAACACCACAACAAACATTCTTAAAACAGACTCATAGCATCTGTGGTTAAAAGCTCTCTTTCCTTCAAAATCATCATTACAACTCTCTGTTTTTATGTCTCTTTCTATGCTTTATGCACTCTCCGAGCCTGTTCCTCATTACAATTTGATGTTACCACAGGCTTTCTTCCCCTCCCTGCCGAGCTTTAATATGTAAAGTGTCGACTTTCCTGTGTGTGTGTGTGTGGTTTGGTTTGTTGTCGTAGTGAGTCTGTTTCTGATTAGGCCGGCTCTCACTAAGCCTTCCCTTTACTGCCACATTTGGGCCTTGCTTGGCAGTGGAACTTTTAGTGAATCTCATCCAGACCTTAATTGTTTTAAAAGGCTGGCAGACCCGCTTTTCTCTTTGGCTCTCCATTCTCTCTTGGATCTCTGCTTCCATTCCACCACAGATTCCTTTGTTCCTCAGTTCTCTCTCTGGGTCTGACACAAATGGAGGGATATAGGGATGAGAGGGGATCTCATATAGCCTATGATGCTCATCTCCACTGGGGCTTGTATGGCTCATTAACCTACGTTAGTCTCCACATGGCTCCATTAAAGAGAGACACCTGGCTCCCAAGAGCCGAACAGGGAAAAGACAAGTCCAGTGTGCTTTACCTTCATTGGCATCCTAAACACACATAGGGAAAGGACTCATTACACAGAAGAATGACACATTCAGGACTCCCTGACCTTTGTACTCCTGCAGCACTTCCTCTTTTGTGGCTACAACCGTCATTGATTCTGACATTTTATGTATTGTCATGTCAGCTGCACTGTAATGGGATCTGTATACCACACTGAAATGATGAGATCCACATTATATACAAGAGGCTTTGCAACAAACAAATAACAAGTAGCACTGCCTCTCGCTTTAAAGGAAATCTGAGTGTTGAATTTGAACGACACAGGAGAAAAGCTCCAGCACTTACACACAGCAGCTCTATTCAGCTGGAAGAGGCTGTAAGCTTTCGGTACAGTGGCAGTTCTCAGATTAACCCAAGTCCTTTTCAGAGCCAGGAAAGCATCAGTTACATTGTGGGTTACGCATTGAAATGTATACTCCCAAGTTATTGCCAGTGAAAAGCCTAAATCTTATTTGGGCAATGCTTCCTAAATCTGTGTTCTTGTCCCATGGCTGGCTCTGGTTAATCTGCTTGGTGGGGACTTAGCCTTTCTAATGTTCCTTCCATCCACCCCACAACACAGGGGATTGCTGAGATAAGCAGAAAATTTCCCCACACTATGACACCTGGCCAAAAAGTAAATTCCGTAAGTTGTCTTATTATGAAAACAGATGGACAGAGATGCAGGCTATCAATCTTTGTTAAATTTTCAGGATATACGGTAACTTTGTTCTTTGTTTTTTCTTTCTCCACCCATCTGTCCTACTCAGTCACTCCTTTATATTTTATTCCCCTTACATATCTCTTGACAATGCATTTCTGGCGCTATAGAGCATGGAAGTTGAGCTGCCTCACTTTAATGTCAGACTCCATGTTTTCCGCAATACTGACCTCTTTGTCTTCTGCTGCCTGCAGTTTCAGTGTCGTCTACTCTTCATTTCTTCTTCTTATTCCCCAGTACTCCCTCTCACCCAGTGTGAGAAAGTGTGTGTGGGTGAGTGAGAGAGAAAGGGAGAGGGAGCGTGCTTGTTTCTGGCAGACAAGTGGATCTTAAGGAGTTACCATGACCTGGAACTATTTGTAGAATCTCTTTTCACCATTTTAACATCATTTTATCTCCCCCCCCCACACACACACACACACACACACACACACACACACACACACACACACACACACACACACCCTTTCCCTTCACTCAGCACATTTCTCTTCTATTGCATCTGGCTGCTTCTTATTCTTCAGCCCATCTCCAGTGCTAAGAAATATTAGCATATCATTGCCATAAGAAGCTTCAAACTTTACAATTAATGGGTTTTTAATGGTTCCTTGGGCCTCACTATTATGTGACTGGGCTTTTTAGCCTAATCCAGTGGGGACCATATGGGCAGCAGGCTGACTCCATACATTGGACCCAGAGGCGTATTGAAGCCGATGGGGAAGCTGAGCCAGAGTGTATTTAAATGTAGTGGAGCTCAGAGCTTTATTTAAACCCAAAGAGAGTTTATTTGTTAGAGGACCTCGGAGAGTGCGGCGAGAGTAGTCGCTCTCTTGGTTTTACAAGAACTTGTTTATTGTTCTGTAAATTTCAAGGTTTAAACGTGTACATTAGTGAATCCAGTTTACACTTTCTTGTGACTCAGTGTCATTAAAAATTTGTATGGAACTTGCTGATTGTGTCTTTTAAAATACCGTTGAGACCACCAGCGTGGTTGTCTGTTATCCATGTTAGGGGGACTTTGTTGATTTGAAACTTCAACAGAGGAAAATAAACACTGCATTTGACACACTGACAGTGTTGTCACATTGAAACCTGCAAGGGTTTAGTTTTGAACATTATGTTTATATTCACGCATCCATCCTGCCCCAAAAAGGAAAGCGTCTGTGTTATAGGTTTGAGAGCTGCTGTCTGTTTGGACAAGGTGCTTCAAGAGAATGTGGCTCAAGTAAATACAGAAGTAGATACAGTTTATGCTTTAACTGTGAGACTAATAGGAATGAACAGAAAGAACCAGACTCAACCAGGTAGAGTTTTTCATTTAAAAATCTGATCAGGCATACATTTTTGTTTAGAGCAGAGTATTCTTTTATGTTCCTTGTCCATTAGTTTGCTTGGCTGTTAGTTTAAATTCAAATTTCTGTGTCTTTTTAAAAGTTGTTGGTTTATGTTGTTGTTGTTGTTGTTTTTGTTTGCAGATCCTTGATTTAGTCTGCATACTCCTGCACATTCATGTCAAAATGTAGACCAGTCACACTGTGTCCTTGTTCTTTTCAGAATAAACTCTGACTGATCCAATTTGGAAATCTTATATTTCTAGTTGGATATGAGAATAAATTACTAAAGGTCAAACTAACTGGCCAAGCAGCTAACAAGCCAGCAGACCACAGTCAACACCTGCGTGGAAAGCAGCCAGAAAAGCTCTTTACTCATTACAGTTTCTGTCAATGGAAAGAAGATTAAAGCGACTAAGGACTGTGTCGCCTCATGTCACACACTTTTCTTCAACGTGATCCGCTTAGGCTTTTAATGTAATGCATGTTATATTGCAAGGTTGTAGTGTTATGGTGTATACACGTTACTCGTGTGTGTGTGTGTGTGTGTGTGTGTGAGAGAGAATTCTAGGCAGTGCAGTAAGTGCTGATGCAAGCTTTAAGCATCCCTGTCCAGGTAATGGCCTGTAGCAGTACTGGGGCCTGCCAGAGGAGGAATGACATTTACTGCCACCTTAACTAGCTCATTAGCCTTCTTCACAGTCTGTCTCTCTATTCACTCCACAGAGGGTAATGAGAATAGCACTGTTTTACAGTGCCAGTTGTTATTCTGCTCATGCCCTTCAAGGCCATCGAGATGGAACACTCAGATTGTTTTGGGAAATGGATTCTTGTTCTCCTGCTTTCTATGCTGTTTTAGCACGAGGGTTCACTCAGTGTGTCTTTGAAGAAACAACCGATGATAGTTTTGAATCTTTTTATGATTGGTTTTGTTATTGCACTCTTGCCGAGATATCAGTGTTACATGCTCACCTAGAGTGAGCTCATCTGTAAATCAGCCGTGATCCAGCAGACTGATTGGCCCTATTGTTCAGTGTATAGGCTATTGAAATCTTCCTTTTATTTCCCCTAAATAGACAAATACACATTTGTATTCACACACAGCAGCACAGGCCCTTGCACTCACCTGTGCACACACTTGTGAGTTTGTGTAATGGTGTGCACATCTTTAATATGCTACTTTTTCGGTTGATTGGAGTGTTGTGTGATGTTAATGTGTGCTCAGTATAATCCTTCCTCTCCTCTCTAGCTGCCTGACATTGCTTTGTTGTTCATTAGGGACAGAAAAGGTGAAGGAGAGAGGCACAAAAGTCCAAACCGGATTCCAAAAAAGTTGGGACACTAAACAAATTGTGAATAAAAACTGAATGCAATCCAGTTTGTAATAGCAATGAAATGATATTCAAATAACAAAGATATAATAACAACATCTAATCTACAAGTCTGGGCGCCTTTAGTCTGGTTACCTCATTCTAGTCAGTCTCTCCTGATGACTGGCATGTCACATAGAGATAAGTTTGTTTAGTAGGTGTGTGAGTACAGTGTCTTTACAGTGATCTATGCACACACATGCATACACACTTGTTCAAAACAGTAACCACACATGTGCAAAGGAAGAGCACAGTTTTGCCTTGGCTTGTGGAATGCCCCAGGCTCAGGCGCATCGTGAGGCTTTTGTTCTGGTGATGTTTTCTTATTGATAAGGTCTGGTGGGAGTGACAATTAAAAAAAATTTAAAAAAAACCCTACAAGAAGTGATTGGCTCATTCTTAACCACACTAGACTACATTTCAAAACTACACACAAAGCTCACACACAGCTTTTATTGCACGACCATCTGTGCACTGCCCTCTTGTTTTTGGTCATGCAGTTATTTATTCAGTGAATTATCTCGTGTCTCTAGTGTAGGTATGCACTCCCTGCCTGACTAAAAACAGCCCAAGGCCTGTTCATGAAGTCTGAACTCCCTTTATATACCTTTCACTAATTTAGTGTGTGTGTGTGAGCGTTTATTCATGTCTGTGTGTTTGTATTTCTTCACCACAACTACCATATCCTGTGTTTACAGCATTAATGTCGTTGGGTAGATGTTGGACTGTCTGTGACTCATAATGAGTTATTGCAACACTCCAATAAGACCCATTCAGAGATATGACCGCGGGCAAAGCACAGAGGCCTCTATGTGTCTGCACTCTTAACAGGTATCAGACAGCATTACAGGTTCCCACAAGAAATGGATTAGACAGCACATACTTGGCTCCTCAAAGTAAACGCACCTTTCTTTTCTATCCATGTCAACATTAGTCCGGTGTGCTTGGGTTCAGGCTTTGTTGAGGAACACTGGGAATATGAAACACCTTAGGTGGCTGTGCTGTAACATCTCATGTGCTGTCAGTTTTGTTTTAGAAGTATTTCATTCTGTGTTGCTCTTTTAACTTTGCACAGCTGAATTATTGTTGGCTTAGCTCTTCTTAATATTTATGAAGCAACACTTAAGTAATAAAGATGGATTAAAAACCTGCTCAGGTATTGGGTTGAATGAAGATGTTTTAACTCCCTTTTAACTTCTGGCACAATTCGACGTTTAAATGGAGTTGATTTTGGTGCCAAACCTGCTGCCTATTTGGCTGGTACCTAACATTTGACTCCATTCTCTACTTTATCCCAAAAAGAGGGGAAGTGTCCTCGGCAAGCAAATATGCCAGCTGTGACCAGTCACAGAGCTCCCCCCATAGCTGTCTCCATTTACAGAAACTATATTCTCCTCAAACTGGCATTGGTCTCTGGATCAGTGCCAGCCCAAACAGTAGTACTTTTCGCAATCTTTTATGTCAAAATAAAAACAAAGTGACAGCACTCTTTTTTTTCCTTTCCCCTCATAGCACTAACTTCCGACCTTCCCATTATTAAAGCAGCTGCTTATTTCAGGCAGCCTAAATAAGCTGTCTTCGTTTTCCCAAATGCTTTGCTGGCTTATATTATGTGCTTATATTTTCAGTCTCCTGCTTAATGACATCTTTGCTTTGACTTCTACTGTGTGAGTAATTGTGATGTGTGTATTGTTGGCTTGCATGCACATACGTGTTTGCAAATTTTATGGCTTTGTGGAATGGCAGTGTCTGTTTTTCCTCTTACAACCTTGTTTTGGGGATTTTGTGAAAGTTTCGTGTTTCAGTGTGTTTAAAGCAGGGTCAGCATGGGACTATTCTACTGTAGTTAACTTTTCTAAGAATGGATTAGCATGGAGGCCTTACTCCTCTGTTACAAATTTGTCAGGCATTTTGAACGCCCTTCTCAGTCTGATCAGTCAACTGGCATTTCCAAACGGACATATCTGCTTGTGTCCAACAAAATATTCTCACTCACATTATCACATTTTAATGCACAGAATCTCCTACTTATTCTATTTCTTTCCTGATGTGCAGGTGTACTGCACCAGAATACCATTATACAACAAACGTCCCCAGCAGATGTCTGGAGGGGTGGAATTGTCATAAGTCAGTGGACTTCTACTGAGAAGACGAGACTTTGCAGATGTTAGAGTTTGAGTTTAGGCTGTAAAATGCTTAAGGATATGAGAACTTAATGCTTTTTGTTTAAATAAAAAAAAAAGTTTTAAATAATCTTACACCTTAGGAATGCTTCATGTCATTTCTTTCAGAATTTCAGGGACTTATTTGGCGTTCTGTGAAATTAATCTGCTATTGAAAAAATATTTAAATGTTGTCCTGAACAATTTATTTGTATGTGCTGAGTTAAGATTAACTCTGTACAATATCACTGCAGAACACAGGCATTATATGCACAAATACATAAAAATCTTACAACTATTCTCATACAGTATATACACATTAGTCAGTGTGGCTTCAGTGATTGTAGCTGAGCTTTTCTGTTTGTATCTCATGATTTTCTGAAATGTGGGCCATTAAAAAGGATGGCCTCATTTCCTCTGATGACTAGCTAAGAGTAAACCACACTCTGTCAGATGGAAATACCAAAGTTCTTGTTTAATTTATTAAACACAGCTGTCCGTGGTTGTAGACTGATTCTAACAAGAAACTTGTGAGAAACTTTTGCATTTAATGAATTCATTCAGCATGCCTTATCCACATGTGAAGGCATTGGGTAAACTCAACTGACCATTTTTTTTCCTCTGAAACTTTTGCAACACATAAACAGTCCTTTTCCTGAATAGTGGGTATAAGAGATTTTGGTAATTTCCAGCAGAACAGCACTTTTTACTGAAAAGCATTTCATTATGATTCCACAGATAAGTTAACTAAACACACTGTACATTGAAATAACAAATTTCATTTCTGTGGAAAAATGAGAGTCACAGTGCAGATGAGAAAGTAGTATTCTTTAATCTACTTTAATTAGTTACACCTTAGTTACCTTTTGTTCTCTGGTATATTGTATCTCTGGGTCCAATAAAGGCATAGGAGGCAATTTGGTCTTAACCAAGCCATTTACTTTATTGTTTGTGTCATTACAATTGAGTAACTGTAATGGGTTTGCACAGACACTAGTTGACCAAGTAGCCAAACAATATAATGCATCACACACTGAAATACTTCTAATGATCTTAATGCAGCTATAAAGCAAGATAAGCTTTTAATGAAGTCATTATGATTCACAGGCACAGACACAGATTTACTGTAACCGAAACATATCCATGCATGTAGCCTAAAATGCACTTCATTTTTTAACCACAATAACATTTTGTTTCATAACAGTTATTCTACAATGATTCTAAGTGTCCTGTTTCTTCTTTCCACTCAGAGTTCAATGTACTGTAGGGCTCGGGGAAGGGTCATGCGTTGTTTGGAAAATGGTTATCATAAACAATAATGTTATGTTATGGATTCCAGTCATTCAGCTATCGCAACACACTAAAAGAATGGTGATTTATCAGACCAAAACATGATCAATAGATTACCCCAGCTGGGGATACTGGTTGTGTAGGTCTCACATTTGCATAATTTTTTTTGTCTTTGTGTTGTTTGCCGTCATGGCTGCTCAGTCATCTAGGGAACTATAGGAGGCAGCTGCACTTCTTTGCTCTGTCTCCTGCTCAGCGGGGAGGGGGGTTCCACTAGGATGAGGCAGCCTGGGGATCGACTGCAGGGAGGGCGTGCAGGTTGGAGAGGAGGGAGGGATAGACGGGATCTGTATCTGTCTGTGTGTCCGACTGGCTGCTGGCTACGGGCAGCATGTCAGCTGGGCTTGTTCCCCAGACCCCCACCCTACTACCCCATTTTGCCTTTCCAGTCTCTCTCTCCCAATAAGTGATGGACGGATGGTTTGGAGAAGGAGGCGGCGTGCAGCCAGTTAGTTCCACCCCACAGCAGCCTTCTTTATTGGGCCTTCATTGGGGATTATTGTTATTGAATTATGGAGGGCCTCCCGTTAGACAAATCTCTGGCAGGAAGTGGGAACCCCAGGCTTTCATGCAACTGCTGATGTGTGACCCTCTTTCCCACCCACTTTACTCCTTATGCCCTCTTCCTCCAATTCTAATGTAGCCTCATAGCTTCAGCCAGCTCCTTTTAGTATACACGCCATCTGGATCCCTTACATGTGCATATGCATATACACAGTCAAAAGTGCAGCCTCATGCAGGCGCACACCTTCAGATGTCAAAAGGAATGCACCATTTATAGTCATTTGCCTTTTGGCTGGCATTACCAAAGCATCAAGAGAATGGAACTATAAATAAATGGAAAGTGTGAGGCAGACAGATGAGGTGTATCGAGGAGATCATTTGAGAGGAGCTGTGGGTAGGGGGTTCCTGTGTTTCCATATCGCTGCCTGTCTGTTCACCCCAGTCCATCCCTGTCATTGCCCTTAGGTCTCTGCATTCCTCACATCCATCCCTAACCCCATCCCCCTGCTGTTGTCTGGCCTTAACACCCCTTAGCCTCAACTCCCATACGTGTGTTCAGTGGAGAGGCACAGACCAAAAGACACCCGAGAGACAGAAAACTATTTATGCATGTATGAACGTTAACACACGAGTGTGCATGCACTCTCTTGCTCTCACACAGACTTAGACTCATGTCAGTGCACATACATACACACACACACACACACACACACACACACACACACACACACACACACACACATAGTTGTTGTCTGCTCAGCACTAGCTCCATGCCATGTAAGGAATGGATATTATGACTCCCTATTGTGCTACACCCATAGGATTACACTAGGTGATCCTAGCTTTGCTGATGTCTGGGACCTACGTATATACAGCGCGGTAGATTAGACATTGTAATTTATAAAGTATCACAGGATTGGTTGATGTCATGAAACTGTTATGACTAGACACCCAAATTAGTTCTTTCCACTGATGTTTAGGTGATTATTGGGGTAATCTGGTTAAAGACGCGCTGTCGGCTAAAGATGAGGGATTAGCTTTATATCCTCCAGGAAATGGTTCATGATACCCTGCATGCCCCATTATGTTTCCTCTTGACCCTCAACAAACACATTCATTTTTCACATGAGATGGCTTATAAAGAGATTTTGTGACCTTTGGCCTTGAGTGACAGGCTTCATCCCTGGTGAATTTAAACATGCATGAAATAACATGCGACAACTGTAGAACTGCATGAACACCCAACGCTTTCCATATAGACAAATGGCTGTGCTGGAGCAGCACCTAACTTTTCAAATTATATTAGCAAAGCTTTAATCATTTTTGTTTGTTTTTTTGTGTAAATTCATCAAACTGGAAGACTACATTTTCATTTTTTCTTTGGTTAATTTGTTCAGTCGTTGTTTTCATACTCCCCTAGGTGCAGTAGGACATTCTCTGTTGAAAGTTATTCTAATTCTGTGTGTTCTAGCCTGTATGTCGTACAAAAACACTGAGTGATAGGTACACTATTCCATACCAGTTTATGTCTTTCTTTCAGCTTCTTTTCCTGTTTCTCTTTCTGGCTCTCTCCCACTCTCTTTCTCTCTCTCCGAGCAGTATGTGTGGATGGAAAGTGAATCAAGTTGTCGTTGTGGCTGGCTTTGAATGAACTATGACCTTTTAACAATTCCTTTGGGTGTATGTGTGTGTTTGTATGCATGCGCAGATACGTGCATATTTCTGGGTGTGTGTGTCTAAAGGAGTATCCACTGTCTGCTCACTCCGTGACACAGAAAATACCTCCCTCAGCCTGCCAAAAACCGTTAACCAACTAAACACCCAGTTTTTCGCCTCCTCCTTCTCCTCTTCCTCCTCCTCCTCTTTCCTCCTCTTCTTTAAGGCCACAGTTATGTAGTCTCTTGTTTTAGAGAAACAAAGAGCAGTGGTCAGGCGGGAGAATTGCAGACGCATTATATCATTGTGCTATGAATCCTTCCCACACAGCCTCCACTCTTCCCCTGTCCCCCCTGGAAAAACGAGCTTTTAGGTTTGTGTTGACCCAAACATTTATGTGGTTTTTGCAGCAAGAACAAGGAAAAGGACATGGAGAGAAAGAGAACCAGAAAACATGTATTTTTCCATAAAGCCCAGTTATGGAATAAAATGAAGCCAGGGTTTTGGGGGATCTGGACTGAGGTAGCCAAACATAGAGCCGTCTGGCCGGAGTCTGTGGTCAACTTATGAAAAAGAGAAAAAAGAGAAGGGTATTGTTTGATGTGGGCTTTCAAACCTAGTTTTTCCAGCTCCCTCTCTCTAGCTTGCTAAAAACAATAAGGAGATTTTTCCCTGATATGCCAGGTTAGCTCACATTTGAGAGGCACATTCAAATCAAGATATCAATTACTGTGCCTTGGAATTTGAATTTAATAGTGTCACTGTTAGAGAAACCTTTCATCAGAAAACGATCTCATGCCTAATCTGACTGAGCTGAGAGAGAGTACGAGAAAAACGCTAATATACTGTAGCATGCTTCCTTTTTGGATTTCACGCCAGTGTTGCATGCTTTTTGGCAGATGATTTTTAATGTAACAAAACCCTCTGCGGCCCCTGCTGCTAATACTAGACATTACCTCACAAAAGTGGATTTATACAGAGGAAATGGCTAATCCCTCAGGTAATATTGGCATGAATCAGTCAAGCCAGACAGCAAGGAAGCTCATGCTTGCTTCTTCACTCAGCTCCAGAAACACCAGAGATAGCCCCGTACTGCTGTAGCTATTCTGTGTAGTGTATGTGGAGGAAAGCAAGAGAGCTGTCACAACCCTTTATATTGTAACTCTTACTCTAGCTTAAGGCTAGAGCACATATTGGTGTATGTGCTTGAGCATGGTAGCAGTGTTGTTTCAGCAGGGGGCTATTTTAGGGCGTTTTGCTTAATTTCTTTAAAAAAAAAATCTGTTTTAAAATATAGATTAAAAATAAGTACACATGTTTGTTTGAATATGCACATTCATGTGCTCCACAGCCTTACACTGTGTGGGCACCTAGCTCATTTCTGTGGAATTTTGAGATCGTTAGCATATATACCAATCCAGCACAGAGTCATAATGTATCTCCTTCCTCAGGGTGTTATTGCACATCCTTAATTTCTTACATGCACACACACATAAACTGGCTGGCTGCTGACCGGCACTAATGCCCTAATGGTGCTGCCCTACATACTTGGTACACTAGTGTCTGTTGGTAACTTCATGACCTACCCTAGGCTGGAGGCAGATGGGGAGGACAGGGGAATAAGATGGAAGGAGAGGTTTGCTTTTAAGCTCTTAACACCTCAACTCATTTACCTTGTGTTGCATTTGTAGTAGAAGCTACTTAAATGCTATTGTGTTTTCAAAAAGAATAGGTTCATATAATTATATTTCATCTTTCTTTTATCATAAAGGTCTAGAGAAAGCTGGCGTAAGTTGGGTTGGTAAAAGTGAAAAACCATTATATATGTCTTAGTTAGGTGTTTGGCCTCCACATGCTGCCAGGACAGCTTTCATTGTGTTACGAATTATTTTTCACAAATCTGTTGAACTGTAACGAAGAGGGGGAGGGGAAGGGGGTGTTAAACACCATTCTTTCAAAGGATAATTCCTCATTTAGTGTTTTGATGCTGGAGGCGGAGAGTGCTGTCGAACAAAATCTCTCCTAGGTTTAAACTGGGTTGTGATTTTATGACTCAAATTGCCATAGCATGTGATTCATATAATTTTATACTCATCAACCTGCTAACGGCTGCAGCAGCAAACCGCCATCGTTTGTATGGTATATGAATGTGGGCAGGCAATGAGCCACCTTTTCCAAATCACTCAAAAATAAGAGTCAGTCAGACTAAAAAGGAAACAGTTGTCTTGACTGTCAGGTTTTTTTTTCTGTTTTAATCAGTTCAATTTTTTCAAATTATGCTACGGTACAGTATTGATTTTCTCTGGCATGCTTACCAAGAAAGACACTTGAAAAGATATTTTTAGGTTTCTGTTACACGGTGAAATAGTTATGAATGGCAGTTATCATTCCTCCTCTCTGTACTGGTTGGATTTCACTCTTTTAGTGTAGAAAATCTATGCTGCACTGTATCTAAATGTAATGTGGTGACCTCTGAGTCAACTGAAAAAAACCTTTTCACTTTACTCTTTAAAAATGTGACACGTAGACAAATTGAGAGCCTTGTACCAGTTTTCACTCTTCCTCAGTCCTTACCTGTCACATGTAGGTCCTTCATCGTGCCATATAGTGATGGTCTAACAGAGTTGGATGGTTACCACAGTGGTTACTGCACCCTAAGCAGAGGATGTGTCATTGTCTCATTTCCCATTTATACATCAATCCCTGAACCCTCCATTACCCAACCCTACTCCCTTTACATTTTGAAGAGAAGCAAAAGCTTTGCAGTGTGATGGAGGTGTGTATTGACCCAGAGAAACTATGAGGATGGAATACTAATAGGGTTAATAGAATTAATGGTGCTGTCACCCTTGTTTGCGGAGGAGTGTCAGGGTTTGTGCTGGCTGTTTGCTAGCTGCTTTTGTGGCTATACTGGTGCTCTGAGTTGCTCCATTGCTGCCTTCTCCCACTATGCAATTTTGTCTCTCTTTTTTCTTCTCACCCTTTTCCTGTACATCTGTCTAATCCTTGCAAAATCTTCCGTAAAATGAATGAAATCCTTTTTGATGCCGCTACTTTTTATACTCTTCTTTCACAAATGTCCTTTATTCATTCAGATACTGATAAAATAAAGTGGCTGTGATGTACAAGTATTTATATTCCCTAGGTTCATGTGCAAGAGTGATTTGTGTGCTGTTTGTGTGCATGTTTATGATTCTGTGGTCGTTTTAAGGGAGGCACTGTATGTGTGTAATAATTGAAGGTTGACATTTAAAGCAGTATATTTAGTGCCACTGAATTAGCATACTTTAACTGGCTGCTCTATTCCTTCTGGAGTGAAGCAGGCATTAAATCCAGACGCAAGATTGGTGGGCATTTTTAAAGAGCTTTAGTGAAGATTCATAGACTACAAAATGTGCTGGCATCACACAGAAACTCACGCTTATATACACATTTTCTCTTTCTCTGTCATTTTTTTTTAAAGAAACTCTGACCTGAGAATATGCTGCTTTCCTATTCTGCATACACAGCAGTTTTCCTCTTCTGCCACTTCAGAACATGTGTATGAGTTACGAGGGAATAAGAGAGGACTCAGGAGTGTGTGGATGTTTTGTTTGAGTCTGAGTGTTTGGGGGATAAAGGAGGAATCCTCTGTCACAGACACATGTCTCTACTGATGAGCATCTCTGATCTCTTGGTCTACAGGAAGACTCAGGCCTGTTGCTGTTTTGCATGTATAATATACAAATAAAGACACACAGCTGCATTCAGTAGTCTTTTTAAGCCTGTGGCTGTCTGACGCTGTGTTTGTGTTCCTCCCTGTAAATCTCTTAAATGTGCATAGAATTGCTGAGAACACAGTACCATAAGTCATTTTTTACAGTGTTTTCTAATTAGCAGACTAATGAATCAAGGCCCTGTTTGCTGCTGTTCTCACACAGAAGAAATATGCCTGACAGTCTTTATCTTGTTTTATGTGCAGATAGCATTAGACATGCCTGTTGGAACATATTTTAGAGAGGGGACATGTACATTTTTTCTTTTACTATAAAGGTATGTTTGTGTCACCAGTTCCAAGTATGTTGTTGTTACTAACACTAATTAACATTAACTGCAATTATTGCCCAGTGTATCCTGTTTTCAGTCTCGAGGCTGTTTCTGATGGAATGCTATAATTTCCTGGAAAGCTGATCTTACCACATGTTCTAATTGGGAGCGGGGGAACAATCAAAAGGCCTCTGAAGGACGGAGACTAAAAATGAGCACCGCACTCTCTTAATCAGTTCAACTTGAGCCTCATGACTGAAACAATATTAATGACATAACGGCTTTTTTTAAAATATCCAAGAATATCTGTGGACATATACATGTACAGTGGGGCAAAAAAGTATTTAGTCAGCCACCGATTGTGCAAGTTCCCCCACTTAAAATGATGACAGAGGTCAGTAATTTGCACCAGAGGTACACTTCAACTGTGAGAGACAGAATGTGAAAAAAAAATCCATGAATTCACATGGTAGGATTTGTAAAGAATTTATTTGTAAATCAGGGTGGAAAATAAGTATTTGGTCACCTCAAACAAGGAAAATCTCTGGCTCTCACAGACCTGTAACGTCTTCTGTAAGAAGCTTTTCTGTCCCCACTCGTTACCTGTACGAATGGCACCTGTTTGAACTCATCATCTGTATAAAAGACACCTGTCCACAGCCTCAAACAGTCAGACTCCAAACTCCGCCATGGCCAAGACCAAAGAGCTTTCGAAGGACACCAGGAAAAGTATTGTAGACCTGCACCAGACTGGGAAGAGTGAATCTACAATAGGCAAGCAGCTTGGTGTGAAAAAATCAACTGTGGGAGCAATCATCAGAAAATGGAAGACATACAAGGCCACTGATAATCTCCCTCGATCTGGGGCTCCACGCAAGATCTCATCCCGTGGGGTCAAAATGATCATGAGAACGGTGAGCAAAGATCCCAGAACCACACGGGGGGACCTGGTGAATGACCTGCAGAGAGCTGGGACCAAAGTAACAAAGGTCACCATCAGTAACACACTACAACGGCAGGGAATCAAATCCCGCAGTGCCAGACGTGTTCCGCTGCTGAAGCCAGTGCATGTCCAGGCCCGTCTGAAGTTTGCCAGAGAGCACATGGATGATACAGCAGAGGATTGGGAGAATGTCATGTGGTCAGATGAAACCAAAGTAGAACGTTTTGGTATAAACTCAACTCGTCGTGTTTGGAGGACGAAGAATACTGAGTTGCATCCCAAGAACACCATACCTACTGTGAAGCATGGGGGTGGAAACATCATGCTATGGGGCTGTTTTTCTGCCAAGGGGACAGGACGACTGATCCGTGTTAAGGACAGAATGAATGGGGCCATGTATCGTGAGATTTTGAGCCAAAACCTCCTTCCATCAGTGAGAACTTTGAAGATGAAACGAGGCTGGGTCTTCCAACATGACAATGATCCAAAACACACCGCCCGGGCAACAAAGGAGTGGCTCCGTAAGAAGCATTTGAAAGTCCTGGAGTGGCCTAGCCAGTCTCCAGACCTCAACCCCATAGAAAATCTGTGGTGGGAGTTGAAAGTCCGTGTTGCTCGGCGACAGCCCCAAAACATCACTGCTCTCGAGAAGATCTGCATGGAGGAATGGGCCAAAATACCAGCTACTGTGTGTGCAAACCTGGTAAAGACCTATAGTAAACGTTTGACCTCTGTTATTGCCAACGAAGGTTATGTTACAAAGTATTGAGTTGTATTTTTGTTATTGACCAAATACTTATTTTCCACCCTGATTTATGAATAAATTCTTTACAAATCCTACCATGTGAATTCATGGATTTTTTTTTTCACATTCTGTCTCTCACAGTTGAAGTGTACCTCTGGTGCAAATTACTGACCTCTGTCATCATTTTAGGTGGGGGAACTTGCACAATCGGTGGCTGACTAAATACTTTTTTGCCCCACTGTATTTACGTAGACAGACCACAGTTTTGGCTGATTCCCTGCTGATCTTGTGCCCAAGGGGAGAGAGGTTACTATGGCAACCCTTGTCCAGCACAGGGGTTTTGGCCTGGTTTTCTTGTTAATAGTTTGAATAGGGTCAGACACCCAACCCCTCCTCAACCCATCAGTAGCATCACTGTGTTGCTGAAAAGGACTGATTGGATAACCCTTACCCCTCATAGTCCACCCCATGTTCTTATCCCTTCCCCCTTCTGCATTGTTTCTGTTGGCCAGCAGAGGTCAAAGGTCCCCAGAGTGGTGTTCATCTTACCCCTGTCCTTACCCTCTCCACTTACAGGGGGAGCTCTAATTATTCAAGAGTTGCTGGGAAGTTGGTAGATGAGAGGTTAAAGGTTGTGATGTCTGTCTCCATAGAGTTACATGCGGTATGGTTTGAAATTTAGGGTGGAAGGGTGTAATGGGCTGTGAAGGTGATGGACCTCTGGTTTAGCCACACAGTCACCTTTGAAACTTTGAAATTATGTCTGATTATTTAAAGCCAGTGGCAGTAAAAAATACCAAGACAACAATATAATGATGGTAATTCTTATTTTATTATTTTTTTGTGCAGTATACAACTGGGAATGTAGGGAAAAAAAACCTGTGGATCATATGTTGTATTTATGTGGCATGAGAACTATATCATCAATAACTTGTAGAAAAACACATCATTTTTTAATAGATTGCCTGAGGGGAAAATGCTCTCAGTACACACTGCGTGCAATCACAGTGCAATAATGATCAAGGATGGTGCCAGAAATAAACAAAAACTATGATTATTTCAGATTACTATTTCTATAACATCCAGTTAGTAGGTGTAATCTTATGTCTTATCCTTTTTCCTTTTCTGTTCTTCTCGTCTCATTTACATGCCTATCTATAATATTCTATCATGTGTCAAAGAACGCCTGTAATATTATGGCCTTAATGAAGACGGCATTGAGTGTCAAGGCCTTATCACAGCACAATGCATTCGTCAAAAGCATGTTCACTTACCACTACCAAGTACATCTCAGTAATATAAACCACCCCATGAAACATGTAGGGAGATTATTCAAGTTCAAACACATTACAAGTATAAAATATAGTCTTGGTTGAAGTGCTTTTATATTCTCATTTGTTGTACGGATCCCACTGGCTATAATTTCCTAGTATCACATCTACCTGGCAGTCTTGTCCCACATTTAAATCTCACAAATCCGGTGGGAGAAATTGGAATGATTTCAGCTAATTTGCCCCTCACCTGAACCTCTTCTGAGCTACTTCTTGATTCAAATATCTTTGTGATCTACTTTGAAGTACACCGAGGGAGAAAGCAGTAGAGTGATATTTTCTTCTGGTTCAGTATGTTTGACATTCCTCTAATAACTTTTGTCTAACCATCAGTAGCTGTGTTTGCTGCATCTAATAGTTTCGTGATTGTTTTGTCCCTTGCTTATTTACTCACATAAAATAGGTATAGCTTTTCTTTGTTCTTTCGACACGTACATCGCATCAGTCAATGCTCCATCTTTAAAAGAAAAAAATCTCTGGAGAGAACGTTTCCTTATTAGAAGATGAGGTTTCGCGCAGAGGTAGCTGTTATTTTGTGCTCGTAACTTGGAATTGTGTGTGGGCTTATGTGTAGCTATGTAAACGTGTAATGTTTTGCATATATATTCAACTTAAAGTTGTTCGCATCGCCAGAATGCAGTTTTTAGAAAAAACAGTTTCTATGTGCAAATAGGAACAATAGCTTCATCATACTAGCAAACCCAGATTTTTAAGGGCTAAGCAGAAAATCCCTCCCACCACATCCCTCTGTTTTTGCTCTCTGTGAACCTTTCTGGACTGTGTCCATCAGCAGCAGCATGCTGGTCTCTGTTCAGTGTTTTAATGTGGAGCTAAATATAGGCCTGACATTGTGCTGCTGTGCTTAATATGTGTTTGGGCTGATTAGAGTTGAGGCCTGATCTCATCCCACCACAGACCCCTTAATGCATGCCGTGGTCTCTGGTTTCTTTTTTACTCGGGGGCAAACAGAAGAAAGTGCTGATATAATCATGTTTTGGGTTGTGAATTATGTGACCGAGAGAGATGGTAATATTGCAGAGCTAAAACTTTATTGAACGAGTGTTGGATATAGCTATTATCCAGACGGCAAATTGCACCATTGGTCTCTGGAAGTCAGTTTAATAGAATGTTTGCTAGTGATACTCACTGATATTTAGTGGGAGCAAAAAAATGGCCATTTGAATGGTCAGCATGTGTGATTTGTTGTGGCGTCTGGGCAGGCTTTTGTTTTCCTTTTCAAACAGATGAGAAAAGGTGCTGTCGAGGAGAGGGTTAACTGCTTTGTTCATGGGGCGTAGAGCCAAATCAATAGGCTTTATGGTGCCCTGCCAAAAATGTGAAGTAATTGCCCCTTGTAGGCTCGGGTCACTTTAGCTGATATACTGCCACTGTATGAGCCAGGTGAGGGGAAAGGAATCCCACTTACAAAAAGAGTGATGTCTCTTGTGATTATCCTAATTCCAATGTCTATTTTCATTTTCTTCCCGCTCCACTAATATGTAACCTCTTTAAAAATTGCTTTATTGCTTACATTTTTTCCAAACTCTGTAATTGTTTATAATTTTTCTTTCCTTTTCCTCTTCACCCTCTTCCTGCCTTTTCTTGTGTTTTCCTCCTCACCAACATGTAGTCTCTCCAGCCTCAGTCTTTCCGATGGGAACTGACACAAGCTAACATAAGCCTTATGGGAGCTTATATTGTACAACAGGAACAAAAGAGATGGCATACTGGGCTGTTGGGAGTCTTCTCACACATATACACAGGACATTTCTACACGCCGCTCGCTACTGACACCAGAATTCTTCAGCCTGACACTGGTGATGGATTAGATGCGTTATCAAGGCGGAGAGAGGCTCCATGTTTTCTCCCAGTGTGCAGAATAAGGAGAGGGATGAAAAGGGGTGGGGGAGACTCGCACACAGGCAGCTGAATAGCCTGAACCTATTCCACCTGAAGTAGAGAAATACAATAGCAGCCTGCTACATTTCAAGCTGGGTTTCCAGGACAAACATGAAAATAGACATAGTGAGCCTCGTTGGTACACAGGGTTCTGCAAGGTGTGGAACATAACCAGCTGTGTGTCTGTCTGGCTGTAAAACTGCTCATTGACTGTGTTCCTTGAAGGACTACTCAAGGTGTTGCAATCATGAAGATGCTGCTCTGTTTTACTGATGTCCTCAAAATCAGAATGAATTGGTGTCTTACTGGTATTTTATTCCTAGTGTGTTGGCAATTAATTTTTTCCCGAATGTTACTCATACCACCAGTCCACTCTTAGTGATACATTCCCAATCTCACGCCTAAAGCATCTGACTTCATCTAGTATGTGTCCATATCAACATATCCCAGGGCGTCAAACTCTGCCGTTCTGTCAGAAGCTACTGGCATATCAGATCTATACCACCAGACCTGGCAGTATTGGATTTGGAGATAACAGTCTTCCTTTGAAGAGTGGAAAAAGTCTGCGTTGGGAGGTTGGGAGATGGTGGTGTAGTAAATCAGACGTTTGTCAGCCATGGTTCGTGTCTTGTTTGGCTTTGATTGTTCACTTTGTTTCCATGACTTACACTTTCTGATTCGTTTCATTTGCACCAACATTTTACTAGTCAGTAGCTAAGTTGAGGCACTAAAACATACTTGGTTAGGTTTATGCACCAAATTACATTGATTATGTTTTGGAAAATATTGTAGTTTAGGTTAAAAAAAAAAGCCTCCTTAAGTAACCATGCATGTTGAAAAACAATAAATAAATATGTAGTGATATTCAATTTGATGGCAAGGGGCTGTTTGTACATTAAGCATGCTTTTGGGAGTTGGAAGACTGAGATCAATCACATTGTTAGTTAAACCTAGTGTGTCACACCACAGATGCAAAAGGACAGCTTGTCTATAATTTTCTGGACTCTAGCATCTTTAAAATATACTGCCGTATTCAATACTCTGGACTGGTGGATGGTGGGCCATCCCCAGAAGGTTAGTCTTATCAGCACACCTCACCATTTTTCCCACTTCTGTGTAACAGATCTAAAAATATTTATGTGAGCTTAGTGTAGCTTTCTGGTGTTTCTAGTTCAAGGCTGTTTCCTTGATATTCTCATGCATTGGAGGGGTTTTAAGGTAAAAGACAAATTCTGAGCTTGTGGAAAAGGTCTTTTTCTTTCTTAAAGGTGTGCTTGCAATGCAAAACCTGATGGCATAAGAGCACCTTTGGCTATCACAAAAGCTTTTGAAATCATGAGAAGCATCACTGGTGCTTAAAATGCTTTCAGCAGTTTATCAATTGTCATATGATCCAAGGTGTGAGGTGGTAGTCTCAACACCACGTTCAAGGCTATTTGGCAAGACTGAGAATGGTTCTATCAGAGAAACTGGGCTTTATTAGTGAAAGTCCATCGTGGTCTATGTCAGGTCTCCTGGTTGACTTTAAACTGTATTTGACCTTAACTGAATACAAGTGCCATTTACCTAAACATAGCTGCCTCTGTGGTATCTCTGTGTATTGAGACAGCGTGTGAAAGTGTGCGGTGGTGTACTTTAGCAGAATCTAATCCAGTGTGTGGGATCAAGCAGATAAAGGCAATGCCTATCACTTCAACACTCAAGACTACTGAACTGGATTAGCGCAGATGCAGAAGATAGCTGCCAGATAGGTTATTCAGGGACTCTCTTTCTCTCTCTTTGAGATTCAGCCATAAGAGCATAATCTCCTAGAAATCAACTCTTGTTTTACTATTTTGGTACAACATGTAGGTGGAAGACCTACAGTATGACTTAATTCTATCCCAATGCAAGGTGTTAGTGTGTTGTACTCTGTGGTTTGGTAAAGGTTCTCATATGTGGGTTACATTCTGCTCTGCTAGCTGAAATCTGGTGGTAAAATAATGTGCACTCTCTGGATCTGTATTGGTCTTGGCAACGAGCTGTACACATGCTTGTCTTGTTTCAGAACACTAACCTCCCTCAAGGCTAAGTTTTGAAAATAAGATTTCCACACATATTTAAAGAGAAAACAGTTCTCAGGTAATAGTTAGCAGCTGGACCATTAAAGAAGAAAAATTCTTTAGAAATTGAGCATCTACTGTTGAACAAACACTTGGAACAGGGCAAGCTGTGAAACAGACATCAATCTATAGACATGAACATACTGTTACATCTCATGTTACTTCACGGTTGTATTTTGAGACCAAATCAAAACCATTTTGGCATTTTGCATATATTACATTTAATATTGATTTTTTCTTTTTGATGAAACTGCAATTTGTTTGTTTTTTATGTTCTTTCCAATTCCTTTTACTGTAGAACAGCAGCATCCACAACACACTGCAAACACACATTTGATGCACTTTTTACGCAGGATTTATTCCGCACTCAAGCAAATTGCTTCACACGGACTCTCGCAGTTGGGGATTCAGTGTCTGGCACAGTGTTCAAAACCAGAGAGACCAGGAAGGGAAAGAGAGAAAGAGAGGGAGAGAGAGAACAGGACAGGGAAAAAAGGAGAAGGGCAATTTGAATTGGAGTTTGGTCAATCTTCAAACGTTTTTTCAGGGTGCTTACATGGTCTGATCAAAAGCACCCCACTGGCACAGGGCCTTGTAGCCACAAGGGGAGGCCTCTGATGCCTCTGCCATGGCTTCCCTGCTGGCCAACCACCCCAGCCCCACTCTCCACCCCCAACAGCTACCCATTTAATGCTGACTAGGTGCTGTGACAGAAAGCCTGTAAATAAAAGCAAAAGTTGTTGTTTTTTAATCTGTTGTTTTTGCTAGGTTCTGGCAGCATGGCAAAAGATGCTGGTTACCTGCGGAGTCCAGATGTGCATATTGAAGTTTTCAAGCCAAATACACCACCACCTTTATAATTAAACTATTGCCTCATGATAGTTTTAAGGGGCTTGGATTTTTAAAACCAAGTATCGCAGCTATCTGTGTGCTTCAAGTTTTTATGATGCCTGTTTTCATCTTTTCACCGTGATCATATTTTTTTCATCATTCATGACAGCGCTGTTTTTTCTCTTCAACATAAAGCTGCCCGTGGTGGCCCCGGGGGAGAATGTAGACTGTTTTTCAACAATCTCATCCATCTTCACTTTTTCCCCTCTTACTCAACTATACTCAGTTGCAGCTCTCCAATGCTGGTGATAGAGAGAGGCTAGCTAATGGCTGTGGTGTTGAAAAGGGAACCATGTCAGGCCAGGACAGACCAAAGGAGAGCTCTCTGGGGTATCAGGGGTTGTTTCCATGGATGGGCAGTCTTAAAATAGAGGGGCAGTAATATTGTGAGGCAGTTGAGGGTATGAAACCAACTTGTTTGCAGCTTTTTCACCCGGCCTGATAAATAATGCAAGGTCGTACAGCGCAAAGATGGGATAGATTTAAGTACCTGAGAGAGCAGGCTAAATGTTGAAGTAAAGCGATGCTGAGAAAAAGATGTTTTGAGCATGAGAGTCGCTTACTCAGGTGGTACATTTTGTTGACTGGTGGAATAGTAGTGTGGGAGTGTGGTAAAGAGAGGGAGTCTTTGACAGAATTATTTTTGGTCCACTAAGCACTGGTGCCTCCATTTACTTGCTCTGGGTTTTCATTTTCTCTTTTTTCTCTCTCATTCGCCCACCCAGAGGTGAGTCTGCTCTGGAAAGTACTTGTATTTAACTGACCCAATTCACACAAACGTTCATATTTTTTTATACTTTCTAACAGCGTGTCTACATATGTGTTAATATAATAGTCTTTGCAAGATTTACAGTTGCTGTAGAAAAGGGAAAAAAAAAATCTGGATGTGAATGTGTTTGTGTTTACATAGTGGGATGGTGAGAGTGTCATTTGTCAATAATGTTTATTCGGTTTTCTTTGTGAGCTATAAGCCTTTGGGAAAAGCATACATAGAAGCAAAGAGTGAGAAAGAGAGTATTAGTGAATCTTCTTCCCTCGTACCCAGTCACTAATACAATGTCTCTGTAAACAGTCTTGCACTTGCATTATTATTATTTTTGTTTTTTAAAACAGGACTGGGCAACTAATCTAATTTTATTTTCAATTTTAATGTTGGCTCCAACAGCTACAATAAAAACAAGATAAGCTGAAAATTATTATTGATTAAAATCAGTGTACCTCATTCTGTTTGTGTTAATTATGCTGTGTAATATGTTAAATAAATAAATAAAAATAAAAAAGTTGCACATTCTCTGTCAGTGCCGAATGTAGCAGGGGGACTAGGTGCACATTCAGCAACTGAGCCTAATACGCTAATCACTAATAATCAAGTTTATTTTAAAGTGCACTAAATATGTAGGCTAAATAATCAAAATACAATTGAAAAGAAAATATAGAAAACAACAACCTACAATAGATGTATCCATTTCCTGACATATTTGACCAGTCACCCAACCTTATAAAATGATCGTGTAAAATGGTTGTAGTTTTTATATTGAACAAAAACACAAAAGCAAACACAAAAAACTATTTTTGCCTTAATAGAGCAGCTCTACTGTCTTGTTGCTGGTAGGCCTAGTATGTTTGTTCTTCTTTTAACAAAGTGTCTGGAGAGTAGAGGTTTTGTTCCTCACACACTCATAGACATCTCTGTATGTGAGTCTCTTTCTGGCCAAATGTTAATTTAAAAGCCCCTGGACAGTGGTGAGAGACTGTGTGATAGCGATCTGATTCAGATGAACTGCAGGCCTGCAGTGGGAAGGTCGGGTTATCTTGTGATCCCTAGTGGCAGCCTGCTAGGACACATATCACAGCATGACAGACTGCTCCTACGGGTGCACACACAAAAATGCACTCACAACACCCACACTGACACAGTAGTGAACAGAACAGTGCCGACATGCTTTATGGATGAGCATATTTGCTGAGGTCTCCCTCCACACTGCAGTGTCAGTAACCAGATGAAGACTGGCACGGCCCCCACATCCTGCCTTTCTCCTCCTACATATGGTTTTCACATATGTCCTGTTGTCAATGTTTGGATTAGTCTGCCAAGGTCAGATGTAGGTCAGCCATGGAAGGCTTAACCACTTTGAGCTTTGTTCCTTAACTGTGGTGCCTGCTGTCGTGTACCCAACTAACCCTCAAGCTTTGAAGGCAGAGCTACAGGGATTTTGTGTGAACTTAAATCACATTTCTCTTACTTGATCATCCAGCAGTTTGACACATGGTCTTGCTCACACATTCGTACACAACAGTTTGTGCGTGCACTCGTTTTCTCACCCCCCCCCCCACTTTCGCTGTAGATCTTGTTTTGACAGACATATGACCTTGACTTTCCCCTCTGTGAGCCTGACAGCTCTTTGGTGCTGTCATTGTTTGAATAAACAGATGAATATTTGGGTGGATGGAGGCATGCAAGGATGGACAGATGATAAAGCCATCAGCTTTCATGGTTGGAGGAGGGCCTAGTGACATGTGACATCACAGAAACGTCAGAAAACCCCCACTCAAGTTTAGACAACCCATGCTGCTCCTCAAGATTTGCTGTTCTGTTTATGTCTGGCCAAGGGGATCTAATGAATGACGAAGGCTAGCACTGGCCCATTTGGGTCAGATGCCTAATATAAGTCATTTAAATTCTTTTCCATTGCTTTTGCAGTAAGGTGGTCTTGGCTTCAAGTTCAAAGCTTTCCTGAGCAAATACATCATTCACTGAGGGAAAGAGAAAACCAAAACACAGCTCAAGTTTCACAAAGGTCTAATAATATCCACAAATAATTCCGCACAGTTTTTATAACCCCGTCTTACAAGGAACTTATAGAGGACTTACATTACCTCATACTATGAAAATATTATGGTTTGTTGCACAGTTGTTGGCAATTATAAAAAAGCTTTTATGTCATATTCATATTCATTCTTTCTAGTGGAAGCGATCCTCAAGGAGAATCTCCACCTCCAACTGAAACTTCAAGTAGCTAAATAATTTCAGTGTTTTTCAAAACAAAAACAAAAAAAATGAATCATGTTTGTCATTCCTGTCAATCATTTTTATCTGGTTTTACTATTCCTGCTGTCACTGAGGTATAAATAGCTAAATCTGACCTGTTTGTGTTCTGTTTTTTGTCAGATTCGTGTTGATGGGCCTCCTCACGGTGGTGTTCAGTATGAAACGATCTCGGTTATCAAGGATGGGAGCCCTGTCCTCAGGGATATGGCCTTCTCTCTTGACCGCAACTACCTCTACGTCATGTCTGAGAGACAGGTAGGTATTTGAAAGCTGCATGCTTGAAAATATGTGACGCAAGTGTCCATACATAAGAAGAGATGGTTTTAATGTGCCTTTGTCTCTGTATGCATATGTTCGAAATGTCAGGAATATTGTGCGAATGTGTGAGCTCCAGCAGGGCGCAAGATGGCCCACCTCTCAACATCAGCAATCCACCACCTACTGTTAGCTATAAATAACCAGGGTGGCACAGCAGGGGACATTGTGACAGCATTTGATAATGAAGGAGAACAATGAGGGCAGGGAAAACGAAATAGACAGACGAGGAAAAGATAAGGTACAATGAGAGTGGATGAAGGAGAAGAAGGGCAGAGACTGGCAGGTTGACTGGCTGCTTGAAGCATGGGAGAAAAAGTGGTGATGGAAAAGGGACAGCTGGAGGAGTGTACGACTTAGGAGTAAAGGAAAAAAAAATGGAGACAGAGTGCAAGGTCATCTTTTCACACTTCTAATGAAGTGACACAGCACTGCAGTCTGGGTGGGCAGCAGCTGATAACCATCAATGCAACTGACATACTAAACAGGTAGAAGAAGTGCGAGGACACAAGGGTAAAAGGGGACACAAGGGCAGAGTAGAAGGGAGGAGATGCAAAGGAGGGGAAAACATGGTGTCTTGGAAAAGAGATGACAACAGGAGGAGAAGAGGAGAGGAGCAGCTGCAGGGGAGCGTGGCAGCGTAGCAGCCCTAGAGAGAGACAACGTGCAAGGCTGTCAGTGTGAGGTGATAGATTGCCATCCTCTCCTCTTATCTCTTCTTTTAACACACCCAGCTTTAGCTTATGGGTTGAATCCATGGTGGATGGATAACGTGTAAAAGAGTAATTTTGAAATGATGTCCAATTCAGAGACGGGAAAACGGAGCCGTAAATGTAGTACTACGTTATTTTTTTATCCTTCAGCACATGACTTACACTTTCTTTTTTTTTTTTATATATATAAAAACAAACACTTGAAAAGTTGCACAGTTCTAGCTGCCTACCTGATGTGAGAATAACAATAAAGCCAAAGTCGGATCACTTCACCAGTAACAGCTCAGTACTTTGAGCAAAAAATATTCCAAGATTATAATTCTAGTTTATCTTTTTTTGCTAAAGCTTGCTAAAGTCATCGCCACAAATATTCAGACATTTACACAGTTTTCACAATTTTGCCTCTGCACACTACCATTCTGGATTCTAAAAGCAATCAAGATGTGACTGGAGTGCCGGCTTTAAGCTTTAATTTAAGGAGTTAAGGAGTTTAACAAGTACTGCAATAACTATTTAGGAATTACAACAATACATAGTCCCTCAATTTAAGAGCCCCAAATTTAATTAGACAGCTAACATTATTTTAAATAGAAATATTTTGAATGAAAATCTTTTGCAATCAGTGGCTGCCTAAATTCTAGAAGCCATGCAGATCATCAAATGTTGTGCTGTTATGCCTTCACTGAAGAATATCCAGTTTCTTTCCCTTGATAAACTCTTGGGTAGCTTTTGCAATATGCTTTGGCTCATCATCCATTTGCACTGTCTGATCAGTTTTGCGGTATTAAGCTGAATATGAGCTCAGAATATAGCCCTGTACACTTCAGGATTTATCCTGCTACTTCTATCAGCAGTCACATCATCAGTAAACACTAGTCTCCTGGTTCCACTGGCAGCCGTACATGCCCATGCCATAACACTGCCTCCACTATGTTTGACAGACTACGTTATGGATCGTGAGCTGTTCTTTAATTTTAACCTTTTTTAAATACTCTCCTACCATCATCCTGGTACAAGTTTGTCTTTATTTCATGTATTTAAAGGGAAAACTTTAGTCATTTTACATGCTTTTTTTGGTGTTGCTCTGCCTTCTCTCTTTTTCAGAATGTACCAGTGTGTTGATTTGGCCCTTCCTAAAGTTTGTGCTATTTCTTTAGGGTTTCTTTTGTTTTTTCATACTAATGGTGATGTTGTACAGTTGAATTGACAGCTTGTGCTGAGATTTCTTGTGAAGAGCTACCAAATGCAAGTTCAGTGTTTAGGACTCCAGGTCTTTTATCTGGTTAATTTCTCATGATATATTAAGGGAAACGGCCAATCATGTCCAATTATATGCAGGCCTCTGAAAATTAGGACCATATATAAAATTTTTGATAATTACTAAAGGTTAATGCAGTCCTCATGTTAAACCCCTTGAATTAAAGCTTCAAGTCTTCAGTTCAGTCCAATATTGGCAGTTTGATTTAAAATCCAGAGTGAAAATTACAATTATTGTCAAAATAATTATGGATCTAAATGTACATTGAAGGCCAAATTATACTATTTAAGTTCAGTTCAATTCAGTTTTATTTATATAGCGCTACATCACAGCAGCAGTCGCCTCAAAAGCGCTTTATATTCTTAGGTAAAGACCCCACAATAATACAGTTTATCAAGCCTCTTTATAAGTATTTATATAGTATATTAATCAAAAGATATAACTGTACATCTCTATGTTTGGAGGAGGTTTGCATAGATATGTATATATAAACAAAACATGTATATTGATATTAAATGAAATATAAAAATTTCATGCATAAACATAAGATGCAGGTATTGGACAATGAACTGATGACTCTGAAGCAATGGACTGAGCAAGTAAAGAAGAGTTTGCACTGATTCTAAAGTCTCTTTCCCATATTTACTAAATCCTTTATTCTCACTTATTCTGCAGATGAAAGAAGCTTTTGATGTTGAGCTCATAACTGCTAGTCATCTGAATGAGAGGTGATCGTGGTGAATATTATTAGTATTCAGTGTAGGGATTCTTCTGTCTTCCTCTCTAGGGGTTAGGGAGGATCGAAGGAGACAGACACGCACACACATACTGAAACATGCTCAATTGCTTCAGGGATGTTGGCATGCATGTTGAAAGACACCTCCTGATAGTCATATCGTGGCTCAAGAGTTGGGAGTTCGCCTTGTAATCAGAAGGTTGCCGAGCTCCGGCTTGGACAGTCTCAGTCATTGTGTCCTTGGGTAAGACACTTCACCCGTTGCCCACTGGTGGTGGCCCACGGGCCCGGTGGCGCCAGTGTCCGGCAGCCTCGCCTCTGTCAGTGCGCCCCAGGGTGGCTGTGGCTACAATGTAACTTGCCATCACCAGTGTGTGAATGTGTGGATGACTGGATGTGTAAAGCGCTTTGGGGTCCTTAGGGACTAGTAAAGCGCTATACAAATACAGGCCATTTACCATATCTGACAGTGTCTGTAGAGAGGTTGTGCATGTGACCCATATGGCCCTTTCAGTTGGAAACAGTTCAATCAGTGGCAAAGGAACGTTATGTTCATCTGCAGTAATATATATTTGGTTGCATTTTGGTATTTGCTTGTTCTAGGACATCCCCACTCATCCTTGTGCATATATGGAAAGTAAAAAAACACTGAGATCAGCAACAAGAACAGAGCTGATACCAATGACAATAAATATGACCATTAAGTCATATACCATGTAAAGGAGTTTTTTTGAAAGTGGGTTGCAAAGCAGCTTGCAGGTGTGCAGCAACTCTGGACAGGCTAAAGCAGCTTGAGTGGCATGTCTTATATGGGAAATACCAGCTGAATGCATAGACTGGTATCAGCTTAGCCATGAGCTCATTTTTCACAGCAGTGTACTGTGCTCAAAATTATCCTCATTTTTTTGGTATGTTAGGTAAAACAACATATTTTTTCGTATGAAGACCTTTCTTGCAAAGCTGTGATCCAAATATATTTTTGAGTTTTCCGGAGTATGCCTGGAATTCAAATTTGCATGTATTTTGTCTTGCCCAGTTTGACCTTTATCTCATCATAAGCTTAAATATCACCTCGAGCTACACTTGTAGTCACACATCCAGGACATCACGAGCTATATCTTGTCTAAGCTCTACTTGTTCCCATGTGTCTGACTAATGCCATCTAAGGCCAAGCACATGGCGATGGGAGACGGCAGGAACAAAGGAGGGATGATATCAAACGGAAACCAAGGCAGATTTGGCTCCAGTTGCATTTCCTACTCTGAATAACAAAGAAGTCCTCTGTGTTTGGCACAGTGGGAAATAGAGGGAACAGAGAGAGCAAGAGAGAGACAGACATTAAGGGGGAGACGGACAGAAATTGGGAGAGCAAGAGTAAAATTTGCTCAGCAAGGCCATGCTCCAGAATTCTCTCTCTCTCCTGTCCTCACACCCTCACACACAACACTCTGTGTTGTGGCTAAGAATTGTGGGATGTGCAACGCCTCTGTGAATACAAACATGCAGACAGGCACCCACGGGGATGCACACACAGTCACACAAACAAAACACATGCTTCCCTTAGTATTCATTTACATACATTTAGTCACAATGCACTGGTTCTCCTTATCATGTGTACACTGTTATAAAAACACTGGAACTGCACATACATGAAAACACCAATCTCTCAATATTGTAATGGCAAGTCCATAAGGCTGATGGAGACTTCATTACCTATAGCCTATTGCATGTGAATCTTCAGTCTGACTTGCACACAACCTTCCTCGTGTAATATTTTAGCAAACTTTTTCTTTTCTCTTGTTTCATTTGTTTCTTTCTCACATTCTCACACAAGACACCATCACTGACTCACCTCCAAACATATTTAATAACTCCCTTTTTCATATTTGATCCATCATCCTGCCATGTTAAACTGTGCTTTTGTTTTGTAGATGCAATGACAATAGCATTCACCATATTAATGATGTGGTGAGATTGGCCCAATGCGAGGCAGTGCAGTGGAACTGATGAAAAGACCTGGCTCACTGGCTTTCTCTACTCCCTGAGCAGTGTGTGTGTGTGTGTGTGTGTGTGTGTGTGTGTGTGTGTGTGTGTTTGCCCTCCTGTAGGGGTATTGTATCATTACTGACAGTCCTGAAATACATAACAGCAGGTTTTCATCTCAAGATTTATCTGTGTATATGCACTATGGTGCCTCTTTTGAATAATCACAAGACATGCTGGTTTAATCAAATAAAATCGTTTAATTTTATTAGGACTGACTTTGAAGTTTGTGCATTTGTGTATCCCGTGATTCGGCAGATCCGTTGTATGGATTTCTGCCAGATCACATGTTTGAGTCATGTTATGCGAATTGTCTGCGCAACTGTTTCTATATTTATACCAATAATCCAAAAATTTGGGGTTTCTGCTGTCATTGCTGTTTTGGGAGATTCGAGTGAGCTGCTGCCTAGACAGTCTTTTCTGTCTCGATGCGTCATATGTCTTACATTCCTGCAGCACCTCTGCATAAATTGTATCAAAAGCGTTAGGCTTCGAAGTGAGTACCACATCTTCCTCTACATTTACAAAGCACACATGGTTATGCACCACGTATTATCTTCAAAGGTTATTCTTTAATATTAATACTAGCAGCCACTTTACATGCATCAAAAAATACTCCAGTATTATAACAGTCTCTCCAGATTCTGCAATTAGATTGATAAAGTATTCATGTACAGTATGAATGGCAGCTGCAGTAGAGCTAAGCCACTGGTTTTGGAAATTCAGTATCTGCCATCTGGCTAATCCTCATAGTTGTTGTTATTGTTATTATTATTCATATTTTTATTATTATTTAATGAGGCAGCACAATGGCTTAGCTGACCTAATATCTTCATTCCAGAAGAGCTGCAATGGAGCTCAGACCATGAAACACTGTCCCCTCTTGTTTTCACCTTTACAACAGATAAAAGATCCTCTGCCTAGGATTCTATGGCTAGCATGCAGTACAATATATGGTGGCTTATTAAAATCTTAAATGAATTATTAAACATATTGGAAGCCAGTGTATAGAGACTTAAACATGTGTAAGGTGGTCACTTTGTTGGCTTTTAAGTAAAAAAAAAAATTACTTATGGATTTTTGATGATAGACAAACTGTGGACATTATCAAGAGATTTGGCTGCCATTCAGCATCGCATGTAGCGCTTCATGTAAGATGCATTTTCATTACTGCAGACATTCTGCCTGGTTTTCATCAGGGGTGGCACCTGGGCAAAGCATGCAGGTAGCAGGGCACATGAGAGAATCTCCAGAAAGTTAAATACTCTCTGGAGTTCTCACATGGTTCAGCCAGATATCATATGGACTTTGTACTGGGGAGCCGACAGGGTAAAGACCCTTTTATGCCTGATTCAACTGATTCATTTGCATTCTAACGTGCACCTCCTGTGGGTGATGTCTAGAAAGGTTCAAGGCTTCAGTATATGTGTGGAAAGAGCTTTTCTGTCTTTCTGTCATTACTAACGTCTCCTTTTTTCCAGTATACTTCCAGAGTTTCTTTTATCAGGCTTTGTTTTCTTGAGAATGCAAACACACCCCTTTCTTTTTTTTCTTTTTTTTTTAACCACAGAGGGCAGGTTTGTGTTTGAGTATGTACGTGTGTAGTTTTTGTGTAGTGTGCTGCTTTTGAGGAGTTTAGACATATGGGAGAACATTCAAGCACACATGCCACTGTGGCCCACAGAAGACCCGAAGCAGCCTTTGTTTCTTTTTGTTGTTAGTTTATCAACAGAATGCAGCATACTGGGATAAATGGTGACAGCTACTCCAGTACTGATGGGGTCTTATAGGGCCTAGATTATCAACATTTGTATGACTCCCTTTCATGTCTTTTGTGGTGTTTTGTGCTGCTCTGTCTGTTGGCACTCGGGGCAAGCACTCATCACACATGGTTGAGAATCAGTGACTGTATTATTTCAGTTGCTTTGGTCAGCAGCCAGGCTATAATGTATTATTCATGGGGAATAATCAAGATTTATCATCTGAAAGGGTTTTGAAGTGATACCTGTGGCGTGGCTTTAGTTCTGTCTGAAAAAAGGTTTTTGAAAATACCGTTTTTTTTAAAAAAAAAAGGAAACTCAGAGAAATCCTCACACAAAAAACTGAAGTGGTTACTTTTTTATCTTGCTGTAATTAATCCCAAGAAAGGAGGCAGGTGTTGACTTTGTAATGGAGCTCAATGGTTTTTGTAATGTTTTATGGCTATGGTGTACAATGGTGCATAATAGACCTTAAAAGACTTAGTGTTTCCAGTGAAATAGTGTCCCTCTAATTGCTAGCTCTTTATAAGGATAAGTGTGAAATTCCTGCTAGCATGACCAACTGAGGGATACTGAGCTGGCTTGTAAAACAGACTCGTCTTTCATGGACAGACACACAGTCCTCCCCCTATAGAGGCGTTCAGCCATGTGCTGCTGTCACTCTCCAATACACTCTTGGCTCTTTAGCAAACATTAAACCCCCTCAGCCTCCAATCCTTGTATTCCATCCTTCCTCCCTTAGCCAGCTTCATATATGGAACAGCAACATTACAGCTCACAGATTATCAAAAAGAAAAGAAGACCTCTTTTCCAGGCCTGGCAATTTCCTCCAGGTACTCAGCTGTGAAATTTGAAATCCATGCATGAATTCTTTCTTTTTTTAAACCTTTTTTTTTGTAGGAGGTGTGCTCGCAACCTGTTCTAACACCAACCTCCCCCATTTCCTCCCCCCTAGATTTTTCTGTTTCCCCTACTTCCCTTGAACCTTTGTTTGGCTGGTGTGGTTAGATTAGGTGGAAATGGGTTCAGTGGTTATAACGACAGGAGTAAATAGGATTCATTCACTTCTCATCCAAGCTGAGATTAGCTGACATGCTACTGGCTCATTATTAAAGAAGACTTCGGTGCATGTAGCACACACGTGTGACATGGAACACATTGTAGCTAATAACAAGCAATCTGCGTTTGCTCTACTATAGATCTAGCTTCTGCAAATTTAGAGAAAGCGACTAGCAGCGATTTTGCCAGAAAGCCTTTTGTTTCCTAGATTTGTTGTGTCTCGCTTTTTGCAGACTCAAACACATATATTAAAAATTATTCATGAAAAAAAAAATTATGAAACACGGCAGCGAATGCTTCTAGCCCAGCTCAACACGCTCTTTGTTTCCCTAAGTCTCTACAACACAGGTGGTGAGTACAAAGAGCGCATTCGATAATAAAGCTTGAAATAAACCAGCATTATCATTTAGGTACATATCTGGACTTTCCTGTTGGGTTTTTTTGTTTTTCGTGACTTGGTGAGAGTGAGTGGGTGTGTGTTTGTATGTTTCCCCAAATGTTCTCGTCAGGAAGCAAAAGTTCAAACCAAAAAATTAATACAGACCAAAAGCAACATGAGATATTAGCACTTTACTGAGCTTCTTTCCACACCATCTTTCTCCCTTCTCATTTTGTCAGGAGGGGGTAACAAAAAGGGATTCTGGCATCTACCTCAGCAAGTGCTGCCTTGCACATGGTCCCTTGACCCCGTGTTTGCCCCAGGGCAGTCTAGCTAGCACACAGCTGCACGAAGATGATTCAGGCGTTTGACTCTTGACCTTAAATTGTTTTTTTTCCCCTCACCAATCTGTCTATCTATGACTTTCAGATAAAGAGTCCCAATAACTTAACCGTATACCATTACAGCACAGAGGAAAATGATGAAGTTGCTTTTGGGAATATAAATCTGCTGTTATGCTGAATTCAGTTATCATTGCTATAAAGTTCTGCAGCCATCTCACTCCCCGAGTCTTTCCTCAGTCCCATTTGAACACAGTTCACTTTCAGAAAGCAGAATGCTGAATATTTTCCTCTGCTACCCCTGAATGTGCAACTCATTTCCAAATCCCACAGACTGTAAGAATAGATTTCCCTCAAATGTTCCTGAATGTTGCCTAATTCCCAAGTTGTATGTAACTGGCTATTGAGCTGCATGAATATAAGTTGGTTTTTTTTAGGATCTATTGTACCTAACTTGACTTCAACTGAGATTAAATGAGGACTGTTTTCTATAAACAACTGACAAAAAACAACAGGTCCTTTATATGTTTGACAACAATGAAGAAGATGGGCATGAACAAATGGTTTGTAAACTGTCATCTCATGGGCCTTCATATAGACTACATATCTACATTTGATCACACCCTTAAGGATGATGAGGGAGGATTTAGCTTACAGGTGTCTGTTTTTCACCAGACATCTCTGGGACGTCGTGCTGTCAGTTAGACAACAGACACTGGCCTTGATGGATTGGCCACCATGTTTTATCTGGGATGTAAGCACAACAGCGGGGTCAGTTTGGCAGCCATTGGAGTGAGGGCCAGCAAATTAATTGCATGACTGCTTACTTACCCAGGTGCTCCATGGTTTGAACAGGGGCCTGGAGCTGTAGCTTAGAAGCTTGAGCTTAGATTCTTAGCTGCTTCCCTGACAGCTTCACTTGATATTGACACCTGGACAAATTAGGATAAATTCCCCTGTCAATACAGACATCCAATATTATTGATGATGCCATTTAGCTTTTCATTCTGAAGAAACTAGTTTCAACACTGTCTCTCCACTTGTCAAACTCCCTTGATCAGAAGCTTTGTTGTGTATCCATATATGTGTCTGTTGCATGCATGTGTTGATTTCATTTCCTTTTAAAATAATCTGACCACAAGTTATTAGATTTAGTTATAGCTGCCTTAAATTAGCACTTTCGCTACCTTTCTTGCACGTTTATTATTTATCATGTGCATTAGTTTGCACATTAATCATAATTACTGAGTGTCACTGTAAACCAGGCTGATTTTCACCTGCTATCCTGTGATCGAGACTGTAAAAACCAATTAAGTCATTTAATTGGAGCCTGACTGGCACATAGCTGTATTGGGCTCTATATTGGGATCTGCCTATATGTTGACTGATGTGAACTTTAATATTACAGAACCTAATGGAGAAAAAGATACTTGGGACCAATTTAGACATAGTTTCAGCAGTGCCTGCAGCACATAGAACAGACCAGGCATGATGGTTGACCAGACAGTGCTGAGTCAAGTGGAAATTTTAATTTAAGCTACTATTGAAATAGATAAGTACATGTGATGATTTGTTATCTTCATGACACTGCAAGTAAAAAGAAGGTGTTTTGGCTTAAACTACCTTTTCAAACAATATTTGATGTTCCCTTATTTCATTTCCCCTTTTCTAAACGTTACATGCATGCGTGTTGACACACATTCACATGTTTGGTTTAATAGACGTTTCTTTTATTGTTTAATCTGTATGCAATGTTATTAAATTTTTTGGTCAAAGCTTGCATGAGGTCTAAGGGTTGACTGACTGCATCAGACTGAAGAGACGTCTAGGGCTGGGCCATATCACACCGTTCACGGTAATACCGGTATAATGTTGGGCAACGATAAGAAAATGAAATATCGCAATAGAATATGGGTAAAACGCGCACGCGCAGTGCCTTTGTTTTCATGCAAACATGGCAGAAAAAGCATGGCGGCGACAGAGAATGAGAAGGGCGAAAGCGGATCGTTGAATGAAACGGATGAACCAGAATTGGTTTGTAAAAATGCTGCAACTTCAGTGGTGTGGAACTGGTTTAGCTTTCGTCCGTCAGCTACACAACAAAGCACTATTTTTGGTAGAGCATGCTAGCGGGCCGTCGTTATTATCATCGTGTTTTTTGGAGAATAAGGCACACTTAAAATCAGTCCTCTGATTTTTCTGAAAATCGACAGTGCCCCTTATAATCCCGTGCGCCTTATGTATGAATTCTGGTTGTGTTTACTGACCTCGAAACGATTTTATGTCGTACACGGCGCTCGAAAATCTGTCAAATGGTTTAGTACGACTTTACTAAGCTACGAAGCCGCACCACTTGATTAATATTTCCGCATTGTGTGTGTATAACCTGTTTTTAAGTTTTGTGGGTATTATACATGGTTATGCTGAGGATATGTCGGCCAATTTCCACTGGAAATGCCTTTTGGTTAAACTGTCAGCAAGGAATTTGCATTTGCACCGTAAAATTTTTATATAACTTTAATGCACATAAAAAACAGCTGCTTGTTTAAGTGAAAATACATTGATGGTTTTTGGGGTTTTTTTTGCACTAATAAAGTTGTGGAGTTGTAAAGTATTTTGTCTAGTGTCAGTTATATAGTCAGTTATGTCGTTATCGCAAATTTTCTAATGTATATCGTGATAAATATTTTTGATCATATCACCCTGCTCTAGAGACACCGTTACATAAGTCAGCTATTTCTTTCTCATTATGACTTTTTATGTTTGTCACCCTTTTTACTATGATCTAGAGATGTTTTACACGTCTGAATGTCAAGCCATGCTTTCTCCGTTTGCACTAGCTCACCTAACAAAGGCCCCTCATTTGCATTAGTCCCTGAGCAGGCATTGTTAATTGACTTAAGCTAGGATTAGTGTTAATCAGGTTTTGTGCCCTGGAACCATTGGCCAATCCTAACCTCATTATTTGATAGCAGCACACGTCCTGTCAGCCCCCATCAAGCTGTTAATTAATAGAAGCACACCAGTGCACCCCAGCCTGCACTCCCTCTCATTTTCCCCTCTCCCACCCTCACATCTTAGCTCCTGCTGTGTCAGTGGAGGTCAGTATAAAGAAATATACAGTACCGTGTAGCTTGATCTCTGTCTAAGGTGAAATAGGCGAAATGCTCTGCAAATGAGTACATTTCTAGACACATGTGCATACCTATGTCAGGGCTGTGTATTGCTTTGTGATCATGCATGTCTGCACATCTCTGTGCCAGTTTAAACCTCGTGGCTGTCTCCCACCCCAACTCCTCTGCTGGCGACATTCACTGGCCCTGTAACATAATATGAGGTAATAAGGGTACCTCATCCTTAGAGACTCTGACATCTCTGCTTCTGCTTCTCTGCAGTCAACTGCTGCTTCCATAATAGCCCAGACCAAAACGTTTTTTAAAAAAATCAGTTGAACCTGTTCTCTATGTGTAGAATCTGTACTTACACTTTGGTGCTGATTGTGAGGAAATCTTGCAAATTTTTTCAAACAGACAAACACATATTTGAGGAGGAGAGTAAATTAGTGTTTTACAAAGGAAGCTAATTACAAATATTTAGAAATAAACATTCAAAAGATGAGGCCAGTCGAAGGCAGAAAGTCCTCACTAAAGGTAACCTTGAGTAGCACACTTATTCTTGAGCTTGTTGAAAGCCCCTTATCATTTATAAAAATACTGTTTATCTCTGATTAACCTCCTATTTCAGTCCTAAGTTGCTTCTGTTTCTTTGTTGTTTCTGTTTATTTTTGTCTCACTGTGCTTCCATTTCAGAGGATCCACCTTTTTGAATTTGTGTCTGGGGATTTTTGTTTTTTAACTCATGAGTGCATATGTGCCTGCACACTTTGTCACTTTGGAGAATGTGAGCTAAAGTAACAGTCCAGCACCAATCCTGCCAGAATAATCAGCTCTGTAATTAAGAGCTGTGAGTATGTCAACTGTCTTCATACACCCCCCCCCCCCCCCCCCCCCCACCCTTTCTGTCTCTTTCACTCTCACTGTCTGACTGCCTCTATAATGGCACAGCATTTGTCTGTTTCCTCCCTGCGCCTATGCAGAATGCTCATGACATTTATTGTGAAACTAATGGCAGTGCTTCAGTCCTCCTAATTGTAGGCTTTAATTGCAATAATTATTTACAAGCCTAATTAGAGCCTAGAGAGTGTCAGGGAGAAACAGGAGTGCCAGTTGAAGGAATCACAACAGGGTTTGTCAGGAACCAGGCAAAGAGTAAAGTGAATGTGGTTGCATTGTTTGGTCTATAATTGGGGAAGGCAATGTCTGGAAGTCTTGCGTACTCCCGCTTTTTCGCATTTTTTGTTTGGTTTTTTTTAACATCTCTTGGTTGCCTTTTTTCTTAGTATTCTCAAAGTGTAGTGTATTGTACATGGTTTTTGAAAGTGAGCCCACACATGACTGGATAACAGCAGGCTGTCCCCTGCACTGTTTTAAAGGTGCTTATATAGAGGTCTCCGGCTGACTCTGTAGACTGAGCTTTATTACTTGAGGAAGGGAGATACTCTTTTTTTTTTTTTCCCTTTTTTTTTTCAACACTGCCAGCTGCTTTGTAAGGGGTGAAGAAGTGTGTATGTGCACACATGTGAATGCATTTACATTCATTTGTCAATGAGTACATGTGTTGCTGTTTGGGTTAAGTTAATTTACCACAGTTTGGCGTAGTAGCTCAGGAGGTCCTTTGTGTGTGTGTCTTTTACTGAGTGATGTGGCCATGCTGCCAGGCCTGCAATATGCTCTTTGTCTGTCCTTCACAAGGCCAGTCTTAGTAAACAGGCTACAGCAGGAGAGTGTCTTTTTTTTTGATGGGTTAGCCATGGCAGCTCAACCCTTTCTTCTCTTTCTTTCCTTCTGTTTGCTAAGGTTGTGTAACACATTCTCAAATTTTTCCTCCTTCATTCATCCTTTTCTCTTCTCCTTTTTCCCCCTCTCCTGTCAGAACAGCGTCCGATGGGAGAACTCAATCCCACACTGCCATTCTCCTAACCCCTGCGGCTCACTTTGACAAAACTGTCAGCCTGAGCACCAGTGATGGATGTAGTATTGTACAGTGTGGGTTTACGTTGGGATATGTGTATTTATGTGTGACAGTTAGGGTGTTTTGTGATGTTAAAAGAAGACTGGTACCCTATTTCAGACTATTATTGGACAGAAGAACAGCATTATATGCATGAAAATCAGTAAATATAACATAAAACTTACAAATGTGTACTATTTTTATTTACTCGTATTCATCTTTAAATCCACCTTGAAGAACTTTAGATGGGTGGGCCTGGAAATGGGAATTGTAAATTATACCCCTCACAGAGGAACTTATGTAGCAAATATTAAAGAAATAACTTTCTGTAACACGCACATCTTAATATACACAAAAACAGATGACTATTTCTCTGACTGCTCAGACATGTGCAGACATACATTTTGTTAAAGAAAGTAGATGAATGTGCAGGGAAGGGTTCCCTATCTGTAAGGCAATATTTGAGGAGAAATATTAGAAAGAGAACAGGCAAGATAAGACTAGTGATTTAAACAGTATGCCTGCTGACAGCCTGTTGAAATATTACTCTTTTTGGTGACTTGTAAATCGGATATTTGTAGCCACAAAGATCACATATTGGTAAAAGATAAGATCATATAGTGGCAGTCGTAGGGGATTTTGAGTAGGGGAAAAAAAAGTACTACAACTAAAATTGGTAACTAAATTGAATCGCAAATTTTGTTACTTACACACTGAATTTAGGCGGCACCCTGAGCTGTTTAAACTTTATATGTGTAACCAAAAACACTATACCTCGGAGGCAAAACGTTTATTTATTTCACACTTTCCAAAAGCAGCTGGGGAGCAGTTAATTTTGGTTGCACAGAAGCAGCTGTCTAAGAATCGAGGGATGGGAGGGAGAAGGAGACAGAGGGTAGAGAGAGAAGAAAGACGAAGAGAGTGAGACACAAAAGCAGTTTGGTCTCATTATGTTGATTTTTTTTTTCTTTCTTTCCTCTTCTGCCAAACAAAAACACCCAGGCACCAACGAAGATCACTCACTGCTTTCTTTCTCCTTCGCACCAGAGTTTCTTTATAAGCAAAGCTGATGATTTTCACTCAACTGCAGACGCGTCTTTCGCCCGAAACCTTTGTGTCTGTATTTTCCTTATAGACTCAAATTGAATTCAATCACAAGCACTATTACAGGTCCTAAGAAAGTCTTCCAGCCTCAATAATACTTCAACATATGAACTCCAGCTGAGGAGTGTTTTAGCGTGCGTTTTACAAATGCAAATAAATACACAATCCATATGTGCATGCATGCATCTAGATAAAGATACCTATACGACAAAGCTATACACACACACGCATACACAAACATTGGCTGGGGTTGCTATTCTTTACCACCTGAGCCTAGTTATCAATGCCTCCCACCCTAATTTGGGTACAAACGCACACAGACCCACATGCACAGAAGCTTACCCTTGTGCACAAGCAACAGCCCAGAGAGCAGTGGGGTGTAACCAAACCCTTCATTTGTATGTACATCATGTACACTGGGAGAAATGCTGAGACAAAGAGAACAAACATGCTCACATGCATGCACGCATAGACACACACACACTCTTGCACACAGAGGCACACACGCACACAAAATCTAACACACTCAGACATGCACTGTGGAGTACCTCTGTGGATCAGAATTCATTTCTGTCTGCTTTTTCCCCTCCAAATCAATACCCCCGTCGGTCGACAGACAGCCGTAAGTGTGCCAAGGAGGCTCTGTTGCCTTCACACCCTCCCCATATGCGCACACATGCACACACACACATACACAGACACACTCATGGTTGTTGATGTGTGATGGCCTCTGCTGCTTCCTTATTAACTCCTCACATGCTGACTGAAGCATACACCTCATTACTGGCTGCATTGACAATCTGGCACCCTACTGAGAGGCACTCACACAAGTTGGACTTGGACAGACAGGCCAGAGATGGATCGAAAGACAAAGAGGTACAGTGAAGCGACCAATATAAAATAAATGTGACATAGATGAGCAGTCCAGACAGGTGGGTAAAAATAACGCAAAGCAGGTAGAGTGAAAGGCAAGAAATTGCATTAATAATGGCTGAAGCTTTGCAAAAAGACATTGTGACTTTTAATCATTAAGGCTGACCTGGAAAGATGCAAGTGTAGGATTAAATGTAGGATTCACAAAAAAACATTTGTTAATGTTGATGTAAGTATCACTCATAGAAAGACGTTTATTATATATGCATTACTTTCCTCTCAGCTGCAGGTTAAGTACACTTGATCTGAATCTTTCACATCAGCCTTTTTACCTGAATTAACTAAAGTTTTTCTAATACACTGGTAATTTCATATCATATTATTACTTCACTTGACTGCTGTTCCAGATAACCTATACTGTTAGTATCAGTGAAGACTCACTGTTTCTTAGTGGTTAGTGGCTTAGTGTTGCCATTTATGAATACAGTTTGTCAAAAATGTGCTTTCTAAGTGCAAACCCTCTAATTAACAGGCTTCATTTACAATATAATGCAGAAAAACTTAATTCCTCATGTCATCACTCTCAGTGTCATATCTGTCTTTGCATGAGTACACACGCTCACACATGCACACTCAAAAATATTCTTTGGCGCTTTCACAGCTCCCTGTGCCCATTTCTTAAATGTCAGTGTGGGCCTTTAAACCAGTTGCCAGTGAGCAAGCATAGTAGAGGGGGGCTGAGAGTTCAAAGTGGTCAGGCAGCATGGATGTAATTTCCTCCTTTTAGCCTCCTGACTGAATTACTGAGCAAAGAGGCCACCTCGACTGGGAGCTGCAAAGGAGAGGGAACACTGGAGCGTGGAAGAGTGTGTTCAAGGCAGGGAAAAACATAAGGGAGGAGATGAGAAGATAAGTGAAAAAAGACAGTAAAGGGTCAGGAAAAGAGCAAGGGACTTTAACATAATATCACCAATATCAGTCCTAACATCTTTATCTTGTGTAAAAAGGTGCAAATGATACGTGGAAAGAAGTAACAGCCATGCTGGTATCATTTGCAATGCTTAAGATTCAAGTGATCAAGTGAAGTTGTTAAGTCATGCACAAGTAAATAAACATATTTTTCCCTTGCTAGTGTTTTGCTAAGATTATTAACAGGCACAAAATCAGATTTCTGTCAATGCTTTTAGTTTTTCAGTGCAAGTTAACAGTGCTGAGGGCATGAAAGCTGTTAACATTGAGAGCTTCAGTGATCTACAATATATGCAAAGCCACAGTTGAGGTACAAATAAACAGTAGAAAAATACACAGGCTTTTGGAACGAGCCAATTCCCCACCTCTTTTTACCCCAAAAGAGAATTGAAGCCATACATAATTGATACACTCCCAGCTGTATTGACTGGTTGTATTTTTCGTCCTCCTCACTGGTCGATTCCCTCACTCCATTATTTCTACACTTGCTCTCTCTCCGCTGCCTCACAGGCCCCTATGACTCCTCCCTCTAGTCCTCCAGCCTGTAATACCTAAACACACACTCACAAACACACATAAACAAAGATAAGGAGGCAGTCCCATCTCCCTCCTCCACTGTCCGATTGCCCAATGCCCCATTTTGCTTTTGAGACACACAGTTGTCGGTCAGTCCAGGGGATGCCTGCAGAAATCCAATGCAATGCGTGCACAGCTGTATTATGTATGTGGTCTGTTGAATGCTGAATTAATACTAAGTCCATGTTTTTTAGGGGGTGGATTATGTTTTTTAGAATAATTAGACCAACCTGTATATGCTTATTGTCACTAAATGGTAAATGGCCTGTATTTGTATAGCGCTTTTCCTAGTCCCTAAGGACCCCAAAGCACTTTACACAACCAGTCATCCACCCATTCACACACACATTCACACACTGGGGATGGCAAGCTACATTGTAGCCACAGCCACCCTGGGGCGCACTGACAGAGGCGAGGCTGCCGGACACTGGCGCCACCGGGCCATCTGACCACCACTAGTAGGCAACGGGTGAAGTGTCTTGCCCAAGGACACAACGACCGAGACTGTTGGAGCCGGGGCTCAAACCGGCAACCTTCCGATTACAAGGCGAACTCCCAACTCTTGAGCCACGATCGCCCCATAAGTCTCCTCCCAAAGGGATTTAATCATTTAACCCTCGGATGGTCTAAGTCAAAAAAGGAACCCAAAAGGGTCCCTTTTTTATGGCATTTAAATTGGGTAAGAGAATTATCCGGATGTATTCCTAAACAACAAACACCCAAACAGTTATTCTAAGTTAAGAGATGCTAGGTGGAAAGCATTAAACTGTATTATTACCACTTTACTTATGTACTTATTGTTCCTGGGTTAGCATTGACACATAATAGACGTTCAGCATCAGAGTTCAAACTGCGGTCAGTAGGCACACGCTTGACCTGCTCCTTCCCTTTTTTCCTGCCTGGCAGTTTGTCTCCTGCCAATCTGTTACTACTTATGAGCTGCCAAGGGCCACGCCTCCCCAGGACCGAGGGGCATGAGAGGGCTAAAGACCTAATGTGGGGTAGATATTGATGCTGTTTGATATAAAAAGGTAACAGTATTGTCTTGATATCCACCTTGGCTTAGTTTAAGTTCAGAATAAGTTAGCATGGCCATCTTTGTTGTTGTGTATGGATTCCAGTCCCTCTTTTTTTTATCCATCTTTTTATTATTATTAAATCCAGCTTTGTAGTGCTGCAATGTCTTGAGTTTTTAGTTCACTCAAATCTCTGAGCATGGGCAAATTCCAATAGTTAAATAAGTGCATGTGTATGTGCAAGCATTTTCTTTCTGAGTAGGTGAATACACACACATAAATAAGGAAGTGGATTCACTGAGAGCGCTGGCTGTGACAAAAAAGGTTCAAAGCTACCAATTTCACACCCAATCATTTCTGGAGTATGGAAGATGGCTGCTTGTAGATGAGGCATGCTGTATCATTTCATTTTGTTGGAGTCTTTTCTACTGTGGTTAGCTTTTTAAAATCAATGACTAATACCTACTCTGAATGTTATTGCGTTTACTTCAAAACCAGTTAGTTTGAAAGCCACCCAGTATAAAAGGGTCTGACCTTCATAAAAACACTAATACAAAATAGTACCACATCTTCCACTGAATCCTTCCTGTTTTTATGCCTGTATCCAGAACCTTCTCTGCATTAATCCTGTAGATGGCTTTTTAATAGATGTTATACAGTGGGGAAAAAAATCAATGTTCTGGATTCCTACACAAAATGTGTGTCTCTCAAATGAATTGTAACAAAGCCCTCTAGCATTTGTAACAATAAAACCAACAAACAAGCATTCTAAAAGCAGTTCCTTTCAGAACTGAACAGCACGTGTGTAGCTACAGTGTATCTTCTTAGTGGTTTTTTTTTGTTTCATTTGTTTTTTAATGCACAAGATGTGGAGTATTATTATGCATCGTTATTATATTCATATGTAGCTGTAGCTGTAACTAATAGCTTTAACACATCTGCTCTTGGAATGCTGGGTTTAAGCTGTCATCAAAGCTTCCAGCTGTTGTGGTATCGTTGCACAACTCAGCTCAAGGCCACCAAAGGATCAGATCTTGTCCACCCCCAGCATCCAAGAGCATGCCCTCATTTTGTCCTTAATCACGCTGGGTGTAATTGGTGAGGGTCTTGATGCCTGATTATCCTTGGAACAGCCATAATGCATAACCCCTCACCTCCATTATCAGGTCCAGCCATATATAGGATGGATGTTGATGATTAACATGAACCATTGACCGACCTCGGTGTAAGACTGCAGAAGAAGTGAATTATTCTCATATTCAGTCTTAAAAACTTCTATAAAACAAGTTGAAGTCAGAGGGGATGGGTGAACCTTTTTTTTTTTCATATGCAAACTTGAGAGAATGTGAATCCTCGTGGGTGGATGTCAGTGAGCTAGAGGAGATGGCTCTGCCTAGAGAGTACAGTGGGCAGATTTTCCTGAGTTGAGGACAAGAAGACCAGTGGGAGGAGGACAGGGTGAAACAGAAGCAAGGAGATATAGCTGCTGTCCTAAGGAAGAGTCTCGGCAGGATTACTAAAGCACATTAAAGGGTGGCCTGTCAGGCAAAAACGGCTGAGATGTCCTTGTAGGTAGCCTGAATACAAGAAAAACTGGCTGCGGGGTCACTGTGAGAGTAAAAGACCCATAAGCCTGTATTTTTCATATGTTTTCATCTATTTCAGCTACAAGTATTTGCTCTGCTTTTGAGCTTTAGTCATTAAGCTGGCTCAAACTGTTTCTCTGTCTCACTCACACACATACAATTACACACATAAACACACACACAAGCAGACACACACTCTCAGATACACTCCTCCCATGCTTACCCTCATTCGCTCTACTGGAATGGGTATTGTGTTCATGATCGATGTGCCTCATTCCAGTGACGTGGCAGCCTGGCTAACTCTCATTAAAAATGGATAGGGTGTAGAGGAGCCGCCAGTGTGTGTGTGTCTACATGTTTAAAAGGAGGTGTAGGTGGCAGGAAGTCCCAGAGGTGCCAGCTGTTTACCGTGCACTGCTCAAGGTTTCGAAGGTTGGAGGGATTATTGGTGGTGGTAGATGAAGGGGGGGGTCCTGAGGTCAGAGCCAGGGCTGTTACCTTGGTAACAATTGCAAAATAGCTTCCTCTCCATTACTGGTGATGGTGGGATTTTTCTCTTTGTGTTGCTTTCTCTTTTTTGCTCAGCCTTGTGAGGCACATCTGGCAATACAGAGACTTGGTCCCATCAGAGCACAGGGCAATGGGCTGTTTCTACTTTACTTTGTCTTCGTTTATCTTAAACCCCCCCCCTCCCAAAAAACTCTTCTTTTCCATCTTCTCTTCAAACTCTGCTCCTGTACTGCCTCCCTATCCATCACGGAAGTGCAGTGCATGACTTGCTCCCAGGACAGCAGAGCAGAAATGGAGTCACCATTCATTCTTAGTCACGGATTGTTTGGAACAGATGAGACTGTTCCTGCTGCTCTCTAATCAGCAAACACTGTAAGCCCCACTTGGGTGCCACATCCAAATGTTTCTGTCCCCTGTTATACTCCAAACAGCCTGGCAAAACACATTGGTTTGGGTTTTTTTTAGTAATCCTAAAAGCAATGCCTCTTTTACTGAATACCACTACTTCTGTTTCACTGCCACCAGACTATCAACTGTCTGTTTTTTAGGAGGTTTTTTGTCTTGAGTGCCACTGCAGCAAAAATAGTTGAATTTTATATTTTATAATCATACATAACAAAAGTTCACAATGTTAGTGGCCTCTAATGGCAGCAAGAGTTGCCCAGTACAGTTCACAAAAAAGATGTTCGGTGACGTTAACAAATAATGCCCTTCTCAGTCCGCTGCAGTTGTATAATTTGATGGGTTAATAAAAATTTAGTATTTATACATAAAAGGATATCCTGATGTTAAGGGTGGCCATTAATAATGCTAGCCAAATCTGTAGCTATACTTTCCTGTAAACAAAAGCGCTCTTCTATTATAATAATGAAAGCTGAAGTCTTTTTTTTCAGCGTGAGGCTTTGAAAGAGAAGAAGCTGTTTTAACCTTAGACTGTGACTGTCAGTCACCCAGGTCGCTCCAGTATGCAGCCCTGCTGTAGCCGCTTTGGTTGAATAACCCCCTGCTAGGGTCATCTTAAGCTGGAATTTTATTAGCATTCATTTGAGTAGCGCACAGTGCATCTTTACTGACAATGTTCAGTTTACCTTATGGGTCAGCTGTGGCTATGAATGTGTTCTGGGAACCTAGAGGAAGAGAAAGTTTAAGGCATTATTAGATCACATGCAGGACTCTTGGTCTTCTTTGAAAACACAACAACAATCTGCACATCCGTTGCAGCGTTGTGCACGTGTGCATTCAAATGCGCGCGCACACACACACACGCACAGACTCACAGTTGGAGAAGGGGCTTCATTGTGCAGCCCTGCTGTTTTGAGTGACTGTAGTGTGTGCTGGGCAACAGCTGCTGTGATCCCCCACTACCCTCCCACACCACATTCCCCTCACCTACACTCTGTGCTACTGGCCCATGCTGGTCTAAAACATCAATACCCTCGCAGCGACATAGACGCGCAATATTTATTTACAACACACATTTACAGTGCACATGAGTAGTCTCTTATTTTGTGTGCGTTTTTTTTTTTTTTTCACTTCTCATCTTTTTGTTTTCTCTTTACCTCCCTCCCCTTCTTTTCTTATTATTCTCTGGCCTTTTTGTTCTTCAGTCTGTACTGTATCAGCTGACAGCCTTCTGTGTCTGTCAGTCTTTAAACACTGCTCCATAAGGGACACCCTAAGCTCCCCTCACTATTCTCTGACTTTCCCCCACTGACAGCTGTCTCTACAGTGTAACCCTTTCATGGGTCTGGGCCTCTGTGAAAGTAATAGTATAAAGTTTCAGCAGCCTCATGCATGTTTTGAGAAGGATCTGACGACTTTCTGTGGTTAAGAGAGATTCAGAGGCTTTGCGATATATACACACACAGACTGAGTTGCTGCTTCCTCAGCCAAGTCTAGTTCCTGGTGGGCTTGTTTGTCATCGGTTGCAGCTTCTGCTGCTGATGTGACCTCGTCTGCAGCTCATTACAGCATGCCACCTGTTTGTCCCGAAGCTAAGAAAGACACACACACAGACACACACAATAATAGAGTTTGTTGAATTGACAGGGGGTTAATCTAACTGGAGTGTCCATGGTGGAACTGCCACACAAACTGTCAACTTCCCACCGTGTCAGTGGCTTTCTTTGTCCTCTGGGCTTGTCTTTCTGTAGGACCAGGCAGACACTATGATGAGCTTCTGAGTAGCAAGCACTAAACAAAGAAAGAAAAATACACACTGGAACAGGTGTAGCTCACAGGTTTTACAGCATCTGACAGGTTTGCTGACTATAACTTTTCAGAATCCATGCAATAACAGATGCATGTTTCAAATTTTACTGTCAGCTCTTTGTAAATTTTCAACACTGTGTACCATAAAAGACAGGATTTTGATGAACACCCAGCTGTTATTTCTAACTGACAGTTAATTCCAGTCCATGGTTGCTAACAGCAATTATTATCACCCAGTTGTGAGTGATATGCACAGGGTCAAAAAACACTTAAAAGGTGCTATTTGCACCCTTAATTCGATCCATCACATTTTACAGAGGAGTCACTTATTAGGCATTGGTGTGATCCTGAGGTTTGCATCTGAACAGGGCAAACACTGTCAGAGCTAGCACTTATCATCCAACACGCCACTTGCCAAGAGACTGAAAGACATACAAAACTGGAAATGAATCTGTGTCAGACTCTAAAATGAACTGATTCAGCCCCCGCTTTTCTTATGCCATTTTCATCTGCTGAGCAGTATTGAGGTTTTCTGGCTTCATGTTACAGTAGATGTACATTTACAGGCGGACACCCACACACACACACCAGCGCACAGAAACCTTTGACTCTGAAGCCCTCCAAGCTAGACAGAAAGAAGGAAGGTCGTTCGAGACGGCAGCACCACATCAGACAGACAACTAGATTCAGATGCATAAACACTCATGCTCTTGTGTATATAAAACCTACCTGGAGATAAGTGTGTGTTACGTAGGCCCAGATTGTGGTGCACACTTTGGCAAACAAGCTGTGAAGTTTGTTCTTCTCTAGTGTGTTGTGTTTACATAGGTTATGGAACATCTCAACCCTGAGTAAAACAATATCAGTCAAATCAAGTTCGTACAGTGAGCACTAGGATATTTTTTTATTTTATTTTTTATGCGACTCTACTCAAATAGCACTGTGTGGGTTAGTGTGTGTGGGTTAGTGTGGTATGGGGGTGTGTTTGGTTTCCACTGGAAGCGCTTAATCATATCTATTGTTGCTGACACTTTCAACATGTAATACTGAAATACCAATTTTATTCCCTTGTCATATTTTTAAAAAAAACATTTACAGTACAGCTTTAATTGTTACTTTCCAGTTTTAACAGTCATGCCGCAGGCCTCTACTTTTTTTTTAATAACATTGATAATTTCAAAAGTTTATCTTTTCTTTGTTTATTTTAGATATAGTTATAGTTATACTCTTCAATACACTTGACTCTAACTCTCTTCCTAACACATTTTACACTTGTGTCATCAAGTTGTACTTTGAACGCTCTCTTGAGAAAAACGTCTGTCACTCGTCCATGTGTTGGTGTGTTTGCACAGGCCATACCTAGGTGGACAGATGCCCTGGTGCAGACAAAAACCCATTGATGGCAGAAAAACAGATTTGTCTTGCCAACTGATCCCAGCTGTTCAGTAGTTTTTATGGCTTTAAGATAAAGGCAACAGTTGCTTGGGCAGTTGGCATCTCACACATCAGTATACAGAGGCGTAGTGTAGCCAAACATTTTGAGGCACATCATTCTCTGCAACAGGTCCACAACAAACAATAACACTGTTTAATAGGGATGGAGGGGTAATGGTGCGTGTCACATTATTACATTTCATAACATAGATTAACTGTGTCAAAACATTGCACATTAATTAATAGTTTCACTGGCGTCTGTCTGTGTGGGACTGAGCATGCTCACACACAAACACATGCATACTCAGAGATCTTTGTTGTACATTTTGTAACGCTTTTCTGGCTGCACTGAGACAATGATGTTTTAATGTGTTTGCAGGTTACCCAAGTTCCCATCGAGTCATGTGAGCAGTACGGGACATGTGGAGAGTGCCTGAGCTCTGGGGATCCACACTGTGGTTGGTGTGTTCTTCATAATATGTGAGTATCCCTGATTAGCTGTCATGTCTATTTGCATCCATATGCCCATTTTCTACCAGTTATATGTATCCAGAACATGAGGGCAGTTGTCTGCTGTTTACCATGCACCGCTCCATATTTAGTGGTTTGTTGTGTTTGTTCATTTTTTTTCAGTTCAGACAGATTTTGTTAGATGTCTCTCAAAATGGCCCTCACTTTGCCCACGCAAAGGCAGACAGGTTATTTTCCTAATGTTTGTCTCTGATGGGATACAGTTTAAGGAAAGGAGACAGCATCTGACTGAAAATGGATAATTGTGCCTCAGAGATGGTTCAGAGCTTCTTGTTGCTGGCATTGTCATTGCAGCTTTATTCTGACATGACTTGATATTTACAGGAAATGATGCCATTCATGTTATATATGTTTGAATGGAATTTAAAAAGACAGGCAACAACAGACCAAAGAGATCAATCAGAAAGTTTAAAGATCAGAGAATACGCATAGAAAGCATGAGTGACACCTGCTGGAGCTCAATAATTACTGCAACAAAATTAACCTTCAAAATGACAGGAAGAAGGGAGAAACGGATGCGGGAAAAATATGCGTGTGCATGTATTCATCTGAAAAAGCAACTGATATGTGAATATTTAGATGAAACAATGTAAAAGAGTGGAATACAGACAATACTGAACAGTAAAAAAAAGCTGAAAGATGTTCAGCTCTGACTCCCTCTCCTGCTTTGTTTCTTAAGTACACAGATTTTATTGGAGTTTTTTCTTAGTTACTGTGTCCCCATTTGAAGCCCCCCTAAATACAGACCCACTCTGTAAAGGTATAGCTGGATATTTGTGTGTGTGTCAAAGCACTGCTGCAATCATCATTATCATGATGGCAGCCCCTGCAAAGTGCACTTAAAGTAATTTACATCACTCCAAAGCTGGGACAGGACAAATAATTGCCTAGCGACAAGGTAATTCAGCATGTGCTTGCAAAGAGCAGGAGGGGCTGACGAAAGCTCTGTATTCTGTGCAGTCTGCGTGCCTTCACACAGGGATCATTTAACACAACATAAGCCTCCATGCTAGACTGCTAATCATATGCTTTTGTGTAGGTGTGGTAGGGGATAGAATAATTCACGTTGATAGGAATCTGAGTCCACTGCATGTAAAAGGTGTTGGTCCTTAAAGGTGAATGGCTTTTGGAAGCCAGCTGTGATGAGGGAACAGCTGTTTGGTGTTTAAATTGCTTCTCAAGAAAATATGTGAGGGCTTACGTTTGAGTGGGTTCATGCATGTGTCAGTGCACATGGGGTCGATTTTTATGTACATGCACAAACACTCATGTGGATCACTGTACTGTACTGTTGGGAGAAAAGGTCAGCACCCTGATTTGCGTAAGATCAGCCATCTGTCCTCTCAATACAGCGAACGGTTTTGCCACCTGTCTCTGATCCTAATCCCCCTTTTTCTAGCCTGACCCTGCAAAGAGTATCGCAGGACCCCTGTCAGCTTTAGCTATGCTGCTGCAGAGAGGAAAAAAGTTACTTGGAGAATGGTTAGCTTTTCTCTCTGTTGCATTTTCAGGCCTCCATATGGTTCTGCCTACAAATGTATTGAAAGAGCTACGATTTCTGCAACAGTTCTAACGTGAAATATCGGTTTTGGTGCTTATATCCAGCTTCTGCATGATAAACACAGCATAAATACCTGGTGAAAAAAAAGACAGATGGTTACAAAAAAGATTCTACAAAGTTTACAATTTGTCCACCTTTTGGCAAAGGTGGCACAAAAAGAAGATGCAACAAACACTGAAGCAAGTATTTTTTGAATATGTCTTGACATAGCATTGCCTTATTCAGCCTGTTCTTTCATGCACAAAGCCGACGTGCCACCACTCACAATTACACACCTCTGTCAACACAGCAGCTCATATATATACGTCATCAGACAGGGAAACCTCAGAAAAAGCAGAAAAATGTCATCTCGTGTTGTTAGCTGCAATGAATTATGAGTGTTGCTTGAGTGCTTAGGAGATGATGTAATCTTGTCCACTTCGACTACTTCATCAAAACACCCACTTATTAACTGAAAGCCAAGAAATTTGTACAGGATTTTAAATGAAACATACATAATTGCACAGCATAAAAAGGATAACAATTATCTATAAACCAGTTTGTGGCTTTAGTGTAGTTAGCGTGGTGACATGAATGCACAATATAACTGACAATTAAAGAAGATATTTGTCAAATACCACTAAGGAAAAGCAGCTGCACCCTTCTGGTGAAGCACCCCCCTCATCCCAGACACCCAGAAATTAAATTTCTTGCCAGCCTTCTTTCTTTCCTCAGCTGTGATTCCTCTTCCATCATCCCCCGTTTCCCTCAATTTTTCCAATTCTCTGTCATCCATGTCTAAGCCATTGTTGATTTTGTGAAATTATCTTTCCCTCTTTCCATGTTTGCATCTTCCCCACTACCCAAATAGCAAAGCTAGTCTCTAAACTATTCAACTCTACTGATCTCCTCAGCCCAGTGTGGCTCACTGCTGTCTCCTATTTAGACACTCTCCCCTCTGGAATCAGCCCTTCCACACTCCAGAGATGGTTGGCTTGCCACATATAAACACCCCTTGCTTTGATCACCCTCCTCCTTCCTTCTACAGCTGTCATCCACGATATCCATCCTCTTTTCTTCTCCAACTCCTGCCCCGCAACCCACTACTATTTCCTTTATGTTTGCATGTGCATGCTCATTGAAGTGCGGCATTCTAAGGTGGCTAATTAGGAACACGGAGAGACATTAGTTTGGCTAGCAATGATGAGGAGGAGAGAATGTTGCAGAGGGAGAGGGAGGCACTGAGATGACCAGAAGTGGCATTTCTGTCTTCCCTGTCTTTCTACTCTCTTTCTTCTACCTCTGATCCAATGTGGTGTGAGACTCTAAAGTCCTTTAATTACCAGCAGCTGCTAGGCATTCACTGAATGCACGAAGACCAAAAAGGGAAAAAAAGAGTGAGGATAAGAATGAGCAGGGAAGAATGAAAGAGGGAGAGAGTGTTTGATGCTCTCGTACACTCATCGGCCGACAAAACGGAGCAGCATTTTGATTGCTGCTCAAAGGGAGCTCATCATCTCGAGCGCTCTTCAGTCGCTGTCCTGTGAATGGGTAGTTCAGCCTTCGTCTGACCACAATCCAAAAACATGGCGTTATGGTGATGCTCCCCTCCCGCCCCCTTCCCTCTCCCTCCCTTAGCCTGCATCTCGCTGCTGTTAGATTAGCTCTCTAATCATGCCCAAAAGAGGCTTTTCCATCTCAAAATGTCCCATATCACTCCGTCTCTTTCCATCCTCTCAACTCACTCCAACATTCCGGGAGAGGCTGAATGGTTTTGTTGAGATTTGTCAGGATTAGTAACAAGTTTGAGTTATGTCCAAAAGGGTACCAGGTTCAAGGTTAAATTTTTTACCATTATAGTATTAAATAATGTTTGCAGTATTACTAATGTTGTAATCAGTGACTGGTTGCGGTAATGTATTATAAGCATAAGGAATTCCGTTCTCTGTGTCAAAATGAGTGTTTGTTGTGAGGGTGACAGCTTAAAGGGTAGAAGTATAGTAGACTCCAGCAGAGAATGAGTCAGCGTTTTATTCTGAGTAGAATAATATGTCACTACTACACGGCATTAGTGTCTGACTGTATGTGACTAATCCACCCAAATCTGTTTCAGTAAACCACAAAACAGTTTGGGTCAGGTACCTGCCTGTCTACCTGTCTAGCAGTGGATCTATTGGGTCCTGTGGCTCAGGGAATGGGACCTCTCTGGACTGGGCTTGTTCCTTTGCATCCTGTTGTTGCTCATTTGAATCGTGACCTCGGACGTTTGGTTGGCGGTCATGCTCGGGAATCAAATTTGACTTTTTAAGCTGTTTTTATGATGTAGTAGTCCATATAATCTTCCTTGGGAATATTATTGCCTTTGGGGGGTTGTGAATGGCCTGCAACAGTAGGTAACACCCATGCAAATATCAATACCAAAGGCTTTCCAGCTGGGCGGTACAGTGTAACAAGAGGATTAGTATTATTTACTTTTCTGTCATTGGTTTTAAAGTTGTGGGTGTTCAGCATATATTGAAGCAGGAAACATCAACCTAGAAAATAGTCATATTTGGCGTTGCATGCATGTTTGCTAAAACACACACACAGACACACACACAAAACCCCACAAACTTATTTCTTAAATTATTGTTCCCTAGTTTATGTGGCATGTTTATTACTTCGCTGCAAATTGTGTCACCCAACGACCATAAAATTTCCTCTAATTTCACAGTGGCAACACCAATTAGACTAGCAATGAAAATGGCTGCCTCAGTCCATTGTGAATGTCAGATTGTGTGTCTAATGGCCAACTCATCAGCCAAAGCCTCAGTTAGCAGTCAGGGGGAAGCTGCATCCATCTTCCCAATTGTGCCTAATGAGATATCGATCACAAACATGCAGATCTATCGATATTTCCATAGATTCCTAGCAACTAGAGCTAATACAGGTTGGCAACATGCAGAAATACTGCACCAGTGTGTACAGTATATGTAGGCAGGCAACATATTATACAGTTAATGATCCTAACAACCTACTGTGTATCTCTTGCTTGCTCATTGATTTTCTTTTTGAGATGCTTCCGTCTCTGCAATGCTTCCACTGACTTTTTCCCTTTTTCTCTTTTGCTCTCTGCTCAGCCCACACAAGAAAAGCTATAGCTTGAGCTGAGCACTGAGGAATGGTCTCTTTATAAATTCTCTGGGTTTGCATAAACCTTGACATGTTTGTTCATCTGACCATGGGTGCTCTACTGTTCTTGTTTTGTATAAACACACTGAATTTACACCACAGTAGTTTCAAGATCTTCAAGATACACTGAATGAGATGTGGTCTTGATGTGTTCTGGGTCCTTTGGGCAGTGCCCTGCTGTGACATTATCAGTCACCACTGGAGACAGGCTAAGAGCTACAGTGGTTGGTTTGACCCCTGACATGAACTCTGGGTTTCAAAGTACATGTCAGCCAAAGCCCTGAGGAGTTTACTATTTCCCTTTTCACTTCCTTTAGTACTTCTTGAAGTTTAAATGTATTCCTATACTTTAAAAATGGACCAGTAAGAAACAAATGGACTGGATAAGTTCAAGTGAGGATAAAACACTGAAGAAGGGGTGTGCAGCTATGTGTGTGTCACACAGAGAGCAACCCAGCACAGTACAGCACAGCCTGACATATCCCTGCTCACCTACTGAGTCTGCTTTTCATATTAAGAAGCCAAAGACCCAGTGCAGTCAGCCTTTATGCACATTTACATTAACAAGTTTATTTGATGAAGCACACAGTCCCCAGTCTAGGTTCCCATTCAAAGCAAATCCTGCCAGCAATTCTCTAACATTATGGGTTGCCTCTTAAAACTAGTAAAGCTTTGTTAAGCTCATCAAATATTCAATATACATCCAGTTAAGTCTCTCTGTACATCCTTTATAGCTTCCCGCTGTACTCCTTTCCCCAATCCCCCTGCCCTGCCACCAAAGCATGCCTGTTGTGCTTTTAAGGAAGGACGGCAATCTTTCCCGGTGGCCTGGCTCTCCTCCTCTCTGCTGTCAAGACCATAGTGTGTGTGCATACGTGTGTTTATGTTATTATTCGATGCTGTCTATTAAATGTGTGAAAGATTAAGTGCAAGGCACTGTATGCTATTATGCACATGTAATTTCCAGAGGGTTTGAGTATACATGATTTGTATGTGGCCATGCCCTCGTATGTGTCTGTTTTAGTTTGTATGCAGGGATGATGCTCTCTACCAGTCGTGCGTCTGTGTGTCTGTCAAGACAAGGTGGAGAAGAGATGACGGTGTAATTTCCTCTCCAAGGCAACAGAATAAGATGCAGACATTGGTGGAATGGACCCCAATTTCTGGCGTCTGCTATCCTAACCCCTACCAACTATAGAAATTGCTTCCTCGGCCAACACTACACCTTACACTGTACATTAGATATAAGTTTCTAAAAGTGAATTAGATTGCATATACTATGTCAGATTTACACCCTGAACAACGGTGTAGCCCGAACACACTGCTACAGTAGTAAACAATATTCTCCACTCAATTTTAGGGTGCATTTTAGCAACTCACCTCCCATGGTTGCACAAAATGGGACTGCCACTCACAACTTCTTTTGTATTCTGCAGAAGACTTGTTGATACCAGAGAGAGCTAATGATGGTGCATGCAGCTACTTCAGCACCCTGGACAGGGCTTAAGGAGCCTAACCAAAATCTGACGCCGCTAGCTCTGGCTGGAATAAAATAGTTTTCAGTTGCTTATTACAGGAAATTGAAAAAGATAAACATATTTGTCCATCTTTGCATATGGAAGATGTGCATTAGAGAACACTTGTTGTATGAAGTGATGGGACACTAAGCATGAGTGAAACTACTGACTGACAGGAGAAAAAGGGAGATCTACAAGGCAGGAGGTCAGAAGGGGGAATATGAGGAAGGCAGGATTGTAGTCAACACTCAGTGGCATGCACTTCAGCTAATGAGAGAGGCAAGGGGTCAGCTTCTAACTACACAGAGATAATGGCCATCTCCTGAAACCATGGCAACAGCTGCCATCCTGCACGCCTTCCACCCCCGCTGCCTCACCCCCTTGCTGCGCTCTCATCTTACTTCACCCCACTGAAATTAATTTTATTTAAAAAAAAAAAAGAGAGAGACAGATTCACATTGAGGAAAATCAATGCAGAGCTTTTTGTCAGTTAATGACTGCCCAGGTTTTTGCATCTGTACCCATACAGCTTGGAGACATGCATAAAACATCGTGCCGCAGCCCACACCTGAAAGCACATTAAGTATCATTTTCTCCTGCCATTGTGAATGTAAAAGAATCACCAAATTGCAGGCAGAGTAATACCTTGCCTAAGAAAGGTGTACTAATTTCAACTTGTATTAGAATAAGACAAAAAGGAGTGTCTTGGGCCGATAATAGCGAGAGAGACGGAGGGGAAGAGAAAGACCGAGGCAAATGAACCAGCGGTGCGGTCAAATGTGTAAAATGAAAAGGTAAAGTAAGAAAAAAACCATCAATATTAAAAAGTATAGTTACCAAAGTAGTGAAGGGGAAAAGCAGGTGATCATCATCAAAAAGTGCTGCAGTGACCCTCCTTTCCCAGTGGGAGATTTCTCACTACTATAATAATTCCACACTTTTCTGCTCTCTAAATTCCCTAGGGAGTGCTTGGAATATTAGTGTGTGTGTGTGTCTTGGTGTGCCTAGTAGTGTGGACTTCTGACAACATAATTGCACACAGAGGCTGTGGATGAAGATGTAGCTTAGAGTCAGTATATGTGAGAGTATGTGGTTAAGAAGCATGATACGGCGCAGAGCACACGGTGCGGAGCACACAGTGCAACACACAACACACACACGCACAGAGCAACCAGGAGAGAATAGCAGAGCTTGTAGTGGCACATCAGCACCATGGACAGCAGCTGACCCTTTAGAGTCCAATTAGAGCTACTGTGACCAGTCAGCCAGTTAGCCAGACACTATAACTGGGTTGGATAAGGATAGAGAGGCTTTGGTGTAATGGGATGGAGAGACCGCACAGTTTTAATAAGTGGTGGGAGGTGGCACAGTTTTAATGAGAGATGTGGCAGTTTCTTGTGATACTTGATACGCAGTCTGACCATTAAGATCTCTTATGAGAGAACGCCTTGTAATTTGTACTAGTTACATCTACAGAGTTATGCTGAGATTGAAGGAAGCAATCTAGCTGTGTTGTGCATCCACTTCTGTGCCACCACTTGTCGCTGCAGTTTATTGGGAATGCATAGCCAGTCACCTACATGTTTATAATAGAGATCAGCTGTTATTAATGATGTGAGTTTCATAAGATATCTTTGAGAATGAGCTATTTTGTAACTGGTTTTTTTTTAACCAATCCAATAAGACAGCAAAAATGTTTAAAATAATTTTTCAGCCTGCCATCTGTTTAGCGGAACAAGAGAGAAACACAGTCTGTTAACAGCAACATAACTTGTAGCCAGAATGTAGAGCATGTCACATTTACAGCCTTGATCATCACAAAATAAACAAATCTGGATGACTAACACAGAAAAGCACAAAACAAGGAAAAGTGAGCAAAGAAGCCCCAAGGGTTTGGTGTGATTTTTATTTTTTTTTGTAGGTTATTACTGATCTGTTCAGATGTCCTAAAACAAGCATGGGAAACATCGAAAGGTGGATGATTATGGACTCGTAAGTGCCCATATAGTGGCTGGTGACAAAAGTTGGCTATTAATGTGTTGAGACAGTGACAGTGTCACATCTCCCTACAGCACTGCTGCGGGATATTTGTTTTATTTCTGTTACAGCATTGTTTAATATTCCTTTCCCTACACAGTCTTCACCATCTTTGACAATCCTCATGCTTCCTTTCTTCCGTCTGTTTTTGGAAGGAGTTTAAAATTGTCACAATTTCTCATTTGCCCTCCAGTCATAATTGTTACATTATAATTGTAAGTTTCATTTTCACATATTTTCATTGCACATCCCTTTGGCGGCACTTTTTTTTTCTTGTAACTTTTTATTCATGGAATAAGTTGTTTTTCCTCTATTTCCTATCATATCCAACGCGCATATTTTTTTCAGTGCTGTATAATATCACTGATGGCATTGAAAAGCAAATATCAGTAACTTCTTTCTATCTCGGTCCTTTCTCCTCTCTGTTCAGATGCTCTCAAAGGAATCGATGTGAACGTGCAGATGAGCCGTACCGTTTTGCTGCTTCGCTCAATCAGTGTGTGAAGGCAACCGTGTATCCAGACAGCATTGCAGTCTCAGAACCTAGCGTACATGTAAGTCTGCACACAAACAAACAAGCACTCGCTCACACATATGCATAATCCTACACACAGTATACAACATACCTGCAATATCAACCACTGCTTGCAAAGTCAAAAATGAAAAATTAGCTGCTATCTACGTATTTCCAACCCACGCAACAAAAGCAGAAGTTTTTAAACGATCCCACATAGCTGTTCATCTAGTCTTGAGTTTGGTTGATGCATAAACATTAGATGGGAAGGTTCATAAGGGCTTTACGTGGGCGTTTCAGCATACATATGCTCACTTTTTACAGAGCAGTCAATATGTGTGCCAAGACATGTTTGTGTGGGTGGGTGTGTAGGCGTTAAAGTTGTCCGAGTGCAGTTGAGTACAGTACAGTATTTCTACACGGATTCAGTAAAAGCACGCAAAGATCAACAGTGAAAGGATCTGCCTGTCCAGATTCTGGAGATTGTTGTACATCTATGCACAATCCACACTATTAATGGGTCATTTTATGCACATCCTGTTCAGAAAAATGTCTTTGGTTTGAAATGGTATGAGATGTAAGACACTGACTTATAGATGTATTAGGATACATGAAATACTTTTGTGCTGTTCAGAACAATTTAAGTGGACTGAAATGTGAATCTTTAAGCTGAGAGTAGCTGCATTACAGATTTTTAAATGATTTCTTGGGATTTTATTGCAAGTAAAAAACCAAGAACCAAGAAGATCTCTTTAGCACTCCTCTCCAGACATCTTTATAGATTAATTGACAACACATTTTCTTCCATGTATTTTGGTGAGCTGACCTTTTAATTTATGTGGTTAAACATAAAAAAAATAAAAATCTTGTTAACATGCAGTTGGCTCTTGCACTGACTCACCCTGCACCACATTATATCTCACCCTCAAGCCAATGCTCAGCATACCTGGCCCCCGTTGTCCACTTTGCAAACAGCAGTTTATTACATTTTAACAGTTTCACCAACCCCCCCGTTTTGCTGTCATATCAGAAACGGGGTCATCTGACCAACCACAAAACACTCAAATTCACACAGTTCACAAATTCCACAGGGGTAGACTGCTATCACCATGACAACGCAGCTTCTTGAAGTGGGCACCAGGACAGATGGAAAAGGCAGTGAAAACAATGAAATTACCTTTGCTGAAATCTGCAACCAATTATGGTGACTGCCAAGCAGCAAAAACCCCCACCACCATCGTGGTGAAAGGAAGCCAGCAAACGAAAAGAGCAAAATCTTAACTCTCAGAAACAAGCTTATTTTGTGCAATAGCTTACTGTGTCTGTGTTTTTGTGTGTGAGACAATTTCTGCATAAGCAATTTTTGAGTGTTTATCTGTATATGTGTGTCTGAGGACGATGAGAGCTAATTATTGTAGAGAGGTTACTCAGGGAATTCTGCATTGAACAAAAGACATTGATTGCTGTGATTGCTGTAATCAAGGATCTCTCTGACACCTCAGAGTGAAGCAACACAAACATGGTGAAAGTAAAACAGGGAAAGACAAGAGGTCCTCAGCAGAAAAAAAATAAAAGAAATCATCCATCCTCTTGATGGGTAACAGAACAAGCCAGCTAACGAGGGAGGCAGTGTAGTCAGCCACTGAGACAGTCAGCATCTCTTAAAAGACCTACAGTTAAGCTGCTCAGCTGCCTTGCCTGTCCCAGTAGCCCTGCGGTGTTTAGTGAGAGGCAGATAAAACAAAGAGAAACTTCAAACGGTATGGCCCAAAAATAACAGCTAATGGAACAAGGCTGTGAAATGCCATGGTGATAATTATCCAGACTGCCTCTCTTGGCTAGAGAGCCAGATCACATACCCTGCACAGAATACATTTATTTATAGGAACAGCAGCTGAATGCTCCAGCCACAGTGTCACTGCTCTCCAGAGAATGACTTCAATCGCCTTTATGTGCATCGGCACTTGTGTAGTGCATCTCATATGTGAGTGTCTCTGTGTGTATTTTTTCCTGTATCTGTCTCACCTTCTAAATACTAAAGAAAGGTAAAAGAAAAAGTAGAATTTGCCATGTGATATTTTTTCCCCATTTTTTCCTCCATGTAGCTTCTACTGCTTCTGAGTGGGTCATGATATTTACCTCTGGAATGATGCCTTCTAGAAACAAATAAGATTAGCTTCTAAATAAACCTTTTTTCCCTTATTATGCTGTTTTTAAGATGCAGAAACAGTTCTTGGCAAAGTGGACGGACAGCTTTGCCAACAGCAGTGTTTTCTTTTCTCATCCTGACTAGAGCTGCTGAATTTAAGCCACTGTCTCCTTTTATAATTTCATCTCAGATTTTCATGTCTTGTTTATCAAAGATGCAACTGTTAATGTTGGTTATGTGTTTTCCCCTATCTGATGTATCACGCATTAGTCTTCTAAATCAGCTCCAGGTATGGGGAAGTTTTAGGAAATTTTTACCAATTTTTTTATCTGTTTTCATTAGTGTTAGTGTCCATTTTGATCCATTCTCAAAAAAATGTGTACAACAAACTTCATTACTAAGAACATTGTCATGTCTCACACCATCTGCAGCTGCTAGTGAAGGTGAGCGACGTACCAGACCTTTCTGCCGGCATCACCTGCTCGTTTGGCAACTTGACAGAAGTAGAGGGCCAGGTCAATGGCAACCAGATACTCTGCAAATCTCCTGCTGCTAAAGATGTCCCCCTCATCCCCACTGACCAAGGTAGATACAGAAAACAGACACACATATATTACCATGTATGCAATGCCAGCTGATGAATGGCTTAGTTGTGAAAATGCTTATTTTCCTGTGCAGTCAACAATACGCTCATCAAAACACAGCCTTTGCTGGATTCTGATATGTCCCTCCCTCTCATTTACAAATCTCTGGGCTAACTGTTCAGCTGCACGTGTACAAACTCTGAAACATATTTAGTGATCCAGCACTCCCAGTTTATTCAGGGGCTGTCTAAATAACAAGCACCCACAGGATTCAGGTTGTTTTGCTGTGAACTGTGCTAACACATGACCCCGGCTACTTTAAATCTGCTTGAGGATCCAAATTAGATCCCCTGGCCTGTGGTCCAGCTACGTTGCACTTAATGTCTGGCCTTAGATTTGCCTAATAGGGGATGGACTAACACTAGTCCATGGTCTAACCGTAGACCATTCCCTATGGTCTACTCTTCAGTCAGGGATCAATTAGAGGGAGTAAGTTGATTTGATGGATTCCAGTCTTTGCATAGCCAAGGCATAGACAGTGTGTTTGCTCTTTACCTCCACTGGTACCTGATGAATTTGAAAGTTTGAAATTGGCTAATTTTATTGAACTCCACAAAACAAGCATGTCACATGACACCTTCTTTGGAATAAACAAGGAAGACTGCTTTTAGATCTTGTGTAAAGGTATGCCAATAACCTCTCTTATATGATTGTTGGAAATCTCATGAACTTCTATTGTAAATACAGGGCACAAATATATCACTCTGGCTCAGGCATTCATTTATTTGCAAATGTGTATATCATTGTGAATATTAACATCTGTTGTTTGACAATAAATGCCTCTTGTTTGCAAGGAAAGATGGCTGCAGGATAACAAAACTAAACTGCCTGAATAATATATAATATGCAGTGTATGGAAGTCAATGTGTGTTTTGGGGGGTTGGTAATCCTCTTTCCTGTGAGTAAATGACAGACCTGTTTGCCCAGAACTCCCATGGGGACAAGTGCATCAGGCACTAATATGAATGTTCTCCCCCAGGTAAATGTCAGCCAATCCCCCCTGTAAGACCTTCCTCCATCCATCAAGCTATCCATCCAGCTGTTTATACCTTTGTTTTTACTTCACATGCTTTCCCCTGAGGCCACCTCCTCCTGACCTCCGTCACCTGTCCCCCTAGCAAGTCTTCTGTCTGTTGCACATCAACACTGATTGTGCCGTGGTGACTTGATCTGAGGAGAACAGAGGAAAGAAAGGAGAAAGGAAGAGGGGGAGGGGAGATCAAGACTTGGAAGGTGGAGACTGATGGAAAATACAGGAGAGAGGCCAAATTAAAATACAATTATGTGAAGGGGCAGGAGAAGAGGTCAGGATAAACTGTGAAGACACTGAACTCGTTAAAGAAAATAGCTGGCACCCTTGTCCACTAAATAAAATGGTCTTAGATGAAGTTTTGTGCAGATATGACCTCTATATGACTTTATCAGATCCTGTGAGACAAATATGTACTAGTAGAAGTCTGTTATGTGCCTGCTATAGAGACTTGTGTGAAACAAATCCTGATTCCCAACAGGTGCTGTGGAGAGAACAGAGCACTAAGGGTCAGTCAGCCCTCCTACTCACTGAATGTCATCTGAAATTCAGGCTGCTCGACACATACAAACAGACACTTGCACATATTTATGGAGCTGGTGTTCTGATAGAGAGAGATAATGTGGCTTTTTTTTTTCACAAAACACAGTCAGAGCTCTGTTCAGCAAAGTGAAGGTAAATAAATTTGGATCTGATTAAATGGTTCTGTATGAGATTGAAATTCAGGTATTTAATTTTCACAGGCTCAATGCAAGCAGTATTCCTTCATGTTACATATTTAAATATATGCAATACTACACAAGAAATACCTTTCTAAGTGATGTGTGTATGTGTGCTAACAACCTTCGTTTCAAAAATATTAATAAGCCTAAAACTAAAATCAGTCTGCTGTTCACAACTACGCAAACAGTGCGAACATATTCACTGCTCTGTAACAGTAAAAGATTAAATAAAGGTTGATGTCGTGTCTCCTCTCTTTCAGATTGGTCAGGCGTTGAACTGAGGTTGAATTCTAAGGAGACCGGTCAGATGCTTATCAGCACAGAGGTCAAATTTTACAACTGCAGTGTCCACCAACTGTGAGTATCGCTCTCTGAGTCCATTCATTTTCTTTTTTTGACAAGAACAATGCCCAGAGCTGCTGCCCGAAACCACCGAATCAGTGCTGTGGGACTTTAATCACTATTTGTCTTTAACGTTAGCCTGCCCCAGTCCCCTAAAAATATCCCCTGTAAAAATTAATGTAATCTGATCGCTTGCTGTTCCCCGCGGTCCACACAGGAAGAATCTGTGTTGTGTTGTTAATGAAGCATTCTTTTCAAACATGCTCAACTACAAAACACTCTGCTTTCTGCCTAACAGGCCTTCTGTGGGGATTTCATGCCCATTTTCATGCCATGTCTGTCCCTGATTGAGTGATGTTGAATTGAATCCCTGGATTGGAGATCTTAGTGTCTGCGGTACCTTTGCAATTGCTTGCTTCATTCCAGTGTGGCAGATTCTGTTTGTGTGAGATTCAAAGGCCTCATTGACGTGGGAGTATCACTGAATTGAGAGTAGTTGAGAAAGGGTATCACAGGGGTTCAGGAATCCTACCATGTCAAATTATCCTTTGACTCTCCCCTTGACATTAAAACAAAATGTTTTAGCCATTGTCTCCTTTGCTAGATAAAAGCAGGCAGTGTTACTCTGCATCTCTCTCTTCGTGTTTTGTCTCCTTTCTCTTCATATTGCTATTTGAGAACCTTGCCTGAGTAGCACAGAATGCAATTACCAACTCTCACATCAGCTCAGTTAATCACTGATGACAAACAGAGTGCACACAGCCACACACGCGAAGAAATATGCATACATTTGAAAAGGGCATACACCATCCTTTCAGTAATGCCACCTCCTGTTACTTCCCTCTTATTGCACATATCGTTCCCTGTATATTCCTGATAGTGAATCAGCCCGATTCATTCAAATTAGGCTTCTTGACAGAGATCACTCTGATGATTTTTGCCTCAGTGATAATATTTCACAATGAGCATATGTGCAAAAAGGAGACAACGAAAGAGAGAACCAGTTGTGACAACCCCCCCAGCCCACCCCTTTTGAACAACTGCTCAAAAATACATAGCACAGTAAAATCTCATCACAGTCTATTAAAAGTGAGTGCTGTGCTTGCCTTGGTTTGCTTTAGTAACATGCAGAATAGCATGTCTTGTACCTAGTATTTTCCCATCAACTGGTTTTCTTTGGCCATTCTTGTTTTGACTCATCTCACCTTCTGTTCATCTATATAGTTTCTATATACAGTGTTGGAAAGTGCACGTTTATCCTCATTACTGCTATCTTACTAGTATAACACTCCACCTCTCCATCTCTCTCTTTCTTATTGTGATTGTGGTGTCCTATTCACACATGTCACACGTATTAATATATGGTAGAGGAAAATGTATGCAGGGAGAATTTGGCCTAGCAGCTATTAGGTACTGTGCCAACCACAAGGGCACAACAACAGCAGGTGCCCACTTGGGACATGAACTCATTTCCTATGTGGCACTTCCCCCTACTTTGGCAAACTCGTTGTCCCTCCTTGACTGCACTGTTCTTTTTTTTTCCCCCCTTTCACTCAGTGTGTGCGCATGTGTGTGTTTGTGTGTTCCTGCAGGTGTCTGTCATGTGTGAACAGTGCCTTCCGGTGCCACTGGTGCAAATACCGCAACTTGTGCACCCATGACCCCTCCAGCTGTTCCTTCCAGGAGGGACGGGTCAACGCTTCTGAGGTTGGTGGAACACACATGCACAGACACACGGACTTATAACCTAATCCATCTTTTCCTCTCTCTCTTTCACCCTTCCTTTTGCATATTTGCACTTGGTTTCTTTCTACCTGCCTCCTGCACTGCGTTTCAGCTCTGTGTCAGCCTCGGGGCATGTCTTCAGAAAGACAGCCATCTAAGCTTTTCTATTTCTGAAGTGGTGCTACTCATTCAGAGCTCTTGTTCTCTGCAATAGCAATTAACAGTCTATTATCCTTGGAGTTACTGAGCTTAACATGTCTTAACAATGACACAAGATCATTTTGACCACATCAATAATGATCACTATGTCACTAGCTATGCACATTTACACTACTGGGATTTTAAGTGTTTGCCTTTATTCATTTAAACCCATTCACTTGTATTAAAAAAACTTGTTAATAATCCCTCTTCTGTACATATATGAGTAGCCCGCTTGCATTGCCTCAGTTCATATGTATTTGCTGTGCATGGCACACAGAGCTTCAGTGGTAAGATTAGATGCAGTACTCACAATTATGAATTAAGACCAGCCTTTCTCTATGACATCAGGAACAGCTATTTTATTTTAGCAACCCTACAATCTAAAGGTATATTTGAATATCGCCTTATGATATTGTATCTATACTTTAATTGACTTGAGATGTAAAGATTCACAAAGCTAAAGGCCATTAAGAGTGAAGCTTCATTGTGTAAAGCCATAAAGGCAGTTTTCTCAGAGTATTTCAAATAGCAACGACCTCCATTATTACTGAATACTTTAAACCACTGACTACTGATACCATTCTCAGTTTTGATGAATTGAGCAGTTTCATAATTCCTCTCTTGAGAATGTGTATTTCAACGCAGCTCATAGCTTTCCAAGGTCACAGAAATCAGTTATAAATTCTAACTTAGAATTAATTTCCACATTAATTCCACATATTGTGTTTCCTACTTATAATCATCCTCCTTTTTCACCATTATTGCAAAGTTCTTTTGTTCTCCTTGTCTTGCTAAACATGAAAGTGGAACGTTTTTCTTTTTCGTGGACCCTCTCTGCTTTATCCTTCCAGGACTGTCCCCAGCTAGTGCGCTCTGAGGAAATTCTGATCCCAGCAGGCGAGGTGAAGCCTATAACCCTGAAGGCCAAGAATCTGCCACAGCCCCAGTCTGGCCAGCGGGGCTATGAGTGCGTCCTGCACATCCAGGGGGTCAGCCACCGAGTCACTGCCCTCCGCTTCAACAGCTCCAGTGTACAGTGCCAGAACAGTTCGGTAGGTTGTGCGGTGCCTTTTCACATTGAGACAATATGAGTGAAATTGATGATGTGTAATTTGATTTGTCTGTAATTCTCCATTATATAATTACGCACACATTTTAAATACTGTATACAAAAACAGATAATGGCCTGAATCCCATACCATGTGTATGCTTGTGTGTGTGTGTATGTTATTTAGTTAGTGGAGAAATAGTAGCCATCATCATAGATAATTATACAGAAGAAGACTGTAGCACGAGTCTGCCTTCAGAAGTCAATATACTGCTGACTTCTGTAGTATATTCCCAGAGGTACCACAGGCATGCATGTTTTACTTTCCAGTCTTTCGCTCTCTCCTGCACACACACAAACACAAACACAAAAACACACTTGGGCAATGAAAGTCAGGCTAGAGTTAAGCGCATGGGAGGCAGTTAAGCACAGCATCAATAAAGGCCAGAGGGAAGCTCAAGCTCCTGCCCAGCTGTCCCATATCTTGTGGCTTTTCACTTTGTCTGCTCCTCAGATACTGAGATGATGTAAGTATGGGGTAATATTGGAAGGACACAGTACTGTCTCCACTTGGGTTCACGGGGATTCAAATTCCCAGACTTCCCATTGAAATCCTCCTCTCTTTTCTGCTTCTATCCCAATCTCTATCTCTTTCTCCCTCTTCATCACTCTGTGGCCTCTAGTATCTGTATGAAGGAATGAAAATCAGTGAGCTTCCTGTGGATTTCTCAGTGGTGTGGAACGGCAACTTTATTATTGACAACCCAGAAAATATTAAAGGTAAGAACAAAAGATGCTGATGTCAATATCTGCTAGAAAATAGGATGGACGCTGTCATTTTTGGGATATTTTTGTTGGTGCAAATATTCCATTTTTTTGTGAGAGGTCACAAAAGCATTTGTATGTATTCATGTCAAATCATTTGTAGAGTATTTAAGAAATTTGAAAAATATTTTACTCATAGCAGACTATCTACCAGTTTTCCTTTTAACAATAACAGCAATACTTATTGGTATGTTCACTGTATTGCCCATGTCATCCCACAGTGCACTTGTACAAGTGTGCAGCCCAGCGGGACAGCTGCGGCATGTGTCTAAAGGCAGAGAGGAAATTCCAGTGTGGCTGGTGCAGTGGTGAGGGAAGGTGTACACTGAGGCACCACTGCCCCCCCATCAACCCTTACACAACCCGCTGGCTGAACCTGTCCAGCAAGAATGTGAAGTGTACCAACCCACGCATCACTGAGGTCAGTACCTATAATCCCTCGTCTGTCCTTCCTACCTGCCCACACAGATCCAGCGGTCAATCGATATGTAATTATCAGCTTCCGTTGCAAGGTGTGTCTTGCATCTTGTCACAGTTCTTTCACAGAGGGTCATGAGGCGCTCAGCTGAGACTGTAGAAGTATACTTAAAATTCAAAGTTAACAGCTCAGACAGCTTAAAACGGCTTAATAAGACATTGTCATCTGTGCCAGTGGCAAGGCAGTTACAAAGTGAAAAACCTGTTCGGTATTCTCCAAAGCACATCATGATCACTAAATTGCAGCAGAATAAGAATACACTTGACTCTGGCATGCTGTTTTTTAACATTTAAGTTGAAGCGGTAATAGCGGGATTCTTTAAAGAGATGGATAGGACCTCTGATAAATTAAAATTTTTATCTTGTACAAGATAGAACAAGGTGTTGCATGAGAAGCAGCTGTTCTACTCTACTTTGGTTTTGTGTGGACTCAGAAAGAATGAGAATAAACCTTCAATAGGCTCCCTACTGTGCTTGGCCCATCAAATGCCTGCACATCCTTAAATGTTTGTTGCCTTTCTGTCTGTCCTTTTATCTTGCCTTTTCTTTTTCTGTGTTTATCTATCTTTATTTGCTTAAAAACAAAAATTATATGTATGGCTGTTTATGTACCTGTGCGGCTATATGTGTTATACTCGCAGGTGCTTATTCTTATGAGAGTTCTTTTCATCTTCAGGACTTATCCAAGGGCAAGGACACACAAATACATGCACCCACAGAAATAGAGCTTGAGATTTGTAGTTTTAAAGGGCTGTCTCTTTGACATCTGCTTTCTCTTTGTGCATAGGCACAGCTCCCTGCTCATAGATTTTAATGTCTTTTGTCCTCACACAAGGTTATTCCAGCCCTTTGAAAGTTTCTTTGGCACCAATAACTGTTAAAAAGGGAATTTCACAAGCAAGTAATCGTAGTTTTTTTTAAATTATCTTTGCATCCATAACCAAGTGAATGAGCGGTGCTCCTTCTTGTTTTTTCTGTCATGCTGAATTTTCACAGACATGACTAGAACCCAATAGCTGGATGTCCTCCACATCAGCAAGATCGGGATCATGACCTGGAAGTGCTTATTTGTTTTCCACAAGCAGACCTTTGCTTACTCAAAGCCCCCACTGTCGGTCTGCTGTCACAGAGGAGTCAGGCCAGGAGGGGCCGACTATTTAATTAGCTTGGTAACACACCAGTGCATTGTGGTTAACCTACCAGACCTATCTGCCTCCACATTTATTCATTTAGCTTCTTTTTCCTCCACTACATACCCACATGTAACTCTAGCCAATTAAAAACTGAAGCTAACAACTTGGGTAATTGATTTGCTATACTACACGCAAATAATCACGAAAAATAGGCAAGCTGATGAAGTCCGACCGATCTTCTTTTTTCTTTTCCCTGCTGTCTTATACCTCCATGTTTTTTGTTCTTGTGTCTCTGTGTTTAACTGTTTCTGACTCTTTTTGCCAAATTACATCCATTATGATGAGTTTGAGACTTTGACACATCATGCAATGGGACTTGCAATAGTGAAGAGCACAAAAGAAGCAATAAATAAAACATGTAACCAAAAGTAAGCTTAAACATTGAGAACCTTGCATTACTATATCTATACTGCATCCATCAGTTGTCCAATGTTTAAGCAATGATGTCAAAAGCAAATCTGAAAACTACAGAATGTAACAAACCGGTTTTGAAATGACATGGCAAGCCAAAGGAAAAAGCTCACAGGGGAAATGACTGGCATAATTATTATTTTTATATTATTCTTCAATTAGCACTTCTATCAAAAACCAGTGATTGACAATATATTACAGAAGCAGAGCTACACGGTTCCATTTAAGTGGAAGAAAAATAAAAAACTACACTTGTGAAAGTATGAATGGTTTGGGTGAGGTGAAACGATTCAAGCAAGACAACAAAAGACTGAGGGGGAGATGTAAAGTCATCAAAGGTGGGAAGAACAAAGGAGCCGGGGAGTAGGGGGGAAGTTTGGGCGTGGGGGCTCCTGAGGCCAATCTAAAATCAGATCTGTTTATGGCTGTAGGTGGCAAAATCAACTCTGCGTGAGCATGTACTTCAGACAGACACACCTATTTTCTACTCATCATTGGTAGTGAAGCCGGCGCTCATCATTCGTGCGTCGTCCTAGCACCCCCCCGCCCCCACCCCCCTCCCGTCTCTCAGTGATTACAGTTTCTTTAAGAAGCCGACATCCCCCTGTTGGGCTGAATTTATTAATAAATTTGGTTTTGATTGTATGCACCAAAGCCCCCATCAAGAGCTGATTTGTATACATACTAACACATTAGTAGATGTGCCTTCCACAAGATAGGCCTTTTGAATAATTAATGTTTCTATTAAGTGCCACGGTGCCTCCCACCACGGGCCATTAATATTGAAGAGATGTAAGCCCCTGCTAACAGCAGAGGGAACAACATCAAATGAAGCTGGGAGTTAGATGGGCATATGAAAGGCGTTTCCTCAATACGCTTCGGCCGTGGTTTCTGTATGAGTTAACTGTATAGCAAAGAAGCTCCCCTGCCTCTAGTGACAGTAAATATAAACATCTAGCTATAGCCTTAGGAAAGAAAAAATATGGGATTCCTTTTTTCTCTTTCTTCCTCAAACATGCAAGTGAATGCATGCTTTTTGTTGATATTTTGAACTCCACGGGGATAGCAGGCCTGTCAGCTGTTATCAGACTACAACTGAACTCTGCTTACTGCTGTAACCCCGAGAGTGCTTCTGTACTGTATGGATGCTGACCTTTATTAAATCTGCCAGCTGAAGAATAAAATATTGCTCAGCACCCCACAGATTCACATGCAAACCAGATGATAGGTTACAATTCCCCATTCAAATCACAGGTCTTGTTTTTTGTTTTTTTTTACATAGTCTTCTTTTGTTTTTTACTTGTTTTCAGCTCATTTTCATTGTGACCAATATGTCTTAGCCTATTACAAGACATTCAAGACTCTATAAAGTATTTAGGATGCAGTTTGTTCTGGAACAAGCGATCAGTGGGGTTTTATGAAGCCCATTAAATGCTTCTCACAATTAAATGTGACATGCTAGAATTAGTCTGAGCTAAGAATTAGTCTGAGTGGCAAGACAAAGAGATTATCTGCAAGCTTCTAAATGATATCAAAGGTTGTTTAATTTCAAAAGCCAAACATAGAGCTTTGGGAAAAACAGAAATCTCCCACTGTGGTGTTTTTAAGGGCATAAAAAGATCGTATCCTATACAGGGAGTGCAGAATTATTAGGCAAGTTGTATTTTTGAGGAATAATTTTATTATTGAACAACAACCATGTTCTCAACGAACCCAAAAAACTCATTAATATCAAAGCTGAATGTTTTTGGAAGTAGTTTTTAGTTTGTTTTTAGTTTTAGCTATTTTAGGGGGATATCTGTGTGTGCAGGTGACTATTACTGTGCATAATTATTAGGCAACTTAACAAAAAACAAATAAAGGAAAGGAAGTTGCCTAATAATTATGCACACCTGATATAGGGTGTTGATGTCATTAGACCACACCCCTTCTCATTACAGAGATGCACATCACCTAATATGCTTAATTGGTAGTAGGCTTTCGAGCCTATACAGCTTGGAGTAGGACAACATGCATGAGGAGGATGACGTGGACAAAATACTCATTTGCCTAATAATTCTGCACTCCCTGTATATCTAAGCTTTATTGAAAGTAGATAATAATGAACATACAGTAGATTTTTTTCGTATTATAGATTTTAATAGTAAATGAGGAATATTATTATTGCTGAATTCCACCGGGCTCGGTCAGCTGCCGTAGTTACAGTGACATGCTTGGCTTGCATAGCCCGAAGGCAGCTCGGTTGGTGTATTGCACTCTGCTCTATGTATTGAGTTTAGCATTGGCTGCATCAGCACATCTTTCCCCGCCATTACTTCAGCTGAATATGTCAGCACCACGCTGACAGACAGCCCCAGGTTATTCACATTGAAGCCCATTTCTCTCTGTCGCCATAGTTTTTGTTATTTCTCAGAATAACAAGGTGTCTTCTCAAAACTAGCCAGCATTTTTTTTTTTTCTGGAAATTGATTTCTTGTACATCAGAATGTCTTTTTTTTTTTTTTTTTTTTACTTAAGCCATGCATTTTTATCTCTAATGATTCTAGTGTTTTTTCATTTATTCTTTTCATGGCCTTTTGGCCAGAGAGAGATACATTATGCCAGAGCGACTGCATGAGTAGGAGCAGGGAGAGTGGCTTGCAAGCTGACTGCCTGTTTGCTGGGAATTACCCTCTATTGACAGTGTGACAATGCCAGGCGGGCAGCAGCACTGCTGCTAAAAGGATTACATAGGGAGCATGGCATGGCAGCACTGGGTGGGAAAAGGGAGCTGGGGCAGAAGGGCGTGTGTGTGCATGACCAGCAACGCTTCCTTTTCCCTTCTGAAATACAGTTTGGTAAAGCAAAACAAGCAAACTAGAGGAAGAGGAAGATGTGTCACATGGCCTGGGGAGATAAGATGATGGATGGGAAGAAAACAAAGAGAGTGATGCAAACAAGATAATTTTGCAGTGAAATATAAACACAAACCTATGCTACCAGATGATAGTATATATGACTACTTTTATTTGTCTATAAAGACCATTAGAACTTTTTTTTTTTTTTTTTTTTTTTTTTTGCCTGTCCCGTTTGGCTCTTTTGCATCAGAATTGTTGTCTAAAGGCAAAGAAAGATGCCCAACAGATTTACTTTACCAAACTGACCATCCCAGCCTTGCCGTAATGGTCCATTTGATTCACCTTTTATTGTTGATTTTATTTTCACTTACTGAATATGGGACAGACTTGACTGGGGGAAAGAAGGGGAGAAAGAAAGAGGGAAAGAGAAACAGCTGAGAAGAGGGACGGGGGAGAAGGGCAAAAGACAAAAACCAACAGAACGGGCAGAGAAAAAAAAAATGCATATATCAATCACCTGGATCACCTGCTGGGAAAGAAAAAAGAAAGCAAGCAGAAGAGAACAAGAGTAATAGAATAAACAACATCACAATGATATATGGGAATATGACAGTAAATACTAAATGTTAAACATTATTGTGCAGCACATAAGATCAACAGAACACAGTGTGCTTTGAGGTAGGAGCCAAAAAGGGTGTAGTTTGTGGGTGTGATCACCCGTGTGTACACCTGTGAGCATGGACGCGCTTGTTTTTTGTTTTTTTAAAAGGTTCCTTCATGTAATAATCTGCTAGAGGGTGTGGGGGGGCCACAGCCCCGTCCTCCAGGGCTTGAAGCAGGTATGGAGGAGATCAAAACTCCAGACATCCAGAGGCCCCCAGAACACAAGAGACCAAGGAAGACCAACAGAGGGGCAGCTGCGCCACTGTCCCGGAAAGAGCTGAGGAGAGTCCCAGATGAGGGCTCACTCAGCAGCCGCGGAGCAGAAGCCAGGGGGAGTTGCAGTGACGCGCCCGTGAGCTCCGCCGGCAGCCAGCTGCGCCTGAGTGACCGAGCCCCAGGCCGAGAGGCCGGGGGCACCCCACCTCCGAAGTGGCCCGAGCGAGCCCCAGGCTCCAGGCCCCGATAAGCGGCCGCCAAGGAGTGAGCCGGTGTGTACCTGGACGCCCATCCCCGGACCATTAGAACTAATGTGATTGGCAATCAAATCAGTCTTGTAAACAAAAAAAAATTCTTTATAGATCTGGTTCCTTTGTATGTGTTAGAAATGCAGACACAAAGACAAAGAGCAGAAGTTCTCTTATGCCTCACAGCCTGGTGCATCTTTGAAGTGATAGTTTTTTTCCATGATCCAGATGAATCAAGGCTCTGTCTGTCAGTGGGGAACTCAGGAAAATGGGTTTTCTGCGTGAACTGGACTATCATCATGTCCTTGGTCCACCATGGGAAGTGTCCATTTCAGTCTCTAAGTAGAAGGAGGAGGACTCCCAAGCTTTTAGCATGCCCGTCTGTGATACAGCACTGCTGTCCTGTCACCGTCCCTGCCTCACCTGTCACCCGTCTTGTCTGATGGGACCGAAACTGCGTCCACTTCCCCCCGCTGCTCACCCCATTTTCACTCTTCTTTCTTCCATTCCCTTCCTCTTCGTGCTTTTCCTTTCTTTTTTTCCCCTCCCTTGTTTTCTCACAGGCCCTCACGTTGCTTATGTAACCATCACTAAGTCTACTCGAATAGCTGCTGCCATCGCCTGACATGGATATATTTAGCCATTATGTTCCCCCCTTCTATACCCTGCATGCCCAAGCAGTGCTAAAAGATTCATGTATTCAGGCCCCTCAGGCGTTGCAGTGACACACTTACTTTACATCCAGAGCAATTAATGTCCACTGAATCTAGATTACAATGCCAGCATCCCACACGGAAGCCGCAATGCCCTAGTGGGTGTTGGGGGTGGGGATAGAGGGTGTACAGCAAGTCTTAAAGGGTTGCCATCACGTGGGGGTTTGCAGTTCAGTGAGCGGGTACAACTGACTCTTGTTTTTTCCCTTCTGCTTGCATGGTCAGTAATAGCGTATTGATTGTTTGCATAGCAGCCCCACACAGCAAAGTGACAGTCTATCCTCCCTGCTGCCCTCCTCTCTTGGTTTTTCTGTATTCCTTTGGTGACTGCACAGTATTGCCTACTCTTTTGGTCTTTTTTTTTCTAACCTTTTTTCCATTTCATTCTGTGTTCTCGTTTTTGTTTTTACTCCTCCTCCTTATCTTGTCCTCTTGTGTTTAAATGGCTGTGTGATGGCCAGGTTGGTGCCTCAACAGGACTCTGCAGCACAGAAGGCACTGTGCCACCCTGTGCCAAGGTCATGCTGGGCAGCCATATTGCATTTTATGAGTAGGTGGTCTTCGCTAATCATTAGTATCCCCCCTTGTTAGATTTAACATCCATGTTAAGCAGGGTAGATTCTGAGCAGGTGGCTTTGCTGAGTGTTAAAAACAGCTTCGTCTTTATCCCAAAGTTCCTTTTTTTTTTTTAAAGATTTGCTGTTGCAGGAGAACGAAATTGCAAAAGAAAAAAAACCTTTGTATTCACTGGTGATTATGTATGCATGGTGTGTGGATGGGTATAATGCCACATTTTAACAAGAAGAGCTGCAAAACAAGTGTCATTAGGTGCTGTTGTGATTAGAAGTTGCTCTTGGCACAGTGACTCATGGCATGTTCTGACATTTTGTGGATGTAGGACTGGGGAGTACACTTAATTGCTTTTACAGCCACCTGGACCAAAAGAGCATATTTACCCTTGAGCACATACAGAAACCTGTACGCATTTATGTGTTTCTATAAACCCGCCGCATCCCTGAAGACAAAAACATCATTTGATGTCTAGTTTCTCTCCAACATTATAGGTAACACCAGTGGCTGGACCCCCAGAGGGAGGCACCCGGGTGACCATCCATGGCACAAACCTTGGTCTGGCTTTCTCAGATATGGTCGGCAATGTAGAGGTGGCAGGAGTGAGGTGTACCCCTGTAGAGGATGGCTACATCATTGCTGAACAGTAAGTGATCCAAACAGGAATGATCATTTCAAAACTATTGCTAATACTTATTATTGATGGATAACTACACAACATTTAATTACAAACACAATTATTCCTTCAAGTTAAGTGAAAACATGACGTTTCTTCCAACCAACCCTCCCAGTTTATAAGCAGATCTCATTTGCAGAAAGTGTATATGTACATTGTATGTAATAACAGTTATTTATAGGAATTGCTGCACACGGTGTGGCCATATGCCCTCTCACTTGCTAACAGTAGCAAAATATTCTAAATGGACTATATTTGCTGTTCCTACAAGTGTATAAAAGTAGGAAAAAACAAAATGACAGAGTGACCGAGGTTTTAAGTAATTATTCAGTAACTTTAAAAAAAAAAAATTATAATTTATTTCATGTTCTTTTATTTAATTAATATTGAACATAGGGATGCATTCAATCCGTTATTAACTCTCATAATAGCATGCATCTAGCCTTAGGTTTTGATACATTATTTATGTGCTGTAACAGCTAGTAAGCTCTAAACTATATATGTGTGTTGCACAATCTCCCGCTTTAATGAAGACTGGAGCAGGTCCAAACAGTCTGGTCTTGACATTGCTGTTTTCCCTCCCTGCAGCACAGTAGCCCAGTTCTCTCTGTGTAGCTCATCTAGTCAGCAACAATCCCATAACAGCTGTGTGTGTTTACTTGTGTTTACCTCCTTAATTGTCCCATGCTGTGTGTACATCATGGTAAAGTCTGTCCCGTTCACCCTGAACTAATGAAACGTGGCCCATGCTTCCCAACTTGCCCACCACCCCCTTGGCTAGACACACAAACGTGTGTAGACTTAAAGACCCAGCGCCTCATGGTTGTTTAATCTCAGGTTGTGTTAGCCCTCCCAAGATAGATGTATGTATAGATAGTGTGTTAGTTTACCCTAAAAATATATATGTACATATTTAGACTAGGGTTAGGTTGAGTTGCCTTTGGGAATTGAGCTTCATTGTTGAGGGAAAGGCAATGATTCATTATAAAAAAAACTATTCTATTATGATTTTTAAGCATTTTATGCAGAAGGAACAAAAATACACATTATGGAGCAATTACAGGTTAGATAATTGTACCACGGAAAATCAATAGGATATGAGGAATAGTCTATTAAAATAGTACAACATTGCTATTGTAACCTTTATTATTGGACCCTTCAGCCACCACAGCTCTCTAGAAATTTTATTATAATATTTATAGTTTTCTTTAGGAGAGACAAGTACTCAGAAATAATTGGCTTTTCTTTCAGTTAAAGTGAAATTCTCTCTCTACTGACTTTAAATCTGTAAGAAAATGGTGTTAAGAATGAAATGTTTAGCAATTCACTAAAAAAGATGACAGGCATGAACCCACATGTGAATGAACCCACACACCAACACCCATGCAGCCTATCACTGGCATGGTTCTCAGAGGAGCCTTTAACCCTAATTTTTTCTTTGACCTACTTGTGCCCTCAGAAAGAGAACAGCGAAGCGTGATGCCATTGCTATAAGTCGCATAGTTTAACTTCTGCATGGTGTTACAAAGACATATCTCGCAGTCACATGTGCACACTTGCTACTACTGTTTACTGTGATGCGGTAATAAAGTAGTAAAGCTATAACAGCTCACATGGCATAGAGTATTTCTGTGGTTCCTTGCCCTGCATTGAGTAGCTGTATAGCTGTAATTAAAATCCACTTGGCTGTAGGAGACACTTTGTGTGCAGCACACTGATCTGACAGCACTTTAATGCGATTGGGGACAAGCTGGGGAATTCATTTATATGGCGGGTAAAGAAAAAAAAATTGACTGTGCAAAATTAAAAAACTAACCTATAACCTTTTAAGTCCAACTTTGAAGGAGATGAAGTCGTCCAGATGATATACTGAGCTGGACTTTTATTCAGCACCTTTGGATTGTATTTTGCCTCTAGGTTCATTATGCGCATGTCCTTAGCTGACTGTTGGTGTTTGTTTTGAGTCTTAATTCAGTCATCAGCCACCCTATGATGGACTGGACTGTACAAAAAAACATACATATTTATGTGTCTTTTATGTTACTACTTCAGAGGTGTGTGTGAAAGCTACTCCTGCTTTGAAGAAAAAGTCTGAACTTTTGTTTGTTCCTTTTTTCCAGCTGTCAAAAAGTACTTTTTTAAGGACTGAGACTATTCTGCAGCATTTTTTGTTGTAGATTCCAAACTGAAACCTTATTTGTATGAATGAATTTTAAAAGTAACCTGCAAGTTTGTTTGTTTTTTTTAGCAGACTTAATTGCGAAGATCCACAGAGAAAATGAATGATAAATTAAAAAAAAAAAAAAACCCCACAAAAAACCCAACTTATTATCATAAATCTGTAACTTTGCAAATGGCCAGTACAGTTTTGCTTTCAGGTAGGAAGCAAGCGAGTCTCTGTTTTTGTGAGGTGCAGTAAGAGGATATTATTAGGTTTGTCAGCAAGTAAATCCTCCTTTAGCTACACTCGTCCACATAGCTCATCCAACAAAGCTCTCAAAGTCATTTGTTGTAATTCAGATGATCAGTGCTGGAGAAACAATACATCTGCTCTGCTTCATCAGCTCCGCTCCTACCTGCCCCTGCCATCTGCTCCCCCACATATTCCATCTCTCTTTCCACACTGTGATTGCTTCTTGTACTTTATTACTCCCTGGCACCAGCGATCAATAGACGCTCTCATTTTATTATGTCATTCGATCTAGTCACCTGCAGTGCTGGGAGATACCTGATCACATGATATGATGGAACGGTATTGATCTTGCTGCATGATTAACATTAGTCTTGCTGTACTGGCACAGCACCACCACTGTTGGGGAGGGCTAGCTGTTAGTGGGAAATTTACTACATTCAGGTGCAGCATGCTGGAGTGCCAAAAGAGGAGCAGACATGGTCTCATTTAAAGATTGTCATCGATGTCTGACTGTGTCATGTAATGAAATGAATGAAACTACAAAAAATATTGTAATTAGAGCAGAAGATATATCAATATCAAGCAGCGAAGTGCTTTGAATATTCTTTTCTACAACGTTGCTTAAGCATTAAATCATGAAGACCATGTTTAAGTTTAATGTTACTTTTTTTTTTAAAAATTGAATTCCCGCTTCAAGTATGGGAGTATACTTCTGTTCCTGAAGTCATTTTAATTGGAAACCCATTTTAACTGTCTTTTGCAGGATCGTATGTGAGATGGATATGGCCCATGCGGACAGTATGCCGGGTCCAGTACAGCTCTGTGTCGGAGAGTGCAAACCAGAACTCCGGGCTCGTTCCTCACAACTCTACTCCTTTGTGGTATGAGTGTAATTAAACTCCATTTGTATTGTATTCTGAAATAACACTTGTGATCTAGCCAGTATATGGCTAAAAAGAATCTATGTACAACTAACTAAATATATTATATAACTATATATATATATAATTATATATTATATAATTATATAAATAGCCATATACTTAGTATATGGCTATTTCCAGCTTTTATGTACAGTCTGTGTGTACTTGCCATCCTCACACACTCGCACACATTTCCTTTTCTCAGATATCTGCTGTCTACCTGACCTGCACCTAACAGTTAATCTGCTTTCTCATTATCACTCTCTCACACCTTCACAATTAGCACTCTTTTAACTATTAACAGCAGTCAGTAATTACTGCTGTTGTTTTCAGAGTACCTGCACTATCCTGCATGCTGGATGTCACACGTCGCTGTCAGTTTTGAGTTTTGTCAGCATGATGCTCTTGGCTCTGTAACACAGGCTTGGCCACTTTTTCTCACCAGTGATACGGCTGCTACTCTGGGAAGCAGTGGAATTCCTCTGAGATTACTTCACAGAGCTTAGAATTGGCAACGCTTACAATTCCCTTCTATTGCAGTGCACCTAAAAAAGACTGCATCATCACAGGAGCATTCTTCAGACAAGACATATTCCCTACGTGACCTTGTAGACAAAGGGACATTGTAAATGACAGTGTGCATTTAGTCGCTTTTAAAATGGTTGTTTTATGTTTGTTCAGATACAGGTGTGTGCACACAGATGCTTTTATGTGTGTACGTGTGTTCCTGTGTATGTGTGCTGTCTACTTGAATATTACTCCATCTGTCTGTGTGACAGCATCCTGGCTGCACGCCGCTGAAAGCATTCGTTATTTTCAGATTGTCTTTAAAAAAGCTCCACTCAGATGCAACCCAGCAATGCAGGGCACCCAGTAGTGGAATCTATAAGAGGACACTAAGGCTTTATTGTACTGCAGTTCACTGCCATCACTCTGACAATACGAATAACTGTAATTTGCTGGAAATTAGTGATAACACTGAGTGTTACAACAGAGATGCTTCCCTGCTTACTGTAAAATGCATATATCTTTTAATCTGTCTGCTGGTCTCGTGTCATTTCTTCCTGTTCCTTTCCCTCATTTTAAATGACTCTGACAGTCTGTCTTAATGTCTCTCTTTCTGCATCTGTGGTTTTTTGTTTTGTTTTTTTAGACTCCAACTGTCACAGGCCTGTCTCCTAGAAGAGGTCCAGAGTCTGGGGGCACTAAAGTAACTATAATGGGAGAAAACCTCGGTGCCGGCAGCAGTGTCAACGTTAAGTTTGGAAACCAGACATGCGAGTTCTTTGGGTGAGATCTTAATCTCCAACATAATTGTCCTGCATATGTGCTGCTACAGAGTCTGCAGAATGAGGAAATGCACATCATGGTGGAAACACGAAACGTTTATGTTGATATTGTGGAGTTAAACTAATCCAGTCACCATAAATGCCATGAATTTCCATACATAGCACAAATAGCAGTTTCTCATAGTATAAAAATGATTTGAATTAGTTTAGCTAAGTTTTTGCCCTCCAGCATAACTGTCAGAAAATGTTGGCTATATGGCATGCTATTAGCAATTTTTAAGAGTAAATAAATAAATAAAACAACAGCTTGTGTTGTCAAGATAGTGATTTATTCACATTAAATAAGCAGCATTTCTATGTCTTTATTCTTTTGTTTTGGGGTTTTTTTTCCTTTGATATTATACTGCGAATACCCCCCAAGGGGAACCTCTTTATACCTTTGTTAAAACTTGTGTAAATTCTAATAAGGTTTTGATGACCTACTGCATCAAACCTTGTAATAATATCTTCCTTTTTTTATCTAGCCCCATCCTTCTCATTCTCTTCATTCTCCCATTCCTAATTAGTTTATCTGTTCTCTCCCATCCCTCAAATTTTTTAATTCTCAGTCTCGCAAGTTGCTTCCATTTCTCTACACCCATCCCTCCTGCCGTCTTTTAGTTACTCATACATGCCCTCTTTCTGATTTCCACTCCTGGAGGCACCTATTTTAAGCCCTGCCACAGTGTTCTGACTGTAATGTTGTAAGGTTGAGGAGTCAAGTAAACTTTAATGAGATATGGGGCTAATTACAGCTTCTTCACTGTATTCCTGTCATGGGAGAAAGAGGTAGATGTGGGCCTGTTCTACTACAAGCACTCTACTAATGAATTTGGACAAATTCTGAGGGTTTGTGTGTAGATCACAAAGTCTTGTACAGGGAGGAGAAAGCATGTTTTAGAAGGATGTATGAGAGCTGAAAGTACTGACTGCATGTTAATGTGCACTGAGTGCACCTGTTCGTCATGTTTTGAGTGGGATAATTACAGAACAGGTCTCACAGAAAAAAATAGTATGTTTTTTTTGCTCATATAAATCAAGTTTGTGTCTTCTCATATTCATTCGTTTTGCTACAGATTTATATAGGTGTTCTTATTTTTTTGTGTAGAAGGACAAAGACAGAGATAGTGTGCTACTCTGCCCCTTCTCTGTCTGGAGTCGGCCCAGTTCAGATCAGCGTCAGCGTGGATCGTGCCCAAATCAGAGAGAGCCTCACCTTTGAGTACACAGAGGACCCTACTGTACAGCGCATTGAACCAGACTGGAGCATTGCAAGGTATGCACATTCCTCAGATTGTATGTATGAGAGTTTTATTCGTGTCCTCAGCTCCAAGCCAGCAACAATAAACAGACGAGTCAATATTGCATTTTCAATTACTGTTCGGTTCTTTTCCAATTAGTCTGGAATTGATAGAAGAAGTGAAGCTCACTGATTGGAGAGGATGGGCACTTTTGAGACTGAGATTCTCCTACTGAATGCAGTGTCGATCCATGTGTTGAACGTCTTTGGCAGATAGATACACAGACATAGAAGACTACTAATTAAAAGGAGGAGAGGGATGAAGATGAAACAATGGCATAACAGAACAATGTGCTATCAGAGGTGTGAGTCCACAACAGATGGCGTGAGCTTAGAGATGGAGAGTATGGCACACTGCAGCAAAATCGTGACAACACAAAGGGAATAGGAGGAATAACGAAGGGAGAAACTGATAGGAACCACATATCTGTTTTGCTTTCTTTGTGTTTCGGAAGAGAAAATAAATTAAATTTCCATCTAATTCCATTTTAAATTACACAGTGTGAACTGATTTTCAATGTCTCAAAAATTGGAGCTCAAATTGTGTAGAAAGACAGAAAGAAAAGCGAGCACGGAGCAGTTATTTTGCATAGTTGCTGAGTGTATAATCTATGGACGCCACGGACAGCACACAGTCTGTCCACAGTAACTCACTACTGGTACAGTGATCTTTACCCTAAACCTTTATTCAGCAAACCACATTGACAAGTGCAACAGAAAAACCATTTTTAACAAATCCAACCAGCTACAGGAGGGCTGGGAATTCAGCAATTTTCCACCTCCTCTGTTTATGCATATTAATATATTTGAGCTGTCTGTTTTTTATTTATTTTTTTGCGCTACTTGATTGTGAATAGTAAAAACATAAAAAATGCATCTCTAATCACCATCTTCCATGGGCTGTTTTGTCCCAAATTAACCTTTAAATGGCTTTTGATATGAAGCTTTTTGTTCCCCAAGTGATGGGGAACACTTTGAAGAAACAGATCAGAGTTAGAAAGTTTACAATAGGCTTTGGACTGCTGCGGGTCTTTTTCTCAGATATTCTCTTTCTTAGTCTGCACAAAATGAAATTCGGATCTGACAAACATGATTATAAAAACTCCTGTAATAAATTTTGTCTAACTTCTTCCATTTATTCAGCGGTCACACACCCCTGATGGTGACGGGAACTAATCTGGATGTGGTTCAAGAGCCCCGGATCAGAGTGAAATATGCTGGCCGAGAGTCTGTCAATGTAAGAATCACTCACTATTAATCTGTTTTCAACCACAAAGTCTCTCCTGTATGTGTAGTAGAAATCTTCTACTGTACTACTTCCAGCTTGCCATGCTATATAAGCAGCTAAGTGACATTTACTTCAGGTAAAATGGTCCTTAACAGGCCCTCTAGCCCTCTACGCTCTCTGATTTATGCTTGATCCCAGTCTTCTTGACCCCAGAGCATATAAATATTGCAGCTGTTGGTGAGAGTGATCCACATGCACTATTTAATATAGAGTTTACTTAAATTTTTTTTGACCATCTCACCTCCCACCTACTTGGTGTTTTATTTACACTGCTCTCCTGACTCCCGAATACCATTTTCACTTGTTTGAGAAAAGATAAAGAGGCAGCTGGAGGACAGTAGAAGTTGACCAAGACTATAAAAGGTTCAGTGGGGAAAATGTTAGAGGTGTGCATGGTTGGAGGCAAGAAGGCTCATAATGACTTTCAATGGAAGATTAACTGCAGTCAGAAGTCTTTGGTCAGCATAAAGACCGCTTGTATAATCAAAGACTTGTCTGAAGGAAATCGTTACAAATTGCATTTGAGCCCCTGTCCTGGGGGTCCTTGTTTAATTAAGAGGATGGGATTTCCTCTCTGTGGTCTGCTATAAGGTGGAGAGGGCAGATGAATACGATAAAGGGGAGTTTGAGGAACAGAGAGTGGTGAGCCCATTATTGTGTATCTGTTTAGTTTCTGTGCGTCTTTTGTAAAATCAATTTTCACACATGCACTATGGCCCTGACCCACGCTGCACATTACCGAGCAGGGATGTAAGTAAGAACTGAAGCTGAAATCATTTGGGGTAATTAGGTCCATGTAATGGCTAATTCTGGTGTAAAAATAGAGCAGTCAATTTTTGAGAATTCACAGTGAGTGAGTGGGCATCATGTATCCTGCCTCTAGATTGGCATCATCCCGTGGCAGCATGGTAGCTCAGTGGTTAGCATTTGCTTGCTTCACCGCACAAGATTTCTTGATCTCAAGACATTTCCTGATGCCGCCAGTGAAAACACAATCTGTACTCACTCTGTGCTAATGCAACATGGCCTAAGATTCTCAAAAACTAACATCTAACTGTGGATAATTGCCAGAATATGTGGCGTGAGTTCTGCTTTGCAAGACAACATCAGAAGACTTGACAAATACACACTATACATTTTCTGATATATGGAAAAAACACACTAGTTTGGAAATATTTCAGTCTCACACCTTAAATTTTCAATATATACAATGTTTAAAAACATCATAAAATAGAATTTCACATTGATGCAGGGATGCACAAAACCATCCTCAAAGCTATCCTTCACATACACAATTCCCTATAGTTTTACTCTCATTGCATTTCCAACTTACTGTCTCTAAATTAGCTGTCTAAAATTGGCCTTAAGTGTCTCTCTTGTTTAATGAACATTTCTGGAATGAAAACCATCATTCTGTTCCGAGGTTTCTGAGCTCCAGGATCCTCGTGCGAGATACTGACATGCAGACCTTATGTGAAGTAAAAGACACATAAGACACTGTTTTTATATTTGGAGGAGAGAAAAACACTTGATGAGTGAGACAGAGAAAATCTGGTGAAATGGAATTTGACTTGTGTGTGGGTGCCGTAGTGTCTGATATGTCAGTTTCCAAATCTTTGAAAGCGAGTTGTTCATCTCCACCCTGCCTCGTCTCATCCAACTCCCCACCTAGTGCCTCGCAAAAGACGTCACCGTCTTGACTGCCCCCACAGCCACAGAGAATGAATTTCTATTAAATGCTAAGGTTACAATTACCCATCCTTCATCCCACCCTCCCAGGCCCTTCTACCCCTTTCCCTTTTTGTCACGGGAGGAAGGCAAACAGCACAGAAGCCTATAGCAATAAGAGCTGCTGTCTGTCAGCCAGCCTTCAAATGATCACCTGTCTTCCACTAAATTGCTTCTCTTCTCTCCCTCCCTTGTGTCACCTGCATAGATTCACAAAGAAACCAGGAAAGAGGAAAAAAGACAATTTTCTTTGTGAAATGCTCTGTATCTGTCACTGGATTCGCAATTGAAACATTTATCATGATCTTGATTAAAGCTAAAAGGGTTATTTCCCAGCTCTAGCATATTTCCCTGTCCCATACTTTAGATGCCTGGACTGAGTGTCGGGCTTTGGCATGTCAGGTACATTTACGGTTACTACTGAACATAAAAGGTGTTCAGCATGAGTGTACTGATTGCTCTGCCTGATTGCGAGAGGAGGCTGCAGATCACTGCATAATTAGATTCACATTTTTAGAATTATTTTGCATATTAAGCTATAGAAATTATGTATCCTATAATGCTATACGTGATTTTAACAGTATTAGCATCATGAGCTGATTATTGATCGATATTTATGGCATTATAAATGTCCAAAGTCTCAAAGGCTAGCACTGCTTCCATGGTGGCATTTCTTCTGTGTACTTCTGTAACTAGCTTCAAACAAAACGAAAACCTTTCACCATATGAAACAGTGCTTATGGGATAAATTGGTTTCTGGCTCCACTAGCTAACAGCCACACAGATCTTGGATAGATTGATTAGAGCTGAAGTTAGACTTAATGCCAGTATTAGCAGTTGGTTGGAACAGCAGGCAGGCAGGAAAATAGACATAGTGTAGGAGTAACCAAGTATAGGAACAGCAGAATAACCAGTGACTAGCTATCAAACGTTAGCCTTCAGATGACCTTTGACTCTGTGAAGCCATCGTATTTTTTCCATCTCTACAGTCAGCCAGTCGTATCTTCGCTGGCTCTGACTCTCTCTCTTACCACTACCCTGGCCAGAGACCTTTGAATGATTGAGTGGGCTGTATCCACACAGTAGATCATGGTAATATATTCAGCCAGAGGGGTTGGAGTGTTACTGCCTTAAAACACCCTGGCTCTATCCAACAGTAGAGAAAGAAGACAAATGAGACCGAGATTCCAATTATTTTCTCTTTCTGTTGACCTCAATTCACTTTATCAATGCTGTAAATCTTGTAGCTTCTTTTGCCACATGGCCTACAGGAAGAGATGTACCATTTGTATTTGACAATTAATTGTAAAGTTTTACTGCTTTACTGTTATGACTGAAGCAATCATTGATGAGACGTAGATGGAGTGTAGGAAAACAAGCTTGTAATTCAGAATTTGGGACATATCTAATATCCAGATCTGCTAAAAGGAAGAAATACTGCAAAGGTGTCATGTTGCCCTACGCAGAGGGGAACCAAAGTATCATTTTTTAAAATAATCTCGCATTGCCCCATTTACCCATCGCTACAGTACTCACCCATCACTTTGGATTTGGATGTTACGCTCACTGAAAAATATCTGACATTATAGGAGCAGTTTCCTGGCAGGATTTGGTGAAAGAAAAGATTTAAGAAAGAGAGCGAGAGAGCATAATAGGAAAGTGAGGACAGTGCAAAAAAAGCCCACAGTATCCATCCACGGCAGAGCAGATGGTAGTCAGAGCTTTAGTTGACTTGCAAATGCCTTACTGTTCCATCCCAGGAGTCACAAGGATCGTGTTGGCCCATATGGACCTGTCTATACTGTGTAATGTGTCATTATGCTAACATTAAGAAAGCAGTCTATATCAACTAAACTGGAAGTCTTCTGTCCAATCAACCTTTAACCCTGATTTAAAAACAGAACATACTGTTTTCATTGGTTAATTTGACCTATTTCACTCTGTGATCATATGGGCTTACACGTTAAACAGCCAGGATGACCACAATGAAAGCTCGATGGCTCAGCAGTACAAATATGAGTGGATAAAATTAATTAACTTGATCTATTCATATAGCACTATATTTGCTCTGTAATCACTCAGAATCTTTTGAGTCTCTGAGTGGTACCATTCACACAGTTTTCTTCCTGCTGGCTTGTATTTGTGGATGTGGAACTATGCTGTGCAGATTTTAATAGTTAATTCAAGCTCACTTTGAAGTGACATTTCTGCATGATAAAACATCTGAAAAAAAAATTTATTCTGATTTCTTTTTTTATGCTGTAACTTTTTAGTTGTTAATGGGATTTCACAGAACCTAAAGATGTGAAAGTATGTCATGTGCTATCTATTTTCATGAGCTTATCTTTCTGCAAAGCTAATGCACTGCTACTGTGCTTTGTAAAATATAGAAATTAAAAGAAAATTGACAAAACTTAAGAACAGTTTCACACACACACACATGCACACAGAGCTATATTCCAGATATGTTGCTAAGACTATTGCATCATCACCCAGGTTTTGCAGCAAATGCAGATTTCCAGGCAGCTAGTCAGTCAATTATACATTCGCATAACTGATTTAAAATGCATCACCAAATATCAAGTCCCTTTTCAATTAAAAGCAGCAAACATTAACTTTTTAAAATGTGAGAGTTTTTGCCGCTTTCACTTTCTATTATTGTATCGTTATTGCTGCAAACCAAAGATATTTGGTTTAAACTATTCATCAGACCCCAGAAAATGTCCCTTTTCAATGCGCTCAACTACTGACAGTCACTTGTATCATTTTCTGACTTTAGATAGGCTAAATGATAAAAAGAGATAATCAATTATTTGAATCCGTAGTTGCATTTTTAGGGACGGTGTGTCCAAGTTGTATCTGAATTTATTTTAAGAATGAGATTCAAGGCTACATAGTGAACACAATCTTCAGTCTATTTCCGAGGGCAAACTAAATAAAGATGCCAGTCCCTTCTTCCACCTCTGCGATCACACTCCTGCAACTTAGCTTGCACCATGCTGGCAAAATCCAATTGGTGTACCCTACACAGAATGAGTTTGCATCGATCTTTCTGGCTTTCTCTGGAGCACGAGACAACAGGTAGGAGGCGTGGTACTCGCTAGCGTTCACCACCTTTGATGATATTTACCTCTAATTAAGTTTCTTCCCCAGAGAGAGAGCTGGGAGGGAGTGAAAGGAGATAAAAACCTCTCGGAGCAGAGTGCTGTGCAGCAATCAATCCTCTCTCCCCTTCCCTCTAGAGCTGAGACGGGGAGGATGGATGGAAAGCAGGCCTCTCATCTGGGCAAACTTGAGAGAAGTAATAAAAGACCCATAGCTCAACCTCTTCCAGAGGAGACAGAGGAGAAATGCCTCCATCCTTTTGTGGTTGTTGGCCTGCAGTGTTTTTTAGTGAGGCTGTTGGAGCAATTTATTTTCAATTTTATAGAGGCTTCCTCTACAATAAAGATGGATTTAATGACAGAAAATAAATCCTATTTTTCTGAAAAGTATTTGGCCTTTATAGGTCAATTATAAGGCTGGTGAGCACGCCGCAGGGTTCATGTTGAAACCAATGTGTTTCAGTTAGGATCGCACTTTAGGTTACAGAACACAGAGGATGGAGCAGATTATAGGACCAGAAGAAAAAGAGAAATCATAGCTTTTCTGAGCTGTTCAAGTTTATTCTGGATGACTGAATTGCAACTCTTCTTTCATTTAAAGGGCCACAGGCTATCATTTCGTGATGCGTTGATTGTTTCAGTGCAACACATCCCAGTAGCATCACAGAAAGTTTCTTCATAACATTTTTTCTCTTCTCTTCGTTCACTCTCTCCAGGTGTGTAAAGTATTGAACACCACCAGCATGAGCTGCTTTGCTCCTTCTTTGATGGCAGAATACCATCCAGGTTTGGACACCGTGAAGCATGCGGACGAGTTTGGATTCATCTTCAACAACGTCCAAGCGCTGCTGGTCTACAACAACACTAACCTACTCTACTACCCCAACCCCTACTTTGAACCGCTCAGCACCACAGGCATCCTTGAGCAAAAACCAGGCTCACCCATCATTCTCAAGGTAAAGGAAATGCAGGATGGATTCACTTGATTCGCGGATTAAAGCCCCAATATAGACCTATCATAATATTTATCATTCGTATTCTGCTGCTAAGTGGTCATTTCCATATACTCATACGTTTTTCTCTAGTTCATTTTTATATACAAGTCCTATTATCTGGATGCTTCCATGTGTAAAAAATCAAAATCTGTATGGCATTCGCTTTCATAGATGCTTTGAAGCTTTGTTGAACTTCCCTTGTAGTGAACCCCTCTGGAGATTGTGTTCACCCTTTTGTTGCATCTCCCTGTTTGCCTGCATTTGTAATTGGTACAATCTCTGCTCCATTCTTGGCCAGGTCACTGTTGGAAAATACATTTTTCAACTCAATTAAAAATAAAAGATATGATGAAATAATATCCTTGGGAAAGATTTTAATTCCTTTTTCACTCAGTCATTATTGTGTTTGTATAGTAATTATAGTTAGTTGTATGTTTTGGGGGTTTTTACTGGTATTTTTTACCTGATAGATGGAGAGCAAGGAATTTGTCAAAATATATATTTCAATCCTTTTTCCTGATTACCAGCTGCTCCCACTGTAAAATATATCAGCCTGTCTGATCTTGGTATGGAATCCTATTGAGTGGCAGCTGTGCCCAAACCTAGGGATTTAATTTGTACTGTATTCAGGTGACATATCAGTGTGGTGCATTAAAAATAATGTTTGATTTTTGTTTATGTGTGTGTGTGTCTGAGTTTATCTTTAAATTTTACACCCCTCTGTTCATTGCTCTATGCCCACAGGGCAGAAACCTGGTTCCTCCAGCATCAGGAGGGGTGAAGCTTAACTACACAGTACTAATAGGAGAGACTCCCTGTTCTGTCACTGTGTCTGAGAGCCAGCTGCTGTGCGAGCCTCCCAACCTCACTGGGCAATACAAAGTCATGGTCAGTACTGGTCTGTTCTGGTGTTTTGTTATGGACCTAACTTTCTTTCCAACTTACTTTCCATCTATCCCTGTATTTGCAATTTCTTCTTTATAATAGTCAACCTCTAAGCTCTATTATTTGTGTTCTCATCATTGTTAATTCAGCTGAAGAAAAGGGGTCGAAGCGAGAGCAGCATGGTTGTGCTCTACATGTCAGAAGGTTCTGCCACAATCCACCGCAATTATTCTTATTTACCCACTTGCTTATTGAATGCAATGTTCGTACTATTTCCCTCTCAACGTGATAATGGTCATGTATTTGCAGGCAGTTTCAGCAGACAATATTTGAAAAGGTTTTGGTCTAATTTTCAATATTTGGTTGGCTTAGTCATTTCTGTAAAACAACAATCATGTAACATACAGCTCAACTGCATGTTTTCAATCGCTCTTTTAGTTTTAACAGTCTCATTGTGACTCTTGCCTTTCTTGACAGGTTCAAGTAGGTGGTCTTCACGTATCTCCAGGTGCCGTGCACATCATGTCTGACAGCCTGCTGACCCTACCGGCCATTGTTAGCATCGCTGCAGGTGGCGGTCTTCTCCTTATCATCGTCATCCTCGTCCTGATCGCCTACAAACGAAAATCGCGTGAAAATGATCTGACCCTTAAGCGCTTGCAGATGCAAATGGACAACCTGGAGTCACGAGTTGCCCTAGAGTGCAAAGAAGGTTAGTGTTAGTGTAGAATAGTAGATACAGACTTAAATGTTTGTTAAGTGCTTTGCTTAACCAATAGGCTTCTTTATCACTCAAAACAAATAAAAAGCATAAATATGTGTATGTGTTACTCAAATCAATCAGAGCTGTCTGCATGTTTTAAGTAATTATCAACATTACGTCAAATCTGGATCATCCTTGTTTTTTATCACAAAAGATTAACTTATTTAGTCCTCTATGTGACCTTTTTCATCATGGAGTAGTTTGCATGCTGGAAGCGATTTTTCATACAGCTAACATGAACTCTAAACATACAGGAACCGAACACACATTAGATATGAGACGCACAAACGTTCAAACTGTATTTTAAATTCTGCTGTAATTCTACAGTCATGTCTTCATAGCAGGTGTTTGTGTTCACGCTTTGTATGTCTGTATATATTTTTGTAACCATGATATGTTAAAACAAAAGTGAGCACTGATTGCTCTAGTTTTATTTTAGATGTGAGCGTCACATCATTTCCACATCGCTACATTGAAATAAACACCGTTGATTACTCCTACTGTTATCATTGGGGTTATTTTAGCTAGTCTGTGGCAAAAGTGAGGTTTAGGTCTGACAGTGTTGAGGCGATTTCATCAGCCAGAGGGGACCTTATTACTTATCCCCTCCAGCTACCCCTGATCAGCTGCCCCAATGTTATTATGTAGTAATAGAACACAATGGTCCAATGACAGATACAGACAGACGGGCACATAGAGTAGGCAAACAGAGGGAATCATACACAGGTAGCCTTAGGACAGAAGAAGATTAATGTTTTAACCATTAGCATTGGCCTGGCGAGTACTTCCCCGCAGGGTGGATTTAGATAGCTACCAGAGTTCCTCCTTATGAGTGTATATATACACTGTGAGTCCATGTGTTGGTGTGTAAACCAATGTGTCACAGGGGACTTTGGTACCAGGAGGTGAGGGCTAAGACTGGTTAGAGATGGTGGGGTTTTGAGGAGGGTTTTAGGAGACGACTGCTGCTCCTGTGATAGGCTGCAGGCAGGGAGCCTCCCCAAGGGCGGCAAAGCAAGGCAACAGAGCCGTGGGCTTGAACCAGAGTCAGTCAGGATGGAGCCAATTAACTAGTGCTCACCTGCAGCTTCACACTGAGATGCCACACTCTTTGGGGCCTTTGCTTCAGCCAATTTACTGGGTGGTAGATAAAAATGAGTAAGAAAAGGAGGTTTGTGTGTATATGTGTGTGAAAAGTGAATGTAAAAGAGGGAGGGAGAGAGATCTATTTTTTTAGAAGAGAGATGTAAAATATTGAGTTCCTCTGACATGAAGACTATCTTGAGCGTTCTGTCATCTTCATCATAGCAGCAGTAAGCCCCATGAAGATAAGAAGGATTCACATATATGGTCCTTGGGGATTAAATAACAGTTTTATTTTCAGGATGCCTTTCCCAAGCGCTCCCTTCAACTTGTCTCGTTTCTCTGCCTTCCTTCTCTTCTAGCCTTTGCCGAGTTACAGACAGACATCAATGAGCTCACCAGCGATCTCGACAGAGCTGGTATCCCCTATCTGGATTACAGAACCTATGCCATGAGGGTCCTCTTCCCCGGCATAGAGGATCATCCTGTCCTCAGAGAACTGGAGGTAACTATGACCAGAGTGCAAGAGAGAGATACATTTTTATAAAAGAGAGGAAGGACGAGGGAACTTCAGTTTGAGCTGAAATAAATACATAAATATACAAAGTGGACAAAAGAGAGAGAGCCAAACGGCATGTCTGCCCTGACCACTTCTCCCATAGGCTAACCGTAAGTGGGAAATTGCTGAAGGGGGGAAAGGATACCAGTGTGCCATCTATCCTTTCTACACTCTGATCTCACACGCACACACACAGTCAGTCAGGCTGGGCAGCATACACATACACACATATATATATATATATATATACACCTCACATGCAAGCTCCCTCATGGAAAACAGGGTCTCAGCACATGGCTATTTCATCCACCAGTGGCTGCAGTATGAGGGGTAATGAAGTGAGTAATTCCCAATCCTCAAGCAGAACTTTGGGTTCTTCCAAGGGGGGGAAAAACTGGCTGGTTAACACTTTTTCCTCCTCTTCGAGGGGCCAGAGTAGTGCTAGGAAATGACTTTATTTTATGTTGTTGAGACTGGTGTCCAGAGGATGAAACTATCAGGTATAAGAAGATTAATCATAGTAGAGATTAAAGTCAGCAGTGTGAGTCAGGCTAACTAGCCAGGTGTAGTTAGTTAAGTGGATAGTTGCTCAGGTAAGGCTAGCCGTGTTTGCAAGAGATCAAAGGAAATGTAATGTCACATCTTAGAGCAGTGGCATTTGGTGAGTCACATAAATTTGGCATTGCCTGCCAGAGGACCCATATTTTTATGCAAACTTCAGAAAAACAGTCATGGGTGCTCAAACAAGTACAAAGCGAATATTACTTAGATTGTTTTACCCTGAAAGCTTGTTTAACATTTAATTTGAAAGTGAAGTGACAGCTAACTCGGTGTACAATGCTTTTTTTTTTACTGGGACCCGGTCAATAATTGATTAAGATCTTCTCAGTTACTCATCATGAGCCAGAGCTTCTTTCTGCCTGAGGTGAAACATGAGTAAAGATTTTGGTGCCTTTGTAAAAAATCTTTATTTTTTGTGAGGCAAGGTCACAAAGAAAGTTAAAGAGCAACAAACCTTTTCAACCAATATTTCAGCAATGTATCATTAAAGGTGTTACTAAACAAATTCCTGCTTGATACTCATTAGCCTTAACTCATGCACTGTTGTTGCCTCTTTTTTTCGGTGCAGGTGTCAGGTAATGGCCAGCAGAACGTGGAGAAGGCCCTGAAGCTGTTTGGCCAGCTCATCAACAACAAAGTGTTCCTGCTCACCTTCATCCGAACACTGGAAATGCAGCGCTCTTTCTCCATGAGGGACCGCGGCAATGTGGCCTCACTTATCATGACTGCCCTTCAAGGACGACTGGAGTATGCCACCGATGTCCTTAAACACCTGCTGTCAGACCTGATTGACCGCAACCTGGAGAGCAAGAACCATCCCAAACTGCTGCTGCGCAGGTAACACGGCAATAATGTTCCTTCATGATATAAAGACTTGAATCGTGCCCAACTGAACTTAAACCTTACTTGTTTGTTCCATCTTATTATAAAGCTTCAAATAGTTAAACGAAGAAATGAATGAACACTAAATAAGATAAACAAAGGCCTCTCTATTGTGCACAATTGTAATGAGAATGCTGTTTGTTTGGCATAGCTTTATAATATTGAGCCAGAAAGGATAAAAACACACAGCATTACTGTTTATCCCCTCATATGCGATGCTGTTCTTTGATAGCTATGTAGATAACAAAAACAGAACGGTCATTAGCAAAAGAAGAGGTGCAGCATCATATAACGTTTTTAGACAGATGGATAGGTTTTGATTTAGAATCATATGTTCTATAACCTTTTTCTCATGTTTCTTGTGCATTCCTATTTCCCCATGTTTCCATGTAGACACTTCACAGAATCACACTTGTAATTAGTGTTATGGAACTTGTACATCTGCAGCACAATGAGATAAACAACATGCAATATTTGCACGAGGAGCAACATCTGAGTTCTCTGCATAATTCCACATTCCCTCTAGCTTCCCTCTTTCCCACCGCTCTCTCTAAATACCAGTGTCACTCTAACTTATCCTCCGAGCTCAGGCTCTTTATAAAACATTTAAGTGGTTCAGCTGAACTTTTTTCCCTGTGTATCAAATGTACATTGTTTCTCTGGGAAGTTAGAATGACGTGTTAAAACTTTAAACACCTACTAAGTTCCTGCTCAGGTTTCCGCAGCTGCTTTTGGCAAACAAAGTAGCTTAAAAAATATATGCAAAGTCCGTCACAGTCCTTCGTAAAGCCTGGCTGCTCTGTGCATGATTTTGACTATGTTTACTTTACTTAATAAGATGAGACCGTGAGACCAGGCAGCTGCTTTGTTTCCAAACATTCTTTTCTGCTGTTAATGCTCCTTATTTCAGATACATTTAAGAAATGTTTCTATTTTTTATTTTGTTTTTAAGTCACGTTAATAGTCGAGCTTAAATTACTGCCAGATAGAAAAAACCCTGCATATTGACAGAGGAATTGACTAAAGCATCACAGCATCAAATGGACCTGGATTAAGCTGTTATTTTACATGACAATAGGGCTCCATGTCACCTCTAAGTTTTCATTATCCGTTTCATTATGTTCTTATTAGGAACACAGTGGTACATAATCCTCGGGTCCCGCCTTTGTAGCCTGGAGGGCTAAATGTCCTATAGTTTTTACATTTCAGTCCCCATTTTTATGAAAAATTTAAGGGATTAGTGATTTGACATGGCTCTTTGCTGTTGTTGTCTTCCTCGTTGCCTATTTGGAGAAAAGCCGACGTGAAGCCAGCCAGCTGACTCACACACACGTTCAAACACGCTCGCACATCTGTGATGATAGTCAAATTGAACATTTCTCTAAGCAGTAATTGTGTTTGTGCAGGCCGTAGAGTGAGGCTGCTGGGCTGTGCTTTGTTGCCATTTTCCCGTTCAGCTGTTTTTTCTGTCACGTCTCCTCAGTTTGTTTTTTATTACATATAACAAGGTAGTGAAACACCTGCTATTATTCCAGCTAAGATGCCCTTTGTTTTGTTGCTTTAATAAAATAGCTGTATTTGGACAGATGCTTGTGCTTTTGTACCATGTATCTTTTGGGGTACAGTGCGTATTTCTGTAGATATCATCCTTGTTAGAACACACAGATATAAATCTGTGCTGACTATATTGGATTCCGGTGATATGAATTTCTAATGCATAATTAGTGAGCTTACACTTATGCAAAATTCACACAACTACAATAGTTCAGCAACATACATCAAGGACATCCAAGGCAACCAAATCACTTTATTCATTCAGTTCAATTCAAACCAAGTTTTCAAACTAGCAGGCTCTACAGGAGAAAACAATAAAGACAAGAGCTACAAATACTGAGAACTGGTTTCATCTGTGATGGGTTTAAGCGGCTCATCACGATCCCACAATTTAATGGTAACCAGAGTTTAATATGCAATGACCTCAAATTGTTGTTTATTAAAGATTGCAGTTGCTCGTATATGCACATCTCTGACATCAAAAGTGTATGTGTGTTTATGTGCGCATGTACAGGTATTTTAATAAAAGACGTCTGTGAAAATTCTACAGGGAACATTTAAAGCTTTACAGTGAGATGTGTTCAGAGTATGAACGCTATATACTGTAGTGTATATAGCGTTATACTACAAAACACAGCAGGTACATATATATGCACAGCTTTGTCATCGAACTGAGCTGTTATCTGTGCAGTAAGTTTGTGTGGGAAGCTGGAGCACCATGCTGTTACTAGCTTTTGCACAGAAAAAAGGGGAGGAGGGGTGTCGGGTGTGGAATTCTAATTAAACAACTAATAAGCCTATTAATTGAGCAGATTATACCGAGGTTTGCAAGTCTTTCCACAGATAAATTTCCAAGTTAAGTTTGCAGCACGTTCAAGATGCTGATTGTAAAAGCAGGCTCTGATTAGCATTGACACCGCACCGCCTCTTACTTCTCACCACCTCTGCCTCCATTACAGCTAATTTCTCTAGTCCTCTCAAATATTCTGTCTCTCACACGGGGAGATTATCTCCAGATAGCATGTTTTCTATATTTGAGTATTTAGTTGCTGATGCACTATCTACACTACATTGGGAATGATAATGTCAATTAATTAATATCCTTGTGCAGTTTCAAGGTATGCAGCTTTCTTGCTAAGTGTGCAGGTTTAAAGGTGGGTTAAATGGAACAGCATGTTAAAGAAACAGCCCTCTTCCTTAAAACGTGTAAGGTGTCTGCACAGATCTGATGGTGCATTTACTAACTGTAGACGTGAGGATATATGGACTAATATGTATATAACTTTAATAAATATGCAGCTAGCAATTTAAAAAAAATATTTCTGATCTTTGACACGGAACGGGTTAAAGAATTATGTCACCGACTTAAAATGAATCCGTGTGACATGCCTCTTGGCAGAGTAAGCATAAAAAGTAAACCATTGCCATCTGCAGTATTTGAGGAAGTAGTTAACCTCATTGTAGCTGAAAGGAATACAACACAGCTCTTGTCACTGAGAAAGTTTGATGGTAGGTTGAATGTCTCTGAAAGCCAGGGGGGAATTTGGAAATCTTATACACCAGTTGCAATGCGACATATACGCAGTTTTTACTCTTAAGCTCAGCAGAGTGCCAGGCCCCATTTTACCATCAATCATATCAGACTAGTGAAAACAAATTATAGCACATTGTACATTATCTTGCATTTATGCAGCATATATCATCCCCAGTCAGTTAAGTTCCTGGAATCATATTTGAAGGGTGCACTCGTGCTCTTTTGAGGGTTGTTTTTCAGAGAAACTCCTGTCTGTTTGGTATTTAAAGATTTCAAATACCTTCTGTTGTCTTTGCCTTGATAAGGAATGATTTTGGCTCACAGTCACTTTCATTCTCCTAAAAGCTTTTTGAAAGTGATATCTAAGCTTTGTGTTTGATTTTAACACTCTTCAGTGCGCTAAGTGGAGTTGATGAAGCACCCCATATTGTTTGGATTGTATTTACCACCATTAGTGCTCTTGTGTTCACGTTCTCTCTGTGTCCTATCGTTCCAGTTCTCCCATTCTCTATATGTACCTTGTCCTCTGGCCATCTTTCTGCCCCTCCAGTTTCTCAGACTTTTACAGATTAAATGACCCCTATCAAAACATGCTTTTTTATGCATTAAAGTCTCTTCTCCATTGTCTCCATCTATAAGTTTTCTCAAAGCCTCTTGATTTACCCAGTTTCACTTTCTCTTCTTTATAATGCTCTTTTAATGGAATCACTGAACATTGCTTCTATCACCTTGAGACTTTTCAATCTTGTATTATTTTTCTCCTACGCGTTTTTGTAATGAGATTTCCGCCCATGCAGAGCAATGGAGTACAGCATTATTAAGAGAGTGAGTATTGTGTTTGGCATTAGTTTCACTGAAAGACATTCAACTGGCTGCTAAAATAGCCCCCCCAGTCCACCCTAGCTGCCATTAGGAGACCAGAGATGGGGCCTGTCTTAAGCACTATGTGGGATAATGAAATCCTGATGTTCATTAATGAAACTCAATTAATAGAAAGAAGGAAGTGGAGGCAGATGAGAAGGAGGACAAGAAGAGAAGGAGAAGGAGGAGAACAAAGGGCTCCCCCCCGCCCGACATCCAAGTGAAGAGATATTAAAGGGGAGTCAGCACAGCCCCCTCACAAAGGCTTTATTTGACTTCCTTCTTCGAGACTTGCTGAGCTTATTAAAATACTTAATAGGTTCCATTAACTTCTAACACACTCAAGTCTCATACAGGCAGGGAGGGGCACATGGTAAGCATGAGGTGGGGGGTATAAAGAGGGGTGAATTCTTGTAGAGGAAGGAGGGCAATTACTCAGGGATTTGGAGTATTGTCCAAAAAACTCCACAATACCTTCAAGTTTATTCAGCATGAAAACACAGCCTCAGGCTCTTATGGATCCTTATTATGTTTTCAAATTACTTTTTTGAAACCTTGGAGAAATACTTTGTGTGTTTCTCTATGTATGTATTCTCTCTGTTGTGTAGATATAGTGCTGTGCAAAAGTCTTGAGCCACCCCTTATTTCTTGGTATTTTGCTTCCAAAGAGCCAGATTTTTCTTATAGTTTTAAACGGTCTTAAGCAACAGTTCCTCAGGCTTTCTGCAGGTCTTTCAAAGTTCTCCATTTTCAAAGGAATGTGTTTATGTCCAATGCATGTCCTTTGGAATGTCCTCAAAAAGCCTAGAGAACTACTTAAAGAAATTATGAGAAAGGTTGCGTAAAAATTCAGGCTGTGCTGAAGAATAAAAGTGGTCATAACACTTTCAAGCTTGGTAGAGTTGTACAATGTCTATTTTTGCCTTATATATTTTATTTCCATTTATATCTACATATTTCAGTAAATCGGTGGACCTATTTTCCATAAATAAAATAAGTGGTGCGAGACTTTTGCACAGTACTGTACGTATATGGAATGACAAAGAGGACAGAACAATAGAGCTTGTATGTTTTCCCCCAAAGAGAATGCATTGTCACACACACAGACATACATGCACAGAAGCGTGCAATCTTTCAGCTCCTCAGCATTGTTTACTCCCTCATCCTGTACCTGAAACTGGGTGAACTAATGTACACGCTCCCCCCGCTGGCACATCGCACTTCAAATAAGCTGTCACACAAGTCTCCATCCTCTCAACAAGCTGCCAATAGACTGGCCAGCACTCTCGTTGGCAGGGGAATAGCCTCCAGGCGTGGAAGACAACATCACAATTCGACCGCACATCATTCAAAACAAAATATAACCTCTGCTCCTCTGTCCTGGAGCTGAAGGAAAGTTTTGTATTTGCAAGTAAAAAATAGACCAATACCTCATTCAATCTCAATTTAATGAGAGAGAAAGAATGACTGACGCTTTATCTCGTCTCACTGACTAAATTGTTGGCTCTTGTAACCTCGCTGGTTCACACAATCCTGCTGGGACTTCTGCGTTGGTCCCAGACTCTTGCTCATAGCCTTCAAACACGACTTAACGCAATTATCTCCACAATAGTCATAATCTCCCTTCAGGTCCATTCAGAGCCTGAATAGGTATAATCATGCCTAGCACTATTGAGGAGACGGAAGCCTTCTAACTTGTCTTTAATACCTGGCTGCTCCGATTCCAGCTAATCCCCAGTTCAGCACAGTATGCTATAAAGACCTTCCATCATATCCACCAGAGTAATCACAGTAATTTCCTGCTACATTAAGAGGGTCATTTTTTCCACTGCACTGTCATTTAAATTGGCAATGCTCATGGACAGACTGACTGGCAGTGATCATTCACGGCCAGGTGACAATCGCAGGCTTCAAACAGCAGTGCAGTCCTATGGGGCGCTTTACCATGGCATGTTAACTTGTGATTAGTGTTGATAGTAGCTATGTTAGAGCTAGCAGGAGGAATGACACTGACGATAATACAGGCCAAAGCTAGCTGTTAAAAAAACAGTTTGTGTTCCAAAACAGCTTGGTATTGGTGTGTTCCAGGTAGCATTTTTAAATCTCTTTGCAGGAAGCCTTGTGCAGTCGTCAAATAACAACAGAGTAAGGTAGAAGCGCTTTTACTAGATGAGGTGGAAGCTACTTGTTGTTATTCATCTCAGGTGCTTGTCCACCCAGAACTAACCCTTTCATCTATGCTTCATGCTCGTTAACCATTCCCACCTGGCTGGATTCTGTTTTTTATTTAAGTGCAGCTTCTGCTTCTCTAGTGTCCCATAATGGTGCTAATGAGGCAGTGGGAGGATGTTTGTCTGGCATTCAGAGAAAGATATGAGTCGAAATTATAAAGGAGTCATACACTGTCCTCTCATGTTCTCTGTGATAGAAATAGTCGAGGGGTCATTGCACACTTGTGTTTTTTCATGCCCAATCAAGCCCGGCAGTGCGCTGTACCCCCTGTGTGATTGACTGGGAAGGGAGAGGAGGTACGGAGGAGGAAGAAGAGAGGAAATGAGAGGAGAGGAGAACGTTTTGGCTGTGATCAGGCGTTACCTGGCAGTGACAGCACTCGTCTCTCTCAACAGCTGAGGCTTGTCACAGCTGCTGATGTCCCACTGTGTTGAACCACACGTGAATAATCAAGCTCGCACACATTGGCTCACACTCATGCATACTCAATCACGCACACATACACACAGGCCATACACGTACATGCACAAATGCCCGCTCTCTGATCTGCTCTGTTCACTCACTGTGACCACAGACTGACATCCATGATGTCTGTCTGTGGTCAGTGATGTCAAGATACCCTCCCTGTAGTTTATAACCTTATAACCTCCTGAAATATTAAACTCTTTCATACTAAATGTTTTGAAATAAGATTTTAAAAAGTAACATTTAGACTTTTTTAATGCATTTTCAGGACAGAATCGGTTGCAGAGAAGATGCTGACAAACTGGTTCGCTTTCCTCCTTCACAAGTTTCTCAAGGTTAGTCCAATACAGTGATAGTTTGTTTTGTTTATTTTGATATCTTGAAAAATCTGATGTTACATGCTGTTCTCATGTGCGAATCTGTGGATTTGTTTGTGTGTGTGCAGGAGTGTGCTGGGGAGCCTCTGTTCATGCTGTATTGCGCCATCAAGCAGCAGATGGAAAAGGGGCCCATCGACGCTATCACTGGAGAGGCCCGTTACTCCCTAAGTGAAGACAAGCTCATCCGCCAACAGATCGAGTACAAAACCCTGGTAAGTCACACTTCACCAGCCTCACAGGAACTGTGCACACTGGCTCAAAGGCATACTGAAGTACAGGTTGTGCTTCACTAAGAAACGTCTAAGTAACATTGTGGCTAAAATGCTGCTCACAAGATGCACAGACACACAGACTCCAATATACCAAACAATAAATCAGATTTTAAGATGTCATAGCCATGTTTGCTATGTTGGAGTTCTTCATTCTAGTGCAGGAAGAAAATTAACTAATTATCCCACTACCTCCAGTGTTGGCCCAACATCAGAGTGGGTGGCTGTGGAGACTGGAACACACCAAACATAGCCCTCTATATACACAGACAAATGCACAGAGAAAAAAAGCACTCACAGAGTCAGCATGTGACATGACAATGCTCTGATTGCTCTGACTGGGAATTTGGCTCATTACGTGCTAACACCCCGGCAGAGCTGGAAATTGGTGTCCCGCCGAAGGTGTGAAATTAGATTTCTGGATGCCAGCAAGAGCGGAAATGGTTTTTCAAAGCTCCTGCCATGCTCCGAGGAGACTCTAATGAGGGCAAAGCTTCAAGCTGGACCAAAGTCCAGCCAGTAACAGGACACCTCAAGCTTTTTGCTCTGCTCTCACGTTTTCCCTTTCTTTGATATTTCGTCCCCTCACCCACTCTTCTCTTTTCCCTTATTTGCACTCCAGATCCTAAACTGTGTGAACCCAGACAATGAAAACAGTCCAGAGATTCCAGTAAAGGTGCTGAACTGTGACACCATCACCCAAGTGAAGGAGAAGATACTGGATGCTGTTTACAAGAACATGCCCTATTCTCAGCGGCCACGTGCTGTCGACATGGACCTCGGTAGGGCGCAAACACACACACCCGAGCACAAATAAATACACAAACACACACAACACTCACAGATGCAGCTGGCAGGTGTAAAGTCCTTCACACCCACAGATTAATGTATCAGTCAGAGAAAACCTAGCCATGTGTACAGATTATTGGTGCATTAGTGTGATAAAAGCTGTGTTCTAGCAGCCCAGCCAGGTAACCAGCTTCAGTGTACTGCTGCCAGGCTTTCTATCAAACTGACTGACAGTATGCGGCGCATCCCTCCGTCTGGCAGCTTTTACTGTTTGGTAGCGCCAATAAGACAAAGTAGATCGAGATAGAGAAGTGGGCTCGTCTTTGTGTGTGCGTGTTTGCGTTTATGATGTGGGTGTGTGAGTGGCCAACACAAGTAAGAGCTGGCAGAATGGCAAACCAGCGGCACTGCCATTTCCATCCCTTGCCTTCTCTCTGTCTCTCGTTTTCTCTTCATATGCATGAAGAGGAGAAAAAAACACAGCTTGCTGCATACCATCCATCACTCCACAGTATCGCTCTCAGTGCATCTATTGCCTCCTTCTCAAAAATAATTGCATCTCTATAAGAGCGTCTTTTGTTCTTCAGCTTTATCTGGAGATTTGAGTGTAGGTTAGAGGGTGTGAGGAGTGTGTTATGTCAAACAGGAATATCATATGGTCATCTGGCGGATGCACAAAGTCATAGAACTTAGTGAATGAGAAGCAATTTGATGATCGCTACCAGTATGAGGCCCACAGTGGCTATCCGCTTTCCACTTTTAGCATACTTATCATTTCATTACCCCACAATGACCTGTCAGAGCTGCTGCCCTCCCACAGTGCTTATAATCTCTACCTGTTACCCCTACCTCCTATTTTTTTCCTTTGAAAGGAGGTGATTTTCTCATTGCTCATTTTTTTTCATCCTGTCTTGTCTGCTCTCCTCTTCTTCTTTTTTTTTTCTGACCCCGATGGGCCAACTGCTGCGTAAGTGACACAAGTACCAATTAAAGTGTGCAGCCTGACTGAATATACATCTTGCAATTGTTCGTGTGTAATGTTTAATTAAGATGCGTGTCAATCCAAGTCTGTGAGAGGAGCGCACATGCCAGAGCCGTACAAGAATACAGGCTACTTATATCTGCTCTTTTGTGTGTGAGTGTGTGTGTGGTTGTAGAGTGCTTTTATTCTAAGCAGGTTACATTTCACCAACTGGAAGGTGAGAGTTTGGTTTAGCGTCATAGGAATTCACAGTTGCCCTGCACGGGAGCCATCTCTGGAAACACTGCATAAACCAATATTATGTAACTTCACAGCATCCTCCACATATGGTTTTAAATTATGGCTCACTATGATGTATAATTTGCACTATGCGGTTGTTCATAATTCAGTATTTGTGTTTTTGCGCTTTCAGAATGGCGCCAGGGACGAATGGCTCGTGTGGTGTTGCAAGATGAAGACATCACAACTAAGATTGAAAATGACTGGAAGAGACTCAACACTCTCATGCACTACCAGGTAAACACACACAAATGCTTTAGAGCAACATTCCTCCTAATCACTCTCAAACTTTGCTTTTTACATCTTAAAACACCCCCGTCTCATTTTAGTTCCTGATGTGGATTTTACCATTCAAATTGTGCCGCACACTTTGGCAAACTTTGATGTTTCCTGCTCTTGACTTTTAGGCAGCCAATTTTCCACCCCTCATTTGCATGCCCATGCCTGGTGTAATCCAAGTGACTCCGAATAGAGGACAATTACTGTACAGGTGGCAGGAGAGATGAACTCTCAGCATCTCAGTTGACACTTCTCCCCCCTCCCTGGAGAGATGAAGCTGCTCCAGTGGGGAGGAAAAGCAGCTCTCCTTCTTTCATTTTCCCTCTCTTTCTTTCCCCTCTCTCTGTCGTTCTCTGACTTCTATGCTGGCAACAATTAGTCCCGCTGTGACTGCCTGCTTCTGTCTCTTCAGTTCTGGAACCTCCTTTCACACCCCACAATTTGAGAGCCCATGGGCGAACCTGTTGCCCTCTGTTTAACAAAGAGAAACGGAGGCCGCTAAAGACGTGGCTTTCTGATAAGGAGAGTTCTGCTTTTTTTTTTTCTGGGAAATTTAAGGCTTTTGACATCGTAAACAAAGAGGGGGGGGGGAACAAGACGGGGTTAGTGGAAGCCACAGATAAGATAATAAAACAAGAACAAAAGGAATAAAGAAATAAACAGGCAATTCAGAACTATCTCCGCAGGTCATGAATCTTGCATCCTAAGTCAGCTCTCATTAGCCAGTCAAGGGGGACAGTCTGTTTAAAGGCTGCATGGAGTTTGATTCTGGGTTACCTGCTTAAGAGCTGGGATGCAGCTTTGGCTGGATTTGAAAATTGGGACCATGGGGAAAGGAGACACATGTGCATCTAGAAGCAGAAAATGGCTACGAGGTGGTGAAGCTCAAGCCCTCGCAGTAGGGGGTCAATCTGAACTCTTGCCCCAGAAGAACAAGCAGAATAATTTAACAGATGTAGGAGTCATTAGAAGATGGGACACATCACAGTGTCCTTCACACAGGACTTGGCACCATGCAGCTTCTTTCCCCTTTGTCTTTCCTTGCTTGTCACCCTCCATTTTGTTCTCACCTTTATCTCCCCTTTGCCACGTTTTATTTATGTATTTATTTACTTACATATTTGCTTTGTGTACATTTTGCCCTTAGCCATTTCCCTTTTCTATTTTTTCTAGTTCGCTAACAAGCAATAAGATCTCCTCTTCCCTTGATTTTTTTCCCCACTCACTTTTGTTCTGCCTTCCTCTCAAGCTCTGCCTACCTCTTGGTCACTGCAGTGCTTTCATCCTTGATAAAGCAGTTCAGTATGTTTGCTTCCACACCAAAAATGTGCCTGTGTTGTGGTTGTTGTTGTTTTTCCAAGTTCTTTCTGTCACAGTTTGGTTGCCATCGTTAGCCAAGGGATGCAACAGGACACACAGCAACATGTGTGTGGCCATTTAACTTATTTACTCGCTCAATAGCAGTTCTGACTGCTATTGATTATGGATGTAAGAACGTGCCTAGAATGGAAGGCCCAGTAGTGTACGCCATGTAGAGTGCAGGGCAACACAGCGTGGAAGGAGAGGAGGAGACGGGGCATTGCAACATTAGGCAGTCAGTGGTGGAAGGGATCAAAGTAGGATGGAACGACTTTGAAACTTCATTGCTGTTTTGATGAGCTGGCAATAGTCCCCTATGTATGAGTTTGTGTGTGTTTGTGTCACACACCATGGCACTGCATTGGCAGCTGTGACAACACATCTGGCTACATATGAAAAGAAGGAAGCTCAGCTCATTAGGCCCCAGACTGACGGGAAATGTTTGAAGAAAAAATGGGAAGAGGTAAGCAGGAAATAGTGAAAGGGGGTCTGAAATATGCAAAGTGAGTCTGAACATCAGCTCAAGTATTTGCTAATTCTCTCATAGTAGAGACACAGGGACTAGACAGAGGCATTAAAATTCATAGGGCTCACAGCAACCCAAGAAACCCCATTGGCTATTTACTCTGCCACATGGGAAATAATGGTTTACACAACCAGAATGTGGAATTGCACCCTCCCTGCTCTCCCCCTCATTTCCCAACCACTCTAAAATTAAAAACATAAATGTACACACTGAAAAGGAGTTCAGACTCCTTGTTCATCACCTTTGGATTCATAGGGAGGGAACTCAAACCCCTTCTTCCAACCTTTCCAATATTTCTGTATTTTATTTTATTTTATTTTATTTTATTTTATTTTATTTTATTTACTCTTTCTTGCATGGTTTAAAAAGTATAGAAGCACACTGTAACACTGTATATACAACAGTATATATTCTCATTTCACTTGGTTGTACTCATCCAAACTGAAGATGAAATATTATCCTTTGGATAATAATAATTTGGATAATGTGTTTTTGTTTTTTTGGGTTTGAATTTGTTTTTTGTTTTTGTTTTTGTTTTTTTTTTTGGGGGGGGGGGGGGGTTGACTGATTGTTGATTTCAGTTTTGCTTTGCTACTTAATCTTCCTCGTTGTCAGAGACAAGCTCTTCTGGCACTTTCTTCTCATTCTCCATTCTCCTCCTCCTCCACCCTCCCTTTTTGTCATTTTAAGACAAAGATGGGGGTGGGGGAGCTACTGGATAGTTAGTAAACAGAATTACAGAGTTACAGAATTACTGAGATCACTTGAAGGCAGCACTGACAATTCCTAAAGTGGGCATTATCGTGAGCTGTAGCCAGAGTTGTTTTTCCCCATGATTCAAATTGCAGACAGGCCAAGCATGTTGTTCCCAGTGCACGGTGCACTCAATTACTTTGATTATGTTTGACAACAAGGTTATTTAGTAGATGATATTATTCCACATCCAATTGTGGGGCAAATGCATAGACTGTTTTTTTCCCTTGAATATAGTGGACGTATTTTTCATACTTCTTCCTAAAAATGCAAAATGCTAAAATAAGGGCTGTTTAAAAGTTTTTGTAGCCTGAGTGGTGACCTCTGTGTGTCCTCCTCCTCTGTGGTGAAGGAGTAGGAAGAGGAGAGACTGATAACCACACCAGTAGAGTCCGGTTACCCAGATTGCAGACTTGGGGCATTTAGGCTATTTTCAACAACCCCAGACACAACAGATACTGCTCATTTTTCTGTCTGTTCATTAATCTAATGCTGTGACTGTCAAGTTGGAATATAAAAGTTGGTTAGGAGGAAAACTATTGTCTATTTATAGCCGAAATATTTGTAAGAACTAATATCCCATTATAAAGTAATGGAAATTTGCATTAGTTTTTTTCCTGTTGCCATCCAAGAAAGAAATGTTTGCGTATAATAGCCCCTTTCATATTTTTTCAGTTCTGACAACAAACATGCACAGATGATGTGTTTCCAAGCTAGTGGGCAGAGTCCGTAGGTGTGATAAGCATCATGATCTGAGGGCATCAGTCCAGACGAGATGGGATACCAAGGGGTAACAGGCTTGGACCAGAACAGTGGGTTTGTGTGGGGAGGGCTGAAGGGGGGGGGGGGGAGGGGAAAAAAAACATCTAGGATGACCACTCTCTGCTGTCTGGTCCACTCTGTACTGTCTAATGGAAGGTCTTATCACAGGCAGGGCCCACAGCCCTTATCACACCTGCCCACTATCAGCCCCACACTGGATTATCCCTGAAGGGCGAATCTGCACGCCTTCAATCATTTACTACTATCACAAGGACCCATCTCTGCTCTAGCCTCTATGTCAGCCATAAAAAGCAGAGAGAAAGAGAGAGAAATGGAGGGAGTGGAAGGAGGGGGTGCAGAGAAGCTATTTCATGCTCCCAGGAGAAAATGTATCACAGGAATAGCGGTGCAAACTTTACGGAAGTCCACGCTGTCAGTATATTAGAGTTGGTCCGTGGATTGTCAGCCAAGAGGTGGCTATAAAACGGAGAGGCCATAGAAATTAAGCTTAGGAAAGCAAAATGCACAAGAGGTGAAAAGGGAGAGAGACAGTTGAAGATGCTAGTCGTGAGTGGGGGTTAGGAAGCAGATTTTTCATTTCCCTTCAATAGGCCTTGGTGCCTGAGCTGCTTCTTTAAGAGGATTCTTCCAGACTTTATCCCCATTTTCGAGTGTCTGTTCAGTAGAGACCAGATGGCAACTCCAGCTAAAAGCAGAGCTGAGATTAGTTTATGAAAGTGGAAATAACGGGTGAAGACATGAACGAGAGAAGGTGGCTTTCCAGAACGGGGAAAAGCACCATAAATGCCCATCCCAGTAACCAGTGGTTCATTTCCCAACGAGAGCCCAAAAGGGTCCATTCTCGCTAAAGAAAATGAAAAGCCTAATTTCCTGTTTTTCTATAGATTCTTTGAGGTATTCCTTTTGGAGCCTGGCATTTTCCTTTTGTTTATTTCTCCACTAGAGGCTCATCAGTTTTTCTTCACTGGGTTTGAAGCAGAAATCCCTCCTTAGGGTGAGCTGTAAATGCCAGCCAACAAGCTGTTTGTTGTTTTGGTTTTCAGAAAAGAACCACCGGTTTTGTTTGCTGTGTTTTGCATTTTCCAGACTAAATTCCTTTGCTGTAGCTGCACTAGTAGCACATAACTGTAACTAAACTGTCATTTTTTGACCCATTAATTATAATACTAGATTGATGAAAGATCTCTAAAAAGAGTTTTGAGGATGTCCTTTCAAATGTAAGTTATGTCAGGTTTTCTCAGGCTACCACACCACAGGGGTGGGGTGGTGGGGATAAACCCCAGTGTCTGTGTCTTATTCATGACACAACATCTTTTACACAGCCTTTTTTCTTCGTCTTTCTCTTTGACTCTGACTCGCTGCTCCTCTATTGCTATTATTATACCTGCATACCCCATTTTTTTTTCTCCAGTGGTGTCAAGTGTACACAAGATGAGACATTCAGCATTCTAGTCTCTGTCTCTCTCCATCTGACACTCTCTTTTTCCATTTTCCTCTCTCTTTCTCTCAGCATCTTATCCCAGTTCCAAAGCTTACATCATGTTTCTAAGGTTTGTGAAGGGTGATGACAATGACAGTCATGTTGAGTACAGCCATCATGCAGTCACAGCACTCTGCTCTGCCGAAAAAAGCCACAGGGCTGTGGTAGAGAACAGCAGGGAGTGCAGATATGACAGGGAAGGATGTACGGGTTTGAGATGTGTTTTGCTCATGGGACTGTTCACTCAGTCCCCTACATTCCCATTTGTAGTCTTCTCTTTGGTATGAAACATTTGTGAGAACATGTGATACATAAATAAATTACACACACGCGGTATGTGATGGTGGCCCACAAAACTCTCTGGAGAATGGGTTTTAAACAAGGAATAGTGGGACTTTATTTTAGGAATAGAGAGATATTTAACACATGTATGAACATGGAATGCTTCTTTTCTATTTAAAAGATTGATTTTTGTGAAATCTGTCTCATCACACAGGTGTCGGACCGCTGTGTGGTGGCTTTAGTGCCAAAGCAGACCTCATCATACAACATCCCTTCCTCAGCCAGCATATCGCGCACCTCCATCAGCAGATACGGTGAGTCACTAGACATGATTGCTCTTTATATGCCTTTGTTTTGGCTGGCATTGATTGTATTGATTGATGTAGCATATATATTAGGTAATTACAGGTGGATTGTGAGGGTTAGCCATCAGTTAAATCCATGTTGATGTAGTGCTATTGCTGCTTTTGATAGATACATCAAAGTACTTTTACATTAGTTGTTTCAGATAAGAACAAAGGGAAATCTTCTCTCCCCAAAGCAATGGTCTACTCTTTTTTTTCTCTTTAGAGAGGTTCTAGCTGCTTTCTCCCCCCCCCCCCCCCCCCCCCTTCCAACTGTGTGAATGCTGCAGTTTGCCTCACAGTTCAGGCCCAACCTCTGTTGGATGGTATGGAAAGAACACTGAGAGAGAATGACAGAGAAAGCCATTGTTTAGTTTTGAGGCTATAATATTTTTTATAATGAAGATCCGTTCTCTGCGGGACATTTTGGGCTGCTATTTGCACACATACTTGTGCCCACGTGGGCATGCACACAGTACATGCAGTGCCTATGCACGCAGGCGCTCACATGCTTTAGATGTGCTTGTTGTTTGTGCTGCCGGGTGCCAACATTTGGTCCTATGCCAAACACACAGCAGCAGCACACAACTTGTGATTGCTAATTATTCTCTGTGAATGATACTTCACACAAACAGAAAAAGATAAGTGAGCATAGCCAATTATCAGGATCGGCACTAGGTGAACGCTGCCTTTAAACTATCTAACTCAGAAAAAGAGCTAACAGCGTCCTTATCTTTCCAACCAATTATGCTTATTTACAAATGTTAACAGTGGACACCTATGGACACTCCAAAATGGGCCATCATCTTCAGTTTATGTGCTGTGACAAATAAAGTGTAACGATATTTTCAATGATGACCTTTAGAAGATTGCAGCGTACTGAGTCATCACTTTCTTTTGAACAAAACACCGTAAAGGTTGTTGGGAGAGATGGCAAGATGACGGATGACCAAACTAATGTAAAAAAAAAAAAGAGTACAACTACAAAAGGAAAGTCACTTTCTCTGCATTATGTAGGTTGTTTCTTGTCAAGCTTAATTTGTTCTCTTTGGAGTTTTATACCCATATATTCTATTCAGGCATTGGAGCTGGTTGTGCACGGCATAAAGAGCAAAGCCTCTGCTGGCATGCTCCTGGCTCTCATCAATCATGGGTTGGCACAGCGGGCACAGCTGCACCTCGACACCTGCTGATCGATTCATACCAATTTCACGTTCGGTGCTTAGCATCTTGACTCAATTTACACCCCCAGAACACCCTATTAGCTTTAAAATCAGCTTGAACACACTCCCCTACTGACTGGCTCTGTCCGGGAGCTGCGAATTGCAGCCAAGCAGGAAAGGGTTGCAGGTCACTGCTTAGTGTTTCGGGGAGTTAGGAAAAGACTGCGGTGCAGACAAAAGAATAGCCCTGCCCACAAAAAAGTAGAATAGCAAAAGAAAAAAAAAACAGTGACTGGATTAGGATGGGATTTGGGTCCTCAATCCACCCTGCACACAAGTGCATACATCATCCCTTAGTGTCCCTAGTGCCCGTTCCAGAGCTGCAGTTTGGTCTTATTTGAAAGGTATGTGGTTTTATTGGCAGCAAAAGCTTAGTTGTTCAGCTCAGCATTTGAAGATATGTGAGAGAAATCCTCATTGGGATGCTCAGATCCTGAATCTCTAGAGAGCCACCTGCCATGATGACAACTAATTAAAGAAAGTGAAAGCAGTATCATTCTGAGAGAATGAAAAGGAGAGGTACACAAAGGTAGGGATGTATGGATGAAGGATGGTGGCTACAGTGCTTAACAAGTTGCTGCAGGAATCTTTTGATGTATTGATTAGAGGATGACAGGGACATTTGGCATTGGCACAATGTGGCGAGGAAGAACCAATTATGAGTGCTTTAAGTGGAACTCGGCACAACAGTGTCTCAGTCGGTGAGACGGGGATTATATAAGAGACAGAGAATGAATAAGATGAAAAGCAAATACTCATCAGATAAATAATGGCATACAGAGAGAAGAAAAAGTAGAGTCAATAAGCAGAGTAATACATATTTAGTATTTTTAGTCCTGCACAATAATAATTTGGTTTTGCATGTGAAGGACAGAGGTCAAAGTCTTGTTTTCATCCATTTTCTGTGTCATTTAAGATTCAAGTCTCAAGATGGCTATTACTAATCCGTGCAATGCTAGACACCACAACTCCTCCTCCCTTTCATTACTTTGTTGTTCTTAGAAATTATCCATTATTGCAATTTCCTTTATAGCATGGCTTAGAGGAGGAGGAGCGCAGAGGATTCGGCTGTGTAATGAGTTACAAAGCAGAGATGGAAATGAGAAAGGGGCTGTGTATGTGTGTTCTTGTGTGGGTTTGTTTGTGGGTGTTCTATGTACAGTAGGTGTGAGTGCATGCTAAATTTACATGATGATGCTACACCTAAGGGAAGCTTTTTTTAATCACAGTCATTTAGGCTTGCTAATAATTCTCTATCGCTTTTTTTTTTCCTCCTCTCCTTTTTTCTTTCCTGTCCTGGACAGACTCTTCATTCCGCTACACCGGGAGTCCAGACAGCCTCCGATCACGTGCTCCCATGATTACCCCCGATCTAGAAAGTGGTGTAAAGGTTTGGCATCTGGTGAAAAACCACGAGCATGGAGATCAGAAGGAAGGAGATCGTGGCAGCAAGATGGTCTCTGAGATTTATCTGACCCGACTGCTAGCAACCAAGGTACGTCAGTATTCTCTCATACATTTCTGTGGCCACGGAAAAGTTTGTCACTTTTTATGATAATGCTGCGTTCACAGTGGATTTTTCTTCTGTTATAATCGTTGTTTCTTGTTGCTCATGCATTGTTAATCTCTTTACTCTCGTTCTTCTACTAGGGTACACTACAAAAATTTGTTGATGACTTGTTTGAGACGTTGTTCAGTACAGTCCACCGAGGGAGCACCCTTCCCCTGGCCATCAAATACATGTTTGACTTCCTGGATGAGCAGGCAGACAAACACGGCATTCACGACACAGACGTACGTCACACATGGAAAAGCAATTGGTAAGGGGTTTTCTACTAAAGACAGTAAAAGTAAGATTGCATGTGACTATCTATTAACGCCTTTCTGTATTTCCCTTATTTTTATTTCTGTCTGCCAGCCTTCCTTTGCGTTTCTGGGTAAATGTGATCAAGAACCCGCAGTTTGTCTTTGACATCCATAAGAGCAGCATCACGGACGCCTGTCTGTCTGTAGTAGCGCAAACCTTCATGGATTCTTGCTCCACCTCAGAGCACCGCCTGGGCAAAGACTCTCCATCAAATAAGCTGCTCTATGCTAAAGATATCCCCAATTACAAGAGCTGGGTAGAGAGGTAGGGGCCGTTACATTCACTTAATACACCATGCTAACACCCCCCACATCTTTTTTTATTTTTTATTTTTTTTGTATCCTCATACAATGAGAGTTGGATCTTTGGGGAAACTGATTCATAATGCTCTTTTTTCATGTATTCATTTTTCAGCCAGATTCAGTAAAAGCTTTGTCAGTGACTGTTAGCAGGCATTCATTGTTAGTGAAAGTGATATAATGGATCCAAATTTGAAATACTGTATAAAAGAATTTAAGCCTCAGTTGAACTATCGCATTGACTCAGCGAGTCTGTGACGTTTCCCCTCGTCTGTATCCCCAGGTACTATGCCGACATCAACCGGCTGCCAGCCATTAGTGACCAGGACATGAATGCCTATTTGGCAGAACAAGCCAGACTCCACTCCACAGAGTTCAACATGCTCAGTGCTCTCAACGAAATCTATTATTACGTCAGCAAATACAGTGAAGAGGTAAGCGATATTAGTGGTCTCAAACCTGTCATTCAGATGCATTGTGTGTCTGGCATTGTGCTCCTTTTTTTTTCTTGTTTTAGGTGTTTGTTTTTGTTGTTTTGATTACACTTATTTTGCATAACAACTGAAGAGCAGCCAGTGTTTCAGCAGTGAATAGCACCTCTATCTGTAGTATACAGGGATTTGTGTGAGAATAACAGAAGGAATGTAAAGGGATGTGTGTTTGATTGCAGACAATAAAAAAGCACAAATAATGAATAACGTACTTATCAATTCCAGCTAGTTATGACTATTTTGGCATTTTAGAAAGAGGGATGAGGAATGTGGGTATTTGCTAATTAAAGTACCTCTGTCCTAGTTAAACACTGCCCATATTAACAACATATTCCTCAACCTGCTCTACTGTCTCTAATTTTCACTCTCTTTTGTAATATGTCAAACTGCATGTGTTGCGTAAATTCCTGAAAATAAGTTTTATACAATATGATCTATTATACTGGCGTGTTTCTCAGGTGAGGTTGAATCTCAGTCTTGTTAAACTTTTGTTACTCTGTGATAAATCCTTCCTATGAACTACATTCTGAGCTCGTTCATTTACAGAATTTACCTTGAGGGCAGTCCCAGGCACTGATTGCGTAATGAGCTGCCGCCTTACTCAATCAGCTGCTAATTATTGGCAGATTGTGAGCGTAATTTGAACGAGAGGCGTGCCACAAATTTGCCCCGCACTTTAATGTTCTTATATTTTGCCCTTGGTGCTTCCAGACTATTCATAACTGGAAAAGGTTGGCGAGGTCAGCTAAGAGTCTTCAGTAGACTTCCCCAAAGCCCAGAGGTCTAGCGAGACCTGGGCTTAACAAGGCAGCACGCTTGATCTGTAGAGAAGAAAGTGAATGTCTACAAGCTCTCAGCATGTTGCTCTGTCCTTTTGCTGGTGCCGAGTTAGAGTAGACAATCTGTCATATAGGGTTCTCATGAGCAGAATCATGGGCAATACACACACATCCTCTCAGATCGCAGGAAGCATAAAAAAGGAGGGAAGACGATGAGAAAGAAAGAGAGAGCATTTATAGAGACATTCGGCTTCTAATGTCAGCACATCCTCTGGGAAGCTTTAACTTGACCTTTATGTTGGACCATAGTACCTCTCTCTTTTTCTCTTATTCTCTACCTCCTCCCTGTGCATTCCTTCTCTTTTTACCCATTATCCAGTCAGCTTCCCCTTTGCTCGCCATAAATCTCATATGCTCGCTTTTGCTGCAGTTGCCATTGTCTGATTCACACATGCACAGGGACGCAAACGCACTCACTTCGCACACATACGTGCACCATTGCTCCTGCAGTATCTAGCAGAGTGCAGTGCGTAAAAACCTCATCTAGCACCATTAACAGTTGTTCATTCTTACTCAGCCCTTCACAAAGGTTGTGTGTCAGGCTAACCAGACCAGAGCTTCAGCTTGCTTAAATGGATTTGGGAGTTTGCAGTGGGAGCTACACCTGCGTACAGAGCTGCAGATTAATTATAGATTGCTGTCGGGCCCAAAGTGGAGGAGGAAACGTTCTGTTACGTAGCTGCCAGCCTTTAAGAGCACTTACGCAGATGAGTGGATGATGGTAGGTGGGCAAGTCAGACTCTGTGTTATGCATCTGGACAGGCAGCAAATAAAGGTTTGCCATGGTATGCTAAAAAAAAGGAAAAAAAGCAGTTCTTGATATGATTTCCAAGTCAAATTTACAGAAAGGGTTAATAAGCCAATCAAAAAGAAGCTCTTGCTATGATAATTACATTCTTTGGACATTGAGAAAATATTTTTAAATAACACAGTGTCTAAAATACCAGATATTTTGGTGTATTTTAGAACAAAATAACTCATTGAGCCTGCATATAAAACCAAAGACGATAAATGAGTGAGCTGAAATGTCACTCGACAGGGATAAATGGTACATTGAAGATGACACTTTTTTTTGTTGCTTTTTTCATTTTTTATTCATCCCTTACCTCAGAACTTTTTAAAATGCATATTGCATAAGATGGGTCGATGAATTATTTTGTTTAAAATATTAATAATTAAGTAAAGCACAGCATTCAAGTGTAGCCAAGAGTAGCAAATAGATGCACAGTGCCACCAGAAAGCATGTATTCAAATGGCTGCAGCATCTGGATACAGGGATTCATATCAAAGGTAATGCATATGAAGGGCTCTCGCTATGTATTTTGGCATCACTCTTACACAGATTTATTATGACAAGGCTGACACTAGATGAGAGAATGAAAAGGAGAGCCTGTCTGAATGTCTTTTGAACCCAACTTGACAAATGCCAAATTTAAAAGATGGGGCTCAGAAGATAAAACGCGAAAGACTTGTGCACAAATATTTCTCGAAGCTGTCAAAGTCAAAGGGAGTGATGGAATTATTATTTTTTCTTTTATCTGATGTCCATATAGAAATCTGGGAAAAGAAAAGGAAAAGAAATTTAAAAAGCGCATTGGTATTATTTTCTTTTAAATGTAACTAGATCTGAATTTGTGAACAAATCCTAACAAGCAAGTGTTTCACAGTATATTTTTATTGATGATGTTTTTTGGGCGGGGTTTGTCATGCACAGATCACAGCAGCCCTGGATCAGGATGAACAGGCAAGGAAGCAGAGGTTGGCCTACAAAGTGGAGCAGCTCATCTCTGCCATGTCCTTTGAAAGCTGAGAGTGACTACTACTGAGAGAAAGTGAGAGAGAGAGAGGACCACAGTCTTTACGTGACCTACCAAAAAAGGTCTTGCATTACTTACCTCTCATGATGGGAGCTGAAACCATGAACCAGACCTGGGACCTCTGTATCTACAGCTGGACAAACATACAACTGCTTGAGTTTGTAATTCTCCCACCTCCTTCCATGACGGTGCCAACGCAGGGCCCGAAGACTGAAACGGAGGCCTCCCTGCAACTGGAGCTTTTGGCATGAGAGACTATACCAGAGAAGGGAACCACATGGCTTGTATTTATTTTTTTCCTTTAATTTTCCACAAAGGACATCTTCTCTGTTTGACAGGGAATTGTATGTTCCGTGAGTGTGTGTGTGCATAAAAGTGTGGGTGTGCATGAGTGTGTGTTTGTGTCATACTGAGGAAGACTCCTACAAGAAATGGAGAAACAGATTTATTCTCTAGCAACTCGCGGCTAAGTGTGAGGCGGAGAGAAAAAAGGCGAGAAATAGAAGAGCAGATCTCATGTTGGACAGCTGAGATTGCATTCAGAGTTCTCAGATTTTATTTTTGTACTTTGTACATTTGAATATTATCAGTTGCGGTTCCAAAATATCCACCTCGGATCCCAAAAGTGTTGCTATGTAAAGATGCAAAGCGCGTAACACCACTTTAGATTAGCGTGATAATAAAATGGGCCATGACTCGTGTCTTCTCTCACTCCTCTCTTTGGACTGAAGCTTCACGCAACATGGACAAAGCCTCTGGTCTTTATTTAATCAGATATGTATAGGAAATCATAAAATATGTGGCCATCACATAAAAGTTAACAGAACTCTACATGTGGTGGTCATCACAAGTTAAGCCAGCATGCTTGCACCTAAACTGAAGATGATGAAATCTGTAGTGTAATTAGGAGGTGACCTCAGATAAGGATCACTCTGGTATCAAAGGCTCTTTACAGCAGTTAGCTCATCTGTGTATGTACCAGTTGATACTTGCCAATCATTGTATGTGAATGTACAAATTTTTGTTTTTTCATTTTGTATCTTTGTCTGTCTGTTTTAAGTTTTACTACAAAAATTGGCTCATTTGAATTGAGCTTCATAGATATTTCCTGTAGCTTGTTGTGTGAAGAACTCAATTTTGTTCATCCCGACCCTGTTCCATCCAACTGCTTCTTTTGGCCTAAATTGCTTTCCTTCTAAAGAAGAGTGTGCATCGTTATAGTGTCTGTTAATGCTGTAAAGCCTGTGGCGTAGGCTGCAGTATCCAGAGGTACAGTGGCAGTTTGAAAAGAGCAGGTAAAAGCAGCTGGTTTCTGTGCTCACATTTTATGTCCACTTTTTTTCATCTTTTCAGGACCTCGATCAACCTTTTGTGTAATTTGCATGCATGGTGTCACACATCAAAGTGTTTGAGGGTCCGTCTTTTATTTTTCTCAAGTGCCAGTGAGTCACACTCTAGTTGGCCAGTTGAAATGTTAGCTGATGGAAGATCTTACCTAACCACCACATGTCTTCGCACAGATAATAAGAAGTCTGCGTGGGCCTAGTTTGACAAAGTGCCAAAAGATCCCGGTATTTCAAGTAGTTCACAAATGTATCACAATCGGTTTATGCTTTACAGAGGAAGCAACACTCGCATATTTGAGTGTATATTCAGTTAAAACAGAAGACTTAAAAACTGGAATGGTGAGTTTTCAAACTCACTAAAGGTACGAAACATAAGCGGGGGGCGAGAGAACTGAGAATAAGAAGAAAAACAGAGTTAAAGTGTGTTTTGTGTCATGTGATGCATCTCCTGACTTGAACCAAACATTAACAAGCTTAGAAGCTTATGTAACTCTCCAGACTTTAGCTGGATGACAACAAACTGTAGATTTCATCCTCTGGATAGGTTATTTCATTTCTTCCAAAATATATATTTGCTTGTTGTTTACATCAAGTACTTGAAAAAAAGGTAGTAGTAAAGAGTTGTACAGTGTACTGCAATTGTGTGTGTTGAGAGCATGATAAAGGTGGGTGAAAGGTGCTTCTTTTCTCCGTGGCCTTAGATACCCACCTGCTTAGTGTTCCCATACCTATTACTTCTCATCTAGGGCACCGTCCTTTCAGTGCTTCAGAGCCCGTTAGGTTTGTTTTCTCTCTCTTCTCTTTTTTTCTTTCTTCTTTTTTTTTGGTACTGCTACCTGGCCCTGGCACTCGGCTGAGAACTGTCTTAGTGAGATGCAGTAAAAGGAAAGGTGAAGAGGCTGTGGCCTTGCTTAGGTAGACGTTGCCTCGTGCAGTACTCGGCATCCTGAGCTGTTTGAAGAGAAGTCTTGAGAAATGAGGAGCAATGGAGAGGTAGAAAGAGTGAAAACCCCTTTAGCTCTAGTTTCCTACTCCAGCTTTGAAGCTTCTCTTTGATCTGAGTCAGTTGTGTTCACAGTGTGATCAGGAGATGTAAAGAAAAAAAAAAAAACATCAAACTAACAGGCAAGGAGAAATGCAGGCTGAGGTGACGACTGAGTGCTATGACTGTACCCGACCAGTGGGGGCAGAACTACGAAAGACCATTTCATCTGTTTATTCATCTGAAAAAGCAGCTTCTTACAGAAGAGCTTTGCCAACACAAAAGAGAAGATATTAGATAACTTATAACATAACTGCCTTAGCCGAGTTTGATTCTTAAACTTAAGTTTTTTGGTTTCTTTTTCTTTGCAGTGAACATGACATTGATTCGAAAACTTTGTATGTTGTTTGCAATAACTTATTTCACAAAGTACGAGAACTGATCTTTTAGTAATGAAATCTGTTCATGATCATAAGATCATATTCTTGAACTTGGGAGATCCATAACGTTTAAATTGTAATGCCCAGATCTAGTAACTATTGATAATGTTAAAGTTTTGCCATAAGTTATTTAGTTTTTTCTGTGTGTTGTGAACGCAATACACTTCTGTACCTTCTTGCTACTTAATCCTCTGCTCAACATCTACAGGTACACAATTACACACACAGTACAGACTCAAAGCAGAAATCTTCTTCCTTTTGATTAAGGTGTCTTCCCAATTTCAGCGAATAGAATTGTATCCTCCTCATACCTCACATTGCTTTTATGTAAGTAATGCTTTTTATCATTTTAACAGGACCTAAATGCCTTTTCCTTCTCCAAGGAATAAAATGTATGTTTATTACAGTCCTTCCAACTCTTAGATGAGCTCGCCCTATACAGAATAGTGATGAACAAAATCAGGCACACAAGTTGGTGAAGAATGGCTTTGATTGTTTTTTTTATTTTGTCTTTGTGTGTGATTTTTTTTGCATGCATTACAATTTATGTTTTAGTCATGCCTGGTATTCCATATCGATCTGCACCATCGTCAGCCTAATGGCAATTCTTCCATTTGCAGATGTCTTAAATCACAGCTGAATGCACCTTTTTTTTGTGAAAGAGTTTTTTTTTTTGTTACTAAATAATAGCTTGTTTCCATGCTGTATGCTCATTTCTAGAAACCTTTTTAATTCAGTTTGAACTGAGAAGAAAAGAAGTTTGTTTACTCTTTCTGCAGTGCAGAATCCCATTTGACTGCCAGTTGTGTGATATGGAGAGATGCTCATGAACACAACCTCTTTTCAGATGAAGTTGATTACTAATTGAAGATGCTTTGTGCTCTTTTTGGCTCCTGGTGAAGAGATGGTGTCGTGGCTTCGACTGGCGTATGCCATTCCTTATACAAAACAAAGAATTAAATTAGCATTTCTTGTGTTTGCTTTTTGGCATCAGACAGGAACTGAAAAATCCAGATCAGTGTATTGCTCACCACGTATTAAATGAGTATCCTTCCATTATAAACACATTGTAAACAAACCCTTTGTAGACACTGGAGTTCTGTAAAATAGTAATTACTGGCGATGATGATGATTATAATAATAATAATGGCTGTCTGTTCTTGTTTTATAAAAGTGTTGTGAAAAATTGTAAGAAACTTAAAATATTTAAAAAGGTTGTTCTCTTGTTTTTTATTTGCTTTGATTTTGTTATGATAATATATTATTGTGTACCTAATGTAAATATGAAGCACACCTATTTTGCAAGCCAAGGATTCACTTTGTACTGTTGTTATATATAAATAAACTTTGCTGGTTAAAAATTGCGTAGAACCAAAACTCAGTTATCACGTTATTGTCTTTGTTTTAAGCCAATGGAAAGAGAGACGACTTGCAGCTGGTTCTGAAGCGAGTCCTCAGGTGTTTTGTATCTCCGAAGGCAGGGGTTGCCCCCCTCCTTCTTCTCCCCAAGAGCTACAGTTCCAACAGAGCTTAAAGTTCGCCAGTACTGTGCCGGAGGGCTGTTTTCAATTCATAAATGTATAATTATATTTCCAAGGAAGTATTCTCACTCATTTTTCTAACTGTTGCACAGCAAGAACAGTGCTGCATCAGTTTCTACACGGCTATAGGAAGCTTGTATTTTGTTTTCCCCAAATAGACATGCATTATTATCACAGTAAGCATTTGTTTACATAGTGGCTCAAAAATGTATGCAACTATTTGGTTTTGATTTTAAATCATGGTGGGCAGTGGGCATAGTATGTTATATATTTTTATGTTTGTTCATGTATGTATGTATATATATATATATATATATATATATATATATATATATATATATATATATATATATATATATGACCTACATGTAGGTTTTACCACAGCTGTCATTCCTTTTCCTTCTAGTCTACAGCACCATAGGCTATGTTTTGTAATTTAAAAACTGTAAGATGCAGAGGATGATAAATTTGTTGAACTGCTTTGCTTTTGTATAAGCATGGGGAGATGCACCCTAGTGGCTTAATGAAAGAAGGTTGTTTCAAAGCACTTTCACTTGTGAAACTACAACCATCTTTTACATCCAATCTGTGCTCCACGCTCACTGACTCAGACATTGCAGTCCACTCCAGCTTTGACTGTAAAGGTTTATGCCACTGCTACACATTTTCAGCTTATTATGCAAACCTTTTTATATACATTATAAATATACATTTTTCTTTGGTTCTGCAAGAAAATATAATTTATATTTTGATGCTACTGTACTTGAGGAAGCCAGAAAGCATGAAAACAGGTTAACAAAAAGTTTAATGGCTACTCCTTGACCTTGCTTCACAACTCTGTTAAGTTTAGTAAAAGTCAGAGTGGTATCATTTATTTACTTCTTTCTTTATTAGCATAGTCCTGCTGACATCAGTTGCCTTGAAAACTTGATCTTAAACAGGATTTTTACATTTGTGCCAATCTGAGAGAAAGGGAGACTCAGACCAACATTTTTCCACCATAGTCCAACTCGGTGAGAGATGTCCCATGTGTCGTAGTCTGCTGTAGCTTCTCTGCAAGACAGCGACTTGCAAGTTGGCAAAAACTGAATGTGTTGTGAAATTAGGCATTATTAATTTCCACAGAATAAAAAAGTAAATATGCAGTAAAATAACATTTAAAGTTGTTTCTTTTGCCAAAAAAAGAAAAAAAAAAGAACAGAGCACGAGGAGCAGAGTGAGCTGTGTAAATGTCAGCTATAAGCTATCTGTAGTTCTGACTCTGAAGACACTACAAATTTGAAGCAGTATGGATATGGCAGTCACAGCTTTAGCATCGTTAACTCAATAAGTAACAGACACCAGTGAGAAATGAATTTCAGGTGTGAGGGGAACCAGAGGAGAACTGTGATAAGTGACCAACATGAGCTGCTTTCCTTTTCTTTTACAAAACAATAATTTAACATTAGCTGATACTTTAAGACAAAACAGAAACAGCTTTGTAAAAAATAAAGTCATGATTCTCATCTATACTAAAAACCAGCGTCGTATGGAGACTTTTACTAAAAGGCAATCAGGGACTATGCTTCCCTCCGCTCAACCACCCAAATCATCCTCCTCCTCCACTATTTAACAATTTAACAAAACAAATTAGATGAGATTAAAATATGCCATTTGCCTGTCTTCACTCTGCATGGAAGTCTTAATTTTTCCTCACTTCTTACTGGTAAAAGAGTTGTAAAATATTACTACTTGTATAGTTAAATGCATATCTACTATAGATAGTGAGAAGTGGTGGAGGACTTTTTCAAACCATTCATTTTAAATTATTTATTCTATTTAATTTCCTGCATCTTTTTCTAGAAAATGATATATTTGTGGTGACTGGAAAAAAAACAGTTGTTCATAAGTTCTGAAACAAAAAAAAAGTATACTAAAATATACAAATAATCAAAAGAAATTAAAAGGCTTGTTCCTCAGCCAAGTTACCAAACATATTTTTTTTTTCCTTCACATCAGATTTCAGAAGTAAAGTGTTGACATTATCTTTATTGTTATTGCACAAAAGGACAAGAGCATGACGGTAAAGACAAATAATGCAAAGCTGAGTGTATGCTGACCCCATCTGAGCACCCACACCCTGATCCTCAGCAGGCAACAAAGACGATGATGAGCAGTCAGGCTTGAAATCTCCATTTCTGCCTGTTTATGTTTCTAAATTAAAATCACTGTGGAGATCGCTTTAAGGTCTCTTTGAGGTGGTTTTCAACTTAGCATTGTGTTTGTATGTAAGAGCTAAAAGAAACATTGTATGCGTGTCTTGTGTTGTTGTCTGGGACTGTAGCCTGTGGTTTATATTGTTAACTGCTAATTATGAGACAATGGGTTTCAGGCCATTTTACAGAGTAACAGAAAGTAGTGACGTGATCAGTGAAACTAATTACTTTTTCCAGCAAGTAATTAAGTTACATACAGCATTACTTTTGAGTAACTTTTGAGTAATCACCCTAACACTATTTACAGAACAGCTCATGTTTTATTAAGATGAATCTCTGAACGATCACCAATCACCCTTGCTCCCCTTGGCACCTCTAAAATGAGCTGCTGCTGAAAGTCGCATCATGCTCCAAGCTTGAGTTTGAGCAAACCACACTCTCACAATAATATACCATGATGAAACTCAGACTCAGTGGCACCAACTAGTACACAGAGCTGGGGGGGACTTTGGGGGGACTTGTTGAAAAAAGAAAACAGCTTTTTTAATGAACAGCAGAGTGCTGCTAAAATCCACACTTTTTCATCTGAAATAAAGTATACATGTCTTACAAATTTACGAAGCTTTTACATAAGTAAAACTGAATTTAATTTAATTGAATATTAATTTCAAAGAAATGTATACTTTAGTTGTAAGATTTGCATTACCGTTACTTTTCTATTAATTTCACTGGTTTGGTTGGTTAGTTGTTTGTTTCAGACCAAGTTCTGTTAATCTTGTAGATAAATGTCTGTGAAACTACCAGGAGAGAATTTTGCATTTGAAATGAACACCTACCACCATGTTTACTGAGCATCATGGTGAAACATTTTTCACTTTGGCCTCAAACGTCCAAAATATATTGTTGCAGAAATCTTATGGTTCAGATGCAACTTTGCAAACTTAAGCTGACATCTTCTTTTAAGAAATAAGAGGCTTTCCTCTTGCAACTATTTCAAACAATCCATACTTGCTCCATCTTGTTCTAACTGTACTGTCGTGAACTTTAATGTTTATCATGCTGAATGAGGCCTACAGAGTCTGATGTGGAGCTCCTGGGTTTTTTGCTGTTTCTCTGAGCATCCCACAGTCTGATCTAGTGGTGAATTTAGTCAGACGGTCACTTGTGAGAAGAGTGGCAGCTGTCTTGAATGTTCTCCACTTGTGAATAATCTTTTTCTCTGTATAGTGATGCAACTTTATATTGATTGGAAATAGCCTTACAACCCTACATGGGGCGATCGTGGCTCAAGAGTTGGGCGTTTGCCTTGTAATCGGAAGGTTGCCGGTTCGAGCCCCGGCTTGGACAGTCTCGGTCGTTGTGTCCTTGGACAAGACACTTCACCCGTTGCCTACTGGTGGTGGTCAGAGGGCTCGGTGGCGCCAGTATCCCGCAGCCTCGCCTCTGTCAGTGCGCCCCAGGGTGGCTGTGGCTACAATGTAGCTTGCCATCACCAGTGTGTGAATGTGTGTGTGAATGGGTGGATGACTGGTTGTGTAAAGCGCTTTGGGGTCCTTAGGGACTAGTAAAGCGCTTTACAAATACAGGCCATTTCCCAGATTGATGGGCAAAAATAGCTTCTCTAAGATCGCTGCTGATGTCTTTCCTCCTTGGCATTGTGTAACACACACCTGAGTCTTTTATAGCGGTGGTCACACTTGCTGATTAATTAACCAAGTGCATTTGATTAGGAGAATCTGGCAACTACTTATCCTCTTAATTCTGGTGGAAGGAGAAAAAGTTTAAATTAAACTAAACTTCCTGTTTTTCTAGATTCTGATATTTAGTTCAAACTTCACCAGCTCCTTTTAACCTGCCTAAATAAATCAGGTTTCTGACACGTTTAGCTGATTACATTCGCTATATTTGGATTAACAAGCAACAAAATCAGTTTACTTAATAATGAAATTGATTTGCTTTCTGTCTTTCCCTTTACACTTCCTCTTTTGAAGCCTGACCATTGTCTCCACAAATCTAACAGTATGCGGGCTGCAGGGTGATGCATGTCCATCTTCCCGTAGCTCTGGGTCCATCATGAAATCGACCTAATGCTCTCACTCACCTCCTGCTGAATGCTTAACAGGAAAACCAACAGCTACAACGTACTGAATTGCAGTCATTTGTCTTCACACAGGTCTGTTTGGTCAGGCTAGGCCCAGCTTCTCTAAACCAACATAAGGGCTCCAATTACATTAGGTTAGTAATAAAGGTGTGGGTCAGTGTGTGCAGCTGGTCTAAAATAGCCCTGAGGTCATTCATTCCACCAAGGATGACTGAGAATAAGGCATCAGATCACTCTACTTATTAAAGAAGATTGCAGAATAAGTAAATGGGTACAGTGAGAAACAGAAAGGAGGTTTAGGTGCCCATGCTAGTGTGAAGTCTAAGTAAGATTCTTCATCTTTAACAGCTCATTGTGTAATAATGTCACACTGACATTGTGGCTGCTGGCTCCTTTCAACCAAAACAATGACAAAATAAATTGTGCGACAACCGCACCATTATTAGATAGTCTTATTGTATCATATGACTATCTAACGGTGTCATGCCTGATATAAAAGTAGATTGAACAGAATCTATTGATCTGTTTTATGGATGATCATTCATTCTGTATGACACACTTGAAAGATGTAGTCTCACAAAACTCACCGAGTTGTCATAAACCTGCTTTGTGCTGCTTAACATCTTGGGGCAGTCAGTGTATAGAGCAATATGTGTTCTATATCTTGAGTCCTTTGGCCATCTCTTCAGTTTTTTTCTGTCTCTCTCGCTCTAGGGAAGGTCTAATCCCTGCTGCTTCTAATCCTGTACTGCTGAGACCAATTCAAATCCATGCGGGACTTAACGCCCTGTAATGCCTTTACAAGTAGTTGCATAAAGCTGACATCCCATTCGTTCTGGGTAGGATTCTCAGCCTGGATTACAAGGCAAAATCTGAAATAATTAATGTGAGGGTGCCAGGGGTGATTTCAACCCTATTTCTAAGAAATAGGGTTGAAATCTGTGTATATTAATTTTTAAGTAAAACAATCCCTAATACATTTTTTGGACCTCTGTGCTTCCAATTCTCATGGCTGTTTAAATGTTTGTTGAAAGTTTTTGACTTGCCATCATGTTTTGGTTTTTTTCCCCACGTCTGTCTAGTCTCTATGTGTTCTGTCTCCATGGCTGTCTGCATTCTCTGTCTTGTCTAGTTAAGTTGTTTGTAGTCCTGTCTCTGTATTATCTCCCTACCTATAACCATGTCCCTCTCTTTGTGTTTCTCCCCATGTTTCTGTCTTGCCACCATGTCTGTTTATCCCAAGTACCAGTGTCAAATTCACGTCTTGGTCTGAGTCTCAGTACGTGTGTGTGTGTCTCATGTTAAGTTTTGCTTGATTTGACTCGTTAGCGGTGATTCAGTTCAGCTGTGTCTCCATGTGTCTCCACTTCCCTTGATCACCCTCTTGTGTATATGTTGTATGCGTCTCCTGCTGTTTGTTGTCATGTTCGCCCTCATTGTGGGTGCTGTGTCTGTCTGTTCGTCTGTCAAACTTGGCTTTTTGTCTGTTTGTAGTCAGTCAGCTGGTTTGTTCTGTGCTCTGTTATAGTTTTGCTTTTGTTTTTTGTTGGCTTTTGTGCCAGCAATAAAGCTGTGGTTTTTAGTTTTATCGCTTTCTCCTGAGTCCTGCATTCCAGTAATGTCCACAGACTTTAGAAGGGAAGGTGGAATGAATCAAGTATTTGTACAATATGGATTTCTTACAATCATTTACAAATACAAATAGCAATAAAAAATATGCTGTTTATAAGACTTAAATAGATCACATCAGCAAGTGCGTGCTGCCACTAATTGCATTACCTCTGGCTAAGACGAATAAGCAATCTAGTATATTTTGGAAAGCAGATACATTTCCTTCTTAAAAGATACCACGCTGATTATATCAATTTCTTGTCATAATGCTACAGTCATTGCGATTGTAATGGCTGTAATGTTTGAAAATACATTAGAAGAAAAGATAATGGGTGGTGTTCTAATTTCATGAAATAGAACCCCACAGAGAGTGTGGGTAAAATGAGAAAAAGGAAAAATGGTAGGAAGAGAAAATGCAGACCAGGTTTTGAAATAAAGGAAAAATACAAACCAAGTAATTGACTGTAAAGAAAGACTCATTTTGACACAGAGAATAAGAAACCTTAAGAAATCTTATTCATGCTTAATATAACACAAAAGAGAAATATGGGTTGCGGTTGTTGAAGTTGCTCTGAAAGAAATTTCGAACTAACATGAATCCAGTTTTTATAGGGACTCAGCACAGGCTCTATTTATAGTGTGGCTTCCCGCTGTTGGAGCTGTCATTCTTGCTGTGCTCTGCAGCCCATCTCACCTGCCCCATACGATCCTCTCTCTCATTAGAATGCCACAGCAAAACACACGCCGCCACGTCTGTTGGCGCACTGCATGATTCACAGGTCAGAGACTCATTCACCAGCACGTGTTCTACTATTTACCGGATGTGTTATTTTTATGTGTGTACGTAATTGTCAGTGTGTGCAAGGTTGTTTGAAAGCACGTGTGAACAAACTAGTGCTTAATCTGCAATATGAGGCCTGGGGATTGTGTAAACATGTTCATAAGAAACAGGAAATTGTACAGGTATTAATTGAACGTTTCTCTCATGCATGGGCATCTAGAAACTTTCCCAATGACATTTGCTGACAAGAAGTTCTTCGACTTTTCCGAGGACTGTGGCTGTCCCTTTTAGCAAGTAAGGCTGATGATCAGTCTCTGGTTGCGACTTGTCCAAGCTCCCTGAGATGGTAATGAGGCTCTCACAGCAGGGCTGCTGACAGCCTCCTGTTGTGTGGCCTCATCTCTTTTAGCAGTGCACAGCAAAAACAAAGAGGTGGGTGGCTGACGTCAATTCGACCCAGTGCCCCCCGGTCCACCCATACCAACTGTGCTTCCAGAAAGTGCAGGGGTAAGTATTTTTCAGCTATGCAAATACACGGGGACATTAAAATACACAAGTGCACCCAGGAACAGGGATGTGTTATGAATATGAAGTCATGGAACAAATATAATTTTGTGTGTCTGTGCACCATGTGTCCACACACACACACCTACACGTGCACACAGCGACACTAACTCAACTACCCTGCTGCTTTCAGGCGCAGGGTGCAGGTGAGAAACGCTTGCCAAATTTCCCTAGCTGGAGCACTCGTTTGCATATGCAGATGTTAATTACCACTGGAGCTTGTATGGGCCAATCGGCAGGCTGCTGGAACAGCTTGTGCATCTCTCTCTCTCTCCCCACAGGTCGCCGTTTCCACGGTTACTCCCCTGGCTGATAATAAAGATAATCACCTCAGATTTCCTTCATGGCTCATTTTCTCCTACTCGCTTCTGAAAGGCCAGAGCGCCGCTGTCTGATTTTCCACGCCGAGCTCTTATCAGTGCGCCAGGGCCGAGGACTGGGGTGGGGGCCAAGTCGATGAACCACCTGCCACATACTCACCAGAGGGGACAGATCTGTTCAGTCAGGGTCTCAGATATGGTGGGGTAATGAGTGCGAGATCATCCATCCGGTATGGTGTAATTGTGGTTGGAATAAGAGCTTGGATGAGAGCAATGTCAGATCAGATGAGATCTGGTGAAGGCTGTTATCACACAAAGACTGACAGGACTGATCCTGGCCTGTGCCGTTTGAAAGAAAGTAGGGTTTCAAAAAGATTGAAATTAAGAGCATTAGATCAAAGGATATCGATCAGATAATTTAGACTGAATTATTCTTTGACCTCAGTGGCAGTTTAAATGGTTAAAGGTGATGAGGTGCTTGGGTAATTCTGAGTTTCATGAGGTGCATTTGTCAGTGTAAAGCAACATGTTTAAATTTTTACACTACACTTAATCTTCTTTCACCGTAATCTCTTGTCATTAAACATGGCCCGTTGTACCACTGTATATCCAGTTGATACCTCTTAAAGCAAGCCATCTGCTATGGGCCTGTACAAAAGATTCAATTCCCGCTCAGTCTCTCTCTCTCTCTCCCCCTCTGCCAACCCCCCCCCCCCCCCCCCCCCCCCCCCCCCCCGTTCTTTCTGTCTCCCTCCTTGCGCTCCCTTGAATCCATTGTCCGGATAGAAACGTGCCTTGGATAGCAAGGCCTAGCTTTCGGCACACTTCTTTGAGAATTATTTAAGGTTTAGGAGTTTCTGTGAAATGAATATTTGATGTGGAGGACCTGAGCGTCTCCTGACGAGCCCAGAGCAACACTTCAGAGAACGACTGGGGTGAGGTGTATAGCTCCATGCTTCAAAACACACACACACATGTGCACACACACACACAAAACATCACCCGCTCATCACCATACCCAGAAAATATACCAGACATTTTATGGCAGATTATTGAATGAAAAGGTCTTCATTGTGAAGTCTGGAGGCTGTCCAATCTGATCCTGGATGCATGTTGTCCGAGGCTTTTATTTGCCTTTTTCCTTTAACCTTTCTTTCTTTTTTCAAGATTCTTCATAATATAAACCATTTCTCCTTCTTCTTCTTCGTGTTTGGTATTCACTATTCAGGCCTTTTCTTCTCCTCAGGTTTTCATCAAAGTGTATGCCACATTACCATGAATCGTATGGCAACAGCAAAGCCCTTATGTTTTATATGCACTTATCTCCAGTTTTTCCTGTTACCACAAGAGTGCAGAGTTGAGATGTTCAGAAATATCTTTTCCCTTTGATGGTGGCATTTTTAAAAGCCTGGTCTTAGAGTGCCATCTCATGGTTTGTGTGTGAGATAACTTGTGAAAATTTTCCTCGTGAAGTCAAGCAAACAAGAAGCAGAAATCAAACCATTAAAACTATTAATTGTTCAACAAAAGACATGTTAATCTGGAGTCTGAGCTCAAATATTGTGAGAAAATAGATCAATAATAATATATTAAATATGTTGTTCCAATAAGATTTTTCTTGTAGATCTTGATAGAGCCCCTATAGACCACAAATTCAGTCACTGAACTTTGGCAAAAAACATTAGATCTGGTTTGAATTATCAGGTTTTACACAAGAAGACCTCTTAACTGCTGACAGTCTGATTCATGACATTACACTCCAGAGATTAATCAAACAGATACATATAATGAGAGCCATCTGAGCAGCCAGTACGTTAATAAATTCAATCCACAGACCTTATCTGACCGTGTGCTCCCAGAACATACAGTCTATATAGCAGGACAACTTGGGATGCCAATAATATGATAGACATCTGGTGTCACGCAAATGAGTGCGTTTGCTTTTTCTGGATCGTGACTGGGATGAATGCAACAATAGATCTAAAGTTTCAAACAAATAATTTAAGAGATTTAAAAACAAGCACAGTCAAATATAATAAAATGAATAGATGATGCTGTTCTTGTCTTTCTTGTCTCTGTTTTTCTTCATCATCGCCTGCTGTTGTGACAGAACAAATAAATAAATCAGATTAGTTATATAACTTGGACTAATAAATGATTGCTCAGTGGAACTCCACAAACTGGGATTTTCAAAAATATGTCAAAGTGAAGTATGACTTCTGAACTGCTTTTTGAAGTACTAAATACTTTGGTCTCTGCAAGTGCTTATCTCTGCATTAATATGCATATATTGTACATAAAAAGGATTGGGGATTTTAAATCTCCTGGGATTCTGATGTAGAATCTCGGAGACCCAAAGCACTCCCAACCTCTGCAACCCCCTTAACCTTGAGCATAAATCACTTCAATATGTCTACCAAGCCACTCAATAAGAGCCAATTAGGGCTAGTTACAGGACTGTAGAGTTTGCCCTTTTCAAAAAAGAAAGAGAGGAAAGACATAAGGAAGCTGGGGATGAAGAGGAGACTGAAAAGGAGGTTGTGGAGAGACTAAAAGAAAGGCAGAGAGAGGGAAAAGGGGAGTATACAGTATGAGGGCATGTGTGTGGCAATGGCTGTTGTTATTAACATTCTCTAGTTTATTGTGGAATCTTTTGAAAAGTGCAAGGAAAAAGGAATAAAAAATATGCTGTGTTGACTAACTTTCCAGTTCGGAATATTGTATTCAAGACTTCGAATGCTCCAGAAACACTTGCACTCGGTACATGTGTGCTTTAGGCATTGGGCGGGGTCGGCAGGGACCATGGGACTTGTATGGAACAATAGGAGAAGACTTCTTCCAAAGGGGAGTGCTAAAAAAACATCTGTATGAGATCAAGGCAATGGAGAGAATGAGCGAAAGTTAAAGGTGGGAGGAGAAAGAAGGAAAGGATTTTGGCACTGCATTCAGACAAAAAAACAAAACTGTGTTTTGGAAAGCACAAAGTACGGGCCTCTTCTATAAAGAGGGTCATGCATATCAGAACTAAATGAGTGACTAAGAGAGAAACATTTTTTCCAACTCTAGTATCAAGACTGACTATCAGATATTTTCTTTACTTTTCCCAAAGGAGATATTAAGCAGTATGTTGTATGGGAAATATATTTATGCAGAAATATTTTGGGGGGTTCCCAGAACCTGTTACATCTGTTTATTGTTTGTATCGCTGTCGCAACTTGCAATCTGTTTTACTCATGAGGGCGCATCCACAGACTGTATCAATGATAAACTCAGTGACGTCCACATTTGCCTGTAAAAACAAAGAATTACCAGATTTTTTTTTTTAAAACATATTTTTGTTTTTAAGAAAAATAAGAGCCACATTTGAGGATATTCGTTTAAAATTTTGATAGAACAGTAGCAGTATAATGTCCTCGTAAGTGGATATCAGGCCCTTGTAGAGCAAAACTGAGTATTTTGGTCTAAATAACCCAAAATGTGATGTCCACATATGTGGACGCCAGGTCCTAGGAGGTTAAATTAGACACATTACACTTTGCCATTATTTATTTAACATTATCTATTGTGTGAAAAGCCAAGTAGACCCATGTTTCAGTAGTTTTTTGAAGTGTGGGTGAATAGTTAAATAGTTTCAGCCTTCATAACTTCAAGTATTCTGAGGTAATGGTTTTCTGTATGGCTATCAGTCTCTCTCATCGCTGTGGAGGAATTTTGGCCCACTCCTCTTTAGAGCATTGCTTCAGTTCATTGAAGTTTGCAGCTAGTTTGTAATGATAACACGCAGTTTTCTTAAGTTCTTGCCACAACATTTCGATCAGGTTGACTTCTGGACTCTGAGTCGTTGAAATACCTTCATTCTTTTATTTTTTAACCCATTCTGTTATGAATTTGCTGGTGTTTATTCTACTGTTACATAAAGCTTAAACTGTTGGACACTTGTCTAAAAACTAGAATAATTTGGTATAGAAAGGAGTTTATGGTTAACTCAGTCACTGCAAGGTTACCAGGTGCCCGCGTCCTGTGGCTGCAAAACAAGCCCCGATCATCATCGCTCCACTACCATGTTGCTTTTAGCCATTTGTGCTGATGTGCTGTGTTTGTGTTTCCAAACGTGCCGCTGTACATCATTGCCAGTCATCTCCACTGTGGTTTTCTGTTCAGAGGACATTGTTCCAGAAGTCTTGTGGCTTGTTCAGATGCAATTATGTAGAGCTAAACTGTGCTGCCATTCTAGATGGAAGGGGTTTTCTCCTGGCAACCTTTTCAAACAAGCCACACTTTCCATACAAGTGGCCACACTTGCTGATGATCAGTCAGTCCAGTGCATTTGATTATCAGCACCTGGCTGCTACTTTTCCTCTTCCGATGAAAGCAGTCGGGGTGCAGTTAGTTTTTCTTACACTGATTCTGTATTTTGGTTTAGTTATTGGTAGCAAAAATATGAAATTTACTCTACCGTCATTCAAGAATATTCAGTCAGAAGTCTGGCTGGTGTAAACTGTACTTTATTCCTGCCTCTGCTGTCTTCCTCCCTGCAGAAAAACTTGGAAAGATCTGTTCCGTTTGTCTGTCGTGGGCTTGAGGTCATCACTGGGTCTGTCTGATAAGTTGTATGCTTTATTGTTAGCACATACCATGTGCAGGGAGAATGGCAGGAAACAGAAAAGGAATTTCAGTTCAGGAGAAATGATGGATGGAGACTAAACTGGGGCTGAAGGGTAACTATACTGGCAGGAAACAGAGAGTAGGACTTTTGTTGTTTCCTTAAACACTTTAGCTAAAATCATCACTGACTTCTATGCCTAGGAAACCTCTCCAATAGAGTCTCTCTGTGCTTACTGTAAGCTCCTAAACAACACCCCAGTTCAACAAATGAAAAGAAAAGCAGGGAAGCGTCTTTACTTCAGATCCCATCTTATGTTGTCCCATAATACTTCAACTGAGCTGTTCAAATGTCACTGTTTCATTAATCTACTCACTTTTATTTTTTATATATTTCTACACAAAGTGCTTTACAGAGAGAAACAAAAAATTCAGAGTTGTTTCCACTACTGTTCAAATTTCACATGGTGTGTAAAAAGTTGGACATGATGCTCTATATCAGTTAGTTAAAGAAGAGACATAAAAGTTACTGTTTTTTAACTATTCAAAAGAACTGACAAATTTAAAAATTAACTAAATGTAAACAGGTATTACACTTGAATGAAATTATATAATTAAAGGCCATTTTTAAAATAAAAAACACTCTGAAATTTACTTTTGCCCATAAGAAAAGTTAAGTAATCCAAGTTCAGCATTCATCATATGATATTCCACAGCACAGAAGACGGGAACAGAATAACACAGAAGGATATGACCCAGGGCAGAAAGACTGAAAAGGGAAAATAACATTCACTAAGGCCCTAAAGTCTTTCCTGAATTCTAATATTTTAGAAATATATATATATATATATATATTTTAATTTTTAACAATATTACTTCAATATCAGCTCTAAAATTATGTTTGATCACTCACATGTCATGTATGTCTCCACTGACGGCTCCTCAGAGCTTGATCTAGAACACCAAAAAAACCAACAACTCCAAAATGTCCTTTAAAAAAGAAGGAAAAAAAGGGCCCTGAGGGTCAGATTTTCTGCTAACATGTGCTGATCCTCGTGATGTCCTGGCAATGCCTTCCTCACTGCACAGAGAATTCTTTGTTTATTTCAAGAAAAATAAGTCAAATGGTAAGTTAGCAAGGGCGAAGAAGAGAGAAAATCTCATAGAAATATCAGGATTTGTAAACAGGCCAGACCCATGCTGTACGTTCAGTGGGGCAAAGCACAAACACAGATACAAATCAGATCAGATTTCTATTTGACATAAGTTACTGGTCTGCTGCTCTTAATGGAAATTTGACCTCATCATGATCCACCAGGTTGCATTTATTTACTTATTTATGCTGATTTTAGTTTTTATCAGTTTCTGTCGGAGCCATTCACAATTATTTTTATGTACTGTTATAATGTGAAAATGAGTGGTTTGACCTTAAAATACACCTAGTTGTTTATTGTCATACCGACTTTAATTATGTTTGTTTCAAATGTTTTTAATAACTAAAGACATGTAATTAATAAAATCATAATGCAACATAATTTTCAAACAAATATATGCAAAATTATTTTTTCAATTAAGATTATTCCGTTAACTGGCTTTCCCAACACATGGATTAAAAACACAGTTTTGAGTCAGTTAAGAAAATGAACTATTTTCCAGTGAGATGTTTGGATACATATAAGTTCATGATATGGCAAATAACTGCAAAGATTATGACAGAGCAACATTTAACGTAACATAAGTCCTAAATTCAGACTTCAAATCTTTACAAATGCTGATTAAAAATTCTTATTTACTTTTGACTTTTAAGTTCCTCTTAGAAAATAGCTGTTATGAAAACATGGAAGGTCACCACCAGGGACGCCTATTCCCAGACATCAGCCTGATCTTGACTGCATCGATCTTCATATGGTTGCATTGTTTGACAAGCACGTCTCCTAGCAGTCCTCAAAAACCCAGCAGTGGAACTGCAGTGATTCCAGATGTGGCTGACACAGATATGTGGAACAACACACACATCAAACTCCTACAACAACCCACATGTAAGTGTAGCAGTTTAGCTGATGTGGTGCGACTTTGAAAAAAACACGTTTTGTCTATAATCTCAGTGTGTGTGTGTGTGTGTGTGTGTGTGTGTGTGTGTGTGTGTGTGTGTGTTACGACATTTGAAAAATGCAGAGTACAGTATATCAAACCATGCATGTGTTTTTGTGCCATTCAGATGACTCACTCTTGGCTTTTGGTGATTTAGTCCACCAGGGACACACAAAAACTGCAGCCAAGCTTGTGTGTGATGTCATGTGTTTTCACAGGCCTTTTTAGCAATGCAAGTTCACACTTTGTAGAATATGAGAAGACTTCCTCCTCTTTACCATGTGCATCATCAAAGTGGCGCACTTCACAGCAAGAAGACTCCTGTAATGGACTGGTGTCCAGGTTGGACCCCACTTCCCCACCCCACAACAGCTAGGATAGGCTCCAGCCCTGAATTGGATGTGAAGTTAAGAAAATGAATGGATGAATTATGAAAAAGCAAAACTGCAACATATTGTGCTTCTGTTTCTCCTTTTTTCTTTTCCATTTCTTCTTCTTTCTTTTTTTTGCCTTTCTGCAAATCTTTAGCCAAATTGAAGTCAAATGTGTTGCAGACAATTCTTTGTCTTCTCTCAAAACTCTGTTTACATTTGCACTTTTGCCTACATCTTTGTACTGTACTTTTGCACTTGTTTTTCATAGACCGGTCAATAGAAATGGCTCATATTTCTGCTGAGCATCACCTGAAGCCTTTCTTAAGTCTAAGCACAACCACCAAATTGCAGAAAAATCGAAACAGTGCATAAAATGTGCACACTTTTGTGAAAGAAGACAAATATTTTCACCAGGAAACAAACCTACAACACATAAAGCTTAGTCTGATGCCAAGTATCTCCCAATAACATCTCATTATCCCATTCTGGCCAGCTAATCATGCGAGCACACACAGGAACACAGTAAAGGGAGGAAGAGGGACTGTTGCTCTGGGGGAAATGGGCAGGAGGCAGTTAGAAAGGGGGTGTGGAAAAAGCACAGAGTGAGAGGCCAAAGAGTCGGGCCATATAAAGAGAAAGAGAACACAAACCAGGCTCTATCTTTCTCCTCTATCAGACCTCATCGACGACCCTTTGCTTCCCCTCCCTCACACTAACCTTCAGTGTGTAGAAACTTTTTGCTCTAACACAGTCCCAGCACCAACTGAGACCAAAGAGGATGGCTACATCAACGTGGAGAATGAATGGACTCTACAGAAAGATGACTCAACCTCTGTTTCTCTGCACTCTGGTCCTTAGCAGTGAGTACTGTAATAAGTATTTATTAAAGTATGTTATTTTGCATTTTCGGGCATTCATCCTTAGTTAGTTATTCTATCCAAACAGAGTTTTATATATTGTGTGAAGTTCATTTATTTTTTTATCTAAAAGTGTCTAACGTTCTACTCCATCAGCAAGATTTTGTTTATGTCACAGTAGCTTACAAACTTGCTGGGGATTTGCTTTGATGTGCTCCACCATGAGATTGCACACAAATGCAAAGAGGCATGGTTAGCAGTGGAGTAGCAGCAGACACAAAGGCTTTGCTCAGAAGTGGAAGCTGCTGTACATACTCATTATACTTTATACCCTGCAGTGTATCTCCGTGGAGCTAGTAAACCACACATAATATAGTCTCAGAATACACACACACACACACACACACACACACACACACACACACACATATTATGCGGAATGTATTTAGAGAGCTGCACATGTACTACATGTGTAAAAGTAACCACATTTCATATTATTTCATCACTGAGCAAAAATAGTTCTTTCATCTGTGTTCCTTATAGTAAATGTGTGTGCCTTTGTGTGCACAAGTGTGCAATTATGCGGATGCGTGTGGACACACTGGGCAGTCCACTCCAAATCAGTCCGAGGCCTGACGTTAATTGCAGGGTAATGTATGGCTTGGACGATAGAGCTTCCTCGCTTGTTGTAAACCAGGTCTAGTTCTAGTTCAGCCCAATGTAACGACTTCTGCAGAGCTAAGGCCACAGGGGAGGTAAATGTTTGGAGTGACCTTGGGAACACTAAGAGGAGTTTTCAAGATTGATGGAAAATAACTGAAGCTTAACTTTTAAAGGGGAAACAATCATGGGATGGCAGAACATGTTTGTAGTGTAGTAAAGAGCCATATTGCCTGCATCAGCAGCCTAACAGATGGTAATTAAATTTACATAGAAATCTAATTACTCTGGGCACACCCCGTCAACGCAGATTACTTTTTTCGATGTATATAGCCTAGTATACAAGTCACAAAGTCACCTCAAGAGGCGTTACTGTTCAGGCAACATGCTACTCCTTCAGTCTTTCTAATATTTAAAAACGTGAGAAATTATGTCTGACAAGTGATCTAATAACCAACCATGTTTATTTGTGTTAAGCAATGAATGATATGCACTCATACAGTAATGGACCTACAATGAAAGGGACTCACTTGACTTCAAGAACAACTTGTGGCTCACTATTTTGCCAAAGAACATTGGCATGTGAACAGACCAGGGATGAAACCTGTAATTACTAAAGCGCTAAAGCACCTGAGCCCCAGTGACCCTGGTTATTTGTGTTCTAATCTAGTCTAGTTTTATTATGTCAAGAATTTTGTATAATTTAATTAACTGAGTTTGTTTTCACTCACTTCTTATTATGATTTCAGCCATGATCGCCTCGCCTTTTGCTCTATTTGCAAATCAATGTTTAAGCAGTGGTCTTAATTAGCATTTCAGAAACAAAGGATATAAACATTGCACCTTTGTTTTAGGTTTAAGCACACAGCTTCTGATTTCTACTTTAAGAACTCCGCAGTTGTGTTGTCTGCTCACCCGTCCTACGCTTCTCACCACATCCAACAGCAGTCCTTTGATTACACAAATCTGGTCACAGACGGCTCAGAAAAACAAAAACTGAACATTTCTCACCTAATTATATGTGATGGATTGTTGTGTCTTCATGCAGCTCTGCCATTCTGTGTGTGCGTGTGATTATTTTGTTTCTTGTTTTGATTTAGTTTACATGGGTCCCAGCTCTAGGTCACAAGAGACAAATTGTCATTGATTTCTTTTGCCAATACCAGCTTCTGTGGTTGCAGTAGTATCAGAACTCTCTGATATCTGGGAACCTTGAATACACATTTTTGCAAAGTCTTGGAAAGTCCCACATCATACAAAACCTTTCGCAATTTGGTATGTTGGCATTGTGACCGGTGTTGTAATAATAGTTTATCTCAAAGTCTCAGAGTATTAGAAGGTAAATGAAGTGTTGGTTCTCACTTTCAGCTTGTTGTACGTGGGAGGAATGGACAGCTGTAAAGACTTTTTATAAAGACAAAACTGCTATAACCAAACGACTTGAAACGGCCTTTGGTTGGAGCATTTCCAAAATGCCAATGGGCTGCTTTCAGTCAGGAGTGATGACTAGCTACTGAAACAAAGGATAATAAAGGACACACCAGCACCAGATGTTATATACAACAAGGCACCCTTAGAGATAGAGTCCCTCAACTGGTCAGAGTGTTTTTTATGTGCCTGTGGCATGTCAGCAGCATATTATAGAGGATGTTTAACAAAAAGTTTTGGCTTAGCAGTAATGTCATGTTGCTGCAAACGTGCAAAGAACTATAAAAAAAAGTGTCCCCTCTGCACAGTTTTCATAAGGTGGAGATTTGCTATTGAGATAAAGACTGCTTTTTTGTTGTATCAGGGTGTAAACATGTTTATTTCTACTGCTGGGACATTAACTTGGGCATCTTGGGCACTGACTTGCAGAATCAGTCTCAAGTGGCCATTCAAAGAACTGTTTTTTTGGAACCAAATTTCCTTCACTTTTAACCCCAGAATTACTCACTTGGTTTATCAGAGCAAACATCCTTGTCACATATAAACAGGTCTCTCACCCTGACTGCAAACAGATTGAGTTTATACACTCACTTCCCATGGCTGTAATTCAGTATCTATGCAGGCGTGCAAATATGCAGCGCTGACATGGCCATGGACTAAAATCTTAGATGATGTCATTCATTGCCTTTTGGAGTGTGTTATAAGCGGTCTCTCTCCCTCTCTCTCTCTCTCAAGATTTCAGGGGAAAACCCAAGCTTTAAATCTGCTCTGGAGAAGGGGAAAAACATCTTGTCTCACTTACTTCAGCTTGTCATCTACAATGACTGTTTCTGTTGCTAAGTCAGGGCCTCAGGCGGAGCAGAATAGGATAGAACAATTGCTGCTACATATCATAGTGAAAAAAGTTTCATTCATGGTTGGAATATTCCAGTTTCTTATTAAGTTACTTGTGTGCATTTTTGCACATGTGTAGAAGTAAAAAGCCGTTAGTACTTTGTGATGATCTGTAAAAATATGAGACTAATTCGTTCTGAACAAGAACAAGTAAAAGATGAAAGGGTCAAGACTTAATGTTTTAAAGTGAAAGAGCAGACTTCAGTGAAAATAAGCCCTGATATGTCTCTGCACACACATTTTTGAAACTTTGTTTCTCAGAAAACAACTTTGCCAATGTAAACATGGCCAGAATATTGCCACTCATGGCCCTCGGCTATTGACCAGCATTCTTTCAGTCTCAAGTTGTGATGATGAAGTTTGAGTCACGTCATCTGCTGAAGGGTGTGGGTCTTTTATGTAAGCCTTGGCAGATCATGGTCTTATGTCAGCCTAGGGTGTGTGTTCACTTGGGCCCAAAGTCATGGTTGAGGAGCCATGTGAGCTTGCAAAGCAATTAAACCTGAAGCCTGTGTTCTGTAAAACCAGCCATTTTGCTTTAGCGATTTCTAAATGTGCAAACCGGGTTAGATGTGAATAAACAGCTTGTATCAGTGTACATTCTGACACCATATCTCTGAACCCACATGCGCAAAATCACATTTTGAAATGTATTTCTCTCTGAATTATCTTTATTTGGAGCCAACTTCCTTCCAAAAATGATGTTAATGAAAAGCAAAACAAAGCCGCTAACTAATGATCATCCATGAAAAGGAAATTACTTCAATAAATAGATTGTCTAGCAACAATATTTACCTTGTGAAACAATCTTAACTAGAAAAAGTTGCATTTCCTGCAAAAATGCAGTGTGAATTCTGTGTAGTGGAATTTGCTAAAAACAGCTGAAGAAGCTGAACTTTCTGCTGAAAAGAGGTGAAAAAAAAAGAAAATTCTGCTGAAAAGAGGCGTAGAAGCGGAATTTGTGCTGAAAACAGTTAAAAAAAGCAGAACTTTCTGCTGAAAAGAGGTGAAGAAGTGGAATTTGTGCTGAAAAGAGTTAAAAAGCTGAAATTTGTGCTAAAAAGAGGTGAAAAAGTTGAACTTAAAATAAATTTTGCTTAAAAGAAATTTAGCCATGGCTGACATTCAAACCCAGTCCTCCGAGTCACAAAACAGCTGCTCGTCTCACTGACCTGATACACAGCTCACCCTTGTGAGCTAAATCAGCAAACACACTTGTAATGTGGTTCCATTCATCAAAATGGGCCAAAAAATGGCATAAAAACCTTCATATTTCAAAAAGTATAAAAGTTATGAGCACCAAAAGATATACCAACCGTTAGCAGAGTTTGAATGGTGGAAATTGTATGAAAACTGAAGGGGTAGTTAACCAGCAAAGAACGGAGCAACTAGAATAATAAGGTAGAAGAAAGAAGAAAGAGAAACAGGATCTCAAATTCACACAACAATGAAAAACAGAAGCTGTGCTACCATTCAAATCTTCCTTCTTCCAATTACTGCTGTTCTGGTGAGCTTATTGTTCCTTGTTCCCCTGCTGCAATTTTACAGCTGCTAGGATTGAAAGAAAAAAAAAGTAGTCTCTCATTTAATTGAAAATTGGCAGTATGAGATGTCCAAAGGATGAGAAGCTCTTAACACCTTTGCTCAGATGAACCTCAGCTCTATATTCAGCTAATGAACAGAAAATAAGTGTGATTTCTAAAACAAGAACTTGGAAAAATCGTTTCACTTATTATGTCATCATTGCTTTTTCCCTTGCTAAAACGTAAGCAACAGATTGTCCTCACTGACTTATGTAAAGTTATGAGGATGTCGTAACACCAGTAGAATGCAATCACTGCATAAACTACATAATCTACGTTGGATACCCAGGCTGGGATTTCCTTAAAGAGGGCTATATTGTTTACCCAGGGGGATAAAAGCTCTTAATGAGCATTAGTGGGGGGTTTTGACTGCCAAAATAATAGCTCTTGGTAATTAATGTTCATTAAATGGCACACTGTTGAAGGCATACTTTAGACATCCTAATTGAAAGCATAAGACTGCACCCCTTGCTGTTCTTAAAAGCCCTTGGTTGGAACACCACATTCATTTGTAGCGTATATGTTTCTGGGCAAGTGTTTTCATTTGTAGGAGATACTGCATTGTTTAGAAATGCGTAAGGTTTTTGAGTTATTACAGTTACTTCTCTGGCTTCCTCTTCCAATTTGGTTCCTTAGTTTCAGTAATATCAAAGCCAGATTGTTTAGAGCGATATGTTTCAGTCTCTTTTTTCTTTCCCAACAGAGTATCATGAAACATGTCTTGAAATCAATCCATGGATAGAAAAGGAGAGCAGCTTGCCGCCTCTTGGAACAGCTGGTGTGTCCAGTTTCTAATCCACTAAGAAAATGGATAGACTGTTTTGGAAACATAGGTTTTGAGTTTCACTGCCCTGCTGAAACGATTTTAATGAGTAAATTAGAGGTTGAATAAAAACAACAGTGAGCGGCTGCTATCAGTAATAATGTTACCTTTTTGTTTTTTGCTTTATTGCTGAAAAACATTTTTTTCAGTACTATAGCTTTTGAAACACAATAGGCTTGGGTAGAATATCAGTAAGTAAAATCTTCCTAATAAAAACAGTCCCAGGTTATATTTCTTAACAACAGGCATTATAGTTCCACTCCAAGAGTATGTTCCTGGTGATGGCTGTTATCTGTAGTTTCCAGCATGTTTGTCCCTGTAGTTCAAAGAGGTCACTGTGTGCTGTGATATCCACATCCTGTCATACAATAGGATGTGCATGGATAACATTCCAAGCCTGTTAATTATTATTGTTTTTGGGTTGTTTTTTTATGGTTGTGTTTTGTTTCAAAGCAGGGGCGTGTGCAGGGTGGAAAAAGTCAACATTTGCCAACCGTCTGTGCAGAAGCAAAATTAGTTCTTATGTTCACTGATTAACTGGTATATTCCAAGTGTTTTCATTGCACCAAATAGCAATAAACGGAACTGTAGTGATTTAGTGTGCTGTTGTTTTCTTGTTTTTTTGGTGTTTAGTTGGTTTATGCTATGAAAAGATCTATATTTTTCTTGAAGGCCTGCAGGATTGAAAAGAATCTCTGCTTAAATTTGAAATATAAAACAGAATTCCTCTTAATAGGAACAACTAGGAGTAGCAAGGGATGAGTGATGGGAGACTTTGGGCTCTGCTTTGGACATCTGGTGAAGTAATGGAAGGAGGGTGTGGCTCATTATGACATCCAAGGTGTTGTCTCTACAGTCTGGGTGGAGGTCAAATCTAAGCCCCAAGGTTTAGGGCTGAGACTTTTCTCCTTTTGCATGATGTTACTGATTTCACAGCACAGCACATATGTAGGGAGGGAAAGAGCTCCCCAAGGAGACTTGCTGCAGCTGCACCACTCATCCCCCTCTCCAGGCCTCCTCCCCAATCTCCCCAGAGAGGAAACAGGCCTCATCCTCAAATACCATAAGTAAAGGACTCCTGTCCCCGGCTTATACTGTCTGACTGCAACCACTTAATCAGGTGTGACAACGTTTGTTTTTACTGCAATTTTCTGCTTCTTCCCCACCCTAAAATCAAAAGCTGGGAAGACAATCACAATGGCAGCTGAGAGATTTTTGTTTCATATTTAGTTATTTCCCATAACAGCGACATGGGAAATAAAACTATTCTTATTCTCATATATAGGCAGACATACAGTAGACTTGTGCATTAAAGGAGTCTGTTTATTCAGTACAAGTAAAGTATTGATGATGATGATGATGATGATGATGATGATGAATTCAGAACAAGCATTCCAAGTATTGTATGTAGCAGAATCCACTCATGCAGTTTGAGCACTAGATCAACAATTTCAATTTCATCATGGTTGAATTAGAAATTCAAAGGAAGTGCTCAACCTCTGATGCTAAAAAAAAGTGCATTTTTATTATTGTTATGCTCATCATTATTGCTATTGGACTCAATATCTTAACTGCCCTTTAAATGTAGGAAATAGCTAAAAGTAAATCAAGTAAATAAAGTGAAGCAAGCACAGGATAACATAAAAAGTTTAATTTTCGTACTTTTTTATGAGTAGAGAAGCTGCATTCTCAGGAAGAGACCTGAAGCTACCATTAAAATGAACACACAGGAGTAAAATCTGTATTTAATCTTACCTTACCATGGTAGCAACTGCGTTTTAGACAGATTGAACTATCTTCAGAGAACATTACGCTTTGTACATTCTCTAGCTTGTGATTTTGGCACCGTGCTCTTGAAATTATGTTTTTGCATCTGTTAGTGCATACAGCAAGGGAAGACTTTTCCCCAGTGAGGAGGAGCGGTGAAAGAAGGTTGTCTGGCATTAAACAAAACCAAATGTAAAAATGAAAGGTCTGGCTGTCATAGCAAGTTTAGTGCATAAATTGATGATAATGATACGCGGCCTCCTCCCTGCAACATGTAGCTATAGCACCCCTGCACAGACTTGAATCTTCTATAGACTGAATACACAAAGCTTTTCTAAAAGTAGTGATTGATGATGTGCAATCCAGGTTGCCAGTTCTGTAATGACCTTTCATGCTGTAATCCATTACTACAAATCCAGTCACTTGTGAAATTCTTGAGAATCTCCCAAGGGATCATCTTGCTTTATTTCTGGGGCTGACATCCACAGTGTTTACAGCGTATCTGACTTTAGGGGTTGCTTACATTCCCCTGCCATTTAAAGTACATGAAGTACAGTTGGATTAAACTTGAGACCAGCATCTCATTACTCCAGCAGCATGTTAAAAACTCTTGTGGTCCTATAAACTATGTAAAGAGAACAAAGCACTTCCTGGGAGATACATGCACATCATGGCAGCAGACAAAGCAGGTGCTTTAAGAGACTCATATTTCTTTTTTTTTCAAAGAAGTTTTACCTTTTGTCTCACTGTCTGTAATTTTAATTTGTCCAACAACAACTACAGTGTACAGCACATCTGATTTAACTTATTATTTAGTTCTTTACATCTGGCTACACACCACATCACCCAGGCTAAAAGGAGGACAGCCAGGCCAGGAAGTCCACTTCATGTAGTCAAGCAGTGATGAGCAAGATTTACTCAATCTTCACCCAAGATTTACTCACAGTCTTGGCCTTATGCTTTCTGAGAGAGACCAAGGATGTGTTTATGCATTTTTTTTGTGTTTCCCTGTGTTTGTGTTGAGACTGGAGCGCCTAAGGCTTCTTGTTGAGGCCAGGGGGGCCTTGTTGGAAACATAGGAAGACTTTTCACACAATTGTATAAGCTGTCTCTGTCCACAGTAGTGAGGCACTACTACCTATAACGGTTTGACATATTCCATAATGTTTCAACATGTAAGGATTAATGTAATCACCTTTTTCTTGAATTGTGATTTTTTTCATTTATAAAACATAAGAATAAAGGGATTTACAGTGTCTTACAATTCATACAGACTGCTTAGTAAGTGGAATGCTTTAAAATCTTTCACTGATACTGATTGCACTAAGAAATATTTAGAGTCACGAGGTATAAACTAAGGTAAGTCAATTTGGTAGGCTGGCTATTTTTGACATATTAAACACAGCAGATTAAATCATAATTAATCGAATGATCTGATAGCCCAGATTTGTACCCCAATTTACAAATTTAATTGTAGCATATGACCAACTTTGGTCAATATCCAGCCATTTGATGCTGTTGGTGAGAAAGGACACATTGCTGGAGAGAACCTACATGGTCCAATCTAGAGTGGTAGATGCATCATATTGGCCATTCGCTAGCTTCTTGTTTTGGATGAAAACATTTCAAAGTGACCTTGGCACTTCCCCAGAATATGTTCAAATTAGCCATGTTTATAGGATTACAAACACACGCTAAACACTTAAATCTACGTCCCATAAATGTGTGTTGTGTTTCACTAAATAATGATAGTGGTGCACTGAAAACATTTTGCTCTGATTGCAGAATAGTTTTGGTTACACGTAAAATTGTTTACACACTACACTGGGTTTCTTCCATGAGGAGGGGAGTGTTTAGAAGTTCAGGCTGAATTGAATTACACCGCCATCATACAGTAGGCAGGATGATCCCTGATGCTGATTATGTCTCATTTACCCTTCATGACTGTGGCAAAGCTGTGCTACATAGTTATATCTTTTTGCGGCTGTTTTTAAAAAATAAAAGTCAAAGGAGCTTTTTATCGGAGCATTTACGTTTAATAACACTGTCTAGTCTTCAATATATAAAAATACTTGTTAAGATTAATTTTCAGTCATAATATGATTATGATATTAGATTTCCAAAAGAAGTTATTACATAAACAAGATTTCTCCCAGGAGATGGATGTGTGGTGAGGTCACGACCCTTTGAAACTTAGCTGCTCATTTTTATATGATGTAGAGAGTAAAAATTAAGACAACCGTGAGTACTAATTAGCAAGTACCCTTAAGAAAATATGCCAAACTGTTAAATGTTTTTGGGTGGGCTTGAGGCTTAAATCACCAGGAGAAGATGTTCAAACCACCTTTTTAACCTCTATTAGAAACAAACAAAATGGAAAAAAAAACCTCACAGATATTTACATAAAACATCTTTTCTTAAAGGTGATTATATATACATTAGCAGTGTGTTGCAACTGCAAGAAGTACTGCACTGGCATAACTGTGGAAAACCAAGTGTAAGAAGTTTTTGATATTTGATATCTGAGAATTACAGATGATGTGAAGACAAGAGTCAATGCTGGAGATGGAAAAAACTTTATCTTTGGAACCTTAACCTGTATGAATGAACTGAAACAACTAGACGTTAACTACACTCATTTTGTGGGATTTGGTATATTTAATGTAATCATAACTGCAGCAGAGACAGTGGCACACATCATGGAACTAATTATAGTACTTCAGGTAGGACCCGATTGATTTAGTTTGCATCAGAATTTGTAGGCTAATCGTTTAAGATTTGGTACTTGCTCTCATTTGAGACTTCACTATCACTTTTATATAATAAATAAATAAATGTCCTCTTCCCAAGGAATCATAACATTTGGGCTGCACTGCAAGTTTGAAGCAAATCCAACAGAATAGGTTCAAAATAAGGCTTGAACTGTAATGTAAAGCTAGCTAATGTTGCCATAGGAAATGACATTATACTTTGGACCTACAATGCCGAGAAAAAAACCCCTGCTTTGTCTGATTGGCATCAAACTTTATGAGCACTTGCAAGAAATGAAATGACAAAACATATGGGACAAACTGTGTATTTATGCAAGAAGCTTTTTTTTTTTTACCATTTTAATTATAAAGTGTTTAATTTGCAATTCCTTTTTCTCGATGTCTCTGTCTTTCTGTGATTCACCTGCTCTCCCTTCCTTACAGGTGTAGTGATATGTCAAGACCAAACCACCGCCTCTACCAAAACACCAAGTGTCAGTAACGGTAAGAACCTTCAAAAAATGTATAATGGGATGTGAGAACAGCACTGGATTCCAAAGAATTTCACTATATTTTAAAGATATTATTTTAAAGTGCCAAGTTCCTTCAAAATATATACAGACATGCTTTTGTGACATAAGACATGGTGCCTGACAAAACTTTGTATTTAAACTTTATTTTCAGAGACAAACGAAACCTCCATTGATTCCCTGATTACTTCAATAACCAAAAGTTTGGCTTCCGGTAACGACAGTGCGTTTTGGTTTCTCACGGCAAAACCGCAAATGGATGAAGAAAACTCCAGCAATGATAATACAATGGTAAATACCGGCCTGTAGCATCATATTTTCTACTTATTAACTAATAGTACCTCTATCACCAATAAATCTAACAGCAAAAATGAAAATTATATATGTTATGCTGCATGTTATATAAATGATGACATTTATTTTTTAAACATGTATTTACAAGGGATGACAAAAGCTGTAGTTATGTGCAATATATGTGGAGTATAAGTACAGTGATATGAGAGGAGACAGCGCTAATCCCAGTCACGTCCTGGTGGCATTCCCTCTAACCAAGACCCTTTATCTGGCTCCCTACACCTTGGGCCCCGAGGAAGTGTTTTGTGCTGCTTGGAGGAATCAACTGAATGTGTTTAAAGACCTACAGTTGGAAAAATTGGTCTCATAAAAGTGGATCTTTTCTCAGACATTCCTCAGCAGTTGTAAATCATGAAGCTGTGCTCAATGCTGGAGACAAATGAACTGGAGAGCTAATGTTTCCACTCATGCACTCGAACAGGTGTGGCTCATTTTTTTCACAACTGTTTTTTGCAACAACTTTAATATATTATAGATTTTTTATTTCTTTTTAAGGTTTGTCAAAACAGAAATATCTGACCTACAGAAAGAACTACAGATTTATCTTACTGTGTAATACAATATACTTATCCTCACATTATTAAACTGTAATTGCACATGTATTTTTTGACGAACAACAAAAGAAATTTGATGTTAAATGTTACATCGGAAGTCATCGCTACATTGTGCCATATGTGACTCCAGGTGTGTAGAGACAGCGCAACAAGTCCGTTATATAGGTCATTACTGCAACATCAAGCCAGGACCATCAACTGTCCAACTCAACCTGAAACTAAACATGAAATTCCTAAATAGCTTGATATGACACTGATAACAGAGTCGGTATCAGTGGATCACATTTTATAATATTACAATGGAGGTTATGGGAAATAAGAACACTAAAATCTGTAAATCCAACACATGTTTTTCTCCTTCTATCTTCAGTATCAAATAAATTGTTTATGTTAAAATATGCCGATTCAAATTAAACATCCAACTATGGTCATGTAAGTTCAAGCAAAGCAGGAATGAGATGTAGGATTTGATCAGTCACAAGCAACAGATGGAGAACAGCACAGATTCCCTGGGATTGATTTTGTCATCTGACTTCAGCCTTCCTGAGTTTCTTCCTCTTCTTTTCAAAGCTCTGAGCATTACAGACGAGTCCAGCTGTGAGCCCACTCCCAACTAACTGAGGATTCAAAGTTACAGCTCACAGTGGTCTTCTGGGAATGCTGAAAGCAGTCTGGATCACATTACAGAAGAATAAAAAGTGTTCCCAAGTTACAAAGCCTGAAGTTGTGCAATGATGATATCATTATTCAGGGTTAAAGTGGGTAAAAAAAACGAAGGTGTGGTCAGCAAGTTCACTCAGCTGCATCTTGTCTGTAAGGCACACAAGGCCAGTGTGTAGTCTGAAACACACGTTTGATTGGTGGCCCTGTGCTCAATGTGTATGAATAAAACTATGTACTGAAAAGTGAAAATTGCATTAGGCAATTGCAAAATAGGATATATTTTGTAGGAGATTGCTCCAGCCTAGACAGTGACATATGGAAAAAGTGTACTATTACAGAAACTACTGTCCTTCCACATAACAGCAAGTATGTACTTTTTTGTTTTTCTTACTTTGTGTGAAAACCCTTCATAATATTTTTTTTAATATACTGTATATGAGTTTCTCTCAAAGCTACAGAAGGTGAATTTCAGAAAAAAGTTATTTGTCCATCCATTCTCTTCTGCTTGCCCATCATCATCATCATATTTATTTATTTATTGTTTCCAAATTTCTTTTTTAAACTACTTGCAAATAGACAATCCTCACGCTTCCTTCTTTATTCTATTTATTGAAATAGGACAGCATGGACATTATACACCGGCTACAAATCATATTATAAAAGGCCAACATTTGGCTTCACGTTTAATTTGAACCCTACTCTCCCTGTGAAAGTTCTCTAATTGTAATGCACCACCACAGATACAGACAGCAAAAACTCAGCTATGAGAACTTAACTTGCACTCTCACAACTTGCATCTCATGACTGAGATAAGAACACCTCTTATTTTCTTCTGGACTTTTTTGACCAGAAATGTGTTTTTAACTGTTCCCATATAACTTTTTTTAATCACACATTGTCCTTTTATACTTTTTTTGTAGGTGGGAAGTACTAAAAGTCCATCACCATCATTACATTTATCTCCATCATCATCATCATCATCATCATCATCATCGTCGTCGTCATCATCAAATTCCTCTGTGTTTGTGGGACTACTTGTCAGTGGTCTGCTTGCTGCCCTTGGAATCACTGTGGGTTATTGCTATTGCCAACGCAGGACTGACACCAAGGCAGTGAAGCTGGTAAGAATATTGTACAATATACAGTAGAGTATCTTTCCATTGTGGAACTCACTTATTTATATATTCATGCTGGCACAGGTGTTACTGTAAGCTGTAGTACACCATACCGTGCACCCTGGATTAATTAAAAATCTTTATAACAATTGTAAATTCTGAACAGAAAGACGACTTTATATTATTTCATGTGTGTATTGTGATGGTCAGTTGAAAATTTCTAGTCTTTGTTTGATGAGCTCCTACTTGTGGTCTATTTACAGACAGATGAGACCTATCCAGCAGATCAGGAGAACCAGGGGAGCACTCTTGCTTCTGTAGCCCCCCTCATCCCCACTCCCGAGACCCAGGAGAAACCCAGCGTAAATGGAGAGTCCCCCGAGGCAGCAAAGACCCAACCTCCTCCACCTACCAACGGCCACTCCACCACCAAGACAGCAGACACTGAGCTGTGAAATAGTCCAAAATGAATTGAATCCCAGGAACTACCCATCTATACACACAGACACGTCTGATGAAAACACATCTTTGTTTCAGAATTCACTCCTGCCTAATCACACAGAGGCCACAGAAATGTGGACTTTAGGGACTACAGCAATCCCTTACATAAACACTCCTGTTGTTATATGGTCCTGTTACCTGCTCTTTTAGCTACGTGCCTCAAAAAAAATCAGGAAAACTAGTCTGATGATGACAATAATGGTAGAGATGAATGATGCTGATTAATCACGACGAAGACTCGGTTCCTGGGTTTTGATGGCAGTCAGGAAGGAGAAGAAAGACAGGAGATGGGCAGTTCTGGGTGTGAAAAGACTATAATGTTAGTATTAACCACAGCTTGCTACCATGATGACTGCAGCCTCTGGAGTCACAGCAATGTGCTGTCCACTTCAGCAGAGGCTCTGCCTGTCATCTGGTTTAATGCTCCAGCCAATCATCCAACTGAAAACACAGCTAAAGCACCTAAACAACACGTGTCCTTACATTAATGTAAGACCATAACAGACAGACAGGAACTAACTTACACTGCCTTGAAATCTGTTTACAAGAATACATCTTGTATTCTTAACGTGCGTAGGTGGTTGAAAGTGTGTGTGTGTGTGTGTGTGTGTGTGTGTGTGTGTGTGTGTGTGTGTGTACTATGACATTTTGCATGAGTGTATTAACTTGCATCTGTACTGTGCATTGACTGTATATATCCATACATGCATCTACGCTTATCCTCCTTATTGTACTGTATGTACATATGTGTGCTTCATGATCATTTTGATCAGTCATGTCAGTGATTGATAAATCTTAACCGCATGCGACAGCCATGAAAAATGTAGAAATTTGTAAAATGATGGCTAACCAAGTTGTGGACAATCGCCATGGTGAAGCAAAACGAGTATTGACATTTAAGTCACACCATGGCATTAATCACGAAGCCAAAAGGCCTCTTTACTCACTGTTTGACCAACAAACTCACAAGGACTTTAGACACAGAGCCTCCTTATGTCACCTCTGCCCATCTATTTGTTAGTATTATTCTCTGTCCAGTACTGTATATACTTGTTTTTATTCTGTGTATCCATACTTGTATTGTTCATTCTATGTGCCAAGATCTTCATTTTATAACTTTTATTGTGTTTATATACTTCTCCCATCATCATGATATTTTATCTAGGTTATATGACAAAGAAATATATTTAGAAATGAATCAAGTTCAGCATCTAATGGTCCAAATATGCCTTTTTTAATCCTATAAATACAGGTAACATCAGTTTTCCCTGACATGCCTAATAACAATAACAATAATGATAATAACTTTGAAAACTTTGATATCAAACTGGAATGTCCTGCATTCATTGTTCTTTTGATCCATCTTGTATCGTACCATTATCACATCAATATTTCAGTGTGACTATTTAATTTCACTAGCACTCTGTAGTTAAAATGGGATTTAACATGAAAAAAAAACCTAAATAAATAACATTGTATATGTTTTCCTGTTTTCAGCCTATTTTTTTCCCAGAAAAAAAGCGAGTGATTTTGCTTGAGTTTAAAGAGAAGTTGGATTTTTAACTGCTGCCAAGCTCCTTAGACAACTACTGACAAATTGTACACAGACACGTACATACTTACACACATCTGTGGTCTAAAACACATGGAATTTAAGTCCCATACAGCCCATAAGGTCCACAGCTGGTTTACATTAGCAGTAGTAGTGACATCACTTAACACTGTTTTGTCTTTCACAGTTTGGGTGGGGCAGTAAAAACATCCCCCAGCTGTCTTGTTGAATGGATCAGGACATGCTCAGAGTCAAACGTCAGTTAAAAGTCAAGGCCATCATCATGGTTATACACATTTACTTTAAACATTCATGTTATATTGTTAGTATAGTATTTATAATATTATATTGATGTACAGGGTGGGCCATTTATATGGATACACCGTAATAAAATGGGAATGGTTGGTGATATTAAAGTCCTGTTTGTGGCACATTAGTATATGTGAGGGGACAAACTCCTCAAGATGGGTGGTGACCATGGTGGCCATTTAGAAGTCGGCCATCTTGGATACAACTTTTGTTTTTTCAATAGGAAGAGGGCCATGTGACACATCAAATTTATTGGTAATGTCACAAGAAAAACAATGGTGTGCTTGGTTTCAATGTAACTTTATTCTTTCATGAGTTATTTACAAGTTTCTAACCACTTATAAAATGAGTTCTATGTGTTGGATTGTCAATGCAACCCTCTTCTCCCACTCTTCACACACTGATAGCAACACCGCAGGAGAAATGCCAGCACAGGCATCCAGTATCCGTAGTTTCAGGTGCTGCACATCTCGTATCTTCACAATTGCCTTCAGATGACCCCAAAGATAAAAGTCTAAGGGGGTCAGATCGGAAGACCTTGGGGGCCATTCAACTGGCCCACGACGACCAATCCACTTTCTAGGAAACTGTTCATCTAGGAATGCTCGGACCTGGCACCCATAATGTGGTGGTGCACCATCCTGCTGGAAAAACTCAGGGAACATGCCAGCTTCAGTGCATAAAGAGGGAAACACATCATCATGTAGCAATTTCAAATATCCAGTGGCCTTGAGGTTTCCATTGATGAAGACTGGACCCACTATCGTTGTACCCCATATACCACACCAAACCAGTTAGTGTCAGACCAATAGCGGTGGTTTTGTTTGTTAACTTCACCATTCACATAAAAGTTTGCCTCATCACTGAACAAAATCTTCTGCGTGAACTGAGGGTCCTGTTCCAATTTTTGTTTTGCCCATTCTGCAAATTCTGTGGCCGATCTGGGTCATCTTCGTTGAGATGCTGCAGTAGCTGGAGTTTGTAAGGGTGCCATTTGTGAGTAGCTAATAGCCGCAGAAAGGATGTTCGACTAATGCCACTCTCCAGTGACATGCGGCGAGTGCTACGCTGTGGGCTCTTGCTGAATGAAGCTAGGACAGCCACTGATGTTTCTTCATTAGTGACAGTTTTCTTGCTTCCACATTTTGGCAAATCCAACACTGAACCAGTTCCACGAAACTTAGCAAGCAGTTTGCTAACTGTAGCATGGGAGATGGGTGGTCTCGTAGGGTGTCTTGCATTGAAATCTGCTGCAATGACCCGGTTACTGCGTTCACCAGATATCAACACAATTTCGATCCGCTCCTCACGTGTTAACCTCTTCGACATGTCAATGGCTGTGAACAAAGAGAAACTTGTAAATAACTCATGAAAGAATAAAGTTATGTTGAAACCAAGCACACCATTGTTTTTCTTGTGACATTACCAATAAGTTTGATGTGTCACATGGCCCTCTTCCTATTGAAAAAACAAAGGTTGTATCCAAGATGGCTGACTTCTAAATGGCCACCATGGTCACCACCCATCTTGAGGAGTTTGCCCCCTCACATATACTAATGTGCCACAAACAGGACCTTAATATCACCAACCATTCCCATTTTATTACGGCGTATCCATATAAATGGCCCACCCTGTATTACGTGTTGCTCTCTGCCACACAGACAGTTTAGCTATTTTTTCCCATACATTAATGCCTTTATTCCATCACAAGATCAGGTCCCATATGAATTCCTACCCTGGCCTGTCCCTCTCCACACCCTAAAGGAAAATATGTCCTCAATGCCATTTAGCAATGCCGTAGGACAACCCTGTTGCCACATGAAGTCACAATGTAAAGCCAGCAAGAAGCGCATACCATACTAAATGTAGTCAAGTCTAAGACTGGCCATCTGTCAGACAGCATCAAATTAAAAGGTGCAAATCCCAGAAAATGTTAAAATTGCTTTATCTATGCTCTCAGACACGTATCTCTGTTATTTACAACCTACTTGACAGGCTAATATTACATTATTTATTAAGCGTCTACTTTCAAGAAACACACTCCACCAATGTGAAAACGCCTAATTAAAGTTGTTTCCATCAGCTTTTACATGTTTACTCATTTCCCAAGTTTCTAGTTCATGTTTTAAGATATGTACTTTTTGCATTTGTTTTCCTCCATTTGTCCTGATGCAGTGTAAATTAACTGTAGCTGCATGCTGCACTGAAAAAAGAAATCAAATAAAGCACTGATTCCATATTGCTGTAGAAAAAACACTATCAGCTGTTTCGAAAGAAAAGATTAATAAGAAGTACTGTCTGAATTAACATGAACCTCATATGAGAATGTAGTTTAAGCCTTGAATTTTCCACCCCTATGCCCCTGCAGAGTATCAGTTCAAACCTTCCAATTCTCAGCTTTTGTTCAGAGTCACATAAGTCCCCTAGTTCCAAGCTTGTTCCTTTCGCATCTTTTATCCCATCCAAATCTTAGTCCCCCCACCCCTCTATACTCCTGGATTTGGCCAAGAGTAGTGTATGTGTGTCGTGGAATCTGGAATGATGGACTAAACTCAGCTGGTTGTTTTTATTGTGGGGATGATCCCCCCCTTAACATAGTTACAGCTGTCAAATACGTCATGTTTTCTTTCTCCACGCCAAAGCTCAGCCCTTCTAAACTCCTTAATGGTAAGATAATATTGGTTGGAATGGGAGGCTGGAGGAAAAGTAGAGCACTCGAGAGACTTTGTGGGACCCTGAGGTCAGAAGGTGTGGCCTGCACACTGAGCATATAAAGACTGATAAATGTAAAGGTTCATGAAAAGGTCATTGCTAACAGAAAAATCAACTTCATACTGCACAATACATTTAACCTGGAATATCTAAGTTAATGTGTCTTCAAGGAGAAAATACAATAAAGAATGCCTGCAGCTTGCAAATATCTGGATTATTATGTGAGCTGTATTAACAAAACAACTGTGCATAAGAAAGTGACTCTCTCTCTCAGGCTTAGGGCGTCGGGGGGTTCCCCGGAGGCATCTTCCTTGGGGGGCTCAACCCGGGGTAGCGGTCATGTCCGGTTAGGGGCTCTGTTGGCTCTCAGGTGACTGTTTCCTCGCGGCTGCGTGCAGCGGGGCTAGGGGAGGGTCTGTGCTGACGGACGTGGGTTACTGACCTGGTAGCCTGGCTGCCCCTGGGTGGGTCCGGGATGGGCGTGAGGTTCTGGGGGCGCTCCGTCTCTGGGCTGGGACCCGGACCGGGCCTCGGGGGCTTGGGTCCTGGTTGGTGTGTTGCCGGGGTTGTGGGCGGGTGGGTGCATGGGGGCCCAGCCCTGGAGCGGGGTGCCGCCGGTGCATCGAGCCACCTGGGGGGCTCTTCAACTGGTGGGGGAGATTGTCACATCTTGCAGCTTTCCTCTCTTCAGGAGCTCCCTCTGCAGGAGGGGGAGATACAGGAGAGGTGGAGGAAGATCTCAGCCTGGGTGTTTATTGTCTTATGTAGTCTGGAAGATGAGTGGATGGTGGGGTGGGTGCAGTTTTCTCTGTGTTGGGGTTGGGTGGACTGTCCCGGGCTCTGTGGGGCCGGGAGGCGCTGCTGCGCTGGGCCCCGGTCTGGATGGGCCTGGGCCCCCTTTCCCTGGCGGGTCGCGGAGTATGGGGGTGCCTACTGGGGTCAGCGGGGGAGCTGGCCCCAGGGAAGGGTCACTTGCCCCTCCCTTCCTTCCCTCCCCATCTCCAGCTGCCTCCCTCTTCCCGCTCCACCACAACCACCCACACATGCAGGACCTTGGAGTAGGGGTATGTCACCAGGGTGCAGAGGAGGCTACCCCCCCCCCCCCCCCCCCCCCTCTGTCCCCTTCTGGCTGCCTCTGCCTCAATTTTATCCCACAACTTAGACATTCACATTACTCACACTCTCATTACACATACATATAGGGTCTTGGGGGTGGGCACGATACACGGAGTCCAAAGTACCATCAGGGTGTACACCCCACCCCTGGCATCGTTGCCCACCTCTCAATTTTAAATACACGTAGACATTGAGGGCTAGCAGGAGGGACCATGCGCTTACCTGCTGCTCTCTGGCAAGTAGCTCCAAGCCCTCCTGGGTTTTAAATGCACCTTAGAACACACATGCATCAACACTACAATGAGCGGGTGGAGGGAGGTTTGGAGTCTTCTCTCACCCCCGTTCTCTGCGACCTGCTGGAGCAGGGGGGCTAGGAGGAGGAGTTGGCCGTCCGACTGCGGTCTGGAGTGTGGGGCCTTCCTGCTGCTGCAGAGTCGGGGCGGTCTGTCTCCCCCCACCGTAGGGAAAAGGGTAACACCACCTGGGTCTGGGTGCAGTTCCCCCCTCCAGGGGCAAGGGCACCTAGACCCGGTTCGTAGAGTACGCTTGGGGAGTGTGATCGTGTGTACAACGTCTCTTTATGTCTGTCTCCACGTTGGTTGAGTGTGGAGTAAGTGCATATGAGAGCATGAGGGTGGGAATGGATGTTTGTATCTGTGTGTGCCTGTATGTCTGTGTCTATATGTCAGGTTGGGTGTCAGGCGCCACCTCTCTGGGGACATCTCAGGCCCTCCAAGGTTTGGAGGCCTATCTCCCCCTACCACCACTTCCCCTGCCAGTGGCGGTCCCCCTCGGACATCGGTGCGTTGGTGGTTCTTTGTGTCCGGGGGTGGGCGTCCAGGTACACACCGGCTCACTCCTTGGCGGCCGCTTATCGGGGCCTGGAGCCTGGGGCTCACTCGGGCCACTTCGGAGGTGGGGTGCCCCCGGCCTCTCGGCCTGGGGCTCGGTCACTCAGGCGCGGCTGGCTGCCGGCGGAGCTCACGGGCGCGTCACTGCAACTCCCCCTGGCTTCTGCTCCGTGGCTGCTGGGTGAGCCCTCATCTGGGACTCTCCTCAGCTCTTTCTGGGACAGTGGCGCGGCTGCCCCTCTGTTGGTCTTCCTTGGTCTCTTGTGTTCTGGGGGCCTCTGGATGTCTGGAGTTTTGATCTCCTCCATACCTGCTTCATGCCCTGAAGGACGGGGCTGTGGCCCCCCCACACCCTCTAGCAGATTATTACATGAAGGAACCTTTTAAAAAACAAAAAACAAGCGCGTCCATGCTCACAGGTGTACACACGGGTGATCACACCCACAAACTACACCCTTTTTGGCTCCTACCTCAAAGCACACTGTGTTCTGTTGATCTTATGTGCTGCACAATAATGTTTAATATTTAGTATTTACTGTCATATTCCCATATATCATTGTGATGTTGTTTATTCTATTACTCTTGTTCTCTTCTGCTTGTTTTCTTTTTTCTTTCTCAGCAGGTGACCCAGGTGATTGATATATGCATTTTTTTTTCTCTGCCCGTTCTGTTGGTTTTTGTCTTTTGCCCTTCTCCCCCGTCCCTCTTCTCAGCTGTTTCTCTTTCCCTCTTTCTTTCTCCCCTTCTTTCCCCCAGTCAAGTCTGTCCCGTATTCAGTAAGTGAAAATAAAATAAACAATAAAAGGTGAATCAAATGGACCATTACGGCAAGGCTGGGATGGTCAATTTGGTAAAGTAAATCCGTTGGGCATCTTTCTTTGCCTTTAGACAACAATTCTGATGGCAAAAGAGCCAAACGGGACAGGCAAAAAAAAAAAAGAAAAAAAAAAAAAAAGAAAGTGACTCTCTGAGGCTTTGACCGTGATAACATACTCTCTTTAGTCATATACAGTATTCCTACCGTTTATTCAGTTATGGCAGAGAGCTCTAAATCCCAATGTGGATACAGTGAAACAGATATCCTGTTTTCTTTTGGATTCATTCATTACATCTGAAAAAGAGAAAGCCTTTAATAAAAAACAATGTTTTTTTTTAATGTCGCATTCACCAAATTTGGAATCACATTGATGCCCATTTGTGATATGTGTATAAGAATTTCTTTTATTTATGTATTAATCACATTATTTTATTGTATAATGCCTTGGTGCAACTGGATTTTAGCATGTCTCACACTCATGCAGTTAGACAGAGGGTGGGGGTCTGGTAAGGAAGTTGGGGGAAGCAGAAAACTCCACAGGAAGAATCTTTTGTCTCTTCAGAGACTCTGGGAGGTAGCAAGGGAGTGTGAACCTTAAGGTGTGAAATAGCTGTGTACTGCCTTTTGTTCCTGGACAAGGTATTTAACTAAGAGCCATGCTAGGCTCAGAGAGAGAATCTGCTGACCGTCTGCCCCACGATCATGCATGCTCTCCACCAAGCTTGGTTTTCTGTTCTTTGTCTTGACTAAAGAATGTTAGCTACTGCTCACCGCTTGTCTGCAGGGTTTATTTAATGGAAAACTTCCACAACGTATGTAAGCGTTGGAGCAAGTGCACACTGCTTTTAAACAACCTTCTAAGGTTTTTCAAACATGGCTGGTTAACTTAAAATTTACTTTAAAATTAACATGTTCCCCTCCTTGTGATTCATGTATGATGATACTTCTTAAGAGGTGCATTTAACCGGACCAAGTTACTATGCACAAGGTGCCTGGTGTTAGAGAGACTGCAATGATTGGTTTTGTTCTCATCCACCAGTGTGGTTCAAATTGCAATTACTGACAACTACATTTTTCAGAGCAAATTTTCCATTCAACCACATCCCAGAAGTGTTCAACTGGATTGAAATCTGGTGACTGCATAGGCCAGTGAAGTCACTGTCATGTTCAAGAAACCAGTTTGGTGCAAAACCATCTATGTTATAAAGCTATGTTTAGCTTTATAACATAGATGGGTATATTGTCCCAGATGGGATAGGCTCCAGCACCCCCCACGACACTGATAAGCGGAAGCAAATGCATGCATGGATGGGTATATTGTGGGCATAAAGAGATAGATATAGTCAGCAACAATACTCGAGTGGCTGTGGTATTTGAATGAGCATCAAATGGTACAAAGGGGCCCAATGTGTTCTAAGAAAATACTCAAAACTCCACCATCACCAGTCTGAACCGTTGATACAAGGCAGGATGGATCCATGCTTTGTGTTGTTTACTCCAAATTCTAACCATTACCAGGCAATGTTTTTCCAGTCTTCTATTGCCCAGTTTTGGTGAGTTTAGGTTAATTTTAGCCTAAGTTTCCTGTTCTTAAGGTGAAAATATCCATTGAACTACTGCTCAGTGGATATTTTCTATTTTTCAGATCATTCTCTGTAAAGTGTAGAAATTATGTGGGGAAAATCCCACTAAATTATTAATTCATGAAATCTCCAAAAGTTGACTCTGTTCATCTGGACGTAGCGTTTTCAGTGGGAGAAACGTTTCGTCACTCATCCAAGTGACTTCTTCAGTCTCAGCTGACTGCAGGTTTCCCCAATCTTGTAAACAGTACACTTGCATAATGACTGAAACCAGCTCATTGAATGAACAATGGGCTGGGAGGTCAGTTCCTTCATCATGATTATGCAAATGCTCATGACCACTGATCAAAGACCACTGATCAAATTCATGAAATACTCAGAGAAACCTCAAGCAACAACAATCTTTAACATGTCAGTAAGCCTAAATGCTTTGAGTTGCTCACATGAGCTTGGTTGATTGGATATCTGTGTATACAAGTCACTGAACAGATTTACCTGACAAAGAGAGAAAAAAAATGCAATTTTTACTTCTCTACATATACAATTACAACTATTATCCATCTCTTTTGCTTATCCTTTTTCAGGGTGGGGGGCTGTAGCCTATCCCAGCTGTCTCAGGGCGAGAGGCAGGGTACACCCTGGACAGGTTGCCAGTCTAACACATAGACACAGACTCGCACTCACATTCCCGCAATTTAGAGTTTCCAGTTAACCTATCTGCACGAACAGCATGTATTTGGACTGTGGGAGGAAGCCAGAGTACCAGAGCATGCAAACACAGGGAGAACATGTAAACTCCACATAGAATGACTGATGGTGGAATTGAACTCAGAACCTTTATGCTGTGAGGCAACCGTGCTAACCACCGTAATTATTACAGCTGTTACAGTTGTGACAGTTTGAAATACAGAGCGTACCAACCGTTGCCTGACAGTCAAACAACAACTTACTGTTGAAGTACCAAATGCAGTTAGGAAGGATGTGAATGGGTGTCTAAACATGACAGGAGGAAGTTAAAGAAATGTGAGCCGCTTTTTTACTGGCATTTTAGAAGTGGTGAAAGGGCCACAGCAATCCACAGCAACCGGAGAGAAACCTAAGATACTTGAACATAGTTTAAAAAAACATGCATTGGGGAAATGTAATTTGCAGTTTCAAAGCTGGGATCCACATTAAAGGTAGGTGTTCTTTTGAAGACAAATATGGGGTTTCCCTGACTAATGTGCACACATAAGGGATTGACCAGACTGTCATTGTGTACATTATGGTTTTAAATGCAGTTTTTATTGGTTCTTTTTTAAAAGTCAGTAATACTAGGACACTATTTAAATCTCAAACTACATCTTATTTTCATAAATGGGATTAGATTATTCCTTTATTTAAACTCTTGTTAAGTCATTTCAGGTCATACAATAGTTTGCAATAGATTTTTCTGAGGATTTTTCTGTGGTGCATTTTGAAAGTAACGAATTCAAACTGAAAAGGTGATATTTCACATTTTGTCTCCATAGAAACCAAGACAACATGTAACAACGGAAACTTGAATTGATATTCCATCTGTTTCCTGCAAATCTCTCTGTGATATTGTTGTCTATTACCAACATCTGCTGTAGGAAAGAATCTGGAAAACATTGCCTCTTGTTTCCAGTGATGCAACAATCCAGAAGGCACATATCACCCTTTAGTAAACTGTAGTAAGCCTGAGCACAGTTGATTGCAGTAGAACAATTATTTACAAAACCAGTTACGAGTTTACAAAATCACTACACCAGACAAACTACACAATAACCCCACATTTTAGGTCTAATTTATTAGGCTAATAAAAAATACCTCATTTTAGCCTCAAAACACTTCTCAGCTACCCACTATAAAGTAGGTGTATACAGAAACACAACATTCTTCAAGTGACTTGCATGAGGTGCTTTTCCAAACTAGAGTTAAGAATGGACTGGAAAGTAAATGTGATATTGTTGGGTTAGGATGCCCCCTGCTGTGGCCTTAGGGCCAAACTGCAAACTCAAAGTTAAAAACGCAATAAACAGCCTATTCTTTTTTTTTGTTCTCTCCGGAAGCAGGCCGACAGACACAGCTACTGCTGCTGTTCACCATCAGCTCAACATATGGACATTCTTCACTTGACTCTACAACTTGATGATCAGTTTTTTCAAGCATAATTTTCCACAGAGGAATGGCCAACAATGAAGAGACAGCAACATTCAAGCCTAATATCTGCAGAAATATTATACATTAATGCCTTGGTACTGGAGGTAAAAGATCCAGTTAATCTATCTCTTTGTGCCTGATAATAAAATGATTTAAAAACAAATTAATCTTCATAGAGCCAACACGGGGAAACTGTACGGAAAAAAGTTACAGGAACATCTTAAAATTGAAAAGTAGCTACTCACTGAACTTACCAGCTGGATGTGCCAACATAGCATTGCTGTCCATCAAAAAACATGTATCGCCACTTTTGACTTTTTATAAATGTAATGTGCTCATTCTGCTGTGTCTACTCTCAGGTGTAAGAACTCAAATAACTAATGAAAATAAATGTAGTAGATTTATAGAGCCTTTGCTTTAAAAAAAAAAAATGCAATTCAAAGTGCTTCACAGGTCTCGGTCCAATCAATAATCTATGTTAAACCATGAAGCTGTGTTTTTATTACTCATCTTGTTGTGATGTCAGAAAAGAGAACACGAAGAACAAACAGTACTAACAAAGTTTAAGAAGAATTAATTTATGCAGACTAAAGCAGTGCTCAACTATGTTGACGTTGGGTAAAACACTAAATCAAATCCTATGTTCTGCAATCTTTTTTTATTTACTTGAAAGTAATGAATATGAATCTTCTGCTGCCATTGTGCTAGGTGAATATGTTGATGTAGGTTAACACAGTGTGGCTTGTCGGGGAAGGCCAAGAAAGAGGGCAAATCCAAGGACCTGGATGAATGTCCAGAAAAAAATCTGAATGAGAGGCCGGTCTTATACTAGTATTTTGGGGACAAACTGGACTGAAAGGAAACACTTTGTTAAACCGCTGGTGTAGGAGAGCAGTGTGAACCAGTGATGAACAGAAGCAACTGAACCCAGGAGGTCAACATCAGTTTTTTTTGCCACCTTGTGGTGGACGGTAGAAGAATCAGTTTGCCAGCAAATACTCCTGTTGATCTTTGGCATTAAGCAGTGGTGTTTTTTGAAGTGGGTAGGAAGAAGAGGGAAAATTCCAGAGAAGACGTAGAAAGCAAAGGTGAGGAGTTAGACAGAACAGCAGGACTTCCTCAAGACCTTTCTTCTGGAGCATCCCTGTAGGTCACTGTACCTTCACACACTCCTCTGCAAACCATTAAATCCAGTGTGGAATCCAGTCTCTGTCAATGCAAGTGTTCAAAAAATATTAAAAGACTTAAATCTGTCCCTAGTATACTTTTTGTGCATTTAAAGCAGGGAACAACAGTGCTGCCATGTGGGACGAATGACGCATGAAAAAAGACTGTGTAGGCTATGAAGGAAACTGACAATAAAAAAGCCAAGTGGTTACATGTATTGACCTACAGGGTCTCCCTGCTCTGCCACAAGCTTCAAGCTTTTGCCTTTTGTTTTTTATAAAACAAAACTAAGCGCACATAACTTTACCATCTATGACAAGGCATCATGTGATGCAACAATTTACCTTTGCCATTTGAGTTATTGGCCTCTCTGCCAGTAAGTTTGCTTCATGCATTGTACGTTTTCTTGAAGAAAACTCCTCATATAAAGAATACATCCTGTGAAGAGATGGATGCGGCTACCAGAACCGAAACCTCCTCTTATGCAACACCCTCCGCAAGTTTGCTACTGAAAACAAGAAGCAAGTTACGCAGTAGTATCTTAAAAGATGTCACACACAAATAGAGGGTAATTTGCTGCATAGTGAGAGAAGCCAAAGGAACAGAGACATCCATGTATCAGGTGAGTGTCCCGCTGTGATCCAGGGAGCTATGCCCAATCCACGGCCATACCATGTGAGATACATGGACTACAGTTTCTTCGCACACTTCAGCCAAGTGCACACCTGCAAGTCAATCCGACCGGGGAAAAGTGCTGCCGATCCAACAATGGATTCTCTCATTTACTTCACATTTACTTTACTTTCACACTGAGATGATTCCAGGCTATTAAAAAAAATGCATGCTTACTTTTGAACATGTGAGTCCAATTTTATGTTTATATAATGTGTGAATGTGTTAAAACCCAGTTTTTGGTTCTCTCTTCTGCCCCTATTTTTTCTTCTTTCCTCCTTTGATATGAGTCGATCCACTAGATTCAATGCTGGTGAAACTATATCATACCACCACCACTGATAATGTACAACCCTAACCAACCTCAGGAAGAAGAGGAGACATCACAGTGTCACTATTATACAGCACCAGATGAGAAATTAAGAAGCTTAACATCTTCAAACGCTTAATTTTTTTTAACATGATACAGTGTCGTGTTATTGACCTTAGCACTAGAAAGTGTGCACCAGAAATTACTGGTAAATTCTCATAATATGTGGTCAAATGTATCTTAAGGAGGAAATCACTACAGATAATTTTATTACTCTTAATAGCCTTCGGACATTATTTGGCCAAGCTCGAAGTTTTTATAGAAATTGGGAAACTGCCAGGCTAGGAGTTGAGCTAGATTAGCTTTGGGTTGTTTTTTTAAGACCAACCTGTCAGACGGATGCGTTCGTGTCTGTGGAAGAAGGCTAGCAATTAGCACAGAAATGCTGCGCATTTAATTTAAATATAGACGAGGCTTCGATGCAGCGAGTGCGTTGTGTGGAAATAGCCTTGCTATCGCTAATTCAACGGCTGAATGGGGAACAAGTAGAGACCCAGGACGTGAGGACATTTGAAAAACACGCATGTCCACTTGTGGTCACAGCGAAACAAGTAAGTACATTTGAAATATTAAACGGCGCACTGATGACTGTGTAAAGTCATTTCGCATCCCAAATGTGTACCAAAAATAGCATTATTGCTTCATTTAGGTGTTTAGTTTTACATGAAACGTGTATTTTTTCATGCTCCTGATTTTATTTATTTATTTACTTATTGGATGTACGTGCTAATCGTTGGACAAGTGGCACAGAAGTTGACCCTTTATTTGGTTCAGCTGACACTGGAGGGTTTTAGTAGATGAACTGTGCTTTTATAGTCCACTGATTATGTCTAGGCCTGGGCTTTGATGAGTGAACTCCAGAAGCTTAAATTGTATTCCTTTTGAGACATTTAAAGGTGAATCTGGTCTTATGCTTGGGATCATTGAGGCTGTGCATTACCCAACTTTGCTTGAGTTTCAGCTCAGGGACTGATAGCAGTTCACCCAATTCATTTTTATTTATATAGCGCCAAATCACAACAGCACTTGCCTCAAAGTGATTGTAAGGTGAAGACCCTACAGTAATACAAAAAAAACCAACAACCCATGAGTCAGATGATCTCCTATGAGCAGCACTTGGAAACAGTGGGGAGGAAAAACTCCCATCACGTGAGGCCCTTAGCAGCCTAGGCTCATTGCAGCAGGGAGGTTTCAGGGTCACCTGATCCAGCCTTAACTACAAGCTTTATCATAAACTTTTAAGCCTAATCTTAAAAGTAGACAGAGCACCTGTCCCCCAAAATCTAAACTCGTTGCACAGAAGAGGGGCCTAAAGCTTAAAGCTCTGCCTCCTATTGTACAGTGTAATACTCTCAGACTGATACCCATCAGTCTGAGAGCAAAGTGCCCTACTGGGGCGATATGGTACTATGGCATTTTTAAGATAAGATGGGGTTGTTCAAGACCAATTTTGGATTTAACAGAGTGAATGAAGATAAGCCAATATGGGAGAAATATGCTCTCTTTCTAGCCCCTATCAGTACTCTCACTGCAGCATTTCGGATTAACTAAAGGTTTTGGTGTTTGCCATCGGATTTCATGGATAGATGAGGCTGGTTATCATCTGCAGTGTAAATGTGTGCTATGCCTTCTAATAATGCTACCTAAGCAAAGACACCCCAATAACTTTAGTTTGCCACCTCCATGTTTCATCGTAATACATATTATGTTCTGTTTATAGAATTTTGTGTTTGATTTACCCAAAATATAATGAGACCACTTTCTATTGAGCAGTTGAATTTTCAACCACTGGGTGGACGGAGCACTCTCCCATCTACAAAAAAGATTTAAGGATCCTCAGTTTGTGTTTTGGCAAATTCACAAAAGCCTTTTGTATTCTTATTGGTTAGCAATTGTTTTTGCACTGCCACTGTTCCATAGCTGATTTTCCACTGTCTTTTGATCAGTGAAGTCTGACCTTTACTGATATGAAAACAGCCTGCTCCTTGTATGCTTTCATTAGATATCTTGTAACTTCCTCAATGAGCTGTCACAGAAGGATTTTTGGATAAGCTGCCACTCCTGGGAAAGGTAAATGTTGTTCCAAGTCATTTCTGTGTGTGGACAATGTATCCAAAGTTTTGTAGGCCTTTCCAGATATATATTTCAATCAGCTTCTTTCCTTTTATCTTCTTCTATTGTTTCTATTTAATTTTGGGACAGCAAGGTACCGGTGAGACTGTTTAGCCAACATTAAGCTATGTGATAAACTAAGTGGTAGAATAGTTTCCTTTTTTAGTTTAATAAATATAACTATCATTAAAAGCTTGTTCCAGGACTTTTATAATTATTGTTTTCTGTTGAACTGAAACAGTTTAGTTTAAAATAGAGAAATTGACAAAATCAGTAAGAAGACAAATTCCTTTTTCATTACACTGTATTTGAATAGCTTTTACATACAGTACTGTTCAAAAGTCTTAGGCTGTCTTTCATTTCTTTATAATTTGGTGGGAAACTAGAAATATGGGGCTTTGTTAAAATGCATATGGAAATAAAATATATAAGGCAAAAACAGAATCTGTATAATTCTAATGAGCTTGAAAGTCAACATTTGTATTGAACACATTTTTTTCTTCATTAAACTTCATCAAATGTCTTGAACAAGCTTTCTTGCCATTTTTTTAAGTAGTCGTTAAGTAGTAGTTCTCCAGGCTTCTTGAAGAATGTTCAAAGGTCAAAGATCATCCAACAGTACTGCAATAATGTTGAGGTACAGTCAATGACTGATAGTTTTCTCTAGTGTGTTTTCTATGTATGCCTTTGTGCATTAGCAGCATTTTTCAATCAGACTGCTTCATGATGGGTCAAAATCTGGCAGTTCTTTCCCCACAGTGTGGGAGACCCATGCCTGCCCCATTGTTATCTTGATATTTTTCATAGATTCAGCTAAAAAATGGCTTTTTCTTTTTTTTTTTTGGCAGACCACTAGTCCTTAAAAATACAATTTAAAGTTGCTTCTTTATGAAGTTGTCTTTTACATGTAGACATATCACTGATTCATCCCTTCCGTCAGTCTTCTCCTGCTTGAATCATTCACAGATTCGTTTTAAGTGGTTTAAAAAAAATTGGAAGATCCTCAGAAAGCCTGTAGAAGTTTTCCCCAAGCCCACTTAAAAATACAAGAAAGTCTCACTCCTTAAAAACAACATTAAGAAACAATGGATGGCTGGAGAGTTTTTCAAAGCACTGTTGATGCAGTGTTTTTACTACGCAGTGAGATAACGTTGCGTCGCATATTAGGCCAATTTTTCCAGAATAAACAGCTGCGTGAGCTTGGAAATTCTTATTAATCATATATTCAACATATCAATGTCCTCTTACTTCGTATTTAAACCGGAAATTTCCCGAAAGGACTCTTCTCCCTTCGCCCGTATCGACTTCCGCCCCGTGCCTGTTTGTAAACATGCGTCAAGACCACGTGATCCTGTCGACGTATTTCAGAGCCCTGTCCAATCAGAAAACGGGGGTGTGTGCGAGTGGGCGTGGTTGAATTCTGTTGCTGTGAAAATGTCGATGGACTACGGGTTTTCATTAGGGCAAGGGACCACTCTGGAGCCAATGTTAACCAAGAGGTTGATGGGAGGTTATATCAGCGACGAAGAAGCAGTTATAGTGAACCGGAGAGGTTGCGAAAGAGTCGCTGTCGGTAAGCAGCCTCATCATCAGATCTTCAGGAAGAAACTGTTTATTTACATCTACCGGCTGCTCCTATGAGTCATGTAACATAATCTGTATGTATATAGGCTATAGTGCCCCTACTCTGGGTGATGAGCTGTTTTAGTGATGTTTACTAACGTTCTTCGTTTGTTTGGGGGGGGGGGGGGGGGTTGTTTTTTTCTGTGTTATATAATTGTACTAGCGTTGAGCTTTGCTTATTTAAAACTACAGCTAATCGTAAAACAGTTGCTATGTTTCGTTTTATTAAAGGCCGATTAAAAATTACGCATGAACGTGATATGATTATTATAGTGCAGTGCGCAGTTTCCAGGGTTGCTTCCCAACGTTACCCGGAAATAATTTAGAAAAAAAAAAGAAAAAGTATTTGTTACAAACTGTTCCCTTATAAAACATGTCTGTGCGCATTTGTGGCTCATTTTCTTCGGAGACAGTGAGAGGGGCAGAGTTGGGTGGGAAGGTGTGCTGGATGCTTACTGCAGGAGGATGTTGCGCACTTCAATTTACCCCCGGAGTGAGTGGTCCGTGCATCCATGCGGTACTGCGTAATAATTTGTTTTCGAGAAAGATGTTGATAACGTGTTTGTTTATGACTTTTAGTTTGTCATTTCGGGTGCAGAATTTAAATTATTGAAATTTAGGACGTGTAGTCATGTGCATGAGTGTCTTGATTGAGTAAGTTTAAAATTAAGTTACAACACGGAGTAAAACTAGTTTACCTTGAAAACTGTAATTCATAATAGGTAAACCATAGAGAAGCTACTACTCCTCCAGTCACTTTGCGTGATATACTGACTTTGAATTGTGTTATGATTGCACCTGTCAGAGTGCGTCACGCTAATATAGCACAATTTATTCTTAACATGTTTAAACTGTCATGTTGAAAGTAATAGAAAATAAACAATAAAATATGACAAAACTTAAAATTATGTAAGATGTTTTTTTTTTCTTCCGCTGTTCATGAGCAAAATTACATCCTTGAGTTACTAATTTCAAAACTTGCTCCCGATTTATTTCTAAAGGCTCATTTTTTGTTGTTTGTTGATGTTTATTGTGTGCCCTGTTGTTCCAGTGCCTTGACTCAGCTCCATCCATCCAGAGGTTTCTGTCATACGCACTTTTTATTCCTGATGTAAACAAACCGTCAGAGGGCAATACCTTCGATCACCAAAAGATGGCGTATTTATGCAGGGTTACAGAACAGTTTGTTCTGAAGCAAGAAAGTTCTCTAAACACTGTTCTTGGAATGAGTCAGATATTGGGAAGCATTGATGCAACACTACAGATTGAGGGTGAAACAGCAGCTTGCGCTTCTAAATGAGGGGTAACGAATGTATTTTTCATTCATTTTTGTGCCTGGTAATGTTAGAAACCTCCAAATGACTGCAATCCTTTTAACAACTCGAGTTGCTGACGTCTTCAAATGCACATTAAGAGACCATTTTCAGGGTTGAGATTGAAATGCTATAGGAATGTTTCTGGAATTTAACGTAGTTAAAATAGACGACATAGTTCAACGTAGAAATAAAAAATGCTTAACCTCTCAGCTGATATTGCTGTTTATCTTTTCACAGAGCAAAAGTAGAGACACGCTCAACTTCCTTTGAAAGGTGAGAACCAGCACACTTCTCAGAAAACCAGGTCAGCCAAGTTTTTTGTAGAACAAATGGCAGAACAGAGCAGTAGTCCATTGTTTTTATCAAATGTTATCCAAAAGTCAAGTATCTGTGTGATATTTGCAATATTTTTGAAGGTTGTTAAGTCAAGGGTGTGGCCAGTAGTTGGTGATTATACCTACAAACAACATGTCACATTTTAACATGTAATATGTTACTTTTTGTTACCCTACTTTATCGTTTTTAGATATATAAAACTATGGACCTTTAAATAATATTTTTGTTCTAGATCATATCATATTTTTATCTATCCATCTGACATGGTTTTTTAGGAGCTTCTTCCGATGGCAAAGCTCTGCCAGATGTCTCTTCATGATACAGCGACTGATGCTTAACACTTCTGGGAGGCAACTTGAAACCAGGTAATAAAAGGTAACAACTGTTTTGTTTTACTTAAGACAACATAGATTTTAGACTTTTTCTTTTTTAGCCTGAGATCAAAAATATGCGCAGCTGCATTCAGGATTTTTATTCTTTGTTCCCATTGCAGCCAGAAAACAATATCAATGGAGCTGACTGGGCACCTTTCCAAGGGAGAGATTAAGGTTTAGGAAGTGGAACAGGCATGGCTGATAGATGACATGGCTAAAATTAACACACTACCCACTGGATGAGGAGAATAAATAGCTGACAGGAAGGACCAACACTTTAAAAGCATGTACCCTTAAAGTCACATAATATAACTGTCAGCACAACCATTGTCACACTAAAACTTCCTGTTCCTGTTAGAGGGCTACAGATTGGACCCTTTAGCATTTCCCAAGTTATCAAAAATGCTGGAATATCTAGAAAGATTGGAAATGAATGAAATTATTTCATTTTATTCAATTTTAGAAAGTTTGTTTTGTAGATGGCCAAGTTTAGAAATACCTGCAACTTAAAGTAAAAAAAATACTGCATCTTAAAGTAGTAGGTTAACTTAACATAAAGTGTTGCACTTAATAGCGTAAAGCTCAACGTGAAAAATATACTTCTTAGTCTTTTTCTAGTTATTTTGCAAGAGATGCACAGGACATCTTCATCCTAGAGGAGCAGATAGACCTCAATCCTCTGATCAATACCCTCTACTTCTACCGGTCTGCACGGAGCAAACATGCTTTGATCCCTCGGATCCCTTACATTTCCCATATAGCTCGAGGGTGAAAGCTGATTCTTTTAGCAATGCTCTTCTTTCTCAATCCTGTAAGGTGAAGCTGTGGGCTCTGTGTTCTTGGGCTCCAGTGGGGAATTAGGACATCACGAGCTACAAGTGCTTTAGGGAAGAAAATTTACAGCCACATGAAATGCTGGAAATCTACACTTGCAACTGGAGAATAATGGAAAATTTAAGGCATAAAAATAGAGAGCTTAGTTTGTGCTTCAGAGGCTCAATGAAGCCTTTGAACTCACTGTAAAACTAAAAGGTTTAGGAGATCAGTGTGACCGGACTGCAGTAGAAAAAATATTCTCAAAACATAGTTGACATCCACTTCAGCACTTGAGTACAAACTTGCAGTTATAATGTTAGGCTTAAACATTTTCCTCCGTGTTTTTAAAAATGGTGAATTATTAATCAAAGCACTAGTTCAGTGTTAACATTGCCGTGTATCTCTAATATAAATAGGTGTGGTGGTGAAATGACAAGCAAACTTTATTTGGCTTTCGGTAGCTGAGACAAAGCTTTTGTTTCAGTTTAGTTTATAAAGGGCACTTTATGCTTCTGAAATGTGAACAGACCTAATAGGGACAGATGAGCTCATAAAAGGGACAGAACCAGGCTTGTTCCTCTTGTCGCCCTGCCCGGACGCTGCTTCCTGTATTGTTTGCATAGATTCAAATATCATTTTTGTTACGCTTAGCTTTCTTCAGACTAATTTTGTATATTGACACTGTGAATACATTCACCTAGTCTGTATATAGATTTATAGTTCGTATCTAATAATATACTCCGTCTGTTTTTATCTCTTTCCACAGACCATTGCGTGAATTTGTCGTATCGTCCGCAGTCGGTAGGAATAGCAGTTGTAGTGTTCACAAGGTACCATACTGTAGTTCAGGTAAAGTGTCGTGTCTAATGGAATATTAACAGATTGTCTGGAGTCGTTTCATAAGGTAAACAGAATGATTTTAATGGTTATTGTTTTTAACTTTCTCTTTTTATCCTCCTGCAGTGCCAATGTCTCATTTATATTAGAAATGAAGAAACATCTGTTCGAGGTATGTGAACAATCACACAATCTGCAACCCGAATTCTTAAAATAAACTCAGCTAATGTTTTACTGAATCAAAGCAGACTATTTATAAATCGGGAATCGCAGTCCTTTTAAGGACATCTAACGTAGTACCCATGTTTAGATCTTATATTTTAAAGTGTAATCACTTTAAAGTATAAGCTTACATTCTTTTTCACAATATACATGAAACGGTTAACAGCACAGTGCCCTGTGTGTCCTTTAGGGCAGCGCTGAGGTTGAGAGCACTGAAAGAGGAAGTATATGTTGTAGGGCTATTCACGGTCTTGATGTGTCAGAGTCAGGATGTGATGGTCAGTCACTTTGCACTACATATATTTTTCCTTCTCTAATCTGGACCTTGGCGACTGAATGCGGAACCATATGCATTCTACAACCTGTACAATGAATCTACAGTAAATCACCATATTAGGTACATACAGCATAGCCACACAGTGTTAAACAGGGTCCTGTTTGTTTCAGAGATAAGTCGGATTCTTCCTTAGACAGCTTTAAAAAGCCAAAGGACCATTTTAGTGCTTATGCAACAGATACACACTCTGGTGATGTGCCTTTAAAACCAGTGGCTTGTCAGGTGATCGAGGAGGCTCAGTCAGTTCTGCCTCACAGACAGAGAAGCCAGAGTGTGTCTCTAGCCGAGAGCAGAGAGGAGAGTGCCAGAGAGAAGGGCAGCGGAATGAGAGAGACCCAATTATAAGGGACATAGGGGGAAATGGGGACACAGCAACGTCACAGAGTGGGGGAGAGGGAGCCTTGGTGGTAGGGTCCCTTTAACTGCAGTCTGCTCATGCTCACTTGCCTTCTCTGGCACCTAGCAAGTGTGTTTCTGGCTCAGCTTGATCAAGAGGCTGCGTTGTGTAGCCACAACAGTGGTACAAAAGCACAGAGAATTAAGTGCTGCGTCACACTCAGGAAGAGGAATTGCGTGGCTAAGCGCGCGTGTGCACAGCTGTGCGTGTGTGTGCGTGAACGCGCACGTACATATGCATTTGTGTGGGGTCTATTCTGTTTCTGTGTATATGTGTTAGCTCGAAGTAGCAATCTAATGGCAGTTCTGCTGTTGCAACAAGATGAAAATAAAGAGTGCGTGTGTTTTAAGAGCCAAGCAGAGGGAGATACAGAGAGGGAGGGAGTGCAAGCCAGAGAGTGAGAAAGAGAGAGAGATTTTGGATTAGTTGCTACGTCACTTTTTCATGTCGGGAGAAACAGAAGCTGAGATAACAGAAGCCCAGAGTCATCGTCAGTCGGTTTCCACCTGGAGTGAACACAGTGGTTTCGGATAACCTCGCCTTTCTCCTCCTCTTCCTCTTCCTCCTTGGTAGTTTTGATCTGCTCTGCCTGTCGCTGCTTTCTGTGTGTGTGTGTGTGAGCGTGTGTGTTTGTGTGCGCGCTGTGTAGTTCCTGTGAGCTGATACCGGAGTTTCAACATGGATGCTGAAGATGTGACATAGTTTCACTAGGTCTTGTTATGATAGCAGGGTAAGGTGTGCGTAGGGTGGGCAGAGGTGCGACAAAAGGGTTAACAAAAGAATATTCTGGAGAGTTCTTAATATCACGCCGAAGCCCAGTCAGGAATGTTTTGCCGAGAATTATCGAGGCATTCGAACAACGCTTCTTTTTTCCTCCTTCTTCTTTTTGTCAACATCACCTCAAGAAATCCGGATGGCTACATTAGTGGAAATAGGTGAATATAGTGGTTGCGTGGCGCTGTCTGACCTATTATGAAACAGAGTATTACATGTGTAATACACCAGCATTTACTTGTGTGTACAGATGCAGCAACGTGGACAGCATAGAAAATGAAATGAAATTGCAGAATAAGTTTGTTGTTAAATTTAGGCACACAAATGACATTATTTTTTATTGTTTTGTCACCACGCATATGAAGTACATGTGTACGTATACGCATATTCACATTGTTGACTGTAGGCCTACTTTTTGTGGTTAGCTTACGATGAAGCTGAAGCAAAGAGTGAGCATCCAGGAAGAGATGTATGTATGTGTGATGGCAGAGACTGTTGAGGATCCAGCTGTATCAGATAACAGCATGTGGCTAGTGGCACTTTTATCATGTGATTTGTTTTGTTTTTTTACCCTCAAGGGCTACTGGGATCTGGCAAAACCCTTCCCAGGACACATTTGTTTCTGCGTAGTTAGGAGAGATCGGGATGATGACGCAGTCATTTATGGGCTGGACTTCTCTTTAATCAGTGCACAGCTCGTATCTCTCCATTTCTGTCCGTCTGTTTATCCGTCTCCTGTTCTCGGAGAAAGGGACAGGCGGAAAGAGCTAAATGTCATGGCTCAGGTTCAGAGAGAGAGAGAGAGAAACTGATAAAAGAAGGATAGATGAGACGAGAGGGAAGTTGTTTACCTTGTTCTCTTGGTGACTCTGCCTTGGCTTCTCTCCAGTTCACATGCAGTGGACTTCCTAAAGCTGCTGCATCACAGGCCATCGTGCCAAAGCTGAATTCTCATTGGATGGGAGGAGCTCCCCTGGCTCCACGAGCTTCACAGCAGTACTTTATTGGTTTCTAGCAAGCAAGTAGCTGGAGTTCAATACCTAACTGATTGGGGAGGGCTCTTTTTTTTTTTGTTTTGTTTTGTTTTGCTGTTGCAGAAACACTTTTCCATGGATACAACCTTAGCTTATATGTTTATATGATTTTGTATTGTTCCAAAGAGTTAGGAAAGTGGCAGTTGATAAATCAGTTGTTTAAAGCTGCGTTTTTACAAGTAGTTCTTTTGTTACGTAACGATCAAAACAGTAATGACATTTCTGACTGTCCCTGTCTCTTATGGGCCTTGTTTGCACCGTGTTTTACAGGTTATATGAATTTCAGATCTTTAAAAACTTATAACATGTACACATTTATTAGAAGGTACTGGGATCCATAGAAGTTTCTCATTTCATTTCATATAAATTAATATTCTTTTCATATCTTTTGTTAAGGCATGAACATTATTAACGTGTGAAACGACAGAGGTCCATTTAAATATGTTTATTTGATAGCTGTTATATTTATTCTGTGTTCTCCTTATCCTTGCTTCTAGATATGTTTTCGTATTTTTGCCTCCGAGGTGCTTTGCACAGAGTCTCTAGGCTGTACCAGATTTAATTAGAATTTATGAACTAGAGGTACATCAAAGGAATTATGTCTTTTTTTTTTTCCTCGGGTATTCAAACCACATTACATATTCACTTACAGGACCTTGCTCATTTAGAATGACATATATTTTACTTTCTTGAAAATCAAAGGAAACTGTAGGACCTGTGAAATAAAATGTTAAACGAGGCCTTGTCGTTTACTATGGACTGAGCTGATCAGTATTTTGTGCATAGCGCTCTCCCTGGCGCTCAGATACCTGAGTACTTATATGCTGCAGATGGCAACTTCAGCAATTATATAAATCCTCAGAGGAAAGCGGTTTTCTGGTCCTTTGTGCTGGAAGTCCAGTGTCCACACTATGCTACATTTCTGAAGTGATGCAAGAGCGCGTGTGGCTGTTCAGTGGTCTGCATTGCAGCTCCTGCCTCTGGAGTCAGTGTCGCGTCTGTGCCTCGCTCTCTATTCTAAACCTGCTGATGCTGTAAAAAGCTTTTTACTCTCACGGCTTTTTAAAAATGTTCCCCTTGTAAAGATGATTATGAAGAACATGATTTCTAGCATCACCACTAAAGGTTCAGTTCCAGCTATGTTAAAAATATTGAGAAGGGTCGTGGTGTGTCGTGCCCCCTGTCCATCCACACAAGGCATAATGTAGCATTGTCAGATACAAAAAATACCGTGTATTTGTTCACTGCATAAAATTGACCGATCATACTTGTTTTGACAAGTACAGCTCTAAGCAATAATGTTACTTATCATGCATGTTTCACTGCAGTTTTCTCCCAGCATTTTAATCCCAGAGAAGTAAGGACTGGTATTTATCGTCGTTATTCGCGAGGTGCTTCACAGTTCCACTGTGAATCTGTCGATAACTGCTCTCTGAAGGCCTCCTGTCCCTTTAAATCTTTTATAAGCATTACACAACAGGTCCAGTGGCACACAAGCAACAAACAACCCGAAAAAGAAAGCTCACAGGGTTGGGTCGAGGCAGCCAGGGGAAGGAACCAGACACCTACAGACAGACAGGCCCTCTGATCAGAGCCGTCACTGTGGCTACCACGCAAACACACTCGCACACATAGCCGTATTCTTCCTCACACACAACCAACCGCAACAAACAAACAAAATGGTTTTGCTTGGTCAGTCTGAAGCCTGATAAGGGCTCGTAAATGCCGTGGGGATTTTGTCCTTCCTCCCATTGTGAAAATCAAAGTTGATATTTTGAGGCTCATGCTAGGGCTCCCTGATTTGGTCTTTAATCAGTTTAAAGACTAAGTAGTATTTGTGGGAGTTGTCTTTGTAAAGATGGAGGAATTAGGGCAGAGAGTGTTTTCGCAGTTTTAAAGCAAAATCCATTTCATTTGCATGCAGAGAGCAAAAATAGAAAAAGAACAAGGATCGTAGAAAGGATTGGGTGGTTATGTACTTTGTTGAGGCACAAAGTCGGTGAACTGGCCACTACCTGTCGCTGCCCCACCCTCCCAGTGTCTCATAGCCGTGTTTCTGCGTCACAGCTCGCATTGTCTGCGATTGACTGCTACTTCCCTGCTTTTCTCTTTTAGTGGCTGGAGAGCAGCATACAATCATCCTCTCTATTCTTTTGAGCAACCGAGAGAAGAGGATTTGTCAAGGTCTGTTTGCATAGAGCTGCAGGTGAGCCCGTATGTTAAAGACATACAGTACAGTGGCAGGATTTTCTGTGTATCTGTTCTTTTTTGGCCCATCACACATCCACGAAGCTTGGATCAAGTAGCAGATCAGCCGCGTGGGCGTGTTAGAGAGAAATAGATTGAGACGGAGAGGTGTTCTGGTGCTTTCTCAGTGCTTTTCATTTCATCTCTCTCTCTTTATCTGCTTCCCTTCTCTCCGATTTCTGAACAAGGTCAGCAAATCGAACTTACTTTGTGTGTACAAACCCGAGCAAAACCATCATATAGTTGATCACGCTTAACGTCCCTCAGCTTGCCTTGGACTGTCATCTTCTTCCATTTAGAAACAAGATATGAGACGGTGCCTTTTACTGTTTCACTGGCATGAATTAGCATGAGACACCGACGTAGCATTGTTTTAAAAATGAACTGTTCTATTTACAAAAGTTAAAGCCTCTAAATCCAAGACTTAACATGACACAGCCTCTGAATGCTCCTTTCAGCGTGATCTTGCTGAAGTCGACTTTCCCACATCCAGTGTGCGACTCTTTTGTGATTAAATGCCATGGATGTTGTGTCATTTTCTTGTGGGTGTTTAGTTAACGCATAATTCGCTTCTGCGAACAGAGCATTATATTCACAGAGCTACCAACTGTTCTGTGAGCATTGCCTCCTGAGTGTGACTCCTGTTTCTATATTAAATAACATTTTAGGTACCAGATGAAAATATGTCATCTTAGAGTAATTAATCCAGTGTCAGTGAAAATAAGTCATCTTAAAAGGATGTGTTGAGTATCCCAGTTTGTCTGAACTTTATGACAATTTTTAATGCAATATAAGAATATTGTTGCAGACTTCTAAATCTAGGCTGTCTCCCAACTTACTCCCATATCAGCGAGAACTTCACATCTGGCGTATCTGTCCTATGCTCCGTGTTAATTACAGAACACGCAGATATGAAGCTATGTGTGTATCAGATGCAGCCTCAGTGCCGCTTCTTTGTTCTTTCATTCATCTTTTCATTTCAGCTCTAGTGAAATATTCCTCGCATCCACTTTATCAAAGTTGTGCATAGTGCTTGCTCATATTAAATCCAATTCATAGTGAAAAGAAAAAACATCTGCTGGTAAACTTTTTCCATGTTAAATTATTATTTTCCACTGTTTTCTACTAAAACTGAATTTATGTTTCTGGCTGTTCTAGATTCTGCTGAATTTTACACCAAAGAAGACGGCCTTTCATCAGAGGTTCCCCCTTTGGAAGCTGGTTTCAGATGGTGGCTTAGAGTATTGTCATCTATCTAGCACCATTTGAAATCAGTGTTCTTGGGGCGGGAAATAAGTTTCAATGACCAGCTGTGAGGTGTCAAAAGAAGTGCCCGGTGATAAAGGTACAACATGGAAATGTCACCACTGGAAGATGGAGTACCACTCGCAGAACTACAAACTTCTGGTCTACACTGACGTTTGCCAGCTTCTGCTTTTTGTCCTCTTTCCAAGGTTGACCGATTTCTTTCGGTGTTCAGAGTCTGCTTCTGTTTCTAGCACCATTTGAAATCGGTTACAGTGAAGGACAGATCTCATCTTACCTTGAGGAGGATTTTGCAACGAAGTGGTCCGCTTTTTGGTTTTTTTTTAAATGGCCTTTGTAGAATCTATAGACATTGATATGTTTATTTTATTTTTTTTAAGAGTCTTTCGGGGTATACAACTCAAAAGTTTTGGGTCACCCAGAAGATCCCAGATTTTGAATGAAACCTTTAACTTCCATCCACCCACTTTCTTAACTGCTTATCCAGTTTAGTCACAGAGAAACGAGAGGGAGTGTGCAACCTGGATAGTTCACTATTGCACCACCTGACTAACCATTCACATTTACAGTTTCTTTGGAAACACCAAAAGAATGTCAGCACGGTGGGATGTTGCAACATTGGAGAACATTAAAAGCCTCACACAAAAAAAGTATTAGATAAGCAGGAGGTTCAAACCAGAAATGGTTTTGCTTTGAGACAACAACGCTGTGGTATTTATTGATGAGAAATTTCACAACTTGAAGCAAGGAGCCACAAGTTGGAATTTTTTAATGGACACTTCTTACATACCTTATTGTCAAGATGTTTCCACAACAGCTAAGCAGGATTATATTCTCATGACAGAATAACAGCTGAAAGCTTCTTTTCGACATTTTTCTTGCAGTCTGTAGCTGTGCCTCATCATTGTCCTGTTATCGTGTTCCCACTTAAAATTTGTTTCTCAGAATGACCACACTAAGATTTTAGTCTTTTAAAATACTAAGGTACAACATTGGAACTCTAGAGTAGTGGTGTGCAATACTGCATATTTTGGTATCGATCCAATACCAAGTAAACAAGGGTCAGGGGACGCAGTGGATGCATCATTGAATTCCTAAATCTCAATTAATTTTCATGACCTTAACTGTTTTTTGTGATGTTTCTTTTTTTTATTGTTAAATAGTTAAAATCCAGGACATAATTAGGATGTTTATAATTAAATAGAAAATACTTTTCTCATTTGTTAAACCACTTAAAACTGACGTATTATCCAAAGTATACAAGAGGCACCTTGAGGTGAAACTCAAGAGATCAAAACCAGTGTAGTACCAACACATAAGACAAAATTGGTATTTTTCTTTCAATAGGCAGCCTGTCACAGGAAAAAAAAAAGTTCACATTTCAGTTTTATCTGTGGAACATACCAGAGCTAACACAGTTTGACTGGTGGAAAAAAAGCATTTCTGCCCCAACAACGTGATATATCAATATACCCTTAAACAACTGAAGAATTGGAGGACCAAAAAAAGGGTCAGGCCTCTGCTGTTCATTGACGAGCCATCGTCTCAGTGCAATGGTGGCAGTCAGGAAGCCATTCTGTGTGAGGAACACTAAATTACACAAGAACTCAACTGAAAATCACTAACAAAAGGTCTAATACAGTGATGAATCCAAATTTAGATATTTGGTTCATATTGTTATTGATGTGTATAAAGGTGGTTAATAGAGAGGTAGAGTGACTGCAAGTCATTTGTAAAACAGGGTGGAGGCTTTGTCATAATTTGGAGCTGCATTTCATTGAGTGGTGTGGAAAACTGATAAAATTCTGAACCCAAAGTATCATCACATTATGTTCCACCATGCAATAAAAGCTCTTCAAAAAGCACAGACTGAATACATGTTGTATTTCCAAGCATACTTGAATGTTTAGATTTTAAAAATGCAACATATGAAAAAATTAGTGGCGGTTCAATACTTTTGTATCGTTGAGTAGCAACAATCTACTTATTTAGAATTTATTAATCCATTTATAAATCTGTAAAAGCGTGTGTGTGTGTGTACATTAACATTATCAAGAGGAGCTTAGCACACAGCAATGTTGTCATTGATTTTATTATAAATTTTGTTCCAACTTAAAAATCAGATTCTTTTATTTTAATAATAAATATTAAGCAAGGCAATTGAGCTAATACTCAAAATATTCATCTTCATGTCCTGAACAGCAAGTAGTCAAAAGACAATTTAAAAAACAAAACAAAAAGACATAAAATACAAGTTTATGACTTTTTTTTTCCCTCCCCCTTGTCAATGAAACCTTGAAACTCAATCCCAAAAAGTTGTTTCTGTTCATCGTAGCATGTCCAGTGGGAGAAACATTTCATTCACTTCTTCAGTCCCAGCTGACTTTAGGTTTGTAAGATCTGGGAAACCTGCAGTCAGTTGAGACTAAAGACGAGTCCAGATGAACCGAAACAACTTTTTGGGATTTCCTTTCCTGGATGATTGAAGTGTCTTCACATATCCTCAAACTTACATTGGCAAATTAAAAAAAACAAACAAAAAAAAAAAAAAAAAAAAACAAGGTGCTGACATTATTTAAGACTAAACACTGCAGGCAGGTTTGGAAACCCAACAACTGGGTTAACATTTATGAAATTCACAAGAGTAGTTACAGACATTGTGTGCCAATTTTGCTCATTTTAGACCATCTGTAAATGAGCTACAATAGTCAAGCTGTGTTCCTTTACTACAGTGCAACAGATAAATTCAACATAGAATTGAAGCTTCTCTGCTAAATATTTATCAGTTTCTTTGTTATGATCAGAAAACAAAAAGCCACTCGAAGCATAACATGTCCCAATCCACTGATGTTTCTTGGTCTTCGGAATCCAATTTTAAGAGAGGTGCTCAGAAACTTCGGGCAAATGCATGTACACAGAGGGCATGTACATTCAAAGACTGGTCCTTTGGCATTCTTCTTAGGAAGCGGTTTTCACAGCAAGTAGTTGTGGAATATCCAGGCTGTCATGCTTACTGAAAAAATAAATAAAATTCAGTAAAAAAATAAGAGTAATTATATACTTTTTTGAAAAGTCTAAAACCCCCAGCAAACCTGTAGAGAAAGGGGAAAAAAATGTTTGAGTACTAAAACAGTTGTTTCACAAGTTCAGCCAAGGTAGAAAAAGAAAAAAAGACCATCACTGAACATACATTATGGACATGAGTGAAATTATATGACGTGTATATCTACATTATCACATTAATCTCGTTTTTGTTTGTTTTACTTAAATTAGCTCAAGTGTTCTTCAAGATCCATCATCTTACCGAGAGTGCTACAGTACTTCCTCTCCAACATTTGTAGCATCTTTGTCAGTATTGCCTCTTCGAGCGCTGTAATCCAGTAATGACTGGTCAACATTATTGATTATGTACAACAGGCAAACAGAAAGCTACATGGAATGAAGAAGTCCACAGAAACCACCACATGCCTACATACCACTCATCCACAAGGACCACCCCACACAAGCAGCACCCGTGCCGGCAGCTACTCTTTCACCTCTTATAGTCAAAACAGCCAAATTTGTTTGATGAGATACAAAATATTACCTGTTCATTCCTGTCAGCAGATAAATAAATTTTTATCAATAACAACCCATTTGGCTTTTTTTAAAGACTCAAATTAAAGCTAAAATAAAAAGTGAATTAATATCAATGTTCCAAAATGTAATTAAAATCTTTCATGCAACTAAAGAGATTACAATATACTATGTAAACAATGCCTACATACTATTTGGGCTCTTTATATTTCTCTTATAAATACAAAGAGTGATAAGATTGTGCAGCAGGATATAATTATGCCACCACCAAATGCTCCCTTGTCACATTTATTTAAAAAACAACAACAAAAAAAAAAAAACCAAAAACATCCACAACATTTACTGACTAACAATCTCCTCATTTTTACAAGTTCATGGCAGACATTATGGATCCTAAAAGCAAATTGAACGCTGTGCATCCCCAATACATGATAAATATTTGAATACAACTTCATATGAAGTATTGCATTTCCCCCAAAAATAAGTGTTTAAGTTCCTACTATGCCCCATTTCAATGCAAAGAGAGACTACTGTGTTTTGATGTCAGCACTATTTGAGCAAGGTCTTTCCTCCACTATAGATTTCACTATATGTATGCGTGTCTACTTCACCTCCTGATACCCTTTGCCAAGTCCCTTTCTACCACACATTTCTACCGCCCGCCCACACGCACGTGCGCACACACGCACACACAGCAGAGACTGGCAAAATGATGACATCATTACTTAACTGAAAGACTTATTCAGTTTCAGTAAATATATAATATGAGAATACCTACAAGTAGTAATCTATGTAAAATGACAAGGCAGTACTAAATAAAACTCCACTGTTGACACCACTTCCACTTCTTCACCCTCCCAAGCAATCAAGGAGAAACACCTAAGTGTAAGACTGAAGTCCACAACAGGAAAGCCACCGAATTTCATACAACACTTCTCTGGAAATGTGTCACTGGTATGACACACACACTTCCTATTTTACAGATAAATTTAGTCAATAAAAAGTTTTCTTCTCTTTAAAATATTACAAATCAGATGTATTTCTTTGACCATATTCACAGCCTTAAAATTTAAGAATTAGCTGTGGTACATAAGCCATAAGCTAATGCAAATGAAACAAAATTCCTGTCATGGCATTCACAGCAGTGAATCAACATGTATAAAATATTGTATGTAACAACACAATTTAAACCACTACTCACCTCATCATTCAATATTTTAAAACACTACATGCTACATAAAATGACACTGTAGTAGAGAAATTCATTATCCAGGAAGCCTTACAAAAAGCACAAAGTTTCAGCATGCAACACTAAGATTATAGAAAGCTTGGATAGAAAGAAAAGCTGGAAAACTAATGGGTAGCCTGAGAAGCAAACAACACAAAGGACAAAGCTTTTTCGAGGGTTAGTCAGCAAAGTTTAATAAAACACAATTTTACCGCTTTCCCTTTTTGCTGTTTTTCTTGTACCACATAAAGCCTCCAAAGCCGCCGGCCAGGGCTCCGATGGCAACTTTTATGGGGGAGAGGGGGGGAAATTAATGCGAAAATAAAAAATTGAAGAAAATAAAAAAATAAAAATAAAAAAAAAGCTTATTGACTGGACAACCTATTAGATGTCAGTATGGCCACAAAAGTAAGTAATAATTAAACAAGAATATGGGAGACTGCTACGCTGATGATACAATTTTAAAGGAGGATAATCCTGGCAAAATATTTGAGTAGTATTTAACAAAAGAAGGGGCAAAACAAAATCAGACCAGGCAAATAGTCTTCAAGTGAGAAGACAGTCAATGAAACAAACCAAGTTAAAGAATTCTCGTTATTTTTTTTTATTTTTTTAAAGAGAGACTATATTCTTCTGTTATTTCCAATTTTACTGAAATATGAGCCACTTTGGACTGTGCAGAACATATTATAGTTGTTAACGCAAGTAATAGGCCACTAGTGTGGCATAACTACAGTTATTATAAATCACATTAGTGCAGAACCACACTGGTTTACAGAGCTATCATCCGTTTTTACTTTAAAACTTTTGCGTCTTGTTTAACTTTCCATTTGCTGCAGCTGCAGGACATCCTACACTTAATGGTTTACCACCATTGTATATCTGGTCTTTAAGTGATGACATGATGAATCCTGCTTCCGTTCCCAAAGTAGTCTGCATTTAATAAGGCTGTGGTGTTTTTAACATGTTCTAATGCTTTGTATCTTGTTCTATTTAATCCCAACCCCCTAAAAACAGTCAGTGATCACTGTTGGCTTCTCTCAGTTTTTATTATCGCTAATCATTTTAAAGTTCAGTTTTTAAACCCTTACGATTTAACTACAGCCCAGCCCATGCAGCAGTATATTAATGACTAACCTCGTATTATGAATGGATTATCTCTGTGGTTCTCCTGACAGACGTTTGGTCCGTTTACAGTATCCTGCCGTCCGAGTGCATTTGCCCCTAACCATTGGGAACCCTCACATTAACTTTTATCGAGTGGAGAAAAAGTCCTCCGTTCATTAGCATTCGCCCTCCAGCTTTACTGTTTATTTTATGCTAACATAGCTGTGTAGTCCTAGCAATCACATAGCACATCATTATATACAGCTAGCCAAACTTCAGTAACTTTCCATCTTCATTTATGTCGGAAGTGATAACAGAGCTGTACGTTTGAATTTGTTTCATAAATCTCTCAGTCAGAACATGGTATATTATATTTAGATGGAAGCTAGCAAGCTCACTCCCTGCTAACTTCTAACTCTGTTAAATATCAAAAATTATGTTTTCACGGATGCCTGGGTGTTAAACTTAATTGTTACACCTGGCAGAGCAGCCACAGTGATCATTTAATTACAGATGAAAGAATTTAGATCAGATTCCAGAGCCCAGACATGGCTAATGACGTCAGACTTAAAGACCGGATTGATAACACTATATAATAATTAGTGTAACCAACAAGTTGACCCAATGGCCAACCAATATTTTATATTTTTTTTTTTAATGTACAGTCAAGGTAAATAAAAGCGAACAAACAAAAAACCCTAATATTAAATAAAAGAAAGGAAAAAAAAGACTATATTACATTAAAGTACTGCCATTTAATACTTATTACGGGTATGTTCTGAATGTGTATCATAAAAAATATGATAAGCATGCTGAAATATAAACATGATCTTTTTGGGTCAACCTCATGTTTTTACATTCATGATCTACTATAAAAAGATGAATTTCAAACTTACCCACAATGCCAATGACTAAACCTTTAGAACTGCCATTTCCATTGTCCACTGGAGGTTAAGGTAAAAAAAGACAAAGACCAATTAAAACCAAAGGAAGAGACAGCAAAATTCCTAAACTGATTATACAACTGACCCATGAGCACACTGAAAAATCTCTTTCAATCCCTGTGAACTGCATCCTTCTGGTTCATCAAAAGTATACTTTAAAATTGTTTCTTTAAATTTTTTATTACATCTACAGTGGGGCAAAAAAGTATTTAATCAGCCACCGATTGTCAGTAATTTGCACCAGAGGTACACTTCAACTGTGAGAGACAGAATGTGAAAAAAAAAAAAAAAAAAAAAAAAAAAATCCATGAATCCACATGGTAGGATTTGTAAAGAATTTATTCGTAAATTAGGGTGGAAAATAAGTATTTGGTCAATAACAAAAATACAACTCAATACTTTGTAACATAACCTTTGTTGGCAATAACAGAGGTCAAACGTTTACTATAGGTCTTTACCAGGTTTGCACACACAGTAGCTGGTATTTTGGCCCATTCCTCCATGCAGATCTTCTCGAGAGCAGTGATGTTTTGGGGCTGTCGCCGAGCAACACGGACTTTCAACTCCCGCCACAGATTTTCTATGGGGTTGAGGTCTGGAGACTGGCTAGGCCACTCCAGGACTTTCAAATGCTTCTTACGGAGCCACTCCTTTGTTGCCCGGGCGGTGTGTTTTGGATCATTGTCATGTTGGAAGACCCAGCCTCGTTTCATCTTCAAAGTTCTCACTGATGGAAGGAGGTTTTGGCTCAAAATCTCGCGATACATGGCCCCATTCATTCTGTCCTTAACACGGATCAGTCGTCCTGTCCCCTTTGCAGAAAAACAGCCCCATAGCATGATGTTTCCACCCCCATGCTTCACAGTAGGTATGGTGTTCTTGGGATGCAACTCAGTATTCTTCGTCCTCCAAACACGACGAGTTGAGTTTATACCAAAAAGTTCTACTTTGGTTTCATCTGACCACATGACATTCTCCCAATCCTCTGCTGTATCATCCATGTGCTCTCTGGCAAACTTCAGACGGGCCTGGACATGCACTGGCTTCAGCAGCGGAACACGTCTGGCACTGCGGGATTTGATTCCCTGCCGTTGTAGTGTGTTACTGATGGTGACCTTTGTTACTTTGGTCCCAGCTCTCTGCAGCTCATTCACCAGGTCCCCCCGTGTGGTTCTGGGATCTTTGCTCACCGTTCTCATGATCATTTCGACCCCACGGGATGAGATCTTGCGTGGAGCCCCAGATCGAGGGAGATTATCAGTGGTCTTGTATGTCTTCCATTTTCTGATGATTGCTCCCACAGTTGATTTTTTCACACCAAGCTGCTTGCCTATTGTAGATTCACTCTTCCCAGTCTGGTGCAGGTCTACAATACTTTTCCTGGTGTCCTTCGAAAGCTCTTTGGTCTTGGCCATGGCGGAGTTTGGAGTCTGACTGTTTGAGGCTGTGGACAGGTGTCTTTTATACAGATGATGAGTTCAAACAGGTGCCATTCATACAGGTAACGAGTGGGGGACAGAAAAGCTTCTTACAGAAGATGTTACAGGTCTGTGAGAGCCAGAGATTTTCCTTGTTTGAGGTGACCAAATACTTATTTTCCACCCTGATTTACGAATAAATTCTTTACAAATCCTACCATGTGAATTCATGGATTTTTTTTCACATTCTGTCTCTCATAGTTGAAGTGTACCTCTGGTGCAAATTACTGACCTCTGTCATCATTTTAAGTGGGGGAACTTGCACAATCGGTGGCTGACTAAATACTTTTTTGCCCCACTGTACTTTCAGGATATGAAACTGACATTGAGAACACACACACACACACACACACACACACTTTTTTTTACCATGTAGAGTATTATATGATAAAGCTGAAAACATAAATGTTTATAATTAACAACTGACTTACGTGTACATTCTGGAATTCCTGGTGACCACAGACCATTATTTTCACATGTCTGGGTATCTGGTCCATTTAGCTTGTATCCAGATGAGCAGCCGAGAGTCACTTTAACCCCATGTCTATATGGAGGTTGAGGGCTCACAGTCACCTCAGCACTTCTCTTTCGGGGATCTTCACATCCTTGAACTGTTGACAATATAGCAGTTTATGCACATTTCCAAAAAAACATGTTCAAACAATGTCAAGATATTGGGAACACATGGAAACTGCTGCAAAGTTTGAGAAATAAACAGAATAATCTATGTCAACAGATTTACATTAAAAAAAAAAAATGGTTTGGAGACAAAGCAAGAGAAGCAAAGGTAAGATGGTTTGTATTATGATCTGCTGTGGAAACTTATAAGGCATAAAGCAGGGTTTGGCAATAGTAGTCCCAGAACTTCATGCGCTCTTTGCAGAAATTAAATACCCAACCTAGCTAAAAGGGAGGAAAGCTGGATTTTGAGAACTTTACGAGCTTTAAATTGAACTGTACCTGTTGGTTTCTTTGGGGTAGAAGGGTTAGTAGTGGTTGTAGTGGTAGTTGTTGTGGTAGTTGTTGTGGGGTTTGCTGCAGGAACAAAAAGTCAGTCAGCAGGGATGTGTAAAATCCCAACTAGAGATGTAACTATTTGACTGGGACATCGGTCTGATCCTCACTCAAAAGCCTGGAATAGTTTTTGATTGCATATCTGCGACAACAAGCTGATCAATTGCCAAACTACAGTTTGGCAATTTTTAGGCTATTGCTAAAGATCATTCAGTTTAAGTCTGCATTGTTTACAGCAGCAGCGTGTTGATGTTCTAGGAGGACAGCTAGGTAGCTAAAACAACACAATGGAAACATGCAAGCAACCGCAGCTTTATAGATATTTCAAGCTTGACATGACAAGACCTTGTGTTTGTAGGAAGTAAAACTATTCCTAACCAAGTGAGTTAAAAGTTCCAATGAAATCAATGCTTTCCCTGTTTGGACTCTCAAACACATCAGATAAACTGATATGCCATTTATTATAAATACAGCAATAAATTAAAAGAGGCTTAGGATTAAGAATCAAATACTAAAAACATTTACTGGGCAGATTTTATTTCACAAAATTACAGAAGCAATGTTTAACCTGAACTGGATGTTCCCTTATAGATAAGAATGGTTCCTGGTGTTGTCCCCAAAGTGACAAATACAGCTTTTTAAATAGGGTTGGATATCGATTTCAATTTCTATAACTGATTTGATTCTGATTCGCAAGGTTCTGATTTGATTCAATTTTGACACAGTCAGAAATATTATACTTCTGATCATTTATCATTACATATCCATACTTTTATATCTCTGTATAAAAACAAAACTGACACTTATGAGATTTCATCAGAGGTGTAAGCATCAAAGCAGATGCCTTTGTGTTAAAGTAACAGAGGATAAAACACAAAAATATGAAGGAGATTTTCCTGGCCTGGCACTTCATAGCAGATAACCTCCTTAAAAATATTCTGCAGTAGATCAAAAACGGAAGAAAACCATGAATCAGCAGATTAACATTACCTGATGCTGCTGAATTGAAGCAGAGCAAAGTTACAGAGGTTTTATTAAAAATACTGGTACGTGTTTTACGATTTGGCATCATTTGTAAAAGTTTACATTTCGTCAGTATTGAAGAACAGAAATTAGGCTCTCTTGTTGGAGGTAATTTTTGAAAAACAAAAGACAGCGGCCAGCAGCACTGTACACAACAGTAGACAAGTGCGTAATAAGCCAGCAAAAAACTGGAGAAAACAGATTTTTGATGGGAAACTGGTCTTAAAGTACACAAGGAGAGAGAGCTGTGCAGTAAGTGTGATTTTATCATGGTGGAAGCAAAACAGCAAAAGTAAGAGAGAATTCATGATGATGTTTTTCAAACATGAAACGTCGTTTGGATCTTCTTTTGCTGCTGGTTGAGTTAAGTTTTACCTGCCCTCATTTGTTGTTTTAACTGTTTGTCAGTTGTTGAAATAATTTTGTGAGCTTTAACCTGAGATTCTGGCATTTCTGAAAAAATAAATTTATATTTAAAAATTGATTCAGTGAATAGATATCACATTATTCAAACTTAAATTATTTTGAAAAGGGAAAATCTTTTTTTTTTTTTTTTTTAAATCCAACCCTACTTTTTAATTCAAAGCTAGTATTGGACACACTTAATAGAGGGAGCACTCATCATGCTTTTACCAGTTGAGATCTGATACAGAGTAACTCTAGGTATTTGGTGAGATAGGTATTAGGGGTGCAACGATACACAAAATTCACGGTTCGGTTCGATACTTTGGTGTCGCGGTTCGATATTTTTTCGATACAAAAAAAATGTTCATGCCTTTTTAATTTGTCATTTACTAAATTTTCACGGCACATTCTGCACCACATCTCTGTGCTTTCATCATTTGTTTGAAGCCAGCTCACCTCCTGCAACTACTGTCGAGCGCAGATCCACTGAGCGCTCAACACAGACAGCACCGTCAGAAGGAAAGTTGATAAAATAAATTTAATATTTTGTATTGTTCGATACATATGCGTACCGAACCGAAAGCACTGTATTGAACGGTTCAATATATATCTCCATCTTTTTTTTTTGTGTGTGTCAAACCAAACCAATGTCCCTCTGGCTCTTAATTCATATGATACCAAACAGAGCGTAAAAACAATCGAGCAAAACAGTCCGATCTTCTCAGTTCACTTTCAGCAACTTTGCACTTTGAAAGCATACAAAGAAAAGCAATTGGTGAAGCTGGCATGATATGCCTCTAAACTGCTGTGGCTTTGATTAGGTGATCATCCTTCATGCTATAATAGTTCTGCCACTAGATGCCAATTGAACCAATATCCACAAATCAGATCAGTGCATCCCTAGTAAATCATGTGGTCATTACCCAAAGCCAGGGTATCAGTTACAAACTGGAAAAGTTGAATAAAATTTTCCCAACAGGAACAGTTCATGCATAATATTAGCTTTATGTATGTTACTGATTATTTCTTTTAAAAAATGCTGAGCAATGATCTGAAATGGAAAGAATAATCTTTCGTAAATGCTTTAATTTAATCATGTAACTGGATATTTTCTTTACATTATTGAAATATAATAATGCAAGAAATCAAGAGTTAGCTGCCAAAATCCATGCATTGAATGAATGAGGAAAAGAAAGACAGCACAAGTCAGCAAGCTCCAGCTTTGAGCAGGTAACTAAAAGCTTGAATTATAACACCTTGCAACCAACATGTTTTGCTAGCATATGACGAGATTCAAAAGAAACCTCATAGGAGAGGTAAACTGCCATTCAGCATTTATCAAAAATGATCATTAGGAGGAGTTATGCTCAGAATTGCAGGTGAAGTTGCACTTAGAGCAAAGAGATGATCCGATTGAACTCAGTACATGCAAATAGATATTTTAATTTTTGACTTACGAATACACCGAGGAAGTCCAGGCGACCACTGACTATTTAGCTCACACATCACAGTCGCGGATCCAATCATTTTGTATCCAGTGTTACACTGTAATGTGACTGTAGACGAGTATCCATATGGAGGCCGAGCACCGCTACTCCACTGTCCAAACGAAATCTCTGGTTCCCCACATTCAACCTCTACAGGGAAAGAAAGACATTAGTGCAGTTGTCAAAAATGATCTTTCCATAATATGTATTAGCCTAATTTATACTACACAAGAAAAACAAAACAAATTATTGAAAAAAAATTCAAAACACTTACTGATACATTTTGGAGGCTCAGGCTTGAATGTTCCATCATCCGAACAATCCAACTGTCTTGATCCATTACGTGTATAGCCGCTTTTACAGGTGTACACTATAACGTCTTTATATTCATAGAGTTCTTTAATTGGAGTGAAAGTGCCATCCTGTACAACAGGTGGTGATTCACATTGTGTCACTGGAAAATAAAAATACAAATCTATCAGAATGAAAACAAGCAGTGAGCTTTTAATCAGGGGTGTGACTTGTGTTACGACAAGACAACCAACCTTCACAAACAGGCAACCTGCCCATCCACCCTTGGATTCCACAAGTGAGTTCTCCTCCACCAACTGGCATATGACTGATTCGAGGGGAAAAGGTTGGTTTAGAGATTTGATTTCACATGACACAGAACAGCAAGTTTTTGTTTTTTTAAGACACGGAATTGCAACATTTTAGTGATTTAATATGCTACTACTAAATTCAATCTAAAAACTAATTATCTAAACACTGTTTATTAGAGCTAGCATTGTATTTTGGGAGCATTTGGGAGCAGGCTGAGGGTCGCAGATGCCAACAGACTCAATAAACTAATCCGTAAGGCCAGCAATGTTGTGGGGATGGAGCTGGACTCCCTCAAGGTGGTGTCGGAGAGGCGGATGCTGTCCAAGATAAAGACAATGTTGGATAACACCTCCCACCCACTCCATGACATGCTGGTCAGTCACAGGAGCACGTTCAGTGAGAGACTGAGATTACCAAAAAGCATATATATAGTACTATTCTTAGTTAGCATATTGTCTGTCTTGTCTTAATGTTGGTTTATAATGGAGCACTGTAACAAAAAATAATTTCCCCCAGGGATCAATAAAGTATTCTGATTCTGATTACTAACCCGGGGTTACAAATGAGCACTGCTTTATCACCAAATTCAGACCCAGGACGATATTCAATCTGTCCATTTTCAACTTCCCCCACAGGGCCACAGTTCCTCCCTGAAACAAGAAAAAGAAGGTTATATTGGAACTTGTTTTTATAACATTATGTGTAATCTCAACAAATATAGTCTACTATTTATGTAACATGTTTATGTGCTTAAACTGGCTGTGAAATGCAGCTGCAATAAGGAATTTGAATATCAAATCAAGTTTTAATATTCACGTTGGCATTTCAACCCCAGAGAGCTCCAACTTCCAGCAGTACAAGTAATACGTGGGGACCCTCCTGCAGACTCATATCCAGTGTTACAGGCAAAAGTAACTGTGGTCCCATCTGGAAAACTAGTTAGAAGAATGTCATTGCCCTTTAAATCCATATTTTCTCCTTTAGGAGGTCTGGGACAGTTTTGAGCTGTACATGGGAAAAGAAAAAAAGAAAAAACATACAGACAAAAAAGAGAGAACATAATTTTAAGAACAGGGTAACCCAAGAAAAACACCATGCTGTGTTTACCGTGTCTCAAGCTAATCCGGACTGCACTCACCTTGAGCAGTAATTGCCAGAAAGCCAAGACTGCTCAGCAGAAGGAATGCAGTAATACCCATGACAGATCTGACAGGTTAACTAAAACCAAGAGCCCTTTCTGGTACAAAACAAAGGCAAACACAAGAAAGACAATCAGAGATATTACTTGGTCATGATAGCTGGTACTAACAAGGCTCTCCATTGAATCAGGTCTGTCACTGCTAACACATTAACTAGCGGAAGGTAGCAGGTGCAAACATTCGGTCTTCGGTAATGTTTATATATTTCGCTAAACCAAAACCTTAACAGTAACCAAGTTTAGGTTTTAAAAATGAAATATTTGAAAATACTGCCTCCCCTCTCCCTTTGTCGCGGCAGAAAACAAACCTAAAGTCTTTCCATATTATACAACTTGAAGGCCACGATAGCTTCGGCTGGCCGATCAACATTTGTTAAACTAAATGACAGGTAGGTACGGGGAAAAAAATGGCCGTGAATTCTCGCAGGTCACGTATGCTACTCTCGGTCTTCCTGGAGCCAAAGATACCGTGAGTGGTAACACAGCACATTAATAATCGCGTAATTTAGCTTACAGGGGGTTAAGAAGATGTCACTGAAAGATTAAAAAAAATGCTGATTCCATCTGAATGTCTGCAATTTGGTCAAAATCCATAAACTGTTAAATCGCCTTCGGCTGCGTTAGCTAGCTAATTGTTAGCTAACTTAGCAGCAACGACGGATAAATACAATAATATAGCACTGTTATGGGGTCGACGCTTTGTTTTTGTTTTTTCGGTTGTTACGGACGGTTAAAACAAACGACACCATACCTTACGTCTGAACGCCAACAATGATGACCGCTAACAGTCCTGCTCTGAAAGGTTATTTCGGGTTTCTGCTTGTTTTAATGTGGGCTGCGTCTCCTTCTCGGAAGTAGGCGCGGTCAAACAGTGACGTGCTTGTTCTTCAGAAAGTCTTAGCCTTAGATTACAGCTCGCGTACTTCATAATAATGAAATAAACGAAAGAAACAAAGCTCTTAAGTTTGTGTGGATTCACATAAAACGAGTGTAGTACTTGTAGTGCTACCAATAAGCCAAATGAGGGTTGTTGTACTTCCATCCATTTTACTTAGTAAATGTAGCACCAGGAAGAAAAACTAAATTAGTTGAAACCGCTGTATTTCTGAAATTAGTCTGTATGCTATAACCGTTTTTTTGTTTTTTGTTCTGTCTTTTCTGAACATAATACGCACAAGTTTATGAGCCCCACCCACCATAAACCCAACACTTCCTTATTACTCTGTTGTTCCATACTTCACATAAATATGCAGTTTTCCCTTCTTAAAGCAGTATTAATAGGACACAGCACGAGACCTGTATATAAAAAGACACATACACCTTTAAGACAATATGAAAGTGCAGGCTGTTCTTTACTGTCCTTGAAAAGCTTTGGCCCTCTTTTGTAAGCCATGCATACTACTTGTGACATACTTGTGAAAACATTTTGTGTTGTAAATTACAGTGCCCAATACATTCAAACAGGGTGACGCATTACAAAACAGGGCGGACTGAATCAATGTGAGGAAATAAACTTCCTGCTGTACTTTGGTCTGTTTATTCACCATTCACAATTCCTGCTTTTTCCAAATGTTTTTCCAAACATTCCTTTAAATGACATCAACCACACTTGAAAAAAAAATACAAAAACTTCAGAGGATTATTTTATTTATTTATTTACATTTGTTTTTACATTTAAAACAACCTACAGAAGAGAAAGTGCAACTCGTACTAAACTGTCTGGAATCAAATGTATTTAAATACAAACTTTAATCATAAGTGTAAATGGACATTTAAACTTACAAATTAACTTAATACCTCCTTACAAATTAACTTAATACTTTAAATGTGTCTTTCACATGTCAGGTCATTTTTGTATGACCTCCACATGACCCCTGTTCACAATTACTTGGCAAGCACGCAGAGATTCAAATTTATTTAATGGATTTATCCTGAAGTTTAAAACTGAGACTTAAAAAAGAGTGATTTCATATTAACATGAAACCAGGTGATTATAAGCAAAAAGAAATGTTCAAAAACTTGTGGAAACTGTTTATCAAATAGTGTTTTCTAAACATAAAAGTGAACATTATATGATCATTCACATGCAGCAATGTGAAATCAAATTAAAACAAAATATGATGACTTTTGTGACACTCCACGTAGCCAAACCTTTTATATCATATTGTATATCTGGGTACACGGGCCTTTCTTAACTTATCCAGATCTTCCCTGAAATAAGACCACAGACAGGAGGAGACCATTATTCAGTCATATCGAATCACAGGATTTTCACATTCACAGAATGGAAATTACTAGAATTGTCCAAAATTATCTCTATATTATGCTAGCAACCTCCTGAGGTATTTAATACAAATTTTAACAACAATTGAGAAGTGAAGCTACATATACTTAAGCAATTTTAATTCATAACATGTGTATACATTAAGGAAGTCCAGGTGACCAGTAACGTTTTTATGTCACGGTAAGGTTTGCATTGATTATGTATCCAGGTTCACACTTTAACATTGCTGACGACAACTATATCTTCAGAGGTTAAAAATCCTCATTCTATTCATCATTTGGACTCTTCATATTCAACTTGTGGGAAACAAAAAGGAAACTGTATATCAATACAGTTATCCAAAATGACCTTATCTATCATTAACCAGGAGACTGGTCCAATTGAGGCTATAAAGGCAAAGTTGGAATTTAAAAATACATATTAAATTCACATACACATTGTAGTAATTGCACACCTTTAATACCAAATCATCTACAGAGAAAATTAAATGATATGATTAGATATGCTTAGAGAGGCACGTCAGTTTTAGCTATATATTTTGTGTAATATGCTGAGATAATTAGAATTAGAGCTATTTGTATTTATTAGAGCAATTTTGTTATATTTTATAACCTTGTAATATGCTGTATTATTTCACTTAGTTTAGTTAGTTACTGTACTTAGAGTCTTGGAGCAACTTTGACTACATAATTTCTGCTTTGAAAGCAATGTTTAAGCCAAACCTGATGTTTGCTTATAAATAAAAAGAATGGTTCCTGGTGTTGTCCCTACAGTGAGAAAAACAGTTTTTAATTCAAAGCTAGCACTGGACATGCACTCAAAAAAACGCTGAGTAATGATCTATGTAAATATGGTAAAAATCTTCTGTTGTCAGTTCTTTAATTTAATGCTGTAATTCAATAAGTGTCTTTACATTACTGAAATATAATGATGCAAGAAATAAAATATTAGCTGCCAAGATCCATGCATATATTCATGCTCATAGTAGAGGTAAAGTGCCATTCAGCAATACTCTCCACTTTTTGCTGAAAATCACTGGCCAGGACCCCGTAGTCTTCATTTACCTGCCTTTTTTGCACTTTTCATAAATATGCAGCAGGAGGACTTAGGCTCAGAATTGGGGTTGAAGTTGCACTTAGAGCAAAGAGATCATGCTTGAGCTCAGCACTTACAAATAATTATTTTAATTTTTGACTTACGAATACACTGAGGAAGTCCAGGTGACCACTGACCATTTAGCTCACACGTCACAGTAGCGGATCCAATCATTGTGTATCCAGCGTTACACTGTAATGTGACTGTAGACAAGTATCCATATGGAGGTCGAGCTACTCAACTGTCCAAATGAAATCTCTGGATCTTCACATTCAACCTCTGCAGGGAAAGAAAGTAGACATTGGTGCAGTTGTCAAAAATGACCTTTTCCACAGTATGTATTAGCCTAATTTATACTACACAAGAAAAAACAAAATAAGTTATTGAAAATAACTCAAGACACTTACTGATACATTTTGGAGGCTCAGGTTTGAATGTTCCATCATCCGAACAATACGACTGTCGTGATCCAACAACTGTATAATCCTTTTTACAGGTGTAATCTATAACATCATTATATTCATAGAGATCTTTATTTGGACTGAAAGAGCCATCTTGTACTACAGGGGGTGATTCACATTGTGTCACTGGAAAATAAAAATACAAATCTATCAGAATGAAAACAAGCAGTGAGCTTTTAATCAGGGGTGTGACTTGTATTACTTTTTTTTTTTTTTTTTTTGCCTGTCCCGTTTGGCTCTTTTGCCATCAGAATTGTTGTCTAAAGGCAAAGAAAGATGCCCAACGGACTTACTTTACCAAATTGACCATCCCAGCCTTGCCGTAATGGTCCATTTGATTCACCTTTTATTGTTTATTTTATTTTCACTTACTGAATATGGGACAGACTTGACTGGGGGAAAGAAGGGGAGAAAGAAAGAGGGAAAGAGAAACAGCTGAGAAGAGGGACGGGGGAGAAGGGCAAAGACAAAAACCAACAGAACGGGCAGAGAAAAAAAATGCATATATCAATCACCTGGATCACCTGCTGAGAAAGAAAAAAGAAAACAAGCAGAAGAGAACAAGAGTAATAGAATAAACAACATCACAATGATATATGGGAATATGACAGTAAATACTAAATGTTAAACATTATTGTGCAGCACATAAGATCAACAGAACACAGTGTGCTTTGAGGTAGGAGCCAAAAAGGGTGTAGTTTGTGGGTGTGATCACCCGTGTGTACACCTGTGAGCATGGACGCGCTTGTTTTTTTTTTTTTTAAAGGTTCCTTCATGTAATGATCTGCTAGAGGGTGTGGGGGGGCCACAGCCCCGTCCTCCAGGGCATGAAGCAGGTATGGAGGAGATCAAAACTCCAGACATCCAGAGGCCCCCAGAACACAAGAGACCAAGGAAGACCAACAGAGGGGCAGCTGCGCCACTGTCCCAGAAAGAGCTGAGGAGAGTCCCAGATGAGGGCTCACTCAGCAGCCGCGGAGCAGAAGCCAGGGGGAGTTGCAGTGACGCGCCCGTGAGCTCCGCCGGCAGCCAGCCGCGCCTGAGTGACCGAGCCCCAGGCCGAGAGGCCGGGGGCACCCCACCTCCGAAGTGGCCCGAGCGAGCCCCAGGCTCCAGGCCCCGATAAGCGGCCGCCAAGGAGTGAGCCGGTGTGTACCTGGACGCCCATCCCCGGACACAAAGAACCACCAACGCACCGATGTCTGAGGGAGTCCGCCACTGGCAGGGAAGTGGTGGTAGGGGGAGATAGGCCTCCAAACCTTGGAGGGCCTAAGATGTCTCCAGAGAGGTGGCGCCTGACACCCAACCTGACATATAGACACAGAAATACAGGCACACACAGATACAAACATCCATTCCCACCCTCATGCTCTCATATGCACTTACTCCACACTCAACCAATGTGGAGACAGACATAAAGAGACGCTGTACACACGATCACACTCCCCAAGCGTACTCTACAAACCGGGTCTAGGTACCCTTGCCCCTGGAGGGGGGAACTGCACCCAGACCCAGGTGGTGTTACCCTTTTCCCTGCGTTGGGGGGAGGCAGACCGCCCCAACTCCGCAGCAGCAGGGAGGCCCCACACTCCAGACCGCAGTCGGACGGCCAACTCCTCCTCCATGTTCATGTGAGTATTTTTCTAGAGGTCGAGATTTTTTTTAAACAACAATTTTAAGAATGTTTCCAGGATGGGGAGTAAATTCTACCAGACACCCATTCTCATGTGCTTAAACTGGCTGTGAAGTACAGCTGCAATAAGGAATTTGAATTTAAAATCAATTGTTAATATTTACTTTGGCATTTCAACCCCAGAGGGCTCCAACTTCCAGCAGTACAAGTAATACGTGGGGACCCTCCTGCAGACTCATATCCAATATTACAGGCAAAAGTAACTGTGGTCCCATCTGGGAAACTAGTTAGAAGAATGTCATTGCCCTTTAAATCCATATTTTCTCCTTTAGGAGGTCTGGGACAGTTTTGAGCTGTACTTGGGAAAAGAAAGAGAGAAAGAAAAAAGATACAGACAAAAAAGAGAACAGAATTTTAAGACGAAACACCATGCTGTGTTTCTCAAGCTAATCCACTCACCTTGAGCAGTAATTGCCAAAAAGCCAAGACTGCTCAGCAGAAGGACTGCAGTAATAGCCATGACAGGATCTGACAGGTTTAACTAAAACCAAGAGTCCTTTCTGGTACAAAACAAAGGCAAACACAAGAAAGATAATTAGAGATATTACTCTGTCATGATGGCTGGTACTAACAAAGGTTCTCCATTCAAGAAGATCTGTCACTGCTAACAAATTAATTAACAGACAGGTGGGAGGTGCAAACATTCGGTCAAGTTTATATAGTTCGCTAAACCAAAACCTTAACAGTAACCAAGTTTAGGTTTTAAATATGAAATATCAGAAAATACTCGCTTCCTTTTTTCCCCTTTTGTCACAGCCGAAAACAAACCCAAAGTCTTTCCACATTTTATAACTTGAAGGCCACGATGGCACGTTCAACATATATGTTGAACTAAATGGCAATTAGGTACGGAAAATGTCTGGGAATTCTCGCAGGTCACATATCCTTGATCCAAAGATACCATGGGTGGTAAAAACAAACAAAAAAAACAACCATAAATAATAATAATAATGATAACAATAATAATAATAATAAATAGTAGTGACAGTTAAAACAGACAATACCATACCTTACGTCTGAATCGCAGTGGTGGCCGCTACCAGTTCTGTCCTGAAAGCTTATTTGGGGTTTCTGTTTGTTTTAATGTGGGTTGCGTCCCCTTCTCGGAAGCGCGGTCAAACAGTGACGTGCTTTTTCTTCAGCCAAAAGTTTCAGACTTTAGACCACGGTTTGCAAACTTTATAACATAGTAATGAAATACACGAAAGAAACAAAGCTCTTAAGTTTGTGTAGATTCACATAAAATGAGTGTATTGTAGTGGTACATATTCAACCTCAAGGAAACTATCAATGCAGTTATCCAAAATGACTTTATCTACCATTAACCAGGAGATTGGTCCAACTGAGACTATAAAGGCAAAGTTGGAATTAAAAACATATTAAATACACGTACACATTGTAGAAATTGCACACCTTTAATAGCAAATCCTCTATGGAGAAAATTAAAATGTCAATACAATTAGAGAGGCACGTCAGTTTTAGCTGGGATATTTATCATCAGAGCTGTTTGTATTTATAAGAGGCATTTTGTTATATTTTGTAACTTTGTAATATGCTGTATTATTTCACTTTGTTTAGTTAATTAATTAAGCGGAAGCGAATGGATGGATGGATAGTTAATTACTGTTCTTAGAGTTTGGAGCAACTGTAACCACATAATTTCCTCTTTGATTAACACGGGGTTTTAATTCTGATACAGATACATGTTGGTTGAACAGTCTTAAATGATAACAACCTTAATCAATTGTGTCTATATTCCTTTTTACAGATTTACTCTATAACTTTATAAAGTTTTTACACATTAAGAGAATACTGACAGGGAATATTAGAGCATATTCCTCCTATATTGGCTTATCTTCATTGGTTCCCTGTTACATCCAGAATTAAATTTAAAATACCTCTCCTCACATACAAGGTCTTATGTGATCAGACTTGATCTCATCTTACCAATAGAGAGGAGGTGTGAATGGTTCAGGTGTTATTGAAGGGAAAGATCAGGAAGGCTAAGGACAATTACAGGTGAAAGCTGGAGCGGAAACTCCAGCAGAACAGCATGATAGAGGCGTGGAGTGGCACGAGGACAGTTGCTGGATTCAGGTCATCCAGCAGCAGGGGAGCTGGGGGTGGTGTGGACAGAGCAAATAAGCTGAACGTGTTTTTCAACAGATTTGAGATTGCAACAAATGTTCACCCCCCTAATGACTTACCTGTAGTCAGCCTGCAATCCACAGCCAAGCCACTCTCTCTCCACATTGCAACACAGCCTCCCGGTAAAGTATTGAAACCCCTCCCCAAACTGTTACTTTCACTCATGACCAGATTCAGAGACAAGTCAGAAGATGTTCTCAGGCAAGTCTGCTGGACCAGACAGGGTGACTCTCCATGTCCTCAAAGCCTGTGCCACACAACTTGTGTGGGATTTGTGTGGGACTCCAGAATCTTGTGTCCTGGATTGTTTATTAGGTAGACCCAAATATGTGCATCTTCAATATTGTCAAGGTGATCAGCAACACAGGTACCATCCTCTAACTCTTTCCTCTTCACCATCTGCACCACAGACCTCAGCCCCTACACAGAGACCGCCATCTTCAGAAGTTTTCTGATGTCTCTGTGGCGGTTGGATGCATCCCTGGGGATGATGAAGCCAGGTACCGAGCTGTGGTTGACTCCTTTGTCATGTGGTGCCAGCAGAATCATCTGCAGCTCAATGTGAGAAAGGCAGGAGCCGATCACAGCTGTCTTAGGGCGAGAGGCACCAACAGAAACATGCATAATATCAAATTTACTTATGTTATTGATTTAGAAATGGGAGTGTTAAAAAATTTGAGTGTTTATCTGTGGTTATAGGGTAAAGATAATCATCTCCTTTTAATCTTTTCAGTGTGTGGTAAATAATTGAATAATTTCTTTACATTATTGAAATATAATGATACAATTAAACAAATAAAGCAAGAATTTAAGAATTAGCTTCCATGGTCCATGAATTAAATAAATGACAGACAGAAAGGAAGCACAAGCCTGCGAGCTCCAGCTTTGAGCAGTTAGTCAAAAGCTTGAATTATTACAACTTGCAACCAACATGTTTTTCTAGCATATGACGAAATATTGCAATGGAAAAATCATCTACTTCAAAAGAAACCTCGGAGTAGAGGTAAAATGACATTCAGCATTACTCTCCATTCATCTTTGTGCTGGTCAGGAACCCTTAGTCTTCCTACAGCTGCTTTTTAGCATTCAGAAATATGCAGCAGGAGGAGTTAGGCTAAGAATTGGAGGTGAAGTTGCACTTCAAGGAAAGAGATCACGATTCGAATCAGTTCAGTACATGCAAATAATTATTTTAACTTATGACTTAGGTATACACGTAAGAAGCCAAGGTGACCACTGACCATTTACCTCACACATCAAAATAGTGGTTCCATTCATTTTGTATCCAGTGTTACACTCTAATGTCACTGAAGACAGGTATCCATACTGAGTTAAAAACATAATCCTCTAGAATTCTTTAAAAATTATTTAGTAGATCCAAAAATGCTACGTCCAGATGAACAGAATAAACTTTCTGAGATTTCTGGATGATATCTGGATGATTGAGCATGCATCAAAACATAAATGCTCACCAGGTCCTCCAGCAGGTCTGAATTGGCCAGTGTACCTAAATTACTCCAAAACCACATTGACGACTCATCCAGGAGGTCACAAGAGAACCCCCCCCCCCCCCCCCCCAAAAAAAAAAAAATGTAAAGAACTGCAGGCCACAATTCACTCAATTAAGATCAGTGTATTTAACAATAGGAAACAGACTGAGCAAAAAGGGCATCTACGGAAAATAGACATTAATGCAGTTTTTAAAAATGCCCTTCTCCACAGTACGTACTAGCCCAATGTAGGCTACAGGGAAGAAAATGCAGAGCAAGCTATTGAAAATTATTAAAAACACCTACTGATACATTTTAGAGAGGATCAGGCTTGAATGTTCCATGTCACTGTAAAATTAAAAAGATAGCTATCAGAGTGAAAACAAACAAGTGCGCTTTAAATCAGGGGGTGTGTACTGTCAATTCCACACCAAAATGATTTTTTTTTTACAAGTGTATTGTATAACTTCTCCACAGTCACGGGATTCTTTACTTGAACTGAAAGTGTAATCGGCAACCACAACTAGTAGATTGCAAGTCGACACTGAAAACTGAAAGTTGTGTCTATTAGAACTGCAACAGACATCAAGATAAAATAAGTAATGATAAGATAATTTCTGCAGTGTCAGAGATATGAAGTCTAAAATAATCACATACCAGCTAACATAAAACGATAAAATATACAATATATGCAATTTATGTTTCATAAACACCACATATGCAGAAAGTCTAAGGATATAACTAGTGTTTTGGAAAACACATGGAGTGGGTCTGAGTATAGGATGCAGGTGCAAATGGGAGCTCACCTCACAATAGACATTCACTTTGATATAATCACCCACTGAATCATAGACTACACGGTGAACTAACATTGGTAAACTATTTACCAATGTGCTCTAAATGATTCACGTGCACTCTAGCTTTTTATTGGTCATGCTCCAGTGTTAATGGCAGGCATACAGCTATACTCACACCCATTTATTGGGATAGGAGGGATCAGCCAGCCTACATTTGGAGATGGTCTGGCTTACAACTTTACACAACTTTACACTGGACTTCACTAAAACTTCGGAGGAAACTGGTCTCACAAAACATATACGCTATGACCATTTGGATTTTTTGCAACTTAGAAATCTATTGCAGTTACTGTTTCTGACATAAAACAGTTTTATGATTAGGAAGATTTACTCATAACTATAAAGTAAATCTACTGGACCTTTGACACTTTTATAGTATTCTGTTCAAATAACAAATGAAGTCCCAGCCAAAAGTTTTGGCTGATGTAAACATTCACTTTTTATGCTTCATACACTTTGACACGTCAGATTTTATGATGATGATTGTGCAGGGTGATCAGAAGCAGCATATACATGAATTACAAGGAGCTTCTGGGTTTAGCCTAGAAGTTGATGTCCAGAATGCCACAGAGATTTGCATTTGTTTTGATAAATGGTTGATGATCCCTGTATTTTGTATTGATGTTTTATTTATTTGTCTGTGACTATGTACAAAAAACATTAATGTCTGAAAAGAAGAGATTTGTTGTACCAGATTTAGCCGATACCTACTTTCCAGCTGCAGTTCTTGAGATGGCCTTATCAATTATTCTTCAATCCCACCAGACCAAAACGGCAATGCTGGTTACTAATAGCATATTGTAAATACCCAAAGAATAAAAGTTGTTGATTTAGGACTTTAGGCCAAAATGTCAGATATTTCAAATCAATCTAAATCTGATTTTTTGGTGCTAAGGAGAGCATTTTTGTGTCTTTTTGTACATGAGTTGGTTTCCCTGTTTATTGTCTGTATGTTTTTCTCTGATAGACTGGCAATCTGTCCATTGTGCAAACAACACCTGTCATGGTCCTGGGTCGAGCGACCCAGTGTTTGAGTTTTATGTATCTTTTGTATTCATTTGTGCCCTAGATTAGTTCATCTAGTTTATTTTGAGATTGCTGTTTAGTCCTTTGTTTCTTAGTTGTTTATGTCATCTCCCCCTGTACTCAGTCTCCCTGGTTCATGCGTCATGTCTGCGTGGTTATGTTTAGTTCATGTCATGTCTAATCTCCATGTTTCCTGTTTTACTTTGAAAGTCTGTATTCAATGTCAGTATATTTAGTTTCACTTCTCCTGTCCTGCCTTTAGGTTCATGTGTGTCAGCTGTGCTTCCATGTGTGGCCACTTCCCCTGATCATCCCTTATGTGTATTTAGTCTCTGTGTTTCATGCAGTCTGTGTCGCGTCATCTGTGTTCTCACCCACCATGTTTGTATTCATAGTTTTCTGTGGCATCATAGTACCAGTTTCCCAGCTTAGTTATAGTTTAGTTTCGTCACAGTGCTTCTACCTTGTTTGGCCCCCATGTCATCAGCCAAAATAAAGGCTCGCTTTTCATTTGAACTCAGTTTCGTGTCTTCGCCTGTGTCTGCACCTGAGTCCTCCACACACTCTCCACTTGGTCTGCCACTGCGGATCGTGACAACCTCTTCTCCAAAGTCAGCTTGGTTAGGAACAGAATATCATCACAATATTGTTGGATTATTGAAGGAGTACTTTGATGACCTCTTTAATCCCACTGACACTTCTTCCATAGAGGAAGCAAAGTCTCAGGACGAGGAGGACAACTCGTTCATCGCTGAGGGTGAGGTCACTGAGGGAGTTAAATAACTCCTTGGTGGTAGGGCCCCTGTGGTGGATGTTATTTGCCCTGAGTTCCTGAAGGCTCTGCATGCTTTAGGGTTGTCTTGGTTGACACGCATCTACAATTTTGCTTGGAGATCAGGGGTGGTAACTCTGGATTGGCAGACCGGGGTAGTGGTTCCTATCTTTGGGAAGGGGTTCACTGGAGGGTGTGCTCCAACTATTGGGGAATCACACTCCTCAGTCTATGCCGGGGTGCTGGCAAGAAGAGAGTCTGTTAGTTGAACCTTGGATAAAGGATACAGCTTGTAGCCTCCAGCTTGCACTGAAGTGGTTCACAGCCGAGTGTGAAGCAGCAGGAGAGGGGAGCGGGAGATTGACTGATGGATTAGTGCTGCGGCTGCAGTGATATGGACGTATACTGGTCTGTGGTGGTGAAGCTCTTGATTGACTGGTCTTTCTATGTCTTTACACTCACCTATGGTCACAGATACAAGTGGCAGAAATGAGGTTTCTCTGAAAGGTGGATGATCTTAGGGGGAGAAGTTCAGCCATTCGAAGGGGCTCAGAGTAGAATTGTCAACCAGGATGCCTCCTTGTCGAGGTGTCCAGGGCATGTCCCACTGAGAGGAGGCCCCGGTATTGGTAGGTGTATTGGTACATATATTGTATATTACCAAGGTATATGTACCAAAATACCTATATTGCATATAGGTATATTGGTACATCTTTAAGAGAGAAATCAAATACCCAAGTAGTATCACTGCTAAATATGAAATATATAAAATACAGAGAGATTTTATAATGTCTGAAATGAAAAGTTTTATTATTTTAACATTAAGTGTAACGAAATCAACTACAGTACAACGTGAGTAGTAATTAACCTGGAATTTTCTGACACTTTCTCTGAGAATGGAAACAAAATAGTATCAGTCAAGACCCAGTAAACTAAATATTTGGACAACTGTATGCTACAGTTCATATACATCACTAATTCAAGGGTAATATTGCTGAATTCTACCTTATAGTTTAGTCTGTTTCTAGTGTTGAGCCAGCAGCACTAGAATTTTAATCAACCTGATATGACATATTTTAATGCCCTACAACGCCCAAGTGCTGACACATTGTTGTGATACTGATTTCACAATAAGTGGGTGAGGTATTTGCATTTCTTCATAACCTGTAACAGCAATAAACCATTTATCATATAAAACTTCCAGACTCCACGGTTTAAGTATAATTAATGTCGCTAATACAAAAACAGCAAAGGTACATGGTAGTCAATGACTGTTTTACTGCAAATTTATTTATATATTTTTATAATCATCAGTCTAATTCATGTGGAAATTCAGGGACCTGAAACACACCTTTTTAATAATCTTGGGCTACATTCTTAGTCATCATCATTATTATTAAAACAATCCTCTTGATTGGCTCTCTTATGACGCTCCATATATATGTATAGTCGACTAACATGACTAGGTCTGAGTCAGGAATGCCGCAAAGGAGATATGTCCACTTAGAGGTAAATAAAAGTTAAATACCTGATACTCTCCATCAGTTTATAGAAGTGAAGAGGGCCTTAGATAGAAGGTAAAATGTCTGAAGTTTGTTTACATTTATTTCCACTACCTAAGACAATACCATAAGTCCTTTTATTTTCATTGATCGTGATAATCATCATTAGCTGCCTTCTGAAAAGCTTTGTTGGATTTAATGTCAATATTTTGTATAACTAATGTATACAAAATTGTGTAACTACTATATGAAAAGTTGATCTGATAAAGCAATCAGCAAACATAATTAAAACTGTTATTTCAATGGTCTTGTAGATTCTTCCAAACTCTAGTATTTCAAATAAATAACAGACCACTTTGGTCAGTATTGCATGAGTCATTCTGCAGTCTGACATGTTATGCCCTACCCTCTTCACAAACAGGCCCACATGATCGAAGAACTTTGGCCAACAATTAAGCCACAAAGCTGCTATCTCAGAGGCATCATTCTAACTTCCACAGAACTACCACAGTAAAATTCAGGTCACTGACACGCATGGTAAATTCGCCTGCAATGAATATTTTTCTTCTGGTTGGCATATTTTTTGTATCTTCTTCTTGTGCATTTAACAGCTGTGCAAATGATTATCAACAAGGCCAGAAAAGAACTCCAACGCAGTAATATGTACCACAGTGGCAGTCCCGTCAATGATCTAGAAAAGAAAAGGGGAGTAGGGCAGGTTTTCAGACCGCATCTTATGGTGAAATTTCAACAAATTTAAATTCTCTTTTCAGCCTTTAGTGATTCTTCCATAGAGTAAAAAGTAGCATATTGACTAACCTGATGAAAAAAAAGCCTTGAGTGGTTTCATTCAGTTGTAAAGATTGATTTCTTGTGTTATCACTGATGTTCATAATAACTAGGCAGGAGGTCAGAGTTGGTGGTGTGACTGTGGTTGTGCTCATTCTGTCTGCACAGTCATAAATTGGTTGACCTGGTAATGAAAAAGAAAAGATTACAATGATAATGCTTTATAGACCTTGAGGATGAAGCTTTTACAGCATTGTAAAAACAAGAGAGAAGAAAACAGACGTTGTTGTTTAGAATATTTCATGGTAACTTTAAACTCTGTCTTTTATGTTTATTGTGTTTTTATGCTTAGAATATAATACTAATGACCTGATTTTTGTTAATAAAAAAATAGAATGACCCTAAGGAAAATTTGTACATAAAGGGTTTGTACATACGGTCATATCTGTTATAACCTCTAGGAGTCACTGAAGTCAAAACTTACACACGATGTCTTTAATCCTTTCTTCCAAGCAATAGTTTACTATACTACACACACGCAGACATGCACGCATGCATGCACAAGTTGCATAAAAACAATTATTAAATGCCATTTTAATTTCATCATAAATTTTTGGCTTTAAAGTGTCACAAATGCACAAATAGTCTATTTTTTGCCACTAATATATGAGGCTATGAATATTGTAATCTTTTTCATGGGACATTTATGAATGGTGTAAATCATCTATGCTACGCTAACTACGCTATTAAACTTAAACTAAATATTTTACGTTTAAATTAATGTCTTAATGTTGAAAAAATCTCATTCTAAATTAAAAAACTAACTAACTAAATAAATTATCACTATGGGAACAGAACCACGTCCATGCTCAAACATTACAACAGAACACTTGCCATGTTTTAAAATGAAATATAGTAATTGACTTGTTGTTTTAGTCATTGTATATTGTCAGTAAATATAAATAGTTGTTATAAAAATGCTGCATGTTTTTTTTTGTTTTGTTTGTTTTTTTACATTTTTTACATTTGTTCTAAAAGCATTTTATTAATCAGTAAATCACTGTAAAGACAGTTCTCACATTTATATTTGCACAATGGAATATCACATTTGTTCTTACCCTGAATATTAACAACATAGATACAGCTGCTGTTTGCAGGCATCAGAACCTGCACAGAGATGAGCTCACTCTTCTCACTGCTTATGTCATTACTGCCAATACAGAAATAACTACAGTCCTTTTGAACTGCGCCACAGTGAAGATACAAGTCTGAAGACTTATGGAGCAGGAAGTCCTTTCTGTCAATGTGCTGATACCAGGCATAACGAACACCAGTGCCCTTTGCACAACCACAGCGTAAGGTAACTGACTTCCCCCAACATGTTGGCCTGTCCACCAGAGAGCTCAGGGGCCAAAGTCGGGGCTTGGACACTGGAACTGACACAAAAAAAGAAATGTCAGTCCAGTCAGCTTAACACCAAACAGAGGCTGTGATGCAGCATATTTCACTGTTATTGTAAAATAATGTTTATTTTCTAAGTTGCATAACGTCTTTTATTCTTACCTTCAGTGATAATCACTTTGACTTGGGTCATGATGTCAGCATATATCTTATCAATCCCAACCCAGTACGCTCCAGCGTCATCAAATCGGAGATTTGTGACTTTCACAAACAGCCCCCTTCTGTTTAAATCTATCACTTGGGACCTGTGTGTGTTTCGACTGTTTTCTGAGTCTGCCACAATCTCACAATTGCTTCTGGAGGGCCCTCTGCACCAATACTTTTTGCTGTACAGAAAATGATTTATGCCATACTTGCATTTAAGGATAAATTCACCTCCAACATGGGCTGTGATCTCTTTATCACATTCAAGCTGAAGACTTGCTGAAATACAAGGCAGACAGAAAGAAAATCCTTGTAGTCTGGTAAATCATAAAAATGTTATTCAGTTTTTAATTCGAATTAATATGAGTTTGCAGTTTACCTTCAAATTTTGATTGTCAGATAGCACAAATGCTAGAATAATTGTCACTAAAAGCCCGAGAAAAAAACACAAGCAAAAAAACCACCTCATGAGTACTTGAGAGATGGGGGTAGGTGTTGTCAAACATCCTGTGTGCATTTGCAACACTTTTCTTTCATTTAACAGTATGTAAAGTAAATATATATATATATATATGTTTCTATTCCACCTTTCACGAAAAATGTTTCCCAAAAAATAGTTAACGTGTTAATTGAATTTAAGGTTTAAAGAAAAAAACATGTTAATTTAAACATGTTTTTCTTCGTAAATAAATATTTCAATAAGGAGTACATTCAAGAATTTTTATAGGCTTGTATGTTTTAATTATAATTTTAAATCTTAAAGAATTTCAGGATATGAAAGTGAAGAGGCATTTATTTTTCACATAACAAAAAAATTATGACGGATTTATATATGAAATAGTAAGTTTACTGTGACTGAAAAATATTGATATGAAATCAGAGTTTTTATCTATGATGCTAGAATAAGCTGTGATTTTACAGTTTAAAGTCACAAAGAACGGAAGTGGAAAAAATTACAAAAATAGAGCCTGGGAGAGAGAGAATAAACAATGATGATTAAGGTGCTGAAAGGATTTAGCTTAGTAAGTTCTTTCATAGAAGGTTTAAATTATAGCTCACTCACCTTGAAAAAGCAAAACGAGGTAAAATATCTTCATACTGATGTCAGGTTTGGAATCAACTCGACAATCAGGAAACTGTAGAGGTGGACTGTGGTGATCTTAGCTTCCTGTAGGTGCGTTGTGGGTTACATAAATGCTTTTGCGTCTATGCTAGGCCTTGAACACGAGTGTAACATGCAGCAATACTAACTAGTGACACAGAAGTGAAAGAGTGGGAACCCTCCCCACATAAGAGCTGCACTTCACTTTACCTGGTAAGAAATTCCCATTTCTTTAATCTAGTTAATCATAGTTTATCGGACACTGCTGTTGATTATTACGAGCAGCATGAGATACATTTGCACAGCAGATGCTTGATTCTTTATGACTGGAAAAAACATGGCAAAAATCTTCCTTTAACCTTTTGTTATTCGCTAGTCTGTCTTGGATGCTTTGATATTATCCAGTTATATTTTCCCGATATATACTGTAAACCGGTGACTAATGTAACATTCAGTTGAGTGTCAGAATGTCTCCGTTAGTTTATTACAAAGCCACTAGATGTCACTATTCGACTGATGTGGCGCTCAGCACCTGCTAAATGTAGCAATGTCCTGTCAGAACTTCTTCATGATGCCACCCCGGACAAAAGCATTAGTTGAAGGTTGACTGACAAAAGAGGCAACATCCACGCCCGGGAGCACTTTGGTAAGTAATGCATTTTTTCATTTGTATTTTTTAAGCCACACTCTTTTCAACGCTGAGCTTTTATGTATATTTAAGAAAGGGAAGTCTTTAACGGGTGAGTTATTGCCCGTGGTTCCTGAAAACATAGCTCCTCCCACTACTCTTTTTATGCACACATTGTGAATTTAAAAGTATTGTTGCTTAACCACTAAACAAATTGCATGAATTTGTGCTAGCTGAGATTCACAAGATTTTTTTTTTATCATCCTGTCTCACTTCAATTACAAAAATGTCTGCTGTACAGTAAGGTAGGTACATGAAGACTTCCCAAAGCTCTGAGTGGATTACTGCTGAGCAACTAAGGGTGATTATCTTTGACACTTGCGCTCCCTCTTTCTTCTGTCTTAGGCTCTATCCCTACATGCGTTTCTCCTCCACTTGGCTTGTGTATTTAAAATATTGTACAACTGACTAGACTGCTTTTGATTAAGATCACCTGTTTTGACTGTTTATGTGCATAAATATATGTTTGTTTTCCCCTACCATCCCCTTTGCTACATATTTATGCAATAGAACACCCGGGTGACTTTAGGACCCTGTGAGAGAAACCCACAGGGGGCGCGGCAATATTTTTAATCTGACCACAGAACCTGTTAGCTTCCTCTTACATTCTGTAAGACAGTTTAGAAGTTCCCTTACACCAGTTCCTTCATGTGAGAGCTACAATACAGAAGTGCTCTGTAGCGGAGCAACGTAACAGCCTCAGTCCTGTCCCCAAGCTTAGCAAGCCTATCCATGACCTGTGGACAAGGACCTTTGTGCCATGAAATGCCTATGAAAACTGCCCTATCCCACACAGTGAAGATCCAGCTATGGACCAGCAGGTCAGGATTCTGAGAAGCTTCCTGGATGACCTGGAAAGACAGGAGGCTGCGGCTGAGGAGACACCTAACGGCATTGCTGGGGAGTTTGTGGTGAGTTAACAGTAATGTTCCTCTTGTTTAAGTACAGCTAAAAATTCTCAACCCAGAAGACATGCTGTATTTCTCGATGGGTTTTCACATTCACACGCTAAAAAAAGGTGTATTTTTATATTGACAGTAAGCACAGCGAAACTGAAAGTTCTTAGTCTTCCCGATTTTTAGGTTTTTTACAAAAGACATCACACTGAGGGAAGTACCACGCTGGTATTTTTCGGAGGGTTCCAACGCCATTTTCATTCTTCCTCTTTGTATTGATGCTTGTCACTAAAGGCACAACAAGGAAGAAGTGTAAGCAAAAGTCCTGTAACACGACTGACGACTAGCAGCAACAACAACCACACACACACACACACACACACACACACACACACACACACACACACACACAGAGAGAGAAACACACTCACGCAAACATACTAAATTGTGCCTGAGAGGTGTTAACCCCAGGGTGACATCATCTGTGGGCTGCTGCCATGGTGATGAGTGACATGGCGGTGCCTGAAGACAGCACTGTGTGCTTCACATGCTGCCCCTCTGCTGTCATACTGCTGCCACCCCAACCACTCCAGAGGAAAGAGTCCATTGCATCACTTCCTCTGAGGACAAAAAGCACTTTGTAGTGTTAGAGAAGTGCAGATGTATTTCAAGTCCTTTAGCAGACTCTTTTAGATCTGCCTCAACTGGCCTCAGAACAAACATGAGTTTAACTTGAGAGTCCGAGCTTCCGCTTAGGTGATTTAGAATCGAGGTCCTCTCAGTTTGTCAGCCATCATGTCAGTTTGAGCTCGAATGAGTCACAGATTCTTCGTCTGAGGCTGAATCACATAAAAACTGACCACATGTGACAATGTGCCATTGGTCACATGTAATTTGCTGGTTACATGCCCACTTTTTATTCACTCTCCTCTATCAGTTGCTAATGACCTTAAAGCATCTGCACTATGAAAAAAGAGCTTTTCCAGTAAATGCACAGGAAACACTACCATGAAACTCATATTACCCATCTGCTGTTTTGGCTAATTAAATATAATTTAGACGCATTTACATGATACCCGTAGCTTGGAGGTTGTTTCAGTATGACACATCAGCAAAACATGACAAAAATAGCTCTTTGGCATTTAGATAGCGTCTAGGAACTATGATGAAAAGTCTTTATGAATGCAACGCATTTACATTTCTTTTTGTGTTTTTCAGAGGTTGAAAAGTCAGTCAACAAAGTACCGAATGGACAAGACGTATCCTAGCAAAACAGCAGAAAAGCAGGAAAACATCAAGAAGAACCGATACAAGGACATTCTGCCCTGTAAGCTTGTTTAAATGTATAAAAATACAACAGTTTTACAGTTTTCTGCATTAACACTGTAAAGGAATACTTCTAGATTACCTATAGTGTTGTGCCAGTGACCAAAAAAACCCATATAAACAGTATGTAATGCTCCATCAACATATCTACTTAAGTTTCTTATATTTATTTAAATTAGACAAGGTAGACTAGATCCTAGGAAAAGCTTACAAACATTAACATATTTTATTATATTTTCATCTTTATTTTATTCTAATTCTGTTCATTTCTTTTGCCACAAGGTGAGAACGTAAAGCACACTCTGAATCTTTTTAGGTTTTCCAACATTCATAACTACATATTTTTCTTTTTGTAGTTGACCACACCAGAGTAAAGCTTACTCTTGTCACATCAAAAAATGACACAGACTACATCAACGCCAGTTTCCTCAAGGTAAAGAACAAGGTCCCTTTTAGCTTATATCCACTGACGGCTCAGCTTCTACACATTTAATTGACAAACAACGTAAGTGCACTATTTAGGCTGCTTTAGCCTGGCCACAGTGGATTGGCCACTTTACAAACCAACTGTACCCCAGCTTCTCTTTTTTATGCTGTTCGAAGCTTTTTAACATTATCTGTGGTTGCACTGATCTCTGCTACATTCTGAGCCAGAGTCTTGCTGCTGCTCTCTCTGCCAATATCTGTGAGTGGAAGGCTAGGGAGGTATATGCTGCCAAATAGTTGCTGCATTAGAGATAACAGGTTTCTTTTGGCCACGGGGGTCCCGACTGAAATATGGTTTGTGCAAATGTAACTACTGTGTTTTGTGTGCAGGGAGTATCAAACTCCAGGGCTTACATTGCTACTCAGGGTCCTCTGCCCCACACAGTAGTGGACTTCTTGAGGATGCTTTGGGAATACAAGACAGAGGTAAGGTCTACACCACAAGGTGCATTTAAGATAGCACAACTTGCTTTATTTCTTCAGTTGAAAATTAAATTAAGATTAAAAGAGCTGTGACTTTGGCCACAGTAGCTGAAATACAGATCCCCATCCCAGTTCACATATCTTTTAAAAATGTTTTATTTATTTATTTTTAGATCTATGATTTTTTTTTTTTTTACACTTCATGATTCTAGGTTGTCGTGATGGCCTGTCGAGAGTTTGAGATGGGAAAGGTAAACTTCTCTCTGCTTTCCACTTTTTTTCTCACCATACAGAATTTTCTCTATATTTGTATGTTTATACACCAGCCTGGTGTCAGTTTGTTAACTATTATCGTTTGATGTATTGTTTAAATTGAAAGTACTTTTGTTACACTTGTATGATTGATTTTTTGTGTTTAGAAAAAGTGTGAGGTTTACTGGCCACAGAAACACGAGGAGCCGTTCGTTTGTGAGCCTTTTAAAGTTTACTGTGTGAGTACTTTTTGTTCTCTATTCATATTTTCAAGATGAATAGGTTAATGGATCTGATGCAAAAACTTATACTGAATATATACTATAGTATTTGCTATACTGAATATATTTAACTACTTTACAAAACAAAAACTGGCTGCTCAACATTGGATTTTCTCTAATCCACACAGGGTCAACATTATTCATACGGTCTCAAATACATACAACTAATATTTGGTTAAATGTCCCTTAGCAAGTCGCGCCTCACCCAGATTTGCTTTGCTTTTTGTAGCTTGGCATAACTCTGGTTGGATATTTGACCACTCTTCTTGACAGAGTTGGTAGAGTTGATTTAAATTGGTTGGTTTCTTAGCATAGCTTATAACCACACTCCACAAATTAGATATCATTAAATTTAAAAACCCTCAGCTTTTGTCATTGTGGCCAAATGGCTTAACCTTTGTCTTGTCTGACCATAAAATTTCTAAGCCAAAGGCCTTTGGCTTGTTTATTTGGGCACCTGTAAATTTCACTTGAGATTTAAGGGGTCAATTTTAGAGCAGGGCTTTTTTCTTGGTGAGCAGCCTCTCAGTCCATGGCGACGTAAAACTCGGTTCGTTACAATTTTAAAAAAGACTTTCCCATTTTGTGTAAATCTACAGGTCTCCATAGATTTTCACTGTACCTTCGCATTGTTCTGAGCATTGTTCAATCCAACCAGTGCTGTCAATCCAATTCTTTTTATGCTAAAGGATTTTTTGACTTTTTATGTATAAATTTGAGCCTGTGGAGATTAGTGAAAATCCCAAATAAGCCCCAAATTACTGTTCACACCCATGATGAATCTCTGTAAACTGACCAGTACTGTATGCCATGCACATACACTATACCTAATTATAGTTTTTTTAAAGTCTTACATTGTTTTACCATAATTTTGTAAGCAGCAAGATCAAGAATTTAGGTTAAAGAAAAACTTTTTGTGCAGGACTCTGAAGAAAGCAAAGGAGACTATCTGACCAGGACCCTAAGGTTGACCTATCACAATGTAAGCACTGTTTATAGCCTGCCTAACTTTTGTGGTTGTATTTGACAGTTGGGTTTGAACCCAAAAATATAACTATGAAGTTTAATGTGCTCTAAAAAGACGCTTGCATTCTAAATGTGTACAATACTTTGAATTTTTTTCAGAGTTCCCGAACCTTGAAACAGTTGCACTATGTCAACTGGCCAGATCACGGAGTACCGGACTCCATCCCTCCCATTCTGGACATGTTGCATGAGATGCGCTCTTATCAAGCCCATGATGACGTCCCTATTTGCATTCACTGCAGGTCAGGCATTTGAATAGAACTTGAACTTACTGCATGGCTGGAGTTAGGTGTTAAGGCAAAATATACATCCTGTTAACATATGAGTGAAGTGGATTGTCTTGCTCAAAAATGAGCTGCAAAGCTGATCTTTATTTTTTAATAGGTAATGCTTATATTGTTGGAAGCTCTGTTCATCGTTCTTAAGAAAAATGTTCTTGATGCTGTTTAGCGAAACCAGAAATGAATCAGAATGTACACAGCTCAACCTTTAAAGTAAAAGGTGCACCGGTCCAACTGAAAGGAGGCTTTTGTCACTGTTGGTTTCACATGCTTAAATTTCACATCCTGTCACTCAGGACAACTTGAATCACCAGCTTGGGGTCAATTTTTGTAGCGATTGATTTTCTAAATATAATGTAAATTAGATTGCGTTGCTTTTTAATGCAAAGAAATCAGAATATGGTGTTGGTCTTCTCTCAAGTATTTCAAAGTATTTCTTTTAACTGGATTCAAGAAATAATTCAATTGATTTCAACTAAAAATGAAACTACACGTGAAAAAATATTTCAGGTAAATGAAAACGTGACTCTTTTATTCTTGTACGTTGTTTTTGTTTTAAATAGTTTGAAAGTTCGCGTGCGATTTTATTTTTTTTTTAAAGTAAAGCATGAAGCCATTATAGAAATTGAGGTTGTTGTCACTCTTTTATTCTTTACTTATATTTCTGAACATCGCTTTGTTATCTGATCAGTACACGCACGAGCAGAAACTACCACACTGTATGAAATGCCATCGCTCCTTTCTAACATGTTAAAGAAAAAAAGCAGATCAAAGGAGAACTGTGCTTTTGGTTGTGATCGAGTTTGTACTGCTTGTGGGCAACGTGTACAGGTCCCCAGCAATATGGCTTCGAGGTTAGACGCTATTCTTTTAACAGGAAATGTTTGTAGGTGGTTGGCCAAAACCCCACTGGGTTGTAAAGTATATATGTATACATTTCCCCCTAAAATTTTCCAGCACTTACACTATGGCTAAAGCAAGAGCTTGTGACTTAGATAAGTCCAAATAGAAAACCTTGGGGCATGTGGGATTGCACCTGTGTGAGCTTGTCAGTTGTGTAGAAAGTTTGTATCATTTTGTTTCCAGTTCTGCATCATACTTTCCCTCTGAGGAAACGCAAACAAGTATAGATTTGTCACATACTGTTACTTTGTCACATACTGATTGTTTTTTTTTTTTTACATAAATACATATTATATTTTTTATATGCTTATGCTTAACTAAACTGTTCAGAAACTATTAACATGTGAAACCATGACACTCCTCATGATGAGTCAGCCATGTACTGTTGAGTTTGTAGCAGATATAACCTAACCTACATATCACGAAGCCACCCCACATCTGTGACAGGTCACCACAACATGGTTGCTAAAACTATCATTAAAGTTTTATTTTTTTATTGCGCCAGTTTTCATTTGTTTTCTTGTCCTGAGAAAGAGTTTTGTACTTAATTCAGCTGACGAGGGGAGTCGTAAGCTGTGAATAGTTACAGACATTGCTGCAGTGGTTGTGGTTTAGCCATTAGATGTACCATCGTACCTAATGCCTTCTTCAGCTATGCTACATATATGTAGGGCAAGTATAGCATAGTTGAAGAAGCATATGGGCAGTTATACTGCAAATGTCTGAAAAATGTGACGTTTTTCTGTTGTGTATTTGCAGTGCTGGCTGTGGTAGAACAGGAGCCTTGTGTGTCATTGATTATACCTGGAACCTCCTAAAGAAACAGGTTAGCTATTCTTCTCTGCCTTGCTGTACATTTTGTACGACAGATGCGTTTAACTGTAAAATTGCCAACCTTTCCATTACTTTTGTGTGCTCGTTTATAGATGATCACTTCAGATTTCAGCATCTACAATTTAGTTCAAAGCATGAGAACCCAGAGGCCATCTTTAGTTCAAACCAAGGTACCTGATGTTTTTTTAATATAATGCAAACCATCACATCTAACAAGTCTTCCAATCAACAGAAACAAATTTCAAGCAATTTATATAACAGTAATGCCAGTTAATGTCAGTTTTGTTTCGTGAATCGTGCCCCAAAGTTATGCTACCTAACAGAACAAATTCTTGTTGTTTAATCTCAGGAACAATATGACCTTGTCTACAGAACCATCAAGTTACTATTTCAGAGATATTTGCAGTCTGTAGATGAACAGACTTTCCAAAACGAGGTAAGTAACCAGAGATTTATTATTGTTAGTGAGCTTAGACAGAGACTAGCTAGAAGCAGAGACGACATGGTTTTGGTTGTGTGCTTCATCAACGCATACCGAAACGCACAGCCATCTGAATCTGTAAAACAGAAACAGTAGATGTGGCAGGCTTTCTTGTGGTTTCAGCAACATTAAAATAGAATCTAGTCACATGATCAAAGCGGAAAATCATCAAACTGGCAGATTTGAAAATTAACTAAGAAGGCAGTGACACCTCTGTGCTCTGTTGAAACTGCTGCTGTACACTTCTTTTATTTACTGTTAAGCAAAATATTAAACGGAGCTGAGAACATTCGTATTTTACAAGCATACTGAATTTACATGCAAATTATAATCAATAATCTATTCTTGATGCAACTCATACTCCTCTTAAAGGTCTCTGAGATCTTAATCCCAGGTGAGGAGTCTGGTTTTCTGCCACAATTTCAGCATCTGCTTGACGAGGAACGGGCCTTCCTACCACAGTACAACAGTCCTTTGGCTTCTTCAGAAAACCTACTTTTCTTGAACGCCAAGGACATGCACAAAGACCAGCAACAATGGCCTCTGTTCCAGACCTCTCCTGAGTCAGTTCCCCAGGACCTGAATGAAGTACCCTGGATGGTGCATGCAAATCAGAGAATTCCTTCAGCAGAAGAAGAATTGGTTGCAGAGAGTGATAGTGCACCGTCACTGATCCGTCAGCCCTCACCAGATCTAGCAGCAGCCATTTGTTCAATGGTGGAGGACCCCTACTTTGACACTGGTTTGAGTTCTCCGTCATCAGATGGGGGACACACGGGTGCTGCTGAGGAGACCACAGAGTGGACATTTAGCCCTCTTTTCAGTGCACCCTCATTATTTTTGAATGACCACACTCTGGAGGCCAACTCACCTGCTTCAGGTCAGTGCTAGTGCCTGTGCATGTGTTAGTTTCAAGATGAGCAACAAATAGCAGCTGATTTTTCTGTTTTTGCAGACACTGGTGAAGTCTGTACTTCTGGAGAAGACCCTCCTCCACTACCTGAACGAACCCCAGAATCCTACATGCTGGCTGTGGATACAGGTTAGGGCCCATAGTGAACATACATCTGGAATATGAGCTGTTAGCTTAAGGGATGCTTACTTAAATGATGCAACATGTTGCAATTTTGTCTTTCAGAGGTATCTGACCCTTTTGAAAGGTTATTAGTTATTCCACACGATGCTGCTGCTGATGCACTTACAGAAATTAGTGGTAAGAACACGTAACTGGAAAATAAAATGAGACTATTAAGTATGTAGATGTCTGCAACATATTACACACAGTTTCCAATGCATCAACCGTTTACTGAGCACTTGCAATAAGATCTTATTTGATCAAAATCCTTCATATTGCAATCATGTTATTCAGCAAGTGCACTATTATTGATACACTATGATACTTTTCCTTACTTCCAGGCAGTCCCCCCTCACCTGCACCCCCACTTCCAGAAAGAACCCCTGAATCTTTTGAGCTGGCTATTGATCAGGGTAACTTTATAATTTCAGAAATCTCAATGATGAAACAGTAATTTTAAAAAATGAAAAAGCTTTTTCAGGTATTTCAGTTTTCATAAAAAGACAATTGATTAATGAAATTGCTTATTTTGGCTTTTCAGCTCCCGTGGAGCAGAAATTAGAGGTCATACCAGCAGTCGCACCAGCGGTGAACCTGAATGTAATAGGAATGTCTTCAGAATGGTTTGGCAACTCAAATCTTGGAGCCACTACATTTCAGAATGAGAGGAAATCTTTTGAGAGGAGTAAGGTAAGAAAGAATTCTCTAGACAGAATTCCTGCAAAATGTGTCAGTAATGCTGAGAAATAGAAAAAGAAAGAATCAACAGTCCATTAAATATATAATCAATCTACCGGTTACTTAAGCAGCTTTCTTGTATTAGTCATCGTGATCTATAAACAAAACATGTTGCAGGAGGTTATCTCGCTTATCTCTAGTGTTGCGCTGCAGCAAATTAAGGAACTGGTCGTTCTAACCAAACCTGAGACTTATAGACATTGTCAAATTTTTATATTATTCGAAATACATGCAGAGCTTAAAATAAATAATAGCTCTTACTCTTGACTGCGGTTATTCTCAGTCACCAGACTGATAACTGGTTTTTGGGTTTCTCGCTCACGAGGCTTTGCAGCTTCAACAAACACAGTTGTAAAAGGTTGGGACACTGTGTAAAGTACAAATAAGAACAGAATGCAATGGTCTGCAAAACTCAGAATCACATAATTTATTCACAGTAGAAAACAGAAAACAAATCAAGACAAACATTTGAAGAAAAAGACTGGCTCATTTTGAATTTGATTGCAGCAACATGTCTCAAAAATGTTGGGATGGGGTTGCATGCACCTTTCAGCCATGATGGTGCCTTTGCAGACGTGCAAACTGCCGATTACATAGGCAATAATGCACCCCTGTACCATCAGAGACACAGGCTTTTGAACCGAGTGCTGATAACAAGCGACGTGGTGCCACTTCTCTTTAGTTCAGAGGAAACGGCATCCATGCTCTCCAGAAAGAATTTCAAATTTACAGTTTTCCACATTGCCTTTTAAATGAGCTTTGGTTTAAAAGGATGGTGGCCTTTCTAGATCATGTGTGCATCTTATTCTTTGCATGATTGAGTTTTAACAAGTACTTGTGCATGGTGTGGTAAACTGTGTTCACAGACTGATTTTTGTGTTCCTAAGTCCATGCAGCGATTTCCGTGACAAAACCATTCATGTTTTCAATGCAGTGCCACCCGAGGGCATCCAATGTTGATTTTCAGCCTTGTCCCTTGCACGCTCTTGGTGATGAAATATTTATACAATTTTACACTGAGCAACATTATGAATGTGCTTGTAGATACAGTTGTTTGCAGATTGGCGAGCCTCTTGCCATCTTTCATTCTGCCTCTAAAAGATGCTCCTTTTTCCTCCAAGTCATGGTACTGACTGTTGCTAAGTGATCTTAGCAACAGTGATGACTTATTTGTACAATTGTCTACTGTGTTTTTTTTTTAGTACCTCTTGTTTTTCCTGCCTTTTGTTGCTGGTTACCAGTTTATTTATACATGTTGCTACAATCAAATTCAAAATGAGCTAATAGTTTTTCCCAAAGTGGGACGGTTTCTCAGTTTAAACATTTAAAATGTTTTCTGTGTTCTGTTGCAAATAAAATATGACTTCATGAGATTTACTTAATCTTAATTTCTGTTTTCATTTACTGCTTTTCTGGAATCGGGTCTGGAATCAGTTTGTATGTGTTATTCATTTTACTCATTTACAGTAGTTATTAGTAATTATGTGCATCCCAGAACATGTGGGTGCAATGTCACACCCAAAAATGTCACAATGACACACGTCAAGGTTTGTGATAACTCACGTTGTTGATTCACTACCGTTTTCAAAACCATTTCCCTTACAAAACAATAGCGGTAACTGTTTAGATGTAGTAAGAATAAATGCCTTGCTGAGTATTATCCCTGTTGTGTTTGTACATGGTTAGTGGTTGCGTAGTTTCCCTTTCGCTTCCTTTTAGTTCTGCGAACAAACTTTTGCTTGCAAGGAGAGAAAGAGGAGTTAAAAAATATTTAAAAGGTCATTATAATTAATGTAGTCATTTAGCGACAGTTAATGTTAGATTTCATGATCTAAAATAAAACTGAAATTAATGTATACTGTTTTGGAAATATTTCTGAGATGTAGATATAGATAACCGTGGGTCACTTTTCTTTCTTGTAGAGTCTAAAAGTGAAAATGACCTTCACAGGTAAGATTTGATTTATTATTAACAGCGTAATAAACTATACCTATATAAAATTCTACAATGATAAAAAAAATTAAATTTTACATTTTCATAAATTCTCACAATTAGCAGGATATTTCTACATGTGCATTGCGATGATTTATATAGCATTGCTTTTTTGTACTGTAGGACCAGTAAATGATCCTGACCTTTCTTCAAACTGTACTTACTCTCCGTCTGTGGAGCCGCTATCTCCCCCACAGCCTGCCAAAGGTACGATCTAGCTTTGATGTTTGCCTTCAAGTCTTGTTTTAGAGTAAAACACTTGCATGCAAAACAGTGAATGAGGTAACTGTTACCTAATAAGAAATGTAAAAGTTTACGGTTGGTTGTATTTGATTGTGCAGCCGAGCGCAGTCCGACACCTCCCCTTCCAGAGAGAACTCGACAATCCTTCATCCTCGCCACGGAAGAAAGTGAGTATACCATCACCTGCTTAATAGCAGCGATAGCTACAGCTGTGTATTTGAACAGCAGTACTCGATGTCTATGGGTTTTTTTTTTATTTGTTTTTTTGTTTGTTTAGTTCTTGAGCCAACCGCCATTTTCCCACAACCGTTAGAAATAGCGCACCCCTCAACAAGGGTGGGTATATCATCTGAGTGGGATGGCACTTCTCAGCCCAAGAATTTCCACGATGCTGTCATGAGCAGGAGCAAGGTAATGGTGGTAAAATAGCTCCAAGGCAATAGAACACGCTGTTCTAAATAAGACAGCAAACAAGCAAAACAGTGATTAAAATGATAAGTTCCATAAGACATTTAACATTTTTGTTTTTAAACACTTCCCCACAGAGTGTTCGACCTAAAAGTTCAAGACAAGGTAGGTTGTTCAGTTCAATGATTGATGATACCCCCCTCTTTAGATGTGAGATTAAGCGATTTTCCATTGAAAGGGTATAAATAGCAATATTTGATCATAATCATAAGCTTTTTGTGGTTTCTAGTGAGCAGTGGCTTTTGCATATACACAGAGCTCTTATTAAGACTGTTTCAAAGTTAGGAACAGAAACTATAGACTATAACAAGTTTGGATTTTAATCGGTTTAGTCCAGTGACCAAACTGTTTTACTTACTGTTACATAAAAAATACTGTTTGATGATTTTAAATGGTGTCAAAAGTTTGTTTGTTGCTTTGAAAATGTTGGCGTACACTGGGAGGCATGATATGATAAAACAAGTGATGAAAGCTTGACTTTTAAATTGCTACTTGTTTTATTCATGATTAATCTAAATGCTTCTTTATGTGCTGGGTGTAGTTTATCATTGTGTTTCCACTGCAGAGCCCCCAACTGTAGTTCAGCCGATCGCTCCACCTACTGTGTTTGTAGCTGAAGGAGGAAGTGGTGAGTTGGTTCAGGCATTAAACAAAATACACAGTAGCCTCTCTCACACACACTGTTATTAGAAGACCTGTGTACCAAGTGCTTTGCTATAAGACTTCACAACATAGGGATTATTCTTGATGTGAAAAGCAGATCGCGTTAGAGGTCGCGCTTGGTGAAATTTCAAACACAAATTATTTCATTTTCTTTCTGTTTCTGTGTTAATCAGCTCAAGCGGAACACTGTGATGTGAACCGCAGAGCCTCCCTGAACAACGAGAAATCAGAAAACAAATCAGACAAAAACAGCGAAAAGGCCATGAGTAGAACGAAGGTAAACGTAAACTATACAAGTACATAGTTGCACGTTTCAGGGATATTTGAAAGGATATCGGCTCTAATTTGTGTTTTTGTTTCCTTTGCCTAGAGTCTAAGATTTTTTAAACACAAACAAAGACGTAAGTATGCTAAGATAAAACTTTGATATGGTCCTGATATCAGAAAGCTTAAACTAATAGATCTGTAAATTCTCATATCCTTAGCAAAAACTGCCCCTCCAATGCCTCCTACTCAACCTGGAGCGTCATCTCAACCATGCAGTGTTTTTTCAGTGTTCAAGTTTGGTAGGCCTACATATACTGTAACCAATCATATGTATTTCAGTATCACATAATACATTATAACATCATTTTTATCACCCGCAGGATTTGGAAACCGTTTTGGAAAGCCGAAAGGCCCCAGGAAATATCCTGACACTTGGGTCTGACTTCTCTGGAAACATAAAAAGTAGAAGCGTTTTTTATGATGGTCACAGTGACACATTGCATTGCTAGAAGATTAGTCTCATTGCCTCAGGACTAAGTGGCGATCAAACAAGCACCAGCACTAGAGCACCCCCAACAGGAGAGTCTTGGTACCTGCTCTGAATATGTTACGTACGATTTATGAACAAAAATGGATTTTAATTAAAAAACAGTAGCTTTAAAAGAAAAACATGGACAGCCACTAAGATGAATGACTTGAAAGTTCAAACTCAGGAATGCTAGTCATTAGAATAACTTGTGTGCAGAAGTAAGCAGTGAGAAGTTTTAACACTTCTTGCATTAAAGCTCAAAGCAATGCTGTCAAATCTGGCATGCAAGAAATATATTTTGATATGTGCCTTTATGCTTTCAGCATAACATGAAACGGGTATGCTACTTTGTGTTCATTACTTGACTTTTTCTGTGAAATAGAGCTCAATACTCAATGTCTGTTTGCCATATTTGACATGACCACCTGCAGTTTTTAAATGTTTTAAAAACTACTAACACCACCTTAAAAGACATGTCCAGTTAATGGACCATTGAATATGCATATTTAATATGCATATGTTGCAACTGTAAAGCTTAACTATATTACATACACTGGTTACACACAAATTATTTATTAAAAAATATTGACAGTATGCATTCTAATTGTGTTTTTTCCCTCTTGTTTAACAAGACGAGATCACATTACAAACAACAGAAAACCATGTTTCTGGCACACAGAGCATCGCGACATGAAATGACAAAACCCTGATATGACAGGGCTGTGATGGGGTGGTTTTTTTTTCTACATCAATTTATTAAGTTAAGACAACGTGAAAGCCACATTTCTGACAAAAAAAGAAGTCATTTTTCTCCTAGTTTGGGATATGAAAGGCCTAATCTTCTAAAACGATGATGCTATTATTATTTGCTTTTGGATATCATGCAAATGTAAAAGGATCATGTGAGCAACTTTTTTTTTTTTTAAATAACAAAAACATGGTACACTCTCCCCATTTTACCATCCTACTCAACAAATAAACCTTGCAGGTTTAAATGAGGCTTACTACATACAGTACAAGGCACTAAGATGTAGTCAGTGGTATAGCAAAGGCAGCAAAACACCATCACTTCCTTCACACAGGAACAAAATTTAGAAAACAGAATGAAGGTTTTTCAGAGACTCTGACGTACTCTAAAACGTGATCAAAGCTACGATGCTATATGCCTATTAGCCACAGCATTAAAGAGACGCAAAGAAATAACACAGACTGTGTTGGACTTTGAGGAAATAATTCTGGTATTCATGTGGATGGTACCACTCCAAAAAAAGCTGTATGGGCCTCCCTGAGCAGCACAAAAAGTGCTCAGGAGTGGCTGAACAGATTAAAATGTCCAAGGCATCGACTGGGCCTCAAAATTTCAGGTTCGAATATAATTGTGCATTTGTGAGATGCAATAGTCTGATCCCCAGAGACCACAGACACAGACCCTTTGGGATTGCTGACAGTGCTGTGCCAGGAGCTGCATACTATGAGGCAAGTAGTTCTAATGTTGTGACAGATAGCAGTATTTTTGGACCAACCCTGTGCAGGCGGGGGGCGGGGCTTACACTTTCTGACGCCACATAGGCTACGTTCACACTGCAGGCGAAAGCGCATCAAATCCGATTTTTCTGACCCTATGCGACCCATATCCGATCATGCTATGACAGTGCAAGTCCGATATTTTCAAATCCGATCTGGGTCACTTTCGTATGTGGTACTGAATCCGATACATATCCGATGTTTTAGAAAGCGACTGCTGTTTGAACGGTCATGTCGCATTAAATCCGTCTTTTACGTCACCAACACAAGACAGACGCCAATTCTCAGCGCCGGAGAAGCGCCCGATAAGACATCGCGAACGCTTCCTGGCCATCCCGTGTAGATGTCAGTGAAACTGTTGGGAAGACAACGTTGGAGAAACGTGAACATTTTATTTGTACTGTATAATCTGCAGATTCTGACAGAAATCTGCAGCTATCCTTTGAAGCACCGCTCCTCTCTAAAACAGCAATAAGGATAATTATTAGGTTATTTACATTATTATGTAAATAACAAAATAACTTAAAGCAAAAATTGGGAAACGTAAAGTCCGAAGTCTTTATATTAAGAGCCATCTGTCAAACAATACTGTTTGGTCTGGGTCTAAACAGAGCGCGTTGTGTGTGAAGTCTTCTTTTGCGCATGCGGGCCGCTTTGAGCGTTCACACTAGAGCGCCTTTGCTGTCGCATTTTATTTGTAGTGTGAACACGCAGACAAAAAAAAATCGGATTTGATCAAAAAATCGGAATTGAGCATCAAGACCTGCAGTGTGAACGTAGCCATAGTTGCAACCACGTCAAACTCACTACAAAGTGCCTTCTTCAGCATAATGACATTATCAGCTAACAATAAGAGTGTGAATGGAATTTTAATTAAACTGAGACTGAAAGACAGCTGCAACATATTCCCAGCAATAACAATATAATATTTACATTCCAAATTCTGAATACAAACTCCACACATGAAGAAAAGAGTCAAATTGTTATTGCTAAGCGCAATAGATGTGATTCCTTAGTCACTTAGAAGTGCTTTTACAATTAGGTCATAATCTTAAATACTCATCACTGGTTATAAACCTGTGTTTATATGTTAAGCTCGATATTAAGAAAATAAATAAATATCAAAAAACTGTATTAACAGTAAGAAAAAGGCCCTGTATAAAATGTTTTTTAAATAAAGAACTGCCTTAACTTCAACTTATGAAGCAGACGAGTAAAATTTAAGTGCTTGTAATATATTGTATGTTGCTTAGTTTAAAGGAAATTATACTCAAGTTTAAAAGACGGCATTTGAAAATAATAAAAGTAATAGCTAATTATTATTTCCATAGGCATGATGAATGTAAAAAGTCAAATTCTTCCCAAGCTTTTAAATCAAATAAGAAAGGCCTGGCAGCACTTTGACAACTCAGTCTATCAATGAGAAGCCACAGTATTCTTAAGGTAACATTAGTTCACTTTGCATCGGTCACTGAAACTAATAAAAAAATAAAAAAAAAAGATCAGTATCATGCTTCTATACTTACATTTTTTAAGCTTCTAAATCGATCCACAAGCATTTTGCGACTTCAATTCTTCCATGATATGGAAGCTAAACCAGCTAAACATTCAACATATATTAAAACATGTGCATGTGACAAATTATGTCAGTCTAAAAAAATAATAGTTTCTATACATCATACACAGCTTCTGAATAAAACAGTGAAGCGTTACAGTGAATATGAGAGCAATATAAAATAAGAAATTGTATTATACAATCCCATTAAATTATGTAATTGGACTTACGGGAAAACATGTGACTACATCATAAACAACATTTGAAGATTAAAAACAAAAGCATGAACAATAAGTTAAGTCGAAAAGCTTCCTGATTGACAAAAATGTCAGTCCAAGTCCAAAATTCCTTTACAGGGGAAATAGAGGTTGTGGGGGTAGATGGGGGCATAAGGTCATTCAGGGAAGTCTGCAGTGTGGCCATGAGCTTTCGGAAGGCTGGGCTCTTTTGAAGGTGTACATCCAGGGCGGACTGGTGCTAAGAAATGGTGGGGATCCTTGTATGTTGTTGGGAGGTGAGCAGATTTAGCAGGCTGTGGAGGGGCTGGCTGGGTTTCCTGGGAAGGTGTTGCTGGCCTCTGGAACTCAGGTTCTTCGGTTTTAGCCACCCCACCCTGGATGTTGTCTCCCTGTGGTCTTGCACAGGGGGTTATGGAGGCATCAGGCCTCGCAGGGGAGGAAAACGACACTCGACCAGAGGTGGGGCTGAGATCGTTGGGTTGCTGCTCCTCCTTTGCGGTTACGTCTTCTGAATGGTACTCTTTGAGGCGGATGTGCCAGGCGAGGCTGCAGACTGCAGACACGGTCTTGAATTGGTGGATGACGTTCCTTGGGATAAAGTAAATGTCATCGTCACACAGCTGGGCGCGGATATAGCGAATGCCTTCCCTCCTCAGCTGGTTGAGCTTTGCATCATCCACCCATTGAACACACTGCACAAAGAACGAAGACACATAGCGGTTTTATTTTAAAGCAAACAAAAAAACCCCGCTATAATATAAAAAACAAAAAACAAAACACATTGCTATAAAGCCGCACGTCTCACCTGAGCTACTGGAGGTTCGTACAGATCCAGCTGCAGCCTCTGGACAACTTCATTGAAGTCCCCAGCATCAAAACACACTACATCTTTGGTTATACGTGGTCGGTTATTCCTGTAAGAGATTTTAAAAAAGAAACAAAGTATATCGAAAAGTTACTTTCCCACTTCACATATCATGATGCATGAGGTGCTGCTATCGCATCATCTTTATTTAAGAGATACTCACCCTTCTCCGAAATGCACTGCTTTCAGTACACCGACAGCAGCAGTGCTCTGCCAGTCAAAACTCTGCCCAATATGATCAGCATGGGCCTTAGTCCGGTCTTCAAAGAGAACCTCCCTGGGTTCACTGGTTCTCGGTAGGTAGTGCAGATTTTTTACCTCATTCATGGACCTGAAGAAACACACAAGAACAAGAAAACCAGAGGTTACATCATGAGTACTTTGCCTATATACATTGATAAACCCACAGATGAACTTGTACCTGCGCCGTTTGAAAGGAGACTTAGGCATGTCAGCAGTGGGCACCATCTGTTCACCTGGTCGGACCCACATGATCGGCCCATCATCACTCTGAGATCGACAGTCCAGTTTTAGACTAGAGAGGGTTCCCCATGGGAGGGTCATCTGTGATGATATACACAGACACAAACATTAAGAAACATCAAGGCATCAAGTTTACCTTGATATGCATCATATTACAGCCTATTAAGCATATGCAATTTGCCGATGAGCCCTGTATATGCTGGGTAATGCTGGAGGATGGTGGTAACAACTTGTAACCAGTAGGAATGTGTTAGCACTAGATCAATCAGAGTATTGGTACTTCTTAACATTCCTGACAGCAACATACTGTATTCAACATCTTCAAGTCTACGGCCCAGAACGTAAGTACTGCAACAAGTTTTTGCTTCCTGTACTTTAGGCTTCGAGCATATTCAATTTGAAATAATCATTGGAAAGTCAGGTTCAGTTTTAGAATCACTTTAAATACACAGTCCCTACCATTTAGGATTTCATAAATAAGGCCAAATGAAAAAAATTGCCATTTTTCATATGCAATATTTTGCTTTTTGCAGGCAATAATTTGCTGAAGTATTCAGGACTCTATATTTGTATTTTCTGTGCTCCATTAAGCTTTCACTAGAGCCAACATCAGTTATTGTTTGTTATGCAACACAATGCATGTTGTTCTCAATTTATTTGGATGAATAATGGCACACATAAGGCTCTAGTATACCTCTGGATTCATCCGATTTCTTATGTTAGCATTAAAATAATCACTTAGTGCTAATGCTGAGTGACCTAATGTTTACTGGTTAGGGCACATACAGCATGAGAAGGGTCCAACTGCAGCCTTACAGAACCAAGTAGCTAGTTTCACAGTACTTTGTTCCATAAAGTTAGAGTAAGCAGTAGGTTGTAGAGTGCTGCAGCAATGTATGCATACTCTTGTCCCACTTCTTTAGCATATGGTACACAAAACAAAATTGTTACAAAACCTAAGTGCTGCTGTGTGAGCCATGTAGGCAGACTACAAACTTCCATCTATTAGGACTCTAATATTTCCTCTGACCTTGAGAAATGGTGACTCTTCCAGCATGTCCAGGAAATCTGGGAAGTAATCTCCAACTTCCTCGTCAACGGCTCCAACCAAGCTGATCTGCCTCATGGGTCCTGCTCGATAAGTCCCTGAACAGTAAGTCCGATTCACCTAGGACAGCAGAAATTTTACATATATTTCAGGGTGTGCGCTACAGTCTAACTTACTGTCTTTGTATACTGCATTTAGACACAAAACAAATGACTGTTAAATGTCAAAACCCGAAGAAGAATGGGCACTCTCATATCACAGATTAATGATTGTGACAAAGCTTCAGTGACACTTTGTGGCTAACAGATTCGATTTACTCAGTCACACATCACCTGGTAGCATATTCAAAGGAGGGGGAAAATCCATACACAAGTCACTCTAATGGATTTCTGGCCCGTGTGTGTCTAGCCGACACTACAGACCGTAATCTGTGAGTCACACCTTTATTTGTAGAAGCACATAAATGCATAGAAAATATACTAGACTACAGTCATTGTAGCAAAATGATCAAACGCTTCATGAATCACAGACGTGATCAGCAACATAAACACTGCTGTTTTATGTAATGACCTAGTAAAATTCTGTAGTAAGTAAAAACAACAACAAAAACATTTTGTGCATTTATGCAGTGGTGAGATGACAAACTGCTGAGCTCTGTATCCTTTTCAGCATCACACATTTGCAGATGTACTGACACAGTTTCATCTTTCTGCAGTTAGGAATCAATTTGCAACTAGGGCTAAGTATCGTCACTGATTTCTAGAATCGATTCAATTCCGATTCACAAGGTCCCGAATTGATTCGATTCGGGGAAATTTTGCCTCAGACAGTCTGAAATATTATAATTCGGATCACTTATCAGTACATATCAATATTTTTATATCTATAAAAAGAAAGTTGTGAGACTTTATCAAAGGTGTAAGCATCACAGCAGATTTGTGTCAAAGTAACTGAGTATAAAACACAGAAAAACATGAAGGCGGTTTCCTGGTCTGAGTTTTTATAGCAGATGACCTTAAAAATATTGTGCAGTCAAAAACGAAGTGAAGCAGAGCAAAGTTACAGAGGTTTGATTAAAGACACAGCTAAGCCTTTTCCAATTTTGCATAATTTTAAAAAGTTTACATTTGTTTAGTATTGAACGGCAGAAATGAGGCTTTCTTGTCAGAAGTAAGTAAAACAACCCAAAACAAAACAAAACAAAAAAAACAGTGGCCGACACCATAGACTGGTGGGTAATAAGTAAGCGAATAATGCAAAAAACAGAGATTTTTAGATGGAAAACTATTCCTGAGAGAGAGAAAGAGAGAGAGAGAGCTCATGAAGTGGGATTTTATCGTGGTGGAAGCAAAACAGCAAAAGTAAGAGGAAATTCGGGACAATGTTTATGTAAAGCGTAGTTTGGATCTTCTTTTGCTGCTGGTTCAGTTAATATTGTTTGGAAAGAGATCAAACCTGCAGCTTCAGAATCAGCGCAAAAAAAGGACGTAAACACAAAGCGCCCGCCGATGGTTGTAGAAAGTTCGTGAGGTTTAACTTGAGATTCTGGCATTTCGGGCAAAATACATTTATATTTAAAAATCGATTCAGGATTTTAATGAATCGATATCACATTATCCAAGCCAGAATCGATTTTAATCGATAAATCGATAATCAAAACCCACCCCTATTTGCAACGTCATGAAACAACTGTGACTGTAAGTGCCCTATGAGAACAAACGCAGCCAGCCACCAGCAGTTTATCAACTTAATGAGAATATACATTAAACACAGACAGCTACTGAGAGGCAAATATTTTTGTACCTCATTTAAGATCGTGGCTTTTGTAAGACTTGCTCTGACTCACAACAATATTGATTTTATCTAAAATTTGTTTTCGGTTTTAGTGTATCGCATCTCACCAGAAAAAGTATCTGCACCTGATGTATAAACATTGGTGGAGTGAGGGAACTCATTGCCCTTATGGGCGATGCTATCCATTTCCACCATCTACAACTTAAAAACACTCAGTCTGATAGTTTTCGTTCATGACAGATAATCTCAGCTGTAACCTGATTTACTACATTTATGTTTTTGCATCTCTGACACAAAAATGTTCTTAAAAACAAAACAAAACAAAAAAACCCCCAAAACCCAACATATTCTGCAAGTTTAAATTTGCTCTTCCCAAAACTACCCCCTCTATAAATCCACTTATGCTCTGATATTATAGCACAAGAAGTTTTGTACTGTTAGTTGATTAAAACCAAGGAATCTTTACACTAAAACATCTATTAAAAGCAATATATATTTAACATTTAGTTAGTTCCATTCATAATGGAAATTACTCTTTTCAGCCTTTTTTTAAAAATAAAATAAAATATTTTAAACACAAATTCATGCTGATCAGCATCTAACCACTCTGCTCACCCCAAGCAGTGTCCTGTACTGTATTTGTTTATGGAAGTCACGAGGGATTCTGTTTACATTTTTTGTGTTATGGTCAAGAGAACCCTTTGCCCTTTTCACATACCTGAGACTGAAAGTTGGCAATAGTGGTAGTCTCAATGTCTTTCTTGCCCATTATCTCCATTTTGACCGGCGTGTTGGGGAAGTTGAAGGCAAAGTAGTCCAAGAAGTCCGGTAGGTATGCAGCTGCATTGTGTACTACTGACAAGGCATATGAGGCTGCACCTTTAGGCTTTTCGGCAAAAGCCAGCTTCAGAAATTCCTGGGCAAAGCACTCCATCTCAGCCGGGCTAAGACAGGCCAACTCGTCAGCATAGGCGTGCAAGATAGACCCCCCACCATTGGGTTGCCTTTCCTCGTGTATGAAGCGTCCATATCGTGTTCCTGTCTGGAGACAGGAGCTGCGGATGTAGTGGTCCTGGTGGGAAAAGAAGGGGGCGTGAACCTGTTTGAGAGCATGGAGGTGGGCCGGGTAGTCGACAGCATCTCTGCCGGGATGGTGATTGCTTTCATGCTTAATGCTGCCAGGCAGAGAAGGATCTTTTCCAACCCCTGAGCATACAGTCTGAACGGCTTTGTTGTGCATGTGTCGAACCTTCTTGACACCTTGCTCATCCTCATGATTCTTCTTCTTTTTTTTCTTAAGGAGATATTCTTCTAGTGTTAAAGACTTGCCATTCTCATTGTGAGGCCTTGGCTCTACAAGTAAATGAGCAGCTAAAAGTTAGAAAAGAAGGATGTGCATAAAAAAAGCTGTGTTTAGCTCTGTTCTTTAGTCAACCCATAATGCAGCAGACTAGCAATGATGATTAAAGGGAGGTTCGGGGACATATTTTCTGTAAGTTTTACGTATTCATTGCTTCTTTTTTTTCTTATTTACTATCAAAGGATATACACTAGGTCAGTTGTATAGCTACTCTATAAATTGCACTACTTAACAGCAAACATTACAAATTGTTGTAATCAAAAGACTCACACATTACATGCCATTACTTGTCATTCAGATCCCCCCAACATCCATCTTCAAATGCCAACAGTCTTTAAACGAAAGTAAATAAATAAATAAATGAAAATAGCAAAGCTCACCCTTCTTTTTCTTCAGTTCGGCGTGTTTCACATTTGCTTCTTCATTTTCCTTCTTCAGCTTTAGTTTCAGGTCCTTATCCCTGGGCTTTTCTTTGAATTCCTGGGGCTTGGCCTTGACCACTTTGAGAGGCGTGAAAGTGAAGAGCGCAGGTGGCTGTGAAGGCACCGTTTGCTTCTTCTGTAGCTGCTCCGGCACCTTTCGCGGCTGAGGCGGAGGAAAAATCGGCTTCTTCGTGCCGTTGGTGAGGCTGTGATTGTGATGGTGGCTGTGCAGGACGAGCTTGTCCGTGCTGAAGTTGTGGGGCTTGGGATTTTGCTGCAGCTGATGCGGCTGATGGATCCGGTGCTCGGCATGTTTGTGATTATGATGGTGGTGATGGAGCTTCACGTTTTTCGCTTCTTTTTCAGACCTCTCCCGTTTGTCGGCCAACGGTGACAAGTCCCTTTTCTTTTTCTTCTTCTTCTCTTTCATGAATCGCTCCAGACGATCCCTTACCATTTTGTCTTCTACTTTGGCACGGAGCAAGTCGACCTGAGCTGCCATCTTTGCACGTACAGTAGTCAACAATTTAAAGGACTCTGGGTTCCTACTGCGCAGGTCCCCGACAATATGTAGTCCTCTTGCCGTTAATTTGTAGTTCCCTTCGCTGATTTGAGTCCATTGCGCACGCGCAACGCATTGATCTGTAGGTAATGTAGTTTAAAGACGGCGCATGGCTGCATGGGAGTTGGAGTTTGGAATGTACTGAATGCGTGCGGCTTTGCACGCACTCACCTCCGCTCAGCTGACGTAATGGTTAACCCACTGGAGGCGGAGCTTTTGCGTTTGCAGCGGGTGAGAGCTGTGAAGTAGCAATATTACACGCCACAACGATAAACCACTGTAACCGACTCCAATTTGAGGTAAAAATATATATATTTTTTAAAGTTGTCATCATAATGCAGTGGCACACCCACTAGAGGCGTAAAAAGAGGACAAAACAAACATGTTGAATCAGTAAACCTTTATTTATCAGTGCATGAACAAAATGCCATGACCAGATTATTATTATTTCTTTTGAACCACTTTATAGCATTTCCTCTCAGTTCCCTTCCCTTAAAAAAATAATGAAACAATTTAGAGGATTTTTTTCCTGCATGAAGGCAAATATTTATACAGGTGCTGTACAATTTATAAACATTTACAACTACCATGATGTAAAACTAAAAGTTTTTTTTATATATTTATATATATATGTATATATGTTGGAGCAATACAAGGCCACAGTATCATACATGGTAATGGCATGAACAGTAATTAATACAGTATCGCATCATAGTCACAATAAAGTGGACAATAAATTAAGCAGTGGTCTTACAGACCCACAGATGCATGTATTACTGCTTCACATCCTTATGGGTTGGGTTCAAGCAATAATTTGCTTGTGAACAGCAGTGTATAAACCACTAGGTGTCTCTACTCCACAGGAGAAACACTGGAACGATGCTACATTGTCATTTTAGAGCAGGGCAACATATCCCAATAACTTTTTTATTACACTGAATTTATTAAAAAAATAAAGTTGACAAACCTTAGATTGTAATTTCAAGCCAGACTCCTAAAGAAATGGTACTGCCAATTTCATGCACTATATGTTCAATCACCAAAGGGTGACTATTTGGTGAATTCTTCAGGCATCTTGCCTATAATGGAGCATAATATTAATACTATACTACTTAAATCATGGGGGTCATGTACTAAAAATAATGATCAAAAATAGATATTTGTGTTGGAACCATCTGTTTTTGTGCCTATATTTATGGTTAACAAAAAGACATATCTTCTAATGTTTTTAGTAAGTTAAAAGCCAGATGTCTCACTTCTTACAGTCAGCCTCTGTTAATTCAATTCATGTATAATATGAGTCGATATATGTGTAACCACTTTGTTAAATGAGATATGTTTCATTTTCAGTATAGTCGATGCTACAGTGATATTTAAAATACACAGGCCTACAAGTCAGCTTGTATACGTACACGCAGGCAGAGGACCTAAAATACAGAGCTGTGAACAGTCAGCAACTTTATGAATCAGGCTTGAATGAAATTAGATGCATAAACTGCAGTCTTTGAATGTATTCTTTTAGATGGAGATGCTTATCTACACGTTCCATTTCTACCTTCTACGTGAAAAGTGAAATTATGTGTACTAACTGTTCTGTGTACATTTAATTTCAATAAATTACATTATGCTTTATTTTCATTAACACACATATAACAAACATTAGAACTATAACCACAAGTATCTGGTCTGCTGATTTATGCATATAAAGCTCCAGGGTAGTCTTTCCATTCTCTGATATGCTAAGGGAATTCATGTCTTCGCATGTATGAATGCAGTCACACTCTAGTCGGTCTCAAAAAACAAACCATAAAGGACTTACAAGACAGTTTCGCTTTTAAGACAGCGATCAGAGAAAATCACAAGTCTCAGTTTTTAAAACATCCATTTGTGACAGCAACAGTGAGTTAGTCTCACCTGGAAGAAAAGCTGTGATTGCATGTGTATGCCTTTAAACCTTCAAACGTGACACACGTAATAAAAAAAAAACAACCCCAAAACAAACAAACAAAAAAAAATCTGGATCCTTCATCGTGGTGGGGAGGAGAGCAGTTTATCCAAAAAACCCACAAACAGTCTCACAGTGAGTGCAATTAGGAGCAGCTTCTTTATATTACCGGAGTCTCTGATTGGCACAAAATAGACGTCATTGTTACTTCCAAATACCACACTCAGAACCCATCTGTTACACACATGCTTACACATCATTATACAGTACAAATTCTCATGTAGGTACAACGTGTGTCGGATCAGATATCAGCAGCTTGATGCAAACTGATGTAGGCAAAGTGGTTGGAGAAAAAAAAAATAATCAGGAGCAATGAGAAGCTATGTTGCTGGTTGCACAGTGATCTGCTATGTCAGACATGTCTAAAAAAAATAATCCTTCAATTCTGAATTCATGTTTGTGGCTCAGCTTTTTCTTTATATATGCAGAGTCCTGGCAGGGTTTCAGATATCTGCATATGTGGTGTCCACTCGGGACTGGATCTTGGCAGAACTGGGAACTTTCCACGGGCCCGGGGTGATGGGACCCTTCTTGCTGGAAGTGTTCCCATTACAGCTGGGGTCTGGGATGCTACTGTTTGAACCTCGTGGGTCCTTTTTATTCACTTCTTCAGTTGAACCATGGTACTTGCCATCTCGATGTTCCTTGTCCCGTTTGTCTCTTGCGGTCTTTCGGCTCAGTGTGCCACCATCAGCGTCTGACCCCACCCTCTCCCTGTATGCTTGGGAGTTGGATTTTTGGACCAGTGCCTCTTGCTCAGCCCTCTTTGCCTTTCTGTAGTAGTCAGTGGTTCCCCAGGTTTTGTCTCCACTCTCTGTAGCTCCTCTTTCCTGCCAGTAAGCTGAATCAGTCTGCTTGTACCTCAGGTCCTTCTCTTCTCCAGAGGCAATATTGGGCTTTTGGCCAGCTGGGCGCCTGGGGCTGTGAGGCTCCTCCAGGTTGCTCAAAGGCACGGCAGGGTCACGTTCCCACTTGGAGCCTCTCTGTCCCTGGGCTTTTCTGTCCTTGCTCATGTCCTCCAGGGATCCGCTGTGGCCTTGGTCTGTTTTTCGAGGGCTCTGGGAGCGATCTATGTGCTCCCTTTGGCCTTCAGTGGCTCTTTTGGGGCTACCATTTGCGGAGTCGCTCCTGCTTGTTTTATTGGTCTGGGTGCTTGGGCTGGTGGTGCGCTTATGGTTAGGGTCAGAGAGCTGCTGTCCTCTTGGTTTGTTAGCCTGCCTACCATGCTCCCTCGCAGCACCAGGGGACCCACGTTCTATGCCGTCACCCCCAGGGAACTCATCAGGGGCAGATATTTTGGGTGAGGATGGGGAAAGTTCAGAGGTAGAGAGGGAGACAGAGGATGGAGAAGCTGGAGATGACTGCCCATCAGATACAGAGAATCTGGGAAAGCTTGAGGTTGGAATGGTTACTTTGTCCTTTGAACCTACAAAGCAAGCAGCAGATAGTAAGAAAAAAGTTTGAGCTAAGCAAAAAAACTGCTATGTGAAAGCAAAGAAACTGCAGAAGCTAAAAAAAAAATCATAACGAGATATTTTTTGCACATTCAACAAAGATTAAAGATGATTAAATAAGTCATACAATAGAAGCGCGATATGCTCAGTTTTTGGAAAAAAGATTTTTTCCGTCTACCACACTTTCTGTAATAGTCCTTTGTAATAGCCCCCTCTAATATATTTGCCTTGTTTGAGATGTGTATCAGCTGACAACGTAGCTATCAATGAAAAGGTGCTAGAGTTCACTCAGCACTGACGTTTCAATTTTCCCCAGAGCTGATAAGAACTGCACAGCTGTAGTTGAGAGCAGATATATGCAGCAGAAAAAAACAGAGAGAGAAAAGTGAGCGTGATGGACTTAGAGGTGCTGAAATGAGCTTTTGGATTTCTAAGAGCAACAACTCATTCAAATAATTTGGTCTTTGGATTGAAAGATTGATGCCAGTGAATAAACACAGATCCTTTTACTACTTTTCCACTCACTGATCAATATCTGGTTAAGAACTTCTCTCCAGGCCTCCATCTTCACTCAAACTAAGGACGCAGTGAGTGTTCAGTGGCATCTTGTTTTGTAATACCCTTAAAAAATAACCTGTGGGGCTCAGAAGCCTTCCAATGCTCCTGCAGGCCTGTTTGTTCTTCTAGGACTCACTGCTTTAGTTCAGCCCTCTAGATAGTCTGGTTATACTGTAATACATTAGGTTATTACTGAGCTACAACGAACTGATCTATTCAGGCTGATCATGGGGGATGACATAGTGGATAGAGAATAACACTTTAATTTGGGAGTTAAATCACTCTGAAAGGAGAGTTCTAAGACAAAAGTAGGTGGAGTACAAGGATTACCAATGTTATTAGGGACAGACCAAGAAAAGCAGTGAGGCCTTTAGTGATGCTCTGGTTTCATGTAGAAGCACAGGGTGGAAGAAGAGTTCAGACCTATAGAAGGAAGAGATAAAAGTAGAAATAGACAGCCGTGCTAGAGCAGAAAACAGAGAAAGCAAGGCAGATAAAGAGCACAAAAGGCAGATCCAAATAGCAGTAGTAAAACAGAATGAGAAGAGAGAAAAGTCAAGAAAGCTTGCAACACATGCATGAGAAAAAGGAAACTCGGCACCCTGCTATCTAGCATATCCATACAAAAGCTTCTCTATATGTATGACTAATAAGCTATTAAGTAGATCTATATGCAGCGGCGACAACATGCACGCAGTGCTCTGCAATAACTCACTGTGATCCGGGACCAAGCCCTGGCCAGGTCGGAGAAGTAGATGAACTTTATTGCCTCCTGCTTGGATCAGCTCAATTGCCCGAGTGTGTGTAATGCCCTGTGTGGCCTCGCCATTGATCTCCACTATTTGATCTCCAACCTGACAAATAATAATAAAAGAAAAAAAAATCTATTAACATTAACTTTTCCACTGCTAGGGGCAGGATGTCTCATTTTGCCCGAGGTACAGTGCTCTGTGAGAAACTCAAAGCTTTGATTAGGAACTATTGCACTTCAATAAAGTGGAGAAAGAAAACATACATGTATCCTGCCATCTTTAAGAGCGGGTCCCTCCTCGGCCAGTCGAAGAATGAACAGCCCCATGTTATACTCTTTCCCTCCTCTCAGGCTGAAGCCGAAGCCCCTCTGGCTGCGTTCCAGCTCCACCACAAAGCAGCCCTGTTGTTCACAAGAAAGATTGTGAGCTTTTAAGACTGAAGCAATTGATGCAAAATCATTCCTGAGGTGGAAATGAATCTGGAAAATCTATTACTTGGTTGATATATATCACGATCAAGAGTTTCTGGGGATCAATTGACACCAGGGCAGAATGACAAGATTACAACCATAAAATACTACAACTGGGGAAATATAAACATCAATGGCCTCACCTGCTTAGGGCCCGATGGAATGAGAGTTCCTGTCCCATCTCTTGGTGAAAGATGATTCTTAGCCTCGGAGTCACCATTCCTACCCCAGAGAAGATGCATTACAGTGTAATTTACTATAATATGACACTAAATATTTACTATATTTAGAAAACAATATTTCAAAGACATGAAATAGACGTCGTTTATTATGAAAATTTGAGTCAGTAAACAGTTATTCTGACGAGGTAGACTGTGATATGTTATGCGCAATATTCCTACCAAAAATAATAAGAAGCAACTATGGTGGCAGTTTAAAGGTGAGGGAAACACAGCCCTTTGTATAACCCAGGTAAACTAGACGAGTATTAGCTGTTTGCTAATCCACTGGCATTTATAAAGGCCAATAAATGAATACTAAAAAGAAAAGAAGAAACACCCTTTAACCATCGTATGAGTGTTGACATCGCAAGTCTATCAGAGGGCACTCTGGCAACCAACATGCTTGAAATGCCACAAACACAACTGATCCAAGCAAACTGGGCAGAGCATAAACGAGTAAATAAATAACGTAACAAATATCAGGGGAATCTGTTTATGCCTCAAGTGTCTGAAAGGAAAAAAGAATCGATCGAAAATATATCAGAATATCAGGATTTTAAATCACTAAAAATCACACACACATATACACGGACACACTAAAATATCAACATTGGCCTCAAAAATCGAATTCTAATGAAAACCCATAAAATGCATGTGTTCGGTGCTCTCGTACATACATGCCTGTACCACCAGCTTATTCAAATGTAATATTAGTAACAATGTTTTTATGCATATCCCATTTTAAATATAGAATCAGAGAGCAAAAACAAAAAAAGGAGAAAAGGAGTCTAATTCTGTTCCCTCTCTGCTGTGTCCAGTGTGAGATCCACACATTACTCCTCCTTCATTACAGCAGCATGAGCCTCTTTTTGTTGGCGTCATTATGCAACACACAGAGAAATGTAAATTCTTCAAAGAACCATGTTGCTTTTACATTTCAGTGATAGATAAGGGGGCATACTTTAATGCTTCGCAGAGCTCATTACAATGCCTTTGTGAGAACTTCGCTGTGCTGACGCACTATATAAAGAGCGTAGGAATTCTTACCAGCTCTAGCTTTCAGAAGAGTTTGCACACTTTATGCCACCAAGCTGAGAGTTTCAGCTCATATCTGAGCCTAGTGTGACCCAAGGCATGTTGGTGATTAAGCGGAGAGGAAGAGGCTGAGGACTGGACAGGGGGCTAAATGTGGAGAATATGAATGCATGCTGATGGACAGTGAGCGGACGTGGGCAAGAAATGATGGTGGCAAATTTCTGTGGCAGTGGGATTAAAAAGTCTGACACAGGTGGCCTTGTTTAAAAAGAAAGATCAAAGGGGAAGCAAGACTCCCTATTAATCTGTCTCTTTTCCTTTGCTTCACCATCCAAAGGGTGACCACAGGGGGATTTTCTGTCTTTTTGGATAACGAGGAGTGTGTGAGGCACAAGAGATAGTAATGGGCCACATTGCAGCACAAAACCGAAGGCGCTTTGAGAGGATTGGGGCTAATTTATGGTTCAAGTGGCAGAACCTGTATTAGATTGTCTCCAGTGGACTTAGTATTTCAAAGGGGAATACTGGCAAGCCTGTGTGGATGCTCAAGCTTGTGTGGGAGTATGCGTGTATAATCGTTTACCTGTCTTGGTAGCTGGGAGGCTGTTGGCCTACAGCTCTGTGTTGTGCCGAAGGGCTCTGCTTGGCTGAATTTGTTCCAGACGGAGGAGCGCTGTCTGTAAAAGTAAAAGTGTGCCAAGATTCCTCATGATCTTATTCCCGGAAAATGCAGTTAAAAAACAAAGCAAACAATGACAAAAGAACAGCGCAGCAACACTGTGACTTGGTCTGTGTCAACTCACCATCTTCAGGCACAACAGTAAGAGTGACAATGTTTCCAGCATCCTTGATGAGTTGAACAATATCGTTGTGTGAAAGCTCCATGATGGAGCGGCCGTTGACAGCAGAAATACGGTCTCCCACCTTCATTTGACCTATACGGTCTGTAGGGCTGCCTTCAATAATACGACCAATTTTGTGAGGTATAACTGGAAGAGAGCAAATCAGAGAAATGACAGTCTGCAGTGTGGGATGTTTATGCAACTCTATGAGCCCAACATTTAGAGACCAAATTTTAAGTAAGAACACATAATGCCTTTATGTGATGTCCTGCACATCATGTAAAAGCATTACGCACATGCTAACATATCAGTTTATGACTTATGTTACACTCAGTCTTAGTTGAGCACATACCCAATAAGCTCTTTACAGAGAATAGCTAAGATTAACAATTTGTGCCATCAGCTTTGGAAGTATTTGAATATTAACAGTATGAAAATAGCATTTCTTATCTGAAAAGGGAATTTATTGTTTGCGATTATTTCAGGACAATCCTTTCAAAAATGACTTTAACGCTTCCCTCCCTACATGTTCTCCACTAGCATAACTAAATGTCAATAAGTAACAGATTTTGCTGGAAATGTGTTTGATGTTTAAAAGATTTTGTTGTTCCAAAAAGTAAAAACACAATATAGGATTTCATTTTTAAGGATTTATTGATTTTATTTATTTCTAACCTCCAGGTGGGGGCTTGTTCTTTGACGTGAGGATGACAAAGCCAAAGCCTTCGTTGTCTTTGCGCTGCAGAGTAACATCAAAGCGCTCAGGACGGGTAGGCTGAGCAGGCTGGATGATGCTTGGTGCTTCAGTACGAGGCATCTTGGGAGAGCTGTTGACCAAAGCAGATGCAACCTGCTGGGGCTGCTGGTTGTTGTCATCTTCTCCTCCACCATCTTTAAAAAAAAAACAAAAACAAAAAAACGGTACAAAAATATTAAAACACAAATGCTTAGCATTGTAGCAAATTTGGACTTCATTTCTAGGACTGATTAAAAAAGATGCAATATATTAACATTTCAGAATGATTCTACCAACACACGTTAAGTATGAGCAGTCTGATTTAGTTAACATAAATTTAAACCAATAACTTGACAAAATCTTTCTGATTTGCTCTTGCAGAGATCCTTCTGTAAATAATGCAGAAGCAGGGGCTTTATCAAAGAAGCCTTTCTGCAGCATGTCTTACCCACATTAAATGAAAGACCGTCAGCTCTACAGTTGAGATAAAAGGCCTTTCCAATTTGTTATTCATAAGACAAGCTAAGCAACCTCCATCTCTCTTCATTGTATGTTTGTTTTGCTGAGTCTCTGTTTTGCAAGCCAGCATCAGTGAATCGCTTTCTAAGCCCCCTGCTTTGAAAGCATAAACCCTCACATGATTGATGCTTAATTTTTTGCAATGTGATCAAGCTGTTGTTGTGATACATCAAATCTGTAGTAATTTCAAAAAGTGCTTGTTCTATTCATGGAATGGCTATCGGTGGGGTAAACCAGCCAGGATGCAGCAGGGTATGTGCAGTTAAAAAAAAAGAAAAAAAGAAAAAAGAAAGAAGAGTCAGCATTTTTTCCATCCTTTGAGATTTAACTCTACCAGCTGATCTAATCTTCAGTGCTTTTCACACAACTGCAATCATCCTTGACAGATAAACAGAGAGCAAATAATCTTCTTTTCTTGTTTCCACTTTATGCCCATTTTGATTCAAGATGAAACCTGGAATTCACCTCCCATGATTAAAATAAATTAACCGTCCTTAAAATTCCATCTTTTTCCTTTCAGGAAAATTACAGCATAGAGTAGCATCTTAAAAAGTCCATTTTTGACAAACTTCATTTCAGTCAGAGAAAATCTACCACAACGAATTTAAAGGATTAATGGAAAAAAAATCCAGATCAAAGCTTTCCCTCAAAGGTTCTCCTCTAGCATACCTATATAAGCCAAAGGAGTGAGCAAGAAGCCACGCTTTCTGTGCCCTCAGAGGAATGCGGAGCTGATTATTCAGAAGCAGACCAACCTGTGTATGCTAGTTTCCTGCGGACTGTAAGCATGACTTGGCCATTACGAGCAGCATTGGTCATCAGCTCCAGCACTTGTTTGTGGGATTTGCCCTTGACTGGCACGCCATCTATACAAAGTAGCTCATCCCCTGCCCGCAAGCGCCCGTCCTTCTCAGCTGCACCGAGTGGCACAATGGCACCAATATATACCTGCGGAAGTAAGATGGTGTAAGAGACATAGCTAAATATACCGATCTGAGGGAGATTCATGACACAGACTGGCTGGTATTTTCATAATACCATTCCCAGAGATGGGAAAAGAAACTTTCAGTTAATATTAAATCAACAGAATTCAGCTTCAATTTGGTGTCAGTCTGCTGCTCTTATGACTGAGGGTCTCCAACAGTACTTTTAAATGGATGCTGGCCTCCGACTTACTGGCTGATCTGGTCCCTCGCCCCCAAGGACTCTAAAGCCAAAGCCTGATTCCTGATTCCTTTTGATGAATACATCCAGGTCCTTTGTATTGGGAGCTGCACAGAGAAAAGAAAATATAATTGGTAAAAACTGATGAAAAATATTCATTAACTGCAAGAATGAAATCTCTCATGACCATCAGGAAAACACCTAGATACTTGACATGGGCAACAACACACCTATACATAAGAAAAACGCATGCTGACCACAAGGCAATCTGAGATTAAGCAATCTAAACTAGGTCAGCTGTTTTTGGAAACTCTAGAGCAATATTTTCCCTCTTGCCGAGCCAGAGATGACACTGCTAGCGATGTTAATGAGATGATGTTGTCAGACGCTAACAGGAGGTGGCAGAATCTTTTTGTCTGTGTTTGTGGTCTATAAGTAATTCATGTGGTGCATGTGCACAGATTTGATTCAAAAATGTTTTGACTGTATTATTTTGATTGCAGTATTTCGTTGTGACATAGGAGTAAGACGTTTGCGTCTTTTTGTGTCGTATTTGGCTTCTGTGTCCCCGAAATTCAGTAACAAGTGTGTTAGCATTTGCAAAAGACTGTAAGCTGGTTTTAGAATTGCACATCTGAGGATTTGATTTCTTTGTGTAATAATGAAACACAAAGTAGCAATTTGAATCAGCATTGACACCGGTAACTTGTTAATTTCACTAATCCAAAAAATACGTTAAAAAACATGAATGAATTAAATAAATCTTTGCATCTGTAGTAAAGTTTACTACTGTAAACTGTGTAAGTATAAGTACTCTTGTACTTACGCTTGCTGTCTAGAATGGCCTTGGACTTGAGGTAGAGCTCAGATGCATCTGGTTTGGGTGAAGCTGAGCGCAGGGTGCTGGAGGAGAACGTTGATGCATTGGGGGATGCCTCAGGCTGACTTAGGGTCTCTGTGCTGCTGATCATCTCCTGCCTCTGCTGCTGCATCGTGGGCTGAGGGAACGGATGGACCATTTGTTGGGGCACCGAATGAGGTGCCTGGTGTGAAGTAGGCTGGGCTACTCCGTGAGACATGGGACCTGTGCACTGCAACATAGAGACAAGCAATGTGATATACAAGATGGTAAAGCACGAGCTCATTATAAGGCAATCATCCATTAAACTAATGGATTATATATTACATATTTTTTGCCAATGTGTTCAGCATCATTGTATTATGTCTGCAGGTTATTTAATAAAAGGTATTCTATACTATAGCAATGATTTATGTCTAAAGTAGGAAGGTAGCTAATGGAGGGAAAAAAATCATTAAAGCTTGTCCAGAGTGACAAACTACTCCACCGGCATAAAATGAAAGAAAATAAAATAGTACATCCATACAGATCTAAATAATTATGCATTGAACAAATAAAACAGTATGAGTAAGCCTGTCGGTGCCCCAACACTCTCTATTTTAAGAGTGCATCATGGAGGAGTAGCAGAGGAACAAGCTGTTGAACATGGCATATCATCTTAAACACCCATACACAGAGGGATGCTAAGTTGCCGTTTGCCAGAAGCCAGCATATTTACCCACATGCAGTTCCAGAAATAACAGCCTGGCTAATGTGGGCTCCCTGAATGATGCTTCTAACAGCAGCTACTACAGCACGCACACGTTTACACGCTGGGGCTTGCGGGTAACCAAGACAAAAGTTTTCTGGTTTAATAATTCATCAGCAGTTTTAGCAGCAGAGTCTATTTTTTTCATCATACAAAATGGATTTGAACTGACAGAAAACTTACTGGTTTCAGTGACTTCACTGGAGACGTCTGACCTGTGAGCAGAGAGACAGAAGTGGGAATTAAAGTGACGTCATTAACAACACAACAGCAAACATCTGCTTACATCAGATTAAATTATTTAAGGACGAGTTGCATTTTGCATTTTCTTCACTCTACTACAGATTTGAACTTTTGGCCTGAAGTGGTTGAATGTCAAGACTAAACCCTCTCTCGGTTCTTATACAGAATCTGCACCTTCTTCTCCACCGACTCACACAGTGAACTTGCTCATAGGTTTCAGATTTAGCTTTTGTTTTTGTTCTCTCTGACATGGTCATGGTCACAGAGCAGAATGTGAACCAGAGTGTAAGTAAACCAGTAGGGGGCAGTAGACTCCAGTTGCATGAACGGTTTATGGGATGAGAGACAGATGACCTTAAGCCATGGGAAAACATGCATTTCTGTGGTTTAAACCTGCCAGCTGTTAGCTACATTACTAGAGCAGCATAAACACTGAAGCTTTTCAAATTTGAATTTTCATCAAATCAATTTATCACAAAGACAATTACTGGCATCGATTTAATAAAAAAACATTTAGTTCCCCCACCCCCCACCCCCCCATTTCCAATATTATGTAAAAATTCACTGGCAATATCTCCATTTTCACAATCTCTGATCATATCATATCTCAGATACTGAGTTCAGAACACAACCCATGGGGAAGGGCACTTTGTCTCATTTCCAGATTTAAATCCAGTATAGGGAGCAAGGCCAAATAATTTCCTGTTTCATTTCTCACTGCTCTGCTGTCATTAGAAGGTAGTTCTAGCCCCCGGCTGGGAGTAAAGCCTACCCTAATCCCAGTCCATGGGTGACCTGAGGGAAGCCCTGCGGCACTACTCCTTTTAGTCCTGGAAAGCTATGATCTGCTTTTTTTTAAACATTAACACACAAATCCTCCATATGCACTGCAATTAAAAAATGCATATCAGGCTGGCACAGCAGCATACACACAAACTACAACCCCCTGGAGCTCAACGTAGACCCCAGCTGTGCACATCTGATATGTGGGTGCAACACTGATCTCTTGAATCTAGGCTACTGCACTGCAGTAAAGGCATAAAGGAACAAGCCCTTCAAATCTGTGAAAGCATGAAGTAAGAAGAAGGGCAATCATTATTCACTGTGCTCCATCACTCCTACCTCCCCTCTCACTTTCTCTCCAGGCAGCAAGTGAATCACCAAAACTGCCATCTATTTGCACCTTCCTAGCATAGCTCATCATGTGACTAAGCATGACTTCCTCCCTGTTTGGGAAAGTGCATGGTGGATGATGCAGAGCTGGTGTAGACCAGAGCGTGAAATTGCTTTATTTAACATTGGGAGAGTCTGTGTATTCAAGCAACACCTACTGAACACCACAATGCGTGCTGTTATTTTTAAATTAAAACATTGTGCATTACATTAAATCTCACCTCTTCTACAGTTGAAATATCTTTGACAATGTCTCACTTTCTCGCAGGAAATTATTTACAAATGGAAGCAGACTGTTCACCAGACTGTTACGCTCTGTGTTTTCTTTTGGCCAAAAGAAAGTAAAGAAATAGAACAGGTGGCGTAAAGGTGAGTGAGGATTAAAGTAACTTCAGAAACGTGGGTCTAAATAGCACTAACGCCTGTATTTTGTCTAAACAGCAGATTAATATAGACATCAGCGATGTCACAACATACGTACTGTAAACTCACCACCTGTGATATCCTTCTATAATGTCAGTGTTGCAGGCTTACCTGCAGCAGAAGTGTACAATAGTACAATAGCAGCAAAGTGAACTTTCATCATTGCTGACTCACCTCCTCTAAGCACCAGCACGTTGACCTCACTGCCCACAGGCAGGTCTTTGAGGATGTCGACCACCTGCGAGTGGCTCAAAGTTTGGACATTCTGTCTGTTGATCTCCTTGATAACATCACCCTTCAACAAGCCGCGGCACCACTGGGCGTCCAGGATCATCTTTACCTTTTGTCCCAGGGGGCAATCCGCTATAGCAAAGCCAAAACCTCCCGGGCCTTTCACCAAGGGCACACTCACCAGCTCCGGCTGTAATAGAGTAGGGTCAGGCCCTTCTTGATTAAGGGCATGTGGAAGGTGGTGGTGTTGATGGGAATGAGGATGGTGGTGGCGTCCTCCGTTGGTTATAGGTGGCACTGACGCAGTCTGCCGAGAAAGGGTTGCTCCATCGTTGACAGCATAATTGAGGTCTTGTGGTGTCGAAGGGGAAGGAGAAGTGTCCTTAGAGGCACTGAGGTTGCTCGATGCCTCCTCACTATTGCTGGTGTCCTCTGGCAGAGGGTAGCCCCGACACAGGACCATGTCCACATACTGATTGACTGGGATAGACTGGAACATCTGCACGACATCAGCATGAGTCTTTCCCAGCACGCATGTCCCATTAATGTCCACAATTACGTCACCTAAAGAAGAACAAAAAGCTTTTACACGTTTGTGACATGAAAAAAATTGGACAAAATTTAAATTTCTGTATTCATCACCATGCCAAAGGAAATTTTGAAAAGTACTATTACAACAATACACCAATAAAAAGACATGGGGATAAGCGCAATTATGCAATTGGATTACATAAGTAGACTCCTATATCTTAAAAAATTCAAACATGTTAACGGGGGAGGAGGGAGTGTGCGAGAGAGAAAAATAAAACGAGGTCATTGACGTGTTTTCTTTTTCCTCCTTTTATCTCCATGTACTGTAAAGGATAGACTCTAATCACCCCTGGCCTGCCCCAGATATAGGTCTGGATAAGCAGCTGAATTGCTGACTAGCTAGGTGGCTAGATGCCCAGAGGTGGATTGCCCACCCACACAATTGATACTTTACCAAAGAAAAAACAAAGGCTACGTTTTCACTCTCGTGAGTGAGCTTCATATTCCAGTTTGTTGCTTGTTCAGACCAACTACATGTCGCTCATACGATTAGTTCAACAGCTACATATTCAAAAAGCTAAGCGAAATATATTTTCTCACAAAGTTCAAACACTCAACCTTTAGCATAAATAAATGCCGTAGGCCAATACTCAGAAATGAAAAAAAAAAAACCTACTTGAAGATGTTACAGTCTACTGCTTGCAATTAAAACCCAATGAAATTAATTACATTCATCTTTTGTTATAGTCAATTACCCTCCTTCTCAAGGGAAATGAAACACTGAAAATAATTATTCTCTTTGCTCCACTCTTAAGTTGATTCTCAGCAGTCGCAATGGCTCGGCAATCAATACTACGGTAATGTGAATCTTAAGGCATTACACAGTAACATACTTCAAATTAATACAGTCACCATGCATGTGATCACAGAACTAGAACATGCAACAATAAAGAACTTACTGTGCCACTTGCAAAACACACTACATGGCAGACTCATATACATCCCCTGTTTTTACATAAGCACACATGTCAACCTGCAGCCACGCTGCCTGAATGCAGGCTAATTACATTTTTAATATACGAGTGCGTATAAAATGTGAGCCTCTACTATAAACTACACACGGGTTTATTGATGACTTCTCTATTTTTCGAGCTGCTCCACTGAACACTGCCTATAAACATTTGTCTTTGCTTGATCAAGCAATGTGATATTCAGAGTGAAGTGCCTGTTCGGTTTTTTGCCTCCGAATGTGTTTATTTGTGTGTACACAAAGGGCACATTAAGCTGTATTATGTACAGAATGTATGCTAATGCCCAGCTTAAGTGTTACTGCGTGAATAAAGATAAATGCCATGCACAGTTACCCGTGTACACGTGAATGTGACACTGGATTTTGTTGACTTTGCTTTTAACAATTGTATTACCTTGCATCATGGAAACAAATTACAGCAGGGTGGTCTCCAACTGTTAAAACAGCATGCGAACCAGATACTTAAAAAACATTATGTCTGTGGGGAATGTTACCTGAGGCAATCTTCTTGTCATGTGCTGCAGGCCCATCTGGCAGGACGTTTTTGACCTGGAGGAACTCGTCAGGTCGGTCTCCGCCAATAATGGTGAATCCAAAGCCCTGGGGGCTTTTTCTAAGTGCTGTCTTAAGTATGTTGCCCTGCAACTGAGTTGGATCTCGAGTAAACCCCCACATTCCCCTGCCAGGCTCCTCTGCTGTGGAACCTAAAGGAGACGTAGACAGAAGGTAATCATTAATGATCTAATATCACAAGTACGCTCAGTAAAATTATTGCACTAAATGTTTGGGGTGTGAACACATTCTTTACACCATGCTTTCAATTCCACACACAAAAATGTTCGGACAGAACACATGTACAGACAGCAAAAGCTTCAGAAGTGGCTAAATGAACAACTGAAAACTAACATATTTACATTTCAGCTGGGAAAAGGCCTGATTTCTAAAGAATATTAGTTTAAACACATCAAAATAAACAGATTCCAATGTGATTAGTTCATTTAAAATTTTGCCTGGTGTTCTACAGAAGGCAAAAAAGTGTCAAAATTCACTTAATTGCTTCTGTTTACCTGCTGGAAACTGTTTCAGTTTAAAAGTAATTGGATGTCTTTTCATCTTTTAAACTGTAAATGAAGTCACAGTGGCGTCAGTTACACATGAATGCAGCAAGCCTCTGTAGTTCAAAAGTTTGTGAGACGGAATTGTACGTGTATGCGAAAATGAGCCCAGTATAGGAAGAGACACTGAAACGCTTGCTCATAAATTGCCATCTGTCACCATCATAACAATACTCGCACAGTGACAACATGTCTGACAGCACATCACTTACTGCTAGTAATTACATGAACACTAAGAACTCACAGTTTGAGCGCAAACTCCAACAAATCACACGCGCACACACAAACAGAGACACACAACTTGCAAAACCACTGCTCTGTTTACAAAGCCAATAAACACCTAGTTATTGCAAAATGCCTAAAGTTTGCCCAAGTCTCCCCGCAAACAACCAATTCTTTTCACTGCAGTGATAAATCCATCCTGAAACGCACCTGACATTTTCCAGGTAAACTTTTCATTGCAAATTTCCTTTGTGTTGCCTGCAGGATGTGTAAATGGGGCGCTTTTATAGAAGACAGGAACAGAATTATATTAGACAGTGTGTGCGCGTGCGTGTGTGTGTGTAGGTGTGCATTTGTGCAAAAGAGAGCAAGATAAGAGTGATGAGACAGAAAGAGACAGCAAGAAATAGAGTTAGCCTTGACAGAAAGAGAGAAATTTTAACTAAATCCGAGCTTGCCCTTCTCTGTGGTGTGTGCCTATGAGATTGTGAGTTATGTGCTCTGTCCCTGCGTGCTGGGCTTCTACTCTGGCAGTTCCCACACTGATAGATGCTGGGACATCAATCTCATTAGGGAGAGCACAGATAGAAGTCCCCCCTTCCCCTGTCTCCTACACCACTCTCAATGTGTCATGGGATTGTGATTTGCATAATTGCATGGCAATTGGCAGAGGAACGTGACCGCTCTGAAAAGACAAAAAAGATTATGCCAAGTATGACTTAGATGACACTGCTGCGTCAGTGCCGGACAAGTACAAGGGATATTCTAACAAATGTCAGTCTATGTTGAGCAAGGATTTGCAAGCAGGTACAAAAACATGAAATTCTCCTGAACAACTTGGGGCACAAGTGTGTAATAAGTATGATTTATGATGGAACTAATCCCTGTCAGATAGCTCCGACATACTGAAACAGTCTTTCTCGCACAATCACCTCGAAGGCAATACTGGCATAACAGTAGTGGAGAGAGACAATCACAAGTGGGATGAAAAGGGAGCTACACACCAAAGCCATGTTTACATGGTCTTGATTAAGCTGTAGGCCACAAAGGGACAGTCAAGTTTCCTTAGGGTGAAGCGATTATATGAAATGTCTGACAGGATTCTCAGCATGATAATTATGGCTGAACATAGGGCGGTGCTTTGCTCTTGTGCTCTGCGGCATTGTCTGGGAGGTCAGGTTAGCCAGCCTTGTCAAAACAGTGTTTAGAAGCCACCTCACGCACGTCCATACACTTGCACAAGACCACTAGCCATTAATTCTCATTAACAAGGGTGGGAATTTGGAGAACAAGCACAGGGGAGGCAGTCGAAGCTGGAGGCGGCGGTACGCAGCAATATCATCCACAAACTGCAGAAAGGCTCAGCTGTGGGAGGTGGGGTCTGCGTGCAACCGACTGAGGCAGACAGTTGTGTCCAAAGGGTGTCTGAAATACAGAGGCTAGTTTGAATACAAATGAGGCCATGCCTTTTGTGTTCACACGCAGAAGAGCATTATAATTCTTGCACATTTTACAACAACCTAGTCTTCTGTCTCTCAGACCTTTATATTTACTGAGAAGAGGGTGATTAGATCATCAAGCAGGAGCATTCCCCACAGGTGGTAAATGATGAGTAGATGACCCAGTGGAAATGCAATTTATGATCGTAAGTCACTTTCAACGGCAGTCACCTCTCTCTCCTTCTCTGCCTCTCTTATTTAACTCCCTCCCTCTGTTCTAAAGAGGGCTTTCAACTACCATGAGTGACTGTGGCAAAAGGATTTCAAAGAGACCTCAGAACCCGCCCTATATCATATCTACTTGTCAAAATGAATTCTGCCGCCCAGTGAAGCACTGTTCCATTATTCAAATTGAATATCATTGCTTCAGAGGCTATGGGCTGTTTATCAGAAGCCTGTCAACTGTTAGAACATCTTCCAGACAGACTTCTTAACATGAAGGAGATGAAAAGTGTCCCAGTATTTTGATTATATATATATATATATATATATATATATATATATATATATATATATATATATATATATATATGCACAAATCTATATAAATATCTTTGCTGAACAAAAAGCTAGAACTATAAAGCTGACATCTTAATAATACTGTCGACTGCATTGCATCTTATGAAGGAAAATCGCCCTGTGGAGAAGTTACTGAGTTAAACTACCACTGCCTGAGCTATCGATTGTAGCGCCACTACCATAAGTCAAAGACACACTAGTACAAAACATTTTGTTTAATTAAAGATTCATGATTGAATTTCCTGTAAGACAGCCATCAGGTCAATAACTTTTTAGAGGTTTTCTTGCTTCTTCATATGGAATCTGACATGAAAGCTGAATCCAAATCTGACAACTGAAATAGTTGAGTAGTAAAAACTTTTATATGTATGTCCATTACTTATACACGCAAATTTAAATTTCAACATTGGCTTTTCATCTGGCTGCTTCATTACATAATATTTCATCAAGTCTAGATAAGGAAGCCGTTATATGAAACGTTAAATAATCACATATTAGTTCATCTCTCTATGGACATCACACTTGTTTAGTTTCTGAACAAGCTAGGGCACCAATGAAGGACATGCAAAGGTTAAATGTATTTCAGTGGTGGAAATTCTGCAGATCACAATGTCTTCAACAGGGCATTGGGAAAGAATATGCTGCCCTTTTCAGACATGACTGCATATGTTTAGCACCTACTAACATGTATTTTATTGTAAATTTGTCAACAATTTGAATTCATATGAGTCCAATTTAATCAACCCAGGGTGACGAGTTTGGGGAGTGTGACCATCAGAAAATTAGCACCTACCCCCAATTGGGCCATTTTTGCCAATATTTAGGGGTCAAAATCTATTTTAGCCATTTCTGGATTCAACTAACAAATTTTGATCTTAGGGCTGATTTAGACATTTGTCATGAGCCCAAATTGGACATGTTTGACTAAAGCTTTTATAGAAGCACGTTGGTTGTAATTAATCCCCAAAATAACTGGATACATTTAAAGTATTATAATACCGACAAAGACAAGACCTGAGTTTTGAGGTAAATGCAACTTTTGCTAATTCAAATCTCAGAATGCAATTTAGACCTATGTGTCTACTATAAAACTCTTCAAGCGTGTGTTTAGTAATGGTAATGACTGGATTTTAATGTTGATCTTGATGAAGGCTACAGGCTGAAATGCAGTGGTCAAGCAGTAAAGTTGTTCTTCATTACAAATGTTGCTGAAACTTCAACTTCTAATGACTGGATTTTCAAAGAAAGTACCCATTTTCCTCCACACTGACAGTTTTCTGTACAAAACGGACAAAATTTGACAATTTGTTCTCAAGCCTTCCTTGTGTATGAACCACTTTAATATGCCTGCGGCTCGAGCGTTGTAGGTGCAGTTACCTGAGGGCGTAGCAGCTTGTGGAGGTGCTGCAATGGGCGTGTCCACACTTGGTTTTCTCTTAGCTTCCATTACTGGATTTTCAAACTGGGTCTTCTGGTTGATGTGGCTGTACAGGGAATATAATATTAAATGAGCAAAAATCAGAATGTTAGATAAAGCTAGAATGTGCATTGAAAATATAAATGTTTTTTTGTTTCGATTGCATACTGTTGATCTATTACTGAGTTTCTCATGTCAGTTGACAGTCCAAGCTGCCAACTGATGGTTCACCGTTTGGTATCGCTGAATAGTGCTTGTCCAAAGAGCAGATACTGTTCTTTGCCTGCCATGCAAACCTGCGATTTGAATACGAGGGCTGTTTGTGACATAACATGTGCTAGGCAGACAGGCTGTCTTTATAATATGTGAGCTGTTCTAAATACATTACGAAAATCTTTAACCTGTCTTTGCCAGAACTGCTGCACATTTAAATGGTTTGAGAGAATATCTAAACCTCATTAATTAAAAATAAATTAACTGTCATGCCCAATGAATTCTGAGAGAATTTACATGGAGGAAATCAGTAGCAATCTTTCATGCTATGGGCCCATATTGTATAGCTGGGATAAACATCTGCTCAATGCCTCATAATGCGAGAATAAAAAGACTTAATGAACAGCAAAATGACAGAAATAAAAATGTGCCCTTTTTCACATTACAGGCACTGAGGTGGTATCGTTCCAGAAGTTTCCTAATATAACCAGGCTTTGCCAATCCAGGATCAGCAGCTATACTTGGGGGACTTAACACGAAACTTAATCTAAAAACAATTAATGATTTGCAGTCACACCTGTGTGCTTAAACATTTCCTGTTACCAAGGGAAATGTCCTTCCACGGTTAGATGGTAATGGAGAGAGGTAGCTCATCTGCATAATAAGCTTTAACGGTTGTAAATCACCATTACAGCACCTTAGGAAGAGAAAATGCATTGATGCTGCACAGTGAATCAGCCACATCCTGAGACACTGACTGTATACGTGTGTGCGCGCGCGTGTGTGTGTGTGCATGGGTACTCTGCACTCTTACTGCGTATGACTCATGCACAGAGATACCCTCGCCATTATGTCTGAAGAGATAAACATTCTATTTCCTTCATTTCTGTCATTTCCTCTTTTGCTCTGTCTCACTTTCTCAATCCTTGATTGCCACGCCTCATGTTTTGTAGACACAGTGAGACTTTGCGTCACGTCGTTGCATTTGGTCGTTCATTCACAATAAAATTTGCCAGACAAAAAAAACACAGAGACAGAAGGGAGAGAGAGAGAGAGCCTCTCAATGACCCTCTTGCATAAACAGGCGCGTATATTTCCCCCCTGCCTGCGGGTCTCTTCCTCTTTGTTCACAGTAATGGCACTAAAATGAAACACTGTGCTCTTGTTTACACTCTCGATCAGAATTGAATCTCACCCTCGTTTCCATCTCAGGGACCTCTAAATCTTCATTGTCTGTTGTCTCCACTGTATTTTCTTTTTCAGATACACAGACAAAGCTGTAGCTCACTTGTTAGTTCCCACAAGGGTGCTTTCAGCAGAATTGTGGGAAACTACTGTTTGCACAATTGCATAATGTACTATTATCACGTGTCCCACAGGTTCCCCTGAGATCCAGCAGCTCAACATGTATATGCTTGGTATTAAGTGATATGGCTTTATGTTGCAGAATATACAAAAATATCTTGAAATAGAAACCATTCTAAATGGGCATTTTAGAGAAGTCAAATATGCAGAAACAGCTTCAGAAAACCTATAAAGGTCGAGAATGATGTCTCTTCAGGAAAGAGACTAAGAGACTCAATATCACCATGCATGCTTATCAACAGGTGTAGATTTCTATGGATCTCCAGGTATAAAAGGAAGAGAGAATTTTACTTACTCTACGTAGTATGTGCCAAATTGTGGATCCTCAATCTTCTCCCAGCCATAGGGCAACTCTGGATGAAAGGGAAAAAAACAGACAGGGAAAAGGCTGACTCAAATCACTTAAGATACTGCTGAGGCACTACATGGACAATTGGACACACTCAATGAAGTGTGGTGTTTTGACTGGCACCATCACAGCATGCTTAGCTACACCTACAGAACAGGAGGTTATTTGTCACTATGTGTTTAAGACTTGATACACACTATGGAGGAGGAAGGGGAAGACGGGCGGGAGGGGAGGGGGGGACACCGTGTGTTGTTAGAAAGCCTCCCAGGAAAAAATAACAGCCCTTCTTTCCAGTGGTGTGTATGTGTTCAGCATCTCGGGTTTCTGCTGCTGTGTGACAAACACACGCAGCGCAGAGGAGATCTTTACGCAAGAGGAGCCATAGAAAATTGCCTTTTGAGAGATGCTGCACTGATGAGCTCTCTGCATGTGTCCACGAAACCATTAGGAGGAGACGGGCGGACTGAGGACTGGGGGTTTGTGCTGTGTCACCAGCATGACTGTGACCAGGAGCGCTCAGCTGTTCAGTATCCGTCTGTTAGCCAGCACCCCCTTCAGAGAGGCAGGGATGCAGTTCATACACACAAACCCTTCAATACAACAAGGACTTGGGAAAAGTGTAGGTAGCATGTGAGCGGACTCGATGGCTGTAAGTGCCTGCGCGATTGTTACTTATCACAGAGCTAGCTCCTATTGCCTCACCTCCTTCGTCGCATTTCTCAGGTGGCTTGGCTTTCTTGGCAAGACGTGGGTCCAGCCAGGTGGTGGTCTTGCTGTTATGACTGTAATATGAAAAAGATACAGGGCTTTAAGCACAGTTTAAATTATTTTTCAAATACTTAAGATGCCATTAGAGTTGAGCAATTAGCGCTTAGATCTCTTGGGAGCCACTTCACCCGGGGAGTGTTTTTCCATCTCTAGCAAACGAACAGAGCTCTCCCAAAACAGGATTATGACTAGTATTTAATCTTTTGGGATCAAATACTTTATTAAATAACCTTTTAAAAATATTAGTACAGTTTTAACAAAGCTCAGAGGACCGTTTGAGGCATAAGGGAGATGAAAAGAAAAAAAAAGTCACAGATTACAGAAAGATGGAAAGGGATGACACAGAAAGATAAAAGAGTGAGCAGTTGCAGAGATCATAAAGAGCAGAACTAAGACAGCAGGTCAGGGGTGGCGAGCTCCATTTACCCTGTTGTTTCTCTCACTGGCAGAATGAGCTATTGATTTAGCAGCAGGCAGCTTTACTTGGCTCTCTCAGTGGCTCAGCATTGACTGTTTGCCACACTAACGGGCCAGGTAAACAATGCGGGCCTGCTGCTTTTAGCGGCAGCCAACAAAACCAACATCAAACGCAGGGGAAATAAAAGGAAAAACTTTATTGAGACTCAACTCCACTGCAATGGCTGAGTCTACAGACAACTTCCATGTTCAGCACCTGCTGGTAATTCAGTACAGAGAGTTGCACTGAATAGGAAGCAGAAAAAGTCAGAACTCTAAACATACTGGGTTAACAAGGCAGAAACAAAGAGATGAAGAAGAAACTGGGACTACAAGCAATGGGATTAGAACAATGGTGATGTAATGGGAGTGTAATAGGACAAAAACAAGACAGGGAAGTCACAGTAGAAAGGCTACTTACTCGATGAAATAGACCATGCCGGTTTCTGTGTAGGCCATCTCCCAGTTTTTAGGCAAGGGCTCCTGACTTTCATCCTCTGTGTTCCATATACGCAAGTCCATGGCCCCGGCTGACTGGTTGTAGCTGGGCACTGTCTTCCTCCACTCTGCTTTGTCCTTGTGCTCTGTGGCCAGGCATGGGGAGAGGGACATGGGCATGGAGACAGAAATAGGAATGGGTTGGGAGTAGTGGTGTGGGAGATGATAGAAGGAGAAGGAGACAGGACGTGAGAATGTGGCGCCATTGGAGCTCCTCTGGGCTCCTTGCATTTCTCCCTACTGCTGCTGCTGCTGCTGCTCGAGCTGCTCTTCCTCTGTACACTAGCCGGACTGTTACATCCACAGGAGTGTAAGGGGTAGAGAGAGCGAGCGAGAGAGACAGAGAGAGTACACGCAAAGAGGACGGAAGAGCAGCAATTGCCATAGGATTTGCATGTCAGTAGTGATGTACTGAGAACTGCCTCCCAGGCAAGAGCAGAGTTGACCAATGCTTCAGCCCAGCCGGGAGCGCTACATCGCAACTCTATTAGCATCATAGTGTTGCTTGTGCGTGAGGGTATTTGCCTAATCTTGATGTGTATGTGTGCCTGTCTGGGTGAGGCTCTTATCTGCAGGTTTCATCTGGCTGTGTGTGACCTAGCTTTGTCGTGGCATTGAATGCTCACTCTGTTTGGCTGGAATAAAGGAATGGCAGGGGGAAAATAGTGACAACTGTTGACTGGAAGAAGTCAAGAGCTCTTTGTACTGAAACCAGGGCCCTTTTTCATGATAGAACCAGAAAGATGTTTCTGCATTTATAAAGTCTGAATAAACGACTACACACAGACACTTGCTCTAGGGTACAGCTGCTTTCAGCCCTTTCAAAGAAATATAAACAGAAGAGCTGTTGCAAATTTGTGCAGGCAAGATTGCTAAAAACCCCGAAATTACATGAAAGAAATGTACAATCAGTACTTAACTACATTCAAGGCCCAGAAATATGCCAGCTGCTACCTCTTTAAGTGGGCACTCTAAAACCATATGAAGAATTCATGTATTTTCAGTGAGACAACTGACGTGGTTCAGGGGGTTGGGAAGCCCGTCTTGTAACCGGAAGGTTGCTGGTTTGATCCCCAGCTCTGTCCATCCTGGCCATTATGTCGTTGGGCAAGACACTGCACCGTACCGCCTACTGGTGTTGGCCAAAGGGGCCGATGGCGCGATATGGCAGCCTCGCTTCTGTCAGTCTGCCCCAGGGCAGCTATGGCTACAACTGTGGTTTGCCTCCACCAGTGTGTGAATGAATAGTGGAATTGCAAAGTGCTTTGGGTGCCTAGAAAAGTGCTATATAAATGCAATCCATTATTATTGTTATTATTATTAATTAATAGTGATATTTGTCTATAATTAGTATCTTCTCTTGGTTGAGGTCTACACTGCCATCCAGAGATGACAATGCATATCTCTGACAATTTCTTACTTTGAAATATAGAAATTCAACCTAATACAATAACTGATCTTTTTAAAAGAAAATGTATTTATTTATTTATTTTAGAATTCGAATCCGTGTATTATATCTCTGGGACCTAATGTGTCCTTCTACACATAAGGTCCATGCCCATGAGCATATAGACAAAGCATGAAAGGAAGAGGAGGGGTATGATATTTGTTTGTTAAATAGAATAGAAGCGTGTCAACCGAGACATCAGGTCATGTGGGCCGGCACTGACACAGTGGGGTTGTAGGTGCAGGGTTGCAGCCAAGCTTGACTTTGCTGCCTGCCTGAACTACGGCTACGCACAATTTATTTTTCAGATCTTTTTTTTTTCGTCTTCATTTTTAAAAACATGTTGCAAGCACTCAGAATTGAGAAGAAAAGAAACCTTTCTTAATTTAGCATTTGCTGCTGTTGCCACTCGAGATACATTTTTCAATTTGCATATGCAACACACGACTCTACTTTTTGTAGTGTTTAAAATAAAAGAGTGTCTTGAGGTAATGACTTTCACTACTGCTACAATTTCATCCTCACTGTTAGCTCTTAGCTGAGTCATGCAGTGGCATCCGTGTATGCGAATGAAACGAGCACAAACTATCTTTCTACCCGAGGGATTGCTTCTATTGATCTCAGACAGACTTTGGCTACATTTTGACTTTGCAGTGCTGTGATTTAGTGCCGACCTTGCATGCAGAGCAGCTAATCCTGAGAATGTTTATTTGGAGAGAAGAATGATAAGGAGAAAAGTAAAAAGGTCCTGCTGTTTTGCATTCTGAGAACAATATAATGAACTGCTGGAAAAATAAATAAATCAAGCAAACAAAAAAGTGCTGGGGTTTAAATGTGTAGAAAGCCAGTAATGAAGGGAGCTGTAATACAGCTAGCAGAGAATGCTAACTAACACTTGTGAAAGCCACGAAAAAATTAAAAACAGCGGTGTCCCTCACCGGTCAGTCCGTTGACCAAAGGAGGCCTCTCTTCTTCCTCTTCCTCCTCTGGAGCAGCGCTGTCCTTTCTGTCCATCTTACTGACAGAGGTTGTGCGTTTTCTTTGGACCTCCGTGTCAAATTCCTCATCAAACAGAACCTGGTCCACCAGGTCTGGCTGTACAGGGCTCGGCTCCGCAGGGGGCTTAGGGGTCCCATAATAGTTGCCTGGGAAGAAGAGAGGGCGAGAGTGACAATGAAATATATTCTTTAATACATTTTAAAAAAATATGTGCAAGCTTTCTTGATTAATTTCATCATATAACCCTAACCCCAACCACTTATCTATACACATATTCACATACAACCCTTCCACTCAGCTAACCTGTAATCTGTTTCTTACCCTTACCCTTAGAGCAGACTTAGAAATTGCTAGGCAGCCTCTGCTTTGAAGATCTCATATTTAAATGTAGACACTTCAATTTTACCAAAATACACACAGACAGCCAGAAATGTTTACTATGGTATGAAAAGAGTTTCTTTCTGGCTTTATAGTGTACTGCGAAAAGAGGAGATAGAAGTACACACAAAACCATTGTGCTTGCAGCAGACCAAAAAGAGACTGTATCACTTAAAGTGTGAAAGATTACTGCTTTTTTTTTTTACCTACAAATTTTATCTGGCAGACCTGTACTCTGGAACAAAATGAGACCAAGGATTTGCTGTTGTAACCCTCAAATGTTGTGAAAATCTCCAGGTTATGAAAAAGTCTGTAGCCTTTCTCCTAGATGCCAATATCACAATCAGTACTGACCCACAATACCATATGCTCAATCAGGACCACTGACTATTACTGTAACAACAGATCATTTGCTGGCTTCTAATCTTTGAAGTGGCCAAAGAAAAAAAGTTTTGATTCACTCATTTTGTTTATGTGTTAAAAAACATAATGTTATATTTACTATTTCACTCACAGGCAATTGTGGCCACAGCGCTTATGCCAAGGTTCTCGGGCACTTGATTGTCCCTTTAAGTCCATCAGCTTCCCTTTGCTGTCATGTTGGAGCCTAAGGCAGTTAACGGTCTTACACCACAGAGCAAGCCTGTGTCTTTTCTCAACTACAAAAAAAAACGGGGTGACCCACTTACTACTTGCCACCTTCTTTCTTTGTGAAAAACAATTGAGGCCAAAAGATGTGAGAAAATAGTTGTGAAAGTATGGTGGAAGTATTGATTGTCCTCATATTTTTGTGTGGGATTGCAGTGTGCCGTGCTTTGTTTGAGTAGCCGAGCGTTGTTTTTGAACAGTTAAACGGCACATCGGAGAGTGGAAAGACACTGTGACCAAGGAGTCTGCGGGGAGGAGAGAGACAAGGGAAGGACCACTTTCTCACTGACAGAGATATGGTGGAAATAGAATTAAGTTCCACATTGAGGAACAATCATCCTTTCTATTGTTTAATGTCTCTCATTTATAATAAATAAATATTCAAAGCCTTATCAAATTATCGCTTGCCATCTTAAAAGGAAAACAAAGAGCATTCAGATTAATGTACCTTACACTGAAATGCGTTATTACACTGACTGCAAAGTATAAGGTTATTAAGAGTTACCATCCAAACACCATTTTTAATCAGCTATAATTATGATACACTAAATAAACAAAAACAAAATCATCCTAGAGATGAGATGAGAAATTCATCATAACTGAGTCAGGTAAATAGATTAATGCACATTTAAATTAGAGAGCATTATTATCAGAATCAATTGGTTACTAGGTTTGTAATTAATAGCAAGCTTAATCGTGGAATAAAAATTGGAGGAGGTAAATTAGAAGTGGTAATTTGCTCTCTTCGTTCCAGTTTCTGAAGCTCACACAAAGGTTCCCGTAGCTTCTCTAAGTACCCCAGTGCAAAGAGCGGAGAGACGATGGCCAAAATAAGGAAGCACACTGAAATTGATTGCGTTGTAATTACTGTGTACTAATGAGTCACAACCTGAAAAGCAGCTTTTGTTTAGAATCACTACCTCCGTCCAGCACACAGATACAAAACCATAAGCTCCCAAAGTGAACTGAAAAGACTGCAGGCTAGATGTTTTTTTAAACTGTAGTTTAAAAACTGTAGAGTCCAGCTCATTAAGAACTTGCTAATGCACCGCTAATATCATTTAACATTTATATCCTGTGACTTTGCAAGATCCCCAGGCATCTGCTGTCTACTATGTACTATGTATAATTATAATATATCTAATTCTGTTCTGTGATCTGTGTCTTCCTTTTTATGTGATGACTCTATAGAGAATATATATGTTTTATTATTTTAACGACAAGCCACACAATAACAAATATATTTCATTATTACAAACAGATAGGTCAAACAGATCCTAATTCCTGATTCTAACAGATCAATAATAAAGATATCTGTGAAAAAAACAACTAAAGAATAAAAGATCAATTGATTATCTATACACAAAAAGCACAACTGCAAATTATAACAGCAAGAGTAAAGACGAACAATAAAGGCTGTATTTACTGTTGCATATCTGAGCCAAATTGATGGAAAGGCAGAACTGTGTCGGTTCAAGCTGTTCTGTGTAGAGACGTGGGAGCGAAGAGATACTCAGGAGTCTTTCTCTCTCAAATTGTGGTAGGATGCACCAGGTACCATCAGTTCAATACAATACAATACGATACAACTATTAATAATTTACCCATTTAAAATTATTAGTGTCCACAGAACAAGTGAAATGAAACAATGTAACAGTATGAAGTCAAAGTGCATCTCTTTTCACTTCTTTATACCTCAACTCATTCTAGTAACACAGCTGGGTTTGTATGTGTATAAAATGGTGCAGTATTTGTTTGAAAAACCTTTTAAATTGATATATTTTAAAAGCATTTTTTGATTCAGAGGTTTGGCGAGCTCTGCTCTCCGTTTCATCGTGCACACGCCTCCTTAGCTTTGCTGTATGTGTGTTCATTTCAGTGTGGCAGAAAGTGAAGCGAAGAGAAAGATTTGACTTGAAGACCACTAAATGATTAAGTGCAATAAATATTTCTTAACTGTGACATCAATATAAAACATCTATAAGAAGGTAAAAAAAAATCATTAACTGCATCTAACCTAAAAAGAGAAAGTGGCAGGGAGAAGCAGCACCAGCAGCAGGTGAGCTTTCTGCAACATTTCACAGGCATTCGCTGCATTTTACAAGGATGACTGGATCTTTTTCTCTGCATATACATAGTTTTTCTCCTTGTAAATAAATGTGTTCAGTGCCTTTCTGCTTTCATCTGAGGTGTTGGTGTTGTGTGATATCCAGTGGCTCTGAATACTCTATTTATCTTTGATTGACTCTACTGACTAAAAGGCCAGCTGACACAGTTTGCTAAGAAAATATACAGTTCAAGGAAAACCCTCTATTCTTTATGTTGAAGGCTAATATTTAAACATAGAAGCTATTTTAAATTATTAAATTACCATGTCTTATCTTTAAAAGCTACAAAATAAATCCCTCAGGATTAAGAAAGTTCTTATCTGCTAGGTGGCAGATTGTGGAGTGACACAAAAAGTTCAGTCCTTCTTTTGATTCTATTTGTCACAGCCTATTTGCAGATTGTACACGTGGGCTTTCCTTGCAGGAGTGTTGCTACACCATTAGCAAGTACTTTGCCTCTATCGCCTTATTAAAAACAATAAACAAACAAACAGTCTGGCCAGCTCTGGATCAGATCTACTGCTAATTTGAAATAGGCCAGGAGTTTTTGGCGTTCACGTGTGAGCTTATTAGCTTTAGCTAACTTCTCCAGACAGATGACTTACTCTGGATGAGCTTTTTGAGCTCTCTGGTCTTGTTAAAGCCTTAAATCAATTTTTATTTTTATGTTTGTTTGTTTTTTGTGGTGGGTTGCCTGCACTGCTGGTTAGTATAATTTATGTTGTTTTACACTGCCTCTTCCAACCCTAGGGTTCATGAGTGTGCCCACTTGGGAACCACTGGTCTAGCCAACCCAGTGCACCCAACAATCTGTTGCACCAGGAACTCACATTAATGCAGCTGCATCATTTCAACAAAAAGGGAAAGAGAAAGAGTTCATTGTTTTTCATTTCCACATATTTATATATAAACATCTCTACTGATAAATGAAATTCCAAAATCTCAACATAGTGTGCAATCCTCATATGTAATAGTAGCAACATGGACATTCCTGCTTTTCTTTCCCTAATATTTATGCCATATTCTTTTCACGAAAGCAAGAAAAAAGGGAGAAACTTATCTGACCCGTGCATGGTGCTGACATATTTCAGCCTAATTAACAAATGCTTTATGCATCCTTATCAAGACAAAAGGTTCTGGTTTTAATAGGATACGATCACCTTTTGGCAACCTCGATGATGTCAGAGTGCTCACCATGAATCTTGCACCTTAATTACTACCCTAAGATGAATGGACTGTTCACTCTCAGAAGAAAATGGAGAAGGAAAAATCCCTGAGGCCACCATGCCAGCAGCTACCCGTGACAATATGTGATTGACAGAAATAGACACCTGTTGATGTGGGCTCTCATTTAGCCAATTAATATGCTGTGGTCTACCAAAAAAATGTAACAAGAAGCAGCAAATACAGAAAGAAATTAGAGTAAGAATTACTATTTTATCTAGGTAGGAACCCCTTTTTTGTTCCCTAATAGCTTAGATTTAGATCAAGCTCCTGATCTTGGAATTCCAAATTCCTGTAAGTCACCCACTCACAAACATTGGATGAGATTTATATGCATCTCAGTTTGGTTTCTATATTTAACATACTTGAGGGAAAGTTTGTCTCAAATACAGAAAATCACAGTGGATCAACGTATTACTATCCATCATCAACAGCTTGTGAATTTTCATTCTCAAAGTACTAACAAGTTCAGCATAGTGTTATTACATTAAAGCACCTGTTAGATAGGTGGTGAGTGGTGGATGGACAGTGTAAAGCAAAGTCATTTTCATTTGAACTCAGCTAACACTTGGTTGGCACTGTCAGAAGATTACACAGCCACACACTCATACTAAACATGCAAGGGTATGTTTGCTGCTCGTAAGAAACAGTTTTGTGTGAAAGAACACGTTTTTAAACTTGGCTGCTGTTCCCCAGAGACCCCAAGACGAAATGTATCCACAGTCCTCATGTGTTTATTGATGGGAAAGAATGTGTATACAGATTGTGTGTGTGTGTGTAGATATCATGCCATCTGTTTTAGTCAGCAGCTGCCAGAATACAGTATCACATCTCCAACTTGTGAGTAACTGAATAAAATGTGAGTACAACTGTTACCACAGTTATATTTGCAGGGAGAATTAACTCCTCCAAATCCTACTTTATCCTTCAGAGAAACTTTTGTTATGAGCTCTGATGCTACAGAGCAAGAATTCATGAAGTCAGGGTCACTTAGTAATGGGAATTGCTAGCAAATGTTTTGTGGGGATGTTTTCAAAGACAAAAGGAAATTGGAGACATCCCTTATACTGTGGAAGCTTGGGAAAAACCTCTTAAGGATTTATGCTTTGGTTCAGCTCTCACCACAACCGCCCCCTCCACCCTCACCACATTTATCCCTCTGACTCTTTGAACCTGCCGGCTGCAGTCACCGACCCTCATTAATCATTGAGGATGGCCTTCCACTCTCTTGGGTAGTGCCCAGCCTGCCCGTGCCTCAGGTGGGTGAAGCGTCTCTTATGCTCCAGCCTTGGCACTGGGTGTAGGCCCTGCTTGGCATGGATGCTCACACTTCACAAGCCAACCTTGTCAACTCTGCTTTCTCCTGCTCGGTCTCCATGTGTTTGTGTGTGTGTACAGCTTAGCAATCTACTGTTGACCTGCCTCTCATAAATGAACTTCCTCTCTAGTTTATGTTCATTTCCTGAGTCTGTGTTGTGAAACCCAAAATGTATTAAACACCATTCATATCTTTACTGTAAATTCCTGTTTTTATTATTGAGCTTGTCAATCCTAACTAGTTTTTTTTCTATATCTTTTATTTTCCTCAATTTCAGTTTCAGCCGTTTCTTCCCTTTCTATGTTTCCTTTTTCTTTTTTGTATGTGCAAAAATCTAATTGAGTACTATACCATCTCTTTTGTACTCCTTAGAGATGAGTTACTTCTTAATCAGTTCCCATGAATAGGCAAACGTAGCAGTTGCCAGTCCAGCACCTTTATACCCCCCTTTTCTGTGAAAACTGGCCTGTTGCATTGTTACAAATCTAATCCACAGTTATGTAGCTTTGTCTCAGAACTTCGTAAAGCCTATAACACCAAAAATATCCTATTATAAAATGGTTGTAGGCAGTGTGGCTGAGCAAAACAAGGAGGCCGTAAACAGTCATTTCTTCTCCACTAAAGTCTGTGATTGTCATGGGGGATGAATTTGGCATTGCACAAACAAAGGGATTTCATCATTTTCAGCCCCTGTCAAACCATCCCCTGGTGGGCCTGCAACTTCAGACTGTAACCGTCAGCTAAAAAGACCCTAGTGCAGCCTTGTCTGTAAATCATGTCCTGTGCTTTTTCCTCAGTATGTCATTATGTAGTATTTTATATTTGCAGTGCATCCAGCAAGCCATTTTTGCACCGACCTATGATTATACCTTCTAACAGGTAATCAAGGTTATGTTTCCCATGGCAGTCTTGTTAAATACAATCACGGATGAGGATGTAAGCATAGCCAGATCCATACAAGCCACAAATTTAGGTAGCCCACTGATTTTAATAATTGCTCACAGTATAATGGGATCCCGTGGCATCAGGAATTCATATTAAATGAATGTTGAACACAACATAGGAAATAATAAGATATTAAAATTAAAACAACACTGGAATTTCCAGATGAAATCCAATTAAATCAGCTGTAGCAGGCCTAGTGTTTTATTGACTTTTGCTGGTCCATTTCTGCTTGCAGCATCTGTCATGAATGATTCATACCACTGGCTTTTCTCTACCTTGCACAGTGAGGGGCATAAAGTCGGATATGCCCTAAATCACATACATACAGGCACCCAAATCAATTTCAGCTACAACATAAGTGTTACACTTTGACACTTTCTCTGTAAAAGAAATACTGGCAAACCAATCTGTATGTTTTTGTGTAGTTTTAGTTTCTCCATTCAGTTCCCCAACAGCTGAGTCAACTTTTATGCTAATACTTCCCTGGAAAGCGGAGAGCAAGATTGTTGAAAACACAATTTTCCTCTTTTATGCTTAGTTAAGTATTTTCATCTTAATGGCCTTCTTAAATAACTTCCTATTGTTGTTTAGTGAGTTGAAAGTCTGTGAAAGACTTTTTTTCCTCCACCAAATACTCCCTTTAGTAGAGCAGCAAGAGTGAGTTTCGGTCTTGGTTACAGCATGCTACTATTATTCACAGGTCTGAAGGATTAGTCTCAGAGGTAATGGTGATTGTGGGTTTTTAACCATTTCATGGAACTTTTCTTTTTTCCAGGGTACATTCTTTAATGACTGAAAAACAAGAACTGGATCCACAGGTTTTAAATTGTTTGGGAATTTCTCCAATCCACACAGGGTCAGACGTATAAATACATCCTCACTAATATTTGGTTAAATGTCCTGTAGCAAGATATAGCCCAACCAATTGCTTTTGGTAGACATCAGCAACCTTTGGCATAATTCTAGCTGGATATTTGAACACTTTTCTTGGCAGAATTGGAAGTTTACTTAAATTAATTGTACCAAATGTGAAGCACAGTGGTGGTAGCATCATGGTCTGGGGCTGTTTTGCTGCCAGTAGTACTGGTACATTGAGAAACTCCAAAATAATTTTAAACTTGTGCACCCAATTCTTGTTTCCTTAAAGTCTCCAAAGATATATTCTGTTTAATCAGTCCATCCTGGAAAAAGAACACTTCAAGGAAATCATTAAGAGCCCCATAATTAATATGACATTAATGTGTGTCTTGTTGGCTTTTGACCACATCTTTATATGCTATTAAAGTAGAGAGTGAATGCACTGTCTACAAACAGTACTAAGCGTGTCATGAAAGGGAGAGGTAGTGATAAATGATGATTCACTGTTGTTTTCCCTGAACCTTTGACATTCAAAGTTCAGTTCAAGAAGGAAAAAAGAAACAGTTTTCACACTAAGACACACAAAACAACATAAATCATATATAATGTGGGTACTATACCCTTAATCCAATTAAAGAAAATATCCATGTGCTTTAATAAATCATCAACAAAAAACCCTAAAGAGCTATGGGCTTTACGGGACCTCTGAAAACATGCATTATCAGATAATGTGCATGGTGTGCATGTTAATTTTACCATCTACAATATAAAGCCTGGAGCCACTAGTAATCAATGTGAAGTAGATGACTCACTAACCAAGGCCAGCCATTATGAGGTCAAATATTTCACCCTCTCACTTCCTGCTTTAAAGTATGTCTGTCTATTTGTAGGTCTGTGTGGAAGTTTATTGAGCAAAAGGCTTGGCATTAATAATTAACTCTGTGAGGTTGTGTTTCTATTCCATTCAATACACACATGGTAGTGTTACATTAGGCAGAAAAGGACAGGGGGGGATCCATTATTTATCCCGAGCACTGGCTCATAGGCTCAGGGTTGGAGGGCCAGTCTCTCAGGAGCAGATGTGGGACAGAGGGCAGATGAAAGAGCTTTTACATAGCAAACACATTTTCGACATCATGAGTAGGTGAATGGGGTAAAGCCATCTGGGGATATATTATCTCCAGTTCTTTCATTTTTAGGATGGCAGTTTGATGACACGGGCAATGTGCTGATTTCACCTGATGACCTTACTGAGTACAGCTCAGCAAATTCACAAGACAACTAATAACCAGGACCCTGGCGACTGGAATGGACTGGGACATTGGTCTGTCCTCAGTGTTTATAGTGTTTACAGAAATTGTAGTGTTTTCCAGTTTGGTTCAGTTACTTTAGGCCGATGAAAAGAATGTCAACTGAGCCAGAATACAATCTGAGCAGAGTGATCTTAAATGAAAAGTTGTCTTGTTTGATGTGGTTTGTTTATGGTGCGATGGCAAAACAGAACATCTGCAGGATTTCATTATGGTAGACATGATTTTAGCACCAATTCAGGGGTCACACTACAGTTAAATCCATCTTTAGCCTTAGTCACACAAGCCTAGAGACTGATATGTGACAAAGAACTTGCTGCACCAAAATTTTCCTTGTAATTGCTTTGGTCATTTGCTACTGGCTACTGGAAGGCAATGGCTTGTCTTCCAACACTCAACATTTATTCTTCAACCTGCAGCAAGCACACCTCAAAAGATGTAACTTTTACTTTGAAGACAAACTGTCTAAGTTTCTGTTTTCCATCACACTTTTTAAAATTTTTACTACGGCTTGGCGAGTGTTTGGAGTCAGCATCTTGCAAACTATTGGCAACCATGGTTACCTGCTAGCAACCAAAGGGCAATCACATGGAGGTTTTTGGTGCGGCATCACATACCTCTTTGCAACCAATTTCGCACTGGCAAGCAACATCTTGAAAAGTAGTTGCTAGCAGTTGCCTGGGGCAAAAAGTTTGACAGTGACTGCCAGTGGCTGTGGCTGTCTGTATGACTCAATCTTCAAATCTACCCCTATAATAGTACAGTATTTGTTTCTCATTATTTATAACAATGATTAAAAGTGGCTGTATTTTATGCTCAGAGGAAAAACTGGTATTCACAACAATCAACAACCAGACAAAAGTCCGAAAAGAACAAAATCATTTTATAGTTCGATACCAAGGTCAGGGTCTGATGTGTGTCTGATATTTTGTAACTCCCTATTTCTCCCACTTAAAAGTAAACTATCTATCCAGGCCCCTCCATAATATTGTGTTCCTTGTGTATGAGAACATACCATCGTAGGTGCCACTCTCCAGCAGCAGTCCACTTTCTTCCAGTTCACGAAACTCCGCCACACTGATAAAATTGTAGTCCACTCCCGGAACCTCCCCTTCTCGAGGCTGCCGAGTAGTACCTGCCAACAATGAGAAAGTTTAATACAGTAGGAACTCCAAACAAGTGGAATGTGCCATTCATCGCCAGGGTGGGAGTGGGGGTTGGAAGTGACACTCAATCCAACATGCCCACAGGGATGTGATTCAAGTCCAAATACAATGCTCAGGGGAGAATCTGTGTCTGCATCATGAATAGTCAACAAAGCTGGGACAGCAAAGCGATGAATTCATTATTCAAATATGAAGCAGAGGGGAAAAAATGTCCTCCACAGAGCAACACAGCTGTCACAATACAGAAGAAGTACAAGTGATGACAATGAAGAATATTTTTAATTACATACTTTGACACTGATTGTGTAGAACAGCACCACTTTAAGCACGATAAATGAGAAAAATTAGAAAGCTCTCTGTTGACCTTACACATATTTTTTTAAATAATAACACCATCTGCATGTCTGCTCTGTGTGGAAATTAGTTCTCCGAAATTAATAATAACTAATCCAATGTACATCCTGGTGCTGTACACTTCTGACATGCCAGCCTACGGCTACCTAAATAAACTGTTTGTTTATGCAACGCATTTTATGGGACCTCATTATCAACAAACCACAAACTGATATTGTGAATAGATTCAAATGAATATAACGCACTGTCACCTCAAAGCCCTTTCTGTTGATTTATTAGCCACAATAGTTGTTTCCTGCACTAAAAAAAAAAAGAATAAAAAAACAAAAAACAACAACAACAAGCAAATCACGCATACTTGCAGTGTATTTCCAAATGTCAATGGTTATGATCGGTGGCAGTTGCTTTGCCTAAAACAATAATCGAGAAAGAAGAATTCCCTTTTTTCCCCAAATGCATCCTTGGTTCTCCTTCTCCTTCGTTTTACAGTCCTTTACCCCCTGAAACAGGCAACCTTAAAGCACTTTCAATTCCAGCAAAGAGCCATTAAGTAGTACCATGCTGCAACTGTGATTTAAAAAGTGTCACATTTTCCCTTGTTGATGGTCTCATTGGCAAGACACTGAAAACTTACTGTTATGAAAATAATTTAATGCTCCTTAACACGCCAGCTGCTCTTACCATCATCTTAGATGTAATCAGGCCTTTTGAAATACCTCAGCTAAACCGCTCTGCTATCTGACTGCACTGCAGGCACGAGGGATTTTAACTCAGAGCTTAATAGGAACACATCCCCATTCTTCATTTTCTTTCTGTGTCAACATCCATCCCGACTGCAGTGTGAGCCATCGCATCTGAAACTGCTTAGTTTCTTGCAAAGGCAATCTTTTATTCTGTCAAACAGAGCAATCAGATGAGACCAATAAAAATCACAAGAAGAAGATATATGAGCTCATTTTTGGAAGAAGGAATAGGGAAATGTATTATGTAGCTATTTATTGTTAATTCAGCTACCTTACCAACAAACTCCAAGACACTGGATCGGTTTTCCTGTTATACAATCATGTAAATGTATTCATATGAAGTTGGTGCAACATGACTGCAAAAGGTAGCAGAAACCTCCCAAAATAACACAAAATAAAGGAGAAAACAATAACATTACAGTTTTAAAACATGAAAGAGATAGCAAAAATAAAACTGTATGTGTAGTTTGTTATTCAGTGGTTAGACAGTGGAAAGAGACTGCTAGGACTGCTGAAACTGCCACCTGAAAAAAAGAGCACTGGGAGAAGGAGCCTTGAAGAGAGCACCAGAAGAAATTTGCTGCCAATTCTCACCGGAAAATACAAGCCTGTTTTAACTTTTAGTTTATGTGTTTGATTTTTTTAAGAGATGAAACAACTGTATGAAAACAATACAGGAGCAAAACAGAAGAAAAACAAAAAGTAAATGTAATTGATACAGTAGGTCTGTGGAGGTTATTCTGACTTCACATCAAAATCCAGCTCTCCAGTGTTAGATATGAACTGTGTTTCATGGATTTTCTTAGTCGTGAATTGTATTTTGCAGGTTGAACACCCACTCAGTGGAGCACCAGAAGAAACAACAAGCATTTGCCCACAAGATGCTAATTGCAGCAAAACAAAAAAGAATGAGTAAAGAAGCACGTGGATTGCCATTTGTAAACTGACAGATGCTTGATCGCATAGTGCCAACTTCAAACTTTTAGTCAGACTGTGTGAGTTTGACTGTAATATACGATAAACACACAATAAATCAGAACGCTAACATGAAGGGACATGGAAATATGAGTGTTGGTTACAGTTGCTGGCTCAATAGCTACAGTGAAGACACAATAAACACTCGAAAGTGGGCATTTAGCTTGTCCATTTTGGCACACATCATCCACAGTTGTCTGAGACTTACAGTAAGTAGAAAACAGTAAGTGAAGAGTTCAGTGCAACAGCTATGCTTAGTTTTTTTTTTTGTTTTTAAACTTCTCAAAATAGAAATTGCAATTGACTGAAAACCTGAGGCACTTTATTTTTACCTTTGCACCATCCTTCCTTGGTGTTTTATCGTGAAGCGAGACTAGTGGGCCTGAGTGCTGTGCTGCAATGGATATTAATACCCAGGGAAGGAGAGAGCGATAGTAGACGGTAGAGTTGGGTGTTGGAATTTAGTGAAGCTTTAAGGATTTTTGGGTGACCTAGACCCCTGGTACTGGCTTGAGCCCCAGTTTGTGGGAGGCAAGAGTGACACTTAATGAAGCTTCTCTGTGTGCAGCAGAAAAGCAAAGTCATACTTCTGTCACTCCGAAATGCTATTTGGAGTGCTGTAATGAGCGCATGGCATCATGCTGTAATGGCTATTTAGGCTGCTCACAGGGTCACTTTGGCTGAGTCCACTGTGATAAGCCACTGGCACAGGCCTGAATGAGCAAACTGGACAGCGGACATATGCTGAGCTACTGAAGCCAAACCGCAGTGTTGATACGCGTGGTTCACAGTTTCTATTATCTTCCACAATAACTCACTAAAGTAGACCCAAATGTGCACAAGCAGGTACAACTACAACACTGGCTTTTCAGCTGTGATAATCATTGTGATAATGTGAGAAAATGTAACATTTGCATTTTATTTGAGATAGAAAAGACTGAGATGTTATTTATCACACTGTAATTAGGAGAGGAGGTCTAATGATTAAACTTTAAACTACTGTGAAACTTCCACGACAGCAAGCATGATTATTCGGTAAGACACAAATAAATATGCATCTCAAATTAATCAGTGATACTTCTACACAGCAATATTCCTTAAATGCACCTCCAACTGTCTTTTGAATAATGTCCCCCACAAGCAAAATGTCAGAAGTGAAAGCTTTCCAAATGCTAACTGTGAGTTGCACAAGTAATAAATGCTGTCTCAGTGATAAATGGCAAAAACATTGTTGTTTATGTTTTGTTTTGTTTTTTTTAACTCAGCTGCGCATCCCAGAGAACTGCAGCTGCTCGTTCATTTACGCCTGTTGCCCTTGTTGTCCATTTTTAAATCACTCGGGTATTAACACAGAATATTCCAAAAGAAGCAGTGGAGCAAACTCAAACTGAGGGGGAAAAAAAAAATCAGAGGGTGGAAAGTAAATAGGGAAGAAAATGTAGAATTACTCTTTCCTGAATTTAAATCGAACACAACCAAGGTCTGACAACAATCAGAAACTGACAAACATCTCTCTTAATTAAATATTTCATATACACGAGGGCAAAACTCCATTATTAAACATAAAAACACTGAAAGTTTTTCACCCTTTTTTATTCCACAAGCACTGAAGTCTATATTTATACATTTTACCTATGTAGACATCCATATAAAAGCCTATTCAGGTTTTCATAGGACTGTGTGCTTTTACAAATTTTGGTAAGATCAAGAAGTGAAAATCTGCAGTTTATAATACTGAAGTGTAAGTAGAAGAAATTAACAGAAAACAAGTTAAAGGGGTTTATTTGAATTAAAGAATAGGGAGGGCCTGGAGGAAAATGCATAACAGGTAGTGCTACAGATGGGAAGAGACTACGCTCCATCTGGAGAGGTGAGAGGGCAACAAGAAGACCCAGACAGAGAGAGAAGACTGAAGGGCCCAAGGCTGAGGAAGCTACTCACAGGGAATGGTACGCAGGTACAGGTTGTCCCTAATCACCTGCTGGAGCTTATGGTCCAGGGAGCCCTTCTGAAACTGCAGACTGAGGTAGTGACGCAAATCAGTATTCAACACTTTACCTGGAGGGAAAGAAAAGAAAAGTTTGAGTTATGAATTCACACTGGACGGCCTCCAAACTACACACATTTTAAAAACACCATTTTGATTATTTACATTTAAAGACAATTAAAAAAGATAATCAGAAATTTTATTTTATAACCAACAATATTGGAAAGCTCTAATCAATAACCCCTGCTACAGTGCCCAAATCAAAAACACCACATGTTGGGACAGTAAATATTTACATCTGATACTATGTGATTAGTAGCACATAGTAGCATGCAAGTCTATGAAAGTTTTACGCTTCCAATAATGATCACTGTCATGTTTCATGCTATCATGCTAACGTAAAGAATAAGCCTTAAAGAAATAAAAATAGATTAATTTTTTTTTACCCAAGCTTTAGTTAAAAACTTTATTTTTGAAACGTGCTCGAGAATAATACACAGGTTACAGATACACTTGCAATAAACTGTGCAAAAGATGGACCTAGCTTCCAGATCACAAACAATAAGCCAATTTTATCTGATGGCCACCAGATGGCGATAGCACAGGTGCTATGTTTTAAAAAAGGAGGATTGGCCTTGGTATGCTCATTACATAACGGCTTGTGACCAATTAGCTGCCAGCCAAAGCACTTCACAGTCAGACACACCCCTCCTTGTCAAAAACGGGTTTTTGTTGTTTGTTTGTTAAATCAAGATCTCAAGGCTTTAACGCTGAACATCAGAAACCAATGGATGATGTCACTGTAGCTATGCCCACCTTTATCATCGATGAGTTAGACCCTTGAGATACATTTTTCCCCACCACTGTAGGTTCAGTCAATCAATGTAACCCATCAGACATACATATTTATGTAATTCAAGACCTGCTAAGGAACACTTTTTTTTTATTGTGTCCTCATTTGGAAAACCTTCTTTTTCACACAACTGTAAGTAAATGTACATAGTATGATCTCTATCCAATCCCGATCGGAATGAAACCTATTAGTCACATGATTAAATATTTATTAAGCTCTATCGTTAAAAATCCAGACGCATGGCAAAAGGCAAGAGCATAACATTAGCACTATTATTTCCTAGTAGGAACAGCAGTTTAATCCAAGTGTGGGGAGTGATCTGATTAAACATTAATTGGACAATTTTGTAGTAATAATTCAGATGCACTCACGACAAAAACAACCAAACAAAAAAAAACAAAACAGGAACAGAACATTAGGATGGCTGTTTTTTAGAAGCAAAAGAAAAGGAAGGAAAGTCTGAGAAAGAGAGTGCAGGAAGAAGATATACAGTTCTTCTTAGAGTGATGGAATATCATAGAGATGAAGAGAGAAGAAAGAAACAAAGAGCCAAATCCTTTGTGCTTCTTTGCTACAGTTAGACTCTTCCACTGTGTGGTCTCAAGCTGTGTGTGGAGCATAAGTTTCTTTCTGAAGAAGGGACACGCAGGATGTGCTTTGAATACGTCTTCACTACCACTGCGGGCATCAAAGCTCATTCTCTCCACCACTGCTTAGCAGGGGGTACACAATTAACCTGACGCTGCTGACTAAGGGAGTGGGCACAAGGATGTGATATCTACATCAATTGTCATGCCATTTGTTTGGCTTTGGGGTTTTTTCTTCTTCTCAAAAAACACTTTGACTTTGATCAGAATCAAGTCTTGTATTATGCATCTGTCCCTTTTTCTTTGCCCAAAATGCAGAAACGCAAGGCCAAGATGTGCCAATGTCTGCCAGAGTCTCTGACAGAAGTGGTGAAATCCAGCAGATGTCTTATCCAAATCAGGAAATGTTGACAAATCAAACACAAGTCATGCAGAAAATGACAGACTCCAAATGAGATCGACATTAAACTACTGTGGGGAGCTTAAGTCAGTCACGTCTTCCAGCAGAATATGTAAATATGTAATTTTACAAATTGTAAGAGCGATTCTCTTGTTGGCTCATCTGCTCATAAATATTTTGAAATAGTACTCTGCATCATTATTTTAATTAACAACTAAAAACTTTTTTTTGCATTCAAATGTATTCACTAATTTACAAAATACACACACATACGCATACAGACACATGTAGAAAATAAAATGTAGAAAAAAAAATCCAACTCTCATAATAGCAAAGAGAAATATTCCCATAGTGAAAGTAATGATTTTTTTGTGGCGCATCCTACACATCCCACACTCTGTAAGAGCTTTTCCTATTCAAGAAAAACTTGAACAATATTTTTATGACATTTTCATTCGGAAGTGTTAAAGGAGAGCCGAGGCAGCTGGGGAATAAGACAAAATAAAAACCCACCTAATTCCAAAATATTGTAAATTAAATTCATTGTTATTCATTCCCTAAGGGGATAAAACAAGTAATGCTAGGACTGCAGATCAGCAGGATAATGTTGTCTTAAAAAGTGGTGGTGAGAATATTTTTTAATAAAACGTTTTGAATTTCTTGTTTACTGGATGCTCAACACAACTCAGTACTGTGGCACTGTGCTCTGCAGGAAGGCACAGGCAGGTTTTTGGAATTTTTGGGGCTTCCAGTCATCCTTCATGTACCTGCTAATTTGCTTAAGCTGAAACGGTACCGTAATTGCAGCATGTCAGTGGTACAAGTAAGTGCTAAGGCATGGAGAAGCATGGCTATCTATTATGTAACTCTATAGACTTTTTATTGGCACAATGAATGTAAGGAATTTAGGTCAATGAAACAAAAGCTGCCTGGCTTTGAATACACAACAAAACCCCACAAAAGCCACAAGCCTGCGGTCCATGTTCCCAGAAGCTATGAGAAATGAAAAACCCCAAATTCTAATAAACATAAAGAAAATACATCCCATCCCTCCCACTGGGTCAAGCTTGTGTAGATGGGAGTGATTACCCCTCCGCCAGGGCTTTTATCAAGCTTGGGAAACCCACCCCAAATCTATTTTCACACAAGGCCTTGGAAGATCAACTGGTTTCAGTGTGGACAACAGAGGGTACTAACCGATACCACAGAATTCCCGCAACTATGTGTAGATACAACGCAGGGTCAACAAAAATCAATCTCTTTTTCTCTCTCGTACTTACACACAAACACATGCAAATTACCTCCACTGCCCAAAGCAAACTCCTACTCAAGAGCCTCTAACAGGGTAGCCTTTGTGGCCCGCCTGTCAGCTTGCGTTAGCCTGCCACATCATATCTCCAGAGACAGAAAGAGAATGAGAGAAAGGGGGAGTGCAGCGACTCTCAGCTTCCTGCTAGGTTACTAGGCAGCACATCACTGGCCTGCCAGGGTAGTAGTACGAGGCATGTGGGACACAATGGAAGCCTTTGTGCCTTGTCATCCGGCTATTAGGCACTCTCACACAGGGGGAGTGTAGGGGAGCAGCTGGGGAAAAGGGGAACTGCAGTTCAAGGATGGAGAATTATTAAAAACAAAGGGAGTGAAGGCGGACAAGGTGCACGAAGTGGGTGACGTTTGCACGGAGGATTAATGATGATGCATGGGAACACACATGGAAACCTACCATGCTTGTCTCATTTTCCCTTTTAATCATTGTTCAACCACTCCATGCATGCCTGTGCCGCCCTTTCTGTGGAGATTTATCAGCCCTGGCAGATCCCCACGGGGCTCTTCACACCTATGTTTGAGATCACTTTCTGAATTGCTATCAGGCCTCCCTGCATCTCTCCTTTTTCTCTATTCCACTGCTAGCCACTTAACCTTTTATTTGCTCTAATAACAATCCTCTGCTTTCAATGGATGTCTGCATCTACCTGTCGCTATAGTGCCTCTTCACCTGTCTTCTGCCGCAAGGATAAAGGCAAATACAAGCCAAGCCTTCTTTTTGTATTTAGCTGCCATTAGTTTTCAGGTCACATATTGAGGAGCAGGAGGACAGGCTTAGCAGATGGGTACACAACTTTCCTGCTTTAAAGTGCACAATGAAATGCTAAAGCAGAACAAATCCTTTGTAATGTACTTTTATTTAGAAATATGAGGTGCTTCGGATTTTTTTTTAAACATAATTACAACAAAACAGAATAAAATCAAATGCCTAGAAGCATGCTAGCAGCACTGAGACTGTTTCTACATAATCCTTCATCACAATGCTAACACAATTTAGCAGGTATAATGCTGACTATGTTCAATTTCTTAGAAAAACGGTGTTAAAATGTACCAAATCACACAACCAGCAAAGCACAGTTGAGGATGACAGTAATGGGTTTTTTAAGCATTTCGTCTTGAAAGAAATAACACCATCAACTGAAATTTCATCTGGGGTAAAGTGTCTCACGACAATCCATCCAACAGTTTAAGACATGCCATTGAAAAAAAGATATAGGCTAATAATTTCATGTGCTGCCTATCGATTATCACTTTGATAGGCTTCATCTTCTAGTGACCAAAGTGGAACCAAGTCTAATAGTTTACGTAGTATTTTAATCATCAGCAGAGCAATAGATTAGCTGTTAATCTGTTGTTCAGACTGATATAATCATGAGAAAGAAGTTAGGTTGACTCAAAAAAAAAAAAACTCTCTTCAACTACAGAAACAAATAAGCTTCCAAACTTTCTACCGAGCACTCAGGTAAAACTATCCATCTTTGTTTGTCTTCTGCTAAAACCCTGCAGCTCGACTTGGCACACCAGCATGCTCTCGGTTTACCGGGGCCAAAACAATACACTTGCAATACAGATATTTACCCAGGCATCCAGTAAACAGGCAGTTAAATTACAATATGCTTGCATAGACACAATGCTCTTCCAAAATGAGAGAGGAAGCAATGAAGAGATATCACCAGCAGGGGTGTCAGTGGGCGTCTAATGAGGCAATTCTCTGACAGTAGTGCAGCTCCAGAAATGGTGAGAAAGCCCCTACCATCTGCTAATTACCACCTTGTTAGGTTCATTTGGCAACTTGGGACAATAGAATGTCCTGCCTCATTCTGTATGACAGGCAGACAGAGGAATCACCAGATTTTTGGAAACACGGTTGTCTATATTTATACTAAAAAGGTAGAGGAAAATGAAATAAACACTTACGGCTCATTTTGGTTTCCCTTTAGAGAGCAACAGGCATACAGACATGGTGGGTTTTACACCAGTGGGCTCATCTTTCAGTGTCATGTCTGCCCAATCAATGTGACATGAATAAAACCAGCATTTCTCCTTAAACACCCTTCTTTGAAGTTGGAGAGGTGTGGATTGTTTCTTGTTTTAGAACAAATCTTTCGCTCGTGTGGCCACTGTTTAAGCTGAGAGCTGTACTTTAATTGGCTAGAAAAGGGAGTCTGTGTGAAGTCAATTAGTGCTGCAAAGCTCAAGTGATTAATTGTGGATGGAGGAACACTTTGGGATGAAAAATGTTAGATGAAGGAAATCAATGTCCCCAGTAGCCCTTCTCCCTTCAGGTTAGATAGATCTCTCTTGAAATCCAATTAGTGGCACCATATCTTAACATAAGGTCAGACTGCACAGTGTGGGTGTTTTGGCTGTAAAGTAACTAATGGCCAGGTCAGAGACTTTTTTTAGACAAGATACATGTTTCAGTATTTCACCTTTTAAAATCAAGACTTTACAGAATGTTGAATGACAGGATTTATCGGCGATAAGTATCAAATTCCTATTGATAAGAGAATTGGAGGAAATGAGGTGCTGGAGAAGGGACTCTTCATGATATTATGTGAGCTTGGTGTGCCACAAGGACAGCATCATTATCCCTGCACCCTTGGCAGAAGTATGCAATGAACTCTTTTAGTAGGTAATTGAAAGGAATGGTCATGCTACAGATTGAATGCGGACTTAATGTTATAGGTTTATTATAGTCAGTGTAATAATCATCAGTGCACTTGGCAGTAGACACAGATGGTCTCCCAAAGCACTCGGCATTCAGAAATATATTCTTGGATTCGGGTGGCTTACTTGCAATTGTTGGCTGACTGTACTAAATATCCATTACTTACATGTTTGAGATGAAACTGGCTTAGTGCAGTCTTGGCTCATTTAACAGTCTACACCTATTATATTGATACATAGAGCATGTGTGCATGCCATATCAAAACTTCAGTGGAGCCAGTCAGTCTGTGTAGTACGGTGTGATGAATTCTTGCCAAATGAGGTGACTTCACATTAATTCAAAGTACCCTGTCCTCCCCAGTCAATAGTTAACCACATGCAATAAAAGTAACAAGCATTTGTTTTCCAGGCAGTAAGAAGTGACCTTGAAATTGTCCTTTCACACATACACACACACCTATCTATAGATCTATATCTATCAATCTCTATCTCTCTATAGATTTACACACATATACATACACGTATACATACATGTATACAAAGCTACAGGCAAGCCTTTTTGGTTGCCTTTTGATTCTTAGCTGAGGCAGGGAGGCTAAGAACAGTCACAGTCACCTGACAGTCATCAGAAGCAGGTCTTCTCTTCTCTTCTCTCCTGTCCTATCCCCTTTCTGTGATATGGAGCAGACTGACAGATTGTGGCATTAAACTCTCCTTCACCCAGTATTTATCTCCAGCCACTTCTCTCAGAAAATGATTTCTTGGCCCTGCAGTCTGTCAGATCCACTGCAACTCAGTTGACACACCCACCTCTACTACCTATATGTGCATCAGCTATTGGAGGTCATCCATACCAAAATCCAGGAACAAACAGCTGTCCTGTATCCTATTAGAGATGCATTTGCTGCTGAACCAATATAACTTTTGATTACAGGTTATATTAGTTTGGTCCACACAGAAATAGCTATTGTTATATCACCTAATCCTACCTATGATTGGTGTTTCATGGTTTTACTGACAGCTTATTTTGAAGTTATCCAGTGATATATGTTGCCATGTTCTTCAGCTCAGACTTTTGTACAGATAATCATGGTTCCCAGAGGATGTATCCTAATCACTTTTAAGATTTTTCCAAACACCTATGGCAGAAAGCCATGAAATTTGTTTCAGATATTTGTGATTCCCACAGGATGTTTTTGGTGTAACCATGACTTTTTAACACAGTGGCAATATTATATAAAAACACATATTTTCCTTAACCCTTTAAAACAAACGTAGGTCCCAGCAGCCTTAGCTTTACTTCCTGTTCTGGGCTAATTAGTAAATGCTACAATTCTTCCATTGTGCAACACATAATGTACTAGTACTAGAACCAGTGGATTCTCAAAACCCAGTTCAACACCAAAATAAATTATTTATCCCATGAACTTAAACCTTATTTATGTATTTATTGAAGAATTCATGTTTAAGAAGTTAAAAAAGTTAAATCACCAGCACAGTGATTGCAGATCATTTATTTAAAATGCTAATCTTATATTTTGTTTACAGAACAGATACTGAAATGTTAGAGTCGCTGCCGTGTAACCTACTAACATTACTGCAGATAACGTAAATTTCAGAATAACATAAGAAGGATATGGTTGAATGTTGAACTGTGAATTCATTTACTTTTAATTCTATGAGCAGATTTGGATGTTGATATTTTGGGTGCTTTGCTAAACTGGGAGAATTTCTTCCCTTTGGCTGAAAAGCACACCTTGAGTGAATAAATCATCACCTGCCTCGGGCTGCCTTTATGAGTCAGGTGAGTGACAGCATTATTGTGGCAGCTGCAGTTAATTGTCATCTTCCTCATACACTACAGTTTTTGCAGTGTCTGTGGGTGTCATTCTTCTTCAGCAAGTAATGACAAACTAGGATGTGCTGCCCCCCTCAGTTCCTGAAGAACTGCATACACTGCCTACAGTACCTAATGGTACAGAAGAAAGAAATTGGTACCATTGTGTTTTCAGAATTTTAGTATCAAAAAGGAGAGTAAGTATTTGGGATACCTAAGGTACTTTAAGGCTAATCAGTAGATGTCACTTAAATTGCAATGTTAAAAGGTACAGCTTTTGTAAGTATGTCTGTGAAGGTTCTCAGTCATCCAGGTCATCATAGTCTAAGGAGCTTGGAAAGGAAAGGACTTTAAGTTTCTTGAAGATGTTTCACCTCTCATCCGAGAAGCTTCTTCATTTCTAAGAGCAATTGGTGGAGAGTCCCAGATTTGAAGCCCCATGGGAGTGTTCCCAAGAGGGTCACGGATCCCCTATTGATCCTCTACCTAATCACACTTGAAGGCGAGCCAAGGTGTGAAAACAGGTGTGGGTCACAATCAGCCAAGGTTTCAGGTGAACCCATTGTGAAGCCTAGCCCCACCCTATCATGTGATTTACTGAAGTCAAAGGGCCCTGGATGTGAGCGGGCATCAAGGGATCTCAAAACTGGATTATAGATGGCAGACAGTTGGCATCTTAAACTTAAAGAAGCCCAGACGCTTTACTTTCCAAGCTTCTGTAAGTGCACTTTTTACTTCAGGTTGGCTGCTTTTTATCACTCTGTAGAGTGAATCTTACATCAAGTTCAGTGTATGGCCAAAAGCCTATGGAACACACTGTAAGGACCTCCTTTCACAAAGATTCAGAGAAAAAGCAGGGAAGAAAAGTCAACAACGGCAAACTTTTAACAAGCTGTAGAGACCTCCATCGTCCACTACAGCAGAGGACTCAAGCGTGCTTTTCCAAAATTACTACCAGGCAGCAGACCCATACAAAGATGACAGCAAGAGAAACAATGCATGGAAAAAGGAAGAAAAGAACAGGTTTTTAAACAAGGTGTCCTTTAGAAACTTGTTTGTTTTGATAGTTTTCATCTTCATTTCTACACAGCACTTTTACTCTGAATGCACAGCTCCAAAATTCTTACAGTGAGTCAAGTCCTCGTTGAGGCACTCAAATAAGATAAAAATTCTAGATAAAAATACAATGCACAACAGTTATGGAATGAAGGTGTGTGTGTGTGTGTGTGTGTGTGTGTGTGTGTGTGTGTGTGTGTGTGTGTGTGTGTTAAAAAGAGAGCCTTCAAACACATTTCTTCCTCGACCCATTATTCATCTTGCTGATCTACTATGTGGAGGCCAGAAAAGAAGTAGCTCCCTTCTGCACGCTACATCATCAAAAAGCCTTCTGCTGTTTGCTATCTTTGTGGTTTGAAACCTCCGTCTGTCTATTCACACACAGACACACGCATACGCCTATTATAGGCCCACACAACCCACAGACAAACAAAAGCGCTCCCTCGCACTACACGTGAGCATGCATGTGCGCACATGCACTCTAACAAATAATAGCTTCCAAAGGGGTTTAATGAGAAACAAGAGATCAAAGACCAGAACAATCTTTCTCGCCCCATCTCTGGGATAGTCATCGCTACATCTCGCCGCATGGAGAGGGAGACAAAGGGTTTCATTGTCATCAGTGGATCAGAGAGAAATGAAGAAGCGACAAGAGGAGAGATCGGTCAGCTTCCTATTGAAAAATGGGAATGAGAGGGACCAGATGGAAGGATTCTCATACAGATCTAGGTGGTCAAAACAACAACAACAACAACAACAACAACAACAACAACAACAGTGGTGGATGTTGCAAATACATGTGATTTGCACCCTAACAATTATCAAGCTCCACCAACCACAGACATTTACGATTACAGGAGGAACTGGCGTACCAAAAAAATCCACGACAGGTAAAGGACAATGCACAAGATTTCCTAAAGTTGTAAAACACGTGCAATCTGTTTCTGCTTCAGAATGCACCAAAGCGGCAAAAGTAGCATCTGCAGCTCTACGGATTATAGTTCTACAGAGCAAGTAAAATGATGCGCTCTTAGCCTCAATAACTTGGGCTGTCACTGACAATATGCTCCCTGATGCATCAGGGAGAACCCCAGGGAAACAAAAAGTCTCTCCGGCTTTTCTCCCTTTCTCTCTTTCTGTCTGACACACACACACTGATTTTGATTTTCATCAAAGAAAAAAAAATTCGACAAGTACTCTAAACATGTGGCAATGAAATGTATCAGACGCCTAACATTTTGTGTGATCGTGAGCATGTGGTACAAGAATTATTTACAAGGGATGTGTCATGACAGAGGAATTTGCCAAGTTCCTAAACTCTGGACATTTGGCGATGCGTGATTTCGTATGTTTGCATACAGTGTGTATGTGCGTGGGTGTGTGTGCGTAACGTTTGCCTAAAATGCCCTGGGTAGTCAGCAGTGATGTTTCTCATGTCTGCTAATAATATGCACAGCCAAGCAGAAGGTGTTTTGTATTGGAAAGCACCGCCCGAGGAGCAGCAGTTGCTGATTTGATGTGTGCATCTTGTTGCTTGGCTGACCCAGATGCTGTCTCGAGTCTCGACTCACATCTTCAAATGGCATGTTGCTGACACGGACACACACACCAGAGCTGTATCTGCATACATTAGTGCTGAATCAATTACATTTATTAGTCAGTAAGTAATTACTCAATAATTATGAAAGCTATTTAAAAAGGGAGAGTACCAAGAACTAGGTGGTCTTTTATAATGGAAAGATGCATTTTATTTTTTATGCTTCATGAAATTTTGACCTCTTCTGAAGTCTGTAGACTTTTATTAACATTGAGTAAGCAATTATGAAGCCTCAGAGCCGATTCTGCATAATGAGTACTTATGATTTAGTTATTTTAAATATTTTGATGTGCCTTTGTCTGCTCTTGAGAAGGATTTTTAATGAAGAATAACAACTCATAAGAGTATTTGCTACTTAGCAAGCAATTTAGTCACGACTAAAGCAAAACCAGTCGATAGTGGCCCTTAGCTGGCTGATCAGTGCATCCCAAGTAAACTTCCTCAATTGAGGCAATCATGTGACATGCCGTAAAGCTTCAAAACAACAATTAAAAATAACTTTTGGTCTGGTCATAAGTGATTATAACCACATGTTTTACTTAGACACATGAAAATGCAGACTCAGTTTACTGTAACCTCTTCATGTACATCACTATGTCCTTGACTGCACCTTCACTCTTCTTCATCAGCATGTGCTGTCATGAGTAGCTATGGCTAAAAAGCAATTCCAGGTCCGGGGAATGATGTATCCACTATTTCTGGCAGACAATCACAACCTGATCCTTGTCGTCCATCTCCAGGAGGCTATGCTGGGAGGGTGTGCATGAAGAGAAACCACTCTCCTACATTACTGTCATTTATCATGTGTAGCAGCCTGGCTGCAGAACAGGACACTCACCTATCACTGAAATGAGTCAGCAAGTTGAACTTCAGTAATCTTAGCCCACCGCTCATCTTCCGTCACTCATACGTGCGTTTGAGGTGTGCATACGATGTGTGTGTGGAGGATAATTAGAATGATGGTGCAAGGTTGTTGTTTTTTTATAGCTCATATATACAAGTGTAGGTGTAACTTAAGTGTAGTCATGCCTACAAACATCGCTTGGCCACTAGATACAGATAATTCATAGACTAAATGTTTGTAACTCTTTGAAGACACACGAGGGGCTGCTCAATAAACCTGGTGTATGCCCTGGGAGGAGAGGGCAGCCACATCAGTCACACAAAGCAGATGAAAAGGTTATAGCAGCCAGATGCCAGCGAGCAGATATGAAGAGAATCAGAGAGGCAAAACCTCCCTACAGCTGCTGAATGTCAACTAAATATTTATCTCATGCCATTCTTGAGGCCGTCTCTGATTTGTATTCTTTCACTTCCACATAGCAGACATTGATTATGTTTAATAAATAATTCCTCCACATGACCGACAGACTGATGGATTAGGCATGATGGACGTGGTAGGGTGGGGCGAACTAGAGCATATCAAAATCAACATCTGTGTCCACAATGTTGTCACACACAACCGACAGAAGTAGAGGTTGGCTGAGTCTGCCAACACTGTCTCTATAAACACTGCAAAGTATGTGGGGAGATCACAGTGTAAGAGGTGGGATCAAAAGGTTCTGAGACTGTTCCTGTTGTGCACCAGTAGAGCACGGCGTGATCATACACATGCAAAAATAACTGCTCTGGGATAGAACCATGAATGACCTCATTAACATCTGGATCTGCGTTTCACAGGTTTTTGTGACCAATTTCAGATGCTCGTTTGTCTATAAAGGTCTATATAAACAGGCCTGGGATGACCTTCATGTTAACGGCCAAACAATTGTGTGCACAGTTAGTCTTCAAGACAGATGAAGAGAAATAAGGCTAGAAGCCTGACCATCATTTGAGATTTAAAAGGTTACCCACCATAAATTTGTGGGTCCAATAGCCAAAAAAAAAAAAAAAAAAGAGTCATAATGTAATCTTATGTAATGTCATAAACGTTTGGCGTGACTGACCTGAACTGTAATACATGCCATTATATAAACTTCTACATATACCAACTTTATAGGCTCACCACCCTTTTCCTAGACACTGGTTTAGCTCCAGGCAACTTGCATGTGCACACTGTATGGATATGTGTGTCTATGCATCTGTAGGTAAGTGTCAGACAGAGGGAACGCACATGAACAAATTCTCTGAAAATATGTATTCAAAGCGCTCCCTATAGGGCGCTTTGCAGTGGGACAGAAAGAGGCTAAGACCATATACCGAAAAGAAAACATACGTGTTTGTCAGATCCACCACCAAATATCACAAGCAGAGCCCTGAGCCACTTTATTAGAATCTTGAAGGTGCTTTCTGTCAGGCAAACAGTGCATGCGGAGAGCATGGCAATAATGACACCCAGCCTGAGTGAATGAGTCATGATGTTGTGTAGCTCAGGGACTGATCCAGTCAGAACTGATTTAATGGAGGCGAGTCATCTCCCAGTTGATATATACAGTTGGTCTCTGTTATTAATATTATGTCACAGAGATAGCTTGCCAGAACATTCCAGTGGGGGGAGGTGGGAATTTGTTAGATGATTCTTTCCATGTGAGTTTTCCAGCTAACACACAGCTTTGTTCTCAGTTGTACCAGTTTGCAGTAACACACAAACTAAGGCTAGATCATCCCTCTGAGAGCTAAACCTTACAAAGTACGGCGTGATTTCAATAATGACCTATGGGGTGAAGGGTGAGTCAAAAATCTAACTGATACAGCGGGCCAACATGGACCACACACCCCCTGTGTTATTTCAGCTAAATGTTAAATGCTGGAGGACACGACGACCCCAACCACAACACACCAACACACTCCCACTGACTCTCAATCATAATTATCTGGCTTATTTTTTTCACAGACGATCTTCTGAAGCATCCGACCGAAGATGTGCAACGCGAACATTACACATGGTTAACCTAAGGTCAAGAATGTGGAAGGGAGGAGTTTAGGACGAACACAGTCATGGTGACGGTTAAAAAATGTTTATGTTTGCAGGTCCATATGTAAAAGGTATACTCCTGTGTCCATCTTCAATGTGCCCTTGCACAGCCTGAGTTGGAAATGTGCTGTGATGAATTTGGAGACAAGCATTCCTTGCTTCTTTTGTGCTCTCCTCACACACTCCTCAGTGTTTCTTTTGACAGCTGAAAGCTTCGCCATCTCTTACCGTGGAGAAGCATGTCTTACGCTGAAACAAAACAACTCTGCTCTTGTGTTTCAAGTGCTATGAAAAACAAGTTTGGTGCTGGCAGCAGTGAAGGGGCAGAGAGAGAGAGAAACCGTGTGACGGTGCAGAGTGAAGGCAGGAAATCCACTTTAGTGTGGATACCACCAGCCTTACTTTTCTTTACCTTTGATTTTTTCCAGTCTTCAGTCTTTGAGCCCAGAGCACAGGGGAGCTTAAGTTAGGGAACTTATTTCTTAACTAAGGGATTTCGTCTTAAGAGCTCTCTAAGTGGAAAATAGCAGTTATTATCCATCTGCTCGAAAAACAAAAAGCACAAAAGATGATTTTTGGTAATTAAATCTTTAAAAACCATCTCTGAGAGAAAAAAATAAGACCACACGCTGCAGCATATTGTTTGTCACATCTCTTATTTAACATTTTACTCTAACTTTTTGGTTTCCATTTAAAGACAAACACTTAACAATGTAACACTGGAGAAGTGAAATGCAGCTTAAAGGTGGAGTGTCACTCATTTCATGGGTGGGTGGAGGGCGGAGGAGTAGATGCAATACCGCCATTTTTGTTTGTGAGCTCTTCACATGTAACAGAACAGCCGATTACGGACAACAATCCCAGACTGAGAGAAATCCATTAGGCATAATAACTAAAACAGGAAGCGCCTTTATTGGAGCACGCATCCCAGAGAGTGAGGAGAATGAGGATGGCAACCATTTCTGAAGACAATGATAAATTTAATTAGCAGCGTGATACAACTGGAGGGAGATTCATACCCCTCTGTATGGTAATCCGCTTTCCCTGAGAATATTTCTGAACAGGATTATAAACGGAGGAACAAGCAAAGAGTTGGCAGCAGGATGAGGACCAGGCTCTGTGGCAGGACATCGTTCAGTTGATGCTGGGTTTTCCATTAGAGGGCAACTCACAAGAGGCTACTGCCAGCTGTCTGGGATAGTAGATTAAGTGAATCATTATGAAGCCCTATAGGAAGCCAGCACTCATGTCAGATTTGAGGAATCCAAATGGGACAACAAAAATGATTTAAATTGCGTATCCTCATCAAACAGTCTGTAAAACCTGACCACTCTCATATGGTGCAAACATTCTATTTACATACTTTTATACACATATAAATATATTAGCTCTTCACCTCAGGGGTTCACGTTGCTTTCAGTGTGACTGACAAGTTTGCCAGGAAGCAAAGGTGCGCGGTCTATTAGGGCCGATGAAGAGACAGCATGCTTTTGCAGCACAAACCATAATTTTCAATTATAATAGTGGATTAATGGCAATCAGCACACCCAGGTGGTGTCTGTGATTAGTTAATCTACAGAAGCATGCATAATGACATCTGTTCCACTCCAAACCTCATGCTAGCTTGTTGTGGTTAACATTCTGTAGCAAGCAAGGGATTGGGAGGAAGAGGAGGAGGGGAGGTGGATTTATTTCTGAGAAAAAAATAATTATTAGAAAAGTTCCCTAAATTTTAAGACACCAAAGGTAAGGCTAAAAGTCTATAACTTCACTAGGACCCACCCCCCTTTCCCCCCCCCCCAATCAATATACATAGGAGGGAGAACACAGAGGTCAATTACAAGCTAAATGGGCTCTGTTGGAATAGACTACATCACACAATATTTTGGCCTTCTCTGACCCAGAAGTCCCACTTGGGAAACGCCTGCATGTGTGCAAAAATCAAACTTTGTCACTTCAAAGACATTCTGCCACTTAATCAAGGCACCACTAAGCCAGCCCAATTATGTATTTTTTTCCTCTTTTCAAACAATTTCACTCATAAATGGACAGACAAAGTTAAACGCTCACAGCCAATCTTCTTAATAGGGAGGGAGGAAAAGCTGAAACCAGGCGCTAATTCAGAGGAATAAATACACTGTCAATTAGCCAGCAGAGGCGGTGAAGGAAACACCATTACAGAGCAGTTCTCATCACGCAGCCCTGCTCAGACTGAAGCATCACTCATTGTTGTGCTAACGACTTTTAACTAATTGTCTCTAGTTCTCAGGGCTGCTTTGACTTTGTTCACCATCTTTAGATCAAATGCAATGAAACAGTCCCATACGTGCACTGACAGTGCAATTAACCCACTATGAATTTTACAAGGCTTGAAGCTCTCTTCAATTTATGGTTCACTTCACTTATTATGGAAAGGCTTTTGACCCCTTGACTTCTCCTATTCTAGAGTACAGCATGAGAGTGTGGACTGTCTCATTCATAAAATGACATAACTGAAAATTAAGCATACTTCAGCTCCGGTTTCTTCAAACGCAGTAATTATATAGACTTCATTTAGCAGGTGTCAGGATTCAAAGCCTTTAGGACTACTGTTTTATTTAGTCTTAATTAGTAAGATTTAATTGGTTTTAGGGAAAACAACAAATAAATAACACAGCAGCGACAATTAAAGGGTTAAATTAAGCAACTAAAAACCTAGAAAAAAAATGTCTGTGATGTGATAAAGCTGTATGTAAAGATGTTATTCAATACATGGAAAGCCAGGAGAAGAATCTGGAAACAGGAGAGGCAAAACTGTTAACAAGGCCAGATGTTAATGTAGCTGATTTGTCCAAGACAAAAAGCTGGAAGGGAAAGGAAAGCATATCTGTCAGTCACCAGCCAAGATATGGATGAAATACTGCTAATCTCACTGAAAGATCTTAAGACAGAGACATCACAGACTGCTCCTAGAGAAAATATGGCTAACTGGATTTTCATATTACTCCTAACACATGGGTTTTACAGTTTGGACAAAAGCCAAATTAAGTGGGGAAGCACTCTACTCTCCTAGTGCTAACGATGGAAATACAGAGGGAGATTAATGAGTTCCCTTGTTGCAAGGCTATCCCATTTTAGAGAGCTAGAAGTGCTCTCTTAAAGAGGGGCACAAAAAAAAGCTAGACAGACCAGCCGCTCTGTAAGCTGAACTGTAACATTAACATGCCCATAATGTTATTACAACCCCGTAATAAGCTAATGCATATTTATAACATTAATTCATCCATCCATTCAACTGATTTGGGCTTGTGCTTATCCCAAGAGCAAGAGAAGGGGTACCACCTGGACAGGTTGCCGGTTCATCACATTTATGCTTTCATTCACACCTTAGAATCACCACCTGACCCAGAGGAAACCCGAATACTCAGACAAAAACCATGCACGTACAGGGAGAATAAACCTCACACAAAAAGGTTGGTCTCGCCAGCTGGTCTGCAGACTGAAACCAAAGACCTCCTGACAGTCTGTCACCATCAGATGACAGTAATACTCACTGTTCCATCTGTGTACAACATATTGTCACATATTGTATTGCTATCAAAATATAAATTATCCTCATACTAGAATGTTGTATAGAAAATAAACTTTTGAAGAGGAATAAATAAAACTTATACTTCAGACTGAAAGTCAAGAAAACCTATCAAAGCAAGGCCCCAGAGCTATAAGACACACACTGACATGAAGTTGTCTTATTGATAAGTTGGATTGCAGTTTCCTTTTATGATCCCTGGGTCAAATAAAAAACTGCAAAGAAAAGGATCCCTCAGACTGATAAAGCACAGAGGAGATAAAAAGATTGCTTTAAAAGGAAAAACAGACACAGGTTGTAAACACTAACAACTGAGGGAGCAGCATTGCTATTCTCTAAATGTTGTTTGTCTGGGGCCATGCCAGGAGATGAAACAGCCAGTGATTGATGCCACTTATATTTGTCCTCGCCTCCTGCCCCTGGCACAGTCACACTGAGAATGTTTTCAAATAAACATAGGCTCAGATTTATGATATTGGGGCAGTGTTATTAAAAATGACAAAAGTGGTTTCAAGTTTTTGCATGAAAGAAATCGACACAGTAAGACAAGAAAGAAAATGGATCTATTTAATTCAGCAAGTCGGTATTAAGTCCAGCTTGCTTTAGGATGAGAATAATAATAAAGAAGAAAAAATAAAATAAAATAAAAAACATATTGAATATTTACACGTTCAGTGCTATGATATCATTATCTGTAAAATCCTGCCTACCAACACTGCATAGATTCATCAAAACCCACATGGCATTTAGCTGTTTGGCATGCTATCTGCCTTCAAGCTCCATATAAATATTGGATGCTGTGCACAGAGCAAGAGATTCAGTATACTGCAAAGCTGTCTGATAGAGCAAAGACAAAGGAAAAAAAAAAAAGAAAGGAGCAAATCAAAATACAGATGTCAGAGCTGGCTGTCCATTTAATTGAGAAAAAGTAAGTCCTCAGTCACTTGTAAGAAACAGCCTTCAAGTACATCAGAGTTGTGACGTCAGATTCGTGCCAGATTGGTTTTCAGTGGTTTCATTACCAGGCGTAATTCAGGTCTCACAGCTGTTTGTGAGACGAAAGAAAGTAAAGCAATCAGTAGAGAGAAAAGCATCAATCATACTGATACCTTCTGGGGATTTCAGTCCTGGAACTGTGTGGGTATACTGCACAGGTTGTTTTGTCAAGAAGTAAAAGCGTTGTCACACACAGTTCTTCATTCAGCTGGGAATATATTGTTCTGCTGTTGTGGGACGGGCCTTCTTTTTTAATTCTATCCTGAACAGGGAGTGTATGTTCAAAAATAAGAATAACATTTGTTTTAAGGTGAATAAATTTTGTGTTTTCCTAAATCCCCAGTGCAAACACATTTCTGGAATACGACTCAATCAGCAACAATGACAGACTGTAGCTTTGGCAGTTTGACGTAGGCAGAATTATAAGATTCATATGTGGAATTACGCCTACTTTCAAATCAAATCAAATCACTTTTATTGTCACATCACATGTGCAGGTACACTGGTACAGTACATGTGGGTGAAATTCTTGTGTGCGAGCTTCACAAGCAACAGAGACTAATAAATATATGTACAATATATAATAGTATATGCATTACTGGATGTGTATACTAAATATGTTTCTCTACGTGTGTGTGTGTGTGTGTGTGTGTGTGTGTGTGTGTGTGTGTGTGTGTATACATATTTTACAAATTAAATAGAGTAAACAATAAAATAAAATATATAAAATATACAGAGGTTTGTAGTTGGATATTGTGCAAAACAGTGGCATTAATGTACAGTATGTAGTGATTTCTTTTCAACGGTGGAATAAAACATACTTTTTAAACTGCTTTAATGTGAGTGTAACTTGGCTCTTTAACCCAATAAGAAAGTTCTTGCTTTGGGTGTAGTCACATTACTGTCAGAGACAGAATACCTAAGATTAAAAGTAAATTACGACATTTTAAAAAAGCCAAAGGCAAGAAACAAACTATAGTAGGTGCAAACTAAGGGTCAGGGGCTGTACAAACTGTACAAACATCTTTTTTCAGACCTTAGACCTTTTTTCACAGGGCACATGTAGACTTAGCAGGAGCATTAATAATGACTATTAAAATGTCACAGCTAAGCTTTAACAGAGTGACACTGATACAACCCACATCAGGATCAAAGCAGGTAAAGTGGACATGACCTATTAATCTGTACTTCACTCAATTTATATTTTTTCATACACCTCTGCTCTGCCCTCAGCCGCAGGGTTGGATATGACATATTTAAACGTAACACGGTACTGTAAGTACATTACATTTTTCATATATTTACATATGTATATATATATAAAATTAGAGTATTAATAACAGCAATAATAACCAAAGAGTAATGCTGTTATTTGCTTTATGCCAGTTTCTCATGAAGGATGCACAAATGATGGCCAGTGCTACCTCCTATTAGGTACAATATGGCAAAGACTTGAAAATACTAGGACAATTTCAGAACACTTGACCTTGATGTCTAGACCATTGAGATTCAAACTTGTTCAAGATTTATGTACATGCACCTGTGGTATGAATTTAAAAATCCTAGGTGACTTCCTTCTTGAGCTATCGCGTTCACAAAATCTTCTGAAAACCTGACCTCTGACCTTGATCTTGAGGTCAAAGTCACTGAGATTGGAACTTTGCTGAGATTTTAAGTAGATGCAGTTATGGTATCAGTTTGAAGATCCTGCATAGTCTTGTTCTTGAGTTGGTGCATTCACAAATTCGTGTGTCCACCCCGCCCGCCTGCCCGCTGACGACAATACCCCATCAGCCTCTTTCAGCTTAGTGGTCAAAACTTTTCAAACATGCCTGTGTTTAGCTCCTGTGGAGCGAGAATAGAGAAAATAATCCAAAAGGCTTGAAAAGCAGAGCTATAATATTAACTTTCATTTTTATTGCACAAAAGGAGAAGAATGTAACAGCAAAGTGCAAACTGTGTGAGTGCCAGAAACATCCACCGATACTTTGATGAAGAAGACACTAACATAAAGCTAATTAAAAAGAACTCCAATTCAGAATGGTGTTAAAGCTGAATGAAAGATGAGGACAGACAAGCAGCCAACAAACAGTGAAGTGGCACTGCAGCTTCCATTTCTACCTTTTCCTGTTTCTACAGCAGAGTCACCGTAGCCACAACATTTTTCTCTCAGGTTTGAGTTAATATTTAAACACTAAAAGAAACATCCTGTGTCCTCAACTGAATAGGGATTTGTGGCAGTGTGTCAGCATGTAGCCTAAGGTTTATATTGCTAACTGGTAATTATATGACAGTGCATCTCATGCCATAATGTGGAACGACGCAAAAAGTTATATTACAAGTAGTGTAGTGTAAGTATTTCCTTCTTACAGTTAATGAGTAATGTAGCAAATTACTTTTTAAAGAGTAAAGATAAACATGTAATACTTCCTTTTGAGTGACAACCTCAACACTGACCAGTAACAACAAACAGACACTGATGAAGTCAGACACAGCATGAAAAGAAGGCTCCGGGCTGGAGTTGGCATTGAAAAGGGTTTCTGCAGATGTTCAGAAAATAAAATAAATACTGCACCTTGTATGAGAGTTGCCAGTTGGATTGTTATAGTATATCAGCTGAGCCATCAGCTGGCGTGGACCTACTGGAATTGTGCTTTAGCTCAACTTTGTGGTCTGTCTGAAATAATGTTATCATTAATTAGCTGAGTCAGCTGAGTTTTAAGATATATTTTTTAAATAAACGAAAACAGGGAGAATTGTTTTAAAGAAGACAAAACAACAGACAATGAACCAGAAATCTTTGGAACGTATGAAAGAGTTTATCCAGTTACTGTGCCCATTTTTACCACATACACAACCACAGATGTGGATGTTGTGTCCATACAGTACAAAAACTGCGTGCAATGAAGATCTCCAACAAGAAAAATTATTTATACAGTAGTAGCCCAAATCCTTAGAGTTTAGATGTACTCTTAATGCTACATTGATGATGTAACTGTAAGCAACAATTTCTCTGAGCTACAGAAACTCCATAAGACATCAAACTGTCAATATGACTCCTGCGATTCATTCGTACCGCAGACTGACCAAGTTCTTGACGTAATATACAACCATATGGACTCATTTCTCCTGGCTGTATATCGTAGAATGATTAATGCAGGAGTGGATGTAAATAATACACAGTGGAGAGTCTGTTGATGCACTTGAGGTCAATCAGACAACCCACATGCTTATAAAGAGGCCAAGATAACATCTAACTGCCCTAGAAAGCTTGCGCAATGACACTCCAATGCCATAATAACTATCTGGATGAGAACAACTGTAAAAGACCTTAAATTCCAGGCTTAACATCCCCAGGTTGTTAGAGTTTTCAGTGTGTCATACTTTGCAGGGGATAATTTGAGGGCAGGTCACATATAGCAAAAGATAACACCCTTCAAGCAGTCTCTTAAACAGGAGACTGAAGATGCCCCTGGAGATTTTGGTAAATTTTCCTCTTAGGAAAACAGGCCAGTGACAGTTTGCGAGTATTCTGAGTGTTTCCATATAGGAACCAACAGGACATTACAAGATACAAATAACCATTTGCAGCATGACAATCTAGCTCTAAGAGGTGGACATGCTGAGTAACCTACTTAGAAAAAGCATTCACTGGCTTTTAAGAGGGGAAAAAGATAGTGGAGAAAATAATTAGTATGCTATAATTGAGTTCAAGCAGCTTTTGTCTGTACTATGAAAAAGATGAAAACTCTACTGTTCATTTTCAGCCAAGTTTTGGTTAATAATGTAACAGAAAAGCAAGAAATGCACAATGCACGAGTGCCATATGGTTTAATATAACAACGATCTCTTAACAGGAGAACGGTAGACAAACTAGTCTATATAAAAGAAATGTACTCTATTTTTTTTTACTGCAAATTAATAGTGCAAATTAGGCAGCAGCAGGCATAAGAACTGTAAAAGGTCACAAACAAAAAAACTTTTTTTTCTTACCTGTCAGCGTCACAGTCGATTGTTCATAGATGAGGAGCCACATGGAAAAAAACAAAACAAAAATAAAATAATGTCAAACATGATTTGACAAAATGCATCTAAACACAATTTAATTTAAATTCTATAACAAGAAAATCCGATGGGAAATGTATATCAGCCTGCAATAATATAAAAACACCACCCTGTCCAAAGCTGATACTTAAAATACCACTGATACAGAAACACATATGCAACATTGCACTCCAAGAATAACAATAGTCCAAGTGTTAGTATTTGCTAAGTATTATACTTAGATGGAGACCGTTTAATAAATGTGCCCTGTGCGTAGGTACACATTCGTTACAGTAAACTGGCAGGCTGACATCAATTACACATAAATTGGAATGTGCATGTACAGTATTAAAGGTGCCCTGAAAAATATCCACTCGATCAAAAGCAATTCAGGGTACCTCTGAGTAATATTGCATTGTTATGGCAACAAACTGAATCAAAGACAGTCACCTTGAGAAGGCACAACTTTGTGGAAGTTTGTGGAAACTGTAACTCTTTCCTAATATCTGGAAAAACTTGGGTGAGAAGAGCCACAAGAAATACTTGTCCTATTTTCGACTTTGCTTAATGCATCAAAATAGCATACTGCTGTTGAACTGCTCCACAGTCACTGTCTACAGTGACTCTCTCCTGCTGTTACTTCCAGAAACCTCACTTTTAGAAATACAAGCGGTGACATCACATCTGCAATATTTTGTATTGACACGTACTCATTTTGTTTGCACGCTCCTTTTGGAAAAGGGAACTTGATCTTTGTCAGATAAATATTTTTGGCTGAAAACATGGCACCTTGAGTTTCAATCACCAAGAGCTTTACAGTTAACGCTTTGTCATATTTTAAGAAATTCCTTCAAGACATTCAGCAGCAAATACGTCTGTTAGAATGGGATGGCCGAACGTCAGCTTGATGTATATATGAACAAGACCAAAACATAATGCCTCCGGCAACAGCTGTCACCTGCACACTGGCAAAACCCATTACTGGGATTCTCTGCTATAAAAACTCTGCGCTTCATGAGTGTAGATGGGGTAGTGAAGCAGAAGAGAGAGGGTCTGTTATCTGTCATACAGTGGTTAAATTGTTTTCAGTCTCTTGCTCAAGACAAGTGATCTTGATATTACTAATGTTTTCAGCACTCAAAATCAAAGAGAATACACGTTACCACATCTACTTCTTCATCCTCTGTGAAGTCACCCCATTTGTAACCAAAAAGTCTTAATCCTAAAATCTGTCATGTTTCATTATGCAGTGTGTTTTTTTTCCAGGTCCCACTAGTGAGACAGATATTAGATGCTACCTTTCTCTGAACCTCAAGGGTTTCTGTAGACTTGCTCTGTGGTGTGGACAGCTCGGAACAATCAGTCAGCCCGCAGACAGCTCCTGCTTGTCATTACTCTTCGTAAGTCAGATTGTAGAGGGAAAGATTTTTTTTTCCTTTTCTAACCAGCAGGCATTCTCTGCACACTCCTACTGGGGCCACTGGTCCCCTATCCATCTGCTGGCTGTCCCTCACACACATTAATTCTGCCTGTCCCCAGGTGGCTGCTAGTTGGTGCAATGTGATTAAGCTCAAATGAACCACCAGGAATAAATAGAAGCCTGAACCCCTCAATAGAGACTGGAGATAGAGATAGACCGCAAGAGAGGGAGAGCAAGAAAGAAGAAGAAGAAAGAGACGGAGAGAGACAGAGAAGAAAAAGCGCTGACAGATCTTTCCGATCACAAAGTATGAGGAACTGTTTGTCTCTGTGGAATCCAAACCAAGGATAAACCTTTTTGACAGTGAAGCAAACTTAATCTTATGGGTTTCTCGCAGAGATGAGGTATAGTAAGAGAAATGGCTGCTGGCAGCTGCTTAAATTCTGATTAAATTCAACAGCCATGATGGAGGAGTTTAAATGAATTTACCTATTTAAGCTCAAAAACCAGTTGGAGATGCATTAGTCACACACGGTGTTTAGATTACATGAATATTCCATACTAATTAGAGGGTATGGTGAATCTTACGAGAAGTGGGTTCCATTTGAGTATGACTAATTCACTAATTTCTTTAATTAAAATTTGTTCCATTATGTGATAACGTCACAGGGACCGAACAGGAAAGACAAGCCTCTGAAGCCGAACCTGTTTCCAAAATGATAATAATGCACGATGAAACAAAAAGAGACTGAATGACAACCGAGACAAACTAAATTGCCATGAATAGAGAGGCCTTTTAGTGTCATCCTCATTATTTTTGATTTCTTGGCTCTTCTATCCAAAAGGTACGGTGGTGCCCGTATAATCTAGCGGGTCATCAACTTTCCCGTTGACAAACCACAGATTTTAATGTTCAACTACTAGCCGTTTATTCAAGCCAGCGCATTAGTCTACTAGCTGTTCCGCATTTATGATGTTAATTTAATTATTCAAATGTGTATTTTTTTGAAAGCATGAGAAAAAAAATGGTTTAAGGAATGTTATGAACAACACTGTTGCACTATGTTACATTAAATACACGCTCGCAGCTAGATGCCTGTAATGAGGTTGAGGTTGCATGTCACCTCCTTAGGGTTGTTCTTTACTCTCTCAGAATAATTGGTCATTTCGGTTTTATTGCCCAGCATTTAAACATCTCATAACTGCACAGACGAGCCGTGGGAATAATAATGAATGTGAATTATTAACATCTCAAAGAGTTCAAAAGATTTCTTTTTTGTAACTGACCAATTAATTTGGTAGATTAAGACTCATCTCTCAGCCTGGCTGGGGGGCTCCTTTGCCTCCCTCCTGCTGTGTGCCCAGCCTGGAGGCTGCGGTCTGTGACCGGCTCCCGGTGCAGACGGCTCCCTGTTATAGTGTTTCCTCACTTGGCTCATGCGAGCCCAGCCCAATTTTTACTCTTTAAGTGTGCGCGTGTGTGTATGTGTGTGTGGGTGGGGGGATATATGTGTATTGAGAGTGTGGGGAGTGAGTTGGAGGGTGGGGTGGGCTGCTTTTAACTATGTAAAGCACTTTGTGCTACATTTTCTCTGTATGAAAAGTGCTTTATAAATAAAGATTGATTGATTGATTGATTGAACTAACATGTACCCAATTATTTGTGGGTAACCTTAATGACAAGTCGCTTGTGGCTAGATTTCTTTTATGGGGTTTAAAACTACCCATTTTACTGTATTATCTGTTTATTATAGTTTTAACAGCCCCTTACAAGTAAACAAACCTGCACTCATTGATCAGATGTTTATTTTCATCAGCCTTTCTTCTTTGCTGGCCACCCATGTTTCTCCGGGTTGTCCCCACATTTCTCCATAAGAACTATTATTGAGTGGCCTCGTAACTTTTGTCCTCCTTTCCCTCAGGGTTACACTGTGCTGTTAAATGCCTGTCAGCGCACTTTTTCCAGTGACTCAGCATACTGACAACCTCTCAGAGTGGCTAGGCCATACGAGGCACACATCTCAGCTCAGCAGGGTCTGCAGCAGCCTTTTGAAGTGGATGTGAAGAAAATCCTATCAAGACTGGTCCATCTGTTCTTTTTGGCTTACAAAGGCAAACAGAAAGGATGATGTTTAACAGTTTAGCTCACAAGTGCCATTATTGGGTGTAAGGGGAGATAAGGAAAAAGAGATGCCAACCGCAGTTGCTTCATGAAATGGATATTTGCAAAAGTGTGTGTGTTTGCCTACGTTTTTTTTTACGAGTAAGCTTTTCTCCAATCTCCAGTGACATTAATGTATTAAAAACAGCATTGTTAAAAGATGAAAGGTGCCCATCACAAGCTCACAAGGCATCTCCTTTCAAGGTATTTTCCTTAAATAGATTTCAGTTTTGCATCCAATTTTAAAACCATCTCCTCACACAATAGGGAGCCCATAACAGCACTATCATGGCTGCAGAATCATCAATAAAACACAGATGTACGTGTGGTGGAGAGATAATGAGAGGCATTTATATCTACGGTGTGCAACAACCTGCCCATGTGCATCGCACTTATGTCTTCTTCTGGGTTCTCCATAGCAGTATTTAGAATGCTCAATATCAAAACGGGCTGTTGTACTTCTCTTCATCCTTTGTCATATCACCTCCAGGTCCTTTGATTGTCCCTTCAGTCCTCATTTTAGAAGTCCAGTCCTCAAATCAAAGCCATCTGTGCAATTTTTATCGAGATCGTGCAGAAATGAACCCAGGTTTAAGCTGGAAATCTTACTAGTTGGCAATGTATTGTATAACATTTGAGAATTTTGCATGATTTATAATTATATAAACACTAGCGGAACAATTTGACAAATTTTACTACGGTTTTACTTGTAGCAGTGCAAAGTCTGAGGCCACTTTCAGACATGTACTCCTTTTGATTAATTTGTTGTTTTTGGCTTCATGTTTGAGCATTCGCAGTATTATAAACACATACACGAGCTGTTGTTGTATGCAGCAGTGCCTTTTTTTTGCACATCTGTCTTGTCCACCTGAGTTTAACAGCTTATGAAAAACATGAGTGTTTTGGAGAAAAGTGTGCTATAGAGAGCAACAAAGTAAGAGAAACAGTTGGCACACAGTCACATTCATTCACCATGTCATTGTAAGAAAAGTATGACTTCATACTCCTTGTGTACTCTATTCTTGTTTCTCTGTTAAATATTGCACATATAAATACTCCACATAGACTGGGGGGTTTCCATTGCTGTCATGTGTATGTCTTAATAAAACTCTGGAAGGACTGAAATATTGTCTGAAAGTCACCTATGTCAGAATGCTATCGCTTTCAAGACTGAGGTAACCAAGCCAATCCCATGTTTATCCTATGATGAAACATCCACAGGCCAATAACTCTGGCCCTTGAGGTCTCGATATGCAAAAGATGCAGGCGCATTGCATTGTACTGTAAAGTCATACTCCTGAGAGCTGACAAGATCAACAGAACCACTCGTCCGTTCAGAGTTTCCATTCTGTTGTGAGTGCCAAATAACTCTGTTTATAATTCAACAGCAGCTTTTTCACATCAGTAGAGGTTTTAAGTTTAAAGTGAAACCGAAAACGCAGTAAATCTTTTCGGTATCAGAACACCCACCTCCAGTAAGGCTGCTACTTCTGCAACATCTGGTTATCTCTTAAGGTACGTGTCACTTGCAACTAAAATTCCATAAGCATGTAAATGACTGTATAAGTAGAAAACAATTTATTAAGCAAAATTTTTGACTTTTCTACAGATTCCAAGTAGACTTTTGCAGGTTGAGAGGTTTGGATATTTAGCAATCGCAATCAACTAAAATTCAAGCTGATGAATGCCGTTGTTCTTAGGCAACAACTATCTTGAGGACTGAGACATATAAAATGTCTTGTCTAAGTATATTATCTACTTATCTTACTTATTATCTAAGTAAGATATATTTATGACAGTAGATGTACAGCAGGGGGTACTTGTATAGCTAATATGTACATAAACCCCAGTTGGGATGATCCTAGGATGCAGTGGCTATCACTTTGTTATTTTTCCCAGATACAATCTGAGCAGGCAATATTTCATTACAAATCTACCACAGCAATCCTTGACCTCTCTCATCAAGCTGTACGCATCAATAGTGACCTCAGGGATATGAAGTATATGTTTCTGTGCTGCTACAGCCTGCAACCTAAACTGGTCTGCACCAGGGAAGGGCATCACCTCCACATTCCAAAACTCTTCACCCTTTCCAAATATTTAGGGTGAAAAATAAATAAAGCACCCACGTGAGAAGAAAAAGAGGAATAGAGCTGTTGCAAGTCAGAGTGTTCGCTTACTCAGCTGCATTAAAGATACTGAGAATGTGCCCTATCAAGCCCAGTGTTGAGAGTATGATCTGAGACACCGAACAAGATGTAAAAAGAGCACTTTGTGCCCATATCAGTGAGTTCAAGACATAAATCATGCAGCACAATGTAACAGTTAACATTCTCTTATAAATGTTTTGCTGGGTCTGTATTTTGTCTTGTCTGGATTGAGCAATAAATTAAATTTATGTATTTGCATCTACATTTAAACTAATGCCATTACAGTATCGTAATAAGGTGCTGATGAACAGCAATCATTACCTCATATCATTAATCACACCTGATTTTCCAGACTAATGGGATAAAATTTGTTCTGTTTGGACTTCGCTCAATAGCCACCAAAGAGAGCAATTATCTAAGATTAGCTTATAATGCTTTGCATGAGAACTATTGAGCTTAGTCACAGCTTTTTCCCCCTTTAAGATACAATAAGTTCACAGTTGCAAAGGCTTTTCTGATTACGCTTGGGAGAGTTTCTTTAGTTCTGTGGTTTGTTGTGGAGCTCGGAACTACAAAAAGGTACTGTGTGAGCAGCACATATTCCACAAACGACTCACAACACTCGTCATGTAGGTGGGACATTTGGTCCCACATTTCAGAGTGCTTCCAACACCTGTGTAGGACTATCCATCACACAGAAGTCTATGGTACCTTTGATGCAAGGCACTGTAAAGGGTTTAAAAATCATTGTAAGCGTACTGTTTGCTGTTGTTGCAAATCTGTTGCCCTCTGAAGCTGACAGCTTGCAAAAGGCTTTAAAGTAGGGAAAAGCGACTCCAAGGACTTTTCAGACAGAGAGGGCTGTGGGTGCAGCCTAAGTAGTGGCATACAGCAGGGTCTAATGGTACCTGCGGATTCCTGGGGGACCCTACTGGTTTTTCTGAGCTTCACAGAAAGAGTATTTTGCATGCTGTGCTGCACTTGTCGAATTATAAAACAAGAAAAAGCACAAATTACTTCATTTTATGCTACAGGAAGGTGGAAAAGTTTACTCTGATTTATTAACTGAGAGAAGGCAGGAATCCTTCCGTGCCACACGAGGAGGTTGTTTTTCCTAACTAAACCAGTTGACTGCATCAGTGCAGTGCTGCAGTCTTAATGATCAACTGAAAACGGATGTGTACAGCACATGAAATGGGATTCTAGAAGGAGTGTCTCTAGAGACCACTAGTTTAAAGGTCTCACATTGTAGGTTAAGAGTCAGGTGAACCTCAGAGCTGTCCATGAGATGAATCCTTAAATAGAAGGGAATAAGAGAATAAGTCATTTTTGAACGTTTGGGAAATTTCTAGTAATAACATTATTGTAACATGCTTATCAAAAAAAATGGTAACCTCTTGACATCAAAAAATAAGCTAAAGCTTGTAGAATGTACTCAGCACGCCAACATCTGTCAACACAGATGGGAGAGTGTTTAGTTTTACACATCCTCTGAATATGTAACAATTTTTTTGTAGTTATTGAGATATTAAGATTGGACCAAAGATTGTGGAATGGCTAACTGGATGATCCAAATTTCCAACCATTCAGCTACATCTAAAAAAGCTTAAACATCCTAACCTTACATTCAGTAACTTGGTCAAAGAAATGTCTCTAAGCGGTTTTTAAAGCACTCTATTTGATGGGTCAAGTCTCTTGGTTAGCCAGCCATTAGCTAAAAGACTGAGAAAAGTTAGTTGGTTATCAAATGTAGAGCTGGGCGGAAAGCAAACAAGCTCCTTATTTATCAGTCCATTTGTTTAATTAAATAGAGGGCACTGTAAAATGATTTAGGCTGGCTGTATTATCAACAGCTAGAACTAATTAGTGTCAAGTCGCTATTTAATTATGGAAACCATTTTGGAATTATACACACCACTAGACTGTTTTCTCAACCCTGTCAATAGTGGATCAGGCATTTGTGGTAGAGAAAGAAAGGGCGAGCAGGGCACGAGAGATAATGAGCACAGATAGAGAAAGACAAAGTGTTGAACGTAAAGATCCACGCTGACGGCTAAAGAGTCAAAACAAAACATTCACTGCCTGCACGGTACGTCAGTGACTAATAGATGTAAAGAGAGAAGAAACAAAGACCTGTGCAATGCAACTCGACAACATCTAGGTCACAGTGGTTACATTATTCAGTATATGCACAATGTTGTTCATTCCTACAAATGAGGTAACATTCAACCGATTGCGTGCGCTGCAGTAAATGTTTATTGAAAAATGTCTGTGTTTCCTACAGTAAACAGAATAAAAAGTGCTCCCCTTGATGGCCATGACCGAACACTGCAATAAATTAATAACAATACAACAAATCAAACAGGCAACTGTTATCCAATTACATGATTGTAATTCCAAAATGTTGGATTTGATGACTGATTTTGTGTGCAATGATAACTATAAAAATATTTGTTAAATTAATTATTACCCAGATAAATCTGAAATTGATTTTTGGTGATATAACCCAGCTCTAATCGATAACTCTACAACAGAGTATATTATTTATACACAAGAATTTAAGCCTTGTAGTCACAGGAAAAATGTCTTTTACCCCAGCCATGCTGTGACAGCCGTGGCAGAGGAGTTACACAAGGGCGCCACAATTCAGCTGCTATCTGATATGCTGTCATTCAGCTTGCACTGTGGCAGCACTGAGAGCTCTCACCATCTCTATGATGTGCCTTTCTTCCTTTTACCCTTCTCTCTGTCCCCAGATTTTTTTTATTCTCCGGTTATCTTGTTCCTGTCCATTGCATTGAAAGAGGTTATTTTTTTAAACCTTTATCCCCTCTTTCCCTTTGTGCACTTCTATTCCAAACATCACTCAAAGTCTGTATCTGCATTATAAAAAATTCTCATTACTGCTATCTTGAGACGTCATAACATTGCAGAATCACGATTCAGAAGCCCTCTTCATGCCTGGCATTAACATGCATCTTAGGTCCTCTGATCACAAGGAGAAGGATCTAAGTCCATTGGTTCACACCTGTAATTAGAATGCGTCTCCCCGTCCCTCTTGCGTACCCACTTAAAAGCAGATATGACTTCCCACAAATAAACATGTAGCTTACATTTTTTTGCAAAGACCAAATGCCACAGTCCTGTGCAGGATAACCTTGCAAACAAGTATACAACCAATAAAGCATAGCAAACTACATGAACCACCCATCAAGCTCCATTAAGTGCTGCAACCCAACCTATTTAACACATAGGTGAGAGAGTGACTCAGCTCAGATGACTTAATTTGTAGTTGCCCCACTGATCAACAATCTTTAAGAAGAAAAATGGCTAATAATAGTGCGAGTCCTACCATACCTGGTGGGTCCAGGACTCTACATGCATTAGCTGTTGTTCATTAGAGGCAGGCTCATCAGTTGAATGGGCAGCTTTTCAGTATGACCCGAGATATACTTGCACATAATCTGAATTCAGAGTCAGTTGTCTGCAATGCATCTTGGGTGCACTTCTGATTGGATCACCCTAGATCCATGTTAATGCAAAATATGAGCAGAGCCAAAAAATAGCCCGGAGCTTTAAAGTCTCCTAGTTTGATCACCGAAGGAACTCAAAGTTCAGCAAATGAGCCGTAACATCACTGTCATCTGTCCCATTAACATTCTCCAGCTTAAATGCCTCTTAATGAGTGAAACAGTATTATTATCATTAAATAGTGAGATATGAATGTATTTTGCTGAAATATGATAACACACTACTATCCCAGTCAAAAGTGCATTTGCTTATTAAGTGTAAAAGTGGGTTTTAATTCCTAGTCTGATAGCCACCATTAGCTAATGAGTGACTAGTGACCCATCATTATGCAACGGAAGTCACCGCTCAGCCGAAGAGCTCTTTTGTTTTTCCCCTCTATTTTCTAATTGATGCCCCCTGACGGTCTAAAACCCGGAGATTTGGCCAGTTATTGTGGTTAGGAAGTAAAATAAACACAGAGGAACGACCCGAAGGCTCAGACAGCTTCTGCCCTGCGTACATACGCATACACACAGTGCAGTGTGACCAAAGATGTCCTCGTTGTCAAAGGAGCAAACGTCCTTGACAGAGTGGCATGTTGACTCACTTGGCACTTCATTCTCTCTCGTTTATATCCTCCTCCTCATTCTTTGCTCTCCCTACAGCAGGCTGAGCAGATAGTTAACAACAAAATGCTGCTGCAGAGGGCAGCAGCATAGGTGCCAGCCCATACTGACGCATGTCCCACAGTAAGTAGGGCTTTTTATAAAAAACAAGAAAATGGAATGAGTTGGGGTTTTTAAAAAATATTGGCTAGATTTTTGCGAACTGCTTTAAAAAAATAGAGATTAACCCGTGGTTTGTTTTGGAAGAAATGCAGGATACTCTAGACGCAGCAGAGCTGTTGAGACTGTTTGACTAAACATGTAAAAAAAAGTTCAGAGGAACAGCCACACCACAGTGGTCTACAAAAATATCATCCATAATATCCCCTTTCCTCAACTCACTTAACCACACACACACTGCACAAATGTAATAATAATGCAGTCCAACATTTGTTACCCCACTATTTCGACAAAGGCTCTTGGTTTGTTTAGAAAATCTGCACACTTCTATGTCTGGATGACAACTGAATATCTAGTATTATTCGGGGCCACTCTACGTTCCCCGTCTTATGACTATCACAGAATTAGTGAGTCAAGTTACTGGCATTAGCAACCAGGAGAACAGAAAATGTCAACAGATGCATAAAAAGGCAAATTCACAACACGCGCATTCCTCTGCTTTTGTTGATTTATGGCACAAGGTGGTCTGATTTATTCACCTCATTATTTTAAATGTTACATCAGTCTCAATGAATGAGACTGGCTCCATTAAAGAGCTTTCAGTAAAAGTCCCAGAGATGTGCATTAGAAGGCTTGGCAGACATTATGCATTAACATTCAGTTTCAGGGTTAACCATTGTTGATCAGGCTTTGTTTCAAATTAGAGGTTTTCAAAGTGCTTTCTGGTTGCTGACCCGATAATAAGTGTTGCATTAAGCAATTGACGAGGGACGCAGAGTGATTGTGTTTACCTTTATTTCTTGATCACATACATCAACCGCTTCTCTCAATAAGAAAACAGCATAAAATTGAGAATGACAACGCTCATACATTCAGATGGGAACAACCAGTTCAGCACGACTGTGTCCTCGGTGCTTGCTTATGGTTTCAAAAAGAACTTCATTATGGCCATGCTCATCTTTTTGTTAAGATCAAGCTGCTAAGATGCTCAAAATGACAATGCTAATCGGGTTAAATTATTACTGTGGGATCGAGCTTAGCCTAGTGTGTGAGTATGTTAATTTTTACAGATTAGCATCAAAAACAGCCTATACTGCTAACATGTCATTAGTTTCAATACCAAAATATTGAACAAAGTACAATTGTTATTTTATTTTGTTGCTAAAGAAAGTCAGGAGATCAATCTTTTGAATATATCCTCTATACAGTATGGATGTTATATCTAGTCCCCAGACTGCTTTGCACTACCAGCTAAATTCAACCTGCTGGACCCATAAATATCTTTACAAGATTTATTAGCAATCAATGCCAAACTTAAGATTTTACCTAATACAGTAAGTTCTAGAGCTCTGCTCCTAGCATTAAAAACATTTGCCAAATGGTTCACTGCCTCTAATCCCTATCATCAGAGATCCTGTTACAATAATCAGGCATAACATACTGTAATCAGTCTGACCCCAAGTACCCACGATGATGTGCTTAACTAAATGATTTTCATTTGTCAACAGTGTTTTGTTAACAGTTAAAAGTGCTTTTTACGCCTTTATTTTCCTGTTTTCTAAACATAAGTTTGTCCTAAGCACAGAGAGATTAAGTAAAGAGGGGCTAAACTAAAAACAAATGAGATTTGATGCACAGCAGATAATGCTCAATGCTGTAAAGACACTTTGGACACTGCCTGTTACTCCTTTGGAAGTAGAGTTTGAGGTTAATTGCCTTAAAAAAAGGCTTAATGCTAACCTTTGCCTGTGACGTTGATTTGGGTTTTGTTAGTTATTGTTTAACTTTCTTTCTTTCAGTAACCTCCATCACATACTTGTATTTGCACACTCACCACATGACTGACCAGCCATTTCCCATTTTGTTTGGATTTTAATGGATTGTGATCATTTCAGAACCCATTATCTCTGCAGTCTCCTCATTTTGTTTGAGCTTTGAGTCGTTTCATGATGAAGCACAAATGTCTACATCTAGCTAGCTGCCCCAAAACGAAACAAGAAAAAACAAAAGAGCTCTCACAGACAGGAGAACAAGAACACCAGGTTACAGACTATTGTGTGTGTACAGAATTATGGTTTTGTGTTCTGATTGTGTACAGCTACTCTAAATGAACGTTATACTGCTGTACTTAACTCATGTTAAGTTCCGAGCATCACAACTAACTACGAGGATCAACAAAGGAGATGCGTTTCATGTGTTTAACAGAGAGCTCTGTGATATTAGTAATGTTTTCTGAATCCAAACAAACTAAAATCCTGGAAATGTGTACAAATGGAAGCACAAACACTGAGCCAGTATGACTACTTCTATAAATATGACTCTTTTCCAGCTGCTGTTATCCTGCAGACAATCTTTTAGTTATTAGGATTCCAGGATTTATCCATGACCCACAGAGTTGGAGTTTTTCAGTTCAAATGTGGCTAGCCACTACCATGGTAATTGTGGCTCTAACACATACTTTGAGGGGAAACTGCAGTGTATGCCAATTGTTGAGGTGAAGCGAGGCCTCAATCTGCCCGCATACATCACTTCTCGGAGTCAGTGGGTTGTTTGTTTTACCCAGTCAGAAAGAGGAGATATGCTCAACATGGTTCATATTTAAAATCAAACAAAGCTCAACAAAACGAACAATATCACCCCCGCACTCTGACTACATGGCAGAAAGAAATCCTGCCCCCTTCCCTGCAGCACGCCAGCGCAGCAATGCTGCTGTTGTTTCTTCTTGCGCATGCCGCTGACAGCTTGCACCACACAATCTCTTGGGCAGCCTCATTTCGCCTCATCTGAATATTTATGAATGTTGTTGAACGGCCACATTCCATTATCAGGGAGATTGCCTGGCATGGGGCTCCCAATCCTTTCACCCTGCTCACGTCTGTCTGGGAGCCTTGCACTTCATCCAATTGCAGTCTGTATTTCACCGTGCCTGGCTGCCACCAGTGTTGCTGGTGTTATTGAGAAAAATGAGAGGCTAAAAACAATTTGGGGAAAGAGGGTGGAGAACAGTCAAGTCAAGTCAAGTCAAAAAAAAAAATCTATAGAGGAGAAAGATGAATGCCGTTTTCAAGGTTACAAAGCCTAAATTAAATCGACTAATTCTCTGAGGTGGAAATACATGACGGCGAGGTTCACCCGCCCTGAGAGTTATGAGTCAAACTTTCAGGGCAAAGGTAAAGTAATCACATTCGAAGGAAGGCAGACGTGGGTGTATGCCACTGCATTTACATTCAAGTTCTCCCTCTTTATCAGTACTTCCGGTGGCAAAGCAATCAATAATTAATTTATTAGCAATCTGAGAGGTCTGGAGAAACAAGCAAACAAGATGTGGTCAAGGATACACAGCAACTCCACTGCTGCACAATGTTCTCATAGTTACCTATGCACCCAGGTGAAAACAAATAGCGGCAAGCAGGGTAGGGAAAGTCTGACTGAAAACTGCCTGATACAAATCAGGTCCAGCACTCAAGGGCGAGAGGAGATCCAAATCAGGTACGTAAAGATTGAAAGGTTTAGAAAGTTCCCCCACATTAAATATTTCACTTTGAATCAAGAAAGAAATTCACAAAGAAAACCCTAAATGTGTTTATCTACACTAACACGGCAGTAAATGCTTCCTTCAAGGCTTTTGCTTCCTTCTTTCAACTGATACTGTAACAAGAATAACAAATAGGCAATAATAAATGTACCGACTCAGATGCATCTGATAAAAAAAAAAAAAATAAAAAAAATGCGGGACGTTTGGAGACAAGAGAAGCAAAAGCGGAAAAATACAAACAAGTTTGTTTGTTTTTTAAACTACAGACAAGATGTACTACTGCAAGCGAACACGGACGATATTGTAGCATGCCACTTGTTTGCCTTCTTCTGGTTTGTAATCTATATTCAGCACAGGGGCTAGAGGGACATGAGAGTAATTTTAAAAACAATTCCTGACCATGGGTTGAATTTTAAGATGTGCTTAAATTAGGACGCTGGTTACAGACGGCCACGGAAGATGGCGGTCACAGAAGAATGTGGCTATTTGCAGAGGTGTGGACTCGAGTCACATGACTTGGACTCGAGTCAGACTCGAGTCATTAATTTTATGACTTTAGACTTGACTTGAAATAATGTTCTAAGACTTGTGACTTGACTTGGACTTTTACACCAATGACTTGGGACTTGAATTGGACTTAAACCGGTTTACTTGAAAAGACTTGATATTTTACCCCAAATATAAAATTTAACATGCATATTATATAGAGATTGAAAATGTGACGTCATTCACGGGTAGAACCGCAAAGGATTCTGGGAACTCGTGGCAAGCGGTACTAGCGCACGCAGGCTTTCAATTAAAATCAGTCACACAGCGATAAAAAGAAACACAAAAATGTCAAGAAGCTGTTGTATTATTAACTGCAATAGCCGGTCGCATGACAGCCACGGGAAGCCGACGGGTAAAGAGATCAGTTGTTATTGGATTACGTCATTGAGGAGAAATTGTTCGAGCCATGTTTCCGAAGTAACAAAGACGAGACGGATGGCCTGGATTGCAGCCATTCAAAGATCAAATATAACGTCCCAGAACACTCCAGCTCACAGGTTAGTCTGCTCCAAGCATTTACACGAAGGTCAGTGTTTTTTAGTAGTTAATACGTCATTTTCATAACATAATTAGTGATATAGGTTACAAGCAAGTCTGGCGCTGAACAGAAATTGTTGCGCTATTCTCCTTTATTTATTGTGCATAAATAGTAAATTGTCCTGACACAATATTGCGTTTCGCTTCTGTTATTATGGTACATTGACAAAAACATATACTTTTATTCACAGGATAAAACAGGTTTTTTGTATCACTAATTGCCCAGTACGATTACAGCATACAATATTATTGTCACTGCTACATTTCTGTGATGCTACCAGAAATTATTTCCACTGCTAATTAATTACCGTTGAGCTCAAAGGTCCTATTAATAAACGGTTAACGAATGTGTATTTATGAAGACGATTTGTGAGACTGGTAAACTTATGATACGTACGATGGTCTTTCGTTCTACACGGTGCATTTCAAGGTCCTGCACCCATCCGTCGGTAAACTGTACCTGGGCTTGTTGCAGTGACCTGAAGTTACTAAACTTCATGAGTGTATGCACTCACTCCAAGAACCGTATGATTATAAATATGCATATAAATATGCTACGATGAGATAGCTGACTTCATCTAACTAGCAAATGTTTTCCAGGCTACGTTGGTGATGCAGTTTTTTTTTTTTAATGATATATTTTTTTAAAAATATCATTTATTTATGTATGATATTTTTGTCATGCGATTTTAAAGCCGGTCCTACAACCGCATCCAAGAATAACATGCAGCTTATCTCAGAACTGTCGGTGAAAATTATTCTTGGAGCTAGGTTTAATTGAGCTGCATTTTAAAGAGGTGCAATTTCACAATTTGTGTATATTTTCTAAGTTCACTATTTTGTCATGTGTTGAGAAAAACACAGATTTAAAAATTACATGGTCTAATATTTACATTTAGCATATAACTGCAACATGCTTTTTTTCGTTTTTTTTAACGACTCGAAAGGACTTGAAATTCAAAATTTCAGACTTGTGACTTGACTCGGACTTTTACACCAGTGACTTGAGACTCGACTCTGACTTGCCTGACATTACTTGAGACTTGACTTGAGACTTGAGGATAAAGACTTGAGACTTACTTGAGACTTGCAAAACAATGACTTGGTCCCACCTCTGGCTATTTGACTGCACCTGCTGCTTACATGATTGCCCGTTACACAGTGATGGTCTCCGTGCGAAAAGACCTCTGCTGCATAAATACTTGTATTTGATAACCAAAACCATTCTCCCACTAGATATCAGCTAGCATGATTTGATCCACTTGTCCTCTTAGAGGGATGGGTTAGGGCAAATCAATGCAAAGCTGTTCCGACTGATCCTATAACAAAAAATTCCTATTCTGATGCAAGTTAATTCTTCTGAGATAACAATCACCCACATATATGAACAATTGGAGGTCACTGAATGTTTTGATTAATATGAAAATGGTGCAAATCATACACTAGAGCATTCACAGACACCAGTTTGCACCAGATTTGTATGGTATGCACATGACGGATGTGTAAATGTTCTGCTCGCTCACTCAGTCAGGCACAGCAAATAAGACTCAAGGTCGAAAAAACTGAGCCACACTGCCTCTGCGTTCTGCATAAGTTCACTGCGAGCTGCACAAAGCACCAAAGAGCTGCAGTAATTGGGACACAATGACTTTTGTAAATGTGTCAGCTGTAGATCTCATGTTATATCCTTTCACAGGATGTCACTCATTTGTTTTTTCTCTTTGAGAAATGACCTTCCCAAAAATGTCTCAACTGTCTAACGAGTCCTTGTGGGAGAGTGAGATAAGACACAACAATATGCACACAGCTTGTAATTAATGCTTTAGCTGGTTCGGATGTGGGGTGAATGCTTATAATCTACAAAGGGCATGAGTGGGTAATGGGGAAGGTGGGTGTAGGACAGCGCTGGAAAAGGTCTTGTAAAATAAGCCCAATTATGTTAATACTTTTGCAGAGATGAGGCAAGAATGGGAACATGAAATCCTGGAGACTTGATGCATAATAGAGGTTGCTGGGACTTGGAGAGATATACTCCTGATGGACTAAGGGAACATTTAGACTATGCGCCAAAGCCACACAGTTCATGTACTGACTGGTTAACAGTGAGACCTCTGGGGGGGGGGGAACCAAAATTTTTAAAAAAAGAAAAACTCGGGGTCATGCAGACAACATATCGAACCGACTCAACTTTTTTACTCCAACGACAAACAGCTTGCACATTAGAGTTTACATAATAGTGACAAAACTACAGTTTAGAGACAGAAAGAAATGTAATTGGTAGCAAAGGCTGCTGGTGGAGGCTGTGGATGGTGATGAGAGCATTAGAAAAAAAAGCTAAAAGTGTGCCATCAACGGATAACAAACCAATGTAGGCCCTTGCCTTTTTTTTAGTACAGTGGATACTAGTAAAAATGTTTGCCAGAATACAAATTCACTACGTTTGCTATGTGACAGAGAATACAGTAAATTGAGGAAATCCCTTTTGGACCAGCAGAGGTTTAGTTCTGCCCGATGATCTGAAGGGTTCAGATGAGCAGCTGTAAAGTGATTAGGGCTGGGTGCAGTGGCCTGTGGAAGACAGAGCAAACAGAGGAAGGCAGGCAGCAGAATGAGTTCCTATTGTGCGAGTGTCTGAGGTGAAGGAGAGCCGAGCTTCAATGGCCTTTCTTACACGCTTTGCTATTTGTCCACATTGCTGGCACTGACCTGATTCGTTTTAATGTTGCAGCACAAACGGATTTGAAATCACATGATGAGACGGATGCACCTTGGAATGTCAGTGATTTTCAGCTTTAACTCAGTTTTGTCAGAGTGCACATTCAGTTCCACTTTGGATGATGATGTAAAGTCTTGACATTTTTTCAAAGCAACAGCTTTGTCTGATGCTCTTTAAGTTGCGGCAATCATAAAGCGAGCATGAAATCATCAGTAACAGCCACAGAGGAAGGGGGGAGGGACGACATCCAACCCCTCCTCACCAAGAACTAAACTAGTTCCTGTGAAAGAAGCAAAACAGCTCCTTACAAAGCCAGGAAGGAAAAGACTGAAAATGGAGCAGCTATGAGGCACCTAAATCTAGGCCCTTTTGAGTAACTGAAAACAACAACAACAATAATACTTCATTGATCCCTGTGGGGAAATTACTTGTTTTTCTCTGCATTTGACCCATTCACCCAGTGAAGCAGTGGGCAGCCACTAAGCAGGCGCCCGGGGAGCAGTGTGTAGGGACGGTACCTTGCTCAGGGGTACCTCAGGGTAGCCGTTTAGTGGATTCGAACCACCGACGTTCCAATCATGGGGCGACCACTTTACCTACTGAGCTATCCCTGCCCTAAGACAACAGTCATACAACGCTAATGAGATTACATCAAACTCCCACAGGAAATCTGCCCAGAGTGATGAGGTGAAATACTTGACTGAAAAGAATGTAAACACGGTGAAAACAGGCTGTATTTAAATTTCTTCTTTTTATGCACTTTTTTATACTTATTTGTTAAAAATAGAGAGTGCAAATGTATTCTACATACACCTACTAGCGACAAGACCACAATTCCTAATTTTGATTTACTAATTTTTTTTTCCCCCTTAAAAACCTGGAAAACCTAGAAAACATTATCCAAGTAAATCCCAATCTTCACTGTGCTCATTTTATCTCAAGTGAATTCTATTTGCATGTCGCAAAATTACACGTTTGTCCCAGGGTGTTTTACAGTCTGTACAGCACATGACACCCACTATCCTTAGACCTGCAATTCAAATGATCTGAGTTTGGATCTTATACACCCTAAAACCCACTGAGAATCCCCTGAAGTGTTACCTGCATCTGTCGGATAAAAATGCAGAGCGGCTTCAGTTCTCATGTTTGAAACCTGTAACTACAACCTGAATATGAGATCTGAGCAAAGAGAAATGAATATTTGATCAAATATTTCTCGCTGACACAATTGAGAGGGGGAAACAAGGTTTGCACACACTTTCGCACGACCAGAAATCCATAAAATAAAAACAGGAAAAAAAGAGAAAACATTGTTCAGGATATCTGTCTTTCAGTTTTATCATTTGATGCAATACCATTTACTCTCCAGAAATAGGAATGTACAAACTATTCAGAATAACAGTCCTGAAGATAAAGATCACGTTTAGACTTGATTTCACCATAACTAATCCACATGGACACAAAGAACGGGTTAAAATGGGGTTTTCTCTTTCAGAAATGTGGTCTGGGCAACAGTAAAGTAGTGGTTCTCTGAGAAAGGTTCATAGTTTGATGTGATATTAAAGGTGTTTCCTGCTTTGGAGATTATTGATAATTATCTTCATTGGAAGAAATATTTTTTTTTAGGTTGGGTTATATGCATTTGCAATCATTTGTTTGCAGTCACAAACTCCCACCATACTCATTAGCTCTTAAATTACTGACGGTGGTCCAGACACCGTGTCTGTAATGAAACAATTAACTCCTCATCTGGTATTTTCATCAAACAGCTCTTGAACAACAGATCTGCCAGCAGCCAGGAACACAAGAGTCATACAGGGGTCAGGGTGACCAGGAGGCGAGGGAGGCAGGGAGCAGCTAAAACAGGTAAACAATGTAATTCAGGGAATGCTAGAGATGGCGACAGCTGACAGAGAAGGCGAGGCAATAACAAGAGACGTGAACAAGTCAAAGGTCAAAGAGAAGGAGGAGCCTATGGCAAGAGAAGAAAGCTGAAACAATAAAGAGACTGATAAGATGAAAGGCCAAGACGAGGGGACGAGAGTCAAATTCGAAGTAAACACCCACCATAACATTTTCCTGTCCTTTCTCATCTTTTCAGTGCTCACGGGAGAAGGTCAAAGGTATGAGAATTATGTAAGCTATCGGCAGAGTGGGCCACAGCATGGTTCTTAGGTGAGCTACAGGACTCTTGCAGAGTTTAAAGGCTATCCATAAGGGCGTGTATAAATCTGGATGTCGCAGTCAAAACAAGCACCCCTACCACAAAAACAGCAAAGTAGTGAAATTCTTCTGTGCCTGGCAAGGTAGAAACTACTTATGCTGAACATACCATGTTGAAGCCCAAAAATATGTACAATAGGGTTACTCGTGTTCCTATTTGTACTACCGTTGATCCTTTAGCTTTATCATTGCACCAGAAAAGAAACGGAGTGTTAAACAATTAAATTGTCTGTTTGAGCTTTTCCTGCTTTTATTGCTTTTTTTCCCCCCTTCAATGAGAATGCCATTGATGATCCCTTTCCTATTTGAGACTATTTTAAAACCAGCGAGCATTTGACCTACACATTAGGTATCGTGCACAGGCTTGCTGTTTGGGCCAATGCACGAAAGCGAATCTCTACAGCTTAGGCTCTGGATGAATTCCTATAATCCTTCTTCCTGCGTAGGCACAGAGCTGTGCAAACAGACACCGATGTAAATCCAGATTTATTCTATTTGCTGGTGAGCAAAAGCCTAGCATACTAGCATACCTGAAACATGCAGTTGGTCATTTGCAACTCTCTAAATTTCTTTTCTTCTTTTCTCCTAACATTCAAATCTCAAATTAAAATCATGAATTCATTTTGCTTTAAAATTTACCATTTTAATGGGTTTGTGAGCAGGCTGTAATAAAGGAGACATGAATCAAGACTGAAACAAGTCTAAAATCTGATGTACTCCTTGCAATTCGCTAGTGGATCAATAGAAATAGGTCATGCCAAACAAGAAACTGAGCAGTTTGTCAAACACTGTAGGACATCCTCTATATTTTTATGTGCTACCAATTATTTAGCTTGATAGGTCAGTGTGTGGCATTCTTCAGTAAATAAGAAATCAACTTGTTTTACAGTATAACAACTAGCAGCATACTGTCTCCTAGTTGCGCCACCGCATGGTACAGCATTTCTACATGACGGTTTCCTATTGTATGTCCAAATAGCCCATTATGGACAATGCCATTTAGCACGTAATCAGGTCTCAATAAGTAACACTATTTCAACAGCGCCTGGATCAATGCTCCCCAGAGTTGCGCGTGGCTCAGGAGGAATCGATGTGGCCTTTGTCAGAGGAGACTCATTCGTGTGCTGTGCTCTGTGGTGCAAATGCAGATGCCCCAAGACAAAGATATATGGAGGAGGTGGTGCTGCTGCATCAGGAAGAAAGAGAAAGGAATGGAGGAGGATTATTATGACATAGTATTGATCCAAGTTGGAAAACAAGGCCAGGATGCAGGAAGCTGCAGGGAACTATGCTCAGTCTCATTTCTGTTGTCAGAAAAAGCAAAGGACTTCCCTGGAAAAACAGAAGAAACAAGAGGATAGGACAAATTTTCCTTCGTCCTATCTTTGATAAATCTGGACGACACTAACAGATACATGTTAACTTGCTCACACAAACTGAACATAAGGCAGAAAAAAAGAACTATTAGCAAAGAATCTACATCATGAATGTGTCACAGTTAATACCACAGAGTATTTTGATTTATCGTGATATGATTTAATGTCAACCCAACTCCACAAATGGTATTATATAACAGCCAATTGCAATTAGAATGGAACAGCGTCCTCGAAGCAAAGTCTGAACATAATCCAGCCAATGTGTGGACGGAATTACTCGGCCCGGTCGCTTAATCCCTCCATCCCTCATACTCACCCCTAAGGGCAATAGGAAATTGAATAGCAAAATACGTGCACAACATAAAAAAAAAGAGCAAGCTGCGTATGTTGTAAAGTCTGCCCCATTCACGTCTGTTCTCGCTGACAGCGTGTGCATCATGTTGGCGCAGACCATTGATGATGCAGAGTCACAGATGGTTTATGATGTTGACCAGATTGTGTCTCTGCACCCTGGAAAAAGGCTTACTGACTCCAGGGATTATTGATGTCTTGTAGAAAATTGGCCTAATCCAAACGAAATCTAGTGTGGAATTTTTTTTTCACGACTCGTCACTTGGTTCCGACTGTTCTTTTAACCACACGCAGACACGTTTGACAAATCTTTTGTCCTCACGCTTCACCGGCTGAGGCCTGAAGACATCAATCTAGCAGGAGTTATTAGCCAGTCGGGACTTGACGTGTCTGCACGACAGAGGCATTATGCGAGATAAGTAATCCTTCCCAAATGTTTAATGACAAAATGTTTAAACTGCATTTACCATTGTTCCTGGTTTAGTGATTTCTGAAATAGCATTTATCAGCTAACCACATGATTAATTCTCTTTAACAGGCTGACATTTAAAAGGTATCATCCACACCAGTGATTCACCAACATTTCAGACTATGCAATTTCACCCCCCAAAAGCTCTACATCAACTAAACTACTACTTGATATGAGAATGATTTCATCTTTAACCATATCTTTGTAGCTTTAGAGAAACAGTTTACATTTATGCTTTAATAAAACATTAGCCTGTGCACACTCACAAAAGCAACAGGCTGGTCGTGTTATCAACCAGTGTCATGGCAACCTTTGTTAGCTACACTCTGCATCTGTGCCTCTCCCTTCTCCTCTTCCCTGTTCCCCCTACCCCCACCTCCCTACTCCTCACATCTGTGATACACTCAGTGCCGTAGCCACAGTGCCTAAGCCACCTCATAAATTTCAACCATCCAGGCAACATCTAGTCATGCCAACTTTTCTGTTAGTGTAGTCTTTTCTTTGTCCTAAAGGGTCCCGGATGCCTGCTGCCAATTAGCCTCAGCTTATGACCCAACCGTAACCAAGCGCTTCCTCCCAAATAAAGCCCCTTACATAAAGGGATCACGGGCAGGACATATGCCCTTACGCCTTGTGACACTGGCGCAGACCCCACACCCCCGCAGCTAGAGCTTGTGGATGACAGATGATGTGGAAAACAGCAACAAGGCAAAGGGGGGGGGGGGGGGGGGGGAATGGAAAAACAAAAGCAAGAATAAACCCCCCAGCATTTATTTTTACATGAAATGATTAATTGATTTGTGTATAGTACAATGCAAATGTGTTTGGCATTAAAATAAGGTTGCTTTACAACATGCGCCATGAAAAGTTTCTTCTTGACAAAAGAACAAAAACCTCAATAATATTTGGTTTATCAAACCTTGAAAGCTTTCTGTGCCTTTCAAACATTTGCCCCCTTAACGAAACAACTTGTCTCCTGTGTCGCCGATCCCATTTGATCCCAGACTACCTCCGTGATATTAACATAAGGGGTCTGTGGGGCCAACGCCATCTGTTCCAAATGGTGTAAGAGGGTTTCTTCATGACTCTGGCTTTATGTCAGAGGTCGCTGGCATCCTACAGAGTGAATCAGAGGTAATCAGGCTTGCTAAGCATCTAACACTAGCACAGTACTCTGTCTTCAAGACATACTGTGTTCCCTAGTGATGTAGAACTTGAAGGTCTCTAGACAGATCAATATATACTATGGTTAGGAGGTTTCAGGTTGGGATTTAAAGTGCCCCTTTCTAAGTGCAATGGATTGTTTTTCGTCATTAATGTACCAGCAGCAGAATACATCATCCCTACGCAGGGCAGAGGGGAGTAGGGAGGGCACAATGGTGTTGCCACAGATAGCACTGTTCATAAATAACATGGTACCGAGGAAAGGAGAAGATAAATAGGGATGAGGGTGCTCGCCATCTCCTCACACTGACATACAAATGCTCTGGTCCTTCCCATCAGCAGGGCTGTGATTTGATCTGCATATTCTGCAGAGGGATGTCGCTGTAGTTTCTGTGCATTATGTCTATGTTGCCAGTTTATTAGAATTTATGGATTGCCCATCTGCTGTCCGTGGTTTCCAAGTGCATAGAAGAGAAAGAAACAAATTCGAAAAGGAATAAAATGAATCCTAATTGATAAGATCAGGATCTGTATCAGTCAGTCCCAAATCCCTCTCATTTTTTACTGCCTGCACTCTCCTCTAGAGTCTCACACCCTTATTCAGTGCATCTCATATTCTTTCTTATCCTATCTGCCACTTTATCCTCTTTTCTTCTCTTCCTTCCTCTATTTCTATCCTCTTAGATCATTTTTCATACCCTTTCCCTTTTCTGCTTGTGTGGTAAACTCTTCTGAGCAACAAGAAGCTGTTGTGGTAATAAAAGCTGCCTCTGAGCCAAACTGCATGGTGGGAAAAGAGCAGATGATTGTACCACAGATTGCAGTTTGTGACCTGACACCTTCAGATCTTAAGGTTGGAGCATGGTGACCTTAATGTGGTGGAGATGCAAGCCTGATAGCCCCATCTGAGAAGGGTGGTGATGATGGATATCTACGTAATGGAGATTTTCCTTCACTCCTCACCTTGTAGCCTTACAGTTTTCTTGAATATACACAGACTGCATCTAAAGACTCTTGAAGCAGTTTTAATCTTTTTAAGCTGAAACAATTTCAAGCAAAAAAAGGAAGTATAGAATTTTTTTAAAAACACATTAGCGCTGAGCAAAGCTTCCCTGGTATGGTATCTATAGACCAAACACTTTACATCGTAGGCCTCAAACACACTTTGATCTTAAGTGGCCTAGACCAGTGAAACTACCCTTTCTGTCAGTGTAAAGAAGTTTAACTACACATCTAATCCTTGAGATATCTTAATGTAGGAAAAAGATGTGCAATTTCAACAGTATGTCTCGGTTCTTCTACATGATAAAGAAATGCTGCTTCAGTAAACTAAAGGAATCTTTCAAAAGTTCCAACAGATGTAGCTCACTGACTATCCTTTAGTTACAAAACAGAAAATGTTTTTTTAAATGTAGACTTCTTGTTAAAAAAACAAACAAAAAAAAAAAAACTGAAATTTTTTAGTCAAAGGAAAAAAAAAAGAAGTAATAAAACTTCAACTTGAAAGTCTAATAACTTAAGCCCTCCTTCACATTTTTCAAAACCTTCCAGTGGGCTAGATTGCACCCTTTGCTGGGCCAATTCTGGCCCCTAGGCCTTATGTTTGACACCCCTGCGGATTTCTTTCATCTGCAGATGGCATTATTCAAATAGTTGATGCCAATCCTCACAAGGTCACAAAAACCCGTTGCCAAGAGAACCGCTCGAGAGTTTAGGATTGCAAAACTGTACCAGGGGATGAGGAGTGGAAGATTACTGGTTGTGTTGGTAATACTTGTGTGAAATGAGTACATCTGATCCCATACAGAAGGCCTGCTTTTTGTTTGGATCACAAAAACAGAAAACAGAGCAGAGTGGTCAGTAGATGTAGTAGGATATATATTTAAACCTGTTTCTTTATGTTTATCACTTTTCACAAATGCTGAAAATATGTTGCTCCTGGACGAGGTATGTAAACTTTATTGCACTGCTTTCGCAAGTCTGATAACTGTGTCTTGGAATTGATTTAGCTCAGTGAGGTTCAGACTTTGAATCGAACGTCTTAGCAGAGGTGCTTATTCTAGCAAAAGAGTTGTTTCTTTTTTAATTGTGTTTCTATTTTGTTGGCAAAAGATTAAAGCTTGCAAAGACATTCTTGGCCATTGCAATGAACTCAAAAAGCACTAAAAATCAAAACTGCCTTTGTAGCTAACACTTTAAATGTGAAACAAACAGTTTATGAACTCTTTATTGTGTAGAACACAAATGCAAAAACTAATTTAAAAACTGTTTACATTGTGTTTCCCTCCATACTTACAGTATTCAGACTGTAGTGTTCTAAATGATAAAGTTATACTTTCTAATGTAAAACACATTTCTGCTGTAACTCATATTCTGTTAGCATTGTAGATGTAGATGTGCCCTATCCAACAAAATGAAGAATGAAATCAGTTTAGCTGTGTTTTCCCTCCACCTCATTTGCATGAATTATAACAAATCAGCAGTAAGGAGAAGTTGCTTCTTGTTCCCAATCAATGACCTACTGCTGCACATTCCCTACAGCACTTAAATCTTTGAATATTTTAAGGGCTCACAGTGAAGACTGATGGAATATTTCAACTTTTAAATAATTAAAGTCAAAAAGACTTATAGTGGCTACTTAGCAAATACAGGACCTTTGACCAATACAAAAGATTTAAATAAAAATAATTGGAAAATAAGCATTCCCTGTTTTTGTGATTAAATGGTGTCGAGCAGTTGACTTTTGTTCAGTTTTACCTGGAGTGCACAGTGTAGATCAGACAAACACGAAGTACTATTGTTCAGAGGCATGCACTTACAGGAATGTCCACTGCCTCTCTCGCTGATCATTTCTCTCAGAGTTCAGATTCCACAAAGTATAACATGACCAAAGTGTCATTAAGTTAGTATTCAAACTTTATACAAGTTTTGAAAAGAAGCTCAAGTGAAGCCTTCAGACTTGTTTGTTTCTATCTCACTGTGCGGTAGGAGGACAAAGAAGAGGACGGCTGAGCTGGGGGGCTGACAGCTTTGGGAAGCTCTGGGCAGAGGTAGATAAAGATATCAGAGTGGTTGCGTACACACACTGACAGAAGCTTGATGGAAGACGGGAGCTTTTATGATTCTAAAATATCCAGTGTTTCTGAATATTTTAACTAAGAAGAGTAAGAAGAATGTGAGGAACTGAATAGAAGAAGTGCAAAATAAGACTGCAGGGCAAAGGAAAAGCTGATCTTTAGTAAAATGAGAACATTATGATTACTATGTATGCCCTCAGCTGTGTTACATCACAGGATGATATGATTGCACTAGGGTCAGTGTTGGGTTATATTTTTGGTGTAAACATTGGGGTTTTTTTTAAGCACAGCAGAGGACTGCAGTCAGTAATTAAGAGCACTGATCAATACCGCAAGAGAACAGAACACATTGCTGCAAATTCTATATATCCAAACAGGCAACGACTAGCCAGTGGACAAAGTACACAGTAAGACACACAAACTTAGAAATGGCACAGTTTAGCGTGACAAATCAAAAAATTTTCTTATACAAGTTCTGAGCATTGCAGATAAAGCCCTGTGAGGATACCAATTTCAGATTCACAGCTCCACATTCACTTTTAACCCATGTTCAGAGAAGCACGTCAAACAGGGAGTGAGGCAGCACTGAGGCATGCGTGGAAAAAAGCCTTGAAATCAGCAGGCCTTGGAGCAGAAATGGTCTGGCAGATCTGCGAGAATCCAGAGACAATTCTTTGTCTCACTACAGCTGCCTCCGAGCGTGCGTGATAGAGGCCAGATCTAATCAGCACACTTGTACACAGAGCTGGACACACACCTGTTATTGTAAGACTACAGCGAAAATATGCCAGACTCCTTCATTTAATTGTTCTACATCAGTAAACTGCCACTGGGATTTATTAGGTAAAATCTAAGGGGCCAAATGAAGCACGAGAGACACAAAGACAGAATGCACGCACAATTCATGCTTCGGTTCACACAAAGGCTTCATACGTGAAACACATGGATAAATCTGCTTACAGGAGCGGCTGCTCCTAACAAATAGTCACAACAAACTAGCACATGTGTACGCCCTTTCCTCCAATACACATACATACGTTAATCCATAGTTCACTTAACAATGACTTGGCACTGTGCTCACTGAACTACAAAGCAGTATGCTTGTCTCGATGGCGTGTATGTGCATGTGGGTTAAGTACTGCCCCAGCTGGGTTTCAGCAGCGTGCAGCATAACACTTCTCTGTTGTTCTTCCTGACCCCCAAGACGAGCCTTGGCCAGGCACGCACAGCACCAGTCACAACCCTAAACTTCACCTAACTGAGCTAGCCCTCCACAGACACACACACACAAAAACACACATCGTTTGCTCCAAAGTGCTTCCTCCCTCCCTGAAGTCTGAACATGGATCAAGAGAACAATAGACTCCACGAGCCCACCCTTAGTTCCCTCCTTTTCTCAAGAGCGATATTTCCTTAGGTTGTGCAATATCACCCCTGAGCATAACAAACTGTGCAACTTTGACTGAGTGAAGAGTTCTTGGCCCAAAGGCAGTGATGGAGACTGGTTGTCACTACATGTGAGTCACTCCTCTTGGGTTGCATAGTCAACAGAGCAGAGCGGAGTTAAGAATCACCAAACGTGCAAGAATCTCATTGTTCTGTGGCCAGTACCCAATACTGTCTAAGGCTACGTCCACACTAACGCATTTTCGTTTGAAAACGCCTCCCGTCCACACTGAGACGGCGTTTTTCCTGAAGAAAAACAAAGTGTTTTAAAAAACGCTCTCGAAAACGCATACATTTGAAGACGGTGCTTATGCGTCGCAGTGCTGACAGCGAAAACGGAGACTTTTGAAAAAGATGACGCATGTTAGTCATATGATGCAGTCATGTGACCAATTAAAAAAAAAGATAGTGGAGGGCATTACACAGCAGTTGTTTTGTTTGCGCTCAATTTTGACAGCCCTATTAAAGATTAATATCAGTTTGTACATGCTTCAGATAACTTTTCTTCAAAATCTTTAATTCTCACTCGCTTTTGCAACTTTGTACTTTTGTGTTACTCGCAGCAACAACTCCACCTCATCGTTAGTCGACATTTTGCCGCGACGCTTCAAAGAGCCGAAAAGTAAATAAACGGCAAACAGAAATGAGGCAGGCCAAATCTTCTTGCGTTTCACGCATGCGCAGTACTGGAACGTAAGCGTTTCCAGCCGTTTCAATGTGAACGCACAGCAATGTGAAAACGACTGAAAACGCTAGTGTGGACGCGGAGCGTTTTCAGACGAAAACGCCATTTTCAAGTCTATCCGGGCTAGTGTGGACGTAGCTAAAGACACGAGGATATTTGTAAGGATGAAAGGTCTGTCACACTGATGCCTTCCATGCAGGGCAGATTTGATTAATAAGCCTGCTGCTCTCTGCCCAGCTTTCTCTCTAAAAATTGCACTGAAAAGTTCTTTTCAACTATTTACTTCAGCATTTCTGGCAAAAACAGCTCATGAGACAAATTCTCTTATGAGTCATTTCAAAGCATAGCCACATCAAACAAACAGGTTCATTGCATCGGTGGGATTTTGTATAACTTGGATGGTTTTCAAACAGACTCTCGTTCTATTAATGCTACTGTGCAGTGATGTTTGAGAGTACTGCCACTGTTTTTTCACCACACATTGGCAGCAAGTCTAGCCCGATGTCTAGCATGTGACCGTCAGACCAGCGTACGGTATGCGACTTAAACCATCGCATGACTAACTCATGCTCAACGGCTAGAGGTAATCTCTTGTGATTGGCAGAAACATTAAATATAAGATGTGCTTTACAATCACATGCAACTCATGCTGTGCTGGTCTCTACTAATCCCACATTATTGACATCCATACCAAATGTGAGTATGGCTGTCCAACAACCAATGCCCGGACTTCAAGTCTAAGTTATTAAGAGAATTTCCTCAAAGAAAATTGTTTGAAATAGTGAGCGTGGCTTAGGGAAAAAAAAACTGTTTCATAGAGCATAACAGGTGTCTTCTTCCTGTTTCTGCCTTAAGAGTTGGAAGTGGATGGAATGTTTGAAATGTTAAAATAACACTGTAGCTGTGAGCTGTCACCAATAAGCAAACACTTGAGCTTGGTTTCAGTTTAGATTTGTATTGGAATATTTACACAGACCATGCTTTCACACTCCAAAACATGAGTGCAAGTAAGTCCAAGTAGTCCAAAGGTAAATATGCATTCATGACTCAAATGCCTCAGTCAACTATTTATTTTAAAAGCAACTTAATTTAATATCTTCTCCTAGTGATTCTCAAAAAAAAATACACCAAGAGATGAATGGCAGAGAGAAACAAGCAGGGTGTAATGAAGTAATCTACAGAGGACTGGTTGGAATTAACTCAACATCTGGACTTTGATAAGTGACAGAAACACAAACATTGGAATGCACCCACCCACTTATACACAGAAACATGCATACTAATGCATGCTATAGACACAGATACACACACACAAAAAAAAAATAGATAATTTGATAAAGAAAAAGCCATCAAAGGCTACCACGCTACGCTGCAGGAAACTAATTTTTAATTCCCACGTTAAAAATGGAGCCACTTAATGCGAATGTATTACTAACAACGTGTTTATGTGTGCAAACTATACACCAGTACAGTACGCTGAAGTTCAGAGTCCACTAACTATTGCTCTCCAGCTTAATGGCCCAAGAAGAGACAGACACTCCTGAGTATCTGAAGTGGCGCTAATCAACACATGATTGTTGTGACATTTCTGACTAGCCATTATCTGCAATTTGCTGTAATTCAGTGGAGCTGCATATGGCTTAATATAAACCTCCCCCCCCAACTACCAGACAGCATGGCTGATCTCCTTCCAGATGGGGCGTAGGACTTAGCTCTAGACTTCTCCCCCTCCTAATCCTTCTCTTTTTCTTTCCTGTACTCTTTCTTCCTGATCTCTTATTCTAAACCTCCTCACCGTTTCCTCCTTTCGCTCCCCCCCCCCATTATTCTTCTTCTGTTCTGAAGTGAAACAGCCTGTAGCCTGCGACAGAAAATGTCAAATGCCTTTTCTTCCTCATTACAGAGTTTCCCGAGGCACCCCTTTCCACCAAAAAGCATTCATTTCTCATGCACTTCCACAGTCCTCATCCATGTTCCTACCAACCAAACACAAAGGCAAACATTACTGTCTTAGAGCAGAATTAATATCATACTGCATCTCGCGTACATTTTTTTCTATTGCCTTCGCAGCTTTGTTTATGAGTGACTTGCCAGCACTGATGATTCAACATAACTCAAGCAGAGAAACTAAGAGGCCTATCACGAAGAAAATATATTATTAACATAGGATCAAATGGCCTTTGATTCCACAGGATTGGCAGGGAAGGCTCAAAATAGACTACATGACACACCTTGGTGCAGAATTAATAAAGAAACAGAGCCAAAAAAAACAGCAGAGAATACTGGAGATGAAGCAGATCAAAGAGATGCAGAAAGAAAACGCAAGCCTGACAACTAATCACAAACACACAACAGAGCTTTAGGCTTGTATGTTTGACAGAATATTATTTCACACTGCGGCAAGCATGTATGTGCGTACACGCATACCGTTGCAGTGCAGAAAGGAAGTCAGAGCTTTTTCCCAGAGAGACTGGGCAAACCTCTTCCTCCTGTTCCCTTATTCTTAAACACGTACTCAAATGTGGCCAACAACACCTTTCTTTGTTTCTTCTTTGAGATTCCACTAAAAAAACAAAAAAACAAAACCCAGATCAAGCATAGTGTTACACCGCAATTACACGATGGCACAAATCTGAGACAACTTGGTTCACCTGTCCTCAGATGGACACAGTTAAAAGGAGAATGTCGGTCTCTGTGTCACTCTAAACCCTTTATGGTGAACCTCTCGCTTTAAATCTTTAAAGAGAGAAAGAAAATACTCTATCCCCATTTCCAAGGCTTGGATGTTAGCTCGTGTATGTGATACGGGTTCACAGTGAGACACCACAACTTCAAACCTTCATCCTTTATAATGGTGGTTATATAACCGTGGTTGTAAAGGACAGCAAAAATTCAGGTTAAGATGATTATCTCCAACTTTAGCTTCTGCTAAACTGGCAGCGTGACTCTCAGCAATGACACACATCATCATTCTTCAATGTGGAAAAACAGGCTTCAGTTTGAAATACAATACTGCTTAGCAACTCCCCCGAAACCAACAAACAAGTGTGGCTAGTTTTACATTCATGGATAACTGGCAAGGCTCCCTCTAGAGACAAAGGGAAGGCACTGATGGTTTTACGTGAAACCGACAGGGTAAACTGAAGCACAGCAAAGTGAACTTGAACCTGCTATCTATTAGCCAAATGACTTTGTGTACCGGCTTTCACGTTGAGAGTTGCTGCTTCCAAATCCGGGACAAACCTTTGGTTAATTTCACACCGAAAACCAAAAATTGAGTCATGTGTGTTCAGTGAACATTTATGTGCACTCCGTTTGGGGAATTGCTCCCCTTCACATCAGCAAACCCTGTCCCTTTTGAGGCAAGTACTATAACCCACACAGAAGGAGAGAATAAAGCCTGCTCTACTTTAGCCAGTCTCCCACATAAACCATCCATAGATGAGCAAGAGGAAAACAGAAGGACAGAGGAGATAAAAGGGAGGATGGGGGTGGAGGTGATTTTGACAGAGGGCTGAGAGAAAGGAAGTGCGGGGCCACTTATGCACCCTGCCACCCTGCATCACCAAGCAGCCAATGATGGATGAATAAAGCATATCCCAGTAATAGAAATGACTTGGGGACCGAGCAGGATCATTAGCTGAGTAACAGCAGGCTTTTGGGGAATCGTTAGGGTACATGTATGTGTCTAACTATTTTGTCCTATGCGTTTGTGGTGATTCACTCTCATTCAGTTTAATTTGTCAAGCTGCTCAGCAGCAAACCTACAGGGGATGAGTGCCAAATGTGTTTTTCTTTCTAAGGTAGATAAAGGGCTGAGGATTATTGCGGGTGCAGCAGGTAAATAACAATCTATAAACCATAAACTTCTAACTCAACCCTTTAAAAGCTTTTTTCCATCCACAGCAATGTCATTTAAAGACCATCATGCTGTTTTCTAAGCCTTGTTATAACTCCTGATCATCAGTTCAAACTTGGGATCATGCTGTTATTTGCTGCAGACAAAGCTGCTCATATATTTGCATATCGTGGCAGCGGCACTCGCTGTAGCACGGAGATAAAAACAGACAATAAATCAGTGTAAATAAACAGATGGCTGGAACAAACAGAGCACTAAGAGAACAGAAGGGCTGAGATGGAAGAGAAAACACAGGTATCAAGGACCTGCATAGACTGAGGTTCAACTGTTCTAACTACACCATTTAAGGATAATACTGATGATTTTTCATGGTTTGAGTCATTCGCTTTAACTGGTTCTTACAAACTGTAGCTCTTCTATAGGCTTGTTGGATTTCCCTCTTTGTCTATATTCCCTTTTTCTGTGAAATAAACCTGCATAGGATATAAAGCTTGCTTAAGCTTACCAATTATAGTAGTACTAACTTCATCTTCTTCATAAATGCTGAATTATTTTTACCATATTCAAGAAGGTTAAGCAGAAAAATGCAAGACAACAAACACATATTTTTGATTTTTAGACAACATTGTGCAACTTATCAAGACGCTGACTCAGAGCTAAAATGTTTAAGAGTCCTTGAACAAATCAATAAGGAGCTTTTGAAAGGCAAACTGCTTTTACCTTCAATGCCACATCATAAATACATAGCTTTAAATACATCACAAATAAATGAATAACAAACTCAAAGTGAAAAATAATAACAAAAAAGATTGCTTGGCATATAGAAAAACTGCCTCCAGTGACTAATATGCCTTGACAACATTAGCAAACATGGGAAAACAACTGCAGTCTGGAGTTTAAAGGCTGTGGTGAACCACTGCATGATCATCCACCATGAGCAGCTACATGAGAGCATGAGTGATGTAAACTTCCTGTAAGTCAGTGTGTGGTCTCATGGTCACAGAGGAATCCTTCACATCTACGAGCTGACATTCAGTGCATGTGTAACTCACAATAAGGGTAAGTAAGTCATCAACTACATCACTAAAAAAGCCACAGCAGTATTAAAGTCACATAAACCCCGTGTGAGTCTTTGTATGTGAAAGAACTCAAACTGCGCCCTAATCGTTCCAGCAGCCATTCAAGTAACACATGTTGCCATATTTCTGAGAGTTCTTTGAGTTTTGTTTGGTTTTCATATGCTGACATCTGTATTTTGTGACATTTTTTTACTGAATGCATATTTGTTGGTTATGGTGCTGTGCTAAAATCTTGAGTCAATCCTCATTTATTTGTTTTATTTTATGTTTTGCTTCCAAGGAACCAGATTTTGTCATTTTTAAAGTGGTCTTGGGGAATAATTCTCTGTGCTTTCTGGAGGTTTTTCAACATTCTTCTTTGGATATTATCTTTTTTGTTCATTTTAAATCCAGACATTGTACCCAGCCATTAATCTGACCGTTTTTAGAGGATTTTGTTTATTAAGCCACTTACACTGTACTATGAATCATTCAAGCATAAAAAAGCACCAGGGATGAACCAGTGTTGTAACATAGAAAATAAATAATTTAAAATTGTATCTTTAAGCACTTTGTTCCTACCGTCTGTCACACAAACACATTTATTTAGTTGAATCTATTTTTTTTTAATCCAAAAATAACAGTTTGAGATAAAATAATATTTTTGCACATCTTATTCATCAAGAGTTACTAGCTGAAAGCTCGAGTTTTAAATTTCTAGTTCAAATTGTGGCGAGTATGCACAGAGGAGACCACATGAGAGATAGCAGTGAGTGTCTACAGCCATCTGCGAAACACGGTGGTGGTTCTGTCATGGTTTCAACCTGTGGTGTTGGGGATGAAAACAGCCTCATTTATGAGCGTGACAATGATCCCAAACACACTGCCAATGTAGTAAAAGCATACCTGGATAGAAAAACATTGGAACACTACTGGTCAAAGATTGGCCTCCCCAGAGCCCTGACCTTGACACTACTGACGCAGTGAAGAACTATTTCTGAAGACCCGGAGTTCACAGTTCTGTGTTGAAGAATAGTGGTCACATTTTTGTTAAATATTAAAATTGTACAAACTCTATTTTTTGAAGTAAATAACGTATTTTCCTGTATGCTTGCAAATATTTCCTGTACATATTTGAAAGACATTAGAGGTGATTTCACATTTTTTGCATGGAGCTGTAAGTTAGCATACTTAACTTTGAGGACATGGTAAATGGCCTCCTCAGGAAAAGAGGCATGTTGTAAAAAACACAACAAATCAATGATGGTAATGAATTAATGACCAGATATAATGAGGCAAGAAATATGCTGTGCTAAGCTAATGAAGGAAAGGCAATTACTGAATCATATAAGGTCGATTATACGATGATATCTTTACAGTATAACTAAAGCTCAAAGCACAACCAAGAGGGTTGTGCTTTGAGGGTTCTTTCTGTACTATATCACTCTTTGTTGTGAATTTTTTTTAAACCATGTTTTATCCTGAGCGAGGTAACCCCTCCTCCATTTCACAGCGAATAGTAATATTTGCAAATTAAGCTCAAAGATTCGAGATTAGCGTAAATCACACATCTCATGTGATTCAGCACATTGTGATCACAAAGCTGAAAAAAGGAGACCTGCTTTTAAGACAACAGGAACAATTGCTCTTCACTCCAAAGGCTGGAGCCATTTCATGCTACTCTGCTGTTGGGGGGTGGAGGGGGTTGGGGTCATGGAGTTCAACAAACGGATGGGTGTCTTTTAAGAAGAATCTGAACTTCATCTATCATTTGTGCATCTGTGCGTGTACTTTTAGTATGTGTATGTGTTGACTACCCCTGCCAGTGTATGCATGTGTGTTTACTTCTCCACCTGGCTGTACAGCCTGTCAACAGAAGTGTTGAATCAGTGTGAGCTGTGCTTCTCTGCCAGATCCTAAGGAGCCCCTTGACACATGGGCTTTCAGGCAGTCTGGGCACAGAGACAGCAGCGATGCCACTACATAACAGCTCTGCTAGGCCTTGGACCAATCCAAAGGAAGTCTGATATCATGAAAGCCAGACGAGAGTGACCACTGGCCCCAGACTAGCTTACAGCAACTTCTTTTTCCAGAGCCAAATTTCGGACCCTTTAAGAACAAGTTCTTTGCTCATGTTTTCACTTTTTTCTTCAGCCAAGAACCCATTTTGCTCACTTAGCAACTCTGTCAGCATGAGATTCATGCGTTCCATTATTAGGCTGTGGTATACAGTTACTTAAGATTATGTCCAAAAAGTCTGCTCATATCAAATCATTGCAGTTTTCTTTTCCCAGAACTGACTTTTTATAAACATGAGAAAGAAAATACAAATTGTGAATCCACATCACAGTGACAGCAGTTGGGCTACATTCCTTTTTAGTGAATGGATTCACCAGAGACAATGCATGCAATGACTACATCCACTTGAGTGTGATTTTCTGAGCTTTTTCAGTGTGATAACTTGACTCGCATCACAATGAGTTATGACACTTCATGGCTGCAGTGCCTTGAAAGCACTTCATTTATGGAACAAACACTAGAAATATGATGACTGGCATTCAAATTATGAGCCTCGACTGATCCTTGATGCTGATACGCTATAGTAATAAAAGAAGATTAAGTCCTCCTCTGTGCAACTCAAATTGGTTAAATGTAGGTCATCCAAGGAGAGAAGCAAAATCTAGTGTTGTATCAGTCATAAACAGAAAAAACATAAGCAAAGGAGCTGAGATTTAAGTAAAGGAAGAAACTGTCGTCTTGAAGTAAAAGTGCCACAGAAGCTTTGCAAAATGTTTGCCAGAACAAGCACCTGTTGGTAACAATACACTGGTGGAACTTTGCAGCACTTCTCACTGTGCCCAACAAATTCAGAATATCCGCACATGATCAACATTTGCCAAGAATCAATCAACTCCTCCTCCACGACACAAATTGACGAAAATGACTGAAAGAAATTGAACAGATCAAGGAATGTTTCAATTACTTTGGATTAATTGTGGAATAAAGCTGTAGTAACTCAACATCGCTCAGGAGTCTTGTTTGTTTTGAGACATGTTCTGCTGGAGTAAAATACTTTCCTGTGACTGGATGGGATGACTGAACAAATAGCACTGACCGAGCAGCTGCTTAAACTTACCCTGGAAAACTGACAGCTAACAGAGCCAAAGCCAGTGTCTGTAATCTCAACAAATGTAATATGCCAGGGAACACAGTGAAAACTAAATACTACAGAAGGTGATAACAAGGACAGGAAATACAAATACCCAGAGGTTATTTGGACAGTGGCAGATTAAAGTTGCAAGTGCATGGTGGGAAATATACCGAACTAGTGATGCCCTAAAGTGAGCATGTGCTAATTTACAAACTATAGCAGAACTATCTTCTTAACTGGAAAAACTGGACTTTTTTTAAGCAAGCTCTCTTTGAGAGCTTGAGCAACACTTAAAAAAACAAAACAAAAAACAACTGACTAACTATTGTCTTGAGTGACTGTAACCATCACTACAATGTCAGGATTGCAGAGAGACACGTACTTCTGCTTACTTTAAACAATGAGTTATGTGCATGTGATCCCTTGAGTCTATTTGGTTGAAGAACAGTGACGGCACACAGCTGCCAAAGAGAGCGAATGTGTGTATCGTTAGGAAGGGGGGTGGATTTGTCGGCGTGTTTGTGCTTGAGTTTAAAAAAAAAAACCAAAAAAAAAAAAACCTCTCAAGCACAGAGAGTGTAGGTCCTCTTCTTGGTTCATGGACAAGAATGACTCTGTGATTCGTGAGCTACATTTGCTTATTAGAAGGAAATAAGAGAACGTCCTCATGAGCAGAATAAATAGTGAGAAGGCACACTGTCAAAGCGGATGTAATCACCGATCACTGTTAGCTCGCAAGTACTCTGTGCAAAGGCAAAACATCATGATAGTGCTGCAAGTTAAATATACTGAGCACAGCGTCCTTCTGGTGTCCTCAACTTTTCATAAAGATCAGAGCCTTGGGCAGACGCATTGGCCACGGATGCGTTAGCTGCCTTAACAGGGAAGAGATCAATAACCTGTTAAGGCAGCTACGATGCAATGCAAGCTAAATTGGCTGGCCTGAGATCCCAACACCTATGAATTCTAATGGGGACAGTCTGGGAACTTCATCTCCACAGAACATGAAATCTCACCAGGGATAGCGAAAGGAGAGCATACGATGCATTATTAACATAAGAGGATGAGAAAACAGCCACCTCTCCCACTGCAGAGCAAAAGCATCTTTAGATAACGCAAGAAGTTTCTTCATAATTCTAGTAACAGTTAGAGAAAATTCATTTTTCAGTTCTCTTTCCTGCAAACAATTTGTGGCTCTTAAAATTGTTTTAAATTCTTTTCAGATCCGTGAATGCACAAATGTCTGGGCCTTTTTGAACTGTTTAGTTTGAAAGCAGCTAAAGACTCCTCAAAGATGAGTAAGCCTAACTACTAATGCATGTTTAATTTATCTATTAATAAAGCTTATCCGTGTTCTAAGAGAAACACATGGTAGCTGGGTTTTTTTATTCTTCAAAAGGATGATTTAAAAAAAAAAAAAAACAACACCCCCCCAAAAAAAGAACAGAAGAAGAAATGAGGAAGCCTCATGATAAGACATGAAAAACTGACTCCCCCAGTTGTCATGCAGAGGTTTGGCACAAACATCAGCCGTACTGCAGTCCTGAGAGCAGCTGGCTGAGTAGGGAGTTAGTTTGAAGGTGTGTGAAAAGGGCGGTGGGCTTTATATCCGTTTGATATGAGATGTTGTCATGGGCACAAGCAGAATGGGCTGAAAATTGATTCTTTGAGGTGGAGTACCACAACTAAACAGCTAAGTGGGCTGTGCTTGCAGAATGAGTATTGACAAAGGCCCACCAATGTGGGCGCATGGCCAAAATCTAAAGTACTACAGCCAACCAGCTCTGAGACTGAGTCTTCTCAACTGATTTATTATCCAAAGTGTAAAGAAAGATCCCATTACTGCTACCATGCTTTCCTTCAGTATCACTGAAAAGATGTACCAATAAATAGGAGAAAAATTGCAGAGGAGAGACTCTGGCAGCAGTCTTTCTCTATGATTGCATTTGGTTTGAAAAAGCGACCAAAGGTGGACACCAATTCAAAGGTGCCTTAATTTTTCATTATAATGCACGCTTCCAGACGTATATGCATTCAGCGCACATAAACTGGTTACTTGCAGACATAATTGGAAATCCTGACCGTGCAGCGTGTTTAAAATAGTACGAGCTGCCTAGATGAACAGCAGGCAGAATCATTTCAGACAGTCAAAACAGGGATCAATACCATTATTGTGATTAATGGTAACATAATCGTTTTCAGTCCCGAGATGATTATTGCTCTTTCTCATCTTATTCGACCTGTTCCTCCCTGTCAAATCCTCCATTTCTTCTCCTGCTATTCTCGCTCAGTCTTACTTTCATGCTCCCTCCTATTGTCTGCACGCCTCCATCTTTGACCCCATTTTCTTTTCTCAACACCTGTTCATCATTTTTTCCCCTCCCCTGTTTAAATCCAATAGCTCCTTCAAAAGAAAATCCTTCTCAGGGAAATTTCCAATGAGCGACATGCCAGCTGCCTCTTCACTCTGTTCGCATTATTGCCTCTGCTGTAACACCGCGGGGATGGTTCGTACGGACCCAGCCAGAAACAAAGTCCCCAAATAGGCTCTCCACAGACAGCGGTGATTGTGCATCTGGAGGAAACTTGGTTCAATCAACTATCAAATGATTTACCTCCCTATATTCCTCAATCCACATCAGCACCTGCATATTGATTCATAACAGCCTGGTTCTATTTCTGCTTTTAAACAACGTCCTTAGTTGCAGCTTACAGTTGGATAAAAGGGACCTTTTCTTAAGTTAATTGGTCTATGGCCAGTCTGTCCTTGAACACATGAGAGTCAGATGGCGCTGCATTTCTGCTAAAAGCACATCGTCTTCATGTGTGCTGTGTGGCAGCAGCTCACTCCAGCCCTGCTACCTCCTGCTGTTATTTTCCGATACAGGAGGCACAAACACTTCTTATCGTTAAGCTGGTAGCAGTGCTCAGCATGGCAAAACAATGATATTGTTAACTGGTGATGAGAGAGAAACAGTTAGCTGTTACCACACAAACTGCTTCACCAAAGCTATGCAAGAAGTCACTCATTAATGAATTAATAAAAACACACAAGCTTAATGTTTTGTAAAAATGAATGAATGCTTTGGTGCAGTCTGTAACTGCTTTTAATGTCTCACAATTTTTTGCTTAACTATATTTCATTAGTAGATGCCTTCTCTATATCTCTATATCTTTCTCAGAGGACACAAAAAACCCCAGACAGAATCGTACATTCACAGTGAAAAATATCTTGGATGATTTGACTTTCTCGGTGCAAATAAGTGTTAAAAAATGTCAAAGCTTCATTCATGTAGTGCAGCAAAACAGGTTGTCTTAACAAATACATGGACAGTTTAGATCCTGACATCATCTAATAGGAAATGGGGCTAAAAAGGTAGAGATGCATCACTGTTGCAAAAACCCCAAGGAATAGTCAAGTTGAGTAAAGGAGGCAACGAGTCTTAAAGGAAAAAACGTGCAAGTTTTTCTGTGTATGTTTCTTCTCTGCCGGTTTCCACCAGCAGTAACCTGGAGACACTGCTGCTGCTGACATCGCAGCATGACCACTCAGTGAGTAGAAAGAGGCAGTCTTGGTGAATCAGCACACACACTCATCTCCACTGCCTTTGAACATGCCTGCCAAGTTGTGGCGCCTGCCAATGAAAGGTATGGCTCATATGAAGATGCTATCTTTGTTGCTGGCCAGTTCATTACTGCAATGCGGCTCTACGAACAGGACTGGCAACGTAGAATGAAGTTGAATCCCAGTTTGCTAAACTTCTCGGGGGGGGGGGGGGGGGGGGAAGTTCTGACATCTGTTGAAGATTACAAAATTTTAAAATTATGCAGAAATCAAAGAATTTAAATAAGTCCTACTATGCAAACCTACACTGTCCCTGTTCTGTCATTTTTTCCCCTTAACATTGAACAGAGGAGGAGAGGAATGCAAGATGATGTAGGCAAAAGTGAACAAGGAGACTGTGCGATAGTGCAGAGTTGTGCTTAGGAGGAGCTACTGAAGGAGAGGGCTTCACTAATAACTGAAGGGGCTTTGCTACTAAGGGATGGAGGGAAGAAAAGAAGAGGAAGACATGTTCTTCATCCATGGCAAGTGCTGTCATCTGGGGAGTTGAGCAAACCATCATCCCATGTCACTGATTGGTGTAAAGGCAAAAGGTGCAGAAGTTTGGACTGGGGAATGAGCTGGGATTCCAGCCAGTAGGAGGCCATGATGGATGGATGTGACTTAAATGTAAAGATGCGTACACTTTAACAGGCATAGAAAAAACCCAATGAAGTAGAGACCGCAGAAACTAAGGGTACCAATAAAGCTCCTTTTGCACTTGTAACACTGACTGTGTTTTATGGCACTCAGATTGTAAAGAGAAATCTAATACACTTCAAAGTATCTGGGTATGCAAAAACTTTCACCTTCTTTCCAAGGTAAATTCTAGGACAAACCTGGGCTTCACAGTAGACGCACAGGGAAAAAAAGCAGCAACTGGAACCGAAGTTACATTTACCATGGGGAGAAGGAGCCACAGAACCAGACACACGCTGACAGCTCGTCTCAGCTGGGTTAGAGCAGCTTAGTCGAAGCTCTGACTGAACCTGTGAGGGAATCACATTAACACAAACTGTGCGCTTAATGCTCCGCTGTACTCCTGATGGCACACGTGTGAGATGTGAAACTCGATGTTACACCGGTGAGACAAAAAAGAAAAGAAAGTGAGAGTCTCTACTTTAGACATGAAAAAGGAGCAAATTACCAAGTGAGGCTAACGTTGGTAAAGAAATCCAGTTTTCAACAATGTAATGAAAAAAAAAAGACAACTAGAAAACCTCCAGTGATTCGGCAATGGATTCCAAAATCAGGAACATTTAAAATAGTCAAGACTGTCTTCCTGTAAGACAATCTACAAAGCCATTAAATAGATGGAAACAGCTGGAATTACACTAATAATAACTTTAACAGACAAAACACCAAACATTATGAGCTTCTAAGATTTGAGGATTTGGTTCTTTTCTGTGTCATAACAGAAAACTGAATATCTTTCGAATATTTCGAACTGTCCCTTTGATCAAACGGCACATTTCAAGACATCACAGTTAGTTTATGGAAATAATCATAGGCCGAAAAATAACATCTTGACTCATTCAGGAAAATAACAGAATTCAGTCATGAACATAATTATTGGTTGCAGCGCTAAACATAAGGTGCACTTAGTAAAGGTGCTGAATTCGACATTTGCTCAGCAACAGCCATAGCATCAACTACACGCATGAAAGCACATTTTCAGGTAGTCGTCAAAGCAAATTAAGAATGGAAAGTAAAGCATTTCATCATATTAACTCACTCCTGGAAAGCACCGAGCATCACAGGTTAGTGATATATGACAGCGTAAGAAGATCCAAGGAAAAAGGCCTAACAGGTGGAATAAAATCCACTGAAATTATCTCCTACTTTATTATTGAAGTTTATTGTTACAGGATTGCTCATGGCAATGTCTTCAGGATTCTTTTTTGGCTCATTAGTTAAAATGGGGGTTACATGCATTAAAAAGGACTTTATTGTTCAAATCCTCAAGCAAGATACCCGAGGTGCTTTGGATAGGCAAGCGTGAGGAAGCTCATTTGACATCACCACTCCCGTATTATTAAGTGGAGTGTGTTTGCACTGAATTACATATTTTGAATACTTCCTTCCTCCCAACCCACACACACCCACCCCGACACACACACCCACACAGACAAACAAACAGACTAGATTGCCGGTGTTTTTGATTTACATGAAGAAATTTTTAAAAAACGCTTCTCTGCAATAAAAAGGCTCATGTGGCATCTCAAGATACCTAGCTGAAGCTTAATTCATCTGTTGTATGAACAAGGAAAAATATTCAAAATCAAGAAAAATAAAAGACTTCATTTCTGTTTCCTTTAAAGAAAATGTCACTTTTATTAACACCTTAAGTAAAAGGTCCAGCAGAATCATCCCCCGCTTTATTGTAATGTTATACTTGCATTACTTATATGCGGGTACATTTTAACACCACATTTATCACAAGACTTTCTAAGTCTAAAAGAGAAATGTGTTAACTGAGAAAACAATTAGCACTTTGAAATGTGACAATCTAAATCTCGCCTCCAGAAAGGTTTCCACGTGCTTTCCTTAGACAGAATTTCATGACACTGTAAAAAGTGAACATTGGTCTTATCATCATCATTATCCATCTGTGAGACTTTAAAAAAAAAAAAAAGAGACAGAAAATTTTCCAAGAGCCTTTTTTTTAATTTTTTTTTTTTAACAACTTCAGTTACAGACCTGATTTGTAACTAAGGTGCTTCAGGACCTGGGAGGTAAATGGCCCATCCATTAAGCTCCATGAGGCAAAAACAAGCAGATCTATGTCTGTTTACAGCATTAATCAATGACCTGCCCACTCACAGGTCTCTAAACTGCGACAGGTAACGGCCGTCACTACCTTTCTACTCTCAATCGTCCCCTCAAGGTTACTGCCTTGCTCAGCTCTCAGGATGGGAGCTGCATATTGAGTGCATTGGCTGGGCAGGAGCCAGAGGACCACTAGAGACAAACTTCTGTTTTCTGTCTTGATGGCAGAGGCGAAACATCAACAACTCTCAGCTTTGATGAAAAAACAAAAATGTTATTTGATTTTAAAGCTGCAAAACTGTCGTGGCAGAAAGGTAACATTAATATTTGGAGTTGGGACTTCGTCTTGTAATTGGAAGGTTGCCTGTTCGAGCCCCGGCTTGGACAGTCTCGGTCGTTGTGTCCTTGGGCAAGACACTTCACCCGTTGCCTACTGGTGGTGGTCAGTGTCCGACTGCCTCGCCTCTGTCAGTGCGCCCCAGGGTGGCTGTGGCTACAATGTGGCTTGCCATCACCAGTGTGTGAATGGGTGGATGACTGGATGTGTGAAGGGCTTTGGGGTCCTTAGGGACTAGTAAAGCGCTATATAAATACAGGCCATTTACCATTTAATATGATCCAGTAGAAGGGCAATGCAAGATTGTTAAATTAGTAGTAGGAAGAGGAGCGCATAGATGCAAGAAGATTAGGAAAAAAGTATCAAGGCAAAAGTGAGAATGAACATAAAAGATTAGATATGGTAAAATATCAGAGGTGATGGGAAATAGCAAAGTGTAGCGATAAGCCATAATCGGCTGTGGGGTGAAGATAAGGTGAAGACAAACTAGGCAACAAGAAAAGATGGAAAATTTCCATCAGGTAGACACCTGAAAAATTATTCCTTTTCTAACTTCTTTTACTGTTTGCTCTGCAAGCACAAGGTAAACATGCAATAATGTACTATAACATTTTTTTCACTGAAGGGGACAAAACCTAACCTAAACAACCACAAGATCCACAGCTCTGTACTTGCATGTCTCCTCTCCTAACTTTGCAATCTCGTGAGAATGCAAGTTTACAAGAATGCCAGTCGGCTAACATATGATCTGGTCATCAGCCACTAGTCATCCTGGCAGGCAGCGGCCATCAATAATGGATGATGCATGAATTAATCATGGATGAGGGGACAGATCTAAACACACAGTGAGGTCCCATGGGGAACAGAGGAACTGATGGTAAGCAGCCTAGGGATGAGCAAGTGCAGCTTGAACATCACTTAAAATGCATTACGTAACACAAGGTCAATAAGAAATGTTTGCAATAGTGTAGGTGTTGAGAACTGACCTAATGCAATAATATATATATATATATATATATATATATATATATATATATATATATATATATATCTCACCAGTACATCCAAGAATATTAGAATTGATACTTATGTATTGTAATAGAAACCAACTACAAAGTAAATATAGTCAAGTGTGTGTGCAGCATTCTGGCAACTAAAGTAGGTGCATGTGTGTAATTGATCCAATTAGACTCATTCTCACCTTTACAATGCAAGCGAAATGACATAGTCTAACAGGGCAAGGTAACCATTAACAAATCCCTTGCCACTATTATGCCTCCATTTACACTCCTTCAGTTGGCTAGTTTGTATCCGGTATGTTTTTACACATATAATACAGTGGCATTGATTAAGCATGTATGTGCAGGACAGGAAGAATTATAAACTACCGCTAGTAAGTAAGATAACAACAAAGACAGAGCCAATAAGTGCACTATGAGCAGATCTACTGAACATAATATATCAAATATTTGAATAACAGTGTATATTTACCTTCATGCATTGAATTATGAGTCTCTTAATGTGGAACACACAAGCTCACAAGTGTAGATGTGACACTTGTGCAGTGATAAAATGAAGATTATGTGTATTATGCGAGTTCATGCAGAGGCCTGTGACCTTAATGGGGGTTCGTGTCTTATCTTTGAACCATGCAGATGTGGAGAAGATGAGGAAGCATGGTGAAACACAGCATGCCCTTTACAAATGCTGTCTGGCAGGATTTTACTCCAGTAAAGGGGTTGTGTAAATATGAGTCACCACATGAATGAATGAAAGAATGTGAAGTATGCTGATTGACAATTTAGATATGCTTAGGCCAACTGAAAATACAAGGCTGACCTGCAAGTCTGCTTCCAAATATAAACCAAACGCACACACGCACACACTTTAACACAGGCTACCTCCTCATCTCAGTCACACCAGTCCACAGTTCTTATTTTCAGGTTCTCATTTTCAGGGGGGAATTATTTTAAAAAACACGTGTCAGGTTTATTTTCGTATGTAAGGATGTCATAGTGATTTAAAATAACATTGGACACACACCTGGTTTCACAGTCTTCAGGCGGACTGGCTCCCGAAAGTGGCGGATGACAGCCAGCGTGTCTCGGTTTGTGAGTCCGCTCACGGGAGTGCCATTAACCTCCAGCAGAACGTCCCCAATGCTGGGAAGCCTCCCGGCGTGACACACCAACGCCTCCGACACTATGTGTCCAAGATAGGGGAACTCTCCCAGCTCAGCGCCACCTCGCACCTCCGCTACAGTGACCAGCTCCCCGGAACCTCCCCACGAGACGGTGCACTCCTGCACTTTACTTGACCAGTGCTTCTTCTTTTTCAGTGTCTTGGACATTGTTGGTAGATGTTGAAAACCTATAGGGAAGTCCAAGAACGATTGTCCTTCAAAGCAACAACCGCTTCAAAACCTAAGACACAATGACGCACGGAAAAATCATTGCCGATTAGAGAAGTTAATGATGCTGCTGCCTTGTGGTGTATTCCATCTCGAGGAAAACAACTCTTGGTTTTTTGTTTGTTTGTTTGCTTGTTGTTTTTTGCTCAGCTGCTCCTGAGAATCAAATATCCTTCCATTGACTTATCCGAGCATCACCTGTCCGCGACTGGAATGTGAGACCAGCTGCGTCAGTGTCGCATTGAAGCGGAAAGTGCTGATTCTGATGCTGGGGCGTCTCGATCCCACACCCCAGTTCACAGCAATGTGCGGTTAATAACCAACAGTAGCTTCCCCCGCACTGTTACACCCCGATATGTGTTACAGAGCAGGACGGAACCGGCGAGTCCAGCAGTTTGCGCGCACCAGTGCCTGTCAGAAAAGCGTGGGGAAAATAGCATATAGCCCACTCTTGACTTCAGGAAACGCCAGCACATTTGACAACACTGACGGAAATAGTTTATTTAAAAAATAAAATAAAATAAAATACAGGAAAACGTGAAAAAAAATGGGTTTATACGAGGTTCATCAGCTGCTGAAAAAGTCCTCTGTCACTGACAGTTCCTCATGCGAACCCACTGAGGCAACTTCACCCTGCGCACCTGTCCTACTCGCCAGCACTCCTCCATGGTGACATCAACAAGGCAGTCCTTAGAAACGGGAAAACACACCTGGTCCTCCCCCGAACTCAGCGGTTATCGGTTATCTGATCCTTTCAAAACACCGAAACTCTGCTCGTTGCGCCTCGTCGCGCGCTATGCGCTCTCTCCTGTTTTTTCCAGAAGCACAGCTGATTTTTTTTATTCTGAAAACTATGCAGCAGCATGCAACAGACGTGATCCGATTAGGCTTCGCTCCATAACTTTTTTTAATCGTTTTCCGTGTTGCTTTTATGACGGGAGGCAGTTCTGTCCAATCGGAGATGTGGGAGGCGTTCCCAAAGCGCGTATATTACGCCAATGGTGAATGGCAAAGGGTGGGAGTTCTGTGAGTGTTTTCAGTCCGTTGCAAGGCGGAGTTCCCCCTTGGGGACGCGTATTTTCACGTAGAACATGCTTGCAGATAGCCAGAGATGGGTAACCTATCTCTGTGTATGACCTTTGGTCTGCGGTTTGGATTTTTTTCTCCAAATTTCTTTGTATTCCTATTGCAAAGTGCAACAGCTTCTGAGTGATTCCTGAATTTTACATGGTTGCTTTAGGTCCGTGAAATGCGTTTGGAGATCTGGAACTAGGAAGGTTGTGTGTCGGTTAATTGTAGTAGTGGTTGTTGATTTTTTGTGCAAGTCTGCCCTCTTGTGGTTGCCAACAGACTGAGGCTGGCATGTCATCCAAAGCGCCAGCTGGCAACATTCACTTGTAAAACTATTAGATTTTAACTAATCTTACACATCCGATGCGATTAATTATATATGAATATAGTAAATAAACATCGGCGTTAGCGCATTTAAATATACATTTTATTTAGCTCACTAATTTAATTTTTTTTTTTACCTGGTTTACCCCTTTTTCTTAACGCCCGTACCTGTTATCTACTTTGTCTTTCATATTTTGTCTGATGAAGCAGAGACACATTTCTTGTGAGATGTGTGTGTGTGTTCATCACAGTTTAGTGACTAACCTGTTTTGGTTGCATTAAGTGTGAGCATGACTCCTGTTAATGTTATCGTTTCTGTTGCTTTGCTAATAATTAACAGTCAGTCAACTTTCCAGCGCCACTCTCCGGTCAGCGCCCTCACAGTGCCGAGCCTGTATTCTGAAAAGCCGCTGATAACAGCTGTGTTATTATGATTTCTTTTCTCTTTTTTCCCCACTGCTGTTAATTTTTATATTATAAGGTCTGTAAATGTTTGTTCACCCGCACAATAGAGCCTCTGGTGTCAGGTAGGAAGACTAATTTTTAACATTTAGACTGTGCGTTGCTCGTTTTTTGTTTTGTTTTTTTCATTTTCAAATGACTTCAAAGTTAATTAGTTTTACTCAACACCGGAATAAAATTCTCGACTGGCAACCCTTGAATTGCTTTTGTTGATACGGTCTGCAGATTCTCCCACATTTGAGAAATGCGACCTGCTCCTAATGGACGTGGACACAAAATGTAGCAATGACACCTCTCTCTGTCCATCCTGTAAGTTTTAAACATGATAATGATTGCATTGCTATTAGCTGGAAGTTCATTTGCCTTGTATACACGACAGCTAGAGCATTTGACCCCTTCCTGATTTCTTAGTTTGTTGCATGTTTGTCACAAAGACAAAGATTACCGGGGTAAATACAAAATGCAGTTTTTAGATGATGGTGTAATTTCTCAAGGGGGAAAAAGCTATGACAAACGACCTGCCCCTGTGTGAAAAAGTAATTGTGAAATGGTGAAAGCAACAGCGTGTACTTTGAAATGTTCTGAACCTGCTTCTTTAACTTGTTTTGTAGATGAAGAGTCATCAGGCACACTTGCCCTCATTATAATCCCTTCCCTGTTGGCTCTGAGCACGGTGTTAGTGGTGGCTCTCATTTTTTATACTCTATGTAAAAATAAAGAACGACGACACAGGACTTCACCTCATTTTAAAAATGGTAGGAGCTGCAATAACTATATGTCAATTCATTAAAACAGCGTGAAATCCTTTAAAAATCTAACATATTTCTGTTTGAGTGTCTCATAGTAATGCCAAGTGCTTATTTACTTATATTTGCCCTTGTATCAGGCCAGCAGATTGTATCCCTGTCTACAGCTTCTGTAGGTCCTCCAAAGGTCCCGGCAGCTTTAGATCCCTGGGAAATCCCAGAAGAGTGTGTTCTTGAGGGACTAGAGTTTTGGCAGACTGGTTGCTATGGCCCCATTTGTAAAGGTCTGCTGAAGAAGAAAGGTGGAGCCTCTTCTGTCGTGGTGGTTAAGTGCCTTCGAGGTACTGTATAAATCTGATATAAAGCAAGGGTCATCACTGGAGTTAAGCTTGTCCAGTTTTTATTCTATTAATTTAATCCCATACAGATGCCTCTGGCAAGCCTGAAGCTAAAGAATTTGTTGAGTGGCTCCTCTTCTGTGCTTCAGTGTGTAAACATGAAAATGTGGTGCAGATGCTGCACTGTCACACCAAACGTCTACCCATGTACCTGGTTTTAGATGCCTACAACCCAGGGAATCTCCTTCACTTCCTCTGGACACTTAGAAATGTAAGTGATCCAAACCTTCTACCTATTCAGTGGCAAAGGCAATCTTCAATTATTCAATGTATTGCAATGACAAGGACTTATTTTTAACTCCAGAACAATTTAAGCACTGCAGATCCCTCGCAAAACTTCTCTGAGAGGTCAGTGTTTCTGGTGGCAAAACAGATTGCAGCTGGCCTGGTGAGTCACTTTTTTTAGACCAATTATTCCCAACACACAACTGAAATAAAACGAGTTCATTTTAGATGTCACGCCCTACAGCAGATGACATTCTGCCATTTCTTCCCCCCAAGATGCTGGAAAGTGTTGTTTATCTTGAATCTTGAATAACTGTTGCAACAAAAAGATTGACATGTTTAGCTGTAATTGGATCCTCCTCCAGGATTACCTGATGTCAGAGCACAGGCTGGTGCATGGTGATGTTGCTGCCAGAAACATCTTAATTGGCCCAGGCCTCTCGGCTCGAGTATCTGGCCTGGGCGTGGCATTTGAAGGACGCAAAATGGATTCAGCAATTAGACAAAGGGCAGCAAAGGTGCCATTGAAATGGCAGGCTCCAGAGCGGATTATGATGCTGCTCAGTATCGACAGAAGCGACGTGTAAGGGCAGAGTTATGGCTAAGGAAACAAAACAAAGACACACGATATATATTTTTTATTATTCACATTTTTTGTCTTTGCTCTTGTATGTGCATTACATGCTTTAAAAATCATGTTTCTATGAGTCACAGTGTTTTGTTTTGTTCTCCCCGCACACCAGGTGGTCATTTGGAATCCTACTATATGAACTGATCACTTTAGGTAAAGTACTGTCATCTTATCTGCCAAAGTTTTATAGTACATTTCTATCTTATCTTAATCCAAATCTACTAATTACTACAATCAAACCATTAACAACATTACAGAGCTAATAAAAAATGCTTTTTTCCCATACCTCAGGATCCCCTCCATACCCTGAGCTGAAGCCTTCAACAGTGCTTCCAAAGCTGCAGGCGTCTTATCGAATGAAGAGACCAAAGAACTGCGGTGGACTTTTGTACGTGTAATTCACCTAAAAGCAAGCAATAGACAGGGACGTATGAACAAATCTGTATGGAGTGTGTGTATATATATATATATATATATATATATATATATATATATATATATATATATATAAATACATGCATTAAGTACAGTATAGTCAAAGTCAAAGTCAGTTCAAACTCACAAAAACTGCATTAAGATTTAAAGTCCCTGCAATGAGGATGAGTTAAAGATGCAGTTTGCAGATTTGATAATAATTCAGATGACAAGATTGACACTCGTCTTTTCATGTTTAATATAAAACTGCTGCAAGAAGCTATCAGGCTTGTCTAAGAACCAGCACCTCTAAAGCTCACTAATTCACTCAGTGTTTGCTCAGTGTTTACCTCTAACTTTAAAAGTCTTTGTGACAGGCTATCCAGGATTGTGATTGGTTAGCTTCATATGATAAGCAGCCATGACAGTGATACTGATTTGCTTGTGAAACAGATGAAATGCAGATGAATTCTAAATGTCTCCATATGTATTTAGGTATGACCTGATGAAGTACTGTTGGATGTGGAGCTTCAAAGAGCGACCAGCATTTTCAGCCATCATCAAGCTGTTTGAGTCCTCGCTGCACATTGCTGATACAACACCGATTTGTATTTCTGAGGTCATTGACATAACTGAATATAAGAGAATGGCAGGACTGATCGAATAGACCTACGCTCATCCGCCACTTTCTCGGGTATACTTGTTGTTGGGGGCAAAACAACAGGTGCTGGTTGATGCAGTTATTGAATCAGCTAATCACATGGTAGCAACTCATTAAATGTAGGTATATAAGAAATAGTGAAAAGTCTTTCTGAAATTCAGACCAGAAGAAGAATCAGAAGAAACTATCACATTTTGACTTTAAACATGATATGATTGCCAGATGAGCTGGTTTGAGTGTTTTACTAGGATTTTACTATTTTACTAGAAAAATAAAGATACCCAGTGGGGGTGAAAATGCCTTACTGATGACAAAGGCCAGAGGACAGGTTGCTTTGAGATGATAAGAAAACAGCAGTAACTCAAATAAACTAGCACAGCCAAGGTATGCTGTGAAGGCACAATACACCAAACCCTGGAGTGAATGAGCTGTAGCAGCAGAAGATCACACCAGGTGCCACTCCTGTCAGCTCAGGAAACTGAGGCTACATTTCACACAGTCTCTCCAAAAGTGTACAACAAAAGATGGAAAACTGTTGCCTGTTTGATAAGTGTCAGATTTTGCTACAAAATTTAAATGGTAGGGTCAGAAGTTAGTAAAAAAAAAACCCTCTAAAGTGTGGATCCATCCTGTCTTGTATCACCTCGATAGCCTGCTGGTGATGTAATGGTGTCGGGCGTATTTTCTTGAAACACTTTTGGCTCCTTAGTACCAGCTGAGCATCATTTAAAGGCCACCTGAGTATTGTTGCTAACCATGTCAATCCCTCTATGACTACATTGTGCTTGTCTCCTAATGCCTGCAATGCTGAAAACTTCAAGTCATCTCAAAAATGTTGTTTTTGAACTTGACAATGAGTTCTCTGTATTCTAGTGGCCCCCAGTGGCCACTAACTCTAAAACCAGTAGAACACCTTTGGGGACGTGATGGCCCAGAAGACTAGCATCATACATGTGCAGCCAGAAAATCTGCAGCAACTGTGTGATGCCATCATATCAATATTGACCAGAATCTCTGAGGAATGTTTCCGGCACCTTGCTGAATCTATGTCATTAAGAACTCTGAAGGCAAAAGGGTAAATTGTCCAGTGAGTGTATGGTAAATATGTCAGTAACATTCACATTAGAGATCAATCACAATTTATTAATAACCGTGTATGGGTTTAGTTGAGACGTTGATAGCAATCCGACATGGTAAAAGTGACTACAGGAGTTCTAACATTTCCAGTTCAGTAAAAATATAATGAATCAAGACAATAATTCCAAGTATTATTTTTTTTTATTAATACAGCCTTGTGGTCAAATTGTACAGATCTAAAAGCACAGATTTTAGTAATACTTGAGAACTTTTCCACTATCTTTGGGCAAAGTACAGTTTTTGTATCTATAATGCTCTTGGCATGCAGACATTAATTACTGTGACTTTACAGTTTCAAAACCAGAAACACCCAAACAGAAAAGCTGAATCCACCAATGAATGACAAGTACATCTGCGCTCAGTTCACTGTCGATTTTAATCGTAACACTGGTTATCGTAAACCATGTCGAGAATGAACTACAGTAATTTTAAATCATAACTGAATCAGAAGACATTACATTTGTTTTTGTTTTTTTATTTCTTAACAAAGATCTTGTGTTGTAAAATTGTGCTCCACTTGATTATCATTGCTTCAAATAGCTCTTTAAGGCAGAATAATAGGGATAACTTAAGTTCCAAAAAGCTGTGGCTTACAGAAGACTGATTAAAGTAACTAAAATCACTGAACCTAAACTGCGAGTGATTTCATACACCTCTGAGTGTGAGCTCAAGGATGATGGTTTTTTAAAGGGCGGGCAACAAATCATAATTTGTGTAAATTATGATTTGTTGCCCGCCCTGCTATCTTTAGGCCTGAAAACAGACACATTCAACTGTTACTCTGTGCTCACATTTCATCGGGCTTCTGAACAAATTGGTACAAAACTATATAATCTTCTCATTTCAATTCAATTTTATTTATACAAATCACAACAACAGTCGCCTTTATATTGTAAGGTAGACCTTACAATAATACATGCAGAGAAAAACCTAACAATCATAATCATTTGTTACTCACAATGCAGAGAGGCACTAACACCCACTGTGAAACACAATGAGAGATTTCAAAAATGCGTTCTTACTAAATAAGATCTACAAAACAAGTGATTTGTCTCAGATCAGATATATACTGGCCAATATCATCACACACATTATTTCCTCCACCAGCCTCTTCGGGTTTAATGTCTGCTGCACTATGCTTGTGATCAAACTCAGCACTGACTCTGACATTATCTTACCTTTAAGTTGAAGCAGAACGTGCAGTAATTTTACCCACTAGATGGCAGGAAAGGTTTGGAAGCCTCTCTAAGGGTAAAGTCACACTACATGAGGCAGAAAACTGCTGGGGATTTAGTATTTCAACTTGACTCCTTATGCCACATAAGATGTTCTAAAGACACCTGTTGTGACATCACTAATTCATCACATCATTACAGTCCAGTGTGGATTTACTTACTATTTAAACCATAATGCCTCTTAAAACAGAGGCAAATGCATATAATAACCCAATAAAAAAATAATCACACATTGATGAAATAAGGGAATCTATTGCATCATATAGTCTTGAAGCTTAAATAAAAGCCCCTAACTTACAAGAGTACTGGTCAGTAAGTTATTTAAAACATATATTCAAACAGCAAATCAAAATTGTGAAGGACACTACAATCATATTAAATAATTATATTTTCCTTTATCACTGGATTTAAGACCTCTCCGTAAACGGTAATGATCTCAATCCAAAAAACAAACGTTAAAAAATATAATTTCAATCAAAATGGGTCTACTGGATGAATTAAAATGACTTTGTTTTAAAGTATAGATGCAGAGAGGGCATGAAATTCTGAATCTCAATGAGATATTACTTTTGATTCATGGATTAGAGCACATACCTACATAATTGTTACTATTTCAGTAGCCATTTCTTTAACTACACTCAACACTATGAAATAAATATTATTAAGTCATTTGCGATAAACCACAACAAGTTAGAAGTAAGAAAATATTGGAAATATATATATTTTTTAAAATAATATTTAGAATCATACTGTAGATGTGCTTGCTGCCATGTGCTCCCAATACTGACCAAGATTGGATTAATACTGAAGAAGGGGGTTTAATAGATGACAGGATGAAGGTTAATCCTCACCAGTAACATAAAATGCCTTGCTAATCATTCTTACTGATTTTAGGTTCCCTCAGAGGTGTCATCTAAAAAAAACAAAACAAAATAAAAACATTAAGCAGAGTGCATGCATGTGATGCATGAATTAGCTTGAATCCTCCACAGCAGTAAGACGCAGCAGTAATCTGTAAGCCTTGGTTCACCTGGACGGGCTGAGGTAAACCTGTTTGGGAGTGTTTTTAAGCGTGCCAGCATCCCTTTTACACTTTACTGCTCCATAGGGATGTTGGGAACAAAATGTAGGAGACAGACCACAGCAGGTAGTACATACACGCAGGAGGGAAGGAAGAGCAGAACAACATGATGATTCCTGAGAATAAAAACACAAAAAAGAAACTGAATGTCTGCACGAAATGAAGGTGTTGCACTCATTATCTGGGCTTCAATAATGTTTTTTTCCCCCAACACTTCTTATTAATATCGAGGTGTTTACTAGATGCTTTGATCTGCAGAATGGACTGATTAGCCAGCATTCCATCTTTATCACAGCACAAAAACATTTGAATGTGGAACAGCCAGGACATTTTTTCCAAAAAGCAGCTTCAATGAATTTAAATTCAAATTTTGGCACAAAGCGATCTAAATTTACATTTGGACTGGGATAAGTTAAATAAATGTTTCCTTGTGGTTAAGTTTAGAATTCATAAACACATGCAGTAAGAGGCTCAAACCTCATTAAGAATAAATAAGTAAATAACAGTAAAAACATTTATAGGTTTTGGCAGTTCCGGTTAAGATTTTCAGATTCTTAAAAATTACTTTACCTCCAGCGTAGACTACTTTCTTCCAGGCCTGCGACTCCAGCACTCTGTCATGAGGGTAAAAGTTCTGGCTGATCATGAAGAGGATCATGGCAACTGCAATGACTCGGAGCAATGCCATGTTTCCCCCCGACAGCAAAGAGGCACTTGCCAAGATGGCCGACGAGTAAATACAGGGCAGGCCACGATACATGAAAGGGATGCCTATGAGGAAAAACAACACAAACTATGTCCTTACTTTGCAAAGTGATGATTGAAATTAAAGACTAAATTGAAAATGACAGTGTTAAATAAGACTACATTTTTTTAAACTTACCACTGGAGAAGAAACAGAGGCGGACAAAGACAGAAAGGACGTAACACATGCACAGGATGTTGTCGAGCAGATCAGATGTTCTCAGGAGCAATGACGTCGCAATCCCAAAGGTCGTGAAATCAGCAAAATCATCTAGCTTTGCACCTGAACATGAAAAAGGAAGGTTTGGCATGTTTGCTGCTGATAGCTGTACTAATAAGCTTTAGAAAGGCTTGTGTCACACTGCTTCTATTAGCATAGCACATTAATCGTGAAAGCCACAGTAGATGTATTATGTCTCTTCAGCACTGATCTTTGCCAGTGCCATGTCATGTGACAGCCGTGCGGTGAATGTGCAAAAATTTCTCAAGTGGAAATGTCAGTGTCAGCCCAACAGGCAGGCATTCTATAAACAACATTCTCCACTGCCTTATCTCTTTATCCCTCAGGAGCACATAGCATGTTTTCAGCGGATGAGGATGAGGTGATTCAGGCCACGGCACAGATGAACGAGGTGGAATTCCACAGTCCAGGGTCAACAATTTTAGCAATTTCAGATATGCCGAGAACCCAAAGCAACAGGATAAAATAGACAATTGGGCCATGATCCCGTGGAATTAGGCTGCTTAATCAGAAAGTTATTGTTCATTTGACAAAATACGTGGGGGGCACAACAACACCCACCTGCAAAGTCATGCAGAAAAGGCTTGTTGAGACACAAAGCCCCCTGCAATGTGCAATGTGCAGCCAACAATGTATTGTGATGCAACTGAAAACTATTTTGGGATCTCAGAAATTAGGAATTTGCAGACTGGAAGCAATGTCAAAGCTATTTATACTTTCCCTTTTACTATGAGGCATTGGGCTCTTTTGTAAACAAGCCACAAATATAGTCCTTAAAGCGTAAATATGCAAGTATTTAAATATGCATTCATCTTGTCTTGTCTAGAGCACAGAAATAACTTGAAAGAAGTTAACTTGATGAATCTCAAATAACATTGCATAAATTATTCATGACTCTTCTGTTGGAAACATAAGAAGAGTTTTCAATTGCAAAGGTTCCCTTTACTGGATCTCTTTGTGTGGCCAAATTAAAAAAGCTCAGACAAAAAGATTGTGCAGCAAGCCCTGCCAACACCACAGTGGAAGTGTATCTTTGGTAAGTGCTATTGACCACAACACTCCACTTACCCAGTGCAGAGCATGCATTGAGTTGCCTGGCAACTGCTCCATCTGCCAAATCCAGGAGGTAGCCAATCAGAACGAGCCAACACGCAGCGTGATGGTGCCTGAACAAAGCCAGTCATTGTTAGGTTGAACAATTAAGTAAAAAGGGTTAAATGTCTGCAAGTTCAAAAGTTCTGACAATGTTAGAAAAGTCTCTTTTTTTATATACAGAAAATTGCCATTTTTGGGAAAGCAAACTGTGCCTTTAAACTAAACCTAGAGCGGCTCGTAATCTGTTATAAATATTATGATTTTCCTTGATGGGCTAAACACAGGATGTTAATAACATTGTTGTTTGAAAACACAAACAATAAAACCACAATAATAATAATAATAATAACAATAATTGAAAACACTTATATGTTTGCTAAATTATAGCTCAGCTTCTGAAATACTACTTTTATTTTTTCTGTTGTGTTTTCTGATTTATTCCTGGGTTTTGTGAAATTTTGATTGATTTTATTGCGTTGTGTTTAATGACTAAAGTTTGGTTATTGATGCACAACATCATTCATTTCCACACTCATTCACATAATGATTCCTCCTTACAAACTCCGCCCATCCAGCAGCTGACAAGTAAAACCCATTACTCCTTTATTTACTCACCCATTAAGGCTGCTGAGAATCGAGGCCATGCCCATGACCATGTTGGCAACTGACAGTGCATTAGCTGCATTTTTACGCGCAAACTCCTTGATCTGAAGTTCTGTGGCCCGATCGCTCAGAAAGAGTTTTTTGGTGCACTGAAAGAAACCTGAGACCAAACGATAACAGCAGTTAGTATTTTTCTGTGTTAGGTCAATAATCTCTGCTGAGGTTTTAGAAAAACAAAAGCTAAAGCCCTACTGACAGAAGACCACACCAGATGGCATGTTGATGCAAGTGTCTGAATTGGTATAGTTTACTAATCATATTTTGGGATTTAGACAAACTTTAGTTCGAGCACAAGAAGAAAAAAATGTAACAATTCTGAAATGTAATCTTAAACCTTAAGTATACCATCTATTACTTGAAAGAAAAGAAGTATTTACACACTTTATCATGGGAATCATAATGCAGGTCTTTTAATTTTGTTTTTTAAAGGAAAATATTACTCCCTCCTCTTATGTAAAAGAAATGGCACTTACCAAGATGCATGATTATTGGCTGGAGACCAACCTTACGATACATTCATCCCTTTTCAGATCACTACAATGCATTTGTTACTGTACATTAAGTCAGGTGTGTGCAGCCTACCGCATGCAACATTAAGGACTGCCTCATTATCTGCTTGTTATATTATCATTTATACTAATGAATCAAACATATTACACATGTTTAACTGTAGCAAAACGCTGTCCAAAATCACATGCAATAACCTCTAAGATCAAAGATAGTATTTGAAAAATAAATAAGTCAATAGCATACAAAATCTGAACAGGATGAATGTAAGTGTTAAAACTCAAATGTGAACTCGTATCATGGATCAAACACACACAAATACTGGTGTGGGGAACAAGTATGGATACTTAGGGGACTACTACATACAGCCTTGGCTACAGTGAGAGTGAGTTGGACTTACTGCGTTGACACATACCAAACAAGAGATCAATTAGCCTGTTAACTCTGGTCAAAACAAACTGACCTTACACAAGGACATGGCAGCAGCATTCACACAGCTTAAATTAACATTAATATTAATAACACAGCAGCCCAGGCTTTAATGGGGACTCTGTCATTAAAATTAACCTGCAACCCACCTAGTTTCCTAGTTGGTTTGTTTTTTCATTATATTGTCAATATTAATAGTTTATAACCAGATTCTATCAGTTTGGATGACTAGGAAAGCAGTATATAAATGCTGTATAAATTCACTATTTATACATAACGTTTCTCATTGTTGTAATTCAATTACATGGTTCTTTATCTTTTCCTGTATTTTGCTTGATACAGCAAGTCAGTACTCAGACCTTTAAGCCATTTTATAAGGGCTTTAAATATGGTCTGTTAAAATAAGGAACAAGTTTAACAGTGTTTATAGTTTTCAGGTCTGGGACTGTTTAGTTCAGCTGCAACCATTAAACAATGTCAAAGTTTGTAAAAAAAAAAAAAAAAAAAAAAGCTGATTTATTTTGAAATTAAATAACTTTTTTTTTTTATCAAATATAAACAAGTTTAAATTAGCATTCCCTGTTTATTCAGGATTTAAAATTTAAAGCTCAGACAGCATTCAAAGAAAATACAAACAAAAATATAAGACAGAAGGATGTTTCAAATACTGTTTCAAAGCAATGTATACACTATTAATATTGATAATATAAGCCCCTGCAGTTCAACAATTGGAAATAAACTGCATTTTATGAAAAACAAGCTTGCAGTATTAAGACTACATTCACTATTGCAGTCAGCAACGTGGAATGACTGCTGACACAGCTTCTCTCCAGCCCAAAAACTCCCCCTCAAAAAACAAAAACTGGCCCCACAAATTAAAAAAAATAAATAAATTCTTTTCTATCTGCCTCCTCTTTTGTGAGCTTTTTTTTTTTTTTTTAATATATATTTTTAAAACAAGTCACAGTGCTGTCCAAGACAATATGCACAGATAATGACCTGCAAAGCTTCAATATATTTAACCCTTCAAGTGTTTTTCACCCTGAACTTCCTGTGATTCCAAAGCCAGGCGAATTCAAGAGACTCTTCATCTGAAAGAAAACAGCGTATGAGACACAACAGAAAGCCAACAATCACTTGCACTTTAACTTGACAGCATGCTTTTTTACTTTTCATTCAGAACTTTAGCCTAGATTGCAATTTGGTATTTAAATTACTATCTAAATCTTTTTTTACAGGAAAAACAAAGCACAACAGTTAATGCAGATAAGATTCTGCATTAAATCGGGAAATCATGGAATTGCCAAGCTTCCCATATAATCCAGTTGGTTAACTTTTGTCACCCTAAGCATCATTAGAGAACCACGCATGCAGCTTAAACTAGCTAAAAGATTTTACTGGCAAGTTTTAATCTAACCACTCAATTCACTCTCTTGGTCACTAATAAAAAGAGGAGAAAGCCAGAGCCAGAGATGCACTGTCAATTTCAAACAGGTCTCTATTTCTGGGTTGCCCCTAATGAGTGCAAAGCATGACGGGAAGACCTTTGTTATGTAATACCCTATGTTTCCTGGTAACAACTAAAAAGACCAAATGGAAAACAAGGAAAACTCAGAGCTCACGATTCACAAAGGTCGATAATCTTAAGTGAATGCACTGGACAATTTAAACTATATACTTTTTAGATTGAATGTGTTCTGAAATGTTGACATATAGTAAAAAAATATATGGTGATGAATTTACAATTAATGCATAAATGATGCACAGCTGTTAACGAAGGTTAACTGGGCATACTGAATATGGTGTGGTGCTAAAGTAAGCATTATAATTAGTATATGTACAAATTATAGTCAGTATACAATAATGAACAATAATAATACTGAAGTTGTAACACGAGAAGAAATTTCTCCTATAAAATGTGTTGGTCGTGCTGTGTATGTTTATAAAACTTCTGTCCAAACATCATCATATTTGTTTTCCAGCCCAATTTGATGCCAGTACACCTCAGCTTCCATCCCTGACACCCATGCTGAGGTGTACGGTAATCCAGATTAAGAGAAGAGAGTGAGAAAGGGAACCTACCAGAGGAGGACGTCAGGTGGACCATGATCATGTCTGGCTCAAAGTGCAACAACTGAAAGACAAATTAAAATAAGAGTATTTTTATTACACATACAGTACTGTTCCGGATATATACATCCTTATTTATAATTGCAGATCTACTGGGACTATTTGAGAATTGAGATTAGAAACGATCTTCATAAACATACCAAAGATCCTAAACAAATGACAGCCATGCAATATCCCTTTCTTAAATCCTTCTGTCTGTTCGTTCTAACTAACAGGACCTTCACATCTGGTCAGCGGAAACCTTAATGCGCAGCGCTCTATCCTAAGAATCGGACAGATTCTGCAGGGTCAGACAGCTCCATCCTTCAGAACAAACACATCCCCGACGACTTGAGAATAAAATACACACCGATCTTAAATGTGTAGAGGTGTTTGAGTCCCCACCCCCAGCATCGATGTTTGAGCAAGATGTGCAACTGCGTCACAACCAGCTGGACAAAAGCCCAGCGAGCCTAAAATCTTGGTATAAAATGTACTTGTTTCATCTAAATTTCATATAAAATGCGTCACATCTTACCTTCGAAGGAGCTCCACTGATTACTTAGTGTATACAAATCAAAGGATGGAGAAACGCACGCACTGGGATCCTATAATCTTATTTTTCCTCGTTATGTATTTTTGTTCTGTTTTTCAGCAGATCAATTTGAAAATGAATTTAACGCCTGAGTTTAATGCTGCCACGGCCTCAATTTCACAGTCATCACACAACCGGTTACCTGTCAACTTCCCAGCCACTTTTTCAGCGGGTCCTTTTAAAGTCCAAGGATAAGTCCGTTGGAACATTCCACCGGAAGTGACGCCCCTGTTGTTTCTGGATTTTTCTGAAATAATGTTGCTCAACTCTGTTGACGGTTACCGCTGAAGTGGAAGTGACATTGAGGAAAAAACACATGTATTATTTATTTATTTATTTGCATGCTAATACGACGTGCGAACACAAGTTAATATGTAACAATATGGAAACCTCAGTGATTACAAGGCTATCAATATTTCAGTGACGCAAAGCTGTGGATCATTGAAGCAAATATGCAACACTGTTTATTATCTAAATATTTTTGTTTGTTTGATGACTTTAAGTGGCTGCTTTTCTGTTTGCAACACGTTTGCATATTAACCTCTTAAGCCCCAATTACTTAACATTTCTGAGGCATTAAGCTGTCACAATGAAAAATAAATTATGAAACACAATGAATGGAGAATTTCTATTTTTCTTTACATGGAATTAATTTTTTGTTTAAAATCAATTAAACTAATGCACACATCCATTTATGTGCTTATGAAATCACCACAAGTCAAAAATCTTAACAGATAATACTAAGTGCAATAATCCTTTCTGTCATCGTTGTATTTTTACTCAGTTGTATATAGTATTTGTATTTGTATTCTATTTTTATCTTATTGTATATTTATTTTATTTTATTCTACTGTATATAGTATTTTATTTTATTCTATTCTGTACAGTTGTGTACTGTATTTATTCTTATTGTATTCTAATTTTTGCCTCATAACTTTTGCACTGTCCACTTCCTGCTGTGACAAAACAAATTTCCCACGTGTGGGACTAATAAAGGTTATCTTATCTTAACACTGAGTCATATTAGGATTTAGAAAGTGGTGTGCTGTCTGACTTTTTGTCTTTGCTAACTGCCTCCGCTTAGCATTTTTTCTTCTTTTCACTGGCAAAGAAAACTCTAAAGTCAAAAATCATTGTTGGTCTTACAGGTGGCTTTTGAAAACCCAAAGCTCACTATTTACTTAACCCTAAACTGAATAAGTAATAAAATAAATAAAATAGGTTTTTGTTTGCTTGTGTGTTCGTGTTTTTTTAAATTATTATTCTCAGGTTTGTTATAGTGTATTACTGCAACACATGATATAGTCATTATAGAGTGACATAAGTTAAGTGGCAAAATGTTAACAAGTGACTCTAAATGTACAAGCTCTACCTTTTCTCAAGAAGTCCATGTACATGAATTCAGTTTACTTAACAAACTCACTTAAGCACAGATTAATGAAGCATTCACTACTGTGTGTGTGTGTGTGTGTAATACAAGTGTAAATAGACAAATGGTTGGGATTTAATGTTTGGGTTGGACATGATGTTCAAATTTATTTTACAACCCCTACAAACAGAGAACACATGAGCCGTGCGTTGTTACACATACCCTCTGTTGCTGTTACCAATATAACGTTCAATGAATACTGTGACTGTAAAAAACACAACTCGAGAGATTTTTGTTTTGTTCTATCAACAAATCCTCACCCTTTAAAAAGGAATGCGTCTAAATGAATGAGCTGACGCTTACAGTAACCACAGCTTTTCCTTGGTTTTCTTCCATTAACCACATGCTTGCATACATGTTAGGGGGCAGAGTCTACATTTGGAAATGTACTTACAGTTAGGTGCACATGACTTGTGAGACACACAATATCACTACCAACTGTTTATAGATCAAACTTTCCATAGTGTGTCTGCAGTGACATGAAAACATGAGACAGATCACTCAGTGAAAATATACCAAAGGCAGTGACGTACAAGTTGTAAATTTTCATTTTGTATAGATATATTATAAAATATTCAATTTTATAATATAAGCTTCCACTGGAAGAAGGAGTGATTTACCATATTGTTATTAGATTTATTGTAAAAAGAATAAGTTTTTGGACAATAGTCTATTCTTTTTTTAATCATTTTGCCTCTGTTCACCAGTGGATTTTAATAAATAGAACCGTTAAGATGTGGTTGAAGTACCAAAGTTTGAGCTTTAATGCAAGGGCTGTTACAGTAATATTGCATTAAGTGCATTAACACTAACTCTTCATAGACACTTCACTGTACTTATCAAAACTTCGGCACTTATGCACTCCATATTGTGCATAAATGCCATTTTGCACAATATTCATCTGCTGACTTCTGTATTTCTGTATTGTTCTGCTCATATACTTATTCCTATATTTCTCAAATTTCTTATTCTTATATTTTGTATTGTTTTTTAGGTTAGTTGTATGTTGCTTGTGAAGCTTGCACACAACAATTTCACTCACATGTACTGTACCAGTAATGTGACAATAAAAGTGATTTGATTTGAACTGTTCAGGTCTTACAGCTTCTTTTTTTTTTTTTTTTAATTAGAGGCTCCAGAGTAGTTGGACAATTGACTGGCGAGCACTTTCATGGTCAGGCATAAGAGGGGTTAAAAAAAGCAAAATAAACAAAATTATAGAAAAAATAGGAGCGGTCAAATCAGAAACCTAGTTCATTCTTAATAAGAAGAAATGCCTTGTTTTCAGATTTGTTTTCCATAATTAATATAACCTAATCACAACATCCAGCCAAGTCACATTCTTGAGGAGATATGCTCATCATGGTAAAACTCTTCATTCAAGAGATGTCAGTATGCATGTAAATACAATTCATTCACAGTAAGGTGCAAACCACTTTTTACACTCAACTACATGGATTTTGTTGTTTTTAAGAAAACAACTTATACAAAAATGCAAAAAAGTTTTGGACAGATGAAGACAAAGAATAACTTAAAGTAACTGACACATTATCTGTCAAACATGGTGAAATAATATTACAGCTTGATTGTTGAGTCCAACCTCCTCAAGAATGTTCTTGACTTGACATTGTGAATAGATTTTTATTATTTCAGGAAAAACTTCAGCAAATTCTGTGTGTTCCTTCCTTTTAAGAATGAGCTAGATTATTTGTCCATGCCTAAACTTTTTTTCTGTCACTCTGATGGGTTTATTTAGGTTTTTCAGCCTCCTTCATTTGCACCTGGCCATAAAACTGCTTGTCAGTCAACTGTCCAATGACTTTTGATCCTCTGCAAATGTATAAAAAAAGGGGCTTTAATTCCTCAACAGTTAATGCCATACTTGTAAAAGCCCTTCAATTAAAGCTCAAAGTCTGCTCTTCAGTCACAGTCAGTTCATTGTGGTAGTGAAAGGAGGCAAAATTATTAAAATAGGTCTGATCTGAATTGTATTCCTTATTTTTTTGAGTTTATTATTGGAACTAATAATATACATATTGAGAGTCTACAGTTTGCTTGTTACTCCCTTTGCTTCATATTCACTGAATAATCTGTTTTATGCTTTCATGTCACTGCAGAAACACTTTAGACAGTTTGATCTATAAACATCTGGCATTGATGTTGTTTGTCTCACAACTCACATTTGAAAAATGTCAGCCTTCATGTGTTCAGAGATACCACAGACATGACTCCTGTGGCCTAAATGGCCACAGGCTGGGAGCAGATGTGACTGTGATATAACATCTACAAGCAGGAAGATTGTCCATATCAAATCACTATGTTTTGCAAAAATAAACAGCTTTTGGGATATGACTCAAACAGATTTTTACATCATAGAGGGACGCGTGTATATTACAGTCTTATTCAAATTTTCTTCACTGGTTTTCTTGACAGATATGAGATTATGAAGCTAAAGCTAAGCTAAAAAAACCATGATAAGTGAAACATGAACAAGATTCTTCCAGATTTTTACTAGTTGTGTAGTTGTTTCCATTTCACTGGTTGAATTGCTTTCATCACCCTCATCTCATAGTTTATTACTGTTCATCAGCTGTGTTCTTTCTCTGAGTTTATACAAATAAAACTACATTTAAGCAAGAACACAGTTTAAGTTAAGGGCACCACAAACATGTTCATAAGAGTGTAATAAGTTAAGATATTGGATGGAGTTTTGATGCTGATGATGTTTTTAGTGTTTGTTTGTTTGTACCATATGTACATGCTGTTACGCTTTGTTGCTTTTAGTGAAGTGGAATTAAATGCAGAACAAATAAAAAGACTAGAAACAGATATATTAGCAGTTCCATCGCAGCAAACACAGAAGATATCTATCCATCCATTATCCATGTACACGCTTCACATTTTGGGCCACTGGGAGCAGACAGCTGTCCCATCATGCATTTGTTACACCCTGGACAAATAGCCACTCTCTGACACATTTTTAATTAAAAACAAAACAAAACACGTATATCACTTAATACGAAAGTAAAAACAAACAACTGGAGCTATTAACCCCATTTTCTAATCCTCAGAAGTTCCTTTACTCTGCATTTACACAACAGAAACCCACAGGTGGTATCATAACTACAGAAAAGACTATAGACTGGAATTATTTAGAACATTTTATTACTCACAGATCAAATAGCTTACTCTACTAAGCCTTCTATAATGTATGTGTGTATGTGTGTGTTTGTTTTTCAATAATTTCACTTCAGTTTTCTTTCTAGAAATTATCCTGATTTTCTTGCGTTGTTGTTGAATATAAACCCAAATATCCACCTGTACTTGTTTTTTTTTAAATTTGTTTTAAAGATGCATTTATAGTTGACAAGTACACACTGTTGTTGCTTCAACCTCACTGCTTTGCAACACAAATTCTCTCCGTGTGTATGTGTGAGCACTCCAGTTTTCTCTTCTAAGGAAACCATAGCTCTCAGAAAACTCGAACACATAATCTTAATCACTGCACAACCAGTTTAAGATATGTCTATTCACCCTCCCACTCGAGACATTTTAATAACTATTTTATTTTAAGTTACTTAAGAGAAGGATTTTGACAATAGTTGGCTAAAGGACAATCAATGTTTGGTATAGTCTGAACTTCTGGACTGACGTACACGCTCCTCAAGTCCTGCCATCTCAGGTCAGTAGGTGATCTGACAGCCCATGTTTGGTGACAACCTCATCAAAAAAGACTGTGCAGGCTGAAGAAGCATGTGATGTGATTTGTAGTTTCATTTGTCTGCAGATTCTTGCAAAAAGTAAAGGAATATTTTAATTTTATTTCCAGCATTTCTGTGTTAGGAGTTTTCATTTTTCCTGTCCCTATATCATTTATCAGTTATGCTTTCCTCCCACAGTTTAAAGACATTCTTATTATGCTCAATTCCATTTTACCATCAGTTTTGGTCAAACATCCTACCAGCAGGTTTGAAACCTGGGGTAGTTAAGCCAACTAGCGTTTCTCAGCATGAGAATTAATTTATGAGCTATGACCTGAAATGAAGTTCAGCTTATTAATAACATTAAACTAACAATTTGTTGAACTTGTTTGTAATTTGTGATACTAAACTGTTTTGTGATGCATTTGAAAGGGCCTCACCCACAGTCTTTGTTACACTCACGTTCAAGAGGCCATTCTGGTGCTGCTCAGTTTCCCTGCTAACCATCTCCAAGACTGTGACACAGCACACAGAAAAGCCCACACAGAGAAGCAGTCATGTAAGAAGAAACAATGATTCAAGTGTTGCAGTAGCAGTAGTCTATTCCCACTCTTGAAATTTGTGCTAAATGCTACCTGCATTTTTGACAGCCTTTGTCTTCTATTGTGGATTAGTTCTAGACTCACTGGTGAAACAAAGACACACAGCCCACCAATAATTTGGGACATTTCATAAATTTGATAGCCTTCTTTTTAAGAAACTGCAACTTCATGATTACTTTAACTGTGAAAGGTCTTTAAGGAAGAGAAATGTTATGTCTTAATCAGCAACTGGTGTCTGCTTAAATGTATTTAGGATATTCTCCTGTATTATCACTGTAATTCATGTTATTGAATATGTTATTGAATGTTTAGGCATAATTAGTGCCATAACTAGGGGCTGGAGAGTATCCAACCACATAATGGGTAGGGTACGCCCTCCAGAAGTTATCAGTCTATTACTGGAGGAACACATCCTATTATTATTTACTTTTTTACACTGTCACTTAACAAATAGATAACTAGACTATTGTCTAGTTATCTATTTGGTTCAGAACTGAACCAATGGGACAGGTTATCATGGAATTGGATGGACTTGGATGGATCTGGAATTTTTAATAAGGTGTTTAAATCAACCTCTCAGAGATCATGTTAAAGGTATATCTGTACGATACAATGGATTATTTCTGAACAGTAATGTGAATTACAGCAAAAAACAAGTCTCACAACGTACAAATAGCACATGAATTTTGTTTTTAATTAAGAAACACCAAGGGCAAGAAGAGCATCTTTCAACATTGGAAATGAAACAGTCAAGTCATTTTGACATAGACATTTTTCAGCTGGTACACTTTCATTCATTTATCTGATACAGTAAGAATTTGCTTTTGTCTGCCGCTCAGAAGTGAAGGAGTAAAATGATCAATGAAAAAATAAAAATAAAAACAGCAAGTTAAAATCCAAAACCAAAAGTGCACCTTTCTTTATTTGTAGTGGAGTAAAATAAACCAAAAGCAGCTATCAGTTTCTCACTAACCGCATTTGGTGACAGTGTACAGTGTATGTGTGAAAATCGGACGATCTGATTTCCTCGTGTCAGCATTGTTCCCACATCATCATAATTAATGTTGTTCCAGGTTCAACATTGCAAGTGACCAATCACCTTCTTGTGACGTCATTCCTTTGCGACTTCGAAATACCCGCCTTCGAGTATTTCGAAATACAAGTGAAGAAGCGAAAAACCGCCGCCTGTCCGCCGAATTTGAAGTCAATTCGCCTGTCCGCCGAATTTGAAGTCAATTTAGGATACTTTCCTTTAATAAACGGTAAGCATTATACATATGTTCCTCACTTGGCTTGCGGTTTGTTTGCTAGCGATAGGCTACTTGACGACAGCATTAGCTAACCAGTGTTCCCCAACTTTTTGGGTGTTTCGTGGCCCGGGGGTTGGGTCAGGCAAAATTGCAGTAGCTTCCCTGATCATTTTACAAACATAAGTGAAGAGAATCTGGACTAAAAGGCCTAGACTTATGGTTGTGTGCTGAATCTATGAATCAAACTATCACCTGGAAACATAATTAACTGGTCCATAGCTGTGAAACTGGACATGAGTTCTTGATTCTATGGAGATTAACAGTAATCCAGAAATTTACAAATTTGTCCCAGGGACATCGCGTAAATGTTGTCCCAGGGACATCGCGTAAATGTTGTCCCTGGGACATTGTGTAAATGTTGTCCCTGGGACATCATGTAGAAGTTGCCCTGGGACATCGTGTAGATGTTGTCCCTGGGACATCGTGTAAATGTTGTCCCTGGGACATCGTGTAAATGTTGTCCCTGGGACATCGTGTAATTGTTGTCCCTGGGACATCGTGTAATTGTTGTCCCTGGGACATCGTGTAGATGTTGTCCCTGGGACATCGTGTAAATATTGTCCCTGGGACATCGTGTAGATGTTGTCCCTGGGACATCGTGTGATAGCTTGTAAATAATGGAATGAAAATTATTGATTGTTATTAACTTGTGAAAAAGAAGTGTAACAAATCCACATGTTATGTTCTTACACCCTTACAGAAACTGTGACTCCTTCACAATGTCAGGTAAATGTCAACTCATGTTGAATAATCAACCAATCAAGCCTTTTATTATCACATGCAATGTTACACGTACAACTGCAATGAAAATTTCACCCCCTTCTGACCATACATATATTGCTTAAACATCACATTGGGAAGACAGGTCGGAAACAGTTAGGAAGGTCAGAAAACAATTTAATTAATAGATGAGGGGAGAGGAGGAGAAAAAAGAACTACAACCAGACAAAGCTCCTAGAAGACTGAAATGGATGATGGTTGCAGCATGCAAAAAGAAAATGATATCTGTTGACTACAGCATATGCTTTCTCACAGATTACCTTGTGGGAGTAGCTGGACCAAACTCTATTGGTATTTCAAGTTTGAAATCCCTGTTTGACCAGACTAACATTTCAGATGAGGTACCTCTTGACATAAAAATCCTTTTATGTTGTCATAAAACTAATGTTAAATTCTGCTTTAAATACACTTTATTGTACAATTTACTTAATGAATCGTATTCCTTAGTTCTGTTTTTATTTATATGTATTTATTTATTTGTTTTATAAGGTAATAGATGGCCTAATCTATTTGCAGTGTGAGGTATGTTGAAAAGCTTGTTTGATCATAATGACATAGCATGTTTACGTTTTTTGTAATGTATTTGAAAACATAGGTGTATTTATGTTATTTTTATAGAATTTCCCTCACATTTATCCAATACCAAGCCAAATCACTGGAACAATTTTGGATGGGTCCACAAGAGCACAAAGTGCATACTTTTTGAAGGTATGACTTGGACTGTGGTAACTATGTTCTTATCACAAAGGGTTTATAAGTTGCCACTATAAACAAACAGCATTTTCCAAAATTGAAGCCTTGTCAGAAGAACCTGAAAAATACCTTTCTGAAACCTTTTCTGTGTAAAGACTTGTTCAAAAGCAATGCACACAGATTAAAACATTTCTGTCTTGGCCAACTGATAAAGAACACCAAAAATTTAGTGGTGCGTGTTGAGTCTGTGGTCTTGATTTGTTTTGTACACACTATAGAAATTAATTAATGTAAACCAAACAAACAAACATTTCTTTGTTAATCTAATTCTTTTTGTTCTTTTTTTTTTTTTTTTTTTTTCTTCGTCAATTATTAGTTTGCCCAATCTCTCATTGACGGTAAAACACAAGTGGAGGAGTACAACACTGAAATCACAAAGCTCAGGTCCCGACTTTGCCACTACTTATTTTCCTCAATAGGTAAAGATAAAATTAGCTGCCTTCTTTTTCTCTAACATTGGAAAATGTAACTTGTACTTAAACAAATTATATTTTGCAGATCGAACTAGGAAGTGCAGTCAGTGCTGGTGTGTGATTGCAGCCAAAGACCGGGTACACTATGACATGTCCTTAGCCATATAGATTGTTTATTTAATGGACTTTGTTCATTTGTTTTTTGTTTGTTTATTTCTTCTTCTTTTTTTTTTTTTAATTCACAGGTGCAGTGCCAGAAATGTGGTGCATACAAGCACATGCGTTGTTCAAAGTCTGTTTGTGGCATCTGTATCTTCTGTGAGAGTAAGTCACAATATAACTAAACAATGTCCAAAAATGTTTAAAGTGAATTTTTTTTTCGTAATTTTGCCTTTGCACACCAGGACTGTGTAATTAAAGTGGACGTTTCAAGATCCAGTTTTTACACAAAACTATTTTAGACATAACTGTGTCGTATTGTGGGGATTTCTCTTCACAATTAAATTGATATAGTGCTGTTTATATCATTCTTCTTTATGTAACAGCACAGTGCAGCACAGCAGAGGGAAAGGAGTTGTGCAGCATAGTGGGTGGCTATACAGGAGGAGCAATAGAAGTAGCCAGTGAAGAATGTCATCAGGGAAAGCATCAGGCAGCAAATGACAAAGGAAAAGTTCCTAAGGGAGAGAACATCTGCAGCAAATCGACAAGTAACAGTGAGATAGGAAGACTGACAGTCAGAGATGAAGGTACACAGACTGAAGACAAAGAAAAAGAAACAGAAGTATACGGCACAAGTCTGAGTACAGATAATGCTGCTGCTGATGATGTTGACAGGATCGATGCAGATACAGAATTCCAAACTGATTCAGAAGGAACTAGTACAGTTTACAGAGTGCATGGTCGCTTATCTGTACCAAGCTCAAAAAAGAAAACCTACACAATAACAGAAGACGAGATCAAGCGCAGAATCAACGCAGAGAACATGTCAGTTCATGTTTTCAGAGGTTTGATTGGGGTAGATATACATTTCGTGATTTTGATGTCACCTGAAATAAATCCGGGTTACTCGTATCAATGAAGTGACAATGTGGCTGGAAATTGTGCATTTGCTGCAACATATACACAATTACACCATGTAAACAAAAGCATTTAACTTTGTGCGCGTGTGTGTGTCTCTCTCTGCTCTTTTGGTGTTTGCACTTTTTCTTTTTTAGGGCCGTAAAGCCAAACTGCCCGCAATGATTCTTGACAGGCCTAAGAAGGCCAAAACTAAAGTAACAGTGTTTAGTGTTCTGAGTGAAGAGGAGGCTGGGGAGCTAGCCCTCGGGTTTGCCGGAAGATTGGCCTGCGATGTCACAACAGACATGGTCTGTAAAGGCATCGACCATTCAAGTGCTGATATGACAAAGTAAGTTAGTAAAACAATATGAAAGTTGTATCTTTTTTGGTATTATTTGTCATTTCCCCGTATTTGGGTTATTGGTGTAACATTGTTAATCTTACTTTCTAATAACAGACAGACTCTTCTCAAAATCCAACACAATCTTAAACATGAGCTGACTGATTCCTCAACCTTCAGTTTGCTGACACACACCTTTGGCCCCGCTGCACTGGATTCTGTCATTTCATTCCTGTGTGAAAAACTTGATCTTGTCTCTTAAATAATGAAACCTTTTGTGACTTTTGTTTGTTCTGTAAATCAGAATCTTGAAAATTGTTCATTGTTGTTCTAAGTTTGTGTTAACTATTTGGCAAAAATGATTGGTTCCTAATCCAAACAGCATAATGACTGTTCTAACACATATCTTAAAAATGCTACAAAGAAAGAAAATTATCACATATGTTTCAATATGAATGTAATTGTGTCACACTCGGTTTGTAGTAGCTTTCCTGTTTTATTTTGAGTTTTGGTATGTTTACACTGTTATTTTTATTTCCCGTGTGTTCGTCTTCCCTTATTAGTTTTACTGTATTTAATTAGTCTGATTTAATAACTTATAATTATTTACTTTCCAGTGTTTATATATGCTCCTCGTTTGGATTATTGTTTGTTTGAGTTCTGCCTGTCTTTTCTATTAAAGATTTGGACTTTTGGACTATTAGTGGACCTCGTAGGTTTTTATTCTGTTCAATTGGTAATTGACTGGGTTTAATTTAGTGGCCTGGAAAACAGGCCGGAGGGGTCTGGTCATTTTAACCCCCTAAGACCCGAAATCTTCCATGGCATGCATTTTTAATTTCTCTTTGATATTTGGGCCGATTGGAACCCGATGAATGTAAAAAGAAAGAATTACCAGGTTTTGTTTTTTTTACCTAATTTTTGTTTCTGAGAAAAATGAGAGCCACATATGAGGACATTAATTTGAAATTTCGATAGAACAGTTGCAGTATAATGTCCTCATAACTGTATATCAGGCACTTGTTGATCAAGATTTAGTATTTTGGTCTAAATAACCCAAAATGTGATGTCCACATGTGTGGACGCCAGGCTGGAGTAAAGTGTTAGAGCTATTTATACCTATGTAAACTTTTATACACTGGTTTTTACCTGTCTTGTTTCAGAAAGGTTTAAAAGGGTAATGTCCACAGTTTATTTGTTTATTTATTTGTTTGAATTCAACATATTTTATTAAAGTAATTGAGCTTGAACACAGAAAAAACTGAATCAAATAATCATAAAATCAAATCACTTGCATATACTGAAGTCTAATCTACTCTGAGCTAATGCCGGTTTCCAACACTAATGATCGGGTGAAGGAGAGAGATGAGGGTGTGCACGGCCACTGGTGCTCTTATCCCTGTTCTTTGTGATACAATCCAACAGGAAAGCAGTCAAACCCTTGGACATTAGCCAAGTTAACGTTCACAAATATATACACACAGAGGAACTCTGAGCCCCAATGTCAGCATTAGCACAAACATGCCACTTCATACCAAATCTCAGTGTGAGGTCAGGTGTTAGTCTCATTCCATTATTCTGGCTATATTTTCTTACTCATTACTATTAAACTTATACTTAAGACTAACTATTAACAAAATCACACCCCAATAACTCTGTTATTACACTTTGTATTTAATCATAAAAAGGCTGGATGTTGAAACCTTTTACTTCTATTTTGTATGAGCCAGGATTCTCAACAGCTGATACTCTATGTCCAAAAAGTGACAGGTATCGTTTTATGGAGCAAAAAACTTAAGAGCGCATATTTTATAAATAATACCAACAATTACAAATGCAGACCTTTAATAGTAATAAGTAATCCTTTATTTATAATGCATAGCAATATAAAAATAGTAACATATGAAAATATTACAATGGGCACAGATGAATTTGTATCAAAAACAGCAACCAAGCCAAAGTAATGAATAACACACATAAATAACAACTGCTTGAGAGACCAAACAATTTCTTTTCAACTGTTCCTTGGCAGAAAGTTAAGACAGCTATTCAGCTTTAGGTTTCAATAAACAGAAGTAATGGATGCAGTCCCTTTGAAATGTCACACAAAAGTCTACTTATGCATATACTTAGCTTTAACTCTTCTCTTTTTTGTTTTGTATTCCAAAAGGTTTTCATTTTCTCCAGAGGATGTCTCTCTTTCAGTGGTTATCGACTGTTCACATTCATTTTCACAGACTGTTGGAATGTCGATGCTGGCCGAACGTTTCTTGCTAGAATACAATGGCCTAATTTTGCGTGCATTCTCTGTCGTCTTTATTTCGTACTGGCATATACTTTTGCCTACTTGTTTTGTTTTTAAGACATTTGTATGCAGTTCATCTATCATTGGAGTAATACCCTCTGGAATGAATGCCCACTGTTTAACTGTGTCTAAAACAGCATTTAGTTTTCCAACTGCATCTTCTGTGCATTTTTTGTCTGTGCTTTCAACTACAGGAGTGTCATTCAAAGTTGATAGAGGACTTTTCAGAGAGTTTTTCATTTTTTTAAAATGGCTACAAGCCACCTTCAGGCAAGCACATGTGTTATAGTGAGAGAACGTACAACAAGTGCACTGAAGTGTTTCAGCCGATGCAAAAAAACACAGATTTCCAAACAAACTTGGCATTTTTATCACTTTCAAGTCCTCACAGTGTACAAAGTAATGCCTTTCTTTCACTGCAATTCTTGCCAAGGTAGAAATGTCTGTTTCCATGTTTGGATAGATGTCATTGTCAGCCTCTGCTAATTTTGCAAGTAACACTAGATGCTTGCAAAGAAGTCCTCGTAAGCCATATGTACAGTTGCAGTAGGACTCAACAGGGCAGACGTCATACACCATGTCTTCTCTTGACTCAGATGGGACTTGATATGCATTAACTCCATGGCTGTTCTTGACTGTAATTTTAAGAGCCCAACCACTTTCCATCAGTCTTGAAGCAGTCTCTGAAACTTGAGACAAGGGGTCAGCAAACCTGTTTTTCATGCGGCCCACATCTTGCAGGGTTTTTATGACTGAGAAGTAGTCGTCGGCCTTCCCTAGGAGCACTTCAATCAGATCATCCAGACGCCTATTCTTGTAGCCAGATAAAAACTGGTATTTCAGGCGGTGGAAAAATCTGAAAAACAGTTATTTGAAATGATTAGTAACTGTAATTGAAGGAATTTAAAGTTTTAATCAAGACTGTATTATTTTTTTAAAAATTGGAATACCTATTGCACACGTCTTTTATAAAGGAATGCTCTGTGCCGGTTTAGCTGATTTAGGCAAATCCACCTACTCTGTTTTTTGTTGTGATAACATAAAAAACGCTGCTAGAATTTAAAGGATTTGCCTAAAACCTGTTCTGGCAATGACATGACGAACCTACTCAGTTTAGCCTCTTGGATTAAAGCATAATATCTTTTTTTCAGCAATACAATTGAATGAGGTCAAAATAATAAATCATACCTTTCAATCACATTGTTTGTTTCAGAACGAGCGTGACTGAAGCGACGGCCGTAGTCACACATGTGGCCAATGCCTTCCCAGTGCTTCTGAAAATACTGGCACACCAAAGGGTATTGCTTAAATGTCTGGCAGAACTCTGCTGATGTGGCTTTAAAGTCGTCCTCCTAAGAGAATTGGATGCAACAGAATATATTTCAATCCATTTAACAGACCTATTGAAATCTTTAATATTATGTATTGAAGCCCTTTTCCTTTTATTGAATAACATTAAGAATTTTAAGTTATTAATAATATGTCGTGTTTTTGTATTAAGAAGCAATTATTTCTTCCCTTACAATGGCTAAGAAGGAACACTAAACCTATAAGCATATTTGGTTTCAGCATCTGTCTGTGAAAGAATCCCACTCACAAGTTCTACTGCACAGTGGGTGACACAATGATGGTCTGCACAGCTTAAGTACTTGTTTTGATAAGCAAGATAAGAAGCCAGTTTTAGAAATTGTTTCAAAAATCTATTTTGTATCTCTCTGTAACTTTTTTTAGCAACTGAAAGTTATTATGCTCTTAGTGTAATCAAGAAATCAAAATGTGAAATAGACAAATTACACTTACAGATGTGCAAGCTTTCAGCTTACAAAAGAAAGAAATGATTTCATTTCTCTTTTGGGTGTTAGAAAGCCCATGGACCCCGGACTCTGATTTTGAAAGCCATCGATTAACAGCCTGTGAATGTAAGAGAAAAAAAGTTAATCTGGAGAGAGAGACAGAGGAGCAGCTGTACAAAAAGCATAAAAGAAAGCTGACGTCCAAAAATAACTTTGTCACTCACTGGACAAGAGGACCTGTGCATTACAGAAATCAACCAGGCAAACATATTTTTAAATGTCAAAAAGAGCTTTGGGAAGCAGCCACCAGAAGATGAGTGCACTGTGGTCTTAAATGGATGGACATAGTCACTCAACATTTTATCCCTTTATATTCATTAACCTGAGTAGGTGAATATCACAATGAGGCAAATCATGACAACAGGACCCTGTTGTAAAAATGTGTTTCAGGTGCATCTTAGACAACGTGAAAAGAAAACAATGTGGTTTACCTGCAAGACATGGTACCAGCATAGAAGGATAGCTGACTCTGGAAAAACCTTCTGCAAAGCATTTATTTCCGCAAAGTCTTTGTCAACCATAAATGCTCTACAGAAAAAAAGAAAACACTAAATGAGATTAAACAGTATGAAAATGTTTTTGCTATCTCAAAGCACCACTTCAATGCCAAATTAAACATTTCAACTCACAAGTAGATATATAAAATACTGCATACAGCCTATAGGAATAACTTTAACAACTGGAAAGGAAAGTTTTTTGCAGCCCATGCTGCAGCTATAGCATTAGATTCTGGCATGTTATAACTTTTTTGAAAAGGAATTATTTCAAAATCAATAGCTGTCAATGTATTATTTACCTCGGGGAAGTTGGGAAATGCTCACAAACTATTCCAAGAACAGTTTCCAGGGTTTTCTGACTTTCGTTGCTGACAATAGCATAGGCCACAGGGACTCCATGCCCATGATCATCTCTTACAACAAGTGTGAATAAGGGAAATGAATACTGGTTAACGCAGTGCGTGGTGTCAACAAATACTAACTGTTTTGCATAGTTCTCCATGTTTGATTTCATTACAGGTGTCTGCAAAACAATCATTAGTTCTTGGTCAGATGTGTATGGTTGATAGAAGAGAACATGTTCTTGATGTTTTCCATTAAGTAAGGTATGTACACTTTGACTGTCTCCACAGTTAAAGTGCTTCTTCCTCATCATGCAGGTTCTAACACTGTCAATGTCACGTGGTGTGACAAAATGCTCTCTGTTGTGAAGATCTCTGTGTCCATGTTCTTTGGCCCATTTATGACATTCGGTTAGTATGATGGCTGGCTTAGTTCCAAGGGAAAGCAGTTCCTCAATCTTCCTCCTCAAATCACTGGAAATATTGTTGAAATGTGCGTCTTTTGGGTCCGAAGGATCATGCCCATCATGCTTATCATATGTACGCTGCACGATGACTGTGTGGTCTTTCCAACATTTGAGTACTTTAAATGAAACATAGGCCTTACAGCCCACTGCTCTGTAGCTGTTTCGACTTTTTTTCCCAGCTCTGATGCAGTTGAATTTGTAATAGTCTCTTTTCCTGTCTTTACCTGAGGCAACATTTAAACATTTATAATGTCCATGAAGGGTTAATGAGTTCAATTTTTCTAACACAACACTGAATGGGTCCTCCTGGCATTGTGACACATGCACACAAAGTTGTGTGTCTTTTCCAGTTCTTTTTTTTTCGTCATTCAGAACACTTCTTCTAATTATGTCGTCCATTTCTGGTGGAAAAATAACGAAGGTTTAATTAGTCAATATTCATTAATTCATTTTAACTTGTTGTGGGGTTTTTTGCAATACAATGTAAATATTAAATATAATATTAAAAAAAATATATATATAAAATAATATAAAACAAACAGGGGCTAAAAGAAGCTAAACTTTCATATGGTATGTCTCTGGCAACTTTAACATGATGTCCCAGGGACAACATCTACACGATGTCCCAGGGACAACATTTACGCGATGTCCCAGGGACAACATTTACGCGATGTCCCAGGGACAACATTTACGCGATGTCCCAGGGACAACATCTACGCGATGTCCCTGGGACAAATTTGTAAATTTCTGGATTACTGTTAATCTCCATAGAATCAAGAACTCATGTCCAGTTTCACAGCTATGGACCAGTTAATTATGTTTCCAGGTGATAGTTTGATTCATAGATTCAGCACACAACCATAAGTCTAGGCCTTTTAGTCCAGATTCTCTTCACTTATGTTTGTAAAATGATCAGGGGAGCTACTGCAATTTTGCCTGACCCAACCCCCGGGCCACGAAACACCCAAAAAGTTGGGGAACGCTGGTCTAGAGAACACTGGTTAGCTAATGCTGTCGTCAAGTAGCCTATCGCTAGCAAACAAACAGCAAGCCAAGTGAGGAACATATGTATAATGCTTACCGTTTATTAAAGGAAAGTATCCTAAATTGACTTCAAATTCGGCGGACAGGCGGCGGTTTTTCGCTTCTTCACTTGTATTTCGAAATACTCGAAGGCGGGTATTTCGAAGTCGCAAAGGAATGACGTCACAAGAAGGTGATTGGTCACTTGCAATGTTGAACCTGGAACAACATTAATTATGATGATGTGGGAACAATGCTGACACGAGGAAATCAGATCGTCCGTGAAAATCCAGTTTAAGAGCAGATACACATAAGGCACCCACCAAGGGGCACACACACCATCATTATCTGCTTTAATGTCCTAACCTGGACCACAGCGTTAGCTTTCTTCATCCCGCTTGTTCATGATGACATCATTCTGTGCACTCATACATTTGGAGCCTAAGACTTTTTTCAATTAGTGAATAATAAGACCACTTTTCATCCATTTGACCAGGAAGGGGAGGTAAGTGACGGACGGAAGTGAGGTAAGTGACGGAAGTGATGTTGTAGGTGACGTCAGACGCCGGAGATTTTGGCGGAGAAAAAGCAAATGGTAGCATAGAGTTTAACAAAGGTTTTCCAAGCTTCAGTATTACCAAATATACTAATCAATTGTCATATAACTAACAACATCTGTTTTATCATCTCTAACACCCTGGAGGACAACGGGGAGAGTTTAGACGCTCTCCAAGATTACATCGACCGCTGTTTTCAAGATTTAGTAATGCATAAGGCCCAGAGTGCATCTTCCCCGGCCAAAATCGAGACGCCGTCATCGAAGAGAAGTCGCCAGGCAGACTCCCCCGGTACAACATCGCCTGCCGGCAAAGACATCGCAGAAATCCTGGAGTCAATCGACAAGCGATTGTCCAGTTTCGATGCGAGGCTGTCCCTGGTGGAGATCTTACACCGGGAATTTAAATCTCTGAGAGAATCCCTGGAATTCAGCCAGCGGCAGGTGGAAACGCTTGCCGCTGAAAATGCCACGCTACGGGAGTCGGTTAAATCTCTCACCGATAACGTGACCCAGCTAAACATTGAAAATAAAAAAATAAAAGAGTCCGTTATCGATCTACAAGCCCGTAGCATGAGAGATAATCTTGTGTTTTCTGGTATTCCAGAAACTGCCGGAGAGGACGCAGAGGCAACGGTGAAAAGCTTCATTAAAATCCACCTGAAGCTGCCGGAGGACACCGTAAAGAACATCGACTTCGATAGAGTACATCGCTTAGGGGGCGCGCGGTCGCGGACCGGGAGACCACCACGGCCTATTGTGGCCAAATTCAGTCAATTCAAACAGAAGGAACAGGTGAAGAGTCGCGGCAGAGAGCTGAAAGGAACGGACTTCAGCGTGAACGACCAGTTCCCCAAAGAGATCCTGGAACGACGCAAGGTCCTGTTCCCAGTTCGACGTAGCTTTATCCAGAAAGGCTCCCGTGCTGTCATCGCTGTGGACCGGCTCTACGTGGACGGACAGCTGTACCGCGACCCCGGCACCACACCGTGGTTATATTAACTGCACTCCAGATAAGAACCCGCTACACTCTTTTCTTATTCATTCACACTTTCTCCTTTAAAATGTGTTTAACCTAGTAATATCAGTAGGATGTCATAGCAGATATAACACCGTCACCCTCCGTCATTGCTTTAATTGGAATGTTTCCGTTTCGTTTCCTTTTTTTTGTTGTCGCTCACAGTTCATGTGGTTTCTTTCTTTCTCTTGTCTTTCACTGCTGTGGTCACCTACTTCCCCACTCACCTACAAACAACACCCTCTATTTCTCCATATTTTCACAACACGATCACGCAAACACATCAGCTCAACGGCAGCACATTCACAACAGCCTCACAGCACGCACAGACTTGCAGGACACATAAGCAAGCCACTCTTGTTCATATTAGTGAATATTCACACACATAGTCAGACTTATGGAGTCTCTCACCACACTTCTTTTTCTCTTTCTATTTACAAACAAGGGATGTTTCCATATTCTCTCCACCTGTCTAAACGAAACACCCAGCATACATCATTAAACATACACGCACAATTAAGGGCATGCTGAGGTTTGTCACATGGAATGTAAATGGAGCTGGCACCAGAGGAAAGAGGTTAAAAATATTTAACCAGCTTAAAAAACTACAGGCAGATGTTGTTTTATTACAAGAAACTCACAAACCTGTCACAGGTTTAAATGAACTTAAAACACCTGAGTTTCCTAACGTGTTTGCAGCCGGTTATAATTCTAGACAACGGGGAGTAGCAATTTTAATACATAAAAATGTTAATTTTACAGTACTCGATACAGTTATAGATCCAGAGGGTAGATTTCTAATTATTAAACTATCAATATTGAACAAAAAACTATGTATTGTTAGTATATATGGTCCAAATGTTGATGAACCCTCATTCTTCCACGGTTTTTTTAGTGCACTCTCTGAACACCTTGATTGCACACTCATTCTTGGCGGTGACCTCAACCTTGGACTAAATGAAGAAATGGATAGGCTCAACACAACAGGAACTCAGCGTAATTGGCAGTCCACAAATATAATCAAACAGTATATGAACGACTTTGGTCTTTGCGATGCATGGCGCTCTCTTCACCCCACCAGTAAGGAATATACTTTTTTCTCGCATGTTCATCACTCTTACTCTCGTCTGGATTATTTTTTGGTCAGCAGCTCACTGCTGTGTGACATTTCAGACACTGAGATTCATCCTATAGCTGTCAGCGATCATGCTCCTGTATCTTTAACACTAATGCACAAGAACAATACTACGCCAAGTAAAAACTGGAGATTTAATATATCACTACTTAAAGATGAAGACTTTATTAAATACTTTAAAAAGGAATGGACTTCATATTTAGACTTTAATGACACTCCCGGAATATCTGCTTCTGTTCTATGGGAAGCAGGGAAAGCTGTGATGAGAGGTAAAATAATTTCTTTCTCATCACACAAAAAGAAAGAAGAAAACAAAAATATTCAGGAATTAGAAAAAAACATCAAATCACTAGAAGAAGCCTACGCGTCCCACCAAGATCAGGAAACATTGAACAAAATATGCAAAACAAAACTAGAATTAAATGAAACTATTAATAAAAAAACACAATTCCTTATACAAAGACTTCGCTTGCAGAATTTTGAACACAGTAACAAATCAGGTCGATTTCTAGCTAACCAGCTAAAAATAAAGAAAGAAAAAACAACTATATGTGCTGCTAAAGATTTATCGGGGAACACAATATATGATCCTGGAAGAATAAACAACATTTTTAGGGATTTCTATGAAACTTTATACTCACCACAAATAAACCCATCTAAAAATGAAATTGATCTGTTTCTTGACAACGTAACTCTTCCAAAATTACTAGACAGTCAAGCAATGGAATTGGATTCGCCACTGACGCCAAGTGAACTCCAGGAAGCCCTGATAAGTATGCCCAATAATAAGGCTCCAGGTCCAGACGGCTTCCCTGCAGAATTCTACAAAGAATTCTGGACAATTTTGGCACCAGTATTCCACAGCATGTTGCAGGAAATCGAGGAAAAGGGCAGACTACCACCAAATATGAATTCTGCCAACATTAGTCTCCTGCTAAAACCAGGCAAAGACCCTTTATTTCCCTCAAGCTATCGTCCAATTTCTCTTTTAAATGTAGACCTTAAAATAATCTGCAAAGCTCTCTCAAAGAGATTAGAGAAAATGACCCCCCTCTTAATTCATCCTGACCAAACTGGTTTCATAAAAGGTCGGCACTCCTCAACAAACACTCGTAGATTACTTAATTTAATAGACTACTCATACGATAAAAACATCGAAGCCATAATATTATCTCTAGATGCAGAAAAAGCATTTGACAGAGTTAATTGGAAATTTTTATTCGCAACTTTACACAAATTTGGTTTTGGAAACTCTTTCATAAACTGGATAAGAATATTATACAATTCCCCAACGGCTCGTATCAGAACAAATGACCAGACATCCTCCAGCTTCTGTCTCCTGAGGGGCACCAGACAGGGATGCCCACTCTCCCCCTCACTTTTTGCAATTTTTATCGAACCTCTAGCAGCAGCATTTAGACAGGCTACAACAATTAAGGGCATAAAATGTAAGAACATAGAACATAAAATCAGTCTCTATGCGGATGATGTGTTGCTTTTTCTGCAAAACACACAAACCAACCTCTCTGAGGTAATTACTTTAATAAACTGGTTTTCAAGAGTTTCAGATTATTCAATTAACTGGCCAAAATCTACAGTTCTCCCCATTAACTGCTCCTTCCATAATTCTTCCTCTGCCCCACTGCAATCCGGAAATATTAAATATTTAGGTATTAATATCTCTCCTAAGCTTTCAGACTTAACTAAACTAAACCACATCCCACTTCTAAAGAAAGTAGAAGGCGATCTGACTAGATGGAAATCTTTACCCATATCACTCATGGGAAGGGTCGCCACTATAAAAATGATGATCTTGCCAAAAATAAATTACTTATTTTTGATGATCCCTAACAAACCATCACAAGATTGGTTCAGATCTCTGGATTCATATATTTCCAAATTCCTTTGGAAAGATAAACCCCCGCGTATTAGCTTAAAAACGCTACAAAGAACCAAGGATAGAGGAGGATTAGATCTGCCTAATTTTCACCAATACTTCTTAGCCAACAGGCTTCAGTTCATCTCAGAATGGTTAAAACATACCTTCTTAGTTGAGCCCTGGCTAGATGTTGAACAGGCACTATGCAAGGATCTAGAGATTTCAGACCTACCATTTATTAGCTCAAACATCAAAAGACATGAATGCTTTAAAAGTATCAACATCAGCTTTTCTCTAACAGCATGGTGGGAGTTTCTAAAAATAACGGAGTCTTCATTAATCCCATGCAAACGTACACCTATCTGGAATAACCCTGACATATTACAAAACAATAATATGATTAATTTCCCAGAATGGAGTTGTAAAGGAATTAAATACTTAGAACATATATTAGAGGGAACAGAATTTATTCCATTTGACAGACTAGTTGAACAATATGGGATCAACAAGACAAGGTTTTTAGAATATCAACAAATTAAATCCATAGTAAAAAAGAAATTTAACCTCAGTCAAGTTGAATTACAAACACCACTAAGTGCGGCACATTTTCTTACTCTTAAATCCCCCAAATTATTATCTAAAATATACAGAACACTTTCTAAATTAGATGAATCAATATCCCTTCCTACTGCAAAGTGGGAAGCAGATTTATCAGTCAACCTAGACCAAAACTTCTGGTCTCAGATTTGCTTAAAAACTTTTAAATTAATTAAAAATCCCAGTCTGCAATTAATACAATACAAAATACTTCATAGAGTGCACTATACAGGTCATCGGATGTTCAAGATGGGCTTTACATCTTCCAACAACTGCTCACACTGTCAAGACAATACACCAGACAATTACATCCACGCTCTTTGGTTCTGTCCACCAGTGCAAAAGTTTTGGCGCGAGATATGTGAAGACTTATCAAAATGTCTGAAATGTAACATTCCAACCTCCCCCTTAGTGTGTTTGTTGGGCAGCTTAGATAATGTCACTTCAGAAAAGAATATAGCCCATATGATCTTCACTGCCCTATGCATAGCCAAGAAAACAGTCCTCATGAACTGGAAAAATAAAAATAATCTTAATTCTAACCAATATAGAAATTATCTATTAGATTACATTAGTCTTGACACAGCCTCTGCCACCACATTAGATCAATTGCTCTGGGCCCCTTTTATCAGCTCCATCACCTAGTGGGGGTGGGGGGTCATAGTTTGGTCCCGCCTTCACTGTTGTGATTGGTGAGGGGGTAGGGACAGGCTTAGGGCGTCGGGGGGTTCCCCGGAGGCATCTTCCTTGGGGGGCTCAACCCGGGGTAGCGGTCACGTCCGGTTGAGGGCTCTGTTGGCTCTCAGGTGACTGTTTCCTCGCGGCTGCGTGCAGCGGGGCTAGGGGAGGGTCTGTGCTGACGGACGCGGGTTACTGACCTGGCAACCTGGCTGCCCCTGGGTGGGTCCGGGATGGGCGTGAGGTTCTGGGGGCGCTCCGTCTCTGGGCTGGGGCCCGGGCCGGGCCTCGGGGGCTCGGGTCCTGGTTGGTGTGTTGCCGGGGTTGTGGGCGGGTGGGTGCATGGGGGCCCGGCCCTGGAGCAGGGTGCCGCCGGTGCATCGAGCTGCCTGGGGGGCTCTTCAACTGGTGGGGGGGATGGTCACATCTTGCAGGAGCTTTCTTCTCTCAGGAACTCTCTGCAGGAGGGGGAGATACAGGAGAGGTGGAGGAAGATCTCAGCCTGGGCGTTTACCGTCTTATGTAGTCTGGAAGATGTGTGGTTGGTGGGGTGGGTGTAGTTTTCTCTGTGGTGGGGTTGGGTGGACTGTCCAGGGCTCTGTGGAGCCGGGGGGCGCTACTGCACTGGGCCCCGGTCTGATGGGCCTGGGCCCCCCTTCCCTGGCGGGTCGCGGAGGGTGGGAGTGCCTACTGGGGTCAGCGGGGGAGCTGGCCCCAGGGAGGGGTTACCTGCCCCTCCCTTCCTTCCCTCCCCATCTCCAGCTGCCTCCCTCTTCCCGCTCCTCCACAACCACCCACACATGCAGGGCCTTGGAGTGGGGGTATGTCACCAGGGTGCAGAGGAGGCTACCCCCCCCCCCCCGTCCCCTTCTGGCTGCCTCTGCCTCAATTTTATCCCACAACTTAGACATTCACATTATTCATACTCTCATTACACATACATATAGGATCTTGGGGGTGGGCACAATCACGGAGTCCAAATCACCATCAGGGTGTATACCTCACCCCTGACGTCGTTGCCCACCTCTCAAGTTTAAATACACTTAGTCATTGAGGGTTAGCAGGAGGGACTATGCGCTTACCTGCTGCTCCTTGGCAGGTAGCTCCATGCCCTCCTGGGTTTTAATTGCACCTTAGAACACATATGCATCAACACTACAATGAGCGGGTGGAGGGAGGTTTGGAGTCTTCTCCCACCCCCATTCTCTGCGGCCTGCTGGAGCGGGAGGGCTAGTAGGAGGAGTTGGCCGTCCGACTGCGGTCTGGGGTGTGGGGCCTCCCTGCTGCTGCGGAGTCGGGGTGGTCTGCCTCTCCCCACCGCAGGGAAAAGGGTAACACCACCTGGGTCTGGGTGCAATTCCCCCCTCCAGGGGCAAGGGTACCTAGACCCGGTTTGTAGAGTACGCTTGGGGAGTGTGATTGTGTGTACAGCGTCTCTTTATGTCTGTCTCCACGTTGGTTGAGTGTGGAGTGAGTGCATATGAGAGCATGAGGGTGGGAATGGATGTTTGTGTCTGTGTGTGCCTGTATGTCTGTGTCTATATGTCAGGTTGGGTATCAGACGCCACCTCTCTGGGGACACCTCAGGCCCTCCAAGGTTTGGAGGCCTATCTCCACCCACCACCACTTCCCCTGCCGGTGGCGGACTCCCTCAGGTGTCGGTGTGTTGGTGGTTCTTTGTGTCTGGGGGTGGGCGTCCGGGTACACACCGGCTCACTCCTTGGCGGCCGCTTGTCGGGGCCTGGGGCCTGGGGCTCGCTCGGGCCCCTTTGGAGGTGGGGTGCCCCCGGCCTCTCGGCCTAGGGCTCGGTCACTCAGGCGCAGCTGGGGGCCGGCGGAGCTCACGGGCGCGTCACTGCAACTCCCCCTGACTTCTGCTCCGCGGCTGCTGGGCGAGCCCTCATCTGGGACTCTCCTCAGCTCTTACTGGGACAGTGGCGCGGCTGCCCCTCTGTTGGTCTTCCATGGTCTCTTGTGTTCTGGGGGCCTCTGGATGTCTGGAGTTTTGATCTCCTCCATACCCGCTTCACACCCTGGAGGACGGGGCTGTGGCCCCCCCACACTCCCTAGCAGATCATTACATGGAGAAACCTTTGGAATGCAAGCATGCTGATCCACACAGGTATGCACACATGGGTATTCACAGACGCGGACTAAAGCTTTCTTGGCTGCTGCCTCAAAGCACACTGTGCGCTGTCTATCTTGCGTGCTGCACAATATCGTTTATTACTTAGTAAATACTGATATCTATGACTAGCTAGTTTATTGTGATGGTGCTTTGTTTTCTCTATTATTATGTTGCTCTTTGTTGTTTGCTGTCTCCTCTGTTTGTTTGTTTGTTTGTTTGTTTTTTTCTCCATACAGGTGACCCAGGAGGTTTTTTTTTTTTTTTGTCTCTCTTCCCCCCCCTTCTCACCGTCTCTTCTCCCCTTTGGTTTTCTTTCTTTCTCTCCCCCTCTCTCTCTCATTCATTCCCCCTGTCCTATTTATTAAAAAAAAAAAAAAAAAAAAAAAATGACAAAGGATGAACTGAAGCTCTGCCATCACGTAATGTCGCATACTGCTGTTTCTGATGTCATTTAGAAAAGAAAAAAAAAAAAAGAAAAAAAAAAAAAAAAGAAGTTCCTTTACTCTGCATTTACACAACAGAAACCCACAGGTGGTATCATAACTACAGAAAAGACTATAGACTGGAATTATTTAGAACATTTTATTACTCACAGATCAAATAGCTTACTCTACTAAGCCTTCTATAATGTATGTGTGTATGTGTGTGTTTGTTTTTCAATAATTTCACTTCAGTTTTCTTTCTAGAAATTATCCTGATTTTCTTGCGTTGTTGTTGAATATAAACCCAAATATCCACCTGTACTTGTTTTTTTTTAAATTTGTTTTAAAGATGCATTTATAGTTGACAAGTATACACTGTTGTTGCTTCAACCTCACTGCTTTGCAACACAAATTCTCTCCGTGTGTATGTGTGAGCACTCCAGTTTTCTCTTCTAAGGAAACCATAGCTCTCAGAAAACTCGAACACATAATCTTAATCACTGCACAACCAGTTTAAGATATGTCTATTCACCCTCCCACTCGAGACATTTTAATAACTATTTTATTTTAAGTTACTTAAGAGAAGGATTTTGACAATAGTTGGCTAAAGGACAATCAATGTTTGGTATAGTCTGAACTTCTGGACTGACGTACACGCTCCTCAAGTCCTGCCATCTCAGGTCAGTAGGTGATCTGACAGCCCATGTTTGGTGACAACCTCATCAAAAAAGACTGTGCAGGCTGAAGAAGCATGTGATGTGATTTGTAGTTTCATTTGTCTGCAGATTCTTGCAAAAAGTAAAGGAATATTTTAATTTTATTTCCAGCATTTCTGTGTTAGTTTTCATTTTTCCTGTCCCTATATCATTTATCAGTTATGCTTTCCTCCCACAGTTTAAAGACATTCTTATTATGCTCAATTCTATTTTACCATCAGTTTTGGTCAAACATCCTACCAGCAGGTTTGAAACCTGGGGTAGTTAAGCCAACTAGCGTTTCTCAGCATGAGAATTAATTTATGAGCTATGACCTGAAATGAAGTTCAGCTTATTAATAACATTAAACTAACAATTTGTTGAACTTGTTTGTAATTTGTGATACTAAACTGTTTTGTGACGCATTTGAAAGGGCCTCACCCACAGTCTTTGTTACACTCACGTTCAAGAGGCCATTCTGGTGCTGCTCAGTTTCCCTGCTAACCGTCTCCAAGACTGTGACACAGCACACAGAAAAGCCCACACAGAGAAGCAGTCATGTAAGAAGAAACAATGATTCAAGTGTTGCAGTAGCAGTAGTCTATTCCCACTCTTGAAATTTGTGCTAAATGCTACCTGCATTTTTGACAGCCTTTGTCTTCTATTGTGGATTAGTTCTAGACTCACTGGTGAAACAAAGACACACAGCCCACCAATAATTTGGGACATTTCATAAATTTGATAGCCTTCTTTTTAAGAAACTGCAACTTCATGATTACTTTAACTGTGAAAGGTCTTTAAGGAAGAGAAATGTTATGTCTTAATCAGCAACTGGTGTCTGCTTAAATGTATTTAGGATATTCTCCTGTATTATCACTGTAATTCATGTTATTGAATATGTTATTGAATGTTTAGGCATAATTAGTGCCATAACTAGGGGCTGGAGAGTATCCAACCACATAATGGGTAGGGTACGCCCTCCAGAAGTTATCAGTCTATTACTGGAGGAACACATCCTATTATTATTTACTTTTTTACACTGTCACTTAACAAATAGATAACTAGACTATTGTCTAGTTATCTATTTGGTTCAGAACTGAACCAATGGGACAGGTTATCATGGAATTGGATGGACTTGGATGGATCTGGAATTTTTAATAAGGTGTTTAAATCAACCTCTCAGAGATCATGTTAAAGGTATATCTGTACGATACAATGGATTATTTCTGAACAGTAATGTGAATTACAGCAAAAAACAAGTCTCACAACGTACAAATAGCACATGAATTTTGTTTTTAATTAAGAAACACCAAGGGCAAGAAGAGCATCTTTCAACATTGGAAATGAAACAGTCAAGTCATTTTGACATAGACATTTTTCAGCTGGTACACTTTCATTCATTTATCTGATACAGTAAGAATTTGCTTTTGTCTGCCGCTCAGAAGTGAAGGAGTAAAATGATCAATGAAAAAATAAAAATAAAAACAGCAAGTTAAAATCCAAAACCAAAAGTGCACCTTTCTTTATTTGTAGTGGAGTAAAATAAACCAAAAGCAGCTATCAGTTTCTCACTAACCGCATTTGGTGACAGTGTACAGTGTATGTGTGAAAATCCAGTTGAAGAGCAGATACACATAAGGCACCCACCAAGGGGCACACACACCATCATTATCTGCTTTAATGTCCTAACCTGGACCACAGCGTTAGCTTTCTTCATCCCGCTTGTTCATGATGACATCATTCTGTGCACTCATACATTTGGAGCCTAAGACTTTTTTCAATTAGTGAATAATAAGACCACTTTTCATCCATTTGACCAGGAAGCTCCAGTCAAATATCACATGTTAACCTTTAATGGAACCTTGTTGGGGTCATTTTTGAAGAAGTTTCCAGGTGGGCCCTATTGAAATCGAACATCAGGAGAAAAACAACAGGGTGTGGGAGGCAATACACAATAACCAAAGAAAAGAAAGTAGCAAGCTTCTGTAATTGTTCTAAAACAGTAGAATCGAGCCTAGAAAGCAATAAAAAAGCAGGGAAAAAAAGAAAAACACAAAATAAATTAAAACGGTGCAACTCTATGTGAAAGGATGCTGCTCATTTTAGGATATTAATACAAATATTTTAAGCTTACAAAAAAAACAAGAAAAGGGTTTGTGAATCCCAAAGTGATTGTGCCATTGTGTGGTGTGGTCAACTAAAGGCTTGCGAGCATGCTTTATTTTATTAGAGCTACACTATTGATCACAGCACCTGCAGGAGGCTTCCACTGCATTCACACATGGCCAAACACTAATCCAACTATGTGCTGCGGATGAATCTCTCTTTGGAGAGAAAACATCCCATAGAACCACAGAGCCTTCAGAGTTTCATAGCTTAGTGAGGTGTCTCTAAAGCTACCAAACCTGTGTAAAACCTTGAGGCAGTTCTGCATTGATCCTCCTGAGGATATGGATAATGACACATGCACACACACACAAACCCAAATGCACACATCTGACCCTTACTGCGGCTGAATGTGGAGTGTTCTGTGAAAAAACGGAAAGGTCTAAAACATACATAACAAACAAATTTACTTCACATATACACTCATTCTTAGTTGACACAGATATCTACCTGACTGGCAGATAGTTTAACACATAAAACAATATCTTCAATAACCATACATAAAAAATGACACATTTTCAGTTCACTTAAACTCCTTCTTTGAGATCTACTCAATCAAATAAGGCTGTTGAGGCAACAAACAATGCCATACCGCCATTAAATCAATCCAAAAATGCCATGCACATCAACAAAAGTAATGACTGTATGCTGATCTATGCCAAATTACTAAATAAAACCTCTACATGTGACATATTAACTATTTGACTATGTGCTGTATTGTAATGTCTCACCTTAGCACCAAGATTTCTTTCTTTAAAAATAAAAAAAATATATAGACAGAAGACAAAAAGCACTGCAAATTACTAGTGAATCAACAATAAGCCAAGCTGAAGCAGCGGTACTTATATCCTTAGCTTTTAATCCTTTGTATTTGACGTCCTGAGTTGTGTGCTGAAGCTGCAAGTGACTGTGACCATGTGCACTCCTCTCCCAACGGTTCAGGAAAGACTGTAAGCATGCTCGCAATGAAAAGGTTCCTCTACAGAAGTGAAGAAAGAAGGCCTAAAAGTCTTCAGGTATTAATACAGTTAGGCCTTTAAAAAGCCCAGGACACAGAGTACTAGAACCCAGAAACAATTCTAGGAAAGATGAAGAGCAGTTATGGTTAGTTTGCATGTTTCCCCCCACAAATATAATATATATAATCATATGTATATAAATAAAAATTCAGTGCTGTAAAAACATCTCCACCTCCTTAGGATCTGACCCATCGTAGAAGGCCTAATATGTTTTACTTTTCTCATGGCTAATTCTACTGCTGGAAGTATGTAAACTGTACTGGTTTTCCTGTGTTAATAGTCCTTCATCAAGAATACAACACCGAGGAAGAGAAGACGTGTTAATATTGTCTGAATTTTTCTGTCTTTTTTTTGGTTTTACTGCACACAGATAAATGCATCTTGTTGTGTAATCTTTTTTTTTTGGTAGCAGCAAAGCACCAAGTATGTGTCAGGCTCTATTTGTGTAAGTCTTTTTGTGTAGGTTTGCTGTGTGTGTGTGTGTGTGTGTGTGTGTGTGTGTGTGTGTGTGTGTGATGTTTCTTCAAAGTCTCTATGTGTGTTTGTGTACGTGTGTGCAGCAGTCTATGAAGAGCATGGCTGCACGTTGATGCCATGGGCCGCGTGGGCTTGCAGGTCAATGGCCTGGGCTGGCTGCTGTCCTGGCCGAGCATTCATCAGTGCCAGGTTCCTCACACAGCCCTTCATTCCTGATGAAAACTTCCCTCCTGTCATGGCAGTCATACCCGGGGCTCCACCTGTTGCATGGAATCACACCCACATAGGTAACTTTATTGATTTGCAAATATTGAAGAAAAGCATGTCTGAAACTGACATACTGGAATAAAGCTAGATGATAGATAAACACAGTGAGAAACTATTTCCATTGTAACCAAGAAAAATTAAAAGGTAACGATAATGCTATGAAGGCTAAAGAATTGTGTGAAAATTGTTTGCATGCCAGGAAAAATATGTGAACTACTTTGACACAATAATGCCTCTGAAAAGCTCAATTTTTTTCAGGGAAACTAAGTAGCCAGAAAATCCTCTGACTTGTGTTACAACTCATTATTTATCTGACTGTCTTTGAACAATGACAGCTGGGATAAGTGCCAGCCCCCCTGTGACTGTGCACTGGACAAGCGGTTAAGAAAATGGAAGAATGGATTATTATTTATTATTAATTCATCACTATTCATGTATTATTTAACTTATATTTGTGAATGAATGTATTCAATTGTGCAGTATTTTAGTCCTGTTTTTTCAAATAATCCATCTATATTTTGTCACTTTGTGGACTCAATCCTGCCATTCTACGCACCAAGATATATATTGCCTTTGGTGTTGACCATGAGGCTTTTGCCTTTAGATTGTCCATGTAGCTTGGCTCCTCCATCAACCTGGATATAGCCATCTTTTCCAGTTCTGTGAGAAAAGAGCCACACAACACAAGTTAATTCAAGAAATTATGGAACTCCACAGGTTAATAATCAACCTTTTCAACAACAGATAATCTGACAAAGTTACAGAAGTTACAAGTTATAGTACAAAAAGTATACGTTCATTTGATATAAATAATAGATGTATTCTACTGAGACAGAAAATTAAGTAGCTATTGATGAAAGAAGACAACCACAACTCATAGTGCTTTATTTTATTAAATACATCTAGAATGTAAAAGCAAATGACTGCAGGATAATGAAATGCAATCATACCTGACTGCTGTGATCTTATGCCATCTGCCGTCATTGATTGACCTGTCGGAAAAGATTTGTGCCTCTCCACTTCCCAGTTGGTAACTAGATAATACAAATCATGACCATAATTATGAGTTGTAAACATTTTTTCCTAATCTGCATGTCAGAAGATTTAGAGAATTTCAGAACAGACCTACCTGAAAACAAGGCGTCCATTCTGTAGGCCGAGGCTAATAAAGTCCTTGCGTTTGCCATGTTCTCCAGGTTCCTGGAATTAAATATGTTAGGTCACAACAAGGTCACAGCTTGTTGTGTGACTGTGTATGAATTGCTGAACACGGACCAGCTGACCTGTGGTCATATTGCAGAACAAGCGCTATAACAGCAAACATGAACCAGTGTAGTGAGATCATTCCTGGCAGTGACACAAAATGTTCCATGCAAACTAACAATGTCAAAAGAGGACTGATGATATAGTACCTTACAAACAAAGATACAATTCATGTGGCACAGATGGGAAAAAAAAAAGTGGATACCTTTTTAATAGCATGCACCTTTCGCAAAATGCGTGCACCATTGGTCTCCTGAGGAAAATTGAGGGGGTGAGTTAGAGAAGCAACATGCATTTATTTAGTGGTGTCAGAGGGTGCCAGGCTTACAGTCAGCATGCCTGAAAATGACATAGCTTCAGCAGAAGATTTGATAGTGTAATGATGAAAGATGTAGTAATGCATCAGTTATGTATTACCGACCGCACTGAAGTCTATAAATGACATGAAATGCTATGAAAATGGCAGCAATTCTTTTCTTTTCTTTTTTTTACAGTCACAGTGATGATTAAGAGTGCTCGAGTGCAGAAGCAAAGTTAGGTTGGGAATGAAAACATGGAGGAGAAATATGAATATAAGGCACAGAACTAGGCAGAACCAGGACTCACCACTCCCTGCCATAGGATCAGGCCATCAGAGGAGCTGGTGTTGATCTCCATTTCAATTGTTTCTGGTGAATCGTGGGCACTTAAACAGTAAAAAACAACAGCACCACAATAATAATTTCACTTCATCATTATATTAATTCATATAAATTCACTAAATGTGAAAACAAATTATTTACCTTCTTGGGAAAATGGATTTAGGAAGTGCAATGTATCCATTATTGTTGAAATGAGCTGCATACTGATAGGGTGAATCTGCAATAAATACAATAAAATAAGCATAAAAACAGATTCAAGTCACAGTAAAGCTGGTTCACCTTCACTTGAACTTATGGTGCCCTCTAGTGGTAAAAGTACAGAGAATTCCTGGTAAAACAGACTTGATTAGATGCAACATTTCTAGACAATTTCTACAGTCCCATTCTTCGACAGAAAAAAACACTATGTAACCATAGTGTAACCACAGGCTTTTTTTTTAAAAAACTGTCTTATTTGTCTGGTAGATACAGCAGCTACTCAACAATGAGACAAACCCAAAAACAGGGAATTTTTTTTCTCACTGACATTTTTTGCCTCTTGATTTAAATTTTTTTTTTTTAGTTTTCATTTAGCGCGATACCTCGACTGTACAGATGTTGCACATGCAGCCCCACTCATCTAGGATGGCACAGTACATGTCATTGCTAGGTTTGTTGCATCTCCAAACACAGTCTCATGAGCATGCAGGAGACTTTAGGAGACATACAGTTATTCTAGGAGAGCTTGACAGTGCCGTAGAAAGTCCCTAAACCATCACCAGGACTGGTATCTGCTCCTTTGTGTAGGAACAGGCTGAGCACTGCCAGAGTGCCCTAAAATGACCTCCAGCAGGACACCGATGTGAATCAAACAATGAGAAACAGACTTTATGAGGATGGTCTGAGTGCCCGACATCCACTTTTGGGACCACTGCCCGATTGGCATTTGCCAAAGAATACAAGAATTGGCAGGTCCATCACCGCGCCCTGTGCTTTTCACAGATGAGAGCAGGTTCACCCGGTGCACAGTGATGGTCTTGGGCGGCATATCCATGGAGGGATGCTCTACAGCAGGGGTGTCAAACTCAAATACACAGTGGGCCAAAATTCAAAACTGGAACAAAGTCGCGGGCTAACATTAATATTTATTGAAAAAAAAATCTTCCTCCAGATATAAGAATGAATCTTTTCTTATGGACTCAAATAAGTTTTGCTGGAAAACTGAATATGGAACAAGCAAAGCTTAATACCAAACAATATATATATTAGCTGTATAATACCAGTAGGCCAGCTCTAATAGTAATTTGGTATGGCTTCGCGGGCCAAATGTAATTAGGCTGCGGGCCAAATTTGGCCCGCGGGCCAGAGTTTGACACCTATGACTTATGGCAAAGTTAGTCTCAATGTTATTCTTTATTTTTTCTCAGTGTCTTCTTGAGGGACAGTATGTGTATATGTGTACGTGATATTAAATGAATGTTTAAGTGCAGGTTATTGTGCAGACTCAGCACAGAGCATCAAAGAGTTGATTTGTAGTGTGTCACATCAGTGTGGTGGCAGCTGTCCTGGCAGCCATTTTTGGAATTCCTTAAGATACTATGATTCATATCAGAATGTCACACATAAACACATTGTATTGAATGACACAAAAACAGAATCTTATGAGAATTATAAGCTTCTGCTAACATTCTGTCCACATTTGATAACCTGCTTAGTGATGTGAAATCATCATCAATGTGTGTGGGCAAAACAGAAGCAACTTTGGATTTCTAACTACAAATCCATTCTCTCTTGTTTCTTTTTGTCTTTATCCCACTCTAAAAGTTGGATGTAACAGTGAGACTAAATTCACAACCCAATAGAAACAGATCCAGGTACATTTACAGCAATATTCAAACTGAATACAGGCTGCTGGCCATTGACATGTAGTATACTTGAAGTCACCTGGAACTGTAGCTGTGCTGTAAACAAATAATGAAGCACAGTTTGACCAGAATAAGAACTAGAATCTTTAAAACACTAAGATAATAAAATACACAAGCCATTTGGCTGGTAACTGGCAATAAGCCAGAGGACTAATGGCCCAGAAGGCCCAAACGAAACTAGTAATGTCCAGACATCTAGCCTATATTACTTAATATTCATTAACCTATTTAAAAAGCACTTTTGCTCTGTTTCAGGTAAAGTGTAAATCTGCACCTCTGATTTGTGTGATTACATTTTCTCTTTGTCTTTTTCTGCTGCAGCAGCCAAAGTCTGATTTATTAATGACAAACCAGTGGTAGAAGCATCATAACATCAAGAAAACTGGACAGTTAAAGGATTTGTCTTTTTACATAAAAAAGAAAAAAAATGTTTGATGATCTGAAATGTTTAAGTGTGACAAACATACAAATAAATAGGAAAACGCTTTTTCACACCATTGTCATATAAAAGACTTACTTCCTTCATTCTGTTCATTGACCCCATTGTGGACCACTAAAATTTTGTATACTATGTAGTATATACCTTATTTACTTTATTTATTAAGTTTTGGGTTTGTTTTGTTTTTTTGCGCTACATTAGACAACATCAAAATAGCATTGTCAAAAATGACAATAGCGTTGGCATTTTTGTTATTTGTGTTTTGTAATCTTTATAAAAACCTAGAAAAAAACACCTCTTAATCTTTGGTATATGGCGAGGTGCGGTGGACATCCAAGTTTGTGATTGTGTCGATTTTTCAAATCAATACCATGGTTGCATCTACTGAAAATCTCTGTGAAGCTTAAAGCTCAGTGACCTTGACTTCAAGGTCAGAGGTCAACTTTTCTGAAAATCAGAGGCGTTTCACATTTATAACACAGGTATGTCTACTAGGAGGCTGAAGGGTATATATATTTATAAACAATCAAAAACAACAATTTAGTTCCAATTTGTATGGAATTTATTTCTGTAAACATGGTGTTTTAGGTCGGATTAAAGGACTGATGTGATGGTAAGGTGTCCGCTGCTCTGCTTTGAATATTGGTAGGCTTTTATTTTTTTTAATTTTCACAAGAATTGCTAGTTCCCCCAGAGTTTTGGCCACCCCAGCAATCAGAAGATTCCCTATGAGCAAGCATTTAGTGACAGTGGGAAGGAAAAACTCCCTTTAAAAAGGAAGAAACCTTCGACAGAACCAGGCTCAGGAAGGGACAGTTATCTGCCGCGACTGTTTGGGGTGGGGGGAGTGAAAATTAAAAAAAAAAAAAAGCCAAAGTGATAATTATTGGAGCAGCTTAATTAATATTTCCAGTGTAATTTGCTGTTAATATCCTTTTCCAACCCCAGTTTGTGTTTTTATCACTTTTGTCCAGGGTGGAAGATGCCATGCTGGAGAGTTGACTCTGTATGGTCTTTCAATGTTGATACTTGGGAACCTGTTGGAGAGGCCAGGGTTGAAAAAGGGATGCCGTAGAACCTGAGAGGGTGTTATCCGCTGGTGTGGATCCAAGGCCAACATCTCTTTAATTAGTCTGACAAATAAGCGTTGGCCATCTTCTGGTCCTCGTCTAAACATCATTATTTGTTCGAGGTCATCCAGACGTGTCAGTTTTATGTATCTTGTCTCCAAAGATTCATATCCTGTCTCGTATTTAAATTGTTGGGCGGTCTTAAATGTCCAGCGCTGTTGGTTGTAGTTGTAGTTGTCTTTTGTGAAATAGTCTTCAGTATACACGCCAGAATCGAGAACATGATCTGGTGGCTGACCCTGAGTCTCTATGATGAATTTCAAAACATCATAATATTTTTTTCCAGGGTAGAGTGGCACCCCTGTAACAAGCTCAACAGCCACCAGCCCCAGAGACCACATGTCACATGCTTCGTTATAAGGAAGGCCAAGCATAACCTCAGGTGCACTATAACCAACCGTCCCCACACGGTCACCAGGCATCACTGCAGACGCAGGACATGCGAGGCCAAAGTCTATAAGTCTGACTTTGACTGGAGACTCATAGCGTTTTACAACCATGATGTTGCCAGGTTTGAGGTCAGCGTGCACTATTCCCAAAGAACCCAGGTGGGACAGAGCATTTGTGAGTTGACCTAAAATTGGCCTGACTTCGCTTATGGGGAGACGCCGGTTATTCGGGTCCCCTATGTAGTCCCACAGGCATTGATCTACGTAGGAGTTCAAATTTCAGGCAAACTCGCTCTCTGTCAAGGAAAAAGCCGTTCCATTGAACAATGTTGGCGGCATCTGGATCCAACCTTTGCAGCTGCTCCAGGATGAAAATTTCCTTTTTTGCCTGTTCCAGAATATCAGTGCGGTTCTTGTTCACTTTAATAGCCACAGCTTGGTTGGTTTTAGTATCACGGCATTTGGCTACAATACCAAAGCCCCCTTCTCCGAGGAAATCCTCTACCTTGTAGTGGTTTCCCAAAAAGCTCCCTTCAACTATTTCAAGCTCATCTGAGCTGAAGGATGGGCTGGCTGATGTGTGGACGAATACTTGCTGAGAAAATTCAACCGAGTTTTGAAAACTGCAGTTGATTTTCTCTGATCTCTTGCATTTCAAGTTTGAAGGGTGCTGAAAGACCACAGGGTTTTGTGGTCTTTCAGCATGTCAATGCAAGGGGAACTCGTAGGGTTGAAAAAGGGATGCCGGAGAACCTCTAAGCCTTTCTAGACCTTTCTAAAAGTCACACTTTAACACACCTATGCAATGAAATGCCACTGCTTAAATTTCATTATGTTCTCAAAGATGAGAAGATAATGATGCATATGCAAATACTGCTTTTTTAAAGTGTAGAACAACAAAACTTCAAGATGCAGACTTGTGTCAACACTGGCCATCACATGAGTCAATTATTGACCGTTTCTTGCTCTTACGGACAAAAATCTTCACAGCCATGGCACCATGCACATATGCCACTGAGTACATAATATGCTTGAAATACATTCTGACTGAACCAAACAATGATCACATTGTACTTTCAGCAGACACTTTAAGTTGTTAGTGAGACCACAAATATTCTGACATGGAGCAGACTCAATGACCTGACTTAGTTTCAAAGAGGAAACAAGTGTTTTGCTTTAGGTTTTTTTTTTTTGGTGTGGTTGTACAAACAGGCAGGTTTTTAGTTTACAGAAACAAGATTGTATTTGTAAGTATCCATCTTACAGGCACAGGCATAATGAGAGTGAAAGAGGAAAAGAAAAACAAGGGGAATTCCACATTTCTATCACTTCCAGAATGAAAATGGTGCAACTCCAATGCAGAGTGCATATATTAGTTTAGCTCCCAAATGCAGGCTACCACCCTATTACCCCTTAGTTTAAATGCAGAATTCCCCTCTCCCAACTTTCAATGGGAATGATAGCCTCAGTTGTTGGTGAGAATAAAGACGCTTGGATTGTGTTTTTGTGGGCATGTATGTTAGGTAAAAGACAGTTCAGGTGGAGCTTTGAAGGGACATGGGGCCCCTCAAACTCAGACAGGGCCCTGTTAGTCACGGTCGCGTCAGGCAGACTGAATATTTAGATACTGTACCATTCGCCTCGCTAGACTCCAAATTCCTCAGGGCCTCTGGGAAGCTGACGACCTGGCCTGTGTGTGCAGGATATAGCGGTGAGAGTGCAGGAGTAAGACACGTGTAATCATTTAGGGTTAACCCTCCCAGCACTGCATGCTGGGAGCAAACTGTTTGATGTATAATGGGCTTTATTTTTTGGAAAATTTGAATCACATGTGCTGTATGTTTGTGACTGTGTGTGCAACCATTTTTGCTTTGATGATGTGTGGCTTTGTCTAAAGGATATACATTTGTGTACTAAGCAGTGTAACGTGAGAAGATATGAGTCGCTTTTTGCTCCTGGTTTAGACTGGTTTAATGACAACATGCAGTATTTCACCTGATAATACTTCCTCACAGTTGAGACCTGTGTACCCAGGTGTACACACACACTGGCTGTTGATGCAGATGCCTCCATTCTGGCAATGAAGATTGCTATGGCACGCATCCTTCACTATCTCGCACCGTTCACCTGCAGGGTCACATATCAATCATGAGTCAAGAAAGGTCACAGGTCAAACAGGTTACTTCTTCAAAAAAGTAACTGAGTTTTGCAAACAAAGTTTTTTGCAGCTCTTTCCCTAAAAATAAACATTTCAAACTATTTACAGAACAATCAGGTGTTCTGTTCTGCATCAAATCTGATGCCACACAAATTATTTGTGCCACTCCCAAAAAAGATTTCTGTCCACTATGAGATAAAGGGGAACATCACAAGCCTGATACCTGCAGGCCTGACAACAGGAGATGTATCACTCCTGTAACACCTGTAACATTTAGCAGTCGCCTCATTGTTCTGACACACACAACAAAACTATTGACTACACTACACACTAACTTCACAAGATTTGCGCTAAACGTCGCAAATCTCTCACATCTCAAAACACCGCTGCAACTCCTAAAACTTCTCTCTCCCTAAACAACTAAATGCCATGTTGTCATATCATTTTTTGATTGATAGTACATTTTTCCACTAATAGGAAAGGCTGGGGGGGGGTGGTTGCTCACAGGCGGAGAGCGCTTTCAAGCGTTTTCCTTATAAAACGCCATTTTTACAGTTTCTTCCCGCAGTAAATATAAATAACGATAGTATTCAGGAAATAAACAAACACGGCATATATTTTTTTATCATAACTATGGTTTTACGTGGCCTATCAACACAATTGAAAAACTGTTATAGTTTTTCAATTGTGCTATAGTCCACACTTTCACATCTCCAATGGTTGTACACGTCATTAACGTGGCTTCACTCCACATCAGCCACGCTTTGCTAGCTAAAATACCGGTGTCGGCACATAAGGATGCTGTCATAGCCTGCCAACGACGTTGATTAGCTGCGTATATACGAATGTGAATCGCATTATTGGCTGGACTATGGGATAAGGTGACATCGTTCTAATCCCATACTGGAGCAGCCAGTCACTTACTGACTAACACTATTTATTTTAATTTCAATTCAGGTTAGATTTCTTTTTGTGCGCAACACAGCTTAGAGGGAACATTGCATGTGACATTTGCTATGTCTTCTTTTAAGCACTCACCTTCAAATCCATCCTTACAGAGGCACTGGTACTCATACTCAGCACTAGACATGCAGTGACCACCATTCAGACAGGGCCGCCGGTCACATGGGCTTCTGTCCACACATTTACTGATAGATCTACTCTCTGTGAAGCTGTAGGACAAATCCACCTTCTTGTTGTTGATGGAAACCTAAGCATGTAATACAAACTAATTCAAGCTTCCACGTGTTCAAATATATTGTGTAACCACATCTCATTTTTAGTACACAGAGATCTCACCTCTCCTATGCAGCCCTTAAACATGTCGCTGACATTAGCAGGCTTAGGCAGGATGTCCATGTTGGACACTCCTCCTATGTACATGAGGGTGTGAATATTGAGGCCCTGGGCTTTGCCCGGAGATGTCTTTCTCTCCACTGGACCTTGGTCGACCCTCAGGTGGCCATCCCTCTTGTTCCGCTCAGCCACAACTCTGTGCCACTGCCCCAGAGAGACTGGCTCAGGACTGACAAGTATCGCCTGGCCTGAAAGACAAATACAAAAACTATTAAGTTTAATTTTATACTAATTACAATAAGAAAAGAGTGCCACTTTTATTGATTTAACATTTCTATAACTTCTATATATCATGGAGTGATATTTACAATCAATATCTATATATTATAGCTACTTTTCTAAACTTTTAATCAACTGTAAAACAGTTTCAGTTTATGTGTTGTTTTCAAGAAATTGCATGCTCAAAATTTTTTTGTTCTCACTCCCATTTCTTCTTGTTGCACATTGAAGCTCTACTTGGAACCTTGTGAAGATCCAACCATGCAAAATACGATTTTTTGCCATTTTTCAAGTAGACTTAAACTTTTAATCGGGACTGTATCACTACCTAAATTGTACAGTTGCTTATTTTGAAATAAAAAATAAATATGATTTCTCTTTACCTGTGCCCAGTTCATATCTAAACTCTACATGTCCCTTCACCATGGAAATGGCGACGAAATCCTCCACCTTCATTTTTTTCCCACCACAGAAGAAGATCAGGCCATCTCTCTGCACTGGCTTGAACTCCAGCTCAACACGCAGGTCATCATGGATGTTGGTCAGAGGAGGATAGGCGATGTATGACTCCTCACCATCAAACAGTGGCGTGGTAACCAGTTCCCCTAGGAGGAAATTAATAAAAAAAAATAAAACTTAATTTCTTATAGCAGTGTTATAAATAATTATATCTGCATATCACTATGTACCTTACATTTTCATCATGACCATTGTAAAAATATGTCATAACAGCTAGATTTTTCTGTTTTTATAAAAGACAAAGGTATATTTCAACTTACCATCCATGCATTTATCCCCAAATTTGCCAAGATGGCAGCGGCAGTCGTAGCCAAGGCCATTCAGGCGGTTGATGCAAGTAGCATCTGGTCCACAGGCCTCTGAAAAAGGTGTGAAAAATGATGAGTGCAACACTTTTATTCGTTTATAATAATTCCATTAGGAATATTCAGATACTTTGATTCAAATGTGGGGTCAATTAGTGATTCACACCTACCCGAGTGACAGTGGAGAGAAGAGTGGTGCTGACAGTTGCTGCCTGTAAATCCTCTGGGACAGCTGCACTTATACAAACTAGCCTCTGAATCCTCACACATCCCTCCATTCTAATTCAGGATATTACAATTTGTTTTACTAGTTATAATAAAATAAAACAGCAAACAAAGAAAGATGTGGATAGATTTAACTGACCTGACATGGTTTATCTTCACAGGTAGGACAGTTTGTCACACCAGTAGAGCTGCGGTCAAGGTCTTTAAAGATGATTTCCTCACCCTGGATGAATAGCTGACGAATACAGCCTGCATGGTACCAACACTCAGTAAGGGCAAATCATCACACATATATACAGAACCTTTCTCCACAATGTAGTTCTGTTATTTAGTAAAGCATGGGATATCTTACCCACAAAACCAGTCTTAATTCCAGCAGTTTTGGTGAGGAGTGTGTAGTTGGGATAACCACCCACATAAAGCTCCTCATTGAGATCCAGACCCTGGAACTTGCCCTTATTAACAGAAAAAAGACCACATTAACTTGCATTAAAAATGAAGTGCAAATAGCGGATCAGCTGTCTTGCTCAGCTGTCACTGAAACGACAGTACCTGTGAGCTGCCATTGATGGGCTCTCCTCCATCTACAATAATATATCCTTGGGTGAGGTTGCGATGCAGCTCAACTGTGTGAAACTCTCCCAGTTTAATAGGGTGCGGGTCACGTATGGTGGCCATGCCAGAGCCCACATCAAACCTAAGATAACAGAGATTTTAAAAATCCATACATCTTCTTAAGGTCACCTGTCCATTTTTAAATTATAGCAATAGTATATATGATAACAAATGTAAATTGATTTCAACTGACCGGAATTCCAAGCGGCCACCCACAAGCCCCAGAGAGATAAAGTCAGCTCCTGTAGTCCTTCTCTGGCCATTGTAGAGAATCATACCTGCACAGCAAGAAGACACAACACTAGTACAAAGTTGATTCTAGATAATTTTCCCCACATCTTAATCCTTATCCATCTTAATAAGTCAAATAAATCTACTAGATTTATTTAAACACATGATGTTATTTCAAGAATATCCTTGTCTCAGTGGTGCATAATTTCTCTTTTCAGCTGTGCCTTCATTTAATGGCACTGCTTTCAGAGTATTTACACGATATGTAAGTGACTTGTTAGGATGGATATTGGTTGCAGTATCATTCACACAGGAAGTGAAAGAATCAATCCAGTGAAAGCTGGATGGTAAAGCAGCATGCTAGGGCGACACGAGTATAAAGCCAACCAAAGCCATGTTACAAACGGTCCTCCTATCACTAGGCTGCAAAATGGAACCAGTCACATCATAATAGCATATTCTTCTGTTTTCTTTCTCTACATGCTGAAAATATACATGCTTATATGAGGCTCATGGTGAAATGCGAACATGCAATCTTGCATGTCTACCTTTATCTTTACCGAAAATGGATGATCAACATGTTAAAAAAAAATAAGGATACTGTAAAACATGTAATTAATTGTTATTCATTTGTCATTAATCTGAGGCTGCACTTACATAGTTTTAAGATCTTGTAAAGACCTGATCATTTTTATTAATTCCTGTTATGTAAAAACTTTACCATATTTGATCCTCTAAATATATGAAAGCAAAAGATTTTAATAGCATGGTCAAATTGTTCTTGCAGTTTATTTCATTTTGGGTTTTTTGCTTTGTTTTTTTTGCTACAATTTGCTACCTGATGGGTGGAGCAAAAATCTGTAATGTCACATATAAGTTGCAAAAGATAAAACTGGCAATGATGAAAATTAGAGCCAGATAGATTTCCATCAATGCTGAATTATTTCATGCCCCATTCATTCAAAAGAGAGAGTATAACTACTGTACTTGCAAAAGCAGCTTGACTTTAGCTTCAAATGTGCATTTGTAATATTGTTCTTCCTTATACATACAATCATTTGAAGCACAGCTGATTTGTACATAGCTTTGAAGCGGATGAACAAGACTGGGATGTGAAAGCAGACTTGTAAGCTTTTTTAATACTGATCACATCTAATATTACCAAATGTGTTCTTGGAATCACGAATGAAAACTCAGTACAAAAACATTGGCCATGCACCATGTCGAATCTGTTTCACAGCCCCAAAATCAGCTCTGAGCTGGATGCATTATGGGAAAATCTGATGCAGCCAAAAAGCAATACTGCCAACATCAGCCTTGAGTTCCTGAGATTCTCAAGCACTGAGACTCACCAGCGTACAATATGAGACCTTCCCACCACACGGGTGAGATGTGAGAGAGATGGAAGGGACAGGAGACGCAGTGAAATTACACATGAGGAGATATGAAAAATATACTACACAACAATGCGCAAGATTTAACAAAAAAGTAATGCAAAATATACACTATGCAATTAAAGCAGATTTAAGTATGTACATCCTTACCATCAACGTTATCAGGTCTAAAGTTGACCTTAATATTGAAAGCTTTATAAGCATTTTTGATAGTTGGCAGGGTGAGGTACGACGAAGGTTCCTGGGCAAAATATGGCATCACTCTCTCTGGAAGGAAAAACAAGAAAAAGAATCACATTATAGTTAACGCAGGCTTTTCTTTGGTTCATACTCACAGCTATTTACTAATATCTCAACTCCCCACACTAACCATGGACTTCAAGTGTAGTAAAGGACTCCACTTTGCCCTGCTTGTTTGAGGCTGTACAGACGTATGTGCCAGAATCCTCATGGGTGACCCGAGGAACTGTCAGCACGTTGGCTTCTTGGAAACACTTAGCAGGAAGCTCCCTATCAAGCTACATAAACAAACAAAATAAATAAATAAAAAGATTTGTACATAAAACACACTATGCACATATTTTTTAAATAAGGTTTTACCAAAGAGAGACTTTAGCCTCAATAATCCATCTTAACAATGTCTGCTAGGCTACCTTAGACCATTTGATATCAGGAACAGGATATCCTGAGGCCACACAAGGCAAGACTGCATCTGACCCAACCGCCACCTCCTTCGTTTTTGGCAGAGCAGCAATTTGAGGAAGGGCTGTGCAAACAAGTTAGGAATTGAAATGATGATGAGTGGGAGCTTAAGTCATTAATATGTTTGAAAGTGCAAGCATCTGCCTATGTGATGAAAGGGAAAAATGTCCCATTATGAACTCACACTGGACATTCAGGACCACTTGAGACTGTACTGAGCCCACATCATTGGTGGCTGTGCAGCGGTACTGGCCAGCATCGGCCTCTGTCACCTGTTCAATCTTCAGCATGCCACCCTTCACTACAATGTGAGGTGGCAGAGACCCACCGACTTTGCTCCACTTTACTGTGGGCTCTGGGTCACCAACAGCCTGGCATTCAAACTCCACAGAGTTCCCAATCATAACTGTCTGCACTGAGGTACGCACATTGATCATGACCTTTGGCAAGGCTGTGGAAAAAATAAATAACAAAGATGAATAAGGTTGGAACTGGTTTGGATAAAGCAGTGTATAGATTAGCGTATACACAAAGGACGTAACAGACCTTGGATTGTCAAACGAGCAGTGTCCTGTGCTTGACCATACACGCTGCTAGCTCGGCAGATATAAACACCTTCATTGCTTTGCTCTAGGTTCTCAATCCTGCAGGAAAAAGTGATTGGAAAAAAGTTTGAACACATATTATAGAACATTTAAGGGACTTGATTATTTTACTTTTGCTTCTCAGTTGTTGTAGAAAAAAAACATTACAAACATATCAACAAACTACACCGTCGTGTAGGAGAGTGTATTTATCACAGTGAACAAAGGCTCTGCAGTTTACTTTTAGCTCATTCCTTCTGTACTAACCTCCTGCCTGAAATAAACACAAGCACACCAAATCCACGTCTGAACATAGTCCCCATAAATTCATCATATTTTTTCCTTGATATGCAGTTTTCATAATCTGCCCTTTAAAATTAAAATCACATAATTGTAACTTGTTTTAAAAATGTTCAGTAGGAACAAATTTACCTTAACAGAGACAATATAGAAAACTCAAAATGCATTAAGAGATTGATTCATGTGATGACTGAATTGATGCACATTTGTTGACTTGTAAAAAATCCAAAGTACACAATATCACCTCACCTTTAGGTAGATCTTTTGAGTTTATTATGTTTAATTTGTTTTGGGAAGACTAAGATGAGAAGACTAAACTTTCAGGACACACAAACATCCACATACTGACACGTTTTTAATTATGACTTCTTTTCCATTTTCATGAATCCAAAACGAATTACCTGAGCACTCCATCCTTGATGTGGCTGTTTGGTGGCAGGGCTCCTCCTTCCTTTAGCCACTCAATCTTGGTTTCTACACCACCTGCTGCTGAACAGGTGAACTCCACAGCACTGCCCTGGGCTTTTACTTCAACCTGTGGTGCTACACGCACTGCCAACGGAGCTACAAAAAGGAAAGAAGACTGTCGTCTAAGTTTTGCTGTGACACAGCACATAACGGTTACAAGAAGAAATTTTCACAAGAAGAAATATGAGTGGTATTTATTTTAGACTACTGGCCTAACTCACATCTGACTGTGACTTTTGCAATCACTTCACTGTTGCCCACTTTGTTGCTGGCCACACACTTGTAGCTTCCAGCATCCTCAGAGGTAGCTAGGTTTATCTGGAGGTCCCCTTCCCTAACCTCAGCCCTTGGCGAGAGGTTTCCATCCAGCTTGGTCCAAGTATAGGTCAAAGGAGGAGTTCCATGGGCCAGGCATTGCAACCTGATCACCTCCCCAACCCGCACAGCCACATCATTAGGCACAGAGGTGGCATACGGAGGAGCTAGAGACAAGAGAGGAAAAACTCAGTAGATTAACTATAGACTGCAAAACTACTTTAAATCCATAGTACACGCATACCCAGACAGACTCTGAAAAGTGACTACAGAAGCAACAATGGAAATACAGACACTCACTCTCTACATCTAACGTAATGGTGACTTTAGTGGTGCCCATGTTGTTGGTGGCACTGCAGATGTACTCTCCAGAGTCTTGTCTGCCAACGTTTTGCAACACCAAGCTGTTGTTCACAAGCGTGTGCCGCCAAGGCAGAGGGGACCGCAGCTTGGTCCACCTGATTTCTGGGGCAGGGAAACCTACCAAAAGACAAAGCAGGGAAATAAATATATTCTTTTCAGCTCGGCTTGAAATGGACACTTTCAAACTGTTTACTTCTTGCAGTATTCACTTAAAATGAAGCTGATTTTACAGGTTTTACCTTTTTATAGTACTACAACATAAAAACTGTCAAAGTGTATTTATAAAAAGGTTTCAGATGAATTCAAAATACATTACCGTGGGCCTCACAGCGCAGTGTTGCAGTTTGACCCTCCACTACAATCATAAGCGGTTCAGGAACAAAGGCCCTGGGCACTGTAGGCAACTGGGATCCTCCCTCGACAATTACTTCCACCCTGGTCTCAGTAGTACCTTCATTGTTTCGAGCTGCACACACATATGTGCCACTGTCTTCTGGACGTGCTGCTAGTATCTGAAAAAAGGACATAATTAAAAGAGATAATATTAAAATAAACAGACAAGCACTGACTTGGAAGCTGGGTCTTTAACTAGGAAAACAGGTAGAAATCTGGATTGGTTTGAAAATTTTGACAGTGGTCTAAGAATATCAGTACCTGCATGACTGCGTTGGACTCCACGAGCACAGGACTGCTCAGCACTACCTTGCGGTTGTTGTCAAGCCTGTGCCATGAAACCAAGGGGCGGGGCTCTCCTGAAGCTTGGCATTCCAGGTTAATGGGCTCACCCACCCTAATCTGTACAGGCCCGACAGGGGTTACCGTGGCCACAGGAGCCTCTGAAGGTACATACGCACAATATTGGTATGGAGTGCTGATATTTAAGCAGCCACTAGAGGGAACCATCGTGCAAACCAGTTTGAATAAAGTGCTGAATGACATGCATGCAGCTTACCCTTAACAATCAAAGACACTATGGTGTGCGTGATGCCGAATGGGTTGCTTGCCACACAGCGATAGGCACCATGGTTGATGGTGCGTGCATTGGTAATGGTAATAACAGAACCATCAGAGCTGACTTTGACATTGTCTGCAGAACACAGTGGCAAATGAAACATTAAATTAGCTTTAAAAACTGAAGAAGACATTTAAAAAAATTGTACTCAGTCTACAAAATCAGCAGTAGTAATCTCTTATTCACTGGTACAAAGAGGTATCTAATTACTTCTTTAAGACAGACAAAAGTGTGAACCTTTTTGGCGGTGTGGGGTTTGAAAGAAGTAAAACTTCACGGGAAAGGAGAGTGCTAATGAAAACTCATTTAGAATTTCTCTTTCAGGTTGGGGTGCTGTCTGAACATTTTCTACGTTTGTTTATCAGAAAATACTTTGTATTAGTCATATTTTTAATACTAGAAATGCTCTGTGTGATTTAGGCTAAGAAGCTGCTTGACGAGAGCATGGAGGACGAAGTACACAGAAGCTTTGAATTCAATGTCCCACCTTTGAGCAATCTGACATAATATGGACACCTGAAAGTTCAAAGTTCACAAACTTGTGAACTTTCAGGTTAAAGATTTTTTATTGTCCAATTTAACCGTGGTGGACATGTGGTAACATTTAGAAAAGTTCAGAACTATAGTAAATGTGTGAAAACACCCTGGTTTTTATCCTTAAATCTCAGAAAACTCTCAAAAACATTCAAATATGTTTTTCTAGCCCCCCACGTAAACCCTTGGTTTCACTGTAAAAGCTTTCACTCTAGAAAATATGAATATTTATTGATCATATTTATAAGCAAGTATCAATTTGTTATTACAATAAAAAGGACGCTTTCTCAAAAGCTCCCTGAATGAAGTTTAAAATTAGTGATTAAACATAGAATATATTATGGAGGGTGAACTGCAGCTGTAACTGATTGTAAATAATTATGTCATAAAATCAGTAGTTATTAAGAAGGTTTTGTTCTTTAAAGGTGGTTTGAGCACAGTAATTACCTGGCAATGGCTTGTTACTGGCCAGTTTCCACTCCAGTCTAACAGGCTGGGCTCCACTGTACACATTGCATTTGAAGCTGGCTGACTCCCCTACACGCACTGCAGCGCTGTGGGGTTCAATGGCAATGATTGGGCTCTGCTGGCCTGCAGCAGAAAGCAGTGGTTTTGACTCTGGACAAAATCTCTTTGAACAATCTCATTCATTTAACTGATATACTAGTCACAAAAACATGAAGCAACAGATTCATCATGGTGATGGGTTACACTGGCAGCTGGGAAAGTAACTCAAACATCACTGAAGTCAAGGAAGAAGTGAATGAGGATGAGATCATGGGATAGTTGCAGGGAAAATAATTCAATCTGAGGTCACACTGGGCAACACTGGAAACTGAAAATGGAAAGTTAATTCATGAAGTGAAGCAGTGAGAACAACACCTTCCCATGTAATGCCCTGTTTCGCCCAGCTGCTGACGGATGCTGGCAAATAAAAATCCCTGGTACTGTCAATCTCAAGCATGGTGAACACAGTGAGCTTAAACAATGTGAAAAAACCCAATGGGCTCTTAGATTACTTGAGTCTGTCAGTCAGTCTTTATAACAGAACATTGGAAACAATCAAATATTTAAACTGAGTCATTTTACTATTTCACAAAAAAATATTAGATCATTTGAATATAATGGCAACGGAAAATCAAAAAAAAAAAAAGACTGAGCAAAGAAGACTGGAAAATTAAGTGTTACCAAAAAATAAAAAATAAACAGCTGGAAGAAAATTTTGCAACTAATTTGGTTAATTAGCAACAGGTCACTAACATGAGTGGGTCTAAAAAGAACATCTTTTCATAGATTCTCTGAAATAAAGAGGGATGCCAGTCAGCAGAAAAATTATTTGAGCAATTTCAGAATAATGTTCCTCAACGTACAATTCTGAATTCTGAATGTCTCATATTATGGAGGTGCATTAGTGCCTATAGAATGGGCAGCTTGCACATCTGGAAAGGCACCATCAATGCTGAAAGATCCATACAGGTTTTAGAACATGTGCTCCCGTATGATATCTTTTTCAGGGAAGGCTCTCAGTGCCACACAAACTTACGTGAAGAAGACGAAGTAACAGACACAGAGACAGAGGCCTGATGGACACGAGATCCAGAGCTGCCGGGGTTTCCTTGTACTCGACAGATATACTCTCCTGAGTCGTCTGCAGTAGCTGACAGGATTCGTAGCTGACTGCCCACAACCTGCACAAAGGAATCGAGTTGCTTCAACTGAACATGCAAGATGAAATTACCACCTTACATTTACTACTGGAAAAAAAATCAATACACTAATGAGCAAAACATTATAACCACTCACTAATGAAGCCAATATAATTGATTATTATGTCTCAACATTACACGTTAAGCTGAGGAATATATTCACACAAGTTACGGGAAATTTAATGATAGTTACTAACATAAAGTATGCTGTTGTATATACCCATACAGAAAAGAAATAGTAAAAACTTATATGTGATTACTCATGAAAGTGGCCACTTTCATGAGTAAATCATATAAGGCTTACATGATTTACTCATGAAAGTGGCCACTTTCGCATTACTTTCATACATTGTTTTAGTAATTATCCAAAACATACAAGTTTCATTATATAATTTTTCAAGGGATCTTATATCTGTTTTCACACTTATATGCTTTTCATACAAGTTTCACACAAGACAGATACAAACTTTATAAGATTTATATATATCTTTTCCATATGGGTAGGGCTGCAAATTCACAGACCAGGGACTGAACTACATTTTAAGCAATTGAAGGAAGCCAGCTGATTCCCTTCTCTTTGAAATCGTGTGAACAGCTAACATTTACCAGGGGAAGCAATGCCACCAGGATGCACTGTGGGAAGGATGAACCCTACAGCTAATTTCCCCAGATGAAACTCAAACTGAGCATCTGTGAGCTGCTGTGGAACAACAAGTCTGTCATCACATTGAAACTTAGGGGAGTTAAAGGATTTGCAGTTCATATCTTGTTGCCAGATACCACAAGGCCTGAAAAGTCTATTTCTTGGTGGTTCGCAGCTGTTTTGACAGATGTGTCCATCTAGATTATTTTGTGTGACATGCTTAGTTTTGGAGATATCATTTTTGGAAATGTCAGCCTTTTCTTGAACTAGATGGCATAACTTTCTGGTGGTTAAAGCATTAAAAAAAGTCAGCAGTAATGTCTCGTTCCAAATCTTAAAAGTTTTTCTTACTATTTACTGTTTTTACAAAGTTCTTTTGTCTGAAATACATGCTAACTGTGCATGCATTACTAAGGATTATATATTACTATATATATATATTACTATATATATATATATATTTATATATATATATATATAATATATATATATATATATATATATATATATTACTATATCTGACATAAAAATGCTGACAAAACTGATATAATGGATAGGCACAAAAGTAGGTTGTGCATACACTGGACTTTGGCAAGAACTGCGATCCTTGTGATTGTATAGTATGTACTGTATGCATGTTGAGTGAGTCTAAGTCAAAGAACCAAATTTATGTGCAGTCTGGAAAAGATAAAGGTTATATAGATTATTTTCCCTTGCTAGCATATAAGATATCTCTTATCAAATGGAGGAACAATGACGCACAATGTGTGATTACCTGGTGATTGGCAGAGAGGTGTCCACTAGCTTTAGTCCAGATGACAGGGGGAGGAGGATTTCCTGGCGCAAAACAATTGAGCTCCAGATTGTGGCCTACTTGGACATCAGCTATGGATGGTTGGATGCTCACCACATTATAGCTATGATCAGCTGCAAGGCACAAACATAAATAGTTAAGCTGAACAGTGTTTTTATCTGTCAGAGTATTTATAGTAAAACACAATAAAATGAAATTAAAATTGAAAGTTGTGTCTGAGCCACTGATGACTTTAGTTTGACTACCATGCTGTCTTACCTTTGTGCACACTGACTTTAATGGGAGCACTATTTGAGCCAATGCTGTTGCTGCCGACACACATATAAGTACCCGAGTCGGCCACCTTGATATTAGGGATGAACAGAGTACCGATGTCGGTGCGGTCATTACGAGCCTGGAGAGGACATACAAAAATGAGACAAACTTAGAAACTACATTACCATTCTTTTGTGAAACAATACAAAACAAGCGTTATTTGACTTATATTTGCCTCATATTTGACAAAGATAAATCATAAACTGACAGAGCACATTACTTACCTGTGTCCCTTGAAACAGCACAAATATAACATTGCTGATTGAGTCACATTACTAGCTAAAAGCAACACAAAAGCGCTATAGCATAGGTCTTAAAGACGAGACAAGAGCTGTTATTACTCTAGTTTGTACAGTTGTTTATGAATTTGGTGACACTGTCCATCGTACATGGAAGTGTAAAAAGTAGTGCCAGCTTTACTACGATGTTATGATTTGTTAATAGTCCATGATCAGTGATAATTACAGCACTGTGCACTCATCTTGAGGACTTTTCTTTATATTTTGTTCCCAAGCTTCCAGCAGCCTTCTTGATTTTTTAGGTGGTCTCTTCTCCATTTTCTCTTATGAAGGTCTTTCAAAATTCTTTGAACATTGGCTGTTTTTTAAATCCTTTTAGACCATTTGCAAAGGAAGGATTTTTGTTTTTTAAGCCACATACCACTTACCAGGCCTAAAAAAGTATCTAGAGCAAATAAACAGTATCTGTTTAGGAACAGATGCTTCAAACCGCTTCAAGAATTTACAAAGAAATGTTGCTTAAGAGCAATATTTCTTGTGTTGAATCATAAGCACAGACTGAACAAGTATTATTGTTCAGTCCCAATTCCCAATTATTGACTTTCAAGCTGGTTTAAAATTGAACAAACTCTGTTTTTGCCTTACATAATGTACCTCGATTTACATTTGCACATTTCAATAAATCACTGTACCTATTTTCAACTTTCCTAGCAAAATATAAAGAAATTTGGGGTGACTCAAAACTTTTTGCACAGTACTGTAAATTTACTACAGCTTACAGTTGTTGATCACCAAAATAATGAAAAAATTACAACATTTAGAGAAGACAGGTTGTGACAGTTAGCATTTTAAAACAGGTCTAAACTTTATATCCACCATCAAATATCTTAAAACAATTTCACCACATATTTATGAGCTCCTGAGACTTTTCAGCTAGCAACTTGACTTGTTTGTACTCTACTCCACATGGCAGTCAGATGCCCAGCAAAGCTGAAAATGAGCTTGTATTAAGTTTGGAAACACCTTAGATGGGAGGAGAAACAGAAAGGGGTTGGTCTGGGGAGGGATTACTGTATCCGGGGGGTGTCAGGGCATCCATGGACAAAGCTGCTTAGCTTCGGACCATTCAACCGTGAGGGAGGCTAAACCGAGCAGTGGCTGAGGCGGGCTGTGGCTCAATGTGTGTCTGAACCCATTGACAAGTTTTCAAAGCAAGCTGTTTGCTAGAGCATACAGAATTTCTGCGTGGTCGCACGGCAGAGCCCGGCTCCCCCTGGGAAAGGCTGACACAACGCAGTGGCTCTCTGAGGCAGAACTAAACAGGCCCCGAAGCCCTTGTCAAGCCGAGGAGGGCCGGTCAGAATCCAGACTAACACAAAACCCTCTGGGCAGGGGGGCAGAGGGCTACGCCTGGCATAGAGAAAAATATGTCTGAAATACCTACAGTACCTACTGTATGCTTAGTGCTGTTAATACACTCAATGGAATGATGGGGTCAACTGGGTGCTGAGAACCCAAACATTTGAGGGATGGTATGATATGGACAGCACAAAAACAGGACACCATGGAATGCCTTTATTATTACAACATAATTTAAAAACAGGTACTGCATGCGAGTACACTAAGAAGTCAACCGGGCCAAGCTAGTTGGTTTTAATGTATTTGGCACCAATGCCACAATGACTTAGTGAGCAGCTGTGACAAATTAACATAGTTTACAAAGTGTGAATCAAGGACACGTTTGATCATGCACTTAGTCGACAATGTGTGAAGACAAGGTCAGTAGAGGACAATGGATGTGAACTATGAGACAAAACAGACAGACGGTGGACAGATGGACAGACCTGCAGGTCCTCAATACGTCTCTGTAACACATCGAGACTGTTGCTTTTAAACTGATGGAAACCGTGAGAGGGAATAGCCTGAGCAAATGTCAGAACAGGGTAGGACAAAAAAAAGAAGAGGAGGAGACAAACAGAAGGGAGGGAAAAATAAAGTTAAGAGGTCAAAATGCTGAAACAGCCATAAACACTCTGATTACCATCGGCACTGGACTTACCTTGAGGTTTTAGATAGAGATAATACAGAAAGGAATATAAATGCGATTACCGTTTTTAATTAAATGCTGTTCTTTCAGGCATTGGAAAGATGGATATAGCTCACCTGAGGGGGGATTTGTCCTCCATTTTTCAGCCAGGTGAGCTTCGGGGTGGGTGATCCCGATGCTCTGCAGTACAACCTCAATGTGTCACCTTCTTGGACTTCTGTATTTTGAGGACTGACTTGGACTTGAGGTAGGTTGCCTAGACCGCTAGGGTTAGAGTCTAACCAAAGAATGCAACATGACATTCAAAGACACATATTGTGATCACAGGAAACTGGAATCATCTGTTAACTTAGAAAACCACTCTATTCCTAAACCCGAACATTGTATTTTGTCCCCAGATAGTTGTGAGTCCTCAAAATGTTTCTGTGGAAACATGAAATAAAAAGGCACACACACTTAAACACAGTGCATACTTTGGACAAGGAGAGAAACCCGCGCTGTGTGCTCGCCATGCGTGTTTAGGGCCTTGCAGGTGTAGTCTCCCTCATCAGCCGCGTCCACTGAGGTGAAGGTCAGTATGCCACCTCGTATCACTGCTCTCTGACTCATTCGGTTACCTGGACCTCCTGTAGGGATCACACAATTACACTAATGTCACTAATGACAAAATCAAAGCAGTGGGGGTAAGTTTTGTAGATTTCTTTTGCTGGACTAGATTTCCTAGAGACAAACACAACATAGCGGAATCTGGTCTTTCTACTTAAATAACTAGAAATAGCTCAATAAACCCTGCATTAAATAGATTAAGAATGAAATCCAACTTATCATACCAATCCATTCGATGGCAGGGGTTGGGTTTCCAGTTACTGTGCAGTGGAACTCTGCCCTCTGGCCTTGATAGACGTTCAGCACTGAGGGAGTTACAGTGGCCAGAGGCCGGGCCCCCTCTGCAGCTACAGAAGGACACAATTCAGTCAAGCACAGCTCTAAAATCTCGCCAGACCTAACATGGAGAAACAGACCTTCTAAATGAATCATGAATTTTTGTCAGGAGACTACAGCCTCTGCTTGACCATCGGGTTATTTTATTACAAACTGTGGAAATGTTTTTACATGTAAGGGAGTGATCAGACTTAGAGAGAAAGTGATGGCCTGTGCCTCAACCCACTTGGCAGCCTAAATCCCCAGTGCAGACAAAACAGATGAGATGTGGCATGCAGTCCTTGGCAGGGCCTCTGGGTATATTGCTGTCTACGCCAGTTTGGCTAGCTTCTGGACTGTGTATTCGATCCCAGGGTAGCAGACCAAAAGAAAGGGCTCTTTCAGTCGGATGGGAGGAGGCTATGTACTGTAGGCTGAAAACTGGGATTTTTGAAGCCTTGGCTAATCTTTGACTCTCTGACCCCAGTGACACGAACACTCCAGGGCGTTCACTGTGGGACATGAGGCAGGCATGACAGTCTGAACACTGGCTTAGCATCTATGAACTGATTTGATTATGACTATAGATGTATTTTATTATTTGTATTTGTTATGTTTTGTAAATGTCACGTCACAGCAAGAAGGCCGTGGGTATGAATCCTCCGTGTGACCTTTCTATGTGAAGTTTGCATATTCTCCTCATGCTTGCCTGGGTTCTCTCTGGATTCCTCCCACAGTCCAAAGACATGAGGTTTGGCTAACTGGTGATTCTAAATTGTCTGAAGGTGTGAATGTGAATGGTTGTCTGTCTCTGTGTGTTGGCCCACTGACAGACTGGTGACGTGTCTGTCACAGGGCAGACATGGTTGCCCCCCACCCACACATACCTGGATTGGATAAGTGGAACAAAACGGATGGATGGATGTAAATGTCTATGGTAGAATCAGTGCAACATGCAATAACACTTAAAATACCAAAAAAGGAAGAAAACCCACCAAAAAACTACTTCTCACATTATTAACATGGGATCTGTCTTAGCAGTTAGCTTTGGTTTTATCTGCCCAGTTTTTGAGATATAATTCTTCTCATCTTTTTTTACTCTGGTTATACTGTATTACAGTAAAGGTATTTCATTTGCTATTCAAAAAGACTAGCAATATCAGTAGTTCCATTAGTTTGTACTATTTTTTAACTAAATGCCAAGAAACATGTTAACCTGCATGTGTTTAGGAAATATATTGAATAATTTGCTAATTATCACATTTTAAGAAGAGCTCAAAAAGATTGGATGTTTTTATTTAACAAGTTTTAGGGCTATAAAAAATACCTGACACTCTCGGCCTGATGATGGTGCTATGTGAAAGGTTTACTGGTGTTTACAAACAGTTGTGAAAGGATGTGAATATGTGTAGTGCTGCATATTTCATGGCAATCCATAAAGAAGTTGTTGAGGAATTTTATTCAAAAAAACATAAACTGAGCACTGAGTGAGTCTGGAAAATAGTCATGGGAATAAGAGTTATTCTCTGGGCACCACAGATATTATATGGAAATCCATTCTGTTACTCGTTGAGCTAATTCACCTGTGGCCACTGCAGAAAACAACTATCTATAATCACACTAGAATTAAGATACTGCTTTAAGAAACAAATATTTTCTTCATACAGTGTTTGATTGTATGAAGCCACTGCAGTATAGTTTAGCCTAAACACTCACGGTGTTACTTGAAGTACACTTCCATCTGAGTATCTCTTCACACAAATGGAAGTGTGGACTCCAGTCTGCTATGCACATTTAGCTATGATGCAATGGGGTTGTGATGAGATGTATTAAGCACAGTATGATGTTTGAAGCCCAGATGACAGTATAAAAAAAGTTTAGCATGATTCCTGAAACGATAGAGGAAAGTGAAGAGGAAAAGAAGGTAAGGATGAAGTGACATTTCCTATATGACATTCTGTCATATAAAACATGCAAGTACACAACCAGAAAATTAGCTGGACAATTATTATTTTAACAAAACATACTTAATTACTTTGTCCACGTTATATTTCATCTTTTTTGGTCATCTGTAACTAGGACGATAAAGTAACTTAAAGGACTCCAGTGACTGAAAAAAATAGATTTTTAAAAGTCTTTTTCTAAATGATGGAAAGTAGACTCTACATTCACAAGGAGATGCCCATTGGAATGAACATGCACTTTTCCCAGCAGTGATGGATCCAAATGAACCAAAAAAGTCAAGTAGGAACCAGTAACACTCATGTACAATCTTATAAGCCTTAATTCTAAGAAGGACACAAAAAACACATTTTTAGCTCTAAATTTGACTTTTTTGATACTTTTTGAACACCACATAAGAGAGCATGTATGCTCCAGGCTATTATTTATGCAGCGTCTGCAGCTGTTGCTTGGGTGGTTGTACATGGATGTTACCAAATCACTAGCGCATCCATGCTGTGGAAGATTAGAGCATGCATGTAAAGGAGACAGAGAGAGGAGGGTCCTTCTAGGGAACCCTGTAGAAGAAATCATGCTCATGCGGACTTACTATGTCTGCGTCCTTCAAACATTTCATAGGATGTGTAAAACATCTGAGTCTGTGAGGCCTCTGGATATGAGGGAGGGAGGAAGGGATGAAGGGAACAGGTAAACTGACAGGTCAGCTTTCTGAAGTAACGGTGGTTTACCTCGCATCTCCTCAGAGACACTTACATCCGTCCTTGCATGTGAGTCGCCGTAGTTTTTCCCACTCGATTGCAAACATCATCACACACGATGTAAACATGTTAAAAAAATCATGGGATTGAATTGAAATGGCACCACTTTGACATTTGTTTTTCCATTTCAGCTTGTGGTTTTTTTAAATTGTTTAAGAATTTGTCACTCGTGGTGCCATTAAATAGCTTCATGCATTCAAATTAATACTTACCTAATACATATTGTGTGAGTCAAGATAGTTTCCGAAATGATGCTTTGAAATTTATCAGTTTTATGCTTATCTAACAATGAGGAAAACCCACTTAGACTTTAAAGTCTGACCACCACATGTGTAACAGACAAAAGAATCATGAAACATACAAACACACAGACACACAGACTCAAAGAGCATCACTATGAGAACTGTTCAGCAACACAAAATTAAGATATACAAAGTAGCCACATGCAGGTTAGTAGCAAGAAGCTGTTTTAAATACAGAAATTTCAGGTGCTAAAAGCCAACATACAGCTTGTGGTCACCCTGAATCTAAAATATATTATAGATGTAAATGAGTGAGGCTGTAAAAAAAAAATCTCTTTGTTCTATATGTGATACTTTTAATAACTTTTTTTCTTTTAAACATATTTCACAGTTAATATAAATACATTGTAGTGTACATTACATAATTTTGGTGTGTTTTAAAAAGAAAGTAAAAAAAAGGAGAGTAAATTAAAAAATATATTTAAAAGCACATTTGTGTATACATGCTGACATGTAGCCTTTGAATTAATAAGAATGAAAAATAAAGAAATCTACTCAGTCGACTGAAATAAAGCCAAAAGACAACATTTAAAGTTTAACCTGTGAAATTTAAAAGTATTTTTTTTTAGTAAAAATACTTAAAATTGTGTGAATGTAAACAAACATCTTGCCATGTAACTGTGTCCACGTTGCCTTTTTTAAAGGTTCCTTTAAAAAGCCACCCAAAATCTACATTTCTTATATATTTGATTTCATGAAAACATTCTAGGCTAACAAATTTCAGTCAATCACAGAATCAAAAGCACCAACAACATTGACAAAGTGTAAATAAAAAACACAATATACAATTGTAGTTGATTTAATACATGCTTTTTTCTTTTTCTTCTGCAGGTCAGATGAAAAAGTCAGATATTGAAGTTTTTAACCAACAAAAAATTAGAAGTAGCAATCAATACAAAGGTGGACTAACACTAAAGGAATGAAACATTACTATTACAACAGTACAGCACAGTTCAACAGTAAATTTAAACATAGATTTAACCAACTGTGTGACTAGTAGCACCATTTTGTTCAACAACGTTCATCATCAGGATGGTAAGTGGAGTAACAAAGCAGCCAGTAGTTTCATGAAGGGACACTTTAAAAGTTGGGTAACACAAATACTCAAGAGTAGTAGGACTTCTTCCTATTCATCCTTTACAGTGAAGTCCTAGTTGAATGTCAGTCACAGAGTCACTAAGCACACATCGTGGCATCCGCATTTCCCCTCGTCTTATGCACTACGCTACACACACTACACTTAAGCCAGGGAGGAGCATAGGAGCACACCAGAATCCAGCACCCTGCTAGCAAAATGTTTGGCGGCACCAACAAGAAAATCTATGAGTAATCAGGAAGCAACCAGACCACCACCGATTAATTATGAAAAAATAAACCAAAAAACAAACAAACAAGAAGATAAAAATCAGCAGTAGCTTCATCAGAGTGTTGGCAGAAAGCATTGTCCACAAATCACATCTCCAAAAGAGATATGACCTTTGAGTGCCCATTAGTTAATCTGTATGCTTGCCCATGTATATTGTGTGTTATATCTTATGTTCTACAGTTTCAGTTATTACCAAACCCACAAGCTGTATTTCTTCATATATATTCCAGGAAACCACATTAAGAGACACAAAAGACTGTAAGTTAAAAAAAAGCAGAGAAGAGAGCTGATTGATTGGCAGCATGAGGTCAGACATGTCATATATGTGGTAACTGAGAGCAGAGGGCGAAAGCACTGGGAGTTAGAACTGCAAGCGCTTAGGAAGCTGTTAACCCTGAGCTGAATGTTTACATCACACGGCGTGAAACGAAAAGCATGCACTACTGTAAGACGACGGACTGGGGTAATGTGTGAGGATGAGAAAGTATGGTAGTCACAGCTGGTATGGCAGCAAGGCGTGATGGGTAATGGAATGCGGTGCCAAGGATCACGAACCTGGCACGTAGAGGATGGCTCTGCCCTCGTCCATGCCAAACATGTTGGAACCTGTGCAAATGTAGACACCTGCATCCTCAGGCTGGACATTCTGAATTGTTAGGATGCCGTTAAAGTCCATGGCACGGTTGGGAAGTTTCCCATTGCCGCTTCGAGTCCAGACCAGAGTGTAGGCTGGTGACTGTACGTAAGTTAGCAGATAAACATATATGAATCTCACAGGGTATGCGTCTCCAAAACACTGTCTCAGTGTCTCATAAATAAAGGATGAGCCAGCGTTACCTTGCTCTGTGCAGTACAGATGAATTGGACAGTAGACCCGACCCTTATAGTCTGGGATTTGGGCTCTTCAACGATTACCTGGATAGGTTTGGAAGGGACACCTGGTGGCAGGGAGAGTTAGATTACATTGACTGTTTAAAAATACTTCAAGTGGATTTCAGAACGCAACACAAGACACCAATTTAAATTTACCACAAAGCCCAAATCCTTTTTTTTCATCATAAAAATCAGTGTTTATTGAACCACAGCTGACATATATTTGGTGTTCTTTAACAGGCAGCATCAGGAAAAACATCTTTCTCTTAATGTGACAGTGATACCCATACACACTTGTGACAACAATTTCAGCGTGGCTCCTGTTAGTGCTGCGCTGGTCTTGGCAGGTGCAGATGTAAACACCGGCATCCTTTGGCTGGACGCTGGTGAAGTACAGCTCGGCTCCTGCACACACAAATTTCGCATTTGCATATATATCATCATTCTACTATACAAGATACGATCATGTCAGTTTCATTTACATTTAGGGTGAAAGGGTTGAATCTTGTACCTTGTCTATGTCTCTCAGCACTGCCGGAGATTGGCTGTCCATCTTCTCTCGACCAGAAGAAATAGTGCGGAGGTGATCCAGACACCTGACACCGCAGAGTGACAGGGTTTCCCTGTGGCACTAGGACTCTCTCTGGATAAATTCTGACTACGAGTGGGGCTGCAACTGGAGGTGCAACGGTCAATATAAACACTCAGGAATTCACTCTGAGAAGAATTTTGTAAGAACAGTCAAAAATTTCATAAATTTCTGAATTATTATGTTTCCTATAGATTTCATGCACAGTTACAGCACAAGGCTTTCATTTATTTTATTGGAAGCATGGAAACGTTACCATCATTTGGACGACACTTCTCTCTTGCCTGTGGGTTTCCAACATATCCAGGAGCACAACTAACAGGCACAGAAAAAAAACCCCGTCTCACAACAGTCCATGGAAAGCAAAAGCACTTTTACAGAAATTCCAGTAGGTGTATTTTCATAAATGATGCATTTCATCTTATTAAGGTTTTTCTGAAATAAACACATGAGGTATTCTCTCTGAGAGTAGCAGTTATCTTACCGTTCACAGTACTGGCCAGTGTAGCCAGGCTGACAGGCAGTACACTGGTAACCTCCATTTCCAAGGCTCTCACAGGTAGGGGAGAACCTGCATAAGTTACACACAAAGTAAAAGTGTTGGTCTAGAAACTCAGTTAACAAGTAATTGGTGTTTACTTGTAATTTTGACTAGACTTAGGGTCCTTTATGGAAGTTATAGTAGTCTTTAAGACTTTGCCTTTTTACAATTGTTTTTCAAAATTATTATTTTCAACAGATTTGGTATTTCATTGCCATGAAACAGCAAAATTATGTTATGGTAAAGTGAAATGTAAGTGCAAAATCAGACACTTTCATCAGGATAATGAAATACGCAGGATTTGATATAAGGCTGTAGTAAACAGGGTAATGTTTCACCAATACTCCAAAATCTACAAGACAGGGTTAATTGCACTGGACAGTTGTCCTGAGCTATAAATAGAGCTGGAATGTAACGTCTTAATATACGTGCCAGAACTTACTGGTTGTCTGGGTCAGTGTGAGGGCAGGCACATGGCTGGCAGTCTTCTGGAGTGCCAACAGTGGGGTCACCAAAGAAACCAGGAGCACACTGCTCACAGAGCTCACCCTGCGTGTTATGTAGGCAGCTCTGGAAGAAGGCAAATACTCTGTTTAGAGATCTTGTCAGGAAGCTTTAATTCAAAGAAAAATACCAATCATTAGCTGATCTGGTGCTTCGTACTGTACAGATGCCGGTCTCCGGGTGACAGGAGTCAGAGTGACCATTGCATTCACAGAGCTCACAGTGACCCAGGTACAAGCCACCACCGGTGCGGGTATAGCCAGGAGCACAGTCCTAAAAATGACACATACTTGATTTAGGCACAATCAGGTAAAAAGGAAAAAGAAAGAAAAATCTGAGAAATTTATTGAAAAAAATATTGACCTGGCAGGAGAGTCCCTGGTATCCAGGTGGGCATCGGCACTGCTCCACCTCGAGGGCCTGTGCCAAGCCGCTGTAGTTGGGCACAGCAACTTCCATGCTGATGTCAGAGATGCTGGAGGAGCGCATCTCTGTGGAGTAGGATGCTCGAATCAGGATGTCATCGAGATCAGCCAGAACCATCATCAGGTGCTCTCTAGTGGCAATCATGCCATCAGGTCGACGCCAATTTTCCTAGTAGGGAGGAAAAAAAATAGGCTAAAGCAATTGGTGTGCATTATGAATAGATTTTAAGAAAAGTGAGTTTTAGCATGTTCAGCTTCAGGAAGATAAGAAAACAAAGGACAGGCTCAGTCGTGGATGGTTTCACTTCAACAAGCCTAAAATTTTCTGTAGTTTTTATCTCTATCTATATATATATAACACAGGCCTATAGTAAAAATTAAAAATATATTTAAATTGGAAAAATCTAACTTGTAATTAAATTGGCTTATAAAATAACTTAACGCTATGAACCACTCACCTCTCTGAAGACGATCTCAAATGTATTCATCTCTCTGCCCTGTTGCCTCCGCTGCCAAGGCTGACGGGCTACCAAGGTGATGTCATTACCCTGAAGGAAAAACACAAGCAGGTGAGCAAATCCTCCTAATGCATATAACAATGGTAGAAAACAGCAAACTTCCCAGAGATACTCACAATAATCTGAACGTCAGCATCATCAAGGAGCGTTCCTCTCGGACCAGCCACATAGGAAATGGTATATTTAAGTTTTCCACCATAGGACCCCACCTAAAGCGTGAAATTTAATGTCAGGTTAATGAGTGTTGCAGTTCTCAAGATAAAAGAGAAATGTGAAACACATTGGTGGCTTCTGAAAGTGAGTTTTTACTGACAACAAGTCCTTTGATAGGAGGATATAAAGGTGTAAACTGATTTTTTTCCAACATGTGAGCATCTTTACATTTTGCAGAGTTGTAAATACATGTAAAAGTGCATTCCCTGAATTTTATCCATGGGAAGGATGTCTAATGGCTTCTGTGATTGTGAAGGTTATTTTTTCCAAGGCCATTAACAAAGAAAGATACCATCAACTTGCTTTATGTATGCTTTTGAAGCCGGAGGCCATAGCAAAGAATGAAAGTCATGACATTGCTGCATCTGCTGCTTTTGTCTCATGTGAGACGTATACTGCCACGCATGTTTTCATCACTTCATCACTTAATTAAGAGAAAATCTAATAACATGATCTCTGACCTTTGCATTACATCTCACTTTACAAAAAGCCAAGCAGTTAAAACTCCAATCATAACATGGCAAAAAGCCCTCACATTTTAATACATAGGAGGAATGTAGGACAGGAAATCAAGAAGCTACACTGAAGGGAAAGGGTGGGGGACAACTGGAAAACTATGGGCATAGGTTTTGTGGACAGGTATGTAGGAATGCTTGCGGATAATAGGAGTGCAATATTTTATGTGACCTCTAAGGGGATGACCAGGAGCGAGCCACGTTTTCACAATTACCTTATCCCCTGTGAACTGCCCTGGAAGCTGCCAGTAGAGCAGACCATCCTGGTGCAAGTTGAAACCTTTGTAGACCAGAAAGTACTGAGAGGCAAAGGAGGAAGGAGAATAAGCCACAGGAAGCGAGCGAGAGTTAAGCAGCAAGATGAAATCACAAGCAAGCAAGCAAGAATTCCAGAAAGTATGCCTGGGAAGTATCGGGGACAAACATAACATGTAACTAAACACTTTGAAGTAGATGTTTTCACATAGGAGTTTCATTGCTGCCAATCGATAACAGCAGAGCACTTGCACTGTGCCTTGCCTGACAACTAAAACAGCAACTTGCACAGTCAGTAATACGGCAATGACAGCTTAACAAGTGCCTCAATTAGATGGGGATCTAAACCAGACAACAGCATAATGACAGGCCATTATAAAAACCAGTGTTAAGTGGAGAATTACAGTGCACACTGTGACAGCAATGAGTGGGAGTGATTTGCTTAACAACAAAAAATACCTCCATTCCAATTAATCACTAGAATTAAGTCAACTACCCATTCTCTAGTGTTTATGAACTACATGCATTATATTCAGCATTAATGTCGCAAATTATAATTAAGTTTTATTTTAAATATCTGGAAAAAAACAACCCTCAACAAATAAAAAAAGAAAGTTGTTAATTAACTTTAAAGGTTTAAGATTATAATGTACATGAAGTTAGTCACTCAGTCATTCCACTATCTACCTTGCTGGTCCCACCAGTCGTACTATAAGTCTTGCTCACTGTGTTCTTGCTCTGCTGATTCACGGGAGAACCAGGCCCCAAAAAGAAATGCAAGACATCAACATAAGGGTTGCGAAAAATAAACGAAACCTCTTGCAATCTCTGACAGAGTGTACCTGGAGATGAGGAGCATGTCCTGGGGAGTAAGGTTGGGGTCGAGTTGGTCTAACTGAAGCGATACCAGATGGGGAGGGTGGGGGACTCGGGTTACGCAAAGACCAGCGAGAATGAGAGGAAGACGAAGAGGAAGTCGAGACTCGGGAAGTATAGGGAGAAGAGTACGGAGGAAAGGAGGAGGATTTATAGGAGGGAAAAAATGGAGGAGAACCAGCTTGCCCATTGGAGAAATTAGAGAGAAGTGCCCAGACTTCATCATCCAGCTCTCTGACAGCACCCTGAGGGGAAAGTGGTGTACCAGAGACAGGTAATAGGTAACCTGATATATACCCACTCCAAGAGAAGGGGGACCTACCATGGAAACCTTGCTTGACCATCAATAAAAGTGACAAAGTTTATTTAGAAACACCAGGTTATACATGCAATCAGTTTTTATATAGTTACTGTAGATGCTGCCCATGATAGGCTCATTCTATTATTTCCATTCAAACAATGTAGTCACACCAACAAAACACTTAAAAAGTTCTTTCACGTAAGAAACTAAGATTTTGCTATTCATGCCAGAGTTCTCTATAACTCACTCACATGCACACACGCTCATATCTGACGATGTGCTTCTGCTCAGTCCCACTTCATCAAACCCAAGTGTTCATGCTGCTACATCTAATAACCAAGATGATGTTGTTACTTCTATAGATGTCCACAAAAACACTGTGCATCACTTATTCTTGTTAGACAAACGAGTTTTACATTCTCCGATCTACAGTGCAGGTCACACCAAATACCTGACTAGCTCTTTTGGTTCTGTGGGTGTCTTTACGTTGAGTGGCCATTAGGTTCCAGATGGAAGCATCCTTCCTTAGCTGCTCCTCTGGCAAATATGAATCACTCTATTGATGTGGATAAAGTAAGCTCTTTGATCACTTTGCTCACCACTGAGCTGATGGTATTTGCAAGTGTTATGGCAGTGTTATTCCAGTAAAAGTTAAAGTTTATGAAGCTCTTTAATGGACCATTAATGATCAATCCACAAGGCTTATATCATGTGAAGCAGAAAGCGATGTGGAATATGGACTTTGATAAAAGTGGGTAACTCTAAGGGGCCTTTGTTTGCCACCTTCAGCTGCAAAATGCATGCACAGCTGTAAAAATGGCATGCATCTAATAAATAACTGTGCCAGTATAGATAAATGATCACAGAACTTTTCAGTGCATATTCACGATATATGCATAACATGATAATTATTATTATTGTACATCAACCAGCGTATTTCAAATGCAGTACAGTTACTTGAAACATGCCAGATAACACTGCACTTCAGAAAAAAATCACCAGATTTTATATGATCTAATAGCAATCACAACATACAACAACTTTATACCTGATCTTTTCGTTTCACACGAGCAAAATGAGAATTTTTCTATAGAGCGTGGAGAGGGAGACAAACACAAAGAACAAGCTACAGTATGTGAGTCGTCACTGGGGCCATCAAATCTATACAAATTATTTTGCCAATATAAATGCTGTTCAGATTTAAAAGATGAAACCACTGCAGGAATGAAGGAAAAGAAATCACGCAAAGATTGATAAACAAGTTCACTCTAAAAGGACTGGCTGAAGCTTGAAGTAAGAAAAAGCAGCAAAAGGGAGAAAATAGTTGAGTAGGATGGTCTAGTTGTTTCTGATGTGTGCTGCTGAGCATGTTTATATGCAGCATGGGGGTGTTTTAACTGTTGTATCTGTGGTATATTCTTTTTAATACTGACCTTATCACCCTGGTAAACTCCTGGAAGCTGCCAGTAGTGAGGCTCCTGTCCCAGGTAGTCAAAGTTACTGTAGGACAGCTGAGTGCCTTCATTGGAAATCTCTACAGTGAAACCAGTGGAAATGCGACTGGTGCGCTGACGGTTGACCAGAGCGAATCCCTGGAAGTTCCCTGGAGAAAAGACTGAGGACACCTACAAAGCAAATTTAAGTATACAAGCCACTAAATAATGCAGTACCACTTAAAAAACATTAATAAATACGGTGCTTAAAAGAAAAATATTTTGCATTTCCTCATTTTTTAATCGCAAAGTTTTAAAGTGATAAAAGACGCTCCTATTAAACATTCCCACAGATAAGTAATCTCTTTGATCCAAATGCTCAGAGTTCAGACGGTTTTAAACGCTCCACTTCAAACACATTTTTACACTTTCAGATCAGCGAAAGTTGATACCCCTAATATGGTGATGTCATATTCTCATATTCTGGCTGTGAGCACAGAACACCCTTCCACCATGTGCTGAAATCTTTCATTTCCAAGAGGCAGAAAATCAGAAAAAAAAACTTTGCTAAAAGGAAGGGAGAAGCAGACTAACAGGCTTGATACAGACTGCATGAGACTTGAAGGTCTTCTTGCACATGAATAATGAAAGTGCAGGGTTTAATAGAGGCCCACTACAAAAGATACATTAAAAAAGGTACCAATGAAGAAAGCAAAATGGGGGAAGTTGCAATAATGAAAAAAAAACAGGAACCTTTCTGTCACTCAATTGTTTATTTGTTACTTAATTACTTTGGTGTAGTATGAATGACTACAACGGAGGTCTTTATCAGCAGGAAACACTGTAAAACTTATGATAATACAGTTAAAAGTCCAAGATTTATGCCCTCCATCACATTTTCTAACGCTGCCCAGTAGGCCATATTGGAGTCTTTGCTGGGCCTTGACCCTATCTGTTTTTGTATTTTTACTATTATTTAAAGTCTTACCAGATCTCTGTAGTAGGTTGAGCTGAAGCACTGCTGAGTGACACCCATACAGAAGCAGGACAGGCAGCCATCTTTGTTTTCTTGGCTCAGATGGAAGGCCCCAGTCTTACAGGTGGAGCAATACTGGCCTTCAACGTTCATCTACACCAGCATCAGAGGAAAAAGATACAAGCAGCCCATGCTATAATATTCAGAAGGTGAAAATACCTAAGGAATTAATGCAAACATGAAGTGACGGTGTCTGATCACCTTGCAGTTGCACACACCACTATTGCAGCTTTCATGCCCTCTTTGGTCACAGTTATAGCACTCTGTCACACGGCAGAAAGGTAGAAGATTACAGTAAGTTCTGTATTGAATAGTATCTTTGCAACTTGTATTTTCCTTATAAAAATAAGGCACAGATTTGTTATTTTTCTAGATCAAAATACTGAATTTACCATCACGTCCATTGCCAACTTTACAGCTCTGTCCAAGCATTGGATTACCAGTGTATCCTGGAGCACATCTGAAATAAAAATAGATAGTTAAAGTAAATATTTCCAGTCAAGAAGGATGCAAAAAGTATTAACCTGAAGAACAATGGGGCAGGAAGCTGGGAAGCCTGCTAGAAGAGATACATTTGATGAATAATGTCCTTTAAGGCATCTTCTTGACCCAAACCAGACCTCAGCAAGAAACAAAGGACTGAGTGACTCAGACAAGAAACACATGTACCATTCTGTTACTCCATTCAGCAAGTATACGCATCTACACAGACAGCTAGCATTACATCAACATGAACCAAATCACCCAGCTTTTCCGCTGTATACTAACAGGTTTTAAACACTGCCTGCACTGGAGATGGATGAAGCACAGCCTCTGATAAAACTTTCAACATGTCTCAGATGTTGATCCCATCTCTCACAGGAGTGTTGTACAGCTGAAAATGAGAAATCTCTTTTTCAAATGAACAGAAACACTACAATTTATAGAAAACCAGAAAAAAATGATCAAGATGAAAACAATTATTAATCTAAACTCATGTGACAACAAAGAAAGCAGAGGTAGGAATAGTAGCTACTAGGAATAGATAAAAGAGAAGATGCTAAGGCAGAAGAAAGTGATCATTTTTGATAGTGCGACAAAGAAAAGCAAAGCACCATCAGCTCAAGCATACATTGGCACTGTCACCCAGCTCATCCAAACCCGATTTGTGCAGGGACGACTGCTGTCAGTCTTACCTCACCTATCCTCTGGCAGGTCCATAGGTCAACAGCCAAGAAAGCAGACTTCCATGCTATAAACTTGTTTTCAGAAACACTATTCAAACTGTCTACTGGGACTTCAAGAACTTTCCAAAAGGAGTTAACTTAATCTTGTTTTACAGACATCATAATAACAAAAATCAACATACAGTACATCGAAATTGTCATACTGAAAGAACATCATATGGAAATTATAAAAATATAAAACGCAAAGCACAATCTCCAAAAGCAGAAAGCAACACTCACTTTTTTACATGACAATATTAAAATTTTGCCCTTGGATTCTTTTTTTTTATGTCCAAAGCCTTGGACTGCAGAGGAACATTTAGGGGTCAAATTTGAGGTAGCATGCCCATAATGAAGTGAACAAAGTACACATATGAAAGGTTCACATGCTAAGCAATCTCTTCATAGCGGAATTGTGTGCAATAGTTCTGACAGTACTTTGCCACATAATACACTTAAAAATATGTAAGCATCTGCATTAAAGACTAAAGGAATAATACACTAAAGGTATCAAATGCAGGACTTGTTGGTTACTGTTTGCAAAAAAACCAAAAAGAACAAAGCAAAAACAAAGCATTGTCCCTTTAAAATCGGCCCCTCTTTATGACTCGACAAGTAAGAGGGAGAGGAATTTTGCTTCAAGCTGTCCCCTGTGGTCTCTGCTCTGTGTGAGCAGCACAGCTCAGCCGTCAAACACACACAGAGAGCAGAGGACAGAACATTTTTAAAGATATCCACTGTGACTAACCTGCAATTTGTTTTTGGTTTGGGATAAAAGTTGCAGCTTAGAAATGTAGCAAACACAGCAGAATAAGAGGGGAGAGAAGAAATGACAAAAAATGGTTGGGTTTCTGCAGAGGAAAACATCCCCCCCAAACACTTTTGTATTAGTCTATACTGTAAACGCATAGTATACCTTTAATAAATTAAAAGTCACTGTAAAATACTGTAAGTACTGTAATATTTGTGCCTTCATTATATTCCATTGATATGATTGTAGTATATATAAATAGGACCAAGATCAGAGAAATAAAAAAAAAATAACTGAAAAAAAATTATACAACAACAACATATTTTCTAGTCATCAGGGATAATTTTGATGGGAATGGCCAGCTTTCCCAAGACAATATGTAGAGAACCTTCTTGATTCCTGCTCTGCTTAGCAGATTTAGAATCTCCATTTAGAAGCCTCAGCAGGTCCAAAACTCCAGATTCAAAATATTTTTTCTTTTTATGTTGGTGTTTTTTAGTGTTTTTCTTCCTAGCAACAGCCTTGGATTTAGTGGGACTTGATGTCCTTTTTATCGTTATGTTCGACTTCTTCTTTGGAGAGGTAGCGTTGATTTGAGCAAGAGTTGTCCTTCTTACTGTTGTTTTAGGTTTCTTGGCTGTAGTAGCCTTAACAGTCTTTGTGGCTGTCACTGTGACCTTGGTTGAATTTTTCGTTTTGTGAGAGGGCAACTTATGAGCAAACTTGTGCTCAGTCTTTTTCTTATCTGGGTTAGAGCTACCTTTGTGAGGCTTTGGCAATTTCTTTGAATCATCTTCTGAAGTTTTCACACTCTCCGGAGCCTTCTTTGTTGCATCTGCTATCACTGTCTTTTTACGGCCATTGTTTATGTTAAGTAGAGCTGGATCCTTTTTATTGGCCCGATCAGACTGTTTTTGCAGCTGAGGGATTTTAGCAGGCTTTGAGTTGTGAGGTGGTGGGTCCACTTGAAATTTTGTGATTGTTGCCTCTTCTTTAACTTCCTTTAGTTTTGTTTGCCTTGGCTGTGAATTATGTTTTGGTGTCACAGCAGCCCTCCTGCCCTCCGGCTTTTTTGTTTGAGGCTTCACTACAGTTTGAGGTGTAGACTCTGAGTTAGTGTTAGGTTTACTTTGGCTGGTCTTCAACCTGACTGTTGATCTTGCTGAAGACTGATTTTTGAATGACCTATTGACTGATTGGAGGTTTGTTGTGTTTTTCACTGATTGGACTTTTCTATCTGTCTTAGGAGCAGATTTGTGTTTGTTTGAGAGGAGACCTGGAGTCGGTATGCTTTTGGGAACAGTGGCTTTACTAGTGAGAGACATTTTAGTAGGTATAACTCTGACCTGAGGCTGAGGTGTTGAGTGCAATGGGACCGCAATGACAGTTGTGAGTGAAGGCAGAACCCTTTTTTCTTGGAGTGAACGGGAAATGTGTCTTGTACGTTTCATCTTGTTCATCTCCTGAGCCAGGGCTGTGAAACCATCTATTAGGATCTCTAACCGCCCCTCTAGTCTGCTCAGACGAGCCTCCATTTCTGTGTAGCTCTTTTCCAGCTCGCTAACTTTCTTGTTCTTCTCTGAGGCTGTCTGCAGACTGATAACGTCTTTCAGCTGGGAGCTGAGAAGACTCTGCTGTTTCTCCATACTATGAATGCTGTCCTTCATATCAAGCGTGTTGCTTTCCATCATGGTCAGTCGTCGGTTAAAGGAGTTCAGGTGAAGCCGGAGAAGTTGCTGGAAGCTTGACTGTCTGCGCTCTGGGCTTGGAGTGAAGCGTGGTGGGAGTCTGGACACTAACTTTTTGGGGGTGACTGAAACAACGCCCACCCCAATTATTTTTGTTGATTGAGTTCTGTGATGCTGTGATGCAGTAGACAATAAAGCCCTAGTAGGGATAATAGTAGTAACAGGCCTAGGATTTTCACTGTCATCATCTCCACTGCCGTTTAGTTCTAATTCTTTATCCCAGTTGAAATTGAATATTGTTTCAGATCCACATCCCATAGGCAGGGAGCCCTCTGTGTGCTTCTCCAGGAATGGGTCCCCACAACTGTCTGCAGATGGCATCTCTTCTCTTAATATCAAAATAGCAAAATCAGGCAGGGATACAGGCAGGGACTTCATATCATAGTAAATGACAAGATGCGCTGTGTACCCAAGTCACCTTTTCATCTTTGCCATTGGGGTGGCAAAGATTCATTAGCCAGACAGTCCACATAAATGCCACATCTACATTTATGACCAAAACAACTGATCTGTGCAGAAATCACATTAGCCAGCACCTACAATGTGTTTCTATCAGCCAAGCAAAAAGGTGAAGCAGAAGGCAACCTTTGAAAAAGGCTTCTGGAGATAATGTAAAAGGAGAAGAAAGCAAAAGTAAGATATACAGAGGGAAAAAAGTCTATTTCCAAACTGTTAGTTCTCCTTCAGCATATTTCTTTTCTATAAAAAAAAAAAAATCTAATCTGACTGATGGCATCCTCGTTACCAACGAAGGGAACTTAGCCAACAACAAAGACACAGCATTGTGCCACAGGAGAAATAACCTTAGTGGTCTGTGTCGCATGTGGGACGAAGAAAACTACTAGTAGCAGCAGAAATAACTTCACAATCTGCAAATCAAAACACCCACAATACAACACTGAGAACCACCAGCAGCTCTGTGAGGACACAGTACAAAACCTTAAAGATATATTAGAGATCCCATCCCTCCTTTGATATACTTCAGCTACAAAAACCATGAAAAAAAGGGAAATTTGAACCACAGACATGCTTATATCCCTCTCCTGTGAATGAAATCAGTCTGTGCTACTGCCAGCCCCTGGAAACCTTTCTGCCGGCCAGCCAGGTAACCCCAAACACTGAGCAGTGCTTAGACAACCCTGAGAGGAAGACAAAGAGAAAAATAGAGAGATGAGAAATAGAAGAGGAGCAACGTACCTTTCACAGCGTCGGCCAGTGAATCCAAGAGGACAGTTGTCACAGGTCGGCTGGCCGTCAGAATCCAGATAGCAGGTCGTGGAGAATCTGTTTGAAAAAACAGAGATGACGATTGAGAATGATCCTGCCCTGCACACAGTTTACTTTAGCATGAAAAAGAACAAAAAAGTAAACTGAAAATGATTTCTGACATAAACTTACTGGTTATTAGAAGAGATTCCAGGGCAGGAGCAGGGCTTACAGGCCTGAGCACCACCCGTGACAGGGTCTCCATAGAAACCATTTTGACAGCGCTCACATCTTGAGCCAGCAGTGTTATGGAGACATTGCTTTAGGTCAGGAAACACATAAAAAAGGGGTGTGATCCATGGAACAGTTGAAGATATGGCACTTAGGTAGCCACATGTTGGGATTTGCCAAGAAATAATTTGCACATTCCGTGTCAGAGATCAAAGACGGCTCAGCACTGACAAAGGCTACAGAGAGGGGAAGAGTAGCACAGAACCTACCAGACACCTGCCGGTCTCCGGGTCACAGCTGCTGGCGTGACCGTTACAATCACACCTCCCACATGTGCCCAGGTAAAGCCCAGAGGTAGTCCGCGTATACCCTTCGTCACATTCCTGCAGAATGGAAAAAAATGGAAAAGCACCTCAGGTGAGAGACAAGTGATGACAAACAGGAAAATGTCTTTGTTCCACTGCCGGAGCGAGACAGACTGCAATTATCGCCAAGCAGTATTATGGAAAAAATTAAGAGACTTTATTTCTAGCAAGCTTAGACACATCTGTGGTGCCTTTGCTTTCTTTCCTTTGTCAGAATAACTTCAGTAAAATCGAAGGTTGCAAAGTTGCTCGTACCAATTCAAAACAGCAGTTTGAATTATCAGAAGATGGAGTTTGCAGTTTCACATAGAACGGACTACAGAAGCTTGAAGCTAAGCTAGCCTCAGATGAACAACCATCAATGTTTAACATCCTGTTATTCTTGCTTTGATACATTAAACTGATTTAACTGGCAGCTGTAGTTCACTTGAGGGAAAATATTTCCTGTGCAAAACTACATGTATAAATAATTATTGATTTATTTATAAAGAGACATTAGTGCAGATTTTTTTCATTTTCCATTACTTTAAAAACTCCAAAGCAAAAATGCCTCTTTCTGTACAACTAATAACAATGAATAGAATCATAAATCAATAATCATTAGTTGCAGCTATTAAGTTTTTGTCATCTCATCTAGAATAATCTAGACTACTCTCCTCATGTGTACCTGGCAAGATGGTCCTCTGTATCCTTGAGGGCAGGCGCACTCTTCCACCTCCAGAGCACGTTCATACCCAGTCGAGTGAGGAACAGCAATGTCCATCTGGATATCTGAGACACTAAATCACGCATAAAAAAGACATGTGAAGCAGTGTGATCCTCTCGGATTAATATGTGATTTGTGAAACTTTTCCACACTCTTTGAGGAACCTCCCAGCATACCTGCTCTCAGCCAAATTGTCGGCATAGCTGGCTCTGATCATGAAGACAGCAACGTCTGCCAGCGCCATCAGTAGGTGCTCACGAGTACACGGCTGTCCGTCAGCACGACGCCATTCAGACTGTCAGCCAGAGAAAAACAATTAAGCGAAAGTGAAATGTTGATGAGGATTTAGGTTTAGCTAAACTCCCAAAAAACACTGAAACACACCTCTCGGAAGGTCACAGTGACAATTTGTGGGAGACGTGGGAGCGGTCTGGTTTGAGCGTAGTGTTCCAGGAAGATTCCATTGCCTTGGAGAACCACATCTGGCTGACCATCAATCACAAGAGAGCGCTGAAATGGTTCAAAGCTCACTGTGTAGCGAAGCTCTCCGCCATAAGCTGTCACCTGGTAGCAACATGTTGAAAACAAATGCTCATTCGAATCAAATTAGTTTTATTCGTGTAGTGCCAAATCATAACATAGGTCATCTAAGAGCACTTTACATAGTAATATCAAGACATTACAATACAGAGGCAGCACGGTGGCACGGTGGTTAGCACCGTTGCCGCACAGCAAGAAGGTCCTGAGTTCAAATTCCAACATCAGGCCGGGGTCTTTCTGTGTGGAGTTTGCATGTTCTCCCCGTGTTCGCGTGGGTTCTCTCCGGGTACTCCGGCTTCCTCCCACCGTCCAAAGACATGCAGCTTGTGGGGATAGGTTAATTGGATAATCCAAATTGTCACTAGGTGTGAATGTGTGAATGAATGTGAGTGCAAATGGTTGTCTATCCCTGTGTGTTAGCCCTGTGACAGACTGGCGACCTGTCCAGGGTGTACCCCGCCTCTCGCCCTATGACAGCTGGGATAGGCTCCAGCGCCCCCCGCGACCCTGAAAAGGATAAGCGGAAGCGAATGGATGGATGGACAATACAGAGAGAAGCACAAATTTCCTTTGAGCAAGTGTTTGGAGACAGCTGAGAGACATCATCAGTTTTAAACAGAAAGAAACTCCCAGCAGAAACAGATTAATGAAGTATGGCCATCTGCTTTGAAAAGGTGAGCATTTCAACAAACTGAATAGTGGAAAGGTATTTAACCCCTCCGATACTGTGAGGGGAGTCACAAGACATCCTTGACTGGCTTTGACTCGAAGGTCCAAAAAGAGCCTCAATGCATGGATAAAGGCAGCCTTCTTACTTGACAACATAGAAATCAGAAAACAGAAATCACCTTAAACATGCATGATTTTTTCCTTGTTCCCTGCCTGCTACTCACTTGGTTGTTGTTTTGTTAGTTTTCCTCACCTTATCTCCCCTGAAGTTCTCAGGCAGGACCCAGTAGTAGATGTCATTAGGGAGACTCGAGAAGAAACGGTAGACAACTTCAGAGGAGCCCCTTTGTGAGATGCCTTCAGTGATGGTATTAGTGTTGGCACTATTGGAGAGGGAGAAGAGTTGCCCGTTTACGCCGCCCCGCACCTGAGAGATGCAGAAACAAGTCTGACTGAAGCGTTTGCACATTGCTTATAACTAGAAACAATCTAGAACCTGAAAAGATTTGCTGATACAGCATTAGTGAGCAAACACTGAGTGACATCATGGTGCCAAATATATGTGCTCCTTCTTTTTCCATTCAGAGCTTGGCAGCCCACCTGTTCTCTATTCCAAGTGGAGCTGGAACACTGTTTGGTGACGCCCATACAGAAACACTGTAGACAGCCTTCAGCGTTGGACCCTGATAGGTGGAAGAACCCAGGCTTGCACTCGTCACACAGAGCGCCTGCCACATTGTTCTGCAACGTAGGCAAAGAAGCAAATAAACAAACACAGTCACATATGTGGCCCATGTGCCTGTCAAGCCCTTCAATCCTTTGATAAAAAATGGCAGCAGAAAAACTCAGCCTTGCAGATTTATAACAACTGACGATTTAAATGTTTACCATACTGCAGCCATACCTTACAGCTGCATGGCCCGCTGCTGGAGCTGACAATTCCTCTCTCATCACACTTGGTAGATGGGTTTGCTGCAGGGACAGAGCAGTGGAAAGATCACATATGGAGAAGAAAGTCCACCTGGGAGGGTTCCAGCCACCCTGCACACCTAAGCCATGACCACACACTACAATCTACTGTAACCCCAGGAGGGAAAAACTGATGGGAATCATTGCACAAGATTTAGATCTTCTTGTGATCATATGGCTGGATAACTGACTAGTTCAACAAGCCAAACAATAATGTAAAGGTATTTGGATTTCTTTAATGTAAGTGTACTCACAGACAGGGACACATTTTCCATTAGGCAGAAGAGGGTTACCCTGATAACCAGGAGCACACCTGGAAAAAAAAACAGACAGAGATATAGTAGATATCAAAGTGTAGTTAATTTTAATTTTAAATACATTTGGCATATTTGAGAAACCACCTGTATAATATTGCACCATACAATACAACAGTCATTGTCGCAAACAGCCCCAAGTGAGTCGTACAGCTTAATTCATATCCGTACAGGTTCTTAATTACGCTCAGCGATAAGGTACAGGTAATGATATACGTTTCCTCACTTTTCACAGCGTCTTCCTGTATAGCCGGGCCTGCATGCGTCACATGTTGGCTGTTGGTCAATGTTCAGGAAGCAGGTGTCAGAGAACCTACAAGGTCCGCAGAAAGAATAATGAATCAAAATCTAGGAGCTGCAGTTTAATGAGTAGCATGTGAAATACATAAAACAGTATTCTCGTATCTGAATGAGCTCAGTTTGAGTAGTGAGAAAGCTCAGTTTATTTACCAATGAAACCTTGTTTGAAGACTGTTTCCGCATGCATTAGTCTTCCATATTGTACTGTAGATGTGTTTGAGCATTTGTCTGTGACCTTACCGTCGTGATGTCTCAGTGTACGGGCAAGGGCAGGGCTTGCAGTCATCAGGGCGGCCTCGGCTTGGGTCGCCAAAGTAGCCAGAACGACACTTGTCACACTGAGGGCCCTCTGTGTTGTGCTGGCAGCTCTGTGGTTAGGAGAACACACAGTCAATTCACTCACACAGATGTCACTCAAAGTATATTTAACATTTTCGAGAATATTTTGGGTTTTTCTATTGTTGAGAATTCAATGAGAAGAGTGATACCATTGTTAATGACTCTACCAATAAACCTGGACCCAAGCATGCATGCAAGACTGGAATCATGGGGAAATGTGGGGTGTTTTTTATATCATAACTAGCAAGTTTGGGTTTTGCAGTGAATAATATGCTGGAACTGTTTCTTAGCCTTTTTGCTCCATTATGCATCCACCATGAAACCAACTTCTGACTATTTTCCTGTTTGAATCAAAAGGTGTTACTTGCATATGTGCTGGTAGTGAGGCTCTATAAGCCTTTAAAAAGGACTAAACAACCTATTTTGTCCTGCTTTTGTTTTTTAACCTGGGCTAAACAAATCATCCTCTAATGCAGACACAATTGTCTGACTCATTTTTTTTTTGTTTTGGGGTTTTTTACCAGACATTGTCCGCTGATTGGATCACAGGCAGTAGCATGTCCATTACAATTACAACCAGCACAGGTTCCCAGATACAAGCCACCAGGAACACGCTCGAAACCAGCAGAGCACATCTCACAAGACAGGCCTGTGTATCCAGGAGGACATCTGGGAAAGATTAAAATACAAATGATCAAGCATTGCTTTCATAATGAAACTATGATGAGGCAAATTACAACACTTTGCGGTAAATAGAAAACAGCTGACTGAAAAACAGACTTTTTGTTGTTCTTGTTGCATTAGACACAAAGGAGACTGAGATGAAACTATTATAAATAATCACCAAAGTATAAATATAAAATTAGCCCTTGCGATGAAATAATCCATTTATTACTGTATTGTGCTCTTTACACTACATGTGTACACACTGGAGAAACCCAACAGACTGGGCGTTTCCTCCTTCTCACTTAACGCACCTGCATTCTTCAACGTCCTTAGCATGACCCAAAACGCTGAACTCCACAGTCGTGGTATCCATGACAATGTCACTGAGTGCCACACTGACCATGTGGTTATCATAGTTGGTGCGGATGCTGATGCTTTCCAGGTTGGCCAAGGTCATCATCAGCTCATCTCGGGTCACAGAACGACCACTGGAGTGCTGCCAGTTGTCCTAAAAATGTAACAATTAGGTTAACTAACATAATGCATGTGGAAGTGCTTAATTCATCTTACTTTTGATCATTATTAGATTATTACTCCGTCATGACCTATAAAATCTTTCTACATTTTCAAAAACACATATAATCATTACATCATTACAAAGTTACCACAGGATTGTGCAGAATATGAACCAGAGCCCTTACTTCAGTGAATCTGATCTCCTTTTGGTTGACCACATTGGGAGGGGTGCCATTGCCTCTGCGGTACACAAGCCTGCGCCCATTTCCAACCAGCGTCACATCTGGCTTCTCCACAGACTCGGACAATCCGCGTGCTAGTGTGTACCGCACCTTAAACTTCAATGATCCTCCATAGGAATCGATCTAAAACAAATGGAATGATTAACACGAATAAGCGTGTCAATTAAAATGAGACTTGTGAATTATTTTCTCCTTACTTTATTGCCCAGGAACTGGCGAGGCAAGGTCCAGAAGGAGTCGAGGTTAAGGAAACGACGTGAGAGGTCGACAAGCTGGAACTCTTCCATCTCCGGGTTAATAAGGAGCTGAGTGGAGGAAAGAGGAGGAGTACCAGGCCTCGATGGGTAGGTAACGTTCACTCCTGGAATTGACAAGTTCAGATTTATTTTATGTTAGCTCTTAATGTTAGGAATAAAAGTTTGAAAGGTATTTCAGCTGACAGTTTATCTGTTCTGTCAGCTTAAACCATACGCATATGGATTAAAAGCTTTTTTTGCCTTTGAAGTTTTCCTCCTCTGTGAACCGCAGACTGATATGGTTGCGATAACGTCCAGTGCTCTTGCAATTTTTAGAGATTCCACCGCAGAAGCAGGACAAACAGCGGCCATTCACGCTAAAGTGACCATCAGGACAGTTGCCTGGAAAGAACAAGTGGATATAACTTATCTACAGTTATCCTACAGTTTCCAAGGTACATAACTGAATGTTTGTTGTTAAAACTGTAGTCACGTTGACGCTGGGCCCAAGGGATGTGTCCGTACCTTGGTTTGGATTTGAAATAAGAGTTAACACTCCATCTGGGATGCCAAACACCAAGCCTTTAGCATTAATGGCCTCGCATGTGTACGCCCCCTGATCTGACTCCTTCACATCACGAATAATGAGGGTCCCACGGCCATTATCACTGGTCACGGTAATCCTGAGAATAGAGAAATAAAACACCATTGGAATAAGATAAAAAGCTTTCCTTTACATCTCACTGTTACAGTCTTAGAAAACATTGTTACACAAAAACCCATCAATTTTAAATGTAATTGCCCAAACCACACATGCAGTCGTCTACGCCTAGAGTGAACATTTCGAAACGGCAACATCTGGAGCTGGAGTACACCACAAATATTCGGGTAATTACAATCATGGGCCTAAAGATGAAGAGTCAAAGCTGAGACGATCAGCTACACTGTCAACAGCCTCCTCACCTGAAACTGTATCACAGAGGAAAATACCTTCACAGAGATTTTCAAATCTTCAGCGACTACTGCAGATGACTTCTAGCTTTTATCAGATATCAGATTGGAAACAGATTGACTAAAAAATAACATTAACAAACTCCAATTCATAGATATTTTAGGCCATTTTGACTGTGTTTTCTCCAAACTTTGAATTATCAGAGGTTAAGAGTTTCTGAATGTGTACACTAAATTAGGTTTGATTATAGACCTGATGAACAAAAAGCACAGAGGTGGTGAATTTCCTATCAAACCCACCTGTTGCTGGTAGGAATGTGTCCCCAGTTGAGTCTCCAGGTGATAATGGGTGTTGGCACTCCAACAGCTTGACAGGTGAATGTTACTGTGGCTCCCCGTGCAACCTGAACTGACTCTTCTGGGGGGCTTGTTACAGCAGGAGGGGCTGTGAGGAGTCAAAAAGGACAAAAAACCAAAAAATAAATGCACATTTACAAAACAGCTGGCATGTCACTGGAATTTGGCGAGTGAAGCTCATAAAGGCCGAGGAAGTCAAATTCTCTGCTATGGACAGACAATTTTCTTTTAGTTCAGGGATGGAGGGCTCACAAAAGCCCTGTGTTTCACTGAATACATGTGAAAAAAGCCTGTTTCACAGAAAATTAGGCAAAGTGTACAAAGGAGGCAATATACAGAGTAGTGTCAGAGAAGTGATTTGCATGAAAATATGAAAGAAAGCAGTTGAATGTGTATGAGAATGAGTCTATTAACAGGCAGATGTGGACAGGCACTGGAGTGAGACTTACTGCAGCCATACTCATCGGAGCGGTCTTCACAGTCTGGCTCTTCATCACACTGGTAACTAGCTGGGATACATTTGTTATCACTCAGGCATTCAAACTGCTCAGGAGCACACCTGTCATCGGGGCCCTTGGAGGCTGCAGTGATGACAAGATGAAAAGTAATAGCAAATTTATATCCCTTCACAACATAAACAGCAGCTTTGAATCAAGGTCAGAAAGGCTCATAGCAATTGCTTAGCACCAGCAACCAATAACCTAAACTGAAACCAATCATTTTTAGCATTATGGGAAAGGTGCTACCCCACCTCTTGCCCTATGGTAGCAGGGATAGGCTCCTTACCCTGAGATGGCTGGATGGATGGATGGATGGATGGATGGATGGATGGATGGATGGATGGATGGATGGATGGATGGGAAAGGTGCTTTTTTGCAGAGTCAAATAAGAAGATGAATACCACTATTTCTGGATTTAATATATGAACCTGAAGGTGTTAATTGGCCTCACTCAACATAAAGAATGATAAAGAAGGACACCTATCATGGATCTATCCTCCTATCCTTAATTAATATGTACACACAAAAAAACGCTGATGGACTCTTTTTCTTCATCAAGGTCACATTCACAGTAAAGCGACTTATTCTCAGTGGCAATACATACATTTGTGGAAAGTTTCGGAGGCCTATGATTTGTTCCTTCTTTTTAAATAAGTGTGCTCATATTCACACGCAAGTATTTTCCTTTGCTTAACCAGTTCTGGGATATGGCGGTGGGGGGTGGAGCCTATCCCAGCTGTCATAGGGCAAACAGCAGGGTACACACTGGAGAGGCCACCAATCTGTCCGAGGGCTAAACCATAGAGACAGAAAATCGTTCACACCTACAGCTAGTTTAAAATAACCAATTAACCTAACCCCATGCATGTCTTTGGACTGTGCGAAGAAGACTGAGTGTCTGGAAATAGCTCATGAAAATACAAATGTCACACAAAACACCCCAGGTGGAATTTGCACCCAGAACCTTCGCACTGAGGAGACAGCGCTAACCACTGCACTATCATGCCACCCACACAATTATTTGAAATAATAAGATGACTTAACAAATCCAAAATTAGATTTAATATTGTTGTTTAAATTTAAGAGACGGACATCAGAGAGGTAAGGGAGCTTTACTTATTCCTTTAAGACAGATTTTTACTGTCTCACAAAAGAAACGGAGACTTACGGCAGTCGGTTTCATCTGAGTTATCCTCACAGTCATTGTCTCCGTCGCAGCGCCAAAGTTTGAGTGCACAGCGACCATTTTTACACTTGAACTCGTTGGGTTCACAGGGAGATGGAGTACCTGCAAAAAAGGCAAGAGGCTGATTAGGGATCATGTTGCTCTCTGGGACTGTTCGCATGTACAGGGCTGCGTTACTCACCACATCTAAACTCGTCGCTTCCATCTGGGCAGTCCCGCTGACCGTCACAGATATAGTCACGAGGTATACACTCTCCAGTCTGACATGTAGCCTGATCCACTCTGCAGGGTCCAGGTTGGCCGGGGGGACGCACTACCTTCTGGGTTGTATCGACTGTGGTGGCAGGGGTTGTGATGATCGGAATAATCGGCCCTATTGAGTATGACACAACTCTTTCATTAGGCCTATGCAAAGATGTACACAGGTGCTAATTACTGTCCCACACATCAAACAGCCATTACTCCAGCATATAACTGATCATGTTAAACTGCCAACCAGTCACAATGAGGCCACTCACCACAATTGAGCTCATCACTCATGTCTCTGCAGTCTTGTCGGTTGTCACACAGGTATTCCATTAGGATACATGTCCCATCACCACACCTGTGCTCATCTGGCATGCAGGGTCTCACACTGGGGGTTACTGTTAGAGATGCAGAGGGGAAGCAGGGGGAGGGGGATGTTGAAGGATCAAAGACATGCAAGCGTTGACTATGGTACAGCCAAAAAACTACCTAACGTCATATTAAAACACAATTAACAATTTTTTTTTAAATATTTCATTTAATTTTTTTTTAAAAACTTCTCCTGGAACTCTACTGCAGAAAGAACAACTCAGAAGTGTTGAAAATATTACCAAAATCTGAAAGCTTGTGATAATTAGGGAGCTTTTCAAGAACATTACAAGATTTTCATTAGTGTTTGTGTTCTGGTAACCATAAAATATACCATAGGTTCAAACCAACATGGCAGCTATACAATAACACATTAGACAGATTACATTAGGCGGGCAAGACAACACTGGACAGACTAGACTGAAGAACACACAAAAAAGAGATTGACACAAACTAAATGACAAAGAGTAGATTAGACATGGCTAGATGGATACAAAAAAATAGAACAGACATATTTGATACACAATAAGAAATAAATACAAGACTGGACAAGAAAGGCTTAATAACGCACAAATAAAGACTGGATTGAACAAACACTACACTACAGTGAACACAGGCTACAAATACTTTGTAAGAATAGATTCGACACACAGACACACAAAGACAGCAAAACGAGACAGACAGATGAATGACAATGCTGTCACCTGAATAAACAAATAAAAGATAAAGTCACCATTTAACTCTATTAGTTGCCATGTCTGTATAGAGAGTTTTGTGGAATTGATGGCAAAAAAATTTAAAAAGCTGCATTCCTAATCACACTCATGCCATGCAAATATACTTTATACTCATTGGGCACTACTGGACTTCAAAGACTAAACTCAGAAGTAGACTCAAAGTCTGCTTCACACTTCTGTGCTTCCATGCAAAACATTCCTCAGACAACGGGACTTGTACACATCAAATTAAAGACACAAATGCTCAACTGTTCTTTCTAAATGCACTACAGTTTCTAACTCACCATGCAACAGGCATGGCAAAATACAAACCTGGGTCTGCTACATGCTCCGCTGAAGGCAAAGGTTCAGCTATAAACCAGAGGGAAATGTTAAGGTAACTGCCTACCCCGCTGGTAAATCTTCATCTGCTGTAAGTATACAGCAAACTCTTGGGTAACAGTGGCACCTGTTTCAGTACTTCTTGAGGTCTTACCTACTCCAAGCCGTCTGAACTGAAAGCCCTGGACCGAAGTGCTGTAGGAAGCAATTGCTCCCTCCTTCACCACGTTGTACAGCACGCTGCGGATCTGTTCCTCATTGGCGTTGTATTCAGATCCCACATCTATTTCCACAAATACATCAACGCCATCCTCTCTTATCTCCTTTCTGCAAAGACCAAAAGAAGGCCAGCTGAGCCTACAGACTGTGTGGCATGCACCGCATATGTTAAACAATAAAGCTTGTTAAAAGCGTCCTCTTTGGCTGTCCTAGAAAGGACTTACTTATTGCTCCTGTATTACTGACTGAATGTCTACAATGCTGCTGGCCTACTGGCCTTGGGTAATACGGAAAAACAAGAAGAAATATCACCTGGCAAGGTAAAAAAATATCCAAACAACAAAATAAAGCTACTTTAAGTGTCACAAATAAATATTTAAATAATATTGTGTATGTTCTTACTTAACAAGGATCACACTGACTGTCTGGACACCTGGAATCTTGTTGTACTCTGACTCGAGCTGTGGAGGAAAAATAAATTTTTAGACACACAGTCACACATTCTTAAATTAGCAAAGTCATAAATAAAATGTCTTTCACCATATAAGGTAGTAACAGTCTTATGATACTGTACAAGAGCGCTATTTAGCACAGTTTATGAGAACAGGACATACCGTGTCCACCACTGCTTCAGAAAGCTCGATAAATTCACGAGAGAAGATTTCTTCGTATTCGGGACCGTAGACCAGGGAGGTGAAGTTGACAGAAGCTCTGTAATAAACTAGAAACACAAAGTGGGGAGAATTATCTGTTAGTTAAACTGCACATTAATATCCAACTATTGTCAGGTGTGCATGTTATAAGCTGCATTCAAGTCACTGTAGTCACGGTCACTGTGATGTGGGATACTGTTTGGAACTTCCTTTCCTCAGGAAAACCTCTGGTTAAATGTTTCAGGAGGTAAAAACTGAAAAGCACGACTGCGGCTTAAGTGAAAGCCACATACAAATTACAGCATCTATTTCTATATCTCAACTGTGACTGTGTCTGTGGCCAACAACCGACACACACTGACACAGTCACACTCCTCCACATACTGAAAAATAACCATTAAATTGTACTATCAACTATTCTGTGGGTCACAGACATGGAACATAAATAATCTAACATTTTTAAGCATATTTAAATAGAGACACATGATAGAAATGAGTTACAAATACACATAATACTCGTGACATTCAATATAACAGGGCCAAAAGTTTGCTTCAGATCTCCTGACTGAATGCTGATGATATCACAGACTTGGAAGGTCAGTAGGAGTAAAGTCACCATCAATACTGTGCCAGCAGCTGTGGAGGAAGAAGAAGAGGATCCTCTGTGAATGACTCTAGAAGAAGGCCTCAACATTCCCTCCTCAAGTCATACATGCATGAGGCAGGAAGGCTGGAGAGCAGTGTAAGGGGTCAGAGGATTACATCAATGGCCTACTTAGACTCCTTGTTCATGTAGTTCAGCAGCTAAAAACAGAACACTTTGCATTCAAATGTGTGGCAAACAGAAGCTGCAGTTAAATCGAGTTTTTATGCAACGCAAGCAAGTAGACATTTATTTAAATGAGGTTTTACAGGGTTGAGAACATAACAGATGGTGATACCGTGCAAGGACTTTAGGGGTTTTCACATAGCTTAAGAAAGCTTCATGTTAAAAGGTGAGAGCATGCAGACTGAGATCCTGCAAACCATGTGCAATGTTTTCAGAAAATGATTCACAGTATATTCATATATTTTACAACAATAGCTTGTGATGATTACAGGAGAAACAAAAACAATAATGGCATCCGGATAGATAACAACAAAATTCTGTAGAAGCATCCAGCAAAGCAATTGTTCTTCACTTGTGGTAGATTATAGGAGCCACACTGTAAAATAATAGCTTCTGCCAGTACTTCACTGTAATTTAACGGGGAAATTAGCTGCATTAAAGGCTTTTGAAACATTCTCAAATTGTTGATATACCCTCTTGTACAAAACAACTATAATGTGCGACTCGTTTTGAGGGAAATATTCGCTATAATATTATGATTACAATGTCACAGGCTTAGCCATGAAACTTAAAATAGCCTGCGCCTGCGGGGTGCCCCATTCTCACACTCCTGCCAACACTTTGTTAGGATGGGCTTGCCAACCTCTGATTTTAGGCTGGTAGTGTGGATTTAGGGAGGAAGTCAATATTTGTACTGTTTCTTGCAGTGAGATGCTATTTGCCGTGCCAAAAGCAAAGAGTCATGTTCTAAGTAGGCATCTGCTCAGCCTCTAGTTAGAAACATACATGCCCAAATATGCATAAAACAATAAATCTGCTCACATACACACCTACTGTGTGCAGCCGCTATACCCAGTCTTGGTGTATATAATTTTCTTCACCCTTTCCTTGTTCTTTGGATAATTGCACATCACTAGACATTCACACTGGCAGCAGATGTACATCATGCTTAACAGCAGCTACCTAATTAAAAGTTATAGATTTCGTGTCTCACATAAAGGCTGTGCGGTCACTGTGTTTAAGAGCTTTCCTCACTTTATGCCGCTAAGTCCCATTTTCCTTCTACACATCGGTGTTACAACAAGACGTCCAACTCCTGGCGAGAAAAGCACCTTTTATGTCAAAGTAAACTGAGCATTGCCTAAGAAAACAGTAAGGGGAACAAGTAAGAACAGCACTGCAGGCTTTAGCACAACCTGGTGTGCTCGCTTTTCAGACTGCTACTATTAGATTTATAGGACCAATTGTTAGGCCTGAATATGGTCTCAGAAAACAAGCAACATCAAAGTTGCTCATCAAAGCGCCTCTTTTGACCCATATATAATCTAATCACTTGAGTGGGTACTTGCTGCCAGGTCAACAGTGGCTTGAAGCCCCATTTCTCTCCGAGCTTGCCGCAAAAAACAGAATAATGGGACTGCCTGAGATCCTTTGATTAGAGCACCGAGTTGTGCCATACTGCTAACGAGGGCCTCTTTCACTCCAAGAGCTCCTGTGGGCAACTTGCTGCTTTCAGCAAGGGGGAAATCCCCTTTGCCAAGCGCCACCACCATCAAAGGTGATGAAACTGTGAGAACAGATGTGACGAGTGGGAGAGAGAAAAAAAGTGTGGAAAAGTAACATTCCATACTTTTAATTCATAAACTTATTTGGCGATTAAAGCTGTTCAGTAGAACTGTGGCAGCTTTGTGCAATGGGCCCCTCTAACACTCAGAGGGCTACGCAGAAGACAAAGAGTTGATTGAGCAATGAGCCCAGCCTGGCCTTTAAACCCCAGCCACGCTGGGTTTGACCTTCAACCCCCGAGGCTGCGCCCAGCACCAGTCAAGCCATTTCCAAAACATGTGGGGGAGAGCCAGATTCTATAAGAACAAGGCCCAAACCACAATGCTCTAATAACGCCAACAAAGATCTTTAGTAACTCCCCTACATGGGATTTTGCTCTCTCTCATCTCAATCTCCTCCCTAGTTTTTCTGCCTATATTTCCATTTGCCAGCTGTCTCTTTCTCATCTTAACTCCCGTAGACACGACCGCTCCTACTTAACCCCTTCGCTGGTAACAAGCCAAAACCTCTGTTTCCAAGTCCATTTATTGCCCTGTGGGGAAATCTAGGGACTTAATTCTGGCTTCATTATTAAGCTCTCCCCATCCTGCTCATCCACAGCTTGCAATGTAGAGATCAAAACCACCACTATATATAAAAAAGGCTCATTTTCATACTTGTGTTATAGCTACTTAGTATAAGACCTGGTTTGTTGCATTGGAGTTGAACCACCAACATGAGGCTGATATTTCAAAGAGCAATTTTAAAATGAAAGCATGGAGTACATTTTGCAAGTGTCATGGTAACGTCATTTCAAAGACATTTTTAGCAAGAAATGGAAATGTTGTCACTCTGTTACATGATGGAAAAAGCACATAATTTTCCATAGAATCGGAAATCATTGGGAAACGCCTGTAAGACATTTGGAAAAACAAACCAGCTGGACTCAGACACTACATGCCCCAGCTGAGTCTTCCTTGGAATGTTATCTGAGAGTGTGTTTGGAAAAGACCGTGCATAACTGAATGGAACAGGTGAAAGCAGAGTGTGCCAAAGACAAGAAACAAGAGAAAAACAAAGTGTTAAGAAAGAGGTGCGTCAGGACTTACTTTGGTCGTGCTCACTTGGGTTCTGTATGTTCCTCAGATATGAAGAATCCAACCAATGTGCTATAGCAAGAAATGAAGTGCAAGCAGCAGAGAGCAAGCAATAGTGGGAAAAGACGTGACGGGGAGGTCAACACGGCACAAACATGAGCCAGAGGTCAAAGGTCAACCAAGGAAAGCAACACAAGAACAAGGGAAACAAATGAAGTTAGCCAGGCAGGTGCAGAGAGGTTAAAGTTTCAGGAAAGTTAGACAGGGAAACAAATGCAGGGAGAGAGAAAACAGAGAGAGATAATAAGTAGGAGAATTGAAAAGAGAAAAAGTTGTAGTAACAGAAACAGGAAATCAAGAAGAGCCACTACGATTATGTGAAACAGACATATTACAGTGGTAGCAGAACAAAAAATCAAAAAAATCCCAACATAGTTTCATGAGAAGCTGGAAATGTCACCATCGATTTGCTGTGATCAACAGTCACACTAATCATTACCATCTAAATGTTGTGGATACTGCTTCATGGGACAGAGGCTGCAGGAGGCGTGTGGTTTTATTAACCAGTGTCTGCCAGGAAACACATAAGGAAATCTCTTTACATGACAGTGACGAGGAGAAAAGGTGAGGGGCCATAACTTTAGACAAACCTCTTCCTCAGTCTTTCAACACAAAGAGAATACTTTACAAACAAAGCGCACACTTCCACATCCTGCTCTTCACATCTCAGCTGTCTGACACATACATCCACCCTGGCACTGCAGTAATGCAGGGAGGAGCTGTTTCCTGTTTTCCTTTTTAAATGGAAGAACTGAGCACCATTAAAAGAGTTTTAACTGGTTTTACCCTAAGTTCTCTCCACTGGCATGGGCAACAATGACCACGTTCTTTTTCGTGGTGACTCATTCATTCTGCTTGGGGCGTGCTATGAAATGTCAAGTGAGGAGGCCTTTTGGTTGTTTCAAGAAAGAGATCCAAGTACAAAGGTTGATTTACAAACCATTTACAGGATCTATTCACTATCTTGTAAACAAAAGCACCCTTAAAATGTATTAAAATGCTCCACACAAGCACTTTATACTAACAAGAGAGATTTTTTATGCTCCTCTCCAGATAAATATGAGTCCACTCCATAAACTTCAACAAACAGTAGTAAACAAGATCTCCTTCATAATTGAGTGAGTATACTGGATCCAGCTGTTGTACAGCTGCACATGCAAAAACCATGAGGGTTCTGACACACGTTACTGCAGTTGTGGCATATATTTTAGAAGAAGGCAGAGTTTACAAAAAGAAAAAAACTGTGTTAAGAGTTAAGAGCATTTCTTCAAGTCTAAAATGCCCAGCCAGGAAACAATTGAGAGAAAACATGCCCTACCCAAATGACATGAGGTTTCCCACAAGAATAGTGACCCAAACTAATTAAGGCTAATGAAGCATTTGCTACTTCAAAGTCTGCTGATCTGCTGTGATCACTGTCAGAAACAGAAAAAGAGTGGAAGCCAGAGAGGAGGAGGTAACAGATTTGTTAATACTCTCTGCTCTGTTGTGGGTTGATCGGGCTGAGGTCACTTACTGAGACAGTGCTCACTGTGTAAGAGGCTGGATAGAGAGATATTTGAAAATACAACAAACTAAATGGATCTTTTACCCAACAGGAGAAACATAAAGTAAGTATATTGCTCAAAATACAGTAATTAAGACAACACTCAATCTTCATAGTATAACTTGAAGTCGGTTACACTTCAGGGACATCAATGTGTCCAGTTACGAAGCATAAACAATTGTGAATCCATTTCACTCGCTCTGAGGCAAATGAATGTGACAACAGGTGCAATGGAGAGGAAACAACAAGACAACTACATCCATTTTCTTCCGCTTATCCAATTCAGGGTCATGGGCAAGGCAATCCCTAAAAAGGGAATGGTTTTGTACGTGGTGGCCACAGACCATTGCTCTCTCCTTATCCGTCTAGACTGATTTTTGTATACTTTATCCTTTTGTTAGTGTCCTTAACACCACTGAGACACAGTCTTAAGAGTGTGGAGGAGATGCTTGAAGATGGATACACAAAGTGCAATGGACAGGGGCATAGAATGGCATCAATGCAGCAGATGGACAGTATCGGCTTCTTTGGGTCAGGGGCAGCAGGAGCACCGTCAGGACCCTAGAAAATGACCTTAAGCAAGCTACTGATCTGCATGTTTCTGACCAAACTGCTCATGGAGAGAATCAGAACCAGCACCACAAAGCTTGACTGACGATCGGGACCCTAACCCTAACAGAAGAATGGTAGGTCTTCCACTGTGACTCTGTTCATTTCAAAGATGAGAACAGGTTCACACTGAGCACATGTGACAGGTAAAAAAAGAGTCTGGGGATATCAGCAACATCATCTTGCATGACTGGTTTGGCAGTGGGTCAGTAATGGTCTGGCAAGGAATATCCTTGGAGGGTCAAACTTCTGCTAGGTACAAGAATGAAATCCTCAGAATCATTGTCAGAATTTCTGGGCCCCATGTTCCTCCTGGCACAGCGTCATGTGACCAGAGTGTGCAGGCAATGCCTGGATCAAGCAAATATTTTTGAATCCAAATGAGAACCTCTGGGGCATTGTGTAAATAGTGCCACAGACTGTCCAGCAGCTCACTGATGCCCCAGGCAGGCACATGGGGTAATACACTCAGTAGAGTGTGTCTCATGTCAAGCTGCATTATCTTGTGGTTTAAAATTTTAACTTTGATTGAATCCAGCCAGAATACATTATTTTGGCCTCCACTGACTTTTGTTACACCAGTTTATGTGATTTCCCTCTGTTTTGGGGGGCCAGTGGATGTATATGAATTGTCAGCAACAGAAGAAGAACTAGTTAAGAACTTAATTAGTCCCGGGAGTGGTATTATTTAATATAGATACTCTCTAGGGTGCAACCAGGAAGCCACTAATCAACTGTGGAGCTTTATCCAAATGAACTCATATCTGGGAAAACCACAGGACAATTGAATACCCAGCCAATAACCACTTTAATTCAGTATTTGGTCTGCAGCACAATTAAACATTTTGCTAGCACAAGTGTAAGTTACTCACTTATGACGTATCGTAGCTTATTTTTAAGCTCATCAAAATGCACAGAGATATAAAGTACAAGTCCTTCCTGGAGAGAGGAAAAAGAAAATCACTCCAGCAGGCAGATAAGCTCTCTTTGAACGAAACCCTAAAAATCTCTTTCCTAAAGAGGAGTGGCACAAGCCAGCTCTCCAAGGCAACTCATTTGTTATTGGTACAACAGAGTGTAGGATCACAGGGCTAGGTGCAGTAATAGAGCTCAAGTTAGTGACTAAGATCATTCAGCAGGAGTCTTTCAGAACTATGCCCACCCAAAATGAATTGCACACAGTCAGAGTGACAATCTGCTGCTTATGAATGGATAGAAGCTTTTGTCACTGATTGAGACGAGTAGGTAAGACAAAGGTTAGTCCAAACGTGTCGTTTAAAACTGCAGCACCAACGTTCGTTTGCTCCTACAACTGTCCTGTCCACAACATTCTGTTTCAAGTGCGTGACCTCCTTGTAGGGCTCCAGCAGTACAACAACAAAGATCTCAGCAAAATAACTGCAGCTGCCAGCGTTTGTCCCTCTGTGTAAGTGCCCAAGAGGCTCCGTGTATCTGACACACTCTTGCAAACACACACACAGGCAGTGCCACTGAGACACACATACCAGCTGACCATGAAAAAGCATGAAACTGAGTGGGTGGCCTGGCACTGCACAGGCCAAACTGACAAGACAAGCTACATTACCCTGATGTATTGTCCACTAATGGTGCAACATCTGCTCAATTTGACAGATAACGGAGGAATCCAAACCTATGTCGTGTTTTTTTCAGTAAGCGCTCACTAGTAAATGATTAGAAGCAAAGCCAGGTGAGGCTACACAGGAATGCAGTACCCTGTCTGTGAGTCTCCTTCTACTCACATCAGTGTCAACAGTATACACACACACACATGCACACACACACAAATCACAGCATGTAGATCGAACGCCAATGACAGGTGAGTCCTTGTCTAGCTTATTTAAACAATGGATGAGAGAGCTAGTTTAGACAGCAGCATTAGATATTGATGTATAGCAATCTCAGCACGACAATAGCTAGAAGCCATCTGAGTTTCTCAGGGCTGAGATGCTGTTTATCTTGTTTACACTGACATATCTTTTCACCACTTGCACTAACAAAACACAAAGAAAAAGAATGACAGCTAGTAGGATTGTTGACAGAGTGACTTTGACATGTATTGCTTATCTCTTCTATTTTTAATATGTTGTTGTCTTTTCCTTTTTTTTTTCTTTTTTTTGCACAGCAAAAGATAAAAAAAAATATTATATAATTTCTGAGTACATCTCAAGACTTCTTTAAAAGGAGGCTACTTGGACAAATACAATACACTATAATACTGACATGTTCCTGAACCATTGCAATGAGAAATGTACTTGATGGGACATATTACGGTTGAAGTTGGTCTACTATGGGACTGCACTGGGACCTACACCAAATGCCTTCCACTTGCATCTGTGGAAAGCACAAGGTGGAAAGAGCGCACCTCCCTTCCTTTTCATGCGCATACATGGAAAGTTGTGGAGGTGTGGAGAATAAGACTGCAGCATAGTACAAAACAGGAACAAGAGACAACAGACACTGATAAAGTTTTTTAAAAAAGGAGCTGAGGTGGAGGGGGGTTGTAGCTGGACTTCTCTGAGAAGTCAGAAATTAATCAAGCATAATATTCAACTACTAAAAAGAAATATTATTTGTTATTCTGCATTTTAATCAAAAACTAATAGTCCATCCTTGCATTCTCTTCCACTTATCCTTATCAGGGTCGTGGGGGAGGGATGGAGCCTATCCCAGCTTTTATAGGGCGAGAGGCAGGGTGCACCCTGGACAGGTTGCCAGTGTGTTACAGGGCTAACAAAGAGAGGCCGACCATTTGTGCTCATATTCACACATATGGGAAATTTAGTAGAATTACCAATAAACTCAACCCCACTAACTGCATGTCTTTGGACCGTGGAAGGAAGTCAGAGTACCTGGCCCACAGAGACATAAGAGAACATGCAAACTCCACACAGGTGGAGTGGAACTCAGGCAACAGTGATAACCTCCGAGGTGCTCCAAACAATGTGCTTTACTATTTTTTCTTGGATAACAACAACTTACATACATATTTACAACAACATAGTGAATTAACCACTAGAAAATAATGAAAATATATTTTGCTGATTACTAGTACTGTTAAGCTGGGGCATAAACCTTATTTTTAGTAATGGTTAATTACCTTTATTTATTTAGATAGAAAAAGAAGTGGTCTGCCATGTTTTTTCACCCTGGTCTAAGTATATTTAAAAATAATAATTCTCAAACTTTTTACCCAAAATAAACACTGTGCAGAGCGTAACCCCAGCGGCCTTTCGCCAATTACTACACTATTACAAGCGAGTGGCCTGGTAACCTTTGTTTCCTTATGTCCTAAACAAAGTGGCCAATATCCTTAGAACACTGGGAATGTCTGTAATGGAGCCAGTGAAACAAGGAAAGGCTCTCACAGAGCAGATAAGCTGGATTTACCTCCTCAGAGTCCCAAAGAAATCTCTTTGGGACTCTGAGTTTAGAGGTCACGATGAAAGGTTAGGAGGACATGGGACACAGTTTCCATATCTCTGGAAAAGATTGCAGACTATGATTAAGAGGGAGACAAAGAGCAACAATACACAGAAGACGGTTCACAATAGCTCTTATTTAAGAGCAGTTTCAATTCCAGATGTTTTGCAGGGATTCATTTTACATGTCTGAGACAAAGGGAATTGGAAATTCCTTAACCACCATCAGCAAACAGTCACACAACAGGATACAAAGCATAATGGGGGCATCTGTACCACCAGCGTCTCGCCATTTACAGAAGTGGAGGGGGAAGGAAGGCACAGGCTTGGGTGAATTGTCTGGACAGCCAACAGGACAGAGACACTCAGCAAAGTATTCAGGATTCAGCACAGGAAACAGAATTTCCTTCCCAAGGCAGATTTACTCAGATCTATATATGGCGCTAGTCTGACTACACTAATCTTACCACCATGGTCATACTGGGGAGAATGCAAATGTGTCCAGGCACCTTTGAGATAAGGCAATATAATTAAGAAAGCACCAAATAATCTCAACTTTCTTTTCAACAGCTACATTAAAAGAAAATTGACCTCTATGTGAAAACAAAAGCAAGGAAGTTTATGGAACCAGAGTACTTGGGACTGTTCTTGACTCATTCACGCTCAAAATGTTAACACACACAAATGGAAATATATTTTCTCATCCTGTACTGTGAACAGAACACTGATTTGCTTTGTCTTTTATGACTTTTAGATATTTTTTCTCACACAAATCTTTCTGCCATTCTCATTATAAGAGCAGCTCAGTGTGCTGCAGAAGGCTGGAGTACAACTTAGGCTGAAACAAGCGGCAAACTGTGTTTATGGGGTAAAAATGCATTCCCTTTAACTATGTCTCAATCAGTCAACACTAAACAAATACTGAAGGTTGAGTCAAAAAGTGATTCAACAGTCAGTTAAGCGTTGCTAGACTAATCTGCTTCTATCACATGATGTCAACACCACACACATTAATGCTAGCCGTGTCAAAATATCCTCTGGCACCTTTAACTGGCCTAGATTCTGTGAGGCCAGGCAGAATTGCTATTTCTGTGAGTGAACCACATGATGCTCTTATGCTAGCTTGCTACCAAAACAATTATTGTGCCCTGATGTAATTAGCTCCACGAATTGTTGCAAAACATAATCTATTATGTGTCAGAGTCTTTTGGACATGACCTTTTAGTTCACTGGCTCTTTATATGGAATCTACTTTTGAATCTATGGTATTACTGAATACAATTTAATGTTCTTTTCATAAATTCTGGTCCTCATTACAGTCAAACAGGATGATAAGTTATGGTATGCTTTAGGGCCACAGCCATACTACTAACCCAGATCAAAATGGCTGAAGTTATGGCAGCAAATTTCTATCTTTTACATATAGTGTATGTAGATCTAAAGACTTCAGCTAATTGAGTGTCATGTGAGAACTAAAATTAAAAGAACTTTAACCTATTAGCTCCCTTGTACCTGTGATTTCCGATTGCATGCAATTTCCTAGTGGATTCAGGGAGTGTCATGTTTGCACATGCAGACAAGCAGTCAGCAGTCATTACTAAACGAGAGTACTTACTAATCTAAAGTGAGAAATGGCAACTTTGGGCAATGCTTGGACCTAACTCATTGCTGTCACAAAATAGAGTGTTAACACTATAATTATGGGAAATAAAATTAAAGCACATATAGGATGCCATCGATCAGTGAAGTTTCATGGTGAACTATAAATCAAAACCTGAGCAATGGATATCTACGATGCGATTCCAGTTATCCTTTGACGTCGAGCATTAATTTAGCTACAACATCACAGCTCAGCAGTTAAATATAGTATGCTACTAGGTAATACTCTTAAGGCATCCTTTGTGGCTAACCCTGAGTAGCATGCACACATGTTCAGTGAAAAGGTCAGGTAACAGTAATTCTTACTTATTTTGCTGTCTGCAATGAAAAGCAACCCATGGATTGTAAAAACTATAAAACACGGACCAAGAACAGCGGCACACGTAAACTTTAGGTATGATTAAAGAGTCAGACCATCATGCAAAGTTTATTATGGTTCCTGCATTATTATTTTCTGAAACTATGTGCGGTGATATAGTGTGTTCCTTGAACAGAATACAAGTCTGAATAAAAATAATGGGGTAGAGGTGCTTTCCCGCAGTTTTTATTGTTCATTGGGCGTTTATTTATCTTATTGTGCTGTCACCTTCGCCAATGGTTAAAAGGATGAAAGAGGAGATGTTTATGTCTCACAGATAAAGCCAAGGCCCTGTGTTATGACCAGAGTCTGGCAAGCTGGCGAAGAGGGAGGAGAGGATGTAGCAGGATGTGGAGGTATCATCACTCAGGCACCGACAGACATTATGCACAAGTGTGCATGCACAAATGCACGCAATGACACACGCGCGTCAGAGTTGCAGATGGGGGAGCTTTAGAGGGCTGAGTGATCCACTGCATGTAAACAAAATCTGTCAGAGTGGATTGTTAGAGCCACAAGATTGTCTCTTCACTTACTTGTGCTATCAGGCCACGGTGTGCTTCCATATTCCTCTCCACTGGGCTGGTCTTTGGAATGAGAGAAACAGAAGTATAGGTCAATGTGCCAATTTGAGGTGAAGAAAACATGCTTTATTCAATTATATTTAAAGTAGTGCACCAAATCTCCTGGAGATCTATATTCCCCTTAAACAGTCGGAATCTCGCAAGTCACTATAAGACGAATCTCTGAACAAATATTTACCGATTTTCTGTTTTGGCGTGGGTTAACAATCTTAAGAATTTATATTGAAAGCATAAGTGGTGTGAATTAAGAGCAGCTGTTGTTTTGTGGTTATTCAGCTTTTACCAAACCCACCTCCTGACGCTTCATCAGCTGCAAAGTCCTCATCATCATCCAGTAAACTCTGAGATCCCTGGACAGTTTTTTCTGCCTCCAAATCTTCTGGCAGAGGAACCTCTCCCCATACCTTGGAGGCCTGTGTCACCTGCAGTAAACACAGAGTGATTAATAAGGGTTAAAGTCTCTTGGGAAAAGGGTTACACCCAGTGCTATACATGAGCTCTGGAATTGTGCAGCGAAAACAAAAGCTGGAATGGGAAATGGGGCATTGTGATCTGTTTACTTTAATCTTTTATTATCTCTTTTAACAGCATGCAAATAAAAGTTCACGACATCTAAGTTCTATTTTTTTCAGTCCACTCGCTTAAATTCAAAGCATGGCGTTTATGTTTTTTCCTCATGTAAATGTTAATGCGACGAAATTCACAGCTGACTCCAAATCCAATGACAAGCACAGGAATACCTGCGTAAGTACACAGGCACACACACAAATAAAACGTATTTCCGAAAGCCAGAAAAAACAGCTGAAGTTCAGATCAGAATGACACTAATCTGTTAAAGTATCCTTTACACTCTGTTCTCCAGGCTAAAAATATATGCCACATACCACAACTAGTCCTTCAAAACTGACTCTGTACCCTGGAATCAGGAAATAGTCAATCAATAAACCATCATGTGCCCTCCAGCACCTCTAACCAAAACCTTTCTTTTTGATAAAGTGTTTGGTAAGGGCTGGATCAGGTGACCCTGAATCCTTCCTTAGTTATTCTGCGATAGGTCTAAGCTGCTGAGGGCTTCCCATGATGCACATGAGTACTTTTTCTTTGCCATCTCCCGGTCGCAGCAGATGGCCACATCTCCCTGAGCTTGATTACGCCGGAGGTTTGTTCCTGTTAAATGGGAGTTTTTCCTTTCAACTGTTGCCAAAGTGCTTGCTTTTATTGTAGGCTCTTTACCTTACAATGTAAGGTGCCTTGAGGCAACTATTGTTGTGATTTGGCTATATAAATAAAATGGAATTGAAACATCAAAAAGTCATAAAATGTCAGCTCAAAAAGGAAAAGTGGCTTTTTATCCTGTTTACCACAATTTGCCATGTTAGTGAGGTATGTTAGGATAAATGTATTGCTTCACACTGTGCCTGTTCTCCTGCTGTATTGCTCATAATCTAAAGATTTATTAAATATGGAACTTGATAAAGTGTTAGTACATTCACCTCAAGGGAGATTTGAATACCCAGTCCACATCAGAATAATTCCACGTGACCTTTTCCTCAATTATTAAACTACAGACTACCAGCCTCAGGAAGTGCAAATTCTTTTGCAATATTCTCTTTATTGCATGACAACACATAGAAAATCAAATAAGCATGTAGCCAGAATAACGTCCTCCTGCAGGACACGTGACAGACACATCAGACACCTCACTGAGAAGACACAAAGCTTTTCCAGCCATTCCCATATCCTGATCATCTTGATAAAGTTTACTATGGCGGCCTGACTGGAGCACAGTGTGGGTTTATTATCTCTGCTCTCAGCATCTCAGCATGCAGACTGCCCAGACGCTGGCTATAAGTTTAGATACGACTCTGGCAGGATGCCACCTCTGGCATTTCCAGTAGGCATGGCACGCCAGTTCCTATTTCCACCCAACTCTGTCATGGTAGTTTTCCCATTTGAATGGATCCAGCTAATAAATAACTAGATCTAACCCCCCTAAATCCTCTCTCCCCTGACTGAACACCCTTACAACAACAATCCCGGGCCATTTTCAAAAGCAAACTGCTGACTAACCAAATTCTTTTCAGTGATGCCGACCAGCCAACCATTGGTGTGATCATCTCCCGCTTCCCACTCCCTTGGGATGGTGTATGATCTGGACATGCTGGATGCCATTTTGGGTGAAAAAAAAAAAAAAACCCTGAACAAACTTACAGATGGCTGCATATTCACACCTGATCTAAAGCTAACATGCTGAGCCACACTTGTTTGAGAATGTCAGCCGACCTCATCTTAGGCAGAGCTGAGAACTCCATGTGAATGCGCCCTCTCACTCCATTCTAGTTCAAAAGCTAATCTGACCTTTAGTCTGAGTCTTGAGGTTGAGACATGTCTGTGGTGTTAGAGTTATCTCTCCCTGGAGATAAAGCTCTTGACGGACTGTAATTCTTCAAACCCCACCCCACCCAGAGGACAAACACCTCAGAAGCTCTCCTGACTCTAGTACCTTGCTGTGTAAACACATTGCTCTATTAATTTGTTTCAATTTCCAATAAGACATGGTAATCAGGTTAGGCTTTAAAAAAAAAAAAAAAGTAGGCGTCGACATAAACGCACAGGAAGTGGCCTAGATACACACAAAAACACACATGGACACCTTTCACATATAATATTTACTTATAAATTACTTAAAAATATGCAGCATTGACCTTACAAAACCAAATGGTAGTAGCAAAGGGAAATGATGGAATCCATGAATAATGAGTGGCAGGTGACATGGGACAATAAAGACCTTTAGCATGAACAACTGATGATGACGGCAATGAGTGAGAAGCAAAACCTTTTGAAAAACGATTGATCGCACTACACAAAAAGTGAGCCAAGAACCTTTCAAGACTGAAATACTGTCAGCTGTCGTTGAGTCTTGCAGCTGGAGGCCTGCTATCACCTCTGGTTCTCAACAAGTAATGCCTCCCCAATGCTAATATTTGCACTACAAGCCCTTTTATTCATCATTCAAGCATTTCATCACAATTTTTGGTTTTTTGCATTTTTTTTTTGCATTTTCATCATTCTGTGCTGATGAGTTTCACATTAACGTTCCCATATTAACCTCCTCGTCTGCCCTTTGATGAAAACTGATTGGCACTTAATGGTATTGTGCTGCCTGCATGCCAAATTATAACAAGCGTGAAACTGTGGAAGGCAAAACAGCACTGCAAACTGATTCTAATGCAGATAAGTAAAAAACTCACAAACACTGGCATTTGGTACCACGTGCAAACAAACACGGTCAAATACGGCCTTGCATGAACAGACACACACTATCATACACCCACACGTCAGCATTCCCGTCCTGGTTACATCTCAGTGATATCCAAAGCCTGTCAGAGGAAGCGTGAGAAGATTTCTTCAGGGATTCAGTTCGCCCACTCTGTTAATAAACCCACTGATGCAGCTGCAGGACAATCTGTAGGAAATGTCTTAAAGGCACAGCCAGTGTTTTACAGTAAAAAAAAGAGAAAGAAATTGGATTTGCTCATGACAGACACGAGTCTCCCGCAAGTGATGCTCTCTCATTAAAATGTTTATTGATAGCAGCTGACACTGTTTGTTGATAGCAGCAGCACAGGTTTAGCATTTAAATCACCTCTTGAGCTCACACAACCTATCAGCCTTTGTTCCCATGAGAGCTTGGGATATGCAAAAACAGAGAAATGAAAGCTGGAAAAAAGGCAGCATTGCTCATTCCAATCAATTTGATCCAAACGCCAAGTTGTGACCTTTTATGCAAGCAGAAAACCTTCACAAGATGAATTCTCAGCCTACTTGACCCTCCATCTCCCTTTACCCACCACACCTTCTCTTCCTTTTACCCTCTCTAATATCTGCTTGGGCTTGAAGTAGCAGCATGTACTAAGCAGGAATGGAATGTAAACCGTAGAAAGCTTCAAGTAGATGAAAGCTTGACACATACTGACTTCTTTTAGATAGGGTAGGTTGAAAAAGGGCCAACCAAGCACAACCGGGCACCAATGCAGGCTGAGTCGTTGAACTCCCTTTAGTTGACCCATTGTTATCTGAGGAATAGGTGTTGTGAACAAGCAGGCCTACGCTAGATCAGGTCTACTACAGCAGGTAAAAATATGTTGTATGTGCATACAAAGAAAACAACATGAAAAAAGCTACTGAGAGAATAAAAGAAAATACATGATTCTCATGCTACAGTTAAAAAATATTAAGATGCTAAATCTACTCATCTCAAAACATAGATATGAGGGAGGTTTTACAACATGCTTGGCTGAGTGTTGTGAAAGAGTGATGAAAGGAAAAGAGGAAAAGAGATAAGCCCAAGAGCACTGTTCCTTTGCACACCTTTGACTACAAATCTGTGTTACTAGTGCAGGATTTTTATGTTTGTATGATACAAATTTCTACATTTAACCTGCGTAGGAGTGGTCTGTGATTTGACAAACTACCAGTTCCGACAGTAAACCTCTGCTTGAGCCCCTACTGGATAAAGCACTTGCACAATGTGGCCCTTCTGCACTCAGCAATACATTGGTATTTCTACATGGTTTAATCTAATGTGACTGGACAGGAAGGAAGTTTAAGGAGCCCTTTGACATTATTCACAGATTGGCTTTTTAAAGTGTTCAGTGACTAATGCTGTGGGTGGAACAAACACACCAGATTTCTTCAGAAGAGATGAATAGCAGTGAGAAGGAAGGGGCCCAGAATAGCATATGTCCACATTTCTGAACACTTTTTCGGAGTGTCTGCTTGACCATCTTCTGCTTCAGTTATATTCTGGTAGCTTGAATGAGTCATAGATTAGCATTAAGTGGCTAAATAAAAATCATCTGAAAATGGATTGGTACAAAGACTGGACTAAAAATGAAAATGAAAAAAAAGGAAAAACCTTCAGAAAACCTAGATAACTATTGCTCAAGACCAGTTAAGGCAGAGCTTCCCAAAGTGTGTGTGTGTGGGGGGGGGGGGGGGGGGGGGGGGGGGACGGGACGACAAACGCTTGGACACTAGTTATGCTTTTTACATCCACTAGGGTCCGAGTGAGTAAATTTTAACAGTGATGTTAGCACAAGCAGCATAATATGTAAGAAAAATTATTAATCAGTTGCTTCTGCAGCAGTCTGTTGCTTTTATCTAATGTCCATCCCTTTATAGGAGGGCCAAACATTCCATGTGGCAAGCAACTATGGCCTCGGGCTAGCATTTGCCACACAGCCTCACACACACGCCTTTCCCTTTAAACCAACCCTCACTGTTTAGGGAGGCATGTCAGAATAAGCATCCAGCCTGTATAGACTTGTGTACATGGTGCAGCTAAACAGGATGAGAAAGGATATCTGCACTGTAGGCAACTGGAAAAGGTGATGAGCTTTTCCTTTGTTGTTCCCATGGAATTAAAATGGAGGAGTCATCACTGAATACATGCTTACAAATATTCCTTACTTTTACACCTTTCATACCTGTTATTTTGGTCTGCTCAAGTGCTTTAAATGTGACTGATGCTAACTGATTCCACTACATCGTTAGATGTTCAACATGGGTTAAAATGTTTTTCTTTTTGTGTGAATCTGAATTGGTTCAAAACAATATCACTCGCAAATTGGATAACATACTGTATTTCGGGCTAAAAGGTCAGCCTGGCGACACCATGACCAGACATGGAGCAGAGATTGCAAACCAGCCGTGAAACAAGATACCCCAGCCTAATGCTAAATGAAATCCTATCTCTAATGGTCTTTTTGTCAGCCTCAGTGACAGCAAAACGACAAGACTTGGAGCCTTGCTACTTTTACTCTTTATTTATGTTGTATTGTTGAGAGTTTAGAAGAAACATACTCATAAGACTTTATATCAAATCATCAAAAAACTGCATAAACACTGATTTTCTCAAATTTTCTTAGGTAGATGTAAGTGATTTCAAAACCTATATTGCATTCCCAATGTGGCTGGGATAATATAGCATGACCACATTCCCCCCAAATAATCCTAGGCGTGAAAACCTAACTGACACCTAAAGAAACACAGTAATTTCAATGATCACCCCAGCAGGATGCTACATTAACAGACCACCTAGAATGACAGCCACTCCTTTTTTCAATGGTCAGTCCTGAGTAACTCCAAAATTAATGAACAAAAGCTCAGCAAACACCCCCCCCCCCCCCCCCCCCCCCCCCCCCCCCGCATTGGTATGGTGCAGGTATAAAGGAATGCATGCATACACTGCCTAACAGTTATCAGCCCATTAGTTATGCCAGGAATTAAACTAATCTGTTTTAATAGGCCAGTGCGGTAAGCGAGAAAGCTGACTTTACTGGATTGGAGGTTTAGCTCCTGGTGTGCTTATTGTGAGAAAAATGTGCCAATGAATGTTTATATGCTCATGGGCAGAACACAAGCAGTAGTAGAATACTTAAAAAGGCAAATACAAAAACACCATCAAGTCCTTGCCCACCTGAGCTGCATGTCACAACATAAACACTGCAGCACTGCATGGTCTGAAAATAGTGCATGTGTTTCCGGTAACATTTCTGAGAGTGTCCTACAGGGAGGAGGGGAAAAAGGGGCCAGTTCCCCCAGACGACAGCTGACAGGCGAGGTGTTGAGACCTGTAGCAGCTCAGAGGGGAAGAGCAGCTCTAGCTTGGCCAGCCCTGGCCTGTTTATTTATAACAGAAAGAGCCCCTTTGAAAGCACTGCTGTGTCACTTAAGAAGTCTGCTTTTCTTCCCACTGGGGAACTAGGAGAGATCAGAGATCTGAGTTGCCTGAACATCTAGATGACTCTAAAACACAGCAAAAGCTCAGGACAAATATCAGATTGAGCCTCAGTACATATGCAATATAAAAACTATTGATATCCTTGCACAGTATTTACCTTACAATGTAGCCGATAGTTTTCAAAACAGCCATTCCACTATTATTAACTCAAAGGTGAGCAGTGGATATGGTAACTTTAATGAAGTAAAGGAGCTAATCTAAGGGAAGGTAAGTGAAGAAATCTATGCTGTGATATCGCAGGATGAAACAAAAATCTCAGCAGCACTGGACATAATGTGCCACTAACTGCAAACATTTCTGTCACTAACTTTCTCTGCCAATTTACTCTTTGACAGCTTTAAAGGTAATAAAAATAAGAATTACAGGCATATTTCAATCGACTGCAACACTCTGGAGGACGGCGAAGAAGACTTGGACAGTTTGCAGTATTTTATTGATGAGTGTTTAGCAAACATTCAACACTCCACTAGTTAGTTTAAACATGACCACCCCGAGGTTTGTCTCATGGAATGTATGTGGAATCGGTTCCAGGGAAAAGAGGCTTAAAATTACTAACCGATTAAATGGCTTACAGGCAGACATTGTCTTTCTACAGGAGACTCACATGTTCAAAACATCTTGCACACACACTCACTTCTCCACAGTTCCCTCACACGTTCTCAGCCTGTTACAACTCAAAACAAAGAGGCGTAGCCAAATTAATTAGCAGAAAAATAAACTTCACTGTTAGCAACACTATTACAGATCTAGAAGGCAAAGTTTATAAAACTTAATTTATGTATTCAAAATATGGATCTGTCATATGCTGTGGGAGTGTCTGGTCGGGTATGGTCCAGGTTCCTGTTGTCCGTCCCCTAGGGTGGAGTTGGCCAGCTCATCACCTGCTTCCAATTTCCGGGGCTCCATCTAGAGGGTTTTTAAGCCAGCACTGCCTGCTACTCCTCGCCAGTTCGTCCTGCTACCACCCGTGGTAAACCTGGCCTCCTCTATGCTCAGACTCTGTGTGCCTGGATCGTGGGTTAATGTGTCCTCCGTCTCCTGTATTCTCCAGATTCATCACCCGTCGTACTCACCAGCAGTGCTGGTTCTGTTTCCGTCCTGTTCTCCCATCTGCCCAGAACCCGAGGACCACACACTCATCTTCTCCTCAGCCTGCCCTCCAGCCCGTACTTCAACCTCCCTGGACACCTTGGAACCTGGACCAGCCTCCCCACACTCTCAACCATCCCTGGAACGCCCCCCACGGCAACCCCTTCCCCGCCTAATAGCCGGTGTTTTCAAGTAAGCCCAAGACTCTCCACTAGTACCACTCACCTCTGCCCTTTAATTGTTTCCCATTCAGTAAAACCCTTCTCCTGTGTTTGCAGAAGTTCCCACCCGTGTTCTCCCTGTGTTCTACGTCCGTTTCTCCGCCCTCGGGCCTCCCTCAGTTCCTGCGAATGATTTCTGTTAGACCCAGTCTTGTTCCTTTTCCTTTCAATAAATTGTACATAGTTCGAGCAATTGAGTCTGCTCTTGAGTCCACTGCATCCTTGTTTGTGACAGGATCTGTGTATCGCTATGGTCCAGAATTAGCAATGGCGAATTCCTTGGATGTCTGAAACTGAAGTCCATCATACAGGAACTATTCAATCCCAGTCAACTGAATCTACAAACGCCAACTTGAGTAACAAAATTTTAAATATCTGTACCCCAAATGGTTATCAAAAATGTGTAAGATATTGTTTAAAACTGACGAATTACTTTCCATCCTAACTGTGAAGTGGGAACGAGATCTTTCCATTGGTCTACATCAAAACTTCTGGACACAAATAGGCTTAAACACCTTCAAAATGACTAAAAGCCCCAACTTAGAACTTATACAATACAAAATTCTCTACAGAACACACCATACAGGACAAAGGCTGTTCCAAATGGGCCTTACATACTAATATGCACCTATTGCAAAGACAACTCTGCTGAGAACTATATGTACTCTATGGTCCTGCAGGTCTGTCCAGAGATTCTGGCAGAGGATATGCGAAGAGCTATCCGCACGGTTTAGTTGCAGTATCCCAACCTCACCCAAGCTGTGCATCTTAGGTGACATATGGAAGCAAATGCATCACATATACTCCTTACTTCCTTATCCATCGCCAAGAAAACTATTCTCATGAACTGGAAATCAAAAAACAGCTTATGTATCAGTCAATATAGAAATGTACTTCTTGATCACATTAGTTTTTAGAGAATGTCTGCCTCTTCAAAATACCAACTGGATGAATTTGTCCCTCACTGGTCCCCACTTATCAATTCCATTACTTAGTGGATGACTGTAGTCTCTTTTCCCTGTTTGCCTTGCAGATGGATAAGGGTGGTCTCTGGGACTACAGGTGTCTGGTGGCCTTCTAGGGACTGGAGAGCTGAGGTTGTGGTTTTGGAGTGTATGTGTGTCTACCTCGGTTAGTGGCAGTGGAGGACTGAAGCAGGTGTTGTCTAACGGTCTTGGGATGTGGGGCCTGGGGTGCTTGTGGTGGCAGGTGCTGGCCCTGCATGGCAATGCTGGGGTTTGGGTGGTTTTTGGGTGCCTGGGACACTGTTCTAGACAAATATCAGGGTGGCTGGCCTCTAGTGGGGTCGACTGACTGTTGCCTCTGGTCCTCTGGGACTCTCACTCTTTGGCCCTTCTTCTCTTGCTGGGATGGGCGTTTGGTTGTTGTCAAGATGAGGGGCATTATTGTGGCTTCCCAGCCTCATCGATTTGTGACAAAGACACAGGCATTTTAACACTCTCTGTTTCTCTCTCTTACTCACACTAGAAAAAGATTGTTGATTTATGTATCTGTGTGTTTTCTAATTTGTGTGTGGGTGAATGCCTGTACAAATGCCTGTACAAAATCCCCCAGAAATCCAGTGAAAGGTTTTTAAGATATTTTAATTTAGAGGAAAGCATTGGCATTACTAAGCCAAGAACCAAGGTGCTAACATGACTTATAAGATGTCTTTTTTAAACATAGATTATAATTAGTTGATTTAAAGGTTTGCTTTCTAGCTAAGCTTTAGAAAGGAAGTGCCTACACCTGTTTGATGGCTCTGAAATTAAGCACTGGCTTCCCTACGCTGAATGCAGTAGAGTTGCCCTCCTCGCTTCCTCTCTTGCTCATTCTCACCTCAGGACCAACTAATCTGACACCACCTGTTGACTTGGCCACACTTACAATGTCCCACATAATCACAGGCCAAAGCTAGATCAGTCTGTCAGCTTGCCCAGTACACTTTTCTCCACAACACTGTGGTACACTACATTGTACCGTGTAGGAAAGGCACTTCATGCAACCATTTCTACAACTGAAATTTAATCTTTAGAGCTGCAACACATCCACAGCTTCTCAGTGAGGTGCAGAAAGTAAACATCTGCATCTTGACAATAACAGAGTCTTGAATTTGTGAGCAGAATAGGCTTTTGCCAGGAAGGGAATGACCTCCAGGTGTCCGGGCCTTAGGGAATAGTTTCATGTCAGTAAAGCCACTTTCCACCAGTTCCCAAGGTCATGCTCTTTGGCAATCTCATAATTAACTGGGCTTTGCAGGGAACCATTGTGAAGTTTCTGGAATGAAAGACAGTTGCAACATGTTAAGCATCTCATACTGTGAGTTTTGAACAGTCCTTGTTCAGAGACCCAAGATACACTTTGAGCTCAGAACATCACAATAAAACCTGTCTTTGTTGGACACCATCTGCACATCAAAGTCCCGTTCCTATTCTTTTTTTCCCCCCACAACAGTACTAACAGTACAGTTCTGTTAGCTTTGCCAAGGCCTATATTAGGTCTACTGAAGTGATGGGCTGTGAGAACAAAATATTCTTCCACAGCTGTTTATGCCATTAATATAAACATAATAGGGCTGAAGCATGAAAGAGAGCTGTGCTCCCCTCCAGATGTTCTGTGCTGCAGAGCAAACAAGACACTGCTGTCTGATGTTGACAAAAATCATCAAAGGGTGCAAAGAGAGGAGAAATTCAGAGGTTAACCTTGCCTTTCAAGAGCCCGCCCCTCCATTCTAACTTGGAAATTACCTGGCAGCTGTTTTGGCAAACCTTCGCTCCACGGAAAGACCAAAAGTGGGAGTAGACAAGGAGCATGGTAGGAAAAATCTGATCTGGCCTTACTTGCCGAACAGCGCAAAATATCCATGAGCAATAAGAAAAGGTTAGCTTTCATCACAGCCCACACAACAAGCACGAAAGGGGTTCTCTAGTTGTTAAAATTATTATAAAATAAATATTGATGGGAGTATCATGGTCTTGGTACCTGCAGCCAGCAATTAAGAAGAAATTTGAAACATATTAACACTATGAACCATTAGTAATGGGCAATTTGCAATCGAGATCATCTGACACTTCGGCGACAGATGAACTCATCTTTGTCTTCAGGCATAAACATTATTCACTGTTACCGTAGTTACATTTTTTCTAATATTGCTTGGGGAGTACTCCTGCTGTCTGATTATGCATGAAATCCCTACTTCATTTGGTGTGCATGATGGGTGAGATGAAAGGTTTAATGTCTATATCAACATGCACTTGTGTGAAAACAGTGAAAAAGAAGACTTTACTAAATGTAAAGACCTGCTGTAAAATTAGAGGGATATTTAAGTAAAGGTGGCCCAACTGTGCCTAGGTTAAGGCTAAACTCTGTAGCAGATTAATTAATTAACTTTATTCACATGAAAAAAAACCTGTGACTGAACATTAACTCAGGTAGACAGTCATCACAAATACCTCTACTATGAATCCTCTCAGCCATTTGCATAAAGTATGTTTTGATAGAACGGTGCTATCAACCAGTACCACAGCACCAAAGTCATTTATGTTGCTGTCATTTCTGTTCCAAATGTCAGCATATTTTCCAAGTCATCTGCTCTTGTTTGTTTGGATCTGGTTCAAAACACCAGTGTGAAGAGCACACAGCTCTCATCCATTGGGAGATGTGGTAAAGGTTAAAAATTTAGTTTCACTAGTTTTTGAAAGAGCAGCTGCTCATGACTAACATCAACCTGACAAAAAAAACATCAGTTTGTTAATGCAGCTAGTAATTCTCAAAGCTGGAAGTGTGTGGCTTCATATATCAATGAGCTATGTCAGCAAGAGTGAATGAAAAACGATGAGGTAGGTGTTTAAATCTATGTCAAGGATCATCACTGAGTGAATTCCCATGAGCTTAGACGGGAGGTCTAGGCGGAGAACAGAAGTGGAATTCCGGGGGGGATAAAAATACCTCAGGAGCTGCGTAGCTGCAGGTGTTATTACACCCCCCTCCAAAGGCCCTGCAGGGCCTCTAAAGAACAGGGTCTAAGGGGCATCTTCAGATCGCTGAGCTGTTTCTTGTTGTTTCCATCACTTTCATTAATGTTTTAGATGTTAATTGCATAAAAAAATAATGATTAGAAGTGGAAAAAATTGCTAGTCACTGCATATTATGCAGAGCTAGCTATTACAGAAGTGTTCAGGATATTTAAGTTGTGCTTACTTTCCTGACTTTTTTTTTGGCCAGCAACTTTAAAGAAGCTTTTGTGTAAGACTCTTGCTTATGTAAAACTCTACACATGCAGTTTCCAGATCAATCATCAGAGAGGTTGGGTACTACAGTAGGCAGTCTGCTGCAGCAGTTGGCAAGCCCCTTACGCTCCCATCTGAGGTTAAACCTGGAAAGCAACCAATAAATTTGAGAGAATCCTGTGAGAGGTAGAAGGCACAGCCAACTATTGCTCAGCATAGTGCACACCCACATCTGCATGAAAATTAACTGAAGATGTCTTTAAATTGGTAAGCTTCTGACAGTGATTCAGTTAGAAGGCAAGAGACAGCAGCTCTGGTCCACTTTCCTTTTTTTCTCTGCATAGAACAAAGTGATTTAGTTTTTTTTTTTTTTTGTTTGTTTTGACAGTGTGCAAAATGACCAAAAATAGGCATGAATGCTTTAAGGCAAATCCACCCACAGCTTGCCTAGCAGAGATGTGGCCCTTAAGCTTCAGTCTAACAAGGGACTTTCCCACAGGTTGTCTTCTTTGTCTGATGAAGGAAGTCATTTATTTCCCACAACCCAAGGACAGAGGCAAATCTTAATCTTCACTTCTTTAACCACAGCCTAAAGCAGAGAAATGTGAACATTCCTAAAGCCAGTTATTCCAAATGGCCTGAGAAAGGGAATCAGCTACCCACTACACACAGCATAAAATGCCTTCAGCCCGACTGGCCTTCACTATTTTCAATCACAGTTTTATTCTCTGGATTCAAATTCTCTCTGTCACTCCTTGACAAAGGATCAAGGGGCAGGGCACTTGCCAAAAAAACCAGCTTATCTCCTGAAGGATGGTTCAAGAAGAAGAATCAGGGGAATCCCAGAGACTCCTTAGATTTGTCCAGGTGTAAAGAGCTTCTGTTTTGGCCAGAAAGAAAGATCCAACCATATACATAGGATTAGTTTACTTGGCTTGCTCGGGTTAAACACTTGTGATGGTCTTATGTCTCCTTTTTGTAGTATTTTATTATCTTTTTGAAGTCTTCTAGATCTTTAAAAGCCCATAAACATGTTTTCTAATTCTATTCTGATTTGAGAGTTCCCATGTTAATGGTGTGAATTAACTAAGTAAAAAGATACTGGCTCAAACTAACTAAAAGTTGAGCACTTGCAAAAGAAGTTCCTTAGTGTTTCAATGCTTTAGCAACAAGTATGGAAATCCATGCCAGCTCAAACCTTAGTAAGTCTCAGTGCAGACTTTGGCTAAGCAAACAGAGAGTGCAGGATGAAGATATGGTTATGAATGAAGGCTGGGGAAAAGCTGTTGGACAGGAGATAAACAGTAGTCCATTCATTACTTTTGTCCAAGGTCAACAAGGGCCTCAACTAGAGCCTCTTGAGATCTTGTTGAGTTTTCTTGCAACATTTGCATTCACAAAAACAAAAGTTATACATATTCTTCATTTTATCCATTGCTTTTATGGTTTTACATTGGTGGCGATGGCAATATAAAGTAATTATTACTGTATTCTGTTATTGCCTTTAATGTTTTTTCTCAGACTACCTATCCTATTTAACCTCAGGTAAAACCTTTCAGCATGAGTCATGCTTAAAAGCTGTGACACTCTGTATTTTGTTACTGACTGTATCAGCAATGAAAGATTTAGTATATTAATGCACCTAGACTGGGAATGTTCCTGTCTAGACTCTTTCCCTGGAGTGATAAGTCACCCGTCCATCACGCAAAAACGAAAAAGCAGGTACTGATGTGGGTTGAGCTGTCATGATACACAAACTGATAAATACAAGTAAATGAGTCACTCTGAAACACAAACAAATTAATAAAATTAGTCACTAAATGTCAGAATCTCAAACACATCTGCCAAACCAAATGCACAGAGATCAGAAAAAAGTAAACAAGTAAAAACATATAACTGTAAAGATACTGAGTGTGATAAAGTCTTACTGCTATCCCATTTTCCCTGATGAACTTAGAGGAAGGAATTCCCCCAGAAAGAACCACGCCTGCTGGATCTTACGCTTAGAGATCCAGATAAAATCCCTGAGCTAAATTAAACACTTCCTTTACTTCACCTACCCTTCCTCCACAAGATAGATCCAAAAATAAAGTGCCTGCGTGTTCGCAGCAGGACAATATCTAAATACAGCAGTAACTACAGTGTAAACAGACAAAAACAGCAACAGCAAGTTCGTACTGTGTGCTGGAAAATTTAGCACGTCACTTTCACCGGGAACAGCAAATATCCCCATAGTATAGAAACATAAACAGTCTGTGTGTTCAGTTTAAACAGTGATGTTAAGGTAAAACCCACAGATCACCAATATCACCAATGGTGGTTGCTAAAAAATGTAACATTAGGCAATATCGGTTTTAATACCACTGCACTGACCAGTCGTTCACTTACGGTGATATCGCAAATCAGTGCAAATTTTACGCTGATGTTAGCTCTAAGTTATATTTGTATCTTTTTTACTCTTTCACTCAGAACAAATTACATTAGTCAGCAAAACAGCAAAAAACTTAGTCAGCTATGAAGACAGACTATTCATTGCATATTGCTAATGTGCAACATGGAATGTTGAGTAATAATGAGTAATAATTCCATTTTTGATTCACTAAGTCAGGGGTGTCGAACTCCAGGTCTCGAGGGCCGGTGTCCTGCAGGTTTTAGATCTCACCCTGGTAATTAAGCAAATGATTAATTATTTTACCAGGCCTCTGGAGAACTTCAAGAGGAGATGTTGCGGAGATAATTTAGCCATTAAATCAGCTGGACACGTCTAAAACCTGCGCGACACCGGCCCTCGAGGCCTGGAGTTCGACAAATGTGCACTAAGTGGAGCAACAAACAAGCAGCAAACGTATGTTTCTACATTAGTGACAAAATATTAAGTAATACTTTTGTGCTCTTCATGTATTATTAACTAGGACTAAAATATAACATCACCCCGCTTTCCCACAACAACTCATTGTTCACTGTGCATGGAGGAATATATCAAATGGGCTACAATCCTAATGATGGCCATGTCGATCCATCTACCTTTCACAACACCTGTACCTGTTTGTGATTTTTCTCCATCTCAGAGCGTGATGTTTTAAATCAGTGCTGCAGAAAGTTTACATATATATCAAAGACTTAAAGGTGTTTTTGGCCATCTTCCAACCAGACAACAAACCTGAAGGCCAACATGTGACAACTGTAAACAAAGTCTGGGAGTACTTTTTAATGGTTGATGGATGAATTTCACCAGTCCTCATAATTCAACAACAGGCCCTTATTTGACTGCATGCTCACACCTACAAAGACATCTGTTTGCCAGGACTTGAAGCAATAATACAAGAAAGCAGAAGGTCTAACCTGCCCATTCATTGGAAGCAGATGTGAGGGATCTATTTCCTACTATAATAAAAGGTAATTATAGGCAAGGGGCCCTGTGTGTTCTTATGAAAACACAGGGAGCAGTGGTGGTTAATCAGCAAAGTGAACCCGTCAGGTATATGAGAGAAGCCAGTGAACTGCAGCCTGTTCTGTGTGTGACTCATCACTGTCATAATGGACAGGTCAGCACAAGCCGGCTGACCTTTCAAGGGGAAAAAAAGAGCAGAATAAGGATCATTTAAGACCCAGCTTTCACCGGGGTGATTACATCACTCCCTGTGACCTTTGTGACAGTTTACAATAAAGCTATACTTCTTCATAAAACGAGCAACAACACAATCTTTGCATGAATAAGAATCTAATAATACAAATATTTCTTTTGCTTGCATTTTTAGTCACATCACTCTATCATCTGCTTAATTCCTACCCAGGAGGCAGAACAACAGCAAGATGGGCAATAACCGACAATGCCTGCTATCCTTGAAAAAATAACAAAAAGTATATAATCATATTTATAATAAATTTGTTGCTCCTCATAGTTGAGACATGAAGTCTTTTTTTTTTTTGCACAAATGCACGAGTTCACAACTCTTTCATCTATAAGTACCTGTGCGCCTTTATTAGATTATTACAGGATTCATGAATTATTAACCTAAGTGGCATGTTGTCAGTGTTCTGGTGGGATGAGAAAAACTTATTAATCACTAAGTTTAACTTCTTAATTCTTCTTTTGGAGAAAAGTCAACTTTTGAGGCTTTTTTATAAATGTAACTGATGAAAAGGAAAAGGGTGGAGTGCCCAATCCGGGTCAGGGACGAGTTCTTGCCCCAAGTGGAAGAGTTTAAATCTTGTTCACGAGTGACGGGAGAAGGCAGCGGGAGATCGACAGACGGATTGGTGCTGCGGCTGCAGTGATGTCTGGATTGGTGAAGAGAGAGCTAAGTGTAAAAGCGAAACTCTCAATTTAGCAGTCGATCGATGTCCCTACCCTCACCTATGGTCACGAGCTGTGGGTAGTGACCGAAAGAACTCCCTTAGAGATAGGGTGAGAAATTCGGCCATCTGAGAGGGGCTCAGAGTAGAGCCAGAGGTGGTTCGAGCATCTGACAAGGATGCCTCGTGGCACCTCCTGGGTGAGGTGTTCCGGGCATGTCCCACTGGGAGTAGGGCCCCAGGGCAGACCCAGGACACGCTGGATAGATTATATCGCTCGGTTGGCCTGGGAACACCTTGGTGTCCCCCGTGGGCTGCTGTCCCCACGACCCTGCCCCGGATAAGTGGAAGAAGATGGATGGATGGTAACTGATGATTCCTGATTCCTACTACTGCAATTAAAAGTATTCACAAAGATCAAAATACCAACCCAGATGGATGTCACTTGCGTCTAAAAAGACTTTGGATGTAAATGACTATTTTTTCTGGTCCTTTTTAAAATGTCCTAGAGACTGAGCATGGCTAATGCCTGACATTACATTTTTGAGTGGTAAAACCTATGATTCATGCAGCGCATTTAAAGTGCCGAGCAGGTTTAAACATTAGTACCAACGCTTTGTGCTAACAAAAGTAGTGTGCAATGAAATATACAACTTTTTTGTAACGTTACTGGATCATTGACCTGACAGTCAGACAGCAGAGTTCTACATCAGGACTTTTTTAATGGTTAAATGACAATTGTTATGTAGATTTAATCTATAGATCACTTGGGTATGAGATATTACAAGAATATTACAACGGGTGCAACAACAATGCTGAGCCACTGCATCCAGAGGGCATTGGGCACCTAATCCTCGCCTGCCTGGTCAGTTCATTCCAGTAAACAAATAGGAACGAAATAACAACTCCACTCTCGTTCTACTGTTATCACTCTCAAATTTTGTTTTCCATTATCCCTGCACTGGGAAAGCACAGTTGAATCAACAGACTGAGGTTAGCCATGTGCCCGCAGGCAAGACTGACGTCTGTGCCAGAAAATCTGACTGCAGTCTGGTGTTTGGGCCAAATCTTATTCCCTGTGTGCCCCCATCTCCACCCCTTCTACCCATGACAGGGTCATAACAGAGCCTCAGCAGGTGGAGCCTGGTGGGAAAGACGGAGGCTCTTCATCATGACACAGTTTAAAGAACATCCTCAGTGTGTTCATAGTCCACATAAATCACTCAAGCCCTTAGTTCAGGGGAAGAACCATTTAATTACCCCCCTTAAAGGAATAATTGCCTGACTTGGCTTGAGATGCTGCCTGCATGACGAAGAACAAAAAAGTGAGGCCTTTACCATATCTGATGTTTATAGAAAGAACATCAAGGGCAACCGAGATTTTTAATTTAGATTAAAAAATCCAATACGTTTACCTCTTGGGTTCATGAAAAGAGATCAAGAAAAATATCTAAAATTGAACTATAAGTGTAAAATCAAATTATGTGCTCAGATTTTTTTCTTTAAGTGACACTCAACAGCTGCCCTTCCTGCAACTCAGTCTTTATTGGTGCGGTATTGCAAAGGCACAGTCGGTGGTCACCAGCTACTTGCTGGTCTTAACTGAACATGGGCTGACTCATTCATCCACTATGTCAGAAATTAACAGTGGGCTGGGTTTTTTAATGTGTTTTTTTCTGCATATCCTCTGACTATGCCATCTCTGACTGAGGGGCTGTAACAGTCCGAAGTAAATAAACAAACTTTTTAAGCTGACTATTTATTTAGATGTGCTCTCCTCCCACGGACTCAACAGATGGTTTGGTGGAGAGAAGATTATATACAACCACTTTGGCTTAAAACCACAAACATTTCCTTGCCCTACCAACTGTGTTACAAGGCCAACCTCCAGTTTGAATAAGCCTGCCAGGTACACACTGTCGAGCCTCAGGGCACATGATAGATGTTTAGCTACTTTAGTCAGCATGGTTGTTAAGCAGACTTTCTCATATTTGGGCGTGTGTGTGTCGGGGAGGGGGGGATGTTAGTTGGCAATACACCACAAGAAAAAAGATAAAATCTAAAAGGTTTTTCTCAGCTTCTTTTAGAGGGTGATCTGGAACAACTTCAAGAGAAATGTACTTCAAAATAATTAGAGGGCTCAGTGGTGATAGCTTCCAGCAAGAAGCTGTGATTTTAATCTAGTGAAACTCTCCGCCACCTAAAGGTCTGACATTATTTGCTATCAATACTATGATTTTCACTGCTACATGTATTTACATACAGATGAGTGTATAATGTAAGGCTATCACACTAACGATCATGTCTCATTATGTTAACATCGCTTGTTGGAACGGGGACCATTTGGTTATTTATTATCAGTTCAGCCACATGTCTGGTTAATTGTCCTGTTACCTACAATAGCTACCAAGTGTTAAATTCCTTTATATAGCTTTTAGCCACTTGGGGATATGCTCATTGGCAGTGGTTTCACAGTCAGATCTCTCATCACATCTGGATTTACAAACCAAGATGGTGACAATGAAAATGCACATCTCGGGGATTAAAACAGGTCTTCAAAAACCTTAACCGATTCTATTAAATGCATTAAAGTTTTCATTCTTACAGTACTTTTGATATTCATTATTATTATTATATTTGCAATTACAGTGGTCCCTCACTATAATGCAGTTCACCTTTCGCGGCCTCGCTGTTTCACGGATTTTTCTGTGTGCAATTTTGCATGCCTTTTTTTTTTCTTCTTTACAGCGCATTGTGTTCTGCATCATGATTGGCTGTAGACCATAGTCAATCTCCTCCGTGCCGTGTCCCCTGTACAGCACAGAACGTGTTCAGCTTCTTAAATTTACATAAATCTTCGATCGCTAGCAGTGTGACTCTGAAGTTCTGTACTGTATGCTTGTAAGTTTTCTCCCCAACAAACACAACAATGTCGATGAAATGTTTTGCACCGTCAAAGGCACCTGCAGTAGCACCCAAAAGGCAGAGGAAGATGTTAACCATCGCACAAAAAGTTGGATTTCTGGACATGCTAAAAGAAGGTGGAAGTTACCATATTTTTTGGATTATAAGGCACATTAAGCGAAACAAAACAGTCAGCCTTTACTCAACTCATTCTTCTTGCTTCCTCTACTTCCATACCATTGATTCATTAATGTTGAATTCTCTCACAGCTGCTCTATTCCCATGTGCTGGACCTGAAAACAGGGTTTGAGCTTTGGTTTCATTCTATAATACTGGACATATTTTTCCACAAAGGTTTGAACGTTGAGGGTGTTTAAACAAGAGAGAAACGTGTGAGCCTTAAAACAGTTATAATAGTTGTGAAAAATAAAGTTTGCCACTTCCTGGAGTTCACCCATCGCGGGTTATTTCCTGTGATAAATGAGGGACCACTGTATAATAAATGTGGTTATAATAAACAATAAATATGCGGTTAGGATGTATTATTTTCTCAACTCTGGTTTGTAGAAATTTGTAGAAATATATATAGCTTTTACATTTATTTAACCTGAGATCAGGTCATAGTCTCTGTGAGCGATTTTCACGTTTCATTAAGAATAGTGTATGTGCATATGTAAGCATGTCTATCAATGTCTTTTTCCATTACAGCAGAGTTTGGCTTACAGTGGGGATAACACATCTTCAAAAGCTGCAAACCTGAAAGGAAAATATTTTCACCCAAGCAGTGCTACTCAGTTAAAACATGCTGTGATGGAAATTCAAAAGTCATATACAAGCTGAGAGAGAAGGAATAAAAACAACAAGTGCTTGTGCTGGTTGTAATTAGATCCAGGGGAATTCATTAATCCTTAGTTCCCGCCTGTTATGTGCCAAGTTATAAAAACTAATAAGACCTTCAGTACAGCTTTGCAACTAGAAGCTGTGACCAGCCAAGAGACACTACAAGTGAAGTCAGTTTCATTGTGCAAGAAATAAAAACTTGTGAAATGTGCCTCTGTGTCTTCAATGCATGATAAAAAGGTTCAAAGAGGAGAGACGCTGGAGATGCAGAAATCCAGGACAATGTCAAAGACTTCAAATTGTGGGGATTTTTAGCTATAAATTAAAAAAGCGGATTTATATGGTAACTAACACACACACACACACACACAGAGGTACATCTGTGCACACGACAGCCTGGGTAAACTTTGCTTCAGAGGAAGCGGGGTCCTCTTGTTCTGTAGACAATTCATGGTTTTATTTCCGAAACAGGATGATGACTCAGCAAGGGACAAAACTTTCAGACCATCACAAGCCATTGCACTAAAACAATGGAGTGCTGGAAACCACTTAACTACAGACCCATTTGTTTTCAGAAAGCTCTGAAAATATCTCATTATGGACCAAATTGTCCTGTCCAAATTGCCTTCCTTGTTCTTGCAGTAAAAGGTGTGCAATAGGAGGATAGAAATTACTTCTTTATAGCAAATCTGATTTACTGTAAATGTTCATTCGCCACTGCAAGGTGAAAGGATTTGGAGATTTGAACAATGCATGCTATAAGTGAGTGAGCAGAAAGAATAAAGGACATGCAGTAAAAAAAAAAAAAAGTAAGAAAGCTCCCCTGAGAACAAGAGTTTCTCCTTGTGTGAGCATGTGTTTGTATCAGGCAAAAGAGTTGTTATGTCTTGTGGGATAACAGCTGACGTGATAACACACACCAAACTGGTCCTCTCCTGTCTCTGTAGATTTATTGTGGGGCACAGCTGAGGCCTAGTACACCAGAACTCAATTCTTCTGTAAAACCAGATGTAATGTTGTCATAGTGTTAGAAAATATAGAAAATATTGCAGAAAAAATATCATTTAGACATCGTATTGTCACATAGATTTTCCATTGCTTACAATTTTCAGCATTTTCTGCAGCACACACAGCAGAGGATCACTGCCGATCATAGTTGGAGGTGCTGAACCATGCATTGTCAAGACAATAAAATATTGCTAGAAAGTTAAAGAAACATAAATATAATTACAATAAATAGTTTGCATATGTACATCTATTTAAAAAATCCAGCAACTGATTTTTTGTTCCTTGAAACCTGGTATCTGTCCAAAAAATCCATTATCAGTTATAATCAAACTTTAGCAGCAGTGGCTTGAAGAGAAGTGCTGCATGCAAAAGGTATCAGTTTTACCCAGAGATATCTGAATCGGCTTGTTTTTGCAGGCATATGATTTAGTCGCAAGTTTGTGGTTGAAATAATCCCCTGTGTTTATTCAATCACTAATCTCTGTATAACTGATGTCAAAAACAGCTGACTTTTAATATTTCATGCAATAATGACAGATATAAATGTCTTAGATAAATTGGAACACCTGATGTCATACTGAAAGACTGAGGCTAGACCTTTAATTATGACTCAAAAGTTTATCTTCATCAGTTATTGCTCATAAAATAAAAGCAACACAGGACCAGCAATGTTCTTGCTTTGCATGTGATGTGTTTTAATAAGATAATTATTTCCTTCTAAAAATATTTGTTGTGGATCCATCCACCCATCCCACCATGCCCAGAGAGGCCTTCTCTGTAACCAATTCCTCCAGGCCTTCCGGAGGACCACTGAGGGGTTCCCAAACCTGTTGAGAGATGTAATCTCTCCACTGTGTCGTGCATTTGTCAAGGGGCCTCCTCCCGGTAGACACCCAGGAAGCATCCTAATCAGATACCAAACCACCTCAAGTGACTATCTGGCTAGCTCTAGGGGAGAGTCCAGCAACCCTTTGGCGGAAGCTTATTTTCACCGCCTGTATCCTAATTAGCCTGCTAAAAGACAGCAGGGTTGAGTTACTGCCATCAAAAACACACTTGAATTAAATGAAACTTGGCAGAAAGGGGAAGCCAATGTTTGCCCATTATTTACCTTTCAGTGAGTCATTCAAACCCCCAAAGCCGAATTCCACTTGCCGACCTCCCTCTGCGAATATTAAGGGTTTAACAGCAGCTTAGGTGGTGAATTTGCATCTTCTTACAATAAAGTCTTGCAAATGGGGAAGCCTTTTTGTTTCACATGTAGAGACTTGCTGCTGAGTAAGAGGAAGTGAAGCCAAGGTTCTGCAGGTTAGCTCTCAGAGAATGAGAACTCAGAGTTGATAAGACACCACAGGGTTGGACTTTTATAACCATTTAACTGGATGTCAGCTACAAACTGGGCTTTTAAAGAAAAAGGGGTAAAAGGTTGATAACGATCTCTTACCTTTGTTAATTACCAAAGAAAAAATGCTCTGTTTCCTACACACCAACATGCAATTGATAAAAAGGGCACGGGGTCCCATCAGAGTACTTCTATATGTTGGGAGGGAACAAACAAGACAATGGAGCCCCTTTAACCAAAAAGTGGAAGTGATTTCCCATCACTCCCTCTGAAAAGACAATGGCAGATTCAATAGGGCACAGGCTATGGACCACCTTCAAAGGGAGAGTGCAATGCAGTAAAGTTAGCATTTCAATGAATCTGTAATAAGTGCAAGCTTAGGTCCAGCCCACAGAAAAGCCAGTGAAAAGACTGAAGACGACTGTTTGAGATGGGGGAATTGCACAGACTTGTTACCAGTCTATTCCAAACCTTTTGTTTTGCATGTTAGATTTAAGGCTCAGTATTTCCACAGGAGTAATCACTGGCAGTAAAGAACGGCAATTTAAAAAACTTGCTTGTGTCGCAAAAATGAATTAATTCCACAAAAACTGGAGCACAATATCCCCTGGTATTAAGTATTCCCCGAACCGAACCAATCGATCTCTTTCTTAAAAGTTGAAATGGCAATATCTATCATATTTTGATGCACTTCTTTTTGTACAGACTATGAATGGTGTTAGGATAGCAGGGGGGAAAATCAGACATGTAATTCGCTGCGCTGAATTACTTTTTGGCCATTACTAATCTTTATTGCTTGTGGTCACAGTGCTGACCTCACCATGAACTCTGCCGGTTTTATTGCACCTGTGGCTCTATAACTCAGGAGTGAAGAGAGATATGTACAATATCAAATGTAGAGTGATCACGCCTTTTAAAGATTCTGGTCAAGGAATCCTTTAAGTACTTGTTACAGTGAAAATCGGGTCAAATCACAGACTTCAGTGTGAGTGTGAAGCAATAGTGTCAGGAATCTTGGTTGCTCAAATATACTTTAGGGAGTAATTAGTCTATCTAAACTTGGGCCTATTTATAAGTGTTCAATGGTGTGTTGAGCAAAAAAGAACACAAAAAAACCAAATGTGATAATAAGAGAAAGGAATGATAACTTATGACACCTTTTAACACTCACGTGTGGAAAGTTTTTGTTTTGTTTTTTAAATTAAAATCAGATTTAAATGTAGATTTGCACTTTCCCAGATAGAAGCTTTGCATCAGTCTGACTATGATATATACGTGTGATTTGGTGATTTGAACCAAAGCCATCCGCATGACTTCTTCAGAGGAGGAAACGCAGAACAAGTCTGAATGTAAAGAGATGACTCTAGCTACAACAAGCAGTAGTCAAAGTACCAGAGTCTCATGTCAGCACATGCACAACGTTGCTGCTGTACCAGCTGAGGTGCAGCTGTGTTTGGATTTGGCTCTTCTGTCCGACATGAAGCGACATTGGGCATGAAAGCACAGCACTCTACAGCCAAGAACCACAGAGTATCATGAAAAGACATTAGTAAGTGTCTGTGTGAAGTTGTGCCCAGAGGATAGGGTGGAATAAAACACCCTTGTAAATTTTATCAACCTAAGGGTTTGAAGCAACTTTTGCAGCATAAATTTGTATTTCAGAACACAAAATATACTTGATACTAACATTTTTAATAAAATACACAAACCAGATTCTAGGAATAACACGATAATAATAACCTACATTTACTGCAAACCAAAGGTTTAAAAAAAATCCCAAACAAAGTGGCTAACTTCAGATGTGCGGTGAGATTAACCTGTAGATTGATAAAAGAGTATGCCAAAATTTTCAGCATATTTTAGGTTGTTGTCATCTGTAGATGCCAATAGGAAAAAGCTCCCTCAAAGGGAAATGCTAAACAGAGAGGTGAACATTAAAGCCATGGGAGAAACTTTAAAAAGCATTGCAAACAGGGTGATTTTAAATTGGTAAAAAGTCAATGAAAAACTAAAATGCTGCAAGCTTTAGACCAGATAGTCAAATCAAATCAAATCAAATCACTTTTATTGTCACATCACATGTGCAGGCACACTTGCACAGCACATGCGAGTGAAATTCTTGTGTGCGAGCCCCACAAGCAACAGAGATGTGCAAACACAACAACACAAACGAGCAAAATACAAGAATGGCCAACCTGAAACTAATAAATATATGTACAATATATAATAGTGTATGCATTTCTGGATGTGTATACTAAATATTTTCCTACGTGTGTGTGTGTGTGTGTGTGTGTGTGTGTGTGTGTGTGTGTGTGTGTGTGTGTATACACATTTTTACAAATTAAATAGTAAAAAATAAATAAATAAATAAATAAATAAAAAAAATTTTAAAAAAATTTAAAAAATTAAAAAATTAAAAAAATAATAATAATAATAAAATATATAAAATATACAGAGTTGAATATGTGCAAAACAAGTGGCATTTATATACAGTGTGGAGTGCATAATGTTGAAGTTCCAGTAGTGAAGCTGAGGTGTCTATGACGTGTTCAGCAGTCTGATGGCCTGATGGAAAAAGCTGTCTCTCAGTCTGCTGGTACGGGACCGGATGCTGCAGAACCTCCTTCCTGATGGAAGCAGTCTGAACAGTTTATGGCTGGGGTGACTGGAGTCCTTGATGATCCTCCCCGCTTTCCTCAGGCAGCGCTTCCTGTAGATGTCTTGGAGGGAGGGAAGCTCACCTCCAATTATCCGTTCAGAGCACCGCACTACTCGCTGGAGAGCTTTGCAGTTGTAGGCGGTGCTGTTGCCATACCAGGTGGTGATGCATCCAGTGAGGATGCTCTCAATGGCACAGTGATAGAAGGTCCTGAGGATGCGGGGGCTCATGCCGAATCTTTTCAGTCTCCTGAGAAAGAAGAGGCGCTGCTGCACCTTCTTCACTGTTTTGTTTGTGTGTACTGACCACGTAAGATCCTCAGCCAGATGTACTCCAAGGAACCGGAAGCTGCTCACTCTCTCCACAGCAGCGCCGTTGATGGTGATGGGGGTGTGTACTTCTCTGCACCTCCGGAAGTCCACTATCAACTCCTTTGTCTTTGCGACGTTGAGGGTGAGATGTTTGTCTTGACACCAGTGGGTCAGGGCGCTGACCTCCTCCCTGTAAGCTGTCTCATCACCGTTGGTGATAAGACCCACCACTGTAGTGTCGTCCGCAAACTTCACAATGATGTTGGAGCTGTTAGTGGCTGTGCAGTCGTAGGTGTAGAGTGAGTACAGGAGAGGGCTCAGTACACACCCCTGTGGAGCACCAGTGTTCAGTGTGATGGGGGATGAGGTGATGCTGCCCAGTCTGACCACCTGGCGTCTGTCAGACAGGAAGCTAAGGATCCAGCTGCAGAGGGAGCTGCTCAGTCCTAGATCCTGCAGTTTCCTGTCCAGCTTCGAGGGAACGATGGTATTGAATGCTGAGCTGTAATCTACAAACAGCATCCTCACATACGTGTCTCTCTTCTCCAGGTGTGACAGGGCAGTGTGTAGTGTCAGGGCTATGGCATCATCAGTGGACCTGTTGTGGCGGTATGCAAACTGTAGAGGGTCCAGTGAGTCGGGTAGTGCAGAGCAGATGAAGTCCCTGACCAGCTTCTCGAAGCATTTGCTTACGATGGGGGTCAGGGCTACAGGTCGCCAGTCGTTCAATGAGGAGATGGTGGAGGATTTGGGTACAGGGACGATGGTGGCCATTTTGAAGCAGGCTGGGACTACAGACACATCAGATGTAATTTCATTACATAAAAGCAGGTCTACAGGAATGAGTGTTAGGAAGGGATTTTAAGGAATTCACTGATTCTGCAAGACTGAGCTCATTAAACAAGTTACAAAGCCAAAGGGTCCTGATAGCAAAATCATAGTTCATGAAATATTTCAGAGTAATTGTAAATGTAAAGGCTGTGATGCATGTCTGTTCAACCTGTAATTATCTATAGACTCGATGAAAACCCTTACAGAGAAGCAAATCTTCTCTGTGAGGTGGAAAAGCAGCAAAGGACGTGTCAGGCCAATGAAAAGGTTATAGCAAAGCAGCATGACTGATTGTGAAGACAAACACGTGAAAAGTTCAGGTAGCAGTGGCTAATGTAGGCTATGAATAAATAATGAGGAACTCTGCTGAACTGTGAAACAGAGCCAGGTTCGGAGTCCTCGCCTCTTGATCTCTATACCGTTCCAAGTCACACTTCGCTGCAGAGTCAACAAATGCCAGCTTCCTGGCCTGCTCTCCATATGTGCCAATGTGCTTGAGGGTGGGGTGGGCCAATTTAGTGCAGTATTGTCCCATCAACCAAGATGGCCTCTCTCCTGGGACTATAATTCAACAATGCAGTGTTTACCAAACCTAGTCTTCAAGCAATTATGTGAATGTGTCCAGGGGGCAGGCTTTCCCTACTGTTCAAACTATGGAGTGGAGTTGGTGTTTGCACTGCTGTGCTTTTCAACTCCCCAGAGTCCTCATTGATTCTGAATGGGAATTAAACACCAGGTAGCTGGATCTGAAATGACAAAGCACCACACAGACGGCCGACCACTTCACCAAGTCTGCATGGCACAAACTGACTACACCATCGAATCAAACAGTCACTGCATAATATTTAGTAGGGGGATGAAGGGGTCGAGTTACACGCAGCAGAAAAAGACAACAATTCAGACCAATGACACACACACACACACTTCAGACTATGTAGTCATAGCGATCCAAGCTGCCCTTCCCCCGCCGCCCCGAATGAAGTCAAGGAACACTTATGACAGTCTATACTGGGAGAAATTTCTGTACCAAAATTGTCAGTGGTAATGTCACGGTTAGTCTGATGTCATACCCCCAGAAAGCCAAGTGACCTCCCAAGCTTACATATGCTTAAGAAAGACATAATGAAAAAAAAACAGTCATCATTTGTTTCTTATTAAATATGAAGCTGTGTCGATGTTTGGTTCGCACAATTCTTCACACTTTTACTGCTGCTTGTTCACAGTGGGATATGGGTACTCTTTTTTATTTATTTAATGGATAACTCTCACCCACTGAGTTTTTATTGACTTTGATTGTCTTGAGCTGTTGCGCATGAAGCTGACATTCCAGCACGAAGGAAAGAGGATCTCGTAGTAACATCAGTACGCGCGTGTGCTTAATTGAATCAAGAGACAGTTCGCCTGCTGGAGTTCAAAAGCATAATACCAGAAACAGATGCTGTTTGCGGTTACAGATAATTCAATTATACTGGTGTTGTTGGCCTAACAGTCAGCCAAGGCTGTGGTAAAAGTGTAGAGGCCATCTCATGTTACCTTTCAGTGACAGAACACAACAGGTGATAATAGCCCTCTGGAGCTGACTTCTATAGATCGATGATATTGAACATACATAACTTATGGTGACACTGAAGACACACGCGATACATGTTCTGCCACTCCAAACGAAAAGCTCAGTGCTCAATAGCATGGCATCACCGGATGTAAAATATATCTTAAAGTCATGAAAACTTCAACACTACAGCTTTTCAAACGTCAAGCGTACCACTGCTCACACACCAAGTCCAGCATGTGAAAGATTTATGTCTGCTGACCTGTGCAACTATGTCCCATCATTCAAAAAGGATTTGGTTTAGATCAAATCAACACAGAGATGTCACAGATATTTCAATCGTGACAGCTCTGTTTATTGGAGGGCATAAAGGTGAGACACCAGACGGGATTTGCAAAGGGTGGGGGCAGTCTATTCTCAGCCGCCCGGTAACGGTCATCCTCTATATGATTCACAGCGCAGACACAGAGGCAAGAAGACAAACAATATCTTAGGCTGCAATATCAGTAATTAATCAAACAAATATATTCAACACTGTGTGGACTGTACACTCATTTGTTAGTTAGTTACCAAGCAAAAATATTTCAACTTCATATTTGTTCCATTCATTTGTTGTTTGCTCTCAATTGGACATAATGAGCAATACCAAGCCAGTTTTACATCCTAAAAACTGGATCGAGTAAATAAATGAACAAATATTCAATAAAGATAACTGCTGGCTGCTGCCTTAAGTGAAAACAGACATAGGTAAGAAATTCTCAGTACAGCACATTTTTGTACCTGCAGTCGCTCTTGAATACACGTCAATGGTAATGTTGAGGTGAATGCATTTCTTTTTCCTTTTGAATAACATTACTGAAAACTCAAGCCATCACCCTCAAGCGACCTGCATCTTTTATTCTCAAGAATTCCAGGCTCTCCAGGACAGAATAAAACACTCAGCCTAAATGTGAGAAGACACAAACTACCAACTACCACAGAATTCTGTTATTTCCGGTTTTTTTAATCATTGTCAAACATTGCATATCTTAGTTATAACAGAAAGCCTAGGCCACGCAAAATGGAGCCTCACAAAGTTTAAGAAGGTTTAGGAGTTGAGTACTCCAGGGAGACTATGAATAGCTTGTTTCTATGGACAAACTTAGCCCGGCTCGGAGCCTCTAGTTTGTCATATTACTTCTAAAAGCATCTTTACAGTTCATGCTGACTGGATTCAGTTATACAGCCCACCTGCATGTGAGCAACCCGTCGCCACACATTTACCCACAATCAACACTACTATCAACATATGACCTTTTAATAGGATACAAAGACACTGCTTCTTAACCTTAACTTGATTTTGGGGAGTGGAATAAATTGTTTGTATATTTGAGTTATGTAAGCAACTGATAAATAAAGTCGCCAGTGGGGAGTTTAAAAGTAAAATGAAAGCGTAAAGAGAAAGTTTGAGCTCACTTACAGTAAAAAGCTGCGATGTGAGTATGAAAGAGAGGATAAGTCCACAGATCGAAGTGGTCAGAGTGCCCATTTTCCACCGACCCAGCACAGGCTGTAAATGCTGGGGGAAAGGGGGGAATACGAGGGTCCTTCACGCCTCCTGGCCACTGGAACGGTGCACCTATTTCAGACTTTTCTTCTAGAAACCCGACTGCTCCGCTTCGTCCCACGCCCGGTGGGACTTCATCAACAGGTAAAACGGATCCCTTCTCGTGTTTTTCTCTCTTTTTCTTTTCAAAAAGATTACGCAAATAAAAAAGATCGACACTATGGGGCTTCTTCTCCCTTGCACTCCGAAACTTGGGACTTGTGGTGGGTTGAATGCAGCCTTGCAAAGTCAATGGGAAGTCCTGTGCGGAGAGTGCGCTGCCGAAAAGTAAAAGGCGGAATGGAATTCATGGAGTGCTCAAAGAGAGTACAACTAATACCACTGTGGGGAGACGTCGCCGAGAATAAAGTGTGTGGTGGTGGTGAAGGACGTTTTTAAGTCTTTACTCGAACAAAAGTAGCAAAGCACCACTGTTCCAATACTTTAGTATCCTGCAAGTAAAAATCCAAAAGTATTCCGGGTAATCTGTAAGAGTGCAGAAATTACTTGATTTCCAAAAGAACGAATTCGGCACAGTGGCTCAGTGACAGGCTTTGATACTGAAGTGGAATTTTGAATGGGTAATTGTAGGACTGATTTGATCAATTGTTGGAAAATTCAGTTAAAATGTAATTTAAAAAATGAAATTCTAAAGTACATTAAAACTGTTTACTGACCATCTGATTCGTGTTTAAATGAGGACAAGTGTAACAGCGTAGTTAATTATTATTTTATTATAACACATATGAGTTACTTTTTGTTTATTTTTAAACTAGCTACACATCTGAATTATCCAGAAATAAGTAACAAGTTTCAGGAACAACACCTAACCTAGAGGGATCTGTTATTTGTCTTTACCTACTGGGGGACATGCTAGTGCTTCATAAATATATATATATATATATATATATATATATATATATATATATATATATATATATATATATATATATATATATATATATTTAGGAGACGCATTCCTGTAACAAATTCCACTCACTCAATATTTACTGACAACAGTAAAAGCAATGAAGAGTGCCCATCTGTTTGCAGTCAGGACTGGTTCAATTGGTTTGAAAATAAAAGTGTTGCTGCAGAGTTTATGAAAATATGTCGCTTCAGTTCTTGGCAATATATTTGGGCTTTTGTTGCCCTCTACTGGAGTTCTAAAGTGCAGCACACCGACTTCCCAGTGCAGAGATACCCCCACAACCATTTAACTGCCTTGCGTTGCTGTGTGCTGTGTCGCTGGAGACACGTCCCAAATATAAGCTTGTTTGTCAGGACTGAAGTCAGTAGCTGTTTGAAGGACTGGATGTCTGCATCCAACCATTTAAAAGAGTGATACTTTATCACTCTGAGGTTTGAGAGGGCAGCTGTTGCCAATTAAAAGCTAAACCCTGAATAGAGACAGTTATGGGCTGCTCCAGTTTGCTCATGAAAATAGACTAAAAGTAGATGAACAAAATGGGCTCATCATGTTTGGTTGGCATCTAGTGAATTTGACACCTCTGAGCTCCTATCCAGTCGAATCATTTACTGTACAAAAGCAGTCTTCTAAAAAATCAATTCTGTGTCTCATCTTGGAATATCAAAAAGATGTCAAAAGAAAACAAAACAAGGTGTGGAAGGGTAAATACACCAGAGACCTCACAGTAGAGCCAGCCGCGCCTAATCACACGTTTGAGACACATGCAAGGAGGGACAAGGGATTTAAGTTGTTTTATGTTGTCAGAGGTCGCATACCAAAAGTGTTGGAAACACTGCTGAAAGTTATGATAAACTTCCAAACTTTTACTCAGTGAACTCTTTTATTATACTGTAATACCATAAACACCACCATTACATAAACTAAATGCTACAGCATAGAGGATAAATAACACCTAAACTGCTGCAGTTATTCCAAGAGCAGGAATTTGTACCAGTGCTCTATAGACCCCTCTAGCCTCTTGGATACAAGAGGGAGCTTATTTCTGGGTCTGACTGGTCTGACTATGAATGTTTATAAGAGGCATCTCACTGACCACAGTGGTGTGATTTAGGGACTACTCCCTTGCTTGCAGTCAGCAGAAAAGTTCTGGAAAAATCATGTGAAAAAGTTAAGTAAAAAATGTCTTAACCCATTATTATAGGCCTCAAAGTCAACTTAACTTTCAACAAACTGTTTAGTTGTCTGTTTTGTGGCCGTGTTGGAAACGCCAAACGAGTCCTCTGTGAATTCCGAACGTGTGTTGGTGTTCAATAAAGTACTGTTTCAGCAGCATGTTTATGAAGCATAATGCCAGGAGTATATATACATTGTATGTAATTTCATGCCTTTGAGAGTTTTATTTTGTAGTTGGAGAAGTAAATAAACAATGGATTGAAAACTATTCAGAAGTTAAGATCAAGTCTCTCTTTTTTTTTTTTGTGTCCGACCCTTTAAAACCTGTAGCTTAGCAGTGTTGTTTGTTACTATGTATTGTGATATTACTGTAACTGTGATACAGTGAAGCTGGACTGTTCAGCTGCAGATTACAGCTGCCAAAAACCAACAGACCAGCCAGAAAAAATGAAATGATTCCTCTCTCAGCAAGGGTCAACGCCCCTTGGAGCCTGATGCAAATGAAGTTATGCTGAAAGAAGTTGGAGCACACATAGGATGCTCGTCCCAATCTTTTTCATTTCATCATAATATGTATGTCATATCTTTCCCTGCCCTCTGCTTCGATTGCACCAGATAAGTCCCAAGCAGCGTTTTGTTAAAAAAGTGCTGTTGGTAAATTAGAAAGATGGGAAATGAGAGTAACTCCAGAGTCACTTTGCAGATTACAAGTTGATTATCCGCATGTATAAAGCTACATGTCACAAAGACATCAAGACTTTATATAGTAAATATTTTGCTAAGAGAACTCAAGTTCATTTTAAAAATGACAAAATATTAAAAGAAGTAAACAAGCAATAAGTAAAAACATATATTGCAACTCTGATAATCCTACAAAATTACAGTCTGTAGATAGATAGATATTTTTATATTGTCTGTTTTACCCTTTTATTATTTGTTATCTTATGTGCAGCACTTTGTGATTCTGTCTAGAAAGGTGCTATACAAATAAAATTGCGCATATATATATATATATATATATATACAGTGGGGCAAAAAAGTATTTAGTCAGCCACCGATTGTGCAAGTTCCCCCACTTAAAATGATGACAGAGGTCAGTAATTTGCACCAGAGGTACACTTCAACTGTGAGAGACAGAATGTGAAAAAAAATAATCCATGAATCCACATGGTAGGATTTGTAAAGAATTTATTCATAAATCAGGGTGGAAAATAAGTATTTGGTCAATAACAAAAATACAACTCAATACTTTGTAACATAACCTTTGTTGGCAATAACAGAGGTCAAACGTTTACTATAGGTCTTTACCAGGTTTGCACACACAGTAGCTGGTATTTTGGCCCATTCCTCCATGCAGATCTTCTCGAGAGCAGTGATGTTTTGGGGCTGTCGCCGAGCAACACAGACTTTCAACTCCCGCCACAGATTTTCTATGGGGTTGAGGTCTGGAGACTGGCTAGGCCACTCCAGGACTTTCAAATGCTTCTTACGGAGCCACTCCTTTGTTGCCCGGGCGGTGTGTTTTGGATCATTGTCATGTTGGAAGACCCAGCCTCGTTTCATCTTCACAGTTCTCACTGATGGAAGGAGGTTTTGGCTCAAAATCTCACGATACATGGCCCCATTCATTCTGTCCTTAACACGGATCAGTCGTCCTGTCCCCTTGACAGAAAAACAGCCCCATAGCATGATGTTTCCACCCCCATGCTTCACAGTAGGTAGGGTGTTCTTGGGATGCAACTCAGTATTCTTCGTCCTCCAAACACGACGAGTTGAGTTTATACCAAAAAGTTCTACTTTGGTTTCATCTGACCACATGACATTCTCCCAATCCTCTGCTGTATCATCCATGTGCTCTCTGGCAAACTTCAGACGGGCCTGGACATGCACTGGCTTCAGCAGCGGAACACGTCTGGCACTGCGGGATTTGATTCCCTGCCGTTGTAGTGTGTTACTGATGGTGACCTTTGTTACTTTGGTCCCAGCTCTCTGCAGGTCATTCACCAGGTCCCCCCGTGTGGTTCTGGGATCTTTGCTCACCGTTCTCATGATCATTTTGACCCCACGGGATGAGATCTTGCGTGGAGCCCCAGATCGAGGGAGATTATCAGTGGTCTTGTATGTCTTCCATTTTCTGATGATTGCTCCCACAGTTGATTTTTTCACACCAAGCTGCTTGCCTATTGTAGATTCACTCTTCCCAGTCTGGTGCAGGTCTACAATACTTTTCCTGGTGTCCTTCGAAAGCTCTTTGGTCTTGGCCATGGCGGAGTTTGGAGTCTGACTGTTTGAGGCTGTGGACAGGTGTCTTTTATACAGATGATGAGTTCAAACAGGTGCCATTCATACAGGTAACGAGTGGGGGACAGAAAAGCTTCTTACAGAAGACGTTACAGGTCTGTGAGAGCCAGAGATTTTCCTTGTTTGAGGTGACCAAATACTTATTTTCCACCCTAATTTACGAATAAATTCTTTACAAATCCTACCATGTGAATTCATGGATTTTTTTTTCACATTCTGTCTCTCACAGTTGAAGTGTACCTCTGGTGCAAATTACTGACCTCTGTCATCATTTTAAGTGGGGGAACTTGCACAATCGGTGGCTGACTAAATACTTTTTTGCCCCACTGTATATATCTATATCTATATATATATATATACATATATACACACACACACACACACACACACACACACACACTCTTCAGGTCAACAACCACTGGAATATGTTACCATTTTTTTAAATGAAATTATACAGTTTGGCTGATTTTATAGGCACTGTGTCTGTTCTATCATTTTTGTCAAGAAAATATGGCCAATAATGTGTTGCCAGACTGAGATTAAAGTTAGCAGTGCTTGAAGAATAACCCATAATCACAACCCATCCAGAGAGGTTGGAGAAAATTATAAACCCATGCAAGCATGGGGGAGACAACTACACACAGAAACACCCGGGAGACTGATGAGACAGCAGTATTAATCCCTGTGACACTATGCTGACCTTCAAGAAAGGGAAAAGATAGGAAATGAAGACGGGTAAAAGAAGAGGAAAAAGAAGGTTGGTTGAAAAAAAATATTGTATTTTTTTTGAGTTATATAAAGGTGTCCAAGGCCTACATTTCAGAAAAAGTACAATTCTCTCTTATAATAGCTGCTGTTATATAATGCTAATAAAATACAGTACTGTGCAAGCCTTGAGTCATCCCTCCTTCTTTCATATTTTGCATCTAAGCCAGACTTTGACATTTTTAAAGTGGTCATTTGCAATAGTTACAATAGACTTCGTGAAGGTCGCGTTCTGTTCAAGGAACTAGATTAGGATGATTTGAGTTTTGTGGCATTTTGAGCCATCCTTCTTGCAGCAGTCATCAGAAGATGTGCACACTGGTGATAAAATGATGGACAGCAACAATAGTCAGGTATGCTGGGCCATTTAAACAATGCTCAGTTGGCACTACAGGGCCCAAAGTGTGCCAGGATGATATTTGTGTTAACACCTGGAGAACACACATTTCAAGCATTAGAAAAAACATGAATTAGTAACCAGTTTTCATATCGTGAATTTTGAAACCATAGACATGTAACATTTTTCTGAAAGGTTGAAATAAAAGCCTTTTAAGAAATGAAATGCTCCTGCGCAGTATATACTGAGTTTGTACAACAGCATAAACAATGCAAGAGTGCCAGGCACTATGACTGGATTGTGATATCAGAAGGAAGAAACTTGTTTTCAGCAGTCAAGGTAAATAAAGACACTTCAAAAATAAGATTTCCTTACGTATTTACTAAAAGCAGCAGTTAGTTTAAATCACTGACCGGTTTGTCTTTCTTGCCTTAAATGCACATTGGTGAATACTGAATTTCACATTTCTGTACACCCAAACAGCACTACACTTAAGTTGTCATGGTCTTAAAACTCATCTGCAGCACTGCACTGTTGAATGAGTGCAGGATTTCCTAATGAAGCCAATACTTACAGAATCAAAACTTGTGTCCACTGCGGCATACTCATCATTTTGTTCGCAATTTATAAGACAGTAATTACCCTCAGATATTTTAGTGTCATTCAAGAGTGCAAAGCATGACTGTACCAAAATTTGATTGTCCGAGTTTTTCCAAAACTACACATTTTATTCTCTTCTATGCTCTCAGTATTTATCAATAGTACTTAATTTTTGGGAGAACACATAACATTTCAAAGAGGAGGTTGGCCCCAGTCAATGCAGTGTTTCCTGTTGACAGAATGAAAGAAAAAAATGAAATGAATAAGAGGACAAGAGGGAAAAAATACATTAGAAAGAAAATTGGAATTTCAAAAGAATTTAAATGTTAAAAAAAGCACCTGTGGTGTCGTAGGGTGGTGACACCTCCACTAGATCACATCCAACAAGGTTCAGACCATGGCATCCCCGAATAATCTCAACTCCCTAAATCCAATCGTGACGATTGATTGAAAAAATGAATTAATAATGCAGCAGAAAATACAACATTTCCTTGCTTGGTGTATGTAGTTTTGTTTATATATAGCTAGTAACTAGTATAGTAAACTTTGAGGTGTCTTTAGCACTTTGATTACCTGTATGGGAGTGAGCCCTGCTATCTCAGGTGTGCCTGTTCCAGGAGCAAAGCCAGGGTCAAGAGCATCAATGTCAAAACTGAGGTATACTGGACCTTTGCCCATCTGATTCCTGACCTCATCCATTAAAGGCGCAAGAGATTTGAACCAACACTCTTCCACTTGCACAACACGGAAGCCCTAGAGGAGTAGAAAAAACACATAGTAGCCTTGTTATGAGAAAATTATTTTGAGACATATGGCATCTCCGAGTCAGCGCCATAAAATGCCCTTGTTCTAGATGAAAGCATTTGCATCTTGTTGTCAAAAAACAAGCACAATAAAGATATAAAATATACCAATTATTAGCATAGATTCTTGCAACTTTATATTAATCCAGTTATACAGCATTTACTCTCCAGACAAAATGCCAAAACCATTATGTTGAATTTATCTGAGGCATTTCCCTATGGGGAACAAGCAAGTAAAGGTTTATTTATCCAACGCCAAAAAATATATGCTACATAAGCATGCTTTACACACATGAAACAGTAACCTAGCAGAGTACCTGTGCCCGACTCCATTCATATGAGTCGGCAGAATAGCCTGAACCCCGAAGGCCAATCTGGACCACTCTCTTGCAGTCCAGTAATCCTTCCTCCACACATCGTCTGAATGGAGTCCCGTGGCCTATTTTCTCCCCCAATACCACATCACTGGTGTCAGCATGAGCATCCACATGGATCAAACCCACTGGGCCATGCCTAACAAATTATCACAGGAACAAGGGCATGGGGTATAAAATGGTTAAAGAGGAAGTTTATCAGTGGCAGCTATATATATTAACTGAGGACTCTTCCTGCATTCTCAGTAAACCCAATTCACACAAAACAGTATTCTTTCATTTTATTGCATTCTCAGATTGTAAAGTCAGTGAATACAAGAATGCATAACTCAAGCGACACCTGAATCATGCATTTTTGGATTTGTAGGCTGTACAGTTTTGGAAGTTTGAGGGAAAAATGCTTAATAGCCGTGTTAAGACAGTTCAACACAGATCAAAACAATGTTTATTGTATCCTAAAGTGTGTAAAAAAGTAGCACTGTATCAGCAGTCTCAACTTCAAATAATTTGCATCACATGTAGTTCCTAGGAATAAAGCACACTTACTTCTCAGCAACGGCTTGCAGGATTGGGTAAGCAATAGTGTGATCGCCACCTGCAGACAAAACTTCCTTAAAATCCAACCTTTGATCAAATCTTCTCTTTGGTTTATAGAGCTATCTAAATGGCTAATAATTGAACATGTATTACAACACTGTGCTTTGTTAAATATTTACTGAGCTATCCTTGACTATCTGTGCAACTGTCTGAATAAAATGTGAGCAAGGGCACTTTTAGAGCGTTTTCTTCACCTCTAGAGATCAGTTTTCTTCTCACCCATAGTTAGCGGGATGCAGCCAGTGGCCAGGATCTTTCTGTAGGCCTCCCTGATGCGTTTGCAAGTGTCTTTCAGGTCATACACATTAACGTTCACATCCCCAATATCAGCAACCACGAGGGACTCATAAGGTGCTGCCCTGGTGCCACTGTTGTAAGCCCTCAGCATGGCCGACTCAACTCTGATCTGTCGTGGGCCAAACCTGTGAACCAGGATGACAGCTATGATTGTTCAAGCACAATGGCTGCTGCTTGGATTTTGCTTTTTTTTTTTTTTTATTGTGACAATTTTTAACCTTGATGGCATGAAAATAGTGTTTACTGTACACAGTAAGGTATTGGGTGGTCAAAATGAATTTGGACGTTTCAGCTTTTGTACATTCCCTGCAGCTGAGGATTTCTGTTGCCTATATATGTGTCAATTGTGTACAAGATGGTCTGTGAAGTTTTGCACAACATGAGGATAAGATTAATTTAGTCACTTTAATTACAAAAGTGAAACTTAAATCTATCTTTAAACGCCTGAAAACATCAGCTTTGTTATGCATGCATCCAATGACAGTCTACGGAGCAGCAGGCCCATACGTTTAAATATTAGCTGCAGAGAAAAACACTACCTTGCGCCAGGTCGGTTCGAGGTCCCGGTATCAATTGGGACGCCAACAAACGCTGCATCAAGCCCTTCTGCGGTGTCCTGGTAAGGTAATTTGGCCATGGTGGGGATCCCGGCCACCCTGGCAACAAACTCGGCGCTCGGTGGTACATTGTAGCGTTTCCCTGAGCATTGTCTGTTCGGATTTATGCAAAGGCCTCGTCTGTCGCTGCAAAGAGCCAAAGTCTGTCGTGGCTGCAAGGCGAAAAAGTCCGCTGCTGCAGCGGTAATGGTACGACTCAAATGCAAGTTTCTCCGAAGCGACGACATGCCTGCTAACTTGAGCGTAAAGTTAAGTTGTGTCAGCAGGCCTTTAAAGGACTTCTGCTACTTTAGTGCTTTATTGTATGCTCGTAATATTTTGTTTTGCGTCGAGCAGCGTAATGAAAAAGTATAGTTGAACAGTATTTATTTAACTTATTAATTTGCACTGTACACACTGTGATATTGGATGCACAAATTGATTCTTATTATGCAGGTTAAGTAATGCACATCTTTGTTAGGCGACTGATTAATTCATTACTTTTCTTATAGGTCTTATAAGTCACAGCATGATTCGGAGCCCTGAAGGCAGCACGAGTCTGCAAATGAGTAATCGAGGGAGAAACCAGCTGTGACCGTCTATCAGGAAGAGGACCAGCGTTATGAATGATTGATAAACAAAACTATGAAGAATACATATAAAGTAGTTATAATACTCTCGATCGACAGAATGCGAGTTCTATGATTTTTGCTAATGACTTCATTAAAGTAGAATGTAGAAGAAAATATATAGGGAAAAATGCAATATTACAGCTGTGATAAGATTGAAATTTAAAAATTTGTAATTTCAAAGTTACTTTTGCTCCTGGACACGTCAGCCAAGCCATTTGTTCAATGTACACGACCACATAAGTGGAGTTCAACGGCTGAAGTATTTGTCATTTTCCTGAATTAAGCCTTTTTTATTTTATTCTCTCGGATCTCCAAACAATATAGCTTCCATTGTGATGCCGTGGCTTTACTCAAGATAACAGGTTTCTGGCTAATTGCATTGATTTACACAAGCAAAGCGAATACCCCTTTTTATTTATTTATTTATTAGAAAAAGGACATCCGAGGGTCTTGCCTCCTACCAGATTTTATGAAATTCTGCTCTCTTTTTTGCACAGTCCTGTATTATATTGTCCTGCATAATCCTACCGACTCACGCCTTAGCGGAGGAGGAATTAGCTCCCGAAAGCCTCTTATCGCACATTGGAGGTTCTGAATGGGAAACAATTACTGCGCCAGACGGAGAAGGATTTTCAGTTTGTGCACTTCACCTGTCCTCCTGAAGAGGCAGAGCGAAGATCGTCATCACAGCAGCCTCAGACACCGAGCACCTCAGTCGCAGACACTCCTTTGGCTTGTTTCATTACATTGCATAATACCGACAAGCAATCATGGTAAGCGAGACCTTAATTTCTAACATTTGACTTGCTTATTTGTTACTGTTTAAGTCTAACATATGTGGAAATTAAACTAGGTCGTTTTTTCAGATCTCTTTCTTTCCAAATTACTGCAACCGTGCTTGTTGCCATGCAGTATTCCGCAGCTTACTGTGATCATACATAATTGCGAATAGAAATAGTGTGAGATGTCGTCAGTTCGTTAAGTTCGTACTTAAATGATAAATTACATTCATATGGAAGAGCCTGATCCTTATCCTACACAACTCCTGTAAATCATCTTAGTCTTCACCACTAGCCTTGTCCACTTGCCTTCCATTGGCTCCCTTATCAATTTCTGAACATGATCTCCAGCCATTTAACACAACGTGTATGTAAATGTATGTTACATAAATGCAGTGTCCTCTTTTCTAAAAAATAATTATGTCAGTGACATAATACACCATATTGTGTTTGTGTGTTATATAAAACTAAGCCATCCCTAATATCATATATGCTTAAAAATATACCATAAAATCAAATACAGCACAAATTGTGTTACATATAACCTCAGTGGATGATCTGAATGTGTCTTTTTAAAGAGCCAGCACACTGCAACATGTCTGACCTAGATAATCCTCTCTGTCTACAGTAATCCTGCAGTAGGCAGTTTTATGTCGCAGCACAAAATGCATGGGCTTCTGTAAAATAAATGGCAGACTGAGACTCAATCCAAATGTTATAATAGAATATAGAAAATGTATTATTAACGGTTTCTTGTGCAAGGTAGGGAAAATGTAATTTAAGCAGTTGTGTTAAAGGCAATTTAAAATACAGTGATTGTTTCATTTGTGAGCCCGATTAATGTGTTTTATCCCTCCTTCTTTTAATTAGCAAAAACTGTTCTGAAAACTGGTTATCTTCAGCAAGTGGAAGACTCGTCTTTGTTTTTAATCCAAATCTTTTTTCCCCTTACACTAGCGTGAGTGTATTTCCATCCACGTTGGTCAAGCTGGTGTCCAAATTGGCAATGCCTGCTGGGAGCTTTACTGCCTGGAACATGGGATCCAGCCAGACGGTCAGATGCCCAGTGACAAAGCCATTGGTGGTGGAGACGATTCTTTCAACACCTTCTTCAGTGAGACTGGAGCTGGAAAGCACGTTCCCAGAGCTGTTTTTGTCGACTTAGAGCCCACTGTCATCGGTAAACTTCTAGAAATAAACTTATCGCTGTTGCCTCTTTAATTTGTTAAAACCCTTACATAATTTCTTAATGGTGGTTTTTTGTAGATGAGGTGCGCACTGGGACCTACCGCCAGTTGTTCCACCCTGAGCAGCTGATCACTGGCAAGGAGGATGCTGCTAACAACTACGCCCGTGGACACTACACCATTGGCAAAGAAATCATTGACTTGGTTCTGGACAGGATTCGTAAACTGGTGGGTAAATCAGAGCAGAAGAATCCTGCATAAATGACCTAACTGATGGGTATATCTCTTATCTGGTTGCTGTCTCTCCCTCTCTCTCCTCAGGCTGATCAGTGCACTGGTCTTCAGGGCTTCCTGGTGTTCCACAGCTTCGGCGGTGGCACCGGCTCTGGTTTCACCTCCCTGCTGATGGAGCGTCTGTCTGTCGACTACGGCAAGAAGTCCAAGCTAGAGTTCTCCATTTACCCAGCTCCCCAGGTGTCCACCGCTGTGGTGGAGCCCTACAACTCCATCCTGACCACCCACACCACCCTAGAGCACTCTGACTGTGCCTTCATGGTAGATAACGAGGCCATCTACGATATCTGTCGTAGGAACCTCGATATCGAGCGTCCTACTTACACCAACCTGAACAGGCTGATCAGTCAGATTGTGTCCTCCATCACTGCTTCCCTCCGCTTTGATGGTGCCCTCAATGTTGATCTGACAGAGTTCCAGACCAACTTGGTGCCATACCCCCGTATCCACTTCCCCCTGGCCACCTATGCTCCAGTCATCTCTGCCGAGAAGGCTTACCACGAGCAGCTCTCAGTGGCTGAGATCACAAACGCCTGCTTTGAGCCAGCCAATCAGATGGTGAAATGTGACCCTCGCCACGGCAAGTACATGGCCTGTTGCCTTTTGTACCGTGGTGATGTGGTACCCAAAGATGTCAATGCTGCCATTGCCACCATCAAAACTAAGCGCTCCATCCAGTTTGTGGACTGGTGCCCCACTGGTTTCAAGGTTGGCATCAACTACCAGCCCCCCACTGTGGTTCCTGGTGGAGATCTGGCCAAGGTCCAGAGGGCTGTGTGCATGCTGAGCAACACAACTGCTATTGCAGAGGCCTGGGCTCGCCTCGACCACAAGTTCGATCTGATGTACGCTAAGCGTGCCTTTGTTCACTGGTACGTGGGTGAGGGTATGGAGGAGGGAGAGTTCTCCGAGGCCAGAGAGGACATGGCAGCTCTGGAGAAGGATTATGAGGAGGTGGGAGTTGATTCTATTGAAGGTGAAGGAGAAGAGGAAGGAGAGGAGTACTGAAAGGGTCATGAGGGATTATACAGGAAACTTCAGTGTGTTCCTAAATACATTCCGGTCTATTTATTACCCGTTTGACTTTGTTCAGAGTATAAATTATTAAAATGCTAATATGGCTCTGTCTTAAATAAAGTTTCTGAAAAATGAAGTCTTGTATCAAACCTTTTTTTTGCATAACAACACCTTTAAGTTGTGAGGGATTTTTAGAGAAACAATTTTAGTTTGTCCAAGATCACATGGAAAAATCCAGGTGAAATCTGCTTTGGAACTCCAAGAAAAAGACATTTAAGATCAGGCCGCAACTTGTTATTTCACAAACAGTGCTAATAATATTCATCATCAAAATTTAAAAAAAAATGTATGGATATTACTATATCACCAATACGAGTTATTTATTTTGAAAATATCTAAAGACAAAGGAAAGAACTTGAACAACCACTTCAGGGCTCTTTAACACTTTTATTCTGAAACACTGCAAAAAAAACGACATACATCTAAAATCCGTCTTATAATCTTTTGTAGGAAGCCATATACATGCATCCCTTTCATTCTTTTTGACAGTAGATTATCCTAATATGAAGGATTAAGTCCCAATATTTCAATTATTATGAAATCTGTATATTATATTAGCTGAAAACCTCAGCTCTGAACAGGTGCATAACATGAGCATAAAGTGCAAACAGCAGCAATGTGGAACAAAGTCAGATCCTTAAGATTAATTAATTACTCATGCATGACACATCAGGATCAATGTGATTCATATGTTCTAGCATTTAGGACAGGTCTATGTTCCTTAGCTGTGAAATATCAGTGTACAACTGACTGCAACACACATATCCACTGACAACCAGATCTTCAAGGGGCAACTTTATGTCCTACTTGTGAACCTTTCACTTGGTCTTACCCTACACAGTAGAGTCTAACTTGATCTGTATTGACCTCCACATTTACTGGTACAAAAAATTTTCATAGTTGCAAAAATAACTGCATGAATGTGAGTTTTTGTTTGTTTTTTCCCCCACAGGCTGATTTGAAAAAGTGTATCATAATTTGGAAAACAAAATATCCACTCACATAATAGAATTTCTTGCTGCGAAGCAACTCAAATGTTGGGAAAAATTAAACACAATCACTCCCCAGCAGCCGTCTCAGTAATCCACAATGCATTGCACGTGTAAGACAAACTGCATTTTTGTATGATGGGTACCAATAACACTTGAATGTTTGAAGTGCTTGAATTCCTGCTGATACAGTGATGATGGCAAGTGAAACATATTCACAAGTATGTGAGAAATGCAGATAAGTAACATTAGCAGCATTAGAGGACACAGGTTTGAGGGTCGGGTTCTTGAAAAGGGAGAATTACACCACTTGGCAATTCATGATAAATAATCAAACAATACCCACAGCCATTAGATGTTACAGCTAAAACAATAAATACCACACATACAGAAGTCTGAGTATTGAAAGCAATTTTAAGCCCCAGTTTATCCATATCAGTGACTCTCAGCTACGTGTTTGAGTTAATCTAGACAGACAGCACGCAGGCCTGGCTCTGCTCTCGCCCATAGAGGAGGAAGCCTACAGCAGTGCGCAGGTCCTCCAGCTCTAAGTTAGCCAGGAAACTCCTCTGAAGCTCCGCCTCCACTTTGTTCCCACTGGGCCCCTGACAGCCCTTAAGGAGAACCACAGCAGACTGGCAGAGCAACCAATCAGCCAGCTTCCTCATGCCCACACTGTCCTGGTTAGCCAGAGCCTTCCGACCCCAGAGGCTCAGATGTAGCATGTTAGCTGCCACACGGGCAGTGGGGCGCTGCAGGGTATGAAGAACATGTTTCAGTAGTGGAATGGTAGAGATGCCTCTCAGGTAAATCTACAGAAAATGTTAACTTCACAATTCCCCTTAGTGTTGAGAGAATTGTGATTTTTTTTAGTTCAATGTTTCGGTTTAATAAATGAAACTATATTGTTTTAGCTCTCTTTTACTGAAAACTTAAATATTAAACTAAACACAGCCCCTTCTTTACCTTGTTTGGGTTCCTCCTGAGAAGTAAGCGTATCACGAACTGCACATCAGCTGGAACACTGGAGGGTAGAGGAGGAAGCTGCTTCTCCTGGTAATTCCTGCTCTCCAGTCCCACTGCTCGATAGAATGGATTTTGCTGTCCAAATATCTCGTAGGAAATGGCGCCCACGGCCCAGGCATCTGCCTTGCTGTAGTCAAGCACCACACCACATCCTGGAACTGCAGTGGCCACCTGATGGCAGAAAAATTATGAGAAATTAAAGTGATTAAATATCTGGTTAACTGCAAATTATCTATTTATATGAATTCTTATTTATCTTAATGATAAATAAGAAAGACAAAGATACAATTAGGTTACTTGAATGGTATCCAAGTGTCACCTCCGGTTATAACCAGAGTGGAGGCAAAAGTCACAAAATTCAGTCTTAATAGTCACCAATAAGAGACGGCGCAGCAACTGTGGCTACTCAGTTACAATAAAGACATTTTTAATCTTACCTCCGGAGCCATAAGTGAAGCATTCCCTCCTTTGCTGACCCAAATGCTGTTGAAGGGCAGCTGCAGACTAGAATCGCTCTGGGCCAGACAGCATCCAAAGTCAGAAATCACTAAACGGGGGCAACCATCTGCATAAAGGACAAATCAATATAACACCGGTGACCCAAACAGACCTCAAGCTGGCATAGTTTACATTTGGCTTTAAACTGTTCTGTTATTGACAGAATTTTGTTCGGACCTGAGTCGAATTCCAACAGCACGTTGTCTGATTTTAGATCCCTGTGAGCGACACCCTCTCTGCACAAATGGTCAATCCCCTCAAGGAGCTGCAGCACCATCAGAGTGCCCTGCCTGCGGCTTGGTGTGGACATTTCCAGGTACTGCCTCAGTGTGCATGGATAGCTATGACACAAAAAATCTGTGAAGTTACTGAATAAAAATGACCTGACACGTACACTATAAAAAAACCCCCAACAAAATAATAAAAATCTCTGAAAACAAAGACAGTGACTTTTTTTTAATTTTTTTATACACAATGTTTCTAGCACACATACTGGGTTGGACTGAGGTAGGTAGGAAGGTAGGTCTTACTTCTTCATGACCAGGAAAAGAGTGCGATTGTTGCCCAGGCCTGTAGGGTTAAGCCTGGGTGGCAAAACATCTGGATATTCCTCCTGAGCACCTGGTAGCAATGGAACATCTGCAGTAAAAGCCAGGTACACTCGGATTACATTAGGGTGTGCTGACACTCTTTTGGGCAGGACTCCGAAATGTCTGCATGTAGAGAAATCACAGCCATTCATTAGTACGTTTCCTATCCTTAGGTCACCACTCTGAGGCAGGAATAAAAAGAACTGAGGTTATAATACTTACCCATCCAGAGTAATTTCTTCTTTTTCCTGCTTTAAGGCATGAGGACCTGCAGGGACCAGCTCCTGAGACATAGACTTTAAGATGGCCTCACTTGATGACCCAGCCTGCAAACAAATAGCAAAATACCCGTCGGTACTGATGTGTGGCTCTTTTTCGTTTGTTTTCATACAGAGGATTAAAACCTAAAACAGATGTGAAATCATTATCAAACCATTAGTATACTACCCACCCCAAAGTTCCACATCATCTTAATAGCAAAAGGGAAGTTCCTTAGTGAGCAGCATGTCAGAGATCGAGGTGCCTCAGCTTCCACTTCACCTTCTTTTATCTGCACCAGGGAGCATTTTCTGGCACTTTGCTTTGGAGGAGCAAACTGAGCTGCAGCCTCATACACAGCTGCATTGGAGCCTTTCCCAATCTGGTTCCCTAGAATGTAATCCTCCAGTTTATATCCAGAGGTGAATGGCTTAAATGGACTCTGGAATTTCTTCTTTCTAAAAACAGCCTGCAGGGGAAAGCAATAACAATAATAATAATAATAAGCTACACAAAGATATGTTCATATCAATCACGTGCTATAAACAAATTTAGTCAAGAAAAAAAAGGAAAAACAATCAGACTGTATACAACAACTTTTTAAAGCCCCCAAATGTACCTACACTTGTTATAGACGCAGCTAGAGACATATTAAAATAATAAAAAGTAAATTAATGCAAGATTGTAACCAGGTTATCCATTCAGGCCTCAGTGCAAACAGCATGAAAATTAAAGAACGTACACAAATCTTGGGTCTATGCATTACCGTATCAACAAAACATTCATAAATGTAAAAACAATATGCAGAATTGGTGAAGATACAAATAAACAAACTTTCAGTGAAAAAAAAACCCAATACGGCAAATAACCATGAAAATAAAGACTAAAAGAAAAACGACTACTAACAAACCACTTTGTCAGAAGCTACTACACTTAACGACTTAAATGTCGCTTAGGTACCCTACTGTGACCTACTTTTAGATACCATACCTGGATCTCCTGGCATGTTGAAGCACTCTTTCTATCATCCTCCAACTGTTGTTCGATAAGCCCCACACCGAGACCGAAAGCCAAAAATACAGCTCTGTTACGCGGGGACCCGCCAGCAAACCTCCTGAAGCCGGCGGACTGAAGCTGAGCTGCCAGGCCTTTCAGAGAAGTGCGGTAATAGCGGTACCGAGACGGCAGGAAAGCCTGAGGCTGAGCGGTGCGGACCGACGGGCCTGCACGGAAACGGTCAGCTCGGAGCTTTGCTGCGAGTCGGCCACCGGATTTCAGGAGACCGAGCTGAAAGACCGACCGGCCCAACTCGAGTCCCCGGCTAATAGCGTGTTTCACAGACATAATTTACCCGGACAGGTAACTTAAGCTGCTACAACGAAGTTTTACTTCTGCCTAGCTCTCTACGCCTAGCTCTCGAAAGGCCCCACAAGAGGACAGCGTTATGTAAACAAAACAATAACTGCTGCTGCTGAGCATGCGCAAACCTTTAGACTGTCTTCTTTTCGTTTACCGGAGGGTGGCGTTTAACGATCAGGGGACATATCAGGGTATAAACACAAATACATTTAATCATGTCACAAATACAGGATCACTAGAGGTTCAATTTATGCTGGGCTGCCGAGCACACTATATATTTTAAAAAAAATGTATAACAACCCAGTCCCCAATGGCATTTAAAAGGTTGTTTAAGGCCTGACACAAAAATGTTTGAGTAGTTTCTCCCTCCTTAACTACTCAAGGTGATGTAGATTTTTTTCTTTTCTTTTCTGTTTGTTTCTTTTCTTTTTTTTCTTTTAAAAAGTCATCCAACTACCCATGTGGATACTTATTTTATTAGAAAACTGACAAAAATTATGGCTTGCCTATGTGGTACAGACCACCCAAGAATCTGTTACTTTGCACTAATTAGTGAATATCTGTATCTGTGCATTACACCTGTACAGTTTATAAATGAAGCCTGCTAATTAGGTTTGCTGTTGTAAGTGTTGTCAGTTCATAGTTTTGTTGTATGTTGGATACAACATGTTAATTTAGTGAATTCTGGTCAAAAGGCGGGTGAAGCTTTACCATGTCACTGACATGTTGGCCAGTGGGTGTGCAGTGTCCCTCAGTTTCACAGTCCTGATATAAACTGGTGAAAATGCTCAGCCTGAAGCTTCACAACCTGACTTCTCTAAACATCAAGGTGACTATATCCATCTTTTATTTAAAATGTATGTTGTCTTGATGCATGCTCAATCATCCAGGTAAGTAAATCTCCAAAAGTTGATTCTGTTCATCACTTGGATGAGTCACGAAATGTTTCTCCCACGCTACGTCCAGATGAACAGAATCAACTTTTGGAGATGAAATGTATGATCTCACAAGAAATGTGTGGCTCAAATAAGAGATATTTTAATCATTAATTCATCACTACTAAAATTATTAATTTAAACTTAACAGTTATGCAACTACAGAGGAACCACACAAGTGTACAAAATCTGTAGCATAAGACTATAAAAACAAATTTAGCTTCCATTAATGCTTATAAAAAATTGGACAAATGGTAGCATTTGCTTGATCACATGATCAATGCCAAACCTGTAGCATGTATAGTTTATCTCTGAAGTTCCATTGGGTAGGATCCAGTCACCTTACTGTAAACAACAACAAAAAAAAGCAGAGAGAATGCCCCTGACAGGGGTGTGCTTTCTTTTCTTCAGCAATACGTTTTGTTTTCTTCCAAAGTATGAATAAAAAATTAACCATATAATATTACAAGTTCAAATGACCACCTAATCCTTTTTGGTAAATGTAATTATCACACACACACACACACACACACACACACACACACACACACACACACACACACACACACACACACACACACAGTAGAGGTCAGATACTGTGTGTATACTCTTAAAAAGTTTGAAAACCCACCAAGGTTAAAGGCACTTTTTTAAACCTTATTTTCATTTTGTGTAGATCATTGTTTGTTCGTTCGTTGTTTGTTGTTAGTTTAGCACATGCATAACCAACTAACTAGATGGGGTCACTGTGCCAAACAAGGACACTGATTTATAAAAGTCTTCATTTAACAATCATTTCCACTGGACCAGGATGTATCATACACACTTACTGCACTATTTTCAACTTATTCGTAGTCATAATGTTTCACTGTTAAATTATAGTTAACCTCAACAGGTTCACATGAATTTCCCAGTAATATACTTCCCAGCATGCCATTATTTTTAATCAGAGCTTTTTAGGATATGTTATAACTTTGTTAGGTTAACTGGCGTAGGTGTGAATGTGAGCATGAATGTTTAGGTTTAGCTTAACAACAGAAACCAGCACCAGAGAGAAGCTGTAATTATTCAGTGTGCAGCAGGATAGCTTCTATATTTAGTTGTTTAGATACAGTACCCAACAACTTGATTAGGCACCCAGTGTGAGGTTAATGCCACAGCTGCCCTAAGTTGCTCTATAACACGAGTAAACACTTTCCTAAGGAGTTCTTTATGTTTAAAACAAGACCCGAGTTCAGTGAAGTCGATAATTTTGAGTTTTAAACAGGTTTTTGACAGATTACTAAAATATTTGTTTGTTTGTCTAGCTGCATTATGTAACCATTTGCTATGTGTTTTATGAACATATAAAGGTCAGCTCTTCTTTGTGAAGAAAAATTGAGCACTTTGTTGATTTTTATATTCTAAGCAACTTTTGGACATTTTGGACTTTGAACACAAGAGACTGATAGAAGCATGATACAGACAATCAGCATCTTCACTGTCACTGTGGATGGGTTAACCTTTTATTCCATACTAGTAGTAGTAGCAAGTATCACTTGTCAGTTTATAGACCCAGTGCACTGGTAAAATTGTTCTTAAAGCTGCACTAATTGAAACTGTCATATTTACAATGAAGCTTAAATAAAATATAAGAGGTTTTGCTTGTAGTAACAGGCATAATAGGAAAATTGATTCATGTGAAAACAACAACATTGGTGATTTTTCAATAGTACTATTCACTTTGAATGATTAACACAGTTACTAATTATACTGCTATAGTACCAACAAAAAATAAAAAGGATATCATAACAACAAGTCTTTCTTTTATTATTCCCTATCAGAAAAAAGAGTGACAATCAATTAATTATAGGTGCAATATTGACATATTTCCAGGAACATTTTAGAAATTCCTAACGTTAATATTTATTTATTTCAGGCCCATCTGAAAATTATGTTCATTTAACTGTTTTTGAAAAAAATCGCTCATGCTGTGTTGTCAATAACCCAGTTAATCCACTGAATATAGCTCCTGACTCTGGTGTAGACACCAGGGTAGTACTGATTTGCACAGCCAATACCCCAGGAGACAATGCCCTCAAAGTAGCCATTGCAGACAAGGGGGCCCCCGGAGTCGCCCTGTGGAGTACCACAACAAATCAGGATTGTTTTTTGATAATAGAGCATTTCACATTCACCCTTAAATGGAAAATGTTAAATATTATTAAAATGACACTGAAATTATATGTAAATCATCACTGGTTAAAATATATTTTATAGCATATATAACAGGTGTCATTTTGCCTATAAATTTAAGAGGAAATATTCATTTAAAAATAGTATTACTCTACAAAATGCAGTTGCTAAGTAGTAATTAAGCATACCACAAACACAAAATAAATCATGTTTTCCATGAATGTATACCTGGCAAGAGTCCTTTCCCCCGTATGGAGATCCAGCACAAAGCATACCTGGTTTGATCCTGCCCCAGTAATACCAAGTGCAGTAAGGTATTTCTCTTACATCCACAGCACGTAGCACAGGGGAGAGGGTGTAACTGTAAACCTGTGTCACTCCCCAGCCACTCACTATGCAGGTGCCACTAAAGGGAGGGGTACCTTCATCAGGTATCAGAACTGGCTGAACATAAGCATTCAGCTGTGCTGGTCTGCTAAGCTGTAACACAAACCAAAGTTAGGGTGGTACCATTGTGAGATCACATTTTTTGTAGCTAAGTACAAGTCCTACTTACCTTAATAAGCATGATGTCATTCTCATATGTCCTGAAATTATAATTGTGTACATATATCTTTGAGACATTGAAGATCTGTTCAAATCCCTCTGTTTTGATCAGGCTGTGCTCACATAGCACAACCCTCATAAAATTACTCCTGTTAAACAGAAAGAGACAAAACGAAATGAGAATTTCACATATGTTCTTTCAAAACAGACCTTTTTCCATCAATAATTATTAAACATTTTCATTAATGTTTATTAGTAAAGCTGCAATCTTGCTGTATGGTGTCAGTACTTACGGTCTCCAGCAGTGGGCAGCAGATACCACCCACTCTGGGTGAACTAGCGTGGCTCCACAATAGTGATCCCCGACCTCAGTCTGAAGGGATGCCTGGTATTTGATAGAGTATGGTTCGACCTCTTGACCCCCGATGATCCTTCCTGTATTCTCTTTCTCTGTGACGAAAGACAGAGCGAATCAGACAATTTGTCTCTATATTTTACGTTCTTTTGGTTTACAACAAAAAAGATAGATTGTCAGGGTAATGTGCCTTAACAAAAAAAAAAAAAAAAAAAAAAGCAGAATATTCTAGTAAGTTTCTTAACTTAAAGAAGTCTAGTTGTTTTCGTTCCAAGCTCCTTATAATATTCCAGTTCTGTATTCATTTCTACAGTATTGTCTGGCTTCATAAACTGAGTCAGACAGCAGTATTACAGCCACGTCACAGAAAATTTCTCCTGATCGACTAACATGTCTGTTTTTGTCAGCTGTTTTAAAGTCTTTGTGTATTAGTCTTTAGATCTAAACATTGAGACTAGAATTTCATATCCTTTGCTAAGTGTCTTGGAATGAAAAATTCAAAGATATAACTCACGTGAATTTACTGAAAAAGACAAAAGAAGCAGCACAGTAGTGATTGCCACAGCAGCCATATTGTAATTGATACCTGTAACACAGAACAACGACAGCTAGCAGCTTCTATATACATAAATTACTGTCATTTTAATTGCTCGTGCTAATGAACTATAAATTATTTGCTTAGTTTTGCTTAATTTGGTTATTTTGCTTTGTTTAAAAACTGTATCGCAACAATTACAGGATCAACAATATCTTCAAAAGCACTAAATGACCATTTAATTCAATTCTTTTGAACAATGAGCTTTTATTTTTAAAATATAGTGAGACTGTGAATTATTTTTAGACAGTTGAACATTAATTACAATTTCACTAAAAAGGGTTCAAATAAAAATTTGCTTACCTGAAAGTCTAGACACAGGAAGCTTCAGAGTTTCTCCAAATGATGAGACCAATGCTCTCCTCTTTCTTTTTATAGTGTAACTATATCCTTGTCAAGATCTTTTGTTTAAATTATCTTTTCGTCTTGTTGTGTTCTGTAACCATCTCACGCTCCTACAATGAAACTGACCTACAACCTGACAAAGCTAGGGTGTTCTCTTGTATTATGCCCATTTCTAAGCTCAAGTTTTATACTTGCAGTTTTTAGGTTGGCAACGCCTCTACAGGATCAACAATATCTTCAACAGTTATTTCTCTATTAAATGTTGATAATGTTTTTAATGAGATGAAATTAGATTGCAATAGTTTCCACGATTATGTAGGATATAAAATAATAAAGTTAGAAAAGTCACACTGGCAAGATTAACTTCATTTCAAAACTAAAAAAACACAAAAGACAGAAGCACTTCCGGTTTCTATGATTCATTTTATGAAAATCTAAAAAAAATCAGAATCTTATTTAAACATCTAAAAATTTCAAATGTATTAGTTGAGATTTAAATGAAATAACTGGCCATCACAGACAATGATAAACAGTTTACTGGCTAAGAGTACATTGCTAAACTCTGGCTTTATGGTGTTTGTATTATTGCAGACTAATAGAGATAAAATACAAACAATGGTTGGTATTATTTTCCATGAAGTCTTCGACTTCCTCCCATAGTCCAAAGACACTTAGACTAAGATATCCATAGGTGTGAATGTGAATGGGAATGGCTGTCTGTCTCTCTGTGTTAGCCCTCTGAATGGCTGGTGATGTCCAGGATGTACCCTGCCTCTTGCCTTACGGTAGCTGGGATAGGCTCCAAACTCCTATCAAACTCCCTCCCCAAGCCTAAGGATAAGCGAAAAAAGAATGGATGAACAGAATATTAATTATAACCACATGGAGACTTTGTCGTGTTCAAATTTTTCAGAAGGAATTCAGGAGAAATATCTGTCCTTTAGAAAGATTTAATTTACTTCAGCAGTTGAAATTACAAGTTTACTTCGCTGGAATGCAATGTGATAATCTGCCTCACACCAAGATGATCATGGCTAGACAGACACACAACACACTCCCTGCGTAGTCTTGATTATCTATATTATCCATTATTCTTCAACCGATTCTAAGGCCCAGTTAAGGACATCTTCTTCAGACTTCTTGACCCAGAGAATATTCAAACCATCATCATGTGTGTGTAAGCATGCTGCAAAAAACCCTCTGCACTCAACGTCACTAACAATATTTCAGCCCAGTTATAGCGTTGGATGAAACTTTTGACCCTCAAAACATAGAGTGTACATTGTGTTCTTTTCATTGCAATGGGGCTTAGACTATACTCAGGCTCTCTGTTGTACCTCACCTTCAGGTTCTGTTACACACAACTTTAATATGTCAGTGATTTATGTCTTTAACTGGAGTACTGCATGTTATAATAATAATGTGGTTGAACAACAACCTTTCATAGCACTCTCACTTTGTGAGACTGTTTATTATCTTCAATACATGCATTGTTACCTCTTTACTCCTATAGACGCCACCTAAACAGCTAAATAGCTACTGGTACCCCAAAAGAAACCTAAGTCCTTGAACTTTTTTGTGCATAAACACAGCAAATAGTTTAGTAGTCAAGGCTCTGATTAAAAGGACTATATTTCGTGTGAAAGTCTTATTCATTATTTCATTTTCTTGGATTAATACTAATAAAATAAACAAAGCCATGCCTAAAGAACACAAAATGTGTAACTGTCCAAACACTGTAGTTCACCTCACTGCACCACTTTACTTAAGACTCAAGTTCAGTGCAATCTAGATTTCGAAACTAGTTTCTAGGAGCTTAACCTTTGTGCAAAATTCAAAATGTATTGATGAATAGCTGAGGCCACCTAGTCCTGGCTTCTTGCCTTTTAAGATCTATAATAAATGCCAATGTAGCTGATTTTTGGATGTCTCTTTGGATCTGTAAATTGCATTAAAATATGATTTCTTTCCTTGTTCTGTGCAATATTTTTGGTCTTTGGTCTTTGCACAATATTTTGGTCTCAATTGAATTACCATCCCCACCCTAAATGACCATAGCCCCTCCACCCTGATTTATTTATTTATATTATATAACTGCCCTTGTATACAGCCCCACAATGTTTCAATGTTTCTACACATACAGTGTACAGTATATAGTTTACTCACATATATGTATACATATATTGTTTTTCTTTACTTTTGCACCTTTGTGGTCCAGCTACCCAATTTCGCTGTGCAAGAAATTGCACAATGACAATAAAAGCTCTAAAGTCTAAAGTCTATGTAGAGCAATTAAAAAGTTAATATTGTGTTTGTATTTGTATTTTTTATTCATTGCAGGTTAAATATGTTAATATATGTGTGTGGTTTAAAGTAGATGTTTACTAGTAGAATTTACAGCTATTGAGCTAAACACATTTCTAAGTAAAGATAGATTACATAAGGTTGAATCAAGATGCCAGTACTAGGGATGGGTACCGGTATCCGGTGCCATGATGGCACCGGTTCTGACATAAACGGTAGTAACCAGACCGAAAAGCAGCGCACATTTCGGTGCTTTATTTCGGTGCTTTTTTTTCCTGAGATGTCATACACTTTGAATTCTAGCCAATCATTTTACGTTTCTGAGGATAGTAGGCGGGTCCAGGTACGTACGTTCTTTTAGAGCAGAGCTACAGATTAAAAATGCCCAAGGCGAAGCGGTCAAAAGTCTGGCTGTACTTCACAGCAAAAGATGCAAACTCAGCAGAACTAGCAAACACCGTCGTAGTTACATGCAGCTGTCTTCTTGTTTGATGGCAGATGCTCCCTTCACCCTGGCCAAAAAGGCTAAAATGACCAAAGAAAAAGTGGAAAACAGTTAAACATGAGAGGTTTTTGGACAAAGTTTGTGTTTTTTCCATTGTTTAAGCACTGCTTCCAGCCAAGAGTGATACCATATATGCCCCATAGCTGCAGAAAAGGTTAACATTGTTATCTTTTTACAAAAAAACAGCTGAACATGAGAGGTTTTTGGACCAATTTTGTGTTCTCCATTCTTTAAGCACCGGTTTGAGCACCGTTTAAGCACCGGCACCGTTTCAAAAGTACCGGTTTGGCACCGGTATCGGATAAAACCTAAACGATACCCATCCCTACCCAGTACTGAGTTACTGGTACCAAGAAATGATGATGCTGATACTGACACTGATAAGGCTTCAGTGCCAACCTGTCTGACTACTGAAAACAATATATGTCAGTGAAATTATACACCTCAGTTATCAGTGAAACATGTCAGCAATTATAAGAAAGTCACGTTCAAACCCTTTATTTGTTCATAACTGCTGACATATGGAAACAAAAACATATATCAAGTTTAAATAATACAATAAAATAGATGTAATATAATAAACACTGTTGATATAAAAAGGATTTACATCAGATTATAACATCTATGAGCAGTGTATTAAAACATGTAGTGGTCTGCTATTCTCTATAAAGGGTTTATAAGTTATTTATGAACAGTGGTAACACAATGACACAGCTCTAATCATAATTACATCAATAAACCTTTGTAAAGTGTTACATGACAGTTAACTAAAAACAAATAGCACATGCTAACAAAGCATTAGCGAGCATGAAACATTTAAATAACTTTTAAATGTCTCATAGATATAGTTACATTTATTGTTAATTTATTTTTTGTCCTTGGACTTGAGATTGATTTGCATAACTAACAGGTGAAGATAACTCCTATTTATTTTATATTTGGCCTTGATGAAGAACCTTCATTCACTTCCTACCCTTTAAGTCAACCTTCTTCTGATTTGCTGCCCCTTGCAAACAAAACAGCAGACTTAAATCTGCCATAGCTGTATGTCTGACATGACCATAATAAGGATATCCTCTCTCTCATGACATCATAAAGAGACAGAAAAATAAAATAATTGATTGAAAATGGCTCTTTAGAGCTGTCTGAAAGTTGAGGTTTTAATTCATGAGGATTACTTGCATTTCATCGCTTCTCATTATTTGAAATGTTGGCCATGTTTAACATGAGCATCCACCACTGTAACAGAAAATAAGGAAAAGTATAACAGCTCCAGTCTAATGTAAATAAGGAAAGTCTTTAATTCAAGTCAGCTGACATATTTTATAGTAAGTGAATAGATTTAAAATAGGAGGAAATTTGTTTATTAGAGTCTTGTGGTAAGTAACATTTTAGTTCAATGTCAGTCAGATGATTGTAAGAGCTGGAAGTGGCAACCATGAACATGGCAGCAGCATGTGAACTGAGGAGTGGGTCATGCAGAAAAAAAGCACCTTTGTCAGCACTCAAGGGAGGACAGATGTACCAAGAGCACGGCTTTAGCTATCAGCAGCAATGAGGGCAACAGAGAGGGCTATTAGCCAGCTAAGGTCAGGAACTCCACAGAGGGATGGTGACTGTGATGAGACAAGGCTTAGCTGTGCTCCATTTTTAATGACACCCAGCCTGAGGATAGATGTTGAGCAGCAGTGCTTATTTGACCTGGTCTGACACGAAAGCTTATGCTGCTCAACTTCGGTCAAAAGCCTCATTAATCCTTTCAGGAGATATCAGTGCAGGGAGACTCTCATGAATGGTAAAGACGCATACTGAATCTTTCCTCATTTAATATGACAGAAGCCAATCTGAGCCACATTAGGAGCTTCAATCATGTGGACTTATGGGATGCTATATTGGACAGGGCTAAATCATCAGAGTAGCTGTTAAATAATACATGACTAAAACTGAACAGGCTCATAGGTTGCCGGTTCGAGCCCCGGCTTGGACAGTGTTGGTCGTTGTGTCCTTGGGCAAGACACTTCACCCGTTGCCTACTGGTGGTGGTCAGAGGGCCCGGTGGCGCCAGTGTCCGGCAGCCTCGCCTCTGTCAGTGCGCCCCAGGGTGGCTGTGGCTACAATGTAGCTTGCCATCACCAGTGTGTGAATGTGTGTGTGAATGGGTGGATGACTGGATATGTAAAGCGCTTTGGGGTCCTTAGGGACTAGTAAAGCGCTATATAAATACAGGCCATTTACCATTTACCATAGCAGCCGATCAAGCTGTTCTTAAAATGTCAACAATAAACTGGGTGAGTTTCTGTGGGTCATGGAAGAGGTGAGTCAAGCAACTGTGCCATGGAGCTTCAATTATAAATCGGTCTAGGACAAAGTGGTGACCATGGAAACGGAAACAGAAACTATAAGAAACCTGAGAGTGCAGGTGAGATGCCTTCCCCCTAAGATCAGACAAGTAGCACACAGGTTAAGCCTCTCGCTGCAAGTAGACTGTGCTGCCCTTTGTCTCACTATGGACCAGCCATATTTATTGTTTTGTATACTGTTGGAAGTCCTGGCTGTAAACTGTGAGTAAGCTTCTTTTTCTCCAATTTAAAGTTCACAAAAATATGATCATAACGAACAAAGTGAAAGTTGTGATGTTGTGATGGGCTAACATTCTGAAAACAAAAGTAGACTGGGTGTCTTCTAGGATGTGCTGCAAATGCATGAGATATAGCATTAGGGTATGCCTTCTAATCATTTTTAAAACATCCCTTTTAGCTGTGCACTTGCAGTTCTGATGATCTGTGAAGAGAAAAATTGTGACTCAGAGCCATTTCCATCTGGGTAGCAGGGAGAGGAAGAAATAAATGTGCACATTAATTTGAGTTAATCTTCAAAGATGATCATATTTCACAGTAAAAAAGACACATGACTGCTTTCTTGTTAAAATAACTGTTCTTATTTACAGGTAATCATTTCATTTAAAACTCTTTTCTTCTTTTTAATGAAATTTAAATGGTTCTTATTACATGATAAATACTTTCATATTGTAGCATGTAAACTGTTACAGCCAAAACATCTTCCTGAGACACAGGGCTTTTGAAAAGGAATTGAACTTGAAACCTCAGTAACAATAGATTCAGTCTAACAACACAAATAACAATAAATAATTGTGGCCAACACCTGCCTTTGTGCCTGGAAATTATGTCACAAAGACACCAAAAAAGGAGATTCTGATAAAGATCTTGAGCAGGTCTGTGATTTGAGAAGAAGCAGCATAAAATATCATTTGGATAATGGTTTAAGACTTACCCAAACCTGAGCTTTAAAAAAAGAAAAAACTGTAGTTTATCACTGTTTAATCTTATCTTCTTAATCTTTTCAATTTTCTTCTATTTCTAGTTACAGTTTAGGAGACAAAACACTCAAAGAAACCCAATCTTAAAATGTTTACTTCCATGATCTTGCATAATGCTTTCTGATACACCCACATGTGTGTTAACCTCACACGCAGTCACTGCTGGGTGTAGTGTAGCCTATAGAGTTACCATTTTGTTGTTAAGATCCACCCCAGCTACTAATTCTAGCCTGTGGTTAGATGAAAGCATTTCCATGCCTAAAGGTTCTCTCGGTTACTGTGATCTACAATTTTGGTTTCATTGTTTAATTTTCAAATATTTGCCATATAGATGCTTTGTGAGCCTTAGGGAACATTTTAGAAAATGTGGGGTCGTAGCTCAACATTGTAAAATTGCTAAAGTCATTATAATTCAAATATTTTAGGTATTCACATTTTTCTCTTTCTATTATCTATTAGGCAAAATTATATTTTCGAGTGAAAAAGGTTGCATCAAAGCTTTCCCTGATCGTTCCCTGGGTAGTTCAGACACTAACTTGGTACCAAAGTGTCACTTCTTATAAGACTATAGAATTATCTCATCTTTTGGTAAAATATAACATATCTCCACACCACACTGACAATTTGGAGACTCATTTATGAACCACTTGAGATCAATTTTGAATGTAATTAAACAGAAAAACACAAGAAAGCACTAATTATTAAACGCTTTCAAAGAAATGATCCTATGTCTACGAATAGTCTAGACTTGTTCTGTCATGAACCTTTGGGTTCACACCAAGGCTTTAGTTGGCCTTGCTTGTAAACCCATCCTTCCATTCTCTTGCACTTATCCAATTCAGGGTCTGGAGCCCATCCCGGATGCCATAAGGCAAGAGGAAGGCTAGGACAGGTCGCCAGCCTGTTGCAGGGCTAACAGAGATAGACAACCATTCACTCTCGCACTCACACCTACGGGCAATTTGGAATCACGAGTTAACCTAACCCCACTAACTCCATGTCTTTGGAGTATGTGGAGACAATGCAGATACAAGAAAAACATAGGAAGGCCCTGGACAGATGGTGCATTTCAAACCTGGGGCTTTCTTGCTGTGAGGAAACAATGCTAACAACGGCACCACTACACTGCTCCTAACTATTCAAATGACAATTTTGAAGGCCGAAGTAGCTTTTAAACCCATCAAACACTAATAATAACATGATGCTGCAATAATATGATGTGGAACAGATAGTTTTAAACATTTTAAAAATATCTGTACTCTTACTGCTTCCATAGGGATTAAGACAATAAATCAGAAGTGATCCGACAGCGCACTGTACAGACTGCAAAAACCCATGATGGTGTGCTGATGGATTTTTCTGTTTTGTTTTGTAGCTACAGGGCTTGGGTACCTTGCAGTCACTGAGTCAACCATGAACTCCACTGTATACTAAAGTATTCTAGCATTAAATATGAGGCCATCTGTCCAACAGCTAACGCTTGAGTGAAACTGGGTTATGCAACAGGGCAATGATCTTGAGCACAGCAGCAAGTCTCCAAAAGAATAACTGGAAAACAAAAATCAAGGTGTAGCAATGGCCCAGTCAAAGTGCAGACCTTAACCTAAATGAGACAGCTGTGCAAAAGTGATTGCCACACAGTTCAGTGAACTAAAGCTATGTTGTAAAAAAGTGGAGGAAATTTTCTCCACAGTGATGAGATAATGATAAGGTGATGCAGAAAACAATGGCTGTTCACTAATCTCAGACATATTTAATACATTGCCCCATTAACACAACCAGCAAGCTTGACCAAGAATACAAACACTTAATTTTAAGTTACAATCCATGATAGAAAATTTGCTCTAAATTCTGTAAGTGCTGAAATCTGTCTCTGTGTGTGCGCTGTACAGTGCTTCTGTGAGTTCTTTTCATCTTATTTGTCCTCACATTATTCAAAACTTCAAGGTCCAAGGGAAAAGATGTGATTGCAGTGTCCTCAGCAGCATTTAAAGCCACAAATACACGAAGTGAAAAAATATAAAACTAAGCAGCTCAGTCAGGGGCAGAAGCATTGTAAACACCAAAGAGTGTTCCCAAACAAGCACAGCTTCCAATTAGAATTAGTTTTACTCCAGTATCAGCTATACTCAGCTTATCCTTGAGCGTGGTCGTGGGCAGCATTTTGGAGACGTCCAAACTGATGGTGTTCTCCTTTTCCTTTAGGCAGACTGAGATAGATTGTGGGCTAGTTCAGGCCTTCTATTTGTGTTTCGCCCAGGTGTCCTTTGGAGGGTTGATTCTGTTTATGAGCTAATCAGATCCGGTCCAAATTGAGTTAACGTGTTACCTTCAAACTCATTTAAACACCAAACAGGCAGTCAGATCTATCCTCACTTAAGCCAGTGTGAAGTACTTCGGAGATGAGATTGCTTTTCATTGATCTGCTGAGCCACAAAGCAACTGTGCGGTGAAATCCTCTGTGGTTTTCTTTATGACCTGAATAGTTTGCACTGATCTTGTAAAGGTACTAAAAAAGAGCAACTGAGTTAGCTCAGTGTGGTTTACACCAACACCTTATGGACTGTTCTGTGTGTTTCTTTCTCTAAATCTAATCCGAGCTGAAATTTGTCATTGCTTGTGTGTTGCAGGTCAGAATGTTGGAGAGGAACGAATAGTGGGAGGATATGCACCGGTTCCACATTCCATCAAGTACATTGTGTCGATACAGACATTGGAACGAAAGCACTTCTGTGGGGGTTTCTTGATTAATAAGCACTGGGTAGTCACAGCAGCACACTGTAACATCGGGTGAGCTAATTTTCTCCTGTCGATTTACCCCTATGGATTAAAAAAGTTCTATAACTTAAGGCAAAGTTGACTTGATTGAGTTTTAAAATCAGTCACACATCACACAAAACCCCATGTCTTTGTGTTCAGATTTAACTTTTTGTAAGGAAGAAAAGGCCTCTTGATATAGGATAGCCTCAATTTGACTTCTCAATCCTGTAATTTCAACTCATATCATACAGTCAGATCTGTGGCTTATCCTGACTGAAAGAAAGCTAATGGCAGCGATAAAAGCGCACCATAACAATGGAGCTTTGTTGTACTGAAATCTGACACAGATCATGACGACCGATCAGAATACTTTATTTAGATTGCAAACAATTTGAAGATAAGGAAGCAATATTTGTAGACAATGTTCTGTGCCCATTCCATATTCTAAGGTTTTAGCAGCAAATCAGCAAACTGATAAATTACAGTTTCCAAATGTCAGTATCGACTATTTCCCTGTCAACAAACAGTTGCAACTGATGTCAAAAAGCTTTATTGCATTAATAGCAGTTAATTATTAATATATCAGCAGAAAGGCAGCTCTGTCTCCCAGACTTCCAATTTAATGTTAGCAACCAGATTTTAATGAAATGTAAATGTCTTCATTAATGACAAATTTTAAAAAATCTTTTTGGGGTTTTTTGTATGTATGTATGTATGTATGTATGTATGGATGGATGGATGGATGGATGGATGGATGGATGGATGGATGGATGGATGGATGGACAATCAAACTGCATAACTTGGAAATTGCTGTTTTACATGACAAGTATAACCATCTCTTGTCTATAATTCTTAACAAGAACAAGGTAAAGAAGGACAGATACAACTCTGCGCTTTCTTGTCTTTTTACCAAACACAACCACAATGTTTTCCCAACTTCCAATCTGTTGTCAAGCATCCTCAGAAATTACATTTCTGCATTAACATGTATCTTGGCTTATGATTTCCTACAGCAGTGTGATAAAAAACTTCACAGATCAGTATGTTTTTTATAGATAGAAGGCACATATCACACAACAGAGGCAACTCAAAGTGTAAGAGACCATAAAAATACATTTGGCAGTTTCAAGCGAATGGGCAAAATAAATTAAAATTTTAAAAATTAAAAAAAACACTGACGAAACAAAGCTTTGAGGCAAGCGATTGATGTTTGCCCAAGAAAAAAAGGATAAAAAGAATCTAGAAAACAGATACTGAAATCCTAAAACCAGGCAAAAAATCTATAGAGTTTATGAATTTATGGACCTCAGCCACATAAAAACAATTACAAAGTCTGCCTATTGATGTCTTGAAATAACGTAAAATACAAATAAAAATGTCTGTCTAAAGCAGATACAGAAAAACTCACTCGCACATTCATTACACTACTGTAACAGTGTCTTGGTAGCAACACAAAACAAAAAAGAAAATCAGACATTACAGCTCATTCAGAAAGGTGCAACGCTCCATTGGCTTCCAGGGTCACAAAAGATATATTTTAAATTACTTCTACTATTTAACAAATCACTAAATGGACTTAGAAATGAATCACATAAAAATTTGTATGGTCTGCTACCCTTTATGTAACCTAACATAAACATCACAGCCTCAAATCAAAATCAAATCAAATCACTTTTATTGTCACATCACATGTGCAGGTACATTGGTACAGCACATGTGAGTGAAATTCTTGTGTGCGAGCTTCACAAGCAACAGAGTTGTGCAAAATACAATAATGTAAACAAGCAAAATACAAGAATGGCTACATCTGAAACTAATAAATATATGTACAATATATAATAGTATATGCATTTCAGCCTCTCTGCACCAGTGCAACATAATGCATTACTTTAAACTTAACCAGAGAATTGCAAACTAACCAGTTTAGCCTGCACTAAACTGTGCCAAACGGCCTAGTCTTTTCATGCAACCTTGGAATAGTTGCTTTGTAACTTGTGGGATCCCAGGAGCTATGAAGCAACTACTCTGCCAATGTGAGCACAGGATACATTTGATTGGCATATAACAGTGTTCTGCCCCTCTGTGACCCCTATTCTCTTTGCAGTGGCAGGGGGAATAGGGGTCATAGAGAGTATTTAATGTATTTACTGCCCTGTCATATGCCAGTTTAACCCTAACCCCATCATTACCTTAAATTGGTAAGCTAGCGAGTATGGTCAAACTCAAGTATTGAGTCATAGGACTTAAATATTTATCCAAGCTCACTGGTGGTTAGACGGCAAAGAAGCTATAGTAGGCAGGATGAGGAGCCCTAAGTCAGTGACTTTATGACAGTTTGACAAGAATGATGAAAATATGAACCTGCCCCAAAGATAATGTTTATTTAACAGAGTCGTTACACCCTCTGGTCCTCTTGGTTGAGCTGTGTAAATGATCCCCATGACATGGCCCAAGATTTTGCTTTCTAGGAAATTATTTTGAGACCGATTGGCTTCCTTGGATTTCACTTTGAAATACAACTTTAGGAGTTAATAAAATGCAATGATAAAACAAATGCAAATAACAACACCGTAAAAAAAAAAGTACAAAAAACAAAACAGAGAGAAAATCTACAAAATATGTAATAAACTATTTTGTACTGCAATGAAAAAAAAATCACTTCTACAGCTAAAAAGATGTTGTGTATGATGTGTATGTTTGGAGTAGGTAAAATTTATATAAGGAAGAAAATTGTTGAGACCTGGATAAAGTTGGACGCAAGGACTGTTTAATATCATCAGGAAAATGATTCCAGTGTTACAGGCAACAAAACATGACTTTACCATGTTTATTTGTACCAGTTATCAACTACTCATTTATTTTCTTTTACCTCTGTTTTGGGTTTGTGAACCGTAGCCAAAAAACACAACTACACGTTGTTGTTTAACTGCTGATTGTGCAATTTGGCAAAAGGTGTTATATCACTATTTGCCACCATTTTTTAAAAAATGATTAAGTTTCAAGCTAAAGGGTGTCATTACTGTTTGTTTCCATATAATATACCATGTTGCAACAGGAAAAGCCTTTCTGTAAATAATAACCCTAATATAGGGTCACACTCCAGTTAAGTGTCCATGTTCCAGGGACTTGGATTGTGCATGCTAGTTTACTGGCATAGCTTACTAGGAAACACCCAAATGGATCAAAGCCAGCTTTAACACAAATACACCTGTGCACCTCCCCTTATTATGTTATTGTAAACCCCTAAGCATAAAACTCAATAGGTCTTTCCAACTCCAAGATCTGGATTTGTCACTGTAGTAAAACTACAACTGTTACTATTAAGAAGAACAGTTACTCTGTTTTATTTAAGAGCAGCCAGCATGTAAAGTATCTTGACGTTGAAACTGGAGTAGGTGAAAAAGATTCGGCAGTCGCCCATTGTTATGCTTATATGTGTGGTTTTCTTGATGTGACATGCCAAAATGTCTTTTATACCTGTGATAAAAGGCAGTGTCATAGATCAGAGTTACAGACCTTAGGCTTCTGTTGCATTTATGACTTATTTACAGAAAAAAAGTTGAAAGAAATCAGCTTGCCTGTGTTGATATAACTGTAGAGGTTTTCAGAGTGCATGCAGAGAAAATGAGAAAAAAATAAACAGAAGAAAACGAAAAGCGCCATTACATGATTTATGGCATTCACCTCCTGCATTGTTCCCTCTCTCACCTGGAGACCTCTGGGAGCACTGTGAGAATCATGTTCTTTGATTTCTCCAGTGCCTTCAACATCATTCTTCCCACAGTCCTGAAGGACAAGTTGGACAACTCAGGAGCGGACCATCACTGGACTTCCTCACCGACCGACCACAGTATGTGAGAAATCAGTGCTGTGTGTCAGACAGGGTCGTCTGCAGTACGGGGGGGCCCCACAGGGAACGGTTCTGGCTCTGCTCCTCTTCACCATCAACACTGCAGACTTCTCTCACAACTCCACCCAGTGCTCCCTGCAGAAGTTCTCTGACAACTCTGCAATAGTTGGCCTAATCACTGATGGGGACGACAAAGAGTACATTGAAGTCACCCAAGCGTTTGTGGACTGGTACCAGCAGAACTACATCCAGAACAACACTAGAAAAACCAAGGAGCTGGTGGTAGACTTCCGCAGGCACAAACATCCTCCACTGCAACCACTAAATATCCAAGGTTTGGACTTTGAGGCTGTGGATAGCTACAGGTACCTTGGTGTACAATAAACAATAAACTGGACTGGACTCACAATTCAAGTGCTCTCTACAGAAAAGGGCAGAGCAGGCTGTACCTGCTGCAGAGGCTCAGGTCTTTTGGAGGGAAGGGCCCACTCCTGAAGACCTATGACTCTGTGGTGGCCTCTGCCATCTTTTACAGTGTGGTCTGCTGGAGCGGCAGCATCTCTGCTGGGGACAGGAAGAGACTGAACGGGCTGATCTGGAGGACCAGCTCTGTTCTAGGATGCCCCCTGGACCCAGTGGAGGTGGTGAGTGACAGGAGAATGGTGGCTAAGCTGTCATCCCTGTTGGACAACATCTCCCACCCCATGGAGAAGTCTCTGACAGCACTGAGCAGCTCCTTCAGTGGCAGGCTGCAGCATCCACGATGTGGGACGGAGAGATTTCGCGGGTCTTTCCTTCCAACTGCTGTCAGACTCTACAAGCAGAAAGACTTTGCAGATGACCACACACGTGCAGACAGACACACACACATATATCCAATATGACATGGTAGCCTTCGCCTAGTCTCCCCAATGTGCAATAATACCAAGTGCAATTTTCTGATGTCACATAGTATTTTAATCTATTTTGTATAGTACTTTATTCTATTTGATCTTATTCTATTCTGTTGTTTTTCTTAATTTTTGCTGCTATTAACTTTGTATTGTCCAGTTTCTGCCGTGATAAAAACAAATTTCCCATGTGTGGGACTAATAAAAGTTTATATTATCTTATCTTAAATCTTCTTTTACAGACATTTGACCCAGAAGATGTAATTTCTCATATTTTCATCAACAGGGTGAAAAATATGATGATTGTTGGAGGAGACTACTCTCTTTCTATATATGAGGGCACAGAGCAAGAAATCCTTCCCCACATTTTGGTGCCACATCCTTCATACAACAAAATCACAAACAACTGTGATATTATGCTTATTAAGGTACATAATACATTGATTTTATTTAGTTTCTTTTTATTTTATTTAGTTTTATTTATTTAAACCATGTTGCTTCATTTGTGTCTAACTCATCACATTGTCTACAATCTCTTCAGCTGAGGGCTCCATTCTATCTGAACAGCTACGTCTCCATCACTCTACTGCCCAGACAGGGCGCCCCCATTGCAGAGGGCAGACTGTGTCGTGTGTCGGGCTGGGGATACACAAATCCCAGCGGAGGCCCGATCCCCTCCACCCTCCGAACTGTAATGCTCCCCATTGTCTCCACAGAAAAATGTAACAGCAGTGAGTCATTTAGTGGCAACATCACAGAAAACATGCTGTGTGCTGGTTACAGTCTTGGTGGAAAAGATGCCTGTCAGGTAAGAGCATCTCTGCTTTTTTAAAATTCAGGATATGAACATGGCAACAGTTTTACAGCACCTTTCAAGTCATTTTTTATTTACGTAGCACCAGTTCACTATGACAGGTATGCCATATGGCTCAACATACTGCAACCCACAAGATAAGTGGGGGAATCCCAGTAATAACATTAAGGGATTGTTGCCTCTGATGCCAAACAATTGGAATCTTTTCTCTGGCCGTTTAGAGAAAGAAGGGGAAAAAAAGAGGAAGCATTTTATGGAAGGCTTTAGGCACGAAGGCAAGAAAGTAACAGAGATACAACAAAACAAAAAAACTAAGGCCAAGAGAACTCACACATTTAATTACACACATTCCTTAAGTTACTGCAACAGGCCATGGTATATGCATTGAACCCAAACTCTTAGCTGCTTCCACGAGACAAGAGACTGATATCTGAAGCTTGTACCTCAAAATAAATATTAGTTATATTTAAATGGCTACATAGTTTAATAGTTTACACATTCGCTTAGCAAGTGAAAAATTGCCAGGGAGGAAAAGATATGCCTTTGGGATCATCTTTGTCATCAGGGAGGGCATCCCGTTGGTGACCCATTGCGACTAAGGAAGCAGCTAAAAGTAGATACTTTGTAATTAGAAATGGGCATTGGAGGTAAGGACAGAATGAAAAACACATATTATGCATATGTATTTGTATTTCTGCATACAATAAAGCTCACAATAAAGCTGCATCTTGTATAAAAACTAATCCATTGGGTAAAGTTTGATATAAAAATAAAAAATACAGGCATAGGACTCCATTGCTCTTGCTGTCAATAAATCTCTCCCTTTTTTTGATTTTCATAAAAAATCTCAAATTAACCTTGTGTCAATTTGGCTTGCAGTTTATTTCAGCTTGTCTCAGAAAGTGCATTTGCAGAGTATTTGTATTTGCAAGGCATACTTTAAGTGTCTAAAATATTGTGTGTTCTTTTTTGCAACTTTTAGGCTACTGCATAACAGCATTTTGAAAGTTATCAGACTGTTTTCTGTAATATTGTTCCACATCTTCATTTATTTAGTCATTAAAAAAAAAAGGACATTACATTTTGTAAAAGAAAATTTACTGGTAGCGAAAGGCAGCTACTGCTCTACAGCCCAAGAAAATTATTTAAGGCTCTGGCTACAGAACTACAGAGCAAGTCATAGAATATCAATCAGAGATATTTAAGTTTCTTGTTGAGTAATTAGTAAAGACTTGAGTAAAGACATCCGTAGCCTAACATGTCATCCCTAATGTTTTCTTCCATCCTGTGGTATCAGGGGGACTCGGGGGGTCCACTTGTTTGCGATGGTCGGGTCTATGGTGTCGTGTCCTGGGGGAAAGGTTGTGCTGATGCTCAGTTTCCTGGAGTCTACACTGCTGTGTCCAAGTTCCGCAGGTGGATAGACAACACCATATTTAGCTACTACAGCAGATGCAACAAGAATTAGAGCCCAGTGCAACTTTTCACTGTTGCCTTATGTGACCTAAGTTAGGCTTGTTTTGCCCTTCATGCACATTTGAGTGTATGTCCATGTGTTAAAGGAATATTTAGGAAAATATTTGATTTGCTTTCTTGCTCAAATTTGGATAAAAAAGGGTGCCTTTATATGAGGCTACAGTGTGGGGCCTGTCAAGGGTAACAAAACAAACCTCCAAGCACTTTTAAGTCTTGCACGTGACTTGTTAATATTTCCAGCAGGTAAAAAGTTAAGAGCATTGTCAGTTTCTTCTCATTATTGGCAACGAAGCAAATCTGGCAATTTTCCAAAATGTTCACCTAGTTCTTGAGCGGTTGTTGCTTGACCTCAAGTAAATGTTGTGTCAGTCAAAAGCTAGAAACAATGGGCAACCATTTTTGAGTTTTACATTTAGTTTGCCAGCTGCTGATCTATTTTAGGCAACTCATAAACAATAGAAATACAGTGGAATCCACCAATACTCTCAGGCAAAGCAGAACACATTGAACACATTTCCACAGCGTCACGATTGAGGTGCCAAATCCTTCAGAGTCTCGTGGAAAAGAGAACAACAGAAAAACATAGTCATGATGCTATCTTTCAGTCATGATACATCACAGTTTATGTTCTAAAATCCTTTAAGAAGTCAAGAAAGCTCACAGTCATATCGAGGACAAATTACTCATGTTTCACTAAAATATGATCAATAATATAGGAGGAGTAGCAACGTTGTGAAAATGACAGTGCCTGTAAAATTATAAAAATGACCTAAACCTTGGTTACAATTTGGGTGAAGACCAATTAGGGGATCATTGTGTGCGCTGTAAGTTTGAGTATATTCTGACAAATACAGAGGAAGTATCAACAATTCTTGTGAACTCCGGTGAGATAGACAGATACTTTGTGGACACTTTGCTATCACATATGCTCATCGGTCCTTTGGCTGGATGAGCTCAAAACATATGAAATGCTGTAAATAAAGCATGCTTACATTTAACTGAGCATATTGTGGCTATTACTGTAACATCACAAGTCGTTTAGCTTGTTCATGAGTCATAGAAACAACAGCAGGAACTGAGTTTACTGAGTCAAAATGTATAAGTAAAAAACAACATCTGTTCAATGTGAGCAGAAAACATTTAAAAATGTATTTCCCATATATATATATATATATATATATATATATATATATATATATATATATATATATATATATATATATTGTTCCGTGAAAATCTGATAATCTGTAGGTTAGTCACATTAAAACAACTGTTTAGAGATGAAACTGGTGGGTAATTTGTACTATTCTATGATATTTGCATTACAAAATTAATGAATTATGAAAAGAATCCAAATTTGAACTGAAAATTAAAATAATGCTTACTTTAAGTTCAAGAATCCACTGGTTCAATTGTAACGCGTGCTGTGTGTGTCCGTGTTGTGATCAGCCTGTGTTTTCAGACTGAAATTCTATTAGTCAGAAAATGATCACTGCCAATTTGACATGATATATTCATGGTCTGTTTTAATGTAGTTGCATAAACTGCAATGTTTTTTTTCTGTTTTTTAAACTTCAATAAATTACTAATCATCCTTTTTTTCATGCACTCTCTGCCTAACGTCTGTGTGTGCATTTACACAGTAAATGTTACAGCCATCAGCCTTAAGTTAAGTGGAGACCTTCAATAACGCATTACATGGGCTTTTCGGATAGATAACTCACAACTCTTCATGCCATGTCACTTGTACAAGTCAGTAAAAGCCTCTGCAGGGGAACAATTAATAAGCCACTACACTGATAAATTATTTAAAACTACAGCAATCACATTTGATATGGAGTGTAAATCTTGGCTGCTTGTCATTAGCCTTACTCAAGCCACAGAAGAATTACCCTAAAACTGGAATACCTTCATGAAATATGCATGGAGCCAGTCGTTGGACTCCTTCCTCCTCCTCACCAGCAGAGATTCCCGCAAGGGCGAGCCGTCACGAAGCCAGGTGAAATCAGTACAGACTGCATCACACCTGATAGGTGTTGGCTTATCACAGCAGAATGAATACTTGATGGCCTACTTTAGAGGGAGCTCTAGTTTCATGGCTGGTCCTGTTTGCTCTGTGTTGATGGGTGTGTCAATGCCACTTGTGATTGATGGATTTCAGGGTCTTTTATGCTGCAAATCTTACAGGCTTGGTTACACAAAGGCTTATTCCCTTTGTTCTTGCATGAGAAAGCCACACTCAGGAGTGTTAGGGTATATCACCTGACATGATTGATCCTAAGCTCCTTATATGCACGCTAGGTCACAAAAAGAAATGTACTTTAATGGGTTTCACAGAAAGCTATTAACTGAGCTATACATATTGTGACCATTCCCTAAGCATTTTCTCCCAATGGGCTTTTAATCTGCTGGGAACACAAAACGTGTTTTACAATGATAATGGCCTCTGTTACTCAAACTAGGTCGACAGCATCCATTATTTTCTAACAACTGAAAAGCAAAGTTGATTTTAAAACCACAGTTCTACATGTGCAGTTTTTGGGATGGGATGATGTACTGATATGTGGTAAGTGGTGATAATATGATTCTTTGTATAGAGGTAAGTAAAGGAGCATTGTTCAGAATTTAACTGGAAAGCTACCAGAAAACTATTACCAGTGACACCCGTGGCCATTAGAATAACTCCTGCATTGTATTCATGAACTACTATATTGTATGTGCTCTTTGTCATGTATAATTTACACTGAGTGAGAAACCTTTATACAAAGTTTACTGTATACCAAGCTTACTAATTACATTTTAACAAACCCCATCTGGGCATCCCTCATGACTATTAGTGTTGCAAACAAGATTATACACCGTTGAATTGTGTTTAGATCATTTATTGTTCGTTAAAAAAACCCATTTACATAGTTTCTTAGTATGATTCATAATGTTATATGCTTATTTATTCTCAATATTGTTGCAATTACTTATTGTCAGCAGATTAGGCATGCAACTCTCCTGTCTCTGAACAGTTACAAATGAGCTTGCTAAACAAAAACAGATGGCTATAAGCTAATGCTATGCTAGCTAATGTTTGGCTCACGTTTCAAGCTTTATCTCTGATAAACAGTTTGGATACACTGTCACATCATATGACAGTTTATTTGTTAAGTGTGCGGGTCCAACAATGTTAGATCAACTTTAAAGAAAATTTTGCTAATTCCGGCTAACAGAGGCTAACAAAAGCTAACAGTGACAAAAACAGCAGCATTTACTGACAGAAATTTCTTCAACAACTCAGCTCATTATTGCTGTCATTAAAGAAAAGTGAACTTTATCGACTCATCTATTCCTTTCACAAGGATTTACAGCCTCCACTACTATAAAAATATGTGGGCACCTGACAGGTGAGATGAAAAACAGAATGACAGCCTGAATTCTCTACAGATGAACGGCAGCCAGATTTGCTTGTCCTACAGCATCCACCATAGCTGTGATTATGCATTTGAATTGGGAGGGTTAAGAAAACAGAATTACGTTGACTGCAGTATGGAATCTGCTGACATTTAATAGTGATATTTTACACATTGTAATTGTGTCACTATTGTGAAATCACGAACATTTTAAAGACTTGGCAGAAATGTGACTGTTGGCAACCCAGTGATAGTCTTGAGCCATGCATGCATGCACTGTCCTATCTGGACCTATTGCTGAGACTCAGGAACCTTTTTGAAGATAAATGCAGACAGATAAGAGGAACTCGCAACAACTCACAACAGAAAAGAAAAAAAAACGTAGCTATTTATAAGAGATGACAGAGGTTTTAAAATGCACATGACTTATCTGAACCACCAGGGGGCATTTGATCATTAAAGCATAATGAATAGAAAAACAACAGATGAGGTTCAGGCCTGCTGGCACTTCCTCCTCTTCGCCTCCTCTCTGATTATAATAAGCCTTTCCTCTGAAGTGTTGTGTCTGCACTTAAACCTGTTACATCATCTTTCTGAATTTAAATTATTATGTATATTTAAAAAAGTAAAAGTTCTGAAAGGTGTCTTTACATTGCTAGTACTCCTCTATTAGATGGAAAAAGCAGAAGGGGGAAGGAACAGCACAGGAATAGCCTTTGTTACCTGAATGTTCCTGGTACTTATTATTGCTCAGGTGCAGAGTCTTGGAGGCCAGACAACTGTTCGAGTTCAGTGGGATGCCAGGAAGCTTCAAGCCACAACAGAAGCTGAGATGAAAACGTGACGGGATTATTGTGCAGTCCTCTCAACAAAACCAGAGTCACTCAACTTCAAAAACAACCTCTTTTGGCTTTCTTTCTTCTTCTTTTCTTTCTCTTTTGACCCTGAAGACAGTTCATACTTTATTTAAAAATAAATAAATCTCTCCTTAATTCTTTAACATGACTTCAGCCAGGGGGCTTTTTTGAATCTGGGACAAGAAGCATGTGTAAAATATGCAGAAGATGGAATAATTGGCTCAGAGGCAAAGCTTGAATTATGTTTTTTTCCCCCCTATTTTATACAGGATAATCGTTACAACAATGTGCAAACATTTATATACAGACACGGACAGAGGGGCTATCAGAAAATAGCCTGCCTTTATTACTGTGCAGTCAGGCATTCTCTCATAGTTGCTTCTTATAGTGATAACATTCTATTTGGTACCAAAAATAGATGCTGGTCTTGAACAGGAGCACAGATTCACTGGATAATGAGTAGGCTGGGTGACTGAATGAGCCACTCGAGTTCAGACTACTTCCACTCTACAAAATACAGCTCTGGGAGAGTTAGTTGTTTAGAGAAGCCTCTAATGATTCCTATAATAGCTAATGGTTCACCTAAGAGTGAGCCATTAGCTATTATAGGAAATAAGTTATTGATTATGGTTACACAATTTTTAGAAGGCAGAATTCTTCATTTAAATGAGATCTGCTAATATTTCTGCTGATATTCTGGGAGATTTTACAACCACCTAAAATATGGGCTGTTTCTTTGAAAAGTGTTTGGAGCTAAATGGTGATGAATTTCTCAAGTGTCGCATCCTGACAGCTTTGGCAGTACACACCTGGGAGAGCAAACCTGAATACTAAAAACTCTCAAAGTTTATGGAGTCAGGAATGTGCTATACTGAATGACAAGAGCAGGAAATACACCCTCATGTAATCAAATGGCTCTAAATGGCTCAATATATCCTATATAAAATGAGTCTTTCCACTTTTTTCCTCTGAAATATAAATACAGTGTCTTACAGTGAGCCTGCAGTGTGAGTGTGCATTTTTAAAACTCTACAGTGCAGGCCTATTGCGATTTGGGAAAAACACTGCAGGTGTAGCTGCCCATCATCATCAAATTGCCTATACCACCTAGATGTGGGGGATTATCGTGGTTACATAATGCACAAACGTTAAGACAAAAGACATCTGTTCAGCTGCACACATCAATTAGTTCACTCAGACAAAGTGGAAACATTTACAGAAAGAGTCTGAGGCACAAGTACAATGTAAAATGTCAGACAGACAATCTGAAATGGTTTGAGGCGCAGGAAAATAAAAAATGATTAGCATTTAGAAAGAGGACCTGGATGATAATTGCAAATAACAGCACCACGACTTTCATGCAAAGCATTTAGCACAGAGAATGAGAGACACGTTTTCATCCATTTCAAGAATCTGTGAGAAGATTCTTTGGTGTAACAATTTCACACACATTTTAATAACTTTATTTGTTAACCGATTATTGAGTGCAGGCAGGAAAATGCTTCTCTGCTCTTATAACAAGTAAAGACTGAATGATGAGATAGACTTTGAAAAGCTACTGCTTCAATCCTCCCACTTATTTTTTTTTCTTGCCTCTGCTCCCTTCCATGTCCTTTTAGTGCTCAGTAGATTTATCAAGTTTCCCCTCAGAGAATTTAACAGAAAGTAGAGCACTTTAATCATGTTTCCTAACTTAGGGCTGCCATCAAAGAGAGGCTATGCTTTGTTCTGCTGAGAGTATATGGCTGATAACCCCCCAAAGCTTCAGATCAGAGCACACTGACATTATTCCCCCACCTCTTTACAAAGTGATGACAAGATAGACTGACTTGTGGAAGCATCACTTGTATATTGTTGTGTATGCCTTTATGTGTACTCATTGGGTGGAAAATAATGGAATAGATTTACTGAAATTTTGTATATATGTATAACTTTTTTGAACCGGCCAGAGGGTCCGATGGTGCGATATGGCAGCCTCGCTTCTGTCAATCTGCCATTATTATTATTATTATTGAACCAGTAGTTTTCTTTAGTAATTCTATAATGGAAAGTTTCAGAGAAATATAAATAGTTTGAATAGTTGGAGTAATTATGAGACAGCCAATTTTGAGTTCTGATCTCGTTTAAATAGCTTAAATAGCGGCTAACATTTTTTTTAAAATCATGTTTTCACAGTTGAATGAAACATTGTGGCAATACAGAAAACACAAGGAAATACAGAAATGTGCTATAAAAAACAAATAGAACACATACTAAATAAAAAAAAATATGTTGTGAATACAACAAAAAATGTAACTAATTATAAAAATATTTCAGAAAACAAAGAATCTTTGTGATTTTATGGAATTTCTGAAGTCTCCTAACTGTTGATCATGATGGAATGAATGTAAAACTATAGCAGATATTTGCTGCACATTACTCTTTAATCACAACCCTCATAAGTAATCTACTATATATTTAGCAAATTAAGATTTTATCTCCTATATCTTTAGTATATATAGATATCATATCTGTAGTACCTAAGTCAGTATTTGATTAGACAGATTTGTTCCCAAGCAGCAAAAGGGGCCTGTTATGTTCATTTCTGACTCTATATTCTGATTCTTGGACTCTACTGAATTTGTTCCTAATTATTTGAAGCTATGACCATGTTTAATATGAACGTTCCAAAATTATTTTAGGTACATCTTACTGGTACTAGTCTGGACCTCCTTTTGCCTCAGTCCATTACAGCACAGATTAAACAAGGCCATTCGAGTGCAGTGAACTAACTCATTGTCATGTTCAATAAACCAGTCTGAGATGATCTGTGTTAATATGCTGGAAGCAGCCATCAAACTTTGATCAGGAAATGCTTTTCCAATCTTCTACTGTCCAATATTGAACTGTAGCTTCAGTTTCCTGTCCTGAGCTGACAGGAATGACACCCGGTGTGGTCTTCTGGTGTAGTTCATCTGCTGCAGGGTGTCAGCATGTTGTGTGTCAGAGGTAGTCGTCTACATACCACTGATGTGTGGTTATTTGAGTTACTGTTTATTCCTATCAGCTTGAAGCAGTCTAACCATTCTCCTCTGACCTCTGGCATCAACGAGGCATTTTAAACCAGGAAACTGCTGCTCAGTTTCCTTTTTATCATGGGAAACTCCCAGTGAATCATCAGTTTTTGAAATGCTCCAACCAGCCCATCTGGCACTGACAACTGCGTCACATTCAAAGTCACTAAAATCCTCTTCCTTTCTGATGCTTGGTTTGAACTTAAGCAGATTATCTCGATAATATCTACATACACTGGATTGCTGCAAATTTATTGGTTGATTCAATATTTGTGTGAATAAGCAGTTAATGCATAGAATACTATCAGAGCCCATATTGGTGAAATTGCATACTGAACATTTTTATTTTAAATTACTCTTCTTATGTAAGGGATCTAAGTGCTTCTTAAACCACTAAGCAAAAAATCATTGAGGTACATAGCTGTTGATCACTTCTACAAGCAGTCAAAGTATGCAACTGTGTTAATTTAAAACTTGACACAGCAGAAGTGACGCTCATGTCACGCTTGTATTACGCGTCAATGTCAGATGGTGAGAAAGACAACATTTGGGGTGCAAATGGAGGATGTGTGTGGTAGAATAAGAGAGCTGGTGTCAGAGGGGGGCGATGAGATGAGATTAAACAAACCAACCAATCATATCCGAGTTGACAGCATGTTTCAAACAAGCCACAAGGCTTCTTATGCCAGTGGATGAGAGTAACTGTCACGCCTTCAGTTTTAATAATACCCATCCGTGTCTACTGTCTGATTTAGCGCTGAGCTCTGATTTTATATAACAACAAACTATAAAGGCAACAATGCTGTTTTACATCTCGCTCTTGTTTTGTTTGCCTCCAGTGTACAGGCCACATTGCACAGAAGAAGAGAACATCCAGCCGCACTAAATAATGCACTCTAGCTAAATGTTCACACAGCTACTGAAATGTTTTGATTAGACAATAGTGATTACACCAGCAGCATTGTTGTGAGGAGAAGAGAGAAGAGAGAGAAAAGCCCTTAGTTAACAGAGGGCCAAGAGACTTTTGCTTTGACATCCATGAAACTAAACAAAGTTGAAATTGTGTAACTTAAAAGGTAACAAGAGGACAAAGTGGGGCAATTAATCTTCTGGTCTCTGAAGATCTACTGCGTTAAATTGATGCTGCCACTCAGAGAAGACCATAATCACGCTTCCATCCAAATCTAGGAGGGAGACAGAGAAGAGATCTCCAGAGCTGTCGTGCAAAGAGAAGCAAGGGAGGATTTGACAGTGATTGGTGGGTGTGCTGTGGATTGGTCCAGAATTTATTTTTGAAGTTGAAATGCTCAGACAGAATCTTAAATGAACTTGGCAAACAGTCTGAATGTTCAATGGAGCTCCCCACAGAGAAGCTTTACTTTAGCAAGCTTCTTTAGTGTTGCAGGAAAGAAATACATTCGATCCAGTGTCAGAGAGCACATGGGGTGTCACATTTGAGTCTGAGCTGGTTTCATCATGCGACTCTCTGCAGACTGCCAGCCGGAGAGTGGGTGTCAAGCTCGCTCTGCAGAACTGCAATGTCAAGGGTGATCCAGCAACTTGAAACACTGAAGAGAATTATCTCTGTCACTCGGAAAATGAAGCAGAGCCAGAGATAAGGCTGTTGCCTTGAAACTCAAAGTGGATCAGGCTCATCAAAGTGGCGGCCTCCTCTTTGTGTGAGCGTCTGTAAAAAACTAAATCTTTTAGGTCTTGGTTCTGTCCAAAAGACCTGGTTCGAGAGAGAACAGTGATTGAACAGAACAAGTCATTTCCGCTCCTGTGCTCCCGGCCGCCAGATAACACTTCCAGTTGGAGATGGCAGACAGATTAAATCTCATCCATATGCAGAATGCAAGAACTGCTGTCATCCCCTCTTTGCTGCCAGCTGGTGATTACTCGTAGAGCAGAGGGGGTGATCAATATGGTGAAAGAGACTGATTAAATATTGGAAAAAACCAGCCTGATCTGAAGGTTCAGGATCCAGGTTACTGCCTGGCTATTTGCCCAGCAGAGTCAGGTGTTGTGAGGCCGCAGAGCCCCAGGGTGATGCACGGGCTCGTAGTTGGAGGTTTTTTTGAATGCAGAAAGAGAGCAATCTGTGGAAGACAGCACCATGACACCCCTTGTGAGGCCTGTAAGTAAACAAACAAATAATTTTTTTAATATTGGTTTGGGAGTTTTAAGCAAGCCTAAAGTTTTGAAACAAGACAGCTAAAAGAAACTAGCTAAAAAAAAATCCACAAAAAGGGTTAAAACACTTTCCCATAAATTAATGACTTCTGTGCTTTTTATGACATACTCGTATGGTAATAATATTTATAAAATCAGCTTACATGGTTTGTATGCCACACTACTTTTTAAAAAAATGTTGTGTTTTCATTTCAGCTATATCTTCTTCTGCAGTGCAGATGCAGTACAGTTCCTTCTTTAGACAAATAAAAGACTACTTTAGATGTTTTTATCAGAAGAGCAGAGGGAACATAATTGACAAGGTTACATAAAGATCATTTAATAATGTACTGAAGAGTTTTCCAACTTTGTGACGTCTGCTTAATGTAGCAGCACTCTTAGGCACTTCATAATGACACTTGATTACCAGTTAATTCATTCAGTGACTTGCATACAGTATGGACAGATTCACTGCCAAGATAGCCTTCTATTAAGTATTCAGCATCCAGGCCAACTGTTGCCCTACTTCGCAGCTACAAACAAGTCTCCTTGCATAAAGTCCAAAAGTAAGTGATGTTACCTGATTCAAGAATAATTTTAGGCAGTTTCAGAGGACGCACAGACTGCACTGGTTTCATGGGCAATTGAATCCGCTTAAAGCTCCTAGTCTAATGAGGCTTAACACTCCTGATAAAAACAAAGCTAAATGTGGAAATAATCTGTAACAGTTGCCTATAAACAAGAATTATTTGCCAGATTAAACAGCATTGTACTAAGATTCATTATCTGCCAGAGGCTACTTAAGAAGTCAAATGAAACGATGAAAACAAAAGCATCTGCAGCAGTAGGAGCAACATTGCCCAGTGTGCCACTGGAGACACAACAGGGCTGATGCCTTCATTAGTGAGGTGTGCTCATTAGGATCAACAATGTATGTTCGCCACTACAAGCTGACAGTCCTGTTCTTAAACCCTCTGTCTGTGTGAGCTTCCGGTATTTTCACTGCATTCATTCTTTGAAGTAAATTGAAGGTCTCAAAGGCGCTGGATACGTGAGATTGGAGTATATTTGGTTAAAGTGAGATTAACTGTATTTTACATTTGTCGATTTGGACAACTAGCACATTTCCGTGCTACAGTGTTTGTTCTGTTCTCTCTGGGTAGTTTAAACACATGAATATAAGGTTAACTGGTAATTTCAAATTGGCCACAAGTGTGATTGTAAACATGAATAGTTGTCTTTGTCCTTCTGCGATAGGCTGGCGACCTATCCAGGGTGTACCCTGCCTGGCCCTGTGACAGCTAGGACATGCTTCAGACCCATGGCAACACTGAAAAAAATGTTCAAAGATGGATGGATAACAGATTCTTTTTAAATGTTAAAATCCGTGTACTTAGTGATGATCTGCCACTTCTAAAAATGATGGAATATGAGCAAGAAAGTTATGGGAAGAAAATCATTGTGAAAGTAGCAGATTTGAATATTTCCCTCTAGCTTTTTAACTGCAAGCAAGCATTTTTACACCATCATTGGATCATATATTTGTTTGTTTTTCTTTAAGATATTCATTATAGCTGCTTATGTTGCAGCTAAAAACAATGTGAGTTTGGTTTGATCTGCTGTGGATTCTGAAGTCTGTACCAAGGCATTACAGCCAACTGCTATAATATCATCATTAAGTGGAAAACTGCAGCCACCTCGGGGAGCATTCATGACTCCATCATGTCCTTTCATCATACTCTGCGCTAGCTGTGAGAACGCTGTGTTTACCCCAAGGTTTTCTTCACTTGTCATGTGCTTCCAGAGAGCTCTGACAGAGAAGCAGCATCTGTTACTGCAGAAAAACTGCCTGTAAACCTGGGAGTCACTCAAAGTGACCACTGACAGCTTAATTTATTTGAGCCCTGAGCTACCAGCTCAAGCTGCTCTCAGTGTTTTTAATTTGAAAAGCGGTTATATAGAGGTACTGTGGTCTTTCTAAATGCTGCACACTGTGCTGAAATATGAAGCTGCTGGAATATTGCTGGTTCAGCTTCCTCGGTGAATACACTGGAAAGCAGTGATGCTCTCTTAATCTGCTGTAGTCTTAATGTGCTGAAACCGAACAAAGAGAGTATTGATCTAGTGTAAATTAAATTCACTATCTTCTGTCTACTGTTTCTGAAAAGGCCTTCTTTTGCGAAATTCACAGAGGTTCTTTTTGGCAGCTGATCGCCACCAGAAACTTGTTTTCTATGCAGTGCTCACAACGTGGATGTTTCCCTTTTACTCATGATGAAGGTCTGTTATCCAAAGCACATAGATCAATGTATTTGATTTCATGAAACTGATGTTTTCTGGCAGTAAAAACAGTTTGTGTCCCCAAAACTGAATAGAGATGATTGGTTTTCCACTCTATCACTGTTCAAAGAAGCTTTGTCTTCGTCTCCTTTATTTTTATTCAAAGTCTCTTTTTGTCTGCATGACCTTTCTCGCATTTCAGACAAATCCACAGAAATATTACCCTCCAAAAGATAAAACTATGAGACTCTATTGGCCATGCTCCCAATCTCCAATTAGAATTATCCTTTATCATCTGGGTCAGAGAGACTACGTACCACAGAAAGTACATTTGAAGGTCACACAAGAAGGCTCATCAGCCTCTGCTTGTAACAAACAGAAACTCTTGTTTTCAGCAAGATGTGAACATGTCTAACTGAATCTTTGCTGCATATCTTTCAGCCCTGTTTTCGTCAAGTTATGCAGAAGGTGTCCTTTGGCGGCAGGTTGCAATGTTAGTGGTTTTATGTTTAATTCAAAACATCATCGTTTTTATAAACTTAACCTCTATGTCTTTCAAGTGAAATGAATCAGCAAGTAAAAAAAGAGAGAGAATTCAAACACATAATCCAAATAAGACATAGACAAGGATCTCATGGCTAATAAACCTGCAACATATGCTACCGATCACTCCTCCAGTGTCCTCCATGGATTTTGTATCAGGTGGCCAGTAGTGCCGTGGCTGGTGCATTCCGGCAGCAGTGAAAGAGGACACTGTACCCGTGGCTGGGCATATTCAACAGACACGCAGACATCAATTGCCAGTTCACAGGCTCTTTATTTACTTTTTCCTACACACACACACACACACACACACACACACACACACACACACACACACACACACACACACACACACACACACACATTCTAATTCATGTATAAAGCTCATCAGCTCCTGTGCATGAGTTAGGGGAACAAACGTCACCACAGATGATTCAGGGAAAAAAGATCCCTGAATATCCTCCAGCCACCTGCAGATGCTGTGCTTGAGTTCTTTCATCAAGGGCCTTCATTACCTTTCCCAGGTAGAACATGTTGCAGCTGTTGCCTTGATTTGACTTAAAGTTAAACTGAAACTCAACTGATTTTCTTTTCTTTTTCTTTTTAGCATGCATAGACTCGTGTTTAGCACAGCAGTCTCCTTTTTATTGGTTTGTTGTGACGACATCAAATGATAACCAAAAGGCTAATTGGTTTCCTAACTGGATTAATGCATTTTTGGCAGCTACAAATTAAACATTCACAGCATGTCCACGTTTGTTACTCTGTAACAATCTATGTGTATGATTATGTTTGAGCAGAAAGTCTATTACGTTTAATATAATACATATCTTATGCAAGATCCCAAGTTTTGCGAGATGTCGCAAAAGTTCATCTTCATTTCCCCCCCCCTCCAATGTACCTTGCGGGGCTCCGTAACTTTTTCTTGTTGCATGTGCATGATGTCCTCTTGTGGGAACTCTCTTGACTGCAGGAAACACTCTAAATCCTCCTCCATGTCTACTCCGTGGACCCTTCTGTACGGACAGAAACAGAACTGCTATCAAAAAGTAGTGGGATCTTTTGCAAGATCTCACAAAAGTAACATGGGATCTCGCAAAAGTTCATCTTTATTTTTTTTTCTCCAGTGTACCTTGCGGTGCTCCATAGAAGTTAACTATAAACTGGGAGTCCATGGGGATTGATTCACTTAGGAGCTAGCCTCAAGTTTCCACTGGAAGATTTACATTTATGCACTAGCTTCAGTTTCTAGCTTCAGACCTTCCCATTTGATATACTTGTCAAACTACATATGAAAAAAAACACACTCAAAAATGGGGGGAAAAAATTAATCCTTGGTTGGTTCCTGACCAGTACTGATCATTTTGTGAGAAGACTAATTCACCTCATATGAGCTTCAAAACTGGAAAAGGACCCCAGAAAATAAGTTTTATCTCCTTCACAAGTAGACTGCATCAAAATAACAACTCGTAACACTAGCTGTAAGGTTTCCTTTGGAAATGGTAAATGAGGAGGATCAATGAGTCTTCTTCATAGCTCAGAGCTGCTCTTCACACTTCAAACACAGCCATGGGTAAAATTAATATCTTTACCCCCATGAATGGAAACTAGACTTGTCACTTTTATCAGCTTCAGAGACACAAGACAAATGAGTAGGAGGGGATCTGAAATATTCAGTTAGGTACGTATTAGAAAGCCACGGTGTTTAATATTCTGCTTTGCAAGAAGGGAAACAGTCAGTGCCGGTGTAAAGTATGAGTGGGAAAGAAAAGTCAGAATGAGGATGATTGATAAGGCAGTGATAGAAAGGGAGAAACAGTAAAAGATGCAGAAAATTAATTTACCAGAAATTAACTTTCTTTTTGATTTGATTCAAATTTCTGTTTAAACCCACAACTTCTTTCTAAAAGCTGAGCCTGTCCTCAGGCAACGCTTTCTCTTTGGCAGACTGATACTTTCCTTTGATGTACAAGTACTCAGCTACTGTAGATCCACACTGTCGTAGCTCTGCCCTGCTGTATCTGCTCTGTTCCTCCACACTGATGCATGAAAAAGAAAGTGAAAAAGGGGATTTAATGGCAATTTTTAATGGGCCAATCTAATGAAATGAAATAGCCGGGTCACTTATGTAACAGTCATTATTGCATTCAGAGTGTTTGAGTGTCTGAATTATGCACAGAACACCTACAGTAAGTGCAATGTGAAAGAGCTTTTTAAGGATGACATTTGTGTCTCAATTCGGAGAGCACAACAGGGCATTCTTATGAACACAGAAAAAGACGCCTTCCAGGTAAATCGATTTTCTATGGAAATCATCCTGCAAAGGATCATTTAATTCAAATACAAATTTATTCAATACTTCAGAGGGCTACAGTCAAGGCAAAACAGAAATGCAGTATAGAGAATTTGTTGCTGTTCATCATTTTTGCTGGTAAGATTTGTAAGAACGTTCTGGTTAAGACTGGAAAGATTAATACGTTACGGCAGAGAAAGTTAGCTTTTGGTAATCGCAACATGAAAAACTATGTAGAAAAATCAGGGTTGTTTTTGCTCAGATTTAAACCTACAATAGAAGTGACAATGGCAATTGCTTTAGCTACTTAGCTGCAGCACAAACGATTATATCATGTTTCCTATGGTGATATGGTAAACTTACAACTTACACAATAATGGCTTTTAGACACTTCCAGATCAATGGGGAACTCGCAAGGCTAATAAAATGAAACCACCAAAAAACTGCAGTTCTCTGAATGGCCACTTGAGGCTTGCTCCAAAAGCAACTCTTAGGTTAAATTGCCCAGCTAAATAGCAGAAATAAACATGTTTACAGTGGTAAATAAAAAACAATCTTTTTAAACCTGACAGGTGATGTTGGTGTCTTTTGGACTGTTTTCAATGGCCCAAAAGGTTGCTGGTTTTGTTTTGGTAAGTCAAGTTAATATCTTTTTTTAAACTGTTGCGATAACAAGCAGATATCTGTGTTCATGCATTTTAAAGTTGGAGTTTGTGGATGCAGTTTGTGTCAGGGTATGTGTTTCTATGTCCGTGTGTACTGCTGTCACTTCTAGTTGTTAACAATTGGCCTGGCCTGATTGATTTCACCTGTGTTATATTTCCCTGTTCTCAATCACACTCCTGTGTTCAATCTGTTAATCTCCCAGCAGTGTGTATATATAACCCCCAGCGTCCTTTGTGTCTTCACAGATTGTCTCGTTCAGGTTCTTTGAATCTTTTATGTACAGTTGCAGTTCTAGTCTGGATACAGATGGTCTTTGCAGCTGTGCACCCTTATCACCTTGTAATAATTATTTGATATCTTCACTTGCCATACTTTGTATGATATGACTTTTTCTGTTATACAAAATAGAATTTTGAGAGTAAATAGAAGCAATGAGCTCAGTGTGAGGTTATGTGATAATTATTTGTGTTTTTTTGTCTCGATAAACATTCTCTTTGAAAATTCAGACCTATTGACTTTCACAATCTTTCAGTTATTGCCACTTTAGGTATTTTTTTCTATCACTTTTCAGAAAGAGCAAAATCTTTTCTGCACTGTAAGATGCTTGGACATTAGATGAGTATCATATAAGTCTGTGCACCAATATCTATAATTTTCTTCTACTTGTTTCCTCTCTGCATTGTGGCTCTCTGCCTCTTTATTTAAAACAGTGCTTTTTGCTTGGCTTCTCATGCAGATGAAATTACATCTGTAGATACTGGGCAAGCAAGATAACCTGTAGGCCAGGCAGGTTCAGCGTGGCCAAGAATCATCTCCCTTTAGCAATCAACCAGCATTTGCTCGGCAGTGTCCGTTTAGCTTCCAGGGGACTCTTGAGTCAAAGGCAGCTGCTGATCTGTGCTCAGCAGCCACAGAGCTGTGAACGTCTGCAGTCTGCATGCTCGCTGCCTTGGAGTATAAAACAGACAGAAATATCATTATCTAATGCAGAACACATCCAGAGTCTCATTTAAAGAAGAAAGCCTGAGTTTAGATGCAGTACCACACAGTTTTGTCTCATTACTCATAAAAAACACAGGAAAATAAATGAATGTATAAATGTAATGGTGAAATGCTCACAATAATATGATAATATCTGATGTTTGAGTTGCTAGCAGAAACAAGTCAAGTCCATTGGCCAAGCTGATGTGCTGATGTGCTTTGCAGTTCCAAAGCTTAGGTGCTACAAACTGAAAAGCATGGTTGTCCCAGGATTTCAAACAAGAGACTGAACCAGATCTGATCAGATGACCAGAGAGTTTAATTCTTGCAATAAGGTCTCAGCACATCTCCAGTAGAGGTTGGAAAAGCAAGAATGTATGAGCTCCAAGTTGAAGATGTGTTGGGGATGACTGAGAAATTGGTGCGAAAACTAAGTTACAGTAAAGTAGATAGGAGAAAATTAACTATGTACTAACAGTCCCAAGGTATTGATTGACTGTTGAAGGTTTTAATACAGGTTTGTTTTTTTTTTAAATTTTAGATGATGACTTTCCTTGGCTCTAACCAGATCAGATAGCTGATGTAATGACAGCCCTCTTTAGAAGCTATTGAGCTGAAATTGAGGAAATTTAAAGACATCTAATTCACCGAGATTGGAGAGGCTCTTAAGGTTGTCAGGCTTGTTAAAGCTGTCATCAGTATAGCAATGGTCAGAAAGACTATTGAAGCTGTTGAGTAGACAATCTACAGGTAACACATCATGAAAACACAAGTGGTCCAAGGACGAACCACTGATGTCGCAAAGAGAAGAAATGTAAACTTTGAAGGTTGTTAGGTAAGTATGATGAAAACCAATTAAGAGTAGTGGCAGAGATGACAACCCAGTTCAATAATCATGTCCTTCTAAGTCGATCAGAATAGCGTGATCAATAGTGTAGGTACGCTGCAGGCATGCCAAGCATAAGTAAAATAGAATATTCAGCTTTATCTGAGCATAGAAGGATGTCATTAGTTATGTTGAGTAATGAGCCCAAGCTTTTTCCAGAATTTTAGCAATTTAAAGAAGTTTTGAAATCAGTGATAGGCGACGAGGGGGTTTTAAGCATAGTGAAGACACTGGCTGAAGTAGTCAAAGATGTAAACAGATGAGAGAGATGGATTGATAATTGAGAGAAGATGGGGAAAATTTGGTAGGCATGATGTCAGATGTGCAAGAAGTGCACTCATGAGTAACTTTACCCAGAACATCAGTCATGGAAATCAGATTAAACTGGAGTGACAGAACAGGATGAGTAACTTGGTCAAGTTGATTTAGGCTTCGCTGAAACGTGTTACAGTTGGTGAAACAAATAACATGGTGACAATGTCTAAATTACTCCAAGCTTCTTTTTTCAGTTTTTTTTAAATATATAAATTGGCACATATTGAATGACATCAATAATAACAACCAACCAAACATCTGGCCTCTAATACAAAGCATGAAATACAATGCAAAATGTGCCAGTACTAGCAGGGCAAACATAAAACATCACAGAATTCTTATTCAGAAAGTTTTTATAGAAAATATTGTGAAAACTTAATGAGAAAAACACTCCAGTGACCTCAATCTGCAGCTGAAAACTTGCTAGAGTTACCAAAAAAAAGCCTCAGTAGTAACATCTGTTCGTGCCACATCGACAGCAGCTCTGCCTGGAGTGAAATCAAAGTTTAAGCCCGTACCTCACCACATCCATCCTGTTAAGGAGGGTGGGCCACAGTTATACACCAAAAGCACTCACTTTAAAATTTCATCGACTAAAGAAAAAAAAAATCTGTGTCAAAAACCACAGTAATTGTCAGGAATCTGACAGAGAGAGATAAAGTGAGCTGCTATTCACTGGATTTTTTTATTCATTTTTTAAATTTTTTATTTGCTGGCAGTTTATTTGAACCTATTTAGGTTTTTTTAGTTATGCACACGAAAAACAATTACTTCCAATCATGCGAGGGAAGGACAGAGTTGCAGGATGTGCCACTAACAAGGTGTTTAGCAGGAGAAAATGAATTCTACTGTGCACACTGCAAGCTGCCTGAAGTCTTCATTACTTATTCCCCTGCACTGTTTGCTGAGAAGCGGAGAGAACACTACATCCTCTGTAAAGACCTGAGAAGGTCTCATTTATCTGGTGGGTAAGGTGGGATAGGTACACTAGTGTCATAGGAATACATAAATTAGCATAATTGTGATTTTCTTGCAGTCCTGGATGTAGGCAAAGTATTTTCTTAAAGCGTATACAAGTTAAAAGAAAAGCTGGAACCCAAAGACCCAGTGCCTCCATCTGTGCAATCATCAAGGGACCGAAACTCAGAGCTGTTTCACTAATAATTAATGCATAGAAGGATTTGAGGGACTCAGAGTTTAGCTGAGTCTCTTACATTCAAATGAGCTTTTATTTTATTTTTTAACCACAGTGCTCGAGGCTTTGATCTCAATAAAAAAAAACATCCACATTTCCACCAGATTTTTCCTCTCGCTGTCAGAGAAGCAGATGTAGGATTTGTCTTTTTTGTTGTTTTTTAAAATTAACGCCGGCTTAATTTTAAGTGTCTTTCTAACATTGAACTGTCTTTAAAGCGCCTTGAAGTGAGTATTGAAACAAAAAATGAAGTGGTTCTTCTCTGTTCATGTAACACTTAACAATAGTCCACATTTAATTCATATTGAACTAAATTGTAGAATTTACATACAATTTAGTTCAATATGAGCAGTATATGTAAATTTTAAGGTTTCTGTTGTGGTCATGCTTTTCAAGATTATTTTCTAATCTGTGTAACATGTTTCACATTTTCCACAAGGAACGGCTGAAGCAGTCTTTCCTTCCTGAACTTGACAGTCTTCAGACAGAAACATGTATAGAAAGAATCAATTATTAGATCATGAAATTGCCCCAGTTCTACATTACTGCAGGCACTAATGTCAGCTTAGGTAATGGAAAAAGAAGCGGCTTTGTATTATGATGGAATCAATGTAAAACTAAAAAAGTAATAATTAAATTTGCTGTACATAATACTGTAAAAAAGAGATCTAAAGATATTGGAAGTTAAAAATGGAACTTTTAAGATGGTTAAAAATAATCCAGATGACGTGTTCTGCTTTATATGAGAAATTAATTAACCTCCGAGATAATGAACATGACACCCAGCTAATCTGAATTCATTTGATTAGTAATACTTCTCCATTGTTGGCTATTCTAATCAGTGGATTAGCAGTCTGTGAGAATTTGAGGAAGTCCTGGGAAGCTATTAGTTGGTGTGGAGGCTCCGTGTCAGCTCACTGCAGAAGAAATTGGATCCGAAGGATTTACGGCATACCTGATTGCAGCGGCTTGGGGGTAATGAGAACCTTTTAAAATGAGATTGCCTTTGGGTGGGAGCATTGCCTGAGGGCCTAACCTCTGTCGCTGTCCCTTACTCAGCTCTACCAGCACTGCAGATGCTTTCAGTCATTGCCTCTAGCTCACACTCCTCAGATGGAATAAACACACCTGCCTGTCATGGCCTCCAAAAAGCCCAACCCAGGCAACCTCCATTTACTGGGTCTGCTGTAAATTCAGCAGCAGTCATATCAGTGCCCAGCAGTGGCTGTGGCTCAGCTAATCTCCTGAAGCTTTAAACAATGTGTTTGTCAGACGCAGTGCGTGCCAAGCCCCTCAGCTAAGCCGAGTCTCAAAGCGACAAATGATCCCCAGCAACACTCGTATCACTCCTCTGTTGTTTTGTATCCAGATGTGGAGTGGAGAAATGTGTGGCAAAGCATCAGTGCAATGCAAGAAGTGCTTGAAGCAAGTCAGTTACAACAAAGTAACCCAGTTCCTCCATCTTTAACCAGTGTTAGCTGTGTGGCATTGGTCGGTCTGTTTACGACTAAATAACACCGATATTCATGGTGTCCAGAGAACAAAACATAATGTCTTTTATTGATTTTTGACTTTTCCTCTAGCAGCACCTTGAGTTCCATTTGTCTACTGTTTCCACTTTGCATTTGTCCAGTGAAATTTAAGCAAATTAGATCAAGAAAACCTTTCCCCAAAGAATGAATCCTCCTGCTTCTAACATTCTGCACAGCCAACCCAGTCTGATTACAAATGATAAACTAGTCACTAAAGTACACTTTTTTTTAACATTCAGGTCAACTTTGAAGGTTTTGTCTTGAAATCAATTGAAAAAAATAGCAACCAAGTAGTTTCATAACTTAATTATTTTAGAGCCTAAACTAAATAAAGTGTATAACGTGTATAATGAAATTGTGAAAGAGCTTTGCAAAAATTACTACTCACTAATATCAGTGAACTGAAGCAACGTTGCAGGTGAGTGGGCTAAAATCCTCTACAGTGTGAGAGGCTGATAAAGTAAATAATAGCACAGTGTAATATGTTATGTTGTTGCTCCTGATATAACTAGAGTCGAGTTTTCACAGTTACTCTGGTTATTGCATCGTCCACCATTTCTGCCACCTGGGGAACTTGCCAGTTGCCACCGAGGGAAAACAAAAGCACTATCTTCTTCCTGATATCGAGACTTTATTTTTCTGGGACATCTTGTACCCAGTGACAGAACTGCACAATGAAAGTGAGGCTTATAGGGAACATATCCTAATGCCGATGGGGTCAGTATCCTACGGCTATTACACTGCACAAACAACTTTTCATCTAGCACCATCATCAGGTCAAAGTTTCAATCATCTTGATTGTGGTTTATGATCCGGTACCTGCAAAACAAATTATATTGCAGTTAAATAAAGCTGTTACTGAAGGTGATTATGATACCTGTTTAAAAGAACCATCAGCCTAAATAAAACCTTTATGGAGCTGCTATCTTGGCTGTAACTCGTGTTACATCATTTACGTATTTATATAATGTTAATTCATGTGTTTCACTCCTTGAAAATGAAGCATATGTTTCTTTTTCTCCTCCTATATCACATGAACATGTTGAAGGGCAATGGGGAGGCAGGCTGAAGATGAGGTGCCAGAGCCATTAGATAAATCAGATGGGCAGAATCCAGGGAGAGGAAGGTTATGGTGTAAATTTCCCAGCGTGTGAAAGCAATGCCTCCCACACTTGACACGGTTAATCATGAAGCTCTCACTGACGTCCATAAATATCCCCACATTAGTCAGTTCTCACCACCCCGGCGTTCTGCGTGAGACGCGTGGATGCAACGTGACTCCATAAAAAAATTAGCAGCCGTTATGTCCACGCAAGTTGATACACTGAAGCCATTAGACGTGTTCTATTTATGACTGTCGTTGTGGAAGAATGCCTCTCATCCTCACCCTCTGTGAAGGAAATTAAAGCTGGCTGACGATATGAAAGTCTGGCTGTGGCTGACGACTCCTCGGGGAGAATGCTGAGCGGGAATGTTTGCCACTCTTTTAAATCATAACAACTTCATGGACAGTTTTTAAAAACAGCGAAGAGCGAGCTTCAACGATATGACAACATCACAGAACTCAACAGGCTTTCTTTTAATAAGTATCTTGCCTTCATTACAGTGATATCAAGCTTAGTTCATTTCATACAACTCATTAAACGTCACACACTACGTGGTAAAATTTGATAATTCACCTGTAATTTCTACTTTTTAAACCAACAACAAACTTAACTTTGAATTTTGCTGGTGTAGTTCCCGTATTGTGTCTTTGTATTCTGGGTAATAAGACAGTTAAAGTCAGAGGGATGTCTAACTGCTTTAACTTGGGAACGCGTCCTACTCCAATATGTGGAGTATTAACCGAGCATGTTCTACGATAGCAGTAAACCTTCACTGCACTGCATCCAAAATGAAGACCCCTTTACTGTGAAGCCCTGGTGCCGCTGCTAATCAGAAAGAATGAACTTGAAATGAAATAGAACTAATTCTATTTTGCATGCATCTCTCGAAAAAGAGATCCCAACACTTATAATTACTTAATCAACAGTAATTAACCCCTCAGCTATGAACAGTAATTAATACACAAAGTTAATTTTACTAGATAAGCACATTAAGGTGTGCATCTAAGAGAAAGACTAAATTTACAGCGTTTTCTCATGCAAATGCAAACCAACTTAAAGATGCTGTTTTGATACTGTGCAGATTCTGTGATCATCATGTTTTGGTATAATATTAAGTTTAACCCTTGTATGGTGTTCGGGTCTGTGAGACCCGTGTTCAGTTTTTTTCAAAAGAAAAATTAAACAATTAATTATTTTTTCACGTGTAAATGTGTTGTGTCTTTCCACTCACTCCACTTGATTATAACTGATTTATTTATAACATTTTATATAAAAGAAAAACGAGAAGCACATTAATTCATAAATGTGATCTAACAAAGGTAAAGGGAAAAAATTAACCATGTTTGCTGTTCATATGTCTTGTAATTGGGATGAAGTAAACATCTGTTGAGTAATTTAACATAAAATTGTTTGATAGTGTTAATTTGGAAAGCCAAAACTCTAGCGGGTCCACCAGACCCATGAACACTGGCTGAGTAACAAAAATACGAACACCACACAAGGGTTAAGCCATAAGCATTACAGCATGTCTATCTGTTCAACTTGGAAACATTAAAGACGCTTTTTCTAAACTTGCTACAGTAGTGGAGCAACATAGATTTGCCTATCGAAGCATTTAAAAGGATCAGATTGTTTTACTGATGTCACCATGGTAACACATAGAAAGCTGAAAACCTGATCCGTTGCAGTAATTATATTTGTCAGTTTTCACTGGGAAATTTATGTAAATAAGATTTTGGTGCCGATGTACAGTAGCCACCTGGGACAGCGAGGACAGTGACTTGCCTGTTAGAGCTGAGATTGAAAATCTTCAGCTCTCCTTTACAGAATAAAACCCTCCTGAGATGACTGGATGAAAAAATAATAAGTAGGCATCGCTCTAATTGTTCCATACACAGTGAGCTTTTATGGACCCTTACTACCTTTGAGCCCTTCAAATCCCAAAGTGCGCTGTTCATTAAAAATCTGCCTCCAAAAAGGCCTCTTAAACCAGTCTCTGAGTCAACATCAGACACACGAATCTCACAGCTTCAGTCCAGCCAAACATGCAGTACTTCTTATGTTCTTCAGTGACAGCAGCAACACTTTGAAGATTATATGGAAGAATGTTGTTTTGACTTCTTATATTATAATAAAGTTCTGAAAGCTGTTATATCAAACCTCTACAGGACTTCACAGTGCTTAAAATCTATTTATTTTTTCTTTTTTGTTGTCTTTTTGCTAGCTTCTGACTTTCCTTCCTATGAGTGTAAATCTTATCCTCATTATGGAAAAAACAAACAAAGTTATGACCATTTCTACTAACAACTCTCCAATACAATAAAAGCTTGCGAGGTTACACCTTACCTATCACCTAATGTCACAAAATAATAATGTATTATAAATTTCAGCTAACCGGTCACCAAATATTCAAAAGATTTTATACACAATTACAGACGCCTCTTTTGAGGAGGTCATTGTGCATGACATCATGAAGGTGTAGTAACCCATTTTAGGACTGTATGTATAAAGAGAGAGATACGGTATATTGTCTCAGCCTAAGTGTAATTTTATTTCAATATTGTTAACAATTTCATCCCTTGTGGCCAAAAACGACTACAATAGTTAAGAAGATCTGTAGATAAGATGTTTTACAGGATAATTTAAAAAAAAAAAAGAGAGACCGTGTTCACTCTTTCTCGTGCCATTTTCTAATCTCTGTAGGGTTTCTTTTTGTTTTTTGTAAATTAAACCTAATACTAACACTCATGTGCAGAGGCTCAGGAACCATGTGAGTAGGCCCCCTCTTTGACTCAAGTATTCACTTCTTGCTTATTGCCATTTTTGGACACACAGCCCAGGATGGTTCCTCTTTAGAGAGAGCTTTAGAGTGACCCCAGGAAAAATTAAGCCAACAGTACAAAGAAAACTCCCTCGGAATGCTGTTGAAGCTCTGCCGGAGGTGTGCGTTGAAGATCTCGCGGACTGGGGCCTCTGCTAGACGTTCCCAGCACACCCTCACTACGCGTTTAGGTGCACCAGGTCTGTCCAGCGTCTTCCCCCGCCACCTGATCCAACTCACCACCAGGTGGTGATCAGTTGACAGCTCAGCCCCTCTCTTTACCCGAGTGTCCAGAACATATGGTCGCAGGTCTGCTGATACGATTACAAAATCGATCATCGACCTATGGCCTAGAGCGTCCTGGTGCCACGTGCACTTATGGACACTCTTATGTTCGAACAGGGTGTTCGTTATGGCCAAACTGTGATTAGCACAGAAGTCCAATAACAGAGCACCGCTCGGGTTCAGATCAGGGAGGCCGTTCCTCCCAATCACGCCCCTCCAGGTCTCGCTGTCGTTACCCACGTGAGCATTGAAGTCTCCCAGCAGGACAACAGAGTCTCCAGGTGGAGCACCCTCCAGCACCCCCCCCCCCCCCCCCCCCCCCCCAGGGACTCTAAGAAGGCTGGGTACTCTGAACTGCCACTCGGCGCATAAGGACCCGTTCCCCAACCCTAAGGCGCAGGGAACAAACCCTCTCGTCCACCGGGAAAAACCCCAACGTACCGGCAGCAAGCCGAGGGGATATTAGGATACCCACCCCAGCCCGCCGCCTCTCACCAGGGGCAACTCCAGACTGAGACAGAGTCCAGCCCCTCTCCAGGAGACTGGTTCCAGAGCCCAAGCCATGTGTAGAGGTGAGCCCGACTATATCTAGCCGGTACCTCTCAACCTCACGCACTAACTCAGGCTCCTTCCCCACCAGAGAGGTGACATTCCATTTCCCTATTGCCAATCTTGGCAGCCGGGGGTCAGTCCGCCAGGGCCTCCGCTCCTGGCCGCCACCCGGCACACAATGCACCCGACCCCTATGGCGCCTCCTGCGGGTGGTGGGCCTGCGGGAGGATGGGCCCATGTCTCCTCTTCGGGCTGTGCCCGGCCGGGCCCCATGGACTAAGGCCCGGCCACCAGACGCTCGCCCTCGGGCACCCTCCCCGGGCCTGGCTCCAGGGCGAGGCCCCGGTAACCCTATCCCGGGCAGGGTAAACTGTTCCCTCGGTTTCCTTTTCATAAGGGTCTTATGAATCGCTCTTTGTCTGGTCCCTCACCCAGGGCCAATTTGCCATGGGAGACCCTACCAGGGGGCAAAAGCCCCCAGACAACATAGCCCCTGGGATCCCTGTGACACACAAACCCCTCCACCACGATAAGGTAGCGATTCAAGGAGGAGGGAGACTGGGGACATTGAGTCCGAATGGACCATGTTCAGCGTCTCCATTGCCGAAGCTGCTGCATTGAGCTGCGGCCGCAAGGTGGTTGGTGCCTGCCGTGGTGGTAATCCCCGAACCAAATGGTGGACACCAGAGGTGAAGGGAGCCACTAGGCTGAAGAAGGAGTCCTATCGGGCTTGGTTAGCCTGTGGGACTCCGGAGGCAGCCGACAGGTATCGACAGGCCAAGCGGAATGCGGCTCGGGCAGTGGCTGAAGCAAAAACTCGGGTGTGGGAGGAGTTCGGAGAGGCCATGGAAAAAGACTTTCGGACTGCCTCGAAGAGATTCTGGCAAACCGTCAGACGTCTCAGGAGGGGAAAGCGGTGCTCTACCTGCACTGTGTATAGTGCTGGCGGAGCGCTGCTGACGTCGACTGAGAAAATTGTCAGGCGGTGGAAGGAATACTTCGAGGACCTCCTTAATCCCACTGACACGTCTTCCGAGGAGGAAGCAGAGTCTGGGGATGAGGGGAATGACCCGCCAATTTCCGGGGGCGAGGTCACCGAGGCAGTTAAACAACTCCTTGGTGGCAGAGCCCCTGGTGTTGATGAGATCCGCCCCGAGTTCCTGAAGGCTCTGGACGTTGTAGGGCTGTCCTGGTTGACACGCCTCTGCAATGTTGCGTGGAGATCAGGGGCAGTACCTGTGGACTGGCAGACCGGGGTGGTGGTCCCCATCTTTAAGAAAGGGGACCGGAGGGTGTGTTCCAACTACAGGGGGATCAAACTCCTCAGCCTCCCTGGGAAAGTCTATGCCAGGGTGCTGGAAAGGAGAGTTCGTCCGTTAGTCGAACCTCGGATACAGGAGGAACAATGCGGTTTTCGTCCTGGTCGCGGAACACTGGACCAGCTCTTTATCCTCTCCAGGATACTTGAGGGTGCATGTGAGTTTGCCCAACCAGTCTACATGTGTTTTGTGGACTTGGAGAAGGCATTCGACCGTGTCCCTCGGGGTGTCCTGTGGGAGGTGTTGCGGGAATATGGGGTGTCTGGCCCATTGCTACGGGCCATTCGATCCCTATACAACCGTTGCAAGAGCTTGGTTCGCATTGCCGGCAATAAGTCGGACTCGTTCCCGGTGGGTGATGGGCTCCGCCAGGGCTGCCCTTTGTCTCCGGTTCTGTTCATAATTTTTATGGACAGGATTTCTAGGCGCAGCCAAGTGGCGGAGGGCTTTCGCTTTGGTGGCCTCAGAATCTCATCTCTGATTTTTGCAGATGATGTGGTTCTGTTGGCTTCATCGGGTGAGGGCCTCCAGCTCGCACTGGAACGGTTCGCAGCCGAGTGTGAAGCAGCGGGAATGAGGATCAGCACCTCCAAATCTGAGGCCATGGTTCTCAGCCGGAAAAGGGTGGAGTGCCCACTCCAGGTCGGGGATGAGTTCCTGCCCCAAGTGGAGGAGTTCAAGTATCTCGGGGTCTTGTTCGCGAGTGATGGGAGAAGGGAGCCGGAGATCGACAGACGGATTGGGGCTGCAGCTGCAGTAATGCGGACGCTGCACCGGTCCGTCGTGGTGAAGAGGGAGCTGAGTGTAAAAGCGAAGCTCTCAATTTACCGGTCGATCTACGTCCCTACCCTCACCTATGGCCACGAGCTGTGGGTAGTGACCGAAAGAACGAGATCGCGGATACAAGCGGCAGAAATGAGCTTCCTCCGAAGGGTGGCTGGCCTCTCCCTTAGAGATAGGGTGAGAAGTTCGGCCATCCGGGAGGGGCTCAGAGTAGAGCAGCTGCTGCTCCACATTGAAAGGAGCCAGCTGAGGTGGTTCGGGCATCTGACAAGGATGCCCCCTGGGCGCCTCCTGGGTGAGGTGTTCCAGGCATGTCCCACCGGGAGGAGGCCCCGGGGCAGACCCAGGACACGCTGGAGAGATTATATCTCTCGGCTGGCCTGGGAACGCCTTGGTATTCCCCCGGATAAGCTGGAGGAGGTGGCTGGGGAGAGGGAGGTCTGGGCCTCTTTGCTTAGGCTGCTGCCCCCGCGACCCGGCCCCGGACAAAGCGGATGAGGATGGATGGATGAGGATGGTACAAAGAAAACTTGAGGGTGGCCTCCCAAAGTGAGCAAGTCTCCATATGCGCATATGTTCAAAAGTCCAGCTTTTGTTTTTAAGTAACTTGACCAACACTGCTGACTACACATCATGCTGAGATATGCTGTTTTCTGCTGTTAACTCTTTATGAATCATCTTTTTGGTGCATGAATGATATTTTTTGCCTGTCAAACTGTAGTATCTTTGGTATTTTTAATAGTTTCAAGTAAAGAAAAGGACAAATTATGTGATTTTGCAAAAGGTTGCTTGTAACAAATTACCTAAAGATATAAAATGAAACAAATTCCTTTCAAAATTGCGATGTGTAAACATACACTAACACTAACACTGGGTCATTGCTTGATTTATGTCCTATTTATATGCAAAGCATAACAAAAAGCAAACAAACAAAAAACAAGTTCCTCTAAAAATGATTATACACAAAAAACTGAACTTGCTCAAGACCCCTTTAAAAATGATTTGGATATTTGGAAGGAAAATATAAAGAAAGAAGAGGCGCCAACACTTTTGCTGTACTGTATAGGAGTCAGTATTTAGTAACAAGCTTTTGGGAGCTTTTAAGTCAGACCTCGTAGAAGACATTTAGTTACAAAAAATGACTATGAATTCCTCTTAAAACTCAGATTTGTGCTCATTTTGCAACACATGAGCTTTTTCTGCTACAGATTTCCCTTACTTGGAATAAACAGAATTTCGTACAATGATGATGTTCTCAGACAGTAAATATACATTGCTATGCAACGTCAAGCTTTTTTTCCATCACAAAATATGTAAGGAGGGTACGAAGTCAGAAAATTAGTAATGAATCTAAAACTTGCATATATTAAGCAAGTTTTAGAGTAGTTCAGAAAGCTATCTTTCTGAACTACTCCATTCATATAATCCCAACAGAGCACTTAGATCGTCCAATCACAGGCTCCTAGCACAACCTAGGACTCGAATGAAGTCGAGAGGTGACCGGGCCTTTGCATCCGTGGCACCTAGACTCTGGAATAACCTCCCTGTTCATATTCGTACTGCCGAGTCTATCCAGTCTTTTAAATCACGTCTTAAAACTTATTTTTTTACTTTGGCTTTTGATTCTGTCTAGTTGGCTGGTCTAGCTTGTTGTGTTGTTACCTGTTGTTTGTTGTCCTCTTTTATTGTTTGTTTTAACTGTCTCATGCTTTTACTGACTGTGAAGCACTATGGTCAACACCGTTGTTTTAATATGTGCTATATAAATAAATTTTGATTGATTGATTGATTAACTAATGTCTTCCAACAATTTTTCCAGAGCAAATAAGATAAGCTGTCTTTATTTAACCAAGTAAATCAGCAACTGAGGAAAAAGCTGCTAATTTGTTTATTGAATTTTCAACCACCAAATATTTATACAACTAAGGTGCATGAATCAGAGGTCTCATTGGAGAGGCTCCGCTTATGTAAGAGCAGATAATGAAAAAGCACAAAAGCATTTAGGGATACGCTTCCATCCACATTGTATGTTTGAGAACATCATAAATGGATAATGTTCTTCAACATTAGATAGATGCTGATGTGTGACTGACATGCAGAAATGAACATTTCAGAGAAAAAAACAGGACGAAAACAAGCTGAGTAACATCAGCTACACTGCGTCATCTAATTTGTTGATATTCTCTGTTGTTTATTCCAGCTCAAATAGGACCAGCTGTCTATATTTTAACTGAGCAATTACCCTTTATTGATTCTAAACTGGTTTTATTATTACTTGCAAGAATAAAATGTTTTCTTGTGTGATCTTTGCTATAGCTATAGCTTGTTTGTTTTTGTCTGACTCCACCATTCTTATCAGCTGTTGGCCTTCTTCCAGCTGCTTTAATGGAATTAAACATACTCAAACAACATAAACTGTAACGTATTATTGCTTTACAACACCCCGTGGGCATCTTTTTCCTACATTCAGAGCACAAAAGTGTGGGCTCTCGTAGCATTATCTTTCATGTACCTTGTAAAATGCAATTAACCACATGCAGCTGATAGTGTAGTGTAGTCTAGATTTCCCCATTATCCTAACTGTTGACTCATGGTTGAACTCTTTCATTATTCTTTTTATTTCAAGGGCAAAATGTTTCATCATTGGCATATGGTAACCGTTGCACTGGGAGGGTGAACTCAGCACCGCTCCCTGAGGAAAACTCAGCCGACTTCTTTATTAAAATTCCAACCACCAAATATTTATACAACTAAGGTGCATGAATCACAGGTCTCGGCAGAGAAGCTCCGCTTATGTAAGAGCGAATAATAAAAGAGCAGAAAAGCATTTGGGGGATAAGCTTCCATCCGTTCATCTATATTTTTGACTGAACAGGGTCTAAATCTGTCTGATGGTATGAAGGAAACAATAACAGCACTCATCTGCACAATAATAGCAATGCTGAAAAGGAAAGAGAGGAGATTGACCAAACAAGACGAGATTTGGGAATGAGCTTTAGCAGCTACAATGTTACATAAAAAGGAAATAGGTCAGGAAAAATGAAATCTGTAGTGGGAATCTTTCCTCAGAGTATGCATAAAGAGGAAGCAAACTTCTGAGCCTCGTGGTTGTTTTGATGAAACACAAGAGAGTGACTGGCTGAAATATGATACGGTTAAATCATGCTAGCTAACGACCGTGAGCATGAACACAGCCAGAAGCACAGAGTGGACCTGTAGCTGCATTAAATATTCAAATGTAGTCACATCAGCTTACTTCAGCCACACTTTGACAGAAAACACTGTTTTTTACTTGCCGTTGCATAATAAACTGTATTTCTTTGTCCTTCTCTGTTTAAGAAGAGACAAATACACACATCTAGTTCTATTTTTGTGGCTTGCCGAGTTGTGCGGATGTGCTCTGAATGTGACAGTTTGTTTCTTCTCGTGCTTGAACTCCAAACTGTTGAATTTCTCTGCCTCAGTAAGAGAAGAAAGAGCATTTTGCATTTCAATTTAGCAGCTGGTAATTAAGTTACACTCCTCTGTTAAGCTGAGCTCAGTTGTAGATTAAAAAAAATCAAGACGATTCCCCTCATTCAAGTCCTCACTTACCTAAAGATGAAAAAGATCATGCTCTAATAATAATGATAATAATAATATTCATGTCAGGGATTAATTACTGTTTCGAAAGACTCATTTTCATCTCATTTAATCTCAAACCCCGAGGTCAAGATGTGCTATCAGCTGTATGACAAGGCAAGTTTTTAAATGAGTATTTAGATGCTAGCTGTTTGCGTGTGTAGATCCAATCATTTCTCCTGATGAAGACTGTGCTTCACGCTGGTTGATGACAGTTGATTTATTTATTTATATGGCTGGTGGAGGAGAAAGCGAGAGCGCAGCGAACTAATTTTCATTATGATAATTCCTCCCAACGCAGTGTGACATGTCATTAAACAGAAACCTGTCTAGTCTGTCATTTTTACTAGATGCAACACTGATACCATGTCAGCTGCCAGAGTAGTTAAGAAACTTTGTGCCATTGTGGGTTGATTTGGAACACACTTTAAATCACATGTGCTCAATGTAAATCATTAAAACCTTGTTAAAACTGTCTTTAATTATTTTGGGCATGGAATTTTTTTTCCTCAATACTTTCTGCAATGTGATACTTGCCTATAATGCAAAAATTTCTCTCTTTTTATTTTTTGTGTTCCTAAATAAAAATCTTACCTTTTACTAAAAAGGGGGGATTTCAGACAGAAGAATATGCAGCCATACTAGCTGCTGGTGTTTTAATACTAATGATTTTTACCATGTTTAAAGGTACATGTTAAAATTTGGTAAACACAAGAACACTTAAATCTAATTGGTGTTTCAACTTAAAGAAGCTGGTTATGGCTCCAAAATCATCAATAATGAAACTTTTGTTCTAAATTTCTTCCAGTAGTTTTCTAAAAAGCATTTCACTGGACACCAGTGGAAAGTGGTGAACAATTTTCCCTAACCTAGAATCATACCGCTGTGAACAAAACTGCTAAATACTGAGTAAAGAGAATTTTTATTTTTATTTATTTTGGCTGTCTGAAGATGATATGAACTGGGTTTTCAACAAGGGGGGTCTTCATTTTGGAGAGCTGTGACTTAGACTGGGTCATAAAAGGACACCTCTGTTATGCAGCTGGAGTTTGTTGATATATTTTTTGTGAATTTAGGACTGACTGTATAATAAAATTTACCGCATGATCATTTTGGTTCCTTAGCGTATCGCTGCAGGACAATAAAGTTTAATAACAGAACAGTGAAAAGGTCACACAGCGAGTGAAAAAGTAACTTTATGTACATCACACTCTTTCACTTCTTTATATACTGGCCTGAGTGGAGTGTTGATCCTGTTGCTAAATGATCCTCGATGGATTTCCACCAACTGTCCAGTTTCACAGGCTAGACTTCTATTAAAAAGCAGCAGCTGGAAAATGAGCAATCTGAGTGAAGGAGCCCAAGTGAGACATTAATGTTGAGGGTGGGAAAGAAGAATGGTTTGCAATTTTCTTCTCCAACCTCACACATGCACACACACATACAAACACACTATGTGTTTTAATCTGCAGTGGCTGCACAACAGAGACAAGACATAAATACAGCTATAAAACAGAAACTCATTGCCTAGAGAAAGTAGGATGCAGCTAACCAACTTTCCGAAGTGTTAATTTTATTAGCTGTATGTTATGGGAACTGTGGGAGGACATTAAGTTTTTCAAACGACTTGATTTAGAAATTTCTTTTTCATCTATTGGTGAATCTGCTGGGCATTTTTCTTGGCCTTCAGACAATAATTTTGATTGCTACAGTGCCGAACGGTACAGGCAAAAAACCCAAACGGCTTTTATTTAAGTTTGGTAGAATTTTATTTTGAAGGAAATGCAGCAAAACCCAAGCACGAGAGGGAAAAACCGGGCAACAGATAAGGTGACTTCATCGCACGCTGCCAAAGCAAAGGGTCAAAATAAATAACCACAAAATTCATTTTTGGGTTGCAAATTTTGAAATTGTGATGGCTTAGTGTGTGTGTGTGTGTGTGTGTGTGTGTGTGTGTGTGTGTGTGTGTGTGTGTGTGTGTGTGTGTGTGTGTGTGTGCCCGCATTCCTTTTGGCGACTACATCAGTATTCCCCTCCAGTGCTTGTCAACATTTTCAGAACAGTGTTGCTGTGTGATGTTGTGGTGGTGAGATAACAGACAAAATGGATACAAGGACGTTCACTTGAATAGAAAGTAAAACATAGCCAATGAGTGTGAGCTGGGGGAGAGCCTGTAAGGAGATCTGATGAATTTATAGACGTTTGAACATTCAAGCAGATATGCGTGATGCACTGATGCTAAAAATAAAACCAATATTGTAAAGCGTTTGGCCTGACATAAACCTTTGTGATGTTACAGCTTTCCTTTATCTGTGGTGAAGATTTTAGAGGGAAGTACCAAGGTGATTTAGAGTGCTAATCCCAGCTAAAAAATAAGAAGTTGTTTCTATTAACCATCTTGAAATAAGCATTTACTATTCATCTATAAAAAAAAATTATAATAATCAGAAAAATAAAAGCGACCTTATTAAGAAATGATTAAAAGGTTTTCATGAATGCTTCATTATCTTACAAGCAGACAATGAGCACTGCTGGGTGGAACATTTTTCTGTAAGGTGGTAATGTTAATGCATTACTGTACAAATGTTCTTTAATCATCTGGACAAAGGGTGGACTAAAAAAAATACAATCAAATCAAATACAATCTCATGTTATATGTGGAGGAGAATAATGGCGGCAGTGTGGCTCATTAGTTAGGGTTCAAACCCAGGTAGGTCCCTAGAGTTTCCATGCTCTCTCATGGTTGTGCAGCTCTCTGCTTTTGAAAAACATGCTGTCTATGTCATCCAAATGCATTCCTAAAAAGGAGAGGAGATATTAATATTGCTTTTATTTTTATTGCCCGCAGTGCAAACTGAGCCCAAGCCAGAAACAACGATCCACACACAACATCAACTCTTTGCAAGCATCTGCAAAAATGAAAAATTCTGCAGACGAAACAATAACACTTTGCAAGCAAACAAAACAACAAGCGCTAAAAACTTTTTTCACTGAAGTCCTGTTTGTTGTGGCTCGCTAACAACTTGCTATTGGCTTAAACATTAAAAAGCATTAAAATGATGATCTTAGGATAATATCTTTGGATATTGTGCAGGATAGTAGCCTAAGGTCTATGTTAAGTGGTAATTATGAGACAGTGCATCTCAGGCCATGTTCCATATTTGATGAGCCGTGTAACACATTACTTTCTACAGGGACTAAATAACTCTGGTAACATATCACTTTTTTAAAGTAATGAGTAATACTATGTAATACATTACTTTTACTGAGTAATGATACAACACTATGAATGAGTATGGCCTACACAACCTAATAAGGGCTCGACAAAGCATGCAAACTCTGTAAAGCTAATTAAAACACTCGAAGCTATAGAAGTTGTAAAGATGGGAAGGAAATGTGGCATAGATGAGAAGGTCAAAAATTAATTATATGCCCTTAAAGTAAGAAACAAACAGCTGTGCCACTGTACGAAACCAGTAGCCCTGGGAGGACACAGTATTGGTAACAGACCAATTACACCCAGCTGCTGCTAGCCGCCCCTGCACTTCCCTCCGTTTTCTCTCAGCCCCCACAGCTTTCTGTGCTGCCTCCCCAAGTCACAGCTGCTGATGGCTTTTTTTTTTTACCCTGCTAAATGTGTTTGTAGGGTTGCCAACTTCCACTGTTAGATGGGTAATGGCAAGGTTGTTTTTCTGAAGTGTGTCATGTTTAGCAATAGTCATGTTTGATTGCATCAGGGATGGATTAAACCCGACTAAACCCAAGCACAAAGAGTTTTCATATTGCCTGCAGCTACCGCAATCTCTCAAACTGCTCATTCTGCAGACAAAAGCAAAGCAGCCAGATTAAAAAGCAGTAAAGTTATTTGTTCCAAGACCGAAACAAAAAGACACATTAGTCAGCAAAGCAGTGACAGCTCCTTTATAGCTCAGTGTTTGAGAGTTTGCACTTTCACCATATTTCCAAGCTGAAAGTCTTTTTTAGTTTCTGTCACCCCATAAAGTCTCCATGCCAAACGCTTGCTACTCCATAAATATCGCCAATTTTATCTCCTTAAGCTTCAAGGTTACACTGTCTAGTTGCCGCCCGCCCCCCAAGATTGGCAGGTTTTATAATGACATTCTCCTGATACCATCTGAACAAGTGCACTGTCTTAGGGAGTGAGAGGATTTGTCATGCATCTTAAAATGCCAAATGGGGTCATCCAAATGAACCCTCTGTTTAGGGAGTCATTAGTCTCAAGGAAATTGCTTAAGAAAATATTTAAATTCTCGTGAGTATGTGTTATTAAATACCAATTAATTTCTGGGATTTAATTTAATTTTTAGCTCTAAAAAGGGTTGAACGGATTCAAAAAAAGTATCCAGAGAGTTCAAAACTGCCCAGAGGCTTAGCCTTATTTCACTTCTAAGTCATGACAGCAGCACTGTGGCCCTCGGCTTGGCAATACTGGCCTAAATATCCATAATAGCTATTAGATGGACTGGCTATTGGATTGAATTTTGCACACTGAGAATCATCAATCCAGCTGAATTACTGTGACCTCCTCACTTTTTGTGCCACCATCAATCAAATGTTGTAGCCTGTGAAAAATCTGAGCATGTGGAAAGATTTGTACAAAGGGTGAAGCTAACAGGCAGCATGAAGGGGCTTCCTCCAAAGAGTGCCTGGGCTCATCCTTGGACTTAGTGTGAGTAGCTCAGTCATCAGGAGAGGCTTGGAGTACAGTTGCTACTACTCCACATCAAAAGGACTCTGTTGAGGTAGGCGTCTGACTTTTGCTATATAATGCACAAATACAAAATACATCCTGAGGGCTGCAACCAACCCACAGACCTCTCCAGCCCACTGCATCCTAAAAGAAAAACAAAGCAACCCCCAAAAAAATCAATACGAGCCAGCATTATGCTTAAAAAATCTTCAGGCAATGAGTCTCTAGTTCTGTTTCAGTGCAATGTGTTTCATCTTTGACCTTTATTGCACATGTCGGACTGTTATGAAGACAGACTGTTATGGATTTCTTTGAATGATAGCGGTAATTTAAAGATTTCGATTCAGTTATCAATTTTTCTGATATTTTGGAGGGGTTTTTGGTGGCTAGGTAGAATGTTTTGATTACTCCCTTAATCAAGCCACTTTGTCCAAGCTATGGAAGAAGCTGTAAAAGGGAAATCACCGTCATATCTCCATTTATTCCAGAGGTGGCATCAGTGAGACTGATGGTAATGTTGATAGCCTGATTTATGCCTTGCACCTCCATATGGATTTTATTTTTAAAAAATTTAAATGTCTCTTTTCATGCCAAATGTTTCAGACATCTAAGCTATGGATTTGGCTCAACAAATACTAAAGATGCATGGGGGGGGGGGAGTCATTGCATATCATGTCTGACCCTATCTGGCTTTTGCATGCATTACCTAACTTTCAGAGGGTCATCATATTTTGATTTTACTAGAAAAATAAAAAAGACAAGCACTCTGATGTCGACTGTACATGTCAACAACAACAACGAGTCAAAAATTGTAGTCATGCCTCTCTTTTTAATAATAAAATGTTATTATGTATTATAATCCAGTTAAGGCAGTACTTGCAGAGCACAACATAATCAAATGATGTTTGCTTCATTGTTAGCTTAACAATTAGACCTCATTAGATCAAGGCCACCTTTTCATGCAGTTGATTAAAATGAGTTTAAAAAGGGAAAAACAGCCTAAACTGACCACTTAAAAATATAATTAAATATTTTTAAGATTTCATCAATTACATCCAGCAACTGAAGTGCTCTAATTATTTAAGGGATACTTTTACATCTTTCTACTGAGAGTGTTACTAATTTATGCATTCCATTTAATATATTCAGATAAAATGCATGAATAAACTTCACGTTACACCTGTACTCACAAATCCATGCATTTGTTTTCTCTAGTTGTGTGTAGTGTTTGTGGGGGTTTTTCTTTAATGAGATAAATGAATAAAAATCAGTCATCAGGTACTGATGCTGAAATTTGATCATCAGTGTAGTGATGCCGAAAATAAATCTGTACCCCTGGAGTGTCCTCTCTAATAGGCTGCAGAGGTCCAGCCTGTTTGTTTTTGTGCATCCTTGTTTATTCAGGTACTGTGGCCATGGCTGGCTTATATCCATAAACTGGCTCCTGTGTCATGTGCCAACCCACTCACATGCCGGCCAAATCCACACACTCCACTGCCCCTTTTATCTACCTGCCACTCTCTGTAGATCATCAAATAGACAAAAAAAAAGCCTTATCTCATCCTCAAACACTGTCTACTTAAATGAAATGCCCTCAGCCTTCTATGTGTATTTGTTTGTCTTGGCCCAGTTTCTTTCATGACTGCTTGTGTGTGTTCGATTGTGTGTGTGTGTGCATATGTGCCTAAGTGATTGCTCTCTCGTGCCTTGTTTCTCCATTCCCTAGGTAATAGAAAACTGAGAAACAAATGGATGTTGGACTGATTGCCTCTTCACCGTCCACCAAAATGCTTAAGGGGTAAATAGGGATGTTTTCTTCCTTCTGATAGAGCCTTGTTTCTTTCTGTTTCATAAAACTTTCTCCACTGTGCTTCTGCTGGGTCATTACATTAGTCATGCCTTTCACTGAGACATCAAAGAGCTAAAAATGCTGCATCAGACTGAACTCGGAGAGCCACAGGTATAATGACAAGTACACCTCCGCTGTTCCTGCAAATAGCGGTGAGTTTGATGATAATTGCAGTGCATTACTTTCCGGTTGCCCCCTAGTGTTTTCTAAGAGCTAAATATAAAATGCCTTTAGAAGACGAACAAATAACATGACTGGAATATTCTACCTCTGCAGAAAGTTCACATGATCTTTAAATCTTGGTCAATGTTAATAATCAGAGGTAGGAAACATAAAAGGAAAGACGTGAGAAATGCAGCAGACTCAATTTGATTGACGGTAAACTCTCCCTAACATGCTTCTTTAAGAAAAAGGTTTTCAAAAATGATTGATAAGCTATACTACCAGAAGCCAATTAAAGTAGACAGAAAAAAGGAAATCAGCTATAAAAATGTTTGCCCAATGTTAGATTCCAGGTCATATTACATAGTGTTACCCTTGTTTGTTACCAATGCAGTCAGGAGATGCAGTGTAGCATGGCGTAAATGTGCTGGAAGTAAAATAAAACAATACCAAGACCCAAAGTAGAAGTGTAATAGTATACAATGAGCATTTTCTTCTTTCCATTCTATTAAATTGTATTTATACATGTTCTTTGTTTAGTTACACCTTCCTATTGCTGTTTTGGAGAGCTGCCTTAATTCTTTTTTGCACAGATTCAACAAGGTGCTGGAAATGTGAGCCCATGTGTACTGTAACCTTATCTTTCTGTTCTCAGTGTCACATTTAGTGCTGTGTGACAGACAGGATGAAGGATCCAAATGCAGGACTCACGAACAACAAAGGAGTGAACTCAGGAAGCCAGCTTTAATGCTGTAACAAAATTCAGGTAATACAAACAGTTGAAAAGTAAAGAGAACCTAAAACACTAGAAACTAGGAAACTAACAACTTAGGAAACAAGGAAACTAGAAACTAGGCGCAGACAAGAAACAACAAGGGAAACTAGGAGCACAGAGAAACACACAGCAATGTGGGGTGACAACACAACAACAGACAGAGGAAAACACAGGGATTAAATACACAAGGGAGTAACGAGGGAATTAAAAAAACAGGGAGGAAGCAAAACTGAAAACACTGAGCATGGGATGCGAGACTGTCAGAGTAAAACAGGAAACAAGAAACATGCACAAAGACGTGGACTTGACACTGTGACATGGAGCCATGACAGACTAGGGAACCAGAAATACGGAGACAAGAGTAACTAACTGTGGAACACAGGGAAGGCACCGTGACAGAAAAATAAAGACCAGGGAGATTAAATATAACACAAGCAGAAAACAATAAAGAGAACCAAAACAATGAAAAACAACAAATCCAAGAATATAACTTAAACTACAATTACACCCAGTACCGTGACACTTAGCTAACAGGATTTGCACCCAGCGTGGTCTTCTGCTGCTGTAGCTCATCTTCTTAAATGTTGAAAATGTTTTGCATTTAGAGATTTATCTATATTTGAGCTTTCCATGAGCCCAAACAGTCTGGCATTTCTCCTCTAACCAACAACCTCCGAGTTACTTAAATTCTTTTTTCCCACTGATTCTGATGCTCAGTTTGAACTTCAACAGGTCATCTTGATTATATTTGCATTTAAAGGAAGCAGTTGAACGGGTGTACCTAATAAACTGTTAGTGAGTGTATATTGTAGTGTAGTGTTTAGTGATTGCATGGGGACAGCCACACAGTAGTGAGGTGTGTGGTAGGAGTGACAGATGGGGTCAAGATGGCGGTGGGATTACTTTAGCGATCGATTCTGAGCCCCTTTTTTGTTTGCAGTGGTGGTGATGGGATGGACAGGTTGACAGGTGAGGTCAGGCAGGTCTTAACAGACTATGATGTTTGCAGACGACAATCTGTAGTGAGAGTTGGAGTGGGTGGAAGAGTCCCTGGAGAGGTGGAGGTATGCACTAGAAAGAAAATAAATGACAGAGACATGTGAAAAGCTCCGCATGCATGGGTAGAGATTGTGAAGGTAAATGAGTTTAAGAACCTGAGTTCAAACATCAAAAGCAACAGACTATGCACAAGGCAGGTATAGAAGAAAGTGCTGACAGGGTGGAGTGGGTGGAGATGAGTGTCAGGGGTGATTTTTGGTGGGAGGACAGGAGCAAGAGTGAAAAAGAAGGTTTACAAGATGATGCTATGATGTATGTCTGGGAGGCACTGACAAAAAAGATGGGCAGGAGTCGAAATGGATATATCGGAGGGACAGCTCAGGTCGAGCGTTATGGAGACAAAGTTAGAGGCTTCGCTGAGATGGTTTGGGCATTTGGACAGGAGGGATAGTGGATATGCTGGACAAAGGGCCTTGCATATTAAGCTGCCAGGAAGAAGGAAAAGTGAAAGATTGAAGAGAAGGTTCATGGATGTAGTAACATGCAGAGGTTTGGTGTGACTGAAGAGGAATCTATAGGTTCAGATGGAGGTAGATGATCAAATGTGGCAACCCCTTATAGCTGGGAGCAACTGAAAGAAGGAGTGTATATTGAGTGCAGTGCATAACAGTCGTTTCAAGGCACTCTGGGTCGTAAAGATTAGAGAGCAAATCCAACAGTCCCACATGAGCAAGCCCTCAGTGATGGTAGGGAGGAACAACTTCCTTTTATCCTTTTGATTACAGATGACAGAAATTTTACAAAATACCCAGTTCTAAGTTTGTAAGCACTAAAACAAACTGGCAAACAGACGCCCTACTTGTGTGTCACACAGCTTTTTTGCCCTGCTTTACAGAGAGTACAAAGCACATGTCAGACATGCAAAGGGTGTGAATTCTGAGAGCAAAGCATTTTTATCACAGCTTATTCTTTTGAACCTCAAACTTTGAGCGAGGGCTAAATCAGTTTGAGAAACTGACGACTCTGAAGGCATGTGTAGTAAATTGTCAATCACAAGGCAGGCGCACCATAAAACATACTCTGTGTCTCCTCCTTTATGGCTATAAATGTGACTATAATATTCAAATGAAAAAAAGTAAGACTTGAAACTAGAGAATCAGATCATCGTGGAAATGTTTGCTGAAGTCACAAATAAGTAAGCAGAAGGGAGAATTTCTAATAGACTGCAACACAATCTAACGTATTTTTTGCAAATCCTCTGCTGGGCAGTAGAAATGCAGTTTAAGGCAATTCTAGACTGGCTCACTTTTCAAAGCAGGAAGCTTCACCTACCTTTTATGACTGGAGGGATCCATTTATTTGACTAAAATATTACACTGAATACCTCTAGCCCAGCACTGAAAACATATTCATCACTAAACTGCGTGCAACATTTAGTTTAATATGAGACTTCTGTTCTGTGCCTTTTAATGTTCAAGGATTAGATTGCTAGAAGCCTGTTTGTGTACTCAAACAAATTTTTAAAAATTTAATCTGTTTCTCATTAAAATGGGAGAAACCCCAGAATTAAGTTACGTATGGTACTGCGAAATATGTGAGTTATAACACCCAATTTAGAAATAAATTCAAACATGCCCATCAGTTCATCTGTCCATCTGTTTCTTTTTTCTGAGGTAATTTTCAAAGGCTTTTAGCCTGAATTCCCTGCTGCTAAATCACTCTAGTATTGATATTTTCACCTGTCTTGTGAAGTATATTAGTGGATTTCTCAGAACATTAAAATATTCCTTCAAATACCTTTTTTTATTTCACTCTTTCCAAAACTGTTTTTCTGTGATCGCCGCTGATGTCACGATGCAACTCAAACAGCATACATCACAGGCGTAATACAAGACTGACTCAGCATGTAACTCGATCTCACTATTGCAATCAGTGAAGCAGTAGACGCACAATCACAATGACTCCAAAGCAATTGCAGATCCTGCAAGGACGTAAGCAGCACGGCCTCAAATTGGGTGCCATAAAAGAACACTTTCGAAGCACAAACCTATGCTCCTGGGTTATTGATTTCATAATTAGTCCTTGTAATGGCTCTCCTGTGACGTCAGTGCACGAGTAATTTGTGCAGCCTTCCTGCATTCCTCCGACTGTGTGGTATAAAGACGTCAGGTGGTGTGTGACAGGGTTATTATTACATTCCCCAGTGTTGTTTCTCCTTAGTGTAACATTATTAAACATAATCTTAAAGGGGCAATTTTTCCAATATGGCAAATGTCATGTTAATTAGTTGGGAAGGCTGAGTTTCAATAAAGTAGTGCGGGCAGGAGCAGCAAAGCACACACATGGCCATGAATCTGGGAAAAATGAAAAAGAAAACACCCTTCTAGAGAAAAAGCATTTATAGTCCGTGATGTGCATTTGGCCACATTTCTTGAGACAAAATGTTTGTTTTTAGAATTGTTGAATATGAAATATGTTATATATGTGGTATAATGTGTTTTTTACAGGGCGCCCCAGGGTGGCTGTGGCTACAATGTAGCTTACCATCACCAGTGTGTGAATGTGTGTGTGAATGGGTGGATGACTGGATATGTAAAGCGCTTTGGGGTCCTTAGGGACTAGAAAAGCGCTATATAAATACAGGCCATTTACCATTTACCATTTATTTTACTTTCATTTTTATAATTACTTTTAGAGACTTGTATAATTTTTTGACTTTTTATGCATATTATATAGTCACACTTTTAAACCTCTTTTGACCTTGCAATGATATAGTTGTATCCAATTTTGTTGTCCATGTGAAATGACAAAGATGTTATTGTTGATTATATTTTTGAGGGAAAACTATAAAACTGTAGGTATTACATGGCCTAAACGAATCCGTGCACTCCTGAGTTAAATAGTTGTACAGGTCTCCTCACTGACACTCCAGGTTTTTTGTTTTTTTATGTTGTTTTCCCAGGAGACCGTTTATACTCAAGAACAACAGTTGTGGTGGTTTCAAGAGATTATTTGATAGTTTATTCTACCAAGTTCTGGTTCACTTTAGGATCTTGTGGGGCAGCTGTATCTTGCAATATTAAACACAAATCGTTGCAGTTATAAGAAAAATCCTGAATGTGCATCTTGCAGTGCATTTTTGTTGTTTGAGGGCTTCAGTGTGATACTGACAGTGATGCTGAGCGGCAAAACCCACCACATCTCATCTGAAACTTGCTAGATATGCAACTATTTTTCTCAGAAGGTGTTATAAGATTTGCACAGTAGGGGAAATGATGCTTGTTAGCTGTGATCATTTGAACTTGTAAACTCCCTGCAACTGCAGAATGACAGCAGCAGATAATAAGGCGCGGTCTCTGGAGCAGCATGGGTTGTTTAGTGAGCACCAACATTTTCATGATGATTTGCCTGATTTCAGGCAAAGAAACAACTGTAGAAATGAAAACAACAGCAAATGAGGAAGTGGTTTTTACTAATCGTTGCATGAATCTGTTATCACATATGTACTGAAAGAAGTGGAGATCAGTGGGACACAGTGTGTCCCAGTGACCACAAAAAAAAGTTTTCCCACTGGTTTTGGTATGTCTCTTAACCATTTTTGCAATGATTTTTAATCCACAGAGTTGCATATTTGTAAAACCTCCACAGTGCCTGTAAAATGAGTTTTATATTCAGGAAAATGCTAAAGCATTTGTGCAGTGGACTGGAAACCATGGGAGCAAACCCAGTAACTGGAAAACTTTTGGCTGGTGAGGCAGGCAATGCAGCTCTGTTTAATACATCCACGGGTCTCAGAGGGAAGCTCTGGCAAGCAAGCATACACTGCAGTTTAACTGCAAAAATAACACTTTTTTCAGGTCTTTTCTCTTATAGAACTGAAAAATGCTATTTGACTGAACTTCACTTGTCACTTATTGAGTTTTGTTTTTGAGTGTGGATAGGTGTCATTGTTGTTCTATCTACCTGGGCAAACAAACAACCACCACAGCTGAGGTCTTCACCAAGCAAAAAAGGTACCTGTGGATGTTTCCAGTCACACGTCTCAAGAGACAGTAATGAATCCAGCAAGAAAATATGTTTTGTGAAATGTTATTTTCAATGGTGTCTTTTAGTTTTGCCAGAGGAAATACTGCAGTCAGGTTTTTATTAATCAAAACAAATCACAAGGTGAAATACTTTGGGATCTTGGAGAGAGCCTTTTGCATGGAAAATATGATGTGATTTAAAGTTGTCTTCATGTTTCCTTTAATCAAGTTCATTTTAGTAAGATAGCTGCAACTAATGTATTGGAACAATGTGATGCAACATTTCTTCAAATGTCATAGCTGTGAGAAAGGTCAAAGGAAATCTGATGATATTAATAGCAGAGGTGGGACCAAGTCATTGTTTTGCAAGTCTCAAGTAAGTCTCAAGTCTTTATCCTCAAGTCTCAAGTCAAGTCTCAAGTAATGTCAGGCAAGTCAGAGTCGAGTCTCAAGTCACTGGTGTAAAAGTCCGAGTCAAGTCACAAGTCTGAAACTTTGAATTTCAAGTCCTTTCGAGTCTTTAAAAAAAAAAAAAAAACGAAAAAATAATGTTGCAGTTATATGCTAAATGTAAATATTAGACCATGTAATTTTTAAATCTGTGTTTTTCTCAACACATGACAAAATAGTGAACTTAGAAAATATACACAAATTGTGAAATTGCACCTCTTTAAAATGCAGCTCAATTAAACCTAGAATAATTTTCACCGACAGTTCTGAGATAAGCTGCATGTTATTTTTGGATGCGGTTGTAGGACCGGCTTTAAAATCGCATGACAAAAATATCATACATATGAAAAAAAAACTGCATCACCAACGTAGCCTGGACAACATTTGCTAGTTCGATGAAGTCAGCTATCTCGTTGTAGCATATTTATATGCATATTTATAATCATACGGTTCTTGGAGTGAGTGCATACACTCATGAAGTTTAGTAACTTCAGGTCACTGCAACAAGCCCAGGTACAGTTTACCGACGGATGGGTGCAGGACCTTGAAATGCACCGTGTAGAACGAAAGACCATCGTACGTATCATAAGTTTACCAGTCTCACAAATCGTCGTCATAAATACACATTCGTTAACCGTTTATTAATAGGACCTTTGAGCTCAACGGTAATTAATTAGCAGTGGAAATAATTTCTGGTACCCATCACAGAAATGTAGCAGTGACAATAATACTGTATGCTGTAATCGTACTGGGCAATTAGTGATACAAAAAACCTGTTTTATCCTGTGAATAAAAGTATACGTTTTTGTCAATGTACCATAATAACAGAAGCGAAACGCAATATTGTGTCAGGACAATTCACTATTTATGCACAATAAACACAATAAATAAAGGAGCATAGCGCGACCATTTCTGTTCAGCGCCAGACTTGCTTGTAACCTATATCAACAATTATGTTATGATAAAATACGTAATAACTACAACAGAAGACTGACCTTCGTGTAAATGCTTGGAGCAGACTAACCTGTGAGCTGGAGTGTTCTGGGACGTTATATGTGATCTTTGAATGGCTGCAATCCAGGCCATCTGTCGCATCTTTGTTACTTCGGAAACATGGCTCGAACAATTTCTCTTCAACGACGTAATCCGATAACAACCGATCTCTTTACCCGTCGGCTTCCCGTGGCTGTCATGCGACCGGCTATTGCAGTTAATAATACAACAGCTTCTTGACATTTTTGTGTTTCTTTTTATCGCTGTGTAACTGATTTTAATTGAAAGCCTGCGTGCGCTAGTACCGCTTGCCACGAGTTCCCAGAATCCTTTGCGGTTCTACCCGTGAATGACGTCACATTTTCAATCTCTATATAATATGCATGTTAAATTTTTATATTTGGGGTAAAATATCAAGTCTTTTCAAGTAAACCGGTTCAAGTCCAATTCAAGTCCCAAGTCATTGGTGTAAAAGTCCAAGTCAAGTCACAAGTCTTAGAACATTTTTTCAAGTCAAGTCTAAAGTCATAAAATTAATGACTCGAGTCTGACTCGAGTCCAAGTCATGTGACTCGAGTCCACACCTCTGATTAATAGATAACTGAGATTCAGATGGTACCTTTAAAGGTGCCTTTTTGTGAAACTTTAAGACTAACTTGGCACAATAAATTGGGTCAATGCCACCAAGCAATCTAGTGCAACCAAAGGGTCAAAATTGGAGGTGTGCACAGATCTATTTGTATTTTATATCAATTTTCACCACACAGGATTGAAAAGACTTTCAACGTTTTCACAAAGTTTGATTATTTGTCCCCAAATTGGCACATATCTGCACTACTTGTTAAGACTGGACCCCCAAATTAGTTTAATTTGCATTTTGTTGAAATACTATTATTTTTTCTACCACGGAGCAACATTAGGACTAGAAATACGTTTTTAAAATGCAGCCAACAGAGAAATGCTAAAACTCAAAACTTAGCTAATTCCTGCAGATCACTGTTTTCAAAAGTAGAATTATCATCATTAAAAGTATTTATAACTGGGCACAAAGAACCCCACAATAACAAGTGAACAGTACGAGAATGTTTTACAATTACGTTTCAATTTTCTTTTGGCTTAAGGTGTGTTTGCTTTGATTGCGAGGTGCCTTTACACGGGAAGCTGAAGCCCATACATGTCTATATGGGCTTAACCAGTGGAGGTGGGCAGAACAATTCAAATATCGATAGTATTAATGCTAATCCTGGTGTCTGATTGGATCGATACAGTGCGATAGTATCGATATTTTGTTGCTACCCTCTAAGTTCAGTGTGTAGCCCGCTGACTCGTTAAAGGAATCATTTATTTGGAAATGAAAAAAGATATACCTCAAAATGTACTATGAAAAAAGTCCAAACCTTTTTGTTTACTCTGTCTATTTCTGCTTGTTTTTTTTAACCTACAGTACATGCTGACCCTTTACAGACAGGCACAAGAGCAGTTTCAAAATACATGAAAAGCTGAATGGTGTCTTTTACTATGTTAACTAATTATTGTGGAAAGTAAAAATTACACCAATAAACTTCATAATTTGCAAAATCATGATTATTCATTTCATAAGTGATAACACAACAATCTCCACTGCATAAGCGGCCTTTATACGTTAACACTATCAGTATCAGTGTTGGCATTGGCAATACTGCCCCTTTTACTTGCTGTATTCACAGCACTGGTAGCCAGTCAGCTTAATGAACTGGACCACTCATCCATGTTTATGTTGCCTCTGGAGTGTGATGTGGTACAGCCCATCCAATAAACTTGTGCCTCAGTTGTGGTGTGTTACTAATTAGCAAGTAGGTGCTTCTATGTGTACGTTTCGTGGATGCTGCTTGCTAACTAAGCTTGCAAGTGTTATCTGATAACTCCACTCCACCCTTTTGTCAAACCACAGTCACCTTTGCCACCATAAATTGCTAACACTGAGACTACAAAATGCAGACTCCCAAAATGACTGGGTGACCTCATGCCAGCACCAGTCCATGGTTTTCTTGTCAGTGCTTACAGACAGGCTTTTAACACGATCAGAAAAAGTTGCCATAGTGACTGTGCCCTGCTGAACTGCTTGTCCCTCCTCACTGCTGCCTACAGCTATATTTCATAAAGTTTCATTATTGTTCATTTCTCCCAGTACTGGCCAACGTCTCGGTGATTCACAGTGTCCTTCCTTGGGCTTTGTGGACTGTTCTTCCTCTTTGTCATGCTCTTGGGGAAGCTGTGTGTGTGTGGTTATTTTTTGGGAGGTTTTTTTGCACATTACTCCCTGGAATAAAATGGACTGCTGCCTGCCGCCAGCTACTTTGGGACACAATATTTTATTCCTCTGTTCCTCCTCGTCGTGGTGGAGACATGCAGGCCTGTGGTACTGTCACACACCCTTGTGTTTGCCTCACAGACACTGCATGAGGATGAGAAAGACTAAGAACAGATGTGTGCAGGCGGAAGCAGCTATTTGGATCTCCTCAGACACCCTGCTGTAAAATGGCACAGCTTGGTTATATGTAATACTTGACAGGCCCAGGTCTGCTGGGTTTGATTAGATTTTATGTTTTTAAAGAGCATCTCCTGCGGCTGACGATGTGACAAAACATAACAAGCTCCGGATATGGGCTTGAGCCCTTGTTATTCTGGAAGACGAGTGTGATAAAGCTCAGCGTGCACCTTGCTGCTGCCATCTGCTCCCTCTCTTATGTTTGCCTGACAAGAGTTGTGTTTGCGTAAAAACACAGTGGTTCCTCTGCTTAACCACCCCATAGCAGAATGTCAGTGTGACTTTATTGCGTTGTGTTTTGTGTGTCTGAGTATTAAAATGCAGGGGAAAAAATCACATAAATGAAAGTATTCTGTAATCTCTCCTATGAATGGATTTGTTGCAAGGACAAATGAATCCTTTATCTTCCATCTCCTGACATGAGATCATCTTCTATTTCCGAGGTAGTTCATTTCAAGAAAAGAAAATTATTGATCTCAAATGTTCCAGCAATCCGTCTCAGTAATTCAACCCAACTCCAAATGGTTTTGCTTTCTCATGCAGCAATAAAGTCGAAGCCATTCCTCTTCAAAAGTAGAATCTCTAATGAGAAAAGTCAGCTCAAACGGCTTTTGATGTTTGATACCTGACATGAATTCATGAATTGTTTAACTGTTACTAGCTTTTCAACGTTAATATATTTATTATTTTTATGGTGATATAATCCAAACATGGTATAGTTACATATCATCCCAGTAAACCCGGTTAAACTCTCTTCCTTCATTAGAAATAGCTGATTTTGGCAGCAATATGCTTGATTAGTAAGTCAACTTCCTGGTCCCCGTTTTGGATCACTCGTTACTGTCGGAGCCTGACAGCCGTCCTGTCGAGGCAGGTGCTTTATGTTCCTTTTCTGAACAATTCAGCCCGCTGATTAATTGCTCCCCTTAGGGTTAAGTGATGCAGAGCCACTGCGAGGCTTGCAGAAATTTATCAAACCACATTAACATCTAATGAAACTGGCAGCTGAAAGTTGTCTTTTCTGTGGCAAAAACATTTATTTATCCTTCTATACAGTTTGAAAGCAGATTAATCGGATGTAAATAGGCTGTTCTCTTGTGTTTGACGTGATGGTAAGACATATTTTCACATCACAAACATGCACATGTACACTAGTGGAATGCTGAGCAGTTGCATTCATTTGAATAATCTCTTTGATACCATCTTGAAATACACTCCTCCTGAGATTCAAGAAGGAAACCCAAGCAAGGGTAATTTTTATTCATCATATTTGGAAAATAAATAGCTTCATCTCATAGTAATCACAATGCATCTTGGGACAGTAGCACAGATATTATCAACAGGAAATCAGCTACAGTCATATTTCAAACACTTGTGTTCAATAGTGAGGGTCATTTGCATTTTTGCAAGGGCTCATGGAAAAACTGCATTAGCAAAACTAAGACGGGCAGAGCAGTGGCAAACAGTTTGTTTTTACTTTAGCAAATCATAAATATATATTTTAAAAGATGCATTATAAGAATTAATCAATGCTGCATGAACAGTTATGTAATAGTCCCTGGTCACGCATTTATCACAGTGTTCATTTTAAAAGCCAAAGGATCAAAGATGTCATGAGAAAAAAGACAATAGCTCAGCACGAAAAAGGTTACTGCTGACTTGTCATGCATAAATGATAAGGACCTTAACAAATGGCAGCAATAAACATGTCGACTCAATGGCTTGCCTCCTAAATTATAGCCTTATTCATTAGTCGGCTGCTATCATTAGTAAAACCGTAATAAACTTCTTCGCTGGGAAAGGTCAGTCTGCGAGTCATTTTAATGAGGATTGTCATTTTAGAAAAGTTACACAAATTTACAAAGAACCTCCCTGAAAAATATCACAAGTCAGTCCAAAAAATGACCCTGTTTACAAACGAGGCTTGAAATATACTCACAAAAATAAGAGACAGAGGTCTACTAATTACATCCTGATCGGTGCTGCAATCAATATGTGACACAAATGTCAGCGATCTCAGCGTCTCTCAGCACTCCCGTGTTTTCTGAACCCAGTGTCCTCATTTGTCATTGTGCTGCTGTTAGTCTGTGCATCACCAGCCCTCCTGTGTAAACATGCAGTTTCCCAAACTGCTACAGTCAAGCCCGAATCCGAGGCATCCGGGCAGAGTAGGAATTACTCCCACAAACGATCGTCTGCCTCTTCTTGTCCACCCGGTAAGTTGGAGAAGTTTCTGGTAAACACTTTGCATTACATGGTTGGGGCAGGAGGGAGCCTGAGTGGGGTACCAGTGAAGGGCAGAGAGAGGAATGTGTCATTGTAGTGCAGAATTGCACTCTTTAAACTGTGTTACAGTCACACCAGAGAGGTTATAAAGGTAAATGTATTGTTGTTGCTGTCACTGACAAAGTTGATTTGGCACTGCTCCAGTCGAGCAATATCCCCAATGTCCAACTTTGATAATAACTGAGTCGGGTCTGTGTTTGTCGTTAAAACCTTCTGTTTGTCCTGCTGCTCCTTTACATCCTCCTCCGCTTCCTTCACCTCTTCCTTTCTATCTTTGCTCTCCTTCTCACATTCCTCCTCCTCTTCCTCTTCCTCTGTGATGGAGCAGAGACGGGTGGCAGTCCCGGGGTTGTCGGCAGGCGGTCTGTAGTGGCACTGCCCGTTCAGCAGCCTCCTCAGAGGCATCAGGGGCACTGCCTCCTCACCGAGCAGCTGCTGCTGGCAGTGCCGGAAATCACTCTGACGCTTCAGCCGCTTGAACTCGCTGAAGGCGGAGGTGGCATTCTGGTAGAGGCTGTGGGCGATTGCCTGGGCCTTCTCCGACTTACTAACCAGGACTGCGTGACACCGGAGCACCACCGCCATGTTCTTGACCTGGTGCCTATAAATCCAAGCCAGGATCTTGGGCCGGCACGGGTCAGCGGTGCAATAAGTGATCCTGTTCAGGGAGTAAAGATGGATGGGTTTCTTTTTCCCGGATTTGTCGGCACTCATCCGGATCCCTTGTGGTCCCACTGTTAACCTCATCTTGACACTCTGGTCCCCATAGTTGCTCCTCGCCCAGATTTTGGCCACCGCCTCCTGGGTGCAGCCATCTCCCTTTGCCGTAATGGTGACCACACTTCCCAAGTAGCGCACATTATAAACCGGCTCCTCTTTATTCAGTTCAACCTTTTGCCGTTTTGTGTGGAAGATGCTACCCACCCAGTCAAAGGGGCAGTCGGGTAGCAAGTCAGGACAGGAGCGCAGCAGAGAAGAGAGGATGGAGTGGTATGTCAGTCCAGTCCCCAGGCTCTTGGGTTTACTCTTCGCCTCATCCTCCACCAGAACAAACTTATTCCTTCTCCAGGGCAGCATGGCGTGGGCGAAGTTGGTGCGAGCGAGTGAGCGAGCCCCTCTGTTGCTACGTTTCCTCTTGTAAGCTCAGGCAAGAAGAGTATTAAAGCCGATGTGGGCGAGAGAGAAAGAGGAAAGCACAGAGAAGCTGCTTGGCGAAGCACAGAGAAGAGACTGAGAGCTGCGAGCCTCAGCCAGTCTGTTCCCAGTTCGCTCCTCCTTCCTCTCCTCCTCCTCCTCTTTCTCATCTGTTTTCTGCATCATGCAGCGCTGATCAGTGCAGGATCCTTAGCCCGGCACTCGGGCACTCTCAACCCCCTCCCTGCTTTATTGTTTTGTTTCCAAATGGCTCAGTCCCAAAGCACTATTTATCCATCCAGCTTTGCACTGAGCTATCACTCTATCTATGTTTCTTGTAAACATGAGAAAAACAAGTATTCCCTCTTAGGTAACTACTTATTAAATGAGTTGTAAAAGTCACTTGTTAAGTGTGATTTGTTTAAGCAGGATCAGCGGAATTATCTTATCCTATTAACAGCTTGAGGATGCAAGTGTTTTGGATCGATGTTGCAAGTGTTGCACAGTGAAGACCCCTTATTTCTGGAATGATTCTAACCCCTCTTTTAAGACTAGATAAATTTGTAAGGCCATTTAATCCTGTCAAAGGTTTGTTTACATCAGCAGTTCACTTCAGACATAAACTAGCAGAATTTTCCTTCCACAGCTGAGTCGCTCACTGTATATTATGCAAAGATATCTGAGATATAATAGTGAGGCTAATTAGGATTGGACTTAAAAATTCTGTTTGAGTGATATTACTGCATAATTAAAAACATTTTCAAAGACAGAGCAAGTTTCCAAAACTCCAAAACAGCTGATAAGCACTAAATTATGCTTTTGAAATACAGAATCCCATTATTTTTGTAACTGAAAATGTCTATATGTCATGCTTTAATGGATGCCTGCTTAATACATTTAGTAGTTCGTTCTTATTTCACAAATTATATCTACACACTTAGATTTTTTCTGTACTTTTAAGGATCAATAGAAACATTTTGTCAGCAGTGAGATAAGAGCAGTCCATATTCTGAATATAGCCTTTGTTTTATAGATGTTAAAAATGTTGAAAAGGGTCAACACTACCACTTTCAGACTCCAGGTCAGTGTTCACCTTTCATCCACTTTAGCAGAAAGACTCGATGGACGGTAACACCCACCGGACGGTTTGCTGGAAAAAAATTTTCAGCAGTGACTGAAAATCGGTGCAGACTTTCAAGGATTAACCCCATTAACCTGACCTTTTCTATCCCAGGACTAAATGTAACTTATTTTGTGGAATATCACAACCAGATGGATTGGCCATGATCCCTGATGATGAATCCAAATGACTCTGATAATCCCTGGAATTTCTTTTTACCATCATCCTCATCAAGTCACATTTCTACTTGTTGAAAATATTTGGGCCAGTATAACACCAAAAAAAAGATATTCTCACTGACCACAGCTGTTTAGTGCTAATTAAGAATTGGTAGCATGCTAAGTTACAAAAGTAACTATGTAAGTGTCAAAAATGAAATTTTGAACATGTTGGCATGGTGTAGGATGCAGCTAAAGCTCCATATATGACCACAGACTATTTATTAATAACTGTATATAAATAATTAATATATTGCATTGCAAGGACAAACTTCTTGGACAGGCTGTACTACAGTGCACACCATAATACATAATTCTATCAAACTATTCCAAAAGGCACAAATACCACAAAAGGTTAGAAAGGACTGTGCAGTGACTCAAATTAGCAGAGGTAATTTTAAAAATTGCAAAACAGGTAAGTTTTAAAATAAATCCCCCAAGAGCTGTCAAACTATTCAGGTATCAGGCTGTAAACCCGTTGATGTCATCACTGAATGGGGAATACAGGTGATTTAAGTAACTTTAAGTCTTAAAAAGAGAAAAAAAATAATCCGTGAGGAGAAGTCAGCTAAAAACAGGAAACTGACATCACAATTTGCATGGCTCACCAAAATTTTGACAATAAAAGATTGGAAAAATGTTGGTCTGATGAGTCTCAATTCCAGTTGCTGGTGTAGTCATAAATGGTGTCCATCCTGCCTTGCATCAACAGTCAGGTTGGTGATGGTGGTGCAGTGATGTGGGGGTACTTTCTTTGCACACCACGTCACAAAGCTCAAATCATCTACAACTGTTTTTTTTAACATCACAGTGAGTGTACTCAAGTGGCCTCCACAGTCACCGGGTCTCAATACAGTAGAGCATCTTTGTGATCTGGTGAAACAAGAGATTCGTCTTTGATGTACAGCAACAAATCTGCAGCAACTGTGTGATGCTGTCATGTAAATATAGCTCAAAATCTCTGAGAAATATTTCCAGCACTGTGAATCTGTGGCACAAAGGACTGAGGCAGTCCTGAAGGCAAAACCGGGGTCCAACCCAGTACTCTCAAGGTGTAAGTAATGAAGTGGCCAGTGAGTGTATTTCCATTGGTGAGAACAGCAAGTCTAGCTTTTGTTAAGAGGAGGTGAATAAGTGCTATTTGCTCCACCCATACAAATAAACCCTGAACAAAGGTTATTAATAATCTGAATGCAGCGTCAGTGAAGCAATGATAAGGTATAAAATGAAGAGAATCAACCTTTTGGTAGATGCATTTATTGTCCTTTATTATGTTGTCAAAAACATGTCTCTTATAAATGTAAATGTATTGTGTTCTGCACATTAGTAGTATGTAAACAACACTTCCAGGTTTCAGCTCTGTTCTGTGGACATGGCTAAGATGAAAATGCATGAACATCTGTCCGACATCACCACATTGTGTCCAGACATCTGTTTACTGGCTGGATGACTCTGCTTCAATGAATCAAAATAAGTATCATATGTGTCTGCCAGCAAGCTGTGCTGGGCAGAATGGACTGAGCTGTCACGTGTACATGGTGGATGAAGTTCTTAGCTTAGAAAATTGTTACTGTGGCAACACTGGGAAATAAATGTCCCTCTTTCCACCCGTCGTGTGTGCAGTGAATTAAAAAAAGCACGCGGGGAGAAACAGATTGAACAGCTTTAGAGGCGTTATAACAGGGATAGCTCAGTAGGTAAAGTGGTCGCCCCATGATCGGAAGGTCGGCGGTTCGAATCCACTTAACGGCTACCCTGAGGTACCCCTGAGCAAGGTACCGTCCCTACACACTGCTCCCCGGGCACCTGCTTAGTGGGCTGCCCACTGCTTCACTGAGTGAATGGGTCAAATGCAGAGAAAAACAAGTAATTTCCCCATGGGGATCAATAAAGTATCCATTATTATTATTATTATTAACACACATAAATCCCTCTTATTATAACTACAAGAGCAAAATTAAGTGCATCCAAGCTGTCTCTGAATGCTTACTGAAAGGGAAGACTTGGGATTGTTGAAACTGAGTTAATGGGCTTAGAAATGCTTGAGCAGTCACCACGTAGGAGACCACAGGGGGTCAAATGATTAAGAGATGTTGGACATTTAGTGAATGAAGACTGGATCTGATCCAGAATTAACTCCTTGAGTTACCAAAGACAGTCTGATTGAGAGGCCTTATCCAAGCATCTTTGGTCCCATAAATCACCTCTCAGATGCTGATGTACTAAACTGAAAAGATCCATCATGATTTTAAAGAAATGGATTTGTGTATTAAGTATTGACTTGCGTGAGTTATCATCCCATACAAGAATGCACTTAAGTGCAATTAGTGTAATACGTGTTTAGTCTCTTTATCATGTGGCATATGTTTCAGTCCTTCAGCTTTTAGTGAAACTGCAACAACTTTTCTCTTTTTTTCACCCATTGCTCTTATTTTGGTTAATGTATGAACTGCTCTCAGACAGAGTGTGGTGCATTTTTTAAATATCTGTCTGCATTCAAGTTTAATATTGGACTTTTAGACTTATATTCGACTTTTAGTTTTAGAACTGCTGAACTGTTTCCTGTGAACTTTTCATGCACTTTTATTTGCTCAGGCAAATAAAAGTAAAACATTTGCTAAAACATATGTGGCAATGTAACAAATAGTAGATGTGTCCAAAATAGATACAATATATAAAATAATACACTTAATATTATACTTACTGGATAATGCAAAGTAACTGTGTTATGACAAAAAATCAGTCTAACATGAGCCTTTAACCTTCATAGTGTCAGGGTGGAACAAAATGAACTGATCAGTTAATGCTAACCAGCATGGTTAACACGGTGCAAGTGCAAGGACTGCTAATTAGTTCAAACAGAATACAAACAATACTTACTGAGGGTGCTGGTTTAGTTCCCCGGGTAGAGCAGGTGATCCATATACTGTAAGGCTAATCCAGAGACCCAAGTTCAAACCTGCCTTAATACATTTGCTGCATGTCTTTCTCCAGCTTTCCTGTCTTTATGCCTCTATCACCCTGAAAGCTAAAAAGTCCCAAAATCATTTTTTATTGCTTACCAAAACTGGAGGATGGACTGTTTGTACAATTAAACACAAAAGAAGTCTTGTTTTACTAACTGCATTAAACGTGCTCTAAATAATCAAAGTTGAGAGGTCCAGTTCTATAATACAAATGAGCTGTCCTGTAATGTACTAATAAAAGGCTAGAATTTAACTTAGAAAAACTCCAGGCCCCAGTCCCCTATGCTACCCTGAATTTGATAAGCAGCCAAGGAAAATAAAATAACTCAAAATGTTAGAAATATTCCAGTGTTAGAAAATCAGCACTGCTTAGTGTTAGCCATTGTTAATCTTCAAAACTGACTAGGTTACTTGTAAACATATAACACTGTCAAAAGTGTTAATTTAACACTCAACAGTGTTGTATTTACCACTCAGAGGTGTGGACCCATATAGACACTCTCCAGTGTTAATTTAACACTGGAGATTTTGCTGTGTACAAGAGGAAAAAAGCTGGGTTCACTTAAGAAGTTACAATGTATCTTCTTGAAATCTGTTCAAACTGGGATCGACAAAGTCAGAAGATTTGCAAGCAGACTTTGACCTAAGGTTGATTAAAATGTGTTTATTCGCTGTTAGTTGCAGGAAATAAAAAACAAATCTTTTATCATCATCATATCACTTTCTCTTCTACCCTTGAAAATGTGCATCAGTTATCAACTCACAAGCAATCCAGGGTGCAGAAGGTTATCGTAGCAAACCAATTACTTTCCCTAAGCGACATCCCTGCCTCACCTCTGAAATTCTTTTTCCTTATCCTCAGTTTCGACAGAAGACATTCTTTTATCCAGGCCAACATATTCTACGTATTTCTGTCTAGCAAGGCAGCCTAATTGAATTGGGCTCTCTCTTCATCACGCTACACTTACCCAGTGCAGTGTAATCAATGTGCAGGGTCTGGCAGAGAGGGGCCCAGCTCTTACATGGCTGATTTATGGTTGTACGTGAGGGCGACAGCAATGCAGGCAGCCGTAGCTTAAAGAAAGCGCGAGAGGGAATAGTGACAGAAAGGCTGCTGTGTTTTTCACGCATCAGACTGCCGCTATCAATAACACACCCACGGCCAATCAAAAATTAGTCTGACAAAAAATGACAAAGTAGCATTACAGAATGTTTGGTAGAGCTGAAGCCTTTTCTTTGTTTACAAAAACAGGAAGTAAAAGCCTCAAGGGATGAAAATCAATATCACCTAATTTCCATACTATAGATTCTCTAGCTTTGGCTGAATACGTAATTCAGTTCAAGTGAATCATAGTTTAATGAAGAGGGAACGTGCAGGACATTATAGAAAGGAGGCTTATTCCCGTCCTTGCTCAGTAGAAGGGGACAGTCACAGGAGACATGCAGGTCAACTCCCCCTCGTTTAATCCTGCACTATAGAAGTGGAAGAGTGCTGTGCTGCAGTAAGTGGTTGTTTTAAAGGTCAGTGAAAAAATAAGGCAAAAATAATGAGGCAATTAGCCAAGACATTAGAAGCAAGGGCTAATTAATACATGTTAATTAGAATTATTTTAAGTATCTGGATGTGGATTCTTAGCACAAGAAAATAAATAAATAATGAGACATATGAGGAGTCTGATATCTGTTCATATGCTTTTTAAAGGGGACCTATAATGTATGTCTTTCATTTCTGCTATACCCAACACTGGGCAAAAGTCTTGAACCATCCCTCATTACTTTAATATTTGTTCCTCTGAGCTAGACTTTCTTGTAAGTTTTTTAAAGTGGTCTTGAGCAACAGACTTTCTGAGACTCTTTCAAAGATTTTCTTTGGCATTGGCTGTTTTTTTTACTCATTTTTGTCCATTTTTAGAGGAATGTTTTTCATTTATTCGTCTCATCCACTTAGCACTGTCCTGTGAATCATTCAATCATAAAATGTGCCTAACCAGTGTTGTGTCTACACATAATAATATGTGTAGACACAACACCTCAGATAATGAGGGGGAAAGTAGCAGGTGGGAACACAGCTGAGGATACTTAACATAATGACTCAGATGGAAGTAAACTAAAGACACCAGACGACAACAATAAAAACAGGAAGTAACAAAACACAAAAACAGAGACTAAAGACACAGAACAAATGAGAGGCAGGAATACATAGAAACTCAATGAACTGAATATAAACCAAAACTGTAACTGTTAACAGAACTGGATGTTCAAAAGAACTAAACCCAGAGAAATATAAATATAAAGAAATACTATTATTAGAAAAATGCAAAAAAGAAATGATTCTCAGAAGTTAACAGAATAATCATTTACAGAAAACCTGCGATCCAATACTCAGAGACCCTGACATACGGTCAGCAACAGAAATGCTCTGCTTCATAGTTTGGTTGTGACAAGTGGTTATTTGAGTTTCTGCTGTGACCCAGCATTTTGAGTTCATTTTGTATTTTTTGATTTCTTATATTGAATATATGCTCAGTGCTTAGGGTTTGGTTGTGTTTCATTCTAGTTTTGTTCCTTCTATCATTCCTGATTCATTTGTAGTTTCTTGTCTTCTCTGTCAATATGTCATGTGTTCCTTGTTTGCGTGCTTCATGTTGTCAAGCTTGTGTGCCATGTCTAAGTCTCTCAATGTTTCCTGTTTTATTTTGAAAGTCTGGTGTTTCCATGTTCAGCGTGCTTAGTTTTACTCTTCCCCTGAGGTGTCATTATGTTCATTTGTTTCAGCTGTTTCCACTGTATTTCCACTTCCCCTGATCACCTCCTGTGTGTATTCAGTCTGTGTGTTGTCATTCAGTCTTTGTCGGGTTGTTTGTGTTTCCTCCGTTAAGTTTCATGTATGTCATGATTCTGCTCAGGTCATGTTCCATGTTTTAGTTTTTCATATGTTCCTGGTCTGTTATCATAGTTCTCCCAGTTTAGGTTTTAGTTTAGTTTTACCGTTCGCTTTATTTTTGTTCTTATGTTATCGGCCACAATAAAAGGCTCGCTTTTTGTTTGAAACTTAGTTCTGTCTCCTTCAGTGTCTGCATCAGCTAACGCCTGCCTGTTAAACATGCAACACACCCATGCCACATTCAAAGTTATTTAAACCTTTGTCCTCCCTCTGATGCTCAGTTTGAACTTCATCAGGTTGTTTAAACCATGCCTACATGCCTGATGCATTTGCATTAAAATGCAGTTTTACCTAATAAAGTGTCCCGTGAGTGTGTAAGATTACTATTGATCTTCATGTTAGCTGTAATATGGACATAAACATGCAGCATTTTCCTGAAATGTTCATTTATTTTTAAACCACATTTTGGATGTTGCATTTTCCTTCATCTCATATTTGCACTATGATAACTGCACATTATGCATACCAGTATATTCAGCGGTATCAGGAATACTAGTGTTTCATTGCATGTTGCAGCTAAAACCTTTTCATGCTTTCAAGGGCAAAATATATGTGAGACACCACAATAAAGTCATTGCCAGCTACATTCATTATACATCCTGTGCTCCTCTTGAGTAATGCTCAAAGCAGTCCTCCGGCTGCAGAACGCCGGCTCATTTCAGTGTTTTTCTCAAATAATATGCTTTTCAGTGGATGAATAAGCAGCCTGTATGCATGTGCAGAAGTAAAAGCAGTTAGTATTCCAAACATGTTTTACATTTAAATTCTTCAAATCTTTTGATTGTTTGCTAATTTTTGATTAGCTTATTAACACCAAATATTTTTTGTCAATGAAGGCACTTTACTGAAGAGTAAAAAGAAAAAGACTTCTAACTGATATTGTCTTTAATTTAGTGAGACACTCCTCCAACCACATGTGAGTATTTGGACATTTCAAAGGTCGAGTGGTTACTTCTGCAGTTGTATATTGTAATTTCAGCACCTGTAAGTTACTGTAAGTTTGAAAGAGTATTACAATAAATGAATGTGCCTGCTGTGTAACAGTGAAAAGGAAGGGTGTTGTGGATTTTGCACAGGCAGGCAAAATGCCAGGCTTCTCTGAATCAGTCGCAGCAAATTCCAAATGTCGTCCTTTCAGCGGTGCAGCATCAAGAGGACACATACAATGTTCTTCTCGCCTCTAGTACTCCTCCTATAAAGCTGCTGCCTCCATCTGCTATCTCTATTTCTGTCTGTTTGAAATTAATGTGAATGTGTCAGGCTGGCATTTGAACGGAAGTCTTTCTGTGACTGACACAAACAAAATGAGGTAGTCTTACATGGGCAGAGGGGGGTAATAGAAAGGTAGATTCTCTCCACAAAATAAGGTGACTAATGTTGAAAAGAACTCCCCCAGGACATCCCTGCTCTTTTGTTGAGGTTGAAAATAAGGCTGCAACTTTTCCCGAGAGAAGCAAAGCTCCCTGACTTTGTGAAGGCTGATCATTCAGATGTCAGGTTGATTATGTCAGACTGATTCAGCCACGGGAGTTTTCTGTGACAGATTTTGCTTTCACTTTGCTGAATTTTTAAGATTTTAAAAGGGACGCTAAAAGGATGAAGTGCATTTCAGGGACATTTCAAGAAGTAAATGCAGTTAGTGAATGTAAAGATTAGACGAGTAAAAAGAAATGCACCATTAAAGGCTGTTGCACCTGCTGCTTTCCTTCATTCATTACGTTTTAAACAGCCCATCTGAATAATTACAATGAGCATTTCTGTGCGGTGTGTCTGGCAAATAATTACTGATGTGAAATGAGCTGAGTGCAAGATAACAGGAATTGATCATATGAATAAGAATTATACATTATTTGAAGGCAGAAGACAGATTTTTAGTTCGGACTTACAAAGTTGCAAAATGAAATTGTAAATGCAGACCTTTGTTTCACTAAACATAAATAGATAAATATATTGTAAAAGGATGAAGAAAGCTATCTTTCATGTTGGAGGGTGGCGGACGAGTTCTTAGTAACTGAACAGAGGAAAGAAACAGCCCAGGAGTTTAGGTTGCTCATTTCTATAAGATGAAAGACTGTATGAAAGATAAATGTAGCTTTCAGATCTAAAAAATGAAGCCAGCAGGTGGTGACTCCTCTGGTTGCAAAGAGGAAGGCCGGTTGTTGCAAAGTTCATGAAAAAAATATACCAACATTCCCTTTCTATGATTTCAGTAAACATTATTAAGCTCTGGCACTCTTTCACAGTGTCTTTGGTTCTGTCTTCTTTCTCTCACCCCCAACCAGTTGTAGCAGATGGCTGCTGGAGATTCCTTCCTATTAAAAGGGAGTTTTTCCTTTCCACTGTCACCAATTACTTGCTCCTGGGGGGGTCTTTTGATTGCTTTCTCTGGGTTTTCTCTGTATTATTAAAAAAAACAAATAATTAGCCAAAAGGTGACATCGTGGTGGCTACATCCATTTCTTCTTATTTCTCCCACAAATGAAGAAGTCGTAAAACATCCCAAAGGCAAGGAGAGACAGTGAAAAGAAACAGGAGTAAACACTAGATGTGCATTTACTGAGTGGACAGAGCTCTGAGTGACATCAGATCCATAAGAAACAAACCCAAGTATCTAAAAAGGACAAAATACCAGCAGGGATTTTATCTTGCAACTTTTTATCATTGCTTCATAGTTTTATATTTGAGATGACTTTAGGTAGACATCATAAAAGTAGTTTAAAAAAAACGCCTTTAAAGAACTCTGATACCGTGTTTACAAAATCAACTGCTTTTCTGCAGTTTCACTGTTTTTATAGGATTTCCACTTTATTCAACCCAGCATGACCCAAATTCTTTTAAAATGCTGTTTCAACCAGCAGCATCAAACGTGTGAAAACAGCCTTTTTTTTTAATCCAAAGCTCTGCTTGCTCTGATAGCAGCACTTTTATTGAGTGAAACTGGCTGATGTTTTTTCAGGCAATTCACTCCAACACTGTGCAGTACCACCATTTTAATGGATTGCTGTACGGGGTGGTTTTGACAGCTGGTTGACCTGGTTTAAAAACAAAGACTCAGAAATGATTAGAGATATACAGAGTAGCCAAAAAAAATGATCTGAAAATGTATAAATGTATTCAATACACCCAATGCACTAAGTTTCAGTATTGCACCTAATTCCAATGATTTTTGCCTCATCAAAGCTCTTCTCTTTATCTGATAGATTCAGCTTGAGTAAGCAGGGCATGGCTTTTCAGGCTAAAGAGCCTCCTGCTACAAACTGTGCCAACTGAAACCACAACACACTAGAAATACACCAAGCACATGATGCAATGGGAAAGTGCAAAGAGGCAATATACAACAAAAGATAATTTGGTCATTTAGTTGAAATATGGTTCTTAAGGAGAAATCCATCAAAACAAAAGGCGTACCCATTCTACTGGACTTACTGTTATAAATCTACTGACTCACACTGGACTTAATTTTGTCTGACAGCCACTGTCTCTGTTTTTGTTTTGTTTGTTTTATCCAAATGTAAGTGTGTGCATGAGTGTATACTGAAATGATTTATAAGATGACCCAAAGTCATGGTTAAAGAGTGCCATTAATGCTAGCCGAGAAAACACAATTTGTATGCAGCCTTGGATAAACTGCAGGCAGAGAGGGTCACCCCAGGGCGAGGAAGCCCTCCTACCCTCCAGGAGGCTTTTGGGTACACCTTCACATCTTTATGGACTGGAATATATATCTTTTTTTTAACTGTAGCACTGACTTTATGTCCTCTGCAGCAGCACTAGAATGTTCATGGTGCAGCAGGAGAATTAAAAGACACGAGCAGAACAACACCAGGAACATTAAAAAAGAAATCAGATCAGCGGCAGGTCTAAAGGAGATATAATGAGAGGATGTGTAACTAACATTCATTTTAATGTTTAGAATTTGCATGACTGGCACGCCCAAAGCTGTCATTATGTTTGTATGCATGTATGTAGTCTATGCTTGTTTGTCTCTAGTTTGTTGCAGATTTTAATGCATTTTAAAGACCCGTGGCAATCAGATGGCATCAGTGCCATCAGTGCTGCTTGTCCCTATACAAAAAAAGGGGGAAAAATCAAAGCTGCACTTTATTGCTGGAAAAATAGGTCTCAGTGCCTTAGCTAAGGTAAACACAATGTCTAGTAAAAACATAACAGTTGCTGACATACTTGTTTTGTTTAGATCTGACTACTGCAACTCCCTCTTTATGGCACTGAGGAAAAGTGGCTCTCGATCTCACCTCAAATAGAATTCAGCAGCTCAGCTTCTTACTGGGTTTTCAAACACCCAAATCGTGGCTTCCTTCCACTGGATCTCTGTTTGTTTTAGAATTTTTTTGCACAAAATTTCACTGATCACTTCTAAAGCAGAAATCCTGAATCTCAAGTGGGGCTTCTCTGGGGCTTAAATCTAAAGGTGACCCTGCTTCTGCCCCAGCTATGGGAAAATCTGCTGTTGGAGATAAGGCTTTCATATTAACTTCACTTATTAAAACACGTTTTTTATAGATGCGCTTTTTCTGTTGCTCTCTTTTTTGTTTGTTTGTTTGTTCTGATTGATTTTAATGTTTCATTTGCATAGAATTATGTCTATTGACATTTTAGCTCTTGAGTTTAACCTTGGCTTTTTGTTTCAATTAACCTTTTGAGTAGATGATTTTTTTTTTCTTTTTTCTTTTCAGTTCACTTTAGTTTCTGTTAATTTCCAGAGTGATTATGCGCATTTCATGTTAGTTTTTATTATTAAATTAGTCCAATTTCAGTGTAATTTTGAGCATTTTTATGACTATAATGTGGAAGAAGTCCGATTCAGATATAGATGAGATGCTTTTAATGTCATATAAACATTCCAGTCTCACTAAAGAAATACACCAAAGCCTCCTGATGCTTGACAGATTTGGCTACACTGATAAAGACTAAAGCATGTACAATTTTTATATTATCTAGTTTTGTAAGCATTTAATATAATTTCAGTTTGTTGTTGTCGAGTTGCAACGTCTGTTTGTTGTTGTTTTTTTATTTCGGTATCTAAAATGTTTTTGTTTGTTTTATTTTTGTTTTGTTTTGTTTTTTTCCTTCTAGTTTTTACTTTAGTTTTATTTAACCTTGGATAGGAGCTGGTATGGCCGTCAAGTTCACGAATAGATGTACGCTGCCACACTGCCATCTACTGGTGGGGAGGCAAAGTGCACGTCGGTGTCTTTCCCGGTGTTGGTGTTGGCTTAGCTGTGGAGACTGCTGTTGTTTCAGGTTTGTTGACAGGAAATCGAGTGTAAATGTGTGGCTGGACAGTCCGTTAAAGCTGCTTTTAGTTGTCTCCTTATGTGACGGCTGCAGCTTATTTCAAACAAATGTCTCAGCCGTCCTTTCATTTCCAGTCAAGGCATAGCTAGCAAACTGCTAATTTAGCCAAGCTAGCTAGTAATGTCAGTTAAGGAAGTGAAGGAAATGATAACTTTAGTCAACACTCCAGCTAACGACTTCGCTTTAAACGAAAGGATATTTACTGACAAAGACTGATATTACCATGTAAGCTGATGATTTAATTGTTAGCACTGAGTAATGTTGTGTTTGCTGAAGCTAACTTGCTTGTCGTGTTAGTTAATGGGGGCTATTTTAGTGTCCAGACTGGAGTAACCATAAACTATATATTTACCGTTTAAGCTGTGAGCGGTTTCCAGTCCATTTAGATATGAAAAGGAGAAAAGCAAAACATTAGGGAGCCGCAGACGTGACTTTTTCAAAAGTATTTATCTACACGCATTCAATTATGGGTAGTTTCAATGTGCTTTATTTGTGAGATGATCCTATTTGAAATTTGCTCTAAGTTGTAACGAGATGCCACGCAACCTTTGCTCTGACGTTCCTGTTTCGGTAGATTTTTAGCAACAGCAGTGGCGAAAGTCTGCATATATTTACGGATTTTTATTGTCATTGCAACACATACTCACATGAGGTGAAATGATTTTTTTCGCTGAGGTCCTGGTTAAAGCCAACAAGAATGAGAGAAAAGAAACAGAAGCAAGCACCCTAAAACAATTTGACAGTGTTCTTTAGTATAAATAAAAACAAAAAGTGTATAGTTCAAAGACACAAGTGGTGTTACCTTTGGCTGGGACCACTAGAGTTCAGCAGTCTTACTGACTCTGCTGGTGTAGATGTCTGTAGTAGTGGTGGTGGCGGCAAGGCAGCATCCAACCATCCTCTGTGCAGCTTCCACCACCTCAGCAGAGTTGCCTTCTCTCCCACAGAGCAGCTGCCGTGCCCCACAGGACATGACAGTCTCCACCACGTGTGTAGCTCAGGACTGAACTCCCAAGTCATATATTTTATGTTTATTTTTTAAATATATATTTAAAAAATCTAAATATGTTTAGATTTTTGGTAGAACAAACAAGACCTTTGAGATTGATTGGTGGAAAATTCCTTTAAAATTTTGAGTTGTGAGGATTTCCTGCTCTTTGTAATCTCATAGTAAATGTGGTTTATTGGTAGTTTGAACTGCTGCACAGTCAAAACTATTTGTAGGGTGTCCATATTGTGGAGTCTAATTGAATGTTTTGGAGTAAAAACAATGGTATCCTATAATATGGAGTTCAAGTGCAGAAAATGGAAATTGCACTTTGTGGTGGCTTTGTAAATGGACAATTTCCAACATTTGTGGTTGATCGGACTGTGGAAAGTAAAAGCAAAGAGTCTGTTGCTTTATTCAACAGAAATCTATGCATTTTCTTTTCATCTTCAGTGTGCTTAAAAATATTACAATGCTGATCATTTTTCCGTGGCTAAAGTGTCTTTTAGTGAGTTCCAGGAACTACTTTGTAGGTCAAACTCTGACAGTTGTGGCCTATTGGACTGACATGAATGATAACTTCCTGATGTGTTCATCTCCTCTCTCACAGCGACCTTCAATGCTGTAGATTTCAGGATGGACTCCAGTGGGAAGCCCTCAACGGCACAGATTGTGGTTTTAGCCACAAGCTCGGCTCTGACCGCATTCTTCTATTCCATTTACAGAAGCAGAGCTACAATAGTTGCCAGATTAAAGGTCAGACATATTTCTGCATTTCTCTGTTTATCATATGCAGGGTGAAAATTCCTTACATTTTTAGTATATATTTATTTTTATTCTACAGGAAGCAAAGAAAGTCTCCCATGACCAAGATTTGAAAACCATCCTGTCTGAAACTCCTGGAAGATGTATCCCATATGCCGTCATAGAAGGTTTGCTGAGCCGTGCGGAAAACCTAAATAAAGTAACTTTTATTTTTATTGGGAGTCCTGAAAAATAATTGACACTTATTTATTGCACACTGCAGGTGTGGTGAGATCTGTGAAGGAAACACTAAACAGCCAGTTTGTCGATAACTGCAAAGGTGTCATTGAGAGGCTGACGCTGAAGGAGGAGAAGATGGTGTGGAACCGCACCACTCACATATGGTAAGAGGTTAAATAAATATGTTTTTTTACAGACAGTCTGAATGTTTTGTTATTCAGCTGAAATAAATAACATTTTCTGTTTTCCACACCAAACATCTGTTTTTTAATTTAAAAAACGGAACTATTTATGCTAAGTGATTTTTGGTTTAATGATGGCATGCAGTTATCAAATTCATTCATAAACATCGACGGAGAACAGGATTACATGCTGACGTTTCGCCGTTGGGAAAAACAGTTGTGTCAGTGTTGTAGTTAGAGGGAGAGCAGATGGTAACGCTGACGCAGACAGCAGCCTGCTAAACAACTCAAGAGCCAAATACTCTGGTAACTAAATTGAGCTTATTTCATGCTGAAGTCACCTTCTTCTCTAATAACTTTTTTTCACAGGCATGACCAAATATTCAGGGAAAAGAAAAACTGCTGCCAACTGTTTAGTGAGTCCCAGCATCCATTTTCTGCTACTTAACTGAGTCGAATGGGTGGCAGTCTAAGCAGAGATGCCCTTTCAAGGCTATCTGAGAGACATAATCTCTCAACCATGTCCTGGTCTGCCTTTCGGTCTCCTCGCAGTTGGACTTGCCTGAAATGTCTCACTTAGAAAGCGTCCTAGTCAGATGCCCAAACCACCTCAAACTGGCTCTTTTCATTGAGGATGAGTTGCAGCTCTACTCTTTTCCCCTGTCTCTAAGAGAGTCAGAGCGGAGAAAGCTTTTCTCCTTCTTATTCTTATTCTCACGATCTTCTTATTCTTTCAGTCTCTACCCACATGTCATGGTCACAGGTGAGGGCAGGAGTGTTGATCGACTAGTAAAATCCAGTTTTGCCTTCACACTCGGATATCTCTTGTCCAAAGCATACCGGACTCTGTGCAAGGGATAAAAGTGCAGTGCATTAAAACAAGTGTTGGGCGTGCATGCTTTTCAGCCGAAGTAATTGAGTATTTTCAGTAACTGTGGAAAAAAATACCAGCTTGAATCTCCCAAAATTGCCTCAAGTTCATTAGGTCATTGCATATTACAAAGGCGGTGTGCAAAGAACGCATGAGGTCCTCAGATTTTGTAGCAGTGACTGTCAGGCTGAGGCAAAAGCAATGACTGTCCATTACTGACCTATATCCTTCTTATTAAATCTACCCTACACGTCGGAAAAAACAAGACAGAGAAAAATGACTTAAAAAGTCATTCGCACTTGAAACTCTTAAATATCTTTTTAAATGATTCTTTTAAAAGCTTTGAAAAATGTTTATATGGCAGTTTTACATAATTTGATTATAAGAAAATTGCCGAATAATCTGAGATTATTATTGTCATGCAAAGAAACTATTTAAAATACACTGGAGCTTAAATAAAGAGCTAATAATCAAAAAAAAAAAGAAAAAAAGCCCAAAATATGGTTGTTTGTCTTTATAAGCTGAGCTTTGGACTGTTGCTGTTTTCTGATGCATGGATAGTGATTATAAATTAATGTAATGTTTCCACACAGGAACAGCACAGAGAAAATCATCCATCAGCGCATTAACACAGTTCCCTTTGCCCTCGGGTCACATGATGACGATATCGCTTCCACAGTCCGAGTTATACGCCCGTTAGATGCAGCGGAGTTGGATCTGGAGACCACCTACGAGAACTTCCACCCCACAGTCCAATCCTTGTCCAGTGTTATTGGTCACTTCATCAGCGGGGAGCGACCAAAAGGCATCCACGAAACCGAGGAGATGCTGCGTGTGGGTGACAGCATCACAGGAGTCGGAGAGCTGGTCCTGGATAACAACCTGATTAAGCTCCAACCACCCAAACAGGGCTTCTGTTATTTCCTCACTCGGCTGGACTACGAGTCTCTCCTGCGGAAGCAGGGGACCAGCGTTAGACTCTGGAGGATTCTGGCGATTGTGTTCGGCATGGCTGCCTGCTCCACGCTCCTCTACATCCTGTGGAAGCAATACATGCATCGCAGACAGAGCAAGAAGGAGAGAAGCATACTTGAGGAGTTCAAGGAACAACAGAGGAAGCGTTTGCGTGAACTTAACATAGAGGAAAGCAGCATATCCCCCACCAGCTGCACTGTCTGCCTGAGCCAGGATCGCTCCTGCGTGTTTCTAGAGTGTGGTCATGTGTGTACCTGCAGCCAGTGCTACGAGGCCCTGCCAGAGCCAAAGAAATGCCCCATTTGCAGGGCATCTATAGACAGGGTGGTGCCTCTTTACAACAGCTAAAGTGCTAGAGTCCTCTCAGCCTGTTGCAGCCATTGTATACCTTGAAGATTATCTTTCAAAAACTGCCTTTTCAGGCTTAAAACAGGCACTTGTTTCTGCTTTTCCTGCGGCAAATCTCTGTGCTGAATAATAGTGCATTTACAGCTCCAATCAAATGTTCAAATCAGAATTGAAAACTGGAAATTCATCTTGATTGAGAAAATGGATTTTCCTCCTGTCATGTTCAGAGTGAAAATGAGGTCTTTGTGTGCTCACACTCTCACAGATCTTGGCCCTGCTTCCTGATAATCTAAGTCTCTGAAAGCATTTTCTGAGGCGGATAAAAATGGGGTTTATCAGTTAAAAAGCTTGAATGTTGTAGAAACATTTGTGATTGTTCAGTGAGAAAACACAGCTTCAAGTGCAGTTGTCAACGGCTTTCTCTGCTTGTTGCCAAATTACACCAACACCCTTAGGAAATTAGTTAAGATTAAGTCACAGCACTTCTATAAATATATGCATTTTAGCACTTATTATCAACATCTTCCTGTCATTCGTGCAAGTACGTGACACTCAACAAAACAAAAAAGTGTTTTATTAGTCAGAAAAGTCAAATTAAAAGTGTCAATCGCCGGTTACGGTTTGATTCTGTTTCATGTTATTACATTAATTTGCTACAAAGAGAAAATGGGCGTCGTACAAAAATATAGCTGCTTTTCATCTGTGTCTCTGAAAGATCATCACAGGGCTTAGAAATTAGCATAAGCAATAAAAGCTGCAGTTAAAACCCCTCCCAGGCCCTTCTGCAGCCTTTCACAGCCAGAGCAGAAGGCACACTTCAATGTTTGAGTATCTCTAAGAATGTCTGTAAGTTATTTTGCATTTGGGAAACTTTTTTTGTTATTGATGTGGATAATCCAATAAGCTTAGCCTTGAGGTGCTTTTGGGAAACGGGCTCATTTTGCTTATCTTAATTTGTTTTGTTTTCCTGCTAGCATTTTTTAAGGGAATGTGTTGTGGTCATTTCTAGCTCTGTGTTTATTCTTTGGCTCCATTAAAGTAGCTTTACATAATTCAATGGTCGAAATTATTTATCTCATACTGGACCTTGGTGCAGCTGCTCAGTTTCTTCACTGTCGGAAACAAGCTGATTTAGCTCCTCCACATTTAAAGCTGTCGTCTTTTATAAAGATACTTTTTGTCATTAGCATCTAAAGGTTTAAAGAAAACTTTGACCACCCAGAGGGCAGTGTTTTAATAGTGGATGCTGCTGTTTAACTTTTCTTTCCCACCAATTCCTAATCCCAATTGCCTGTATAACTAGGAAAGTTTCACTTATCTGTTCCAAACAAAACAAACATGTTGTGGACATAAAGTCAAAGCTTCTGTGAATTCTGTTGATAGTTTTAGTTCATGTATAAGGTTTTTACAGTGTCTTTTAGCCATCTTGCTTACAATTGGCTTGTAAGCGAGATTTTTTGGCTATTAAAATATTAAATTACATCACGGTGTAATTTTGGGCAGCACGGTGGTTAGCACTGTTGCCTCACAGCAAGAAGGTCTGGTTCTCTCTGGGTACTCCGGCTTCCTCCCACAGTCCAAAGACATGCAGTTAGTGGGTAAAGGTTAATTGGAAACTAAATTGCCCATAGGTGTGAACGTGAGTGCGACTGGTTGTCTTTGTCTGTGTGTTAGCCCTGCAACCTCTCCAGAGTGTACCCTTCCTGGGATAGGCTTATCTAATATTAAAATCAGTAAAACTTTATGTATTTCCCCTTGTTTTTATGGGTGCCTGGTAGAAGATAATATAGTACTACTGCCAGAAGGTGGTGATAAGGCACCTACAAGCTGTTTGCAGAGACTTCATTACTGCTGCCTGTTGTTTTTCAGCCTATGAATTTCTGAAACTTCTCCTTCTCCCACAGAAACTGCACTAGATTGAGTGAGACCATATGCTGAACATGGGGGCGCTGCTCTGCATGGGCACAAGTAGTTATTGATAGTGTGTTGGAGGTGCCGCTCTGATTGGTTGTTTTCATTCAGGCATGGTTGATCCTTGCAAATGGTATTCAAGAGGTGTCATATGAGGTGATCTCTGTTGTATTCATACTATTGGAACATAGCAACGGTTTGAGCAAATATGACAAAAAGTAGTATTTATAAATCCAGCATACTGAACCTTTAAACAAACTATGCCTGTGACTCGAAGCGTGTGAGGATATAGTGATAGTAGATGTTACTGTGCAAACTTGAGAAACATGCAAGTCTAAAGACAAGTACAGCTATTAAAACGTTTTCTTGCAGAAACTAAAAATAAACTAGGTCCAGTGCAAACGGCGCCAGATAAAGTGTGGTACAACTTCACACTGTCATTCGAGAGCAGTTTGGGGTAGGGGGGTACTATTCGAAGAAGAGTCGCACAGTTTCCAGTGACAATGAAATATTTTTCTTTGAAAAGCTTTTTTGGACTCCATGGAGAGACAGGAGTAGAAAAAACAGTTTGAGGCTGAGCATTAAGAGCAGTTGGCTGAGCTTTTAGCTCGCTGGGATCTGTCGCACATGCATTGATCTCATGTTTAATACCAGCACCCATTGGTGTAACAGCACATTTATGACAGTAGATGAGTAAAAGCATAGCAGGACACTTTTAAAGTCGTATTGTTTTAGCACTGGTAAGGTCTGGCAGTTCATTCCAGGTTGTGATCTGTGCGGAGGAGGCAGACCAAAGGCTGTAATTCACACCGCAGAGAGGAAGGTGGGTGACGGGGGGGATAATTGTACAACTTTCTGTCCTTGTTCTGAAGACTGGGATCGAGCTTACCCTGTCGTGTTCTTTCTTTGCTTTCCTCTGGATGACTGCTAATAAAGAGGCGTGCAGCGGGTGCTCGGGCTTTAGTGCATTCAGCCACAGTACAGAGAGTGGCAGCTTGAGAACAGTGCAGGGACAACATGTGAAAACATAATAGCCACCGACCGCTGGAGCTGAAATCAACTTGCTGACTGTTTGCAGCTGAAACCTCGTTAAATACAAAAGGAGCAAAAGCAAAAGGGTTTTTCACTTTTGTTATTAGTCAGCTGGTGGAGATTTCTGCCAGGAGAGGGAGGTATTGGCCTGTGAGGGAAACCAGTGATTCAGATCTTGGAATTAAAGAGCATGAATAGGCATAAAAATGTGACTGCTAAAGCTGAATTATAGTTATTTTCTGAATAGTGCAAATCCAGCTGCAGTTTGTAGGATTCTGTTTGCCTCCTTATACCAGATGAATCGTGCCTTTATTCATTTGGCTGTTTCATTTTAGAGCTCCAAAAGGTTTCATCTTGAGGCCAGGTAAAGGTATGAAACTATCATTTCGCTGACAAATGCATGACTTTATTCAATTTTAGTCAGTGAAACTGAAAATCAAAATGTTAGATCAGAAGTAGGAGAAAATGCTTGTGCACGGTTCAATTTCAGACCAGCAGGGATTCATATGTGCCTCCAGAGGAAGCCATCTTACAGCAATTTGAGCACATAAAAATGCCCTTTGTGTTTTCAAATTTATCTGTATTATTCACAGAAAGGGAAAAAATCTAATTTTGTCCTCCCACTTGATGCCATGAAACCTCAAATGTATTATTTAACATTAGATTGGAGCTTTGGCATTATCATTAGATTAGTATTCAGCAGCCAGTCCACAGATATTTATTTTCAAGGATTGAGCCAATGCTGGATGGTCTCTAAAGAAACCTGAGCTAAATGTCAGACATACAGTGTAATTGAGCAGAGAGAGCATTATCCACTCCTTCCTGCTGAATGTACTGATGGCCCCTAAAAGCTCACTTTACCACCCGGCCTGTAACTGGCTTACAAATATTCATGATGCTATTTTTTTTTCTTGCAGTGTTACTGTTGACATTTACATGTTTGCAGTGTGTTTCTGCAGGAATGCGATTGTAGGTTTGTCAGTTTTTCTGTCAGTGGACAGCTTTGGTTCACTCCAGATTGGCAGTGCTGTAAGTTTTAGTTTGGACACTCCTGGTGCCCAAAAAGATTTACATGTGGCATTTTTCTATCATGTTACTACGTGGTGAGACTATATTCCACATTTTGACTGATTACAAAAATGAACATCACGGTAAATGTGGTTCATAAGAAATGCTTTGATCTGTGGATGCAGCAGAAGAAGGTAAGAGTATGAGTTTGGTTTTAACAGTAACTGAAATATAAAAAGGGAATAACCAAGTATAGAAAGATTAGTTTTTCTAGTATTAGATATGTCGGACTAGATGCTACCAAGGCTCAAGCCTGCAATGGGAAAATGCTTGAGCACCAGCATTACTGTCAACAGTGATGTTTACATTGTCATGCACTGTGAGGATACTGACCAAGAAAGAAGCCTTCACCTCCACGTTTATACTTCACCTTCTCACTCACTTCCTCTAAACATGCCTTTCCCCTCTCTTTTGTCCTAACCGATATCCTCACTGATCCGGGATGGAAATCTTACCGATGAGCCACCTGTTTGATTTGGCAAAGACTTTACACTCTGCTTTTATCCTGGCTTGCAATTTGAACTAAGAGTACACATTGTAACAATCACTTTTATTTGGCTATAAAAACCCCAAATGTAATGTATAGTAAACAAAGTGCTTAAAAATTATTTGGAAATTCAGCAAGAGATAATAATGTTTGATTTAGACCTTCATTAGACTCATTAGACTTTCAGCTCCTGCTGGGTGATATGGCACACTTGACAGATCCTACCAGTGAATAGCAGTTGACCAGTGTGGTGCTTTCTTTCTACATTCACAGTGATCTACAAATGGTAATATAATTTAAAATGTCATATAACATAATGTCATATAATTAAAGTGTATTTACTGAATGTGGGAAAACATGAACAAAATTGTTGAAATGGTATATTTTTCCGCAGAAAGCACAGGGTGATTATCTCTTTGTTTTCAAAAAGCATTTCTTTAAATGGGGAAACATTTGGAGGCGTGTTCTTTTTAGTGACTACTGATGCGGAACAAAGTGTTGCACAGAAATGGCAGGGAAAACACAGCACAAAAATGCAAATAGGATCAATGAAAAAAAGATGACAGAAAATCAAACACAAGGAATGGAAAGACTGAAAGATCAGAGACTGCAGGCTTTTCTCATTTCTTTAATTTGTGCCTCCTCTTCTCCTCCTTCCTCGTGTCTGTGACCAGAAATCAGTCCCAGTATGCCATTTTGAATGATATCTCAATTCCTAAAATGCATCTGGAGGAGAAAGGACTGTCAAGAGAAGCACTGTTGGCGATGTACAGGTGTAGTCTTTAAAAATACTTTTTTTTTTACCTTCACATGATATGAGAGGTATTTTTTTAAAAACCAAGGGGAGAAGGCAATTTGCGCTTTTTAAACACATATTGTTTCATTTCTTAAAGACAATCAAATTATGGGTCCTACACTGTTTATCTATGTGATTAGAAAAGATTATCTTGTCACATTATATGTATATGTGTGTGTGTGTATATATATATATATATATATATATATATATATATATATATATATATATATATTTATTTTAAAAACCTACTGCCTCGACTCATCTCCTTTATCACATCTTCTTCTGTTTGCATCTGTAGAGCAAAGGAACTACAAAAAGAGGAGAGAAACTGAGGATGTGCATTCAGATGGGGTACCGAGGACTACATGGAGTAATATATGACAATAATGTACAGGTGAACTTCATCTAACATCTCTAAACACATGAGGAATTAACCTTCAAAATAAAACAGGAAGTAAGCTCAGAGGAGCCTCAAAATCACAAACGGTCTGTGGAGCACAGAAGATTTAAAAACAGAAATAACTGAAACCAAAGATCACTGCTGGGATGAACATCTGAGCTAAACATCTTAAATGCTGCTCTCGCTTTAATAGATGTCCCACTCTGTAACTCTTTAATGTTGTCATTTCACAAGGAAACTCTAACTGCTAAAGACTGCTGTTCAGTGTGACTTAAAGACAAAAACTTCTGTTATTTCTCTGAACTTTTCAGTTTTAAATCGTCGCTACGAGACTTTTTTTTTAACCACACAGACTTTATTTTTAAATGTAGCTTAAAAAAAACAAGCAATGATACCAAAAGATCACATCTGTAAGAACATTATTGTTCTCTAATAGTGGTACATTAACAAACAACCCTTTTCTTTTTTGCTGCAAACATGAAAGCAGCAGCGCTGGTTCAACACCATGGAAACCCATCAGTCGAGTCGTGCAGTGCTTTTAGCATCAGGGGCAGTCGCCGTTCTGACAGTGAGGGAACCATCAAAGACATTCCTTCTATTATTTCCCGCTTAAGAGTTTTGAATGTCAATGCGGCATGAGGACTGTGCAAGAAGCGCACCGTGAGGGCTTCACACAGGCTTATTGATGGAAGTGAAATGATTGCTGCACTCTGAGGTGGGAGGCTACAGCGGGCAGTGGTTTACACATTCCCCTAACTAACCAAAGCTCTCTGGTTTGATCCTTTGAGAAGTCACAAACGCCTTGTGTCAGGAAGGGCATCCAGTGTAAGCATCTGCCTAATCAAATATGTGGAGCTGCCTGCTGGTGTGGCCTCATGTGAAGAAGGGAGCAGCCAAGAGTAGATTTTATAAATGAAATTTGCCATTTAAAAGATCGCGTTTTCCTGCTCAGGCGCCAGCTGGCCCTGATTCAAATAACATGTCTGATATGTTTTTCTCAGACTGTATAAATAATCAGACAAATTACACCCTAGACTTCTGAGTATCACATTTGTACTTCATAAAACTTATCTTATTCTTTATAATAAGTGGAAATGGCATTTTTCTCTGCTAGTGCCTTATTAGAGAGAGGAAACCTTGAATTGCTTTAGAGCTCCTTTTTTTCCTGAGAAGTGTTATTAACTGGGAAGGCAGTGGATTGATTTCTTTTTCTTTTAGGATGCGGTTAGCCTCCAGACATGGTGACACACAGTTCAGTTCAAGTATTTGAGTGCTACTACGTCAAAAGAATCAAATATTCTCAGTAAATGGCTGGTACATTGCAATAAAAACAAGGTTAATCAAAACCTTCACGGTTTCTGCACCTTAAATGAGAGAGATTTACTAATCATTTCTGCCTGCGATGTTATTCTGATTTCTGTCATTTGTATTATGCTTCCTATTTCTTCCTTTTTTTATATCAAGCTGAAACTACAGTACTGGGACTGCTGTATGTTTCACAGGCAGTACTGTATAAGAAGCACAATGCAAAAACACTTTTTTCCAATAAAAGGAAAGTCTTGTATTTATAGTTTTACGTAAATATTCATGCATTTTAGCATTATTAGCTCAATAAACTTGAAGTTATTTAAAGTATAAGTACTTTTCTAGTGAACGGAGGCTTTATATTATGTTTTGTATTGCTCATATTATTACTGACGCACCCAAATTTGGATGTTCCTGGATTCTTGTTGAATTTTAGTTCCTGGCGTGATTTGTGACCCCTTTGTGCTTTACCTTCCACTTCTGCTCCAGTTAACTGGGACTCCACGTCCAGCAAACTGGAAATCTTCAGTCACCACTGTTTCTGATTGATTGGCCACCAGCTGCTTGTCTGTTTGTAATTTTAAGTCCCAAAGGATCTTTTGCTCTCAGCCATTTTTGGTACCATCTCCCATAACAGCTTTGAAATTTCTGATCCATATGTGGAACAAATGTTGCCAAATATGGATTAGAAGTTGCCATTTACTTACCACTATCCCAGACTTTTGGTTGTGACTCGGTGTAGATTGCCCCAACTGCATCTTACATGTGCTGGACAGTCTCTGGGGCACCTTAGCACAGTCTTGGGACCTGTGGTTGGGGTTGATGCCTTCCTCTATGGATCTGCTGAGGGGCTGTTCTTGTGCTGCCATGTTCAGAGCCTCTGTGCTGTTCTTTGTCAGCAACAAACAAATATTTACCATACTGAAACTACAACCCTCAGAAACGGGCTACAAAATGTGTGTTTTTCACCACTGATGAGAAATAACATTTCAGTAGAAAGGTTGCAATTTTTAAGAAAAGGGAACATACAGCTTATTATTTTGGGGGTTCTTTTTCCTGCTAGAGAGATGATCCCATGTACGTTTTTTCTTCATCCTTGTTTAGTGTTTCTCTGACCAAAGTAAAGTTCTCTCCATCCATCCCTTCCCTAAATGTATTAAATAATTAATGACAATCATGCCTAGAGGCTGGCGGTGCAAGGATGTGCATTACTAATGCAAACTGCACCATAGTGAACCACAGACACACTTTGATCAAACAATATAGTGCATCAACTTGATTTTCAAGAGCTTTTTTTTAAAAATGTATTTTCATTCAAGGCAACACTTCGACAAGAAGCAGATTTGTTCAACTTGTGAAACTATTAATGTACTTGTAATAAACACTGAAATGATCCGCACCACCTTTTGTTGATCATTTTCATGAAGGGTCGAGGTTACATCAAATCGCTGGGAACGCAGCATTTCTGTCTCTTATTCTGCACACATTCAGACATTGTCCCAGATTTTGATTGAATCTAGTTTTCGAGAGTCAAGACTGCAAGAAAGACATTTTTCTAAAGTCTGGTTTGTATCTAATGGCTGTGAAGAAAAGCAGGGAAGGCTGTCATCATTGCCTAAGTGGAGGCTAACCTGTAACCCATTTTTCCCGACTTTGAAAGGAGAGTTTCGCAGAAAATAGCAGAAACCACCCCAAAGAATGGCAAAAGCAGTTTCAATAAAGACTGAGAATGGACGAAGTGGGTGGGAAAGTTTTTCAGCAGTTATTTTTCAATCATGCGCATAGCAGAATATGACATGAAATGACAGAGTACGTGCCCATCTCGCAAGAAATGTGCTTCCAAAAGAAATGTGCCAATCAGTGCATTCCTGCTGAAATTCAGGGATCACTACCACACAGAATAGCAGCTGGAAAAACATCTGACATCAGTTATTGGGACAAAAAATGGGACATGAAAATATGAGGATTTCAGGGCTATGAAATCAAAATCCACCTTTGTCATTAATATACTGTTCTAGCAGAGGAGTTGAGAAAGTTTCATTCAAAGAAAATATTTGTTCTTCACTTGCAAAGTGATAATTATTGCACCACTTCCAGCAGCCTGAACCATTCATATAAGGCGGGATGGATCCATGCTTTCATGTTTTTACACCAAATTCTTAATGTGCCAGCAGAAATGGAGACTCATTAGAACAAGCATCATTTTTCAATCTTATTTTGTCTGATTTTTGTGAGTGTGAATGTGAGTCAGTGTGAACTGTAACCTCAGTTTCCTGCCAGCTGATAGGAATGTCACTCGGTGTGGTCTCCTGCTGCTGCAACCCATCTCCTTTAATGTTCGACATGAGTTACTGTTCCCATATACTTCCTACCACCTCAAAGCAGTCTGGATAATCTCCTCTGACTTCTGACATCAACAAGGCATTTTCACAAATAGAACTACTGCTCATTTTCTTTGACTCATTCTCTGTAAACCCTTGAGATGGTTGTAGTAGCTCAGCGGTGTCTGAAATACTTAGACAAGGCAATCTGGCACTAAGAACCATGAAATATTCAGTGTCACTTAAATCCCTTTTTTTCCATTCTGATGCTTGGTTTGAATTTCGGTAGGTCATCTTGACCGTGATAGGCCAATTAGATATTTGCATTAGCAAACAGGTGTACTTAATAAAGTGGCCAATGTGTGTATACATAAACATTTAGTTTCCTCATGTGGTCATCTTAACAATAAATAATCCATTAAATAAATATTAAATAATTTATCAACAGCGCGACTCTACTGTGGCTCAAAGTTTAGTCCTGGATTGACTGTTACATTGAGGTTAATAAACATAAATTACTGAGAAAAAGATAGACACTTACTAACAGTTGCTATGCAATGAAAACGTAGCACAGCAACTGCTAATCGCGATCTTAAGTTCTGCACCCCAAAGCTGAGACACTAGTCATTTATTGTGCCCCACGATACTGCCTCTAGGCCAGCAGTCAGCCCAACACTGCAATTACTTATGTTTGCTCTGTATGCTATTTATGTCCAGTTTAAACTGCTGTGATATAGTGGCCTGGATTAAATCAGACATAAGCCTCCTTTCTAAAGCCAGACGAGTTTAAGTAGCTGGAATGTAACAGAATAATTGTCACTGAAGATGTTGAGTAAATGGACCTGCGGGGGAAAAAACATGAAGATGGATGTGCATGTCGAGCTAAATGATGCTTTCCAGCCTGAATCTAAATGAATCTTTGGCTCCCATCAGCGTTATGTTTGTAAAACCCACCACTGTTCTCACTGATCATGTCATGCTACATTCTAATCTATATATAGGACTGTAAATGAAATAACAGAAGATTAGTTCAAACAACACATTTTCACATGCATTATAGTCAGTAGCTTAGCAACAGGACCAACACACAGGACACAGTCCAAACTTTTCTAAGGTGATTTTAATGTGTGTGCGTGTCTGTTGTTGGAATCAAGGCGTGCTGCGTAATATCACAACACACCTGAGAAAATATCGTGATCTAAATACGGGTTTTTGTGTGCATGCTCTTCAAAGCCCTCCACAATGTCAGGAACTCTTTGAGTCTTGTTTGATCTCTCAAACAGGGGTGAAGATGGTTATTAGCGCAGCAGTAATGAGCTTTCATTTTTCTTACCCGGTGCTCCGTTCGCTGGCCCTCTCTTCCCCCATTTCTCGTTCATGCGCCCTCTGCCTCTCACGCCAGGCTTGTTTTACCTTGTAATAGTGTGGATGGTGTAAATGGTGCCTTGTCATCCTAATTACTATCACCCTCTTTGATTTCAAGGACCCACATTATGGCTGCTTTTTGTTGTTAATGAGACTTGTACCGTGTCACTCGGGGGAAGGAATACAACCAGTGTAGCTCAGGTCACCTTGACTTCAGTTCAGTGATGGGAAAATGTTGTGAAGCCCAAAGAGTTTTTAATAGACTGCTCTCCAAACGTAAGTTTACAGAGTGCATTTATAGTCAAAGCAAGAGCAAAATTTCATTTTCCAGTTGCTGTGAATGTATCATTACTCATACAAACGTTAGCCCCTAGCAACCAGCAGGATGAGTGCAACTATCAGCTGGAACCAAGTTATAGAAGCATGTTGTCCAAACTTACCATGAAGTCCAACAACTTTGCTCCCTTTCTCCAAACGTTCTCATTTTTCTCCTGTCAAGTGTGCATAAAAAGCCTTTTTTGTAATTTGAAGGGATGAAGCAGCATTGTTTCTACACATAACAAGCAATTTAGCAAACAACCAATTAAATAAATTGTATCTTTGTTACTAGCAGCCTGCACATAATTTGTCCAAATTTCTTTAGCTGAATATACAAAAAAGTGTCAAAAATAACACATTTTGACAGGCATCAAATAGGATGTTTGCAACAAGAGAGCTATCAGGTGGAAATACAGCAAAGACCTGACACGGGACCTGAGAAATGCATCTGGTCTTTCTGTTGATCCATCCATCATGCATTTCATCCAGTGGTGTTGGAGACCTTGTCAAAACTGATGAACACATAAAAGTACCATCATGGACCATCATTCTAAATAAGTGACCTCTAATAGTGCATGACCAGAAAGGTTTCTAGCTTCTAGGTTTGTTTCCATTCACAAAATCTAATCAGGTGTAGCATCCTGGTCATATGTATAAGGTGTAAAACCTTGTGTTTTAGTTGTAGGGTCGTAGGTGGTATTTTTGCCCTGTGTTGTTGCCTGTGTAGACCATTGATTTTTTTTTTTAAGGATTTTTGTGTCTTGTCTCCAAATCTTTTTGTGACGGTAATATTTCTGGGAGCTTCCTTCTGATTTTCCTTTTGAAGAGCACCTCTGTGGGGCTCTTACTTGTGGCTGGGTGATCATTATACTGATAGGTTTAGAGGTACATACAGAGTTACTTTTTTCCCAGTTTAATTCTTCACATTGTGCAACACGTATCCTTTTTCACTAATAAAATCTCTCCATTTCACAGCTGGTTTATGGCCACCGTGGTGTCATGTTTCCAAGTAATTTTCTGATGTACTGAAATAAACAGCAGGCCACAGTCAGACAGGGCTGTGAGACCAATGTGACTGAAGATGTTCTGTAGAGCTTTATTGTGGTACTTGACTACAGGTTACATTTTTATAATATTGGCAATAATCGTATGTCTATTAATATAGAATTTCCTGCAGGTAGGAAGCCCAGGAAATCAGTGGCTTCCCTCAGCTCATCGAGTGCTCTCTGTGGTGTACTTACATGATATGATTTGATTTGATGACATTTCTCTAAAGCCATTACTGGCCAATATATCAACATAAAAATTGTTCATGCTTGTTTGCCCCACAGCACTTACTGTCCAGTCACCATAAAGTATATGCAAAATGGACATCTCCACTGGTAATTGACATTTGTGCTTCCTTCATTTTGGAGGAAGATTAGTGAGACAAACCAATGGGTAAACCTGGAATTATCAGCATAGCAGGAGATCCTTAAAAAGACAAGGGTCACAGTATTAGTCCATGAGGTCTGCCTTCATGGTAGCAGAGGAACAATAATGACTTGAGCCCCAGCTCTTTGGTTGTAGACTTACTTTATTACATGCACCTTCAGAGCTGGTCAGAGCATTCACAATTATAAAGACACAGCAAAAGCTTTCAGCAGCCTCAAACAGTTAACAATCATTTATAAAGGCACGAACAGCAAGTTGAAAGATACTGCACCATACACCTGACTCGGTACATAAAAAATACTTATTTCAATTACAGCTGCACTAAATACTGCAATTACAGGACAAAAATATTACTATATGACATCTACATTGTATTTCTCAGTTCAGAGAGGGAAATACTGCACTACTGCCTCCAATGTGGCAATTGAATCATCAAACACCATAACATAAACACCTGTGCTCATGCAGACGGACGTATGCAACTCAGCCTGAGTGGAAAAAGGAATACCTGAGTAAAGCAACACTGCAACGAGGGGGAAAAAATAGAAAATTAATACTGAAACATGCTCAAATGGACTGAAAAGGAAGAATAAAAAAGGCAGAAAGAAGGGTATCGACTGTGTATATATTTTTAAATGAACCAATTGTTACTGCAATGAACAGGTTTTACATTTTCAGCTGATTTAAACCTTGTTTAGGCACTTGAGGTAAAGAAGCTTTGACAGTGATAATTAGCAGGGGCCATTCATCTTTGATTTCAGGAGCAGGACTTTTGGTCACTGTACATATTATTGGGGAGTAGGCAGCACCAGCTGTTTGCAAATCCAAGGTCCAACATAAGTGATAATTAAATTATAGATCATTACAAGTGGGTTTAACCGTTTTTGATTTTGCTTTATAATGTGCAAATAAATAGTTTCCAATAAAAAAATATTTAAGTCAACTAAATCCTGAAAACTCATTAAGGATTGCATCGTGCACACATAACATGCCTCGCTCTCCCATCATATACCAAACACATACTCCCAAATTGGCAGCCCATTTAAGATGCAGAACTTACCATCTAACCCTGCATTGATGTCTACTGGTTTCAACTCTACAACACCCCAGCATCCACCTGTAGTCCACAGTGGGATCTCTCCAGAATTTGTATTATAGTTTTGGGAGTGATTTCATATTAAAACAGTGTTTTCAAATGTGAGTTGTTCTTTGAAATAAAAAAATCTGTATTCAAATAACATAACTTATAAAGTAAAGCTCTTTCTGGGGAAAGAAAAGTATTGAATTTAATTGTGCATATATATAGATATGTTTATATGTGATTATGATGTCAGCAGGATGTGCAACTAATTTCTAGTAATTTGGCTGTTTCTATCTGTCTGTCTCTCTTTTTATGGTCTGAGTTTTTCAGTTTGCAACTGTGCAAGACCCAATAATGAAAATTAAGAGCTATAACACTGAGATAAAGATGACGGCTATGTTTACAGACAGGTGTGCTCCAGCCAGTATCACAGAATAACTTTTAGCTTCCTTTATTGCCTGTTATACCATACTACTAGCAATTACTATTGTATTTCCTACATCTTTATGTAGTGCATAAAAACACAACATGGACAAAATAACTGGGCCAACTACACATTACGGCTGATTTAGACTGATTTAGACTTTTGCAGTGAATCCTTGTAGAGCCCAACGTCCACATTCGTGGTTGTATGCACATGCCTCCATTGATTCATTCAAAAACCACAGCAAGGTCACCAGAAACTCAGGGGAGGATTCCCTGAACGGACCAATTACAACAGGGGAGGGCTACATCAACGGGGCGTGTAGTTACATTTCCAGGGAGCAGCATGTCAGGTTATGGCAAAGGTTACAGCGTAGGTTTACAGAACAGCTCGCAGTTATGATGCATGTACAGCACTGATTTATTAATGCAGAAATACAAATCCCCTCCTACAGGAGCTCCTTGGTCATTGAATCCATGCCTTGAAGCTCTCAGCACACAGGGTTTGTGCTGATGCCAGTGGAGGTTTGGATCTCTACAGGTATTAAGTCAGCACCGTGTTTGCCACTTTATGCACTATGCACTTCAGCACTCAGCCATCCCACTCTGCATCTTTACATGGTCTGCCACTTTGTATGAGCTGCTGTGGCTCTTAATCACATCCACTTTGCAATAATACCACTTACAGCTGATTCGGAATCAGCAAGAAGGGAAGAAATTTCACAAACTGACTTATTGCAGATATGACATCCTGTTACAGTACCATGCTTGAATTCAGTGGGTTCTTTAGAATGAGCCATTTTAAAAGGCACCTGAATTCAAAGTTTAAGAGGCATGGCCCAATGCTTTTGTCTATATAATGCTTTTGATATATTTTAAGTCAAGTGTGGTCCTTAGTGCTAAAAGCCGAATTATTTCTGTAGGTTTCGTGCTATTTTTTGAGAAGCTTCATTTAGAAAAACCTCTTAAAGCGTAATCACTTTTTTATTCTAGCAGATTAATAACAATGCTTATGTCAGCTTACAGCAGTTAAACCTGGTAAATTACAGGGAAGATCTCTGTGTGAATTAGAGTTAAATTAGTGTAAATTTCCTTATTACTTAGCAAACCTTCAGCTTATGAGGATAATTCTGAACCTGCAAACCGCTGGTGCATCCAGCTCCACATCTGTGTTTTTGTTTTTAAGTAAAAGAAATAATAAATCTTATACTCTAAAACAGTTATAATCAGGTACGGGAAAATAAAAACTGTATGAAATATAGACAGTAAATCACATGCTAGAGAGATACACACATTTCCCCACATATACCACATATTTTTTTTCAAACAAATTGTTAACCTATGTCATATTTTCTCTAGCTTTTTGCATATTTTTCTTTCTCTGCTACAATTAAACTGCAAAAATGGCAAATAGTACTAACAATGTAATGGCACCGAGCATTAGAAAAGAGTGCCAGTACTGAGGGCAAGTAACCAGATTATTATTTTGAACATTTGTTTCCCCTCAGCACAATCCAAACAATTCAGAAAAGGTTGTACTGTTGTAAAAATGGCGTGTACTAATTAGTGGAACAGTTGATCTTACCATAGTTTTGCAGCATTCTCCTTGTTACATCAATGTGATGACAGTAATAGCTTTTCTCAGATGATGATGGTTGATGGCATGCTACAAATTTAACACTGGCATTCTTCTCTTTCAAACTCAAATCAGTGGCATAACTCGGATAGTTCCATTGCTAATAGTGATCCAGATACAGCATATGGCACCAGCGAGGTAACAGCTTGCACACACTGTAGTTCCTCTGAAGAGCCTGTGATATGTTTGGAGGAACAGCACACAAACAGAAGAAAACACACATTGTTCACAACTGCAACGCAAAATCAGACTCCAGAGGACAAACTGCTGATCAGAGAATAGCATGGCCTCAGTTAGCATAGTATCGTTAGGGTTTGAGTACTTGCAGTCTTGGACTGACAGGCCTCAGACGCTGTTAGGGTTGTAACAGAGCATGTTCAGTTGCAGGTTTTCATCCCAGTGTCTGAGGATGATGAAGAGCTGATTGGCAGCAGCCTTCACTGATGCTAAATCTCGGCCCTCTGGGATGTCCTGCTCACTCAGCCACATGCTGGCCTTGGCGGCTACCAGTTCCCATTCTATAAAATAGTTGGCAGAGCTATGCTCCAGCCAGGCAAGGGCCACCGCTGTAGCCCACACCATGCTTTCTACAGGCGATGGTGTTTCCAAGCCCCCTGACCCAGAGCTCTGTGCACTATCCACCCGGGAGAGTGTGGAGAGCGGGGGATTGGCAGCGGCAGATGGGCTGGCTAACGAGGAGGGACCAGCATCCGTCCAGGTGCTCCTGGACAGATGAGACAGGCTGTGAATGCCTGCGGTGTGATCTGCAGGCTGCTGATATGTTTCTTGCTCAAACGGTGATCTGCATCCGTCATCAGCACTCTCAGCGCGGCGGCTGCTGGAGTGAGACAAGTGGCCCAGGCTGGTGCGGTGACTGGTGAAGGGGGACGTCCACTTTAGCTTGTCCATGGGCACATTAATGGCATCGCACAGAGCTGCGTCCAGGGGAAATGCACCACAAGCCAACTGCAACAACACCTGTACAGAAAATTATTTAATTTGTTTAGTTACTGCTTCAGCAGTGAAGCAGAGGGCAGCATGTATTTGGAGAGCATCTAAAATCAGTTTCAGTTGGCAGACTGTGTGTTTGTCTTTATGCGTATCAATAGAAAATAAGGACTAAGGGAGCAAGTCCACAGCTGATTCATATTCATGCTGTTCTTCTGCAATGTGGGTTTTTTTCTGCTCCAATCAACAGCTTGTTGTGAGATGCTCTGACCAAGGATACCTCGCTGTTACAAGAAGAGGAAATCATTTCATGGTCAGCTATTCTACATATCTTTTATTCTACAGCTATTCATTTCTGACACATACTTTATTCCACTGAATCTGGGAAGTGCCAAACAATATACGGACAATGTGCCATGTGCTGAACAATTAGAGCTCCCTTTAAGGTCTTGGTTAGTGGAAGTGAGGGTCATGGTCTTATAATATTAAATGCTCATATTATAAGCACCCTATTAATCCATCAATCATACCCATTTCTTTTGCAACACAGAAAGAAATTTCATTTAAGTCTCTTTTATTCTGAGTGTATATAATGTCAGACTACAGACACGCTACATTTAAATCTACAATACAGCATGCTTACATGCTGTGCACCTTACGCCTCAGGGCTCTTCAAAGCAGCATAAACGAGCGAACTCATTGTTCGCTCTGTCTAAACAGCCTCTGACAGATTCACAGTCTCTGTCAGCTCGAGTTAGTGTACGTTAAAAAAACATTCACATGTAAAGATCTGCAGCCCACCAGAGGAATGTAGTCTTTGTTCTCGTTGTCGCTCTCTCCAATTGAATCACCAGACTTGCTGTGAGATCGACACATGAATCCTTTGGCAGCTCGAGTTAGCAGACGAGTCCTGCTGAGGGCCAGCCTTAAAGAGGAGAGGGGGGTGCAGAAGTAAATTACAGTGTAAAGTATGTGAAACACAAACCACCATTAGGTGTAATCCACTGATTGTGAAGGAAAAGAATGGCAACAACTTCTTTCTTTTCTTTTATGTAAAAGTTTACATGTTTTATAACCCAATAAAAAAATGGGAAATTATTTTTTTACAGGTAATGAGGTTTTTTTAGCCTCTGGGCATCTCCATTTCTAGGGATGGAAAATGTCTTCGTCTATGCAGAAATATCTCCAATGACTGTTTATTGGATTGATATGAAACTGCACAGACCACATACATTTTAAGGGGAACTACCCTCAAGGTATAAAAAGTCAAATCAGTGAAGAATTGCCTTATATCTGCATTCCTTTATATGACCATTAGGGGGCAACTCCTGAAGTAGTACAACTGTATAGAAATCTATGAGAAAATAACAACACGGCTCACTTTTTTATGAGCTCTGTAAACACTGTCCTCGTGAGTTTATGGTCTCAATCACTAGTTTAAAGTCTTGGTGAAAGTGTTTCTGTAATTTCTAATTTTCTCTCTGTACTCCATCATTGTGGATTTGAAATCAAACGCTGCACACTCTCACCTTTGGGTTTTACAAAGGTTTTGTAAACCACTATTTACAAATTACATTTTTGATGCATAAAGGCTCAAAAATAATTAGGCAAACTAACATCATTTAAGGTTTTAATACTTGGAAAAAATAGCACAGCAATATACCTTGTTCCAATTTAGCCTAATGCTGTATAAGTGATCAGACAGCGCTTCACAGTGCAAGTGGAAAGTGACCCAAAACCTACTGCAAAAGCAATCAAGGAGCTTCTCTAAGCAGAGAAATTGTATATCCACCTGTTTGCACTCAAAGACACCATCTCTTATTAAACTATTAGTTATTAAATACAAAACCAAAGGCAAAGAGACCCATTTTCATGGTCTTAGACATTATGCAGTCTACTGATTGCAAATTATTTTCATTCAAGTATTACAAACAATTCTTATATTTAAAATTATATTAGTTTGTCCAGTTACTTTTGAGTCTATGTGACTGTAATTTATAAATCGTTCATGCAATACTTTTGTTAAACCCTTGAAATAAGCTTAAAGTTCAAGCACTTCTTCATTAAATTTCCACTGTGGGGACGTAGAGATGCAAGATTACACAAAATGTCCAAATATTTATGTAACAAACTGTATAACATTTATATTGTATTTTATAAAAACACATATAACCCACTGTACCCATGTGAGGTCAAAAAAGAGACAAAAATGCAGGGTATGCCTTAGGGCACGGCTACCTTATGATTTCAGAGTTATTTCATTTGAGAATGCAGTATATCATGTTCACCCATCAGCTTCAACATTTGATCTAACTACAGTAATATGGGTGAGACCAACATGCTCAGCTTAGATTCTGTGAGTGATGTAGCAGTGGCTTTATCTGACTTATATACATAATCTCAAATTATTTTCTTTGCAAAATGTCTCAACATTTACATGATTTTGTCTCTTATCGGCGCACAGATCCTTTTGTACTTTTGGTTTTTCTTCACTAGTAAAGAATAATGTTAACCTGCAAGCGACTGCAGACAAAAATTTGCCCGTATGGCTAAATCTGTTATATTTAGATGTTGAACTTGACTGCTCGTTTTAACAAATCTCCATTGTCCATTAAGTATGGTTGTATCTAAGTAACTTTCTCTTTTAACCTGTTATTTAACACCAAAATCAGGTCACAATTTGAGTTGATTCAGAGAATACTTTCTACACATCATTCAGCACATATGTTCTACCTGCAAGAGTGGTATACTCTCCCAGAAGTAACCCCCTTATGCAAACCTCCAAATCTTTCCTCCTCCAGCCAAACACATTTTTCTTAAAAATTTTTCTAACTAACATGATTGGCCACTTGTGATGAGGTGAGCAAAAGTCAGACTTCACTCAGCTATTTCAATCAGTCAATTTTCATCCAGTGCTATGGAGATTTTCCATTAGAGACCAGCTGAAAATATTGTATATTTTTTACAGTTATGCCATCTGGCCTCTTTCTTTCATTCATTTGAACAGTGTTTCACTCTGCGCAGGCATCAGCACATTGTATAACCTAGGTGTCTCAGCTCTAAACACATCCTGGCAGAGCTGCAAGCATGGCTGTGGACTCTTTGTGTTGAGGAGAAGAAATTGTAACTCAGTTCAGGGTCACAGCTAATGATACCCTGCATTCAACTGATACATTAACCTCAATACAGCTTACGCTAAAAGCCAAAATCAGCTGACAGGAATGGATAAAGATGATGTTAAGAATATTTTCTGCCCTGTGAAGTAGTCGAATTGTAATACCCATTTAGTTCCTAATGTAGTGGTAGCACAGCCTCAGCACATTAATTCAGCCAGCAAGCCTCCAATCACCCACCTGGCAGAAAAAAGGCTTTCCACCGATTTCTGTGATTGGTCGGAGGTCACAGAGGGACTCCTCTGGGAGACTTGGAGACAGCAAGACACAAAGAGAGGCAGAGTTAGCCAAGGGAAAAGAGAGAAGTGAGGGAGTGCATTTTTTTCACCTTATTTAGTTTTCCCTCCTAAGTGTGAAATAATAAATGCCTGAAAAACACCCACTGATATATAAGTGACAGCAGAAGACATAGCTGCCTCTCCTCTCCAGGTGAAACTCTTCTTGTTTGTTTCTTTATTTTTTTCCAAAAAAGATCCAGACGGCATTTGTCAATACAAGCCACCAAATTCTGTCGACTTCTGTCGTCACTGACAAGCACAGGGACTAAAAATGTCAATAATCTCATGTTTCTCATTTGGACCAGTGCGGCCGCGCCGCAGAGAAAACGACAACAAAGTGCCAGACAGTGCATGTCAAAGGTCTTCGTGGAGGGAAAATTGAGGGGGCACAGCAAACTCACTGACCGTTTGATGTGTAACACTTACCCTCCGCAAAGCTACACTTCTCCCAGCCGGCGGAGGAGGGGGTGCTGCACGGAGAGACGCCGTCTTCTCCACCTGAGACGATGATGAAAAAGATTTTAACTGTCAGCTGTGCTCAGTTTTATTTCTTATCATTCCAAACCTAAGAGGTCATTCTTTTGTGGAAAAAGGGTGGTATCTGTCTAATAATGCTGATGCAACTCATCTGTATCTGTGCACGTTCTTTTTTTGACCGGCAGTGCCTAGCAGATGTTCGAGTGGCGTGCTCGTCTTAGCTCCCGCTGTTGCTATGCCACCACTGAAAAATCAGTTTAAAATGTTGTGACCCTTTGCTGAAGCTGGATTATTTTTAATGTAAAGTAGCACTCGGCTTTTCGAGCTCAACATCTCACAGCTCCCAGAGCTGGTGAAGCAAGATTGAAACCTTTCCCTTGTTGAATAAACCAAGATTTCAGTTAATAAATATGATTCTTATTCTTTCCTCATTGAATAATGCTCCTGTAACTGCTTCCTTTGATCATATACTCCATGCTTGCATCAGAATAAAAGACCTCTTCATGTCTCATTTCTTTCTACTTTATCTCTAGCTGGCTATTGAAATGAAAGTGCCTTCCCTAGGACTGAAATGTGAGCCAAGAATAAAAAATGCAGCCTACTGTTGTGCAGCAGGACATCTTCGACTTCCTCCGACATGCCGCCAGACTGAGAGCGGCCAAGCCCGATGGAGTAACCTCTGTTCTTTCTGCTCCCTGAGCGAGAGCTGGGGTGTGAGTTCCTCTTCAGACCATCACCTGAAAACAAATTTTTGATCGTGAGACATTTTTTAAGCCTGCTGTGGGCATCTGATGTGTAATTCAGACAGAAAGAAATCTGCACTTTATTATAAACATGGGATAATTTAAGCTGCATAGACACATTTTAACCTTTAAGTAACCAGAAGAGGGACTTAAACTCTAGACATGAAATTTAATCATGAAAATGTTCTCTACCATTATTTTTTTAAACCTGCTTCACAGATTTTGGGGAGGTTTTTTGGACATGCTGGTAATGTGGTGTGGCAACAATATGTTTTTCAACATTATAGGCTTTGATTTTACTGTAATTTTCAACTTTGAATTATTACATTGCGATGTCTTGCAGTCAGTCATGGCTAACAAAATCCATTGTTGCAGAATTCTTGGGGGTTTCTATCCTGTATTTATAGAGTATAAATGATCCCTTTCTGCATAAACATGAATGAAAATAGTAAATTATAAATTACATTAGTGCATTTTACAGGAAAAGGAAAGGAACCAGTATCAGTATAATAGATGCATGCAGATATTTTAAGAAAAAAAGTATATATAATTAGGTAAGAAGTTTAAAATAATATGGTGTACATTGCCCCACTCACTCATGGTGGTTTTGTTTAATAAGAGTAAAATTTACCATGTTCAACTGGAGGAAGTAGTGATTGTTTTTATTATTTGAATTATTTTAGTAGATTGCTGCCCACAAAATCTTTTGCCACAAATTTACTCACTCTCTTTTCCGTCACTCTGGTTGTGCAAGCAGCCCCTTTTACATGCCATCCTATGTTTACTAAAGATATCTGTTACTCCCATTGGTAGAGGCTTGACTGGTTGAGGCTACCTGGTTATTTTGTATCCACCCACTTTAAATCACAAGTTTGTCTTGTTTGTTTGTCTGTTTCTGCTACATGCCACTTACTTTAATTTATAGTTAATGATCTCTATTTGCCAAATCGCTTCTGGGCTCTTGGTAGCCTATCATGCTGAATTCCAGCTCTGGACTCTCCTGGAGCAGCTTTGCATAATTCACACTTCAAGTTAATCCCAGTTAACCCAATAGTGAGCTTTACTGCAGCTCTCCAGGTCACTGACTGTCTGAAACATGTCGTGTTAGCACGTCTTCCTTTAAAAGGCAAAGATTCCTTTAAGACAGGTTTCTTCTGACTGACTGCTTTTCACAAGCGAAAGGTTCAAACAAGGGGCAACCACAGGAGCTGAAAAAAATGAAGCCACCATAGACGTGCTAAAAACTAAAGTACCTCAGGTGTCACTTAAAGCTGGCTCCAAGACTTACATGTTAAACTGTTATTCTGAGTATATTTACAGCATTTACAGCTTGGTACACAAAATGTTTTTGGTCTCTGTGGATTGTACAGGCGTCTGGCTCCAAAAGAAATATGATAGTAGCCAAAATACTAATGCTTAATCCTCAAAATGTGGATACTGAAACCAGTGTGTGATGTTAATGCGGCTATGTCAATGAGCTGTGCCTGAAATACCCATATCAAGGCTAGATACTCTTTCAGACTGATGTTTTAGAAAAAATGACTATAAATGCCATAGGAAGTTTCCTTTTTTTCATCTCATGCTTCATATTTGACAGCGAGATGTTAGAATGACATTGATATTTTCTTCTAAATGCTCTGCAAAAGAAAAGAAAAGGCATTTCTAAAAATATCACACTTTAGATTGCTGTGTCAGGCACAGCAGCAGTCTTCTAAAAAAATAAGCAGCTGATTGAACATTTTTTAAGGGAACCTTGTCACACCTAATTTGTGTTACTTACCAGGGTTTAAGTATTCAATACATGTCTGCAAATACTCATTTGTGTCCAGGTCAATGGGAACAAACGCTGTGTATTTGCTCAGTATATTGCAGGCTTTGCTGGTGTGAATACCGTATAACTGGTACTTCCTGCCAGACCCTGTGAAACACAATGAGCATTATATATAATACTATATAACATCAAATAAAATCATTCCAAACATTAGTAAATTATAAATGACATATACTTATTTACTTTCGGGTAAGGAAGTAAATCAGAAAATTTACACTGCTTTGGAAAGAGGAAGAAACAGCTCACTTGGCTCCATGCAAAGGGAAAAAAATCCCATAACAGGATCTCTAAAGGACCTCATACCACCTAACACTGTATCTAATGGATAGACACGACAGTGATGTTAGTCCTCTCTAAAAGCTTTTGGTGAGAAAGTGAGAAAGACAAAATGTCAAACTATTCGTGAAAAGTTTTATATCTAAAATGCCAAAACCAGACGACAGACAGCCAAATATCAAATCTGAATTAGCAGGAGGCCTACTGCTGCAAAGTCTTTTAATCTTAAAATTTACCCCCGTCTCCTTCTAAACACTGGAATCCCCATAGAGCTCACCGTGTTCAATCTCACACTCCTTATCGGCCATGTGCTCAAAGTCGTTGATGATGGAGCGGCCGGCCAGGTGGTGGAAGGTCTCGTTCCACAGCTCCTCGTGAACCTTTTCCTCACGTTCACGGCCATTCAGAAAGGGCTCGATATCAAACACAACCTCCCACTTCATTGGTTTTCCGCACAGCAGTCCAGACACCACAGCCTTGCAGTCACTTTTGTGCTGGTTGGCAGCATCCAGATGTGCAGCGTGGGTATCCTGTGGGGTTTCTGCTCGGCACAACTGGTGTCCATAACCATCTGAAACATCGCAGGAGCAAGATTTGATGTGGATTTATCAATCCCACTGTGCGAGGACCTCTTATTTCTCTTAAGCTTATTACCTGCTGCTGCTCGTATGGAACTGAATTTGTGCTGAATTAATTTATTTCCTGTTTCCAAAGCTCTTCTGTCTGCTTGATTTTCTACTTTAATAACTGTTTTCTAAAACTCTACCTCTTCTGTTTATCATTCATCTCCTAGATAATTTTGTGCTTTGTCCCCAGACATTGAAAAACATTTCCTGCTCTTCCCGTGAATTGAGTGTCAGAGCTTCGATTTACGATCATGTTTACCTCATGCCATGCTTGAGCATGCTATTCTCCTGACTCCCTGCTGGCCTGTGTTGACACTGCCCTTAACAATCCAAGCTGCAAACATGTCACATCTCAGCATCTCAGCTTTTGTAGCACATTTCATATATGTTTATCCCTCTCTCTTTCATGTGCACACACAAGCTTTTTAAATGCACTCTTGCCAACATCAACATTATGGACTTTTGGGATCCAAGCCTATCCAAAAATGGTCACTTTTTGAATTCGGTTGAATTCTACTGACATACTTTTGCAACTACAAGTACAGTTTTGATAATGAAAAAGTTAAAACACTCTCATGTCTAATTAGGTATTGCAGCTCAAGCTCAAGTCAATTGTTTGGGTAATAGCAGCTTAGTACATGTGCTCCAATTGTGGTCACTAACTAACAAGAACACTGGAGTTTTTTGGAGTGGATGGGCCTATGTAAGTCAAGAGTTTGGGAAGTAGCCCTCATGTGTCTCTTTGGAACTAAAAAGAGGTTATTCATCAGCTTGTGCAGCTGGCTTTACAGCATGATTTGACCTGAAAATTGCAAAACAAATCTTAATATTCTGAGTATATTCTGTGCTCACAGTCAGTGACCTCGTATGTGATGAGTTCATTAATCTACTTCTGTCTCATCATAAAACGTCTCTTGTTTTTATACTATGCTTCTTAAGACATGCATCTTTTTAAATTGTGTTCACGTTTCTCTTTTTTAATGAAACAGCAAAGTGAGCTGAATCAAATGTGCCTCTATCAAAGTCGATCGCCCATCCAGCTCTGGTGCCAACCCAGGCTCTTACAGAACATAGGTCTCATGCATTTCAGCATTTGGTGGCTTTATTGGGGAAGCGGTGACACACTGACCTCTTACATATTTGTTAATTACTTAATAAAGACATTTTATAGATTTGTCCTTTGTTTGTTTTGTGTTTTTTATGGCTTAAACTGTTGTTGATGCAGCACTGGAGCTCTGTGCTGGCCCTACATGTGTACCACAGTCCAAGTAAACTATGGACAGGTCCATCATTTTAAGGTGGCACGGGTTCCCTCTGAATATGAACATCCCCTTTTAAACATGTTTTAAAAAATAAATATGTTTTTTTAACATGGTCAACACAGAAAAAGACAACCATACATACTCACATTCACATCTACAGCCAGTTTAGCCAATATTTATCTAACTCCAGCTCTAGATTCAAACCCAGGACCTTCTTGCAGTGGAGCAACAGTGCTAACCACCGTTCTGCCCTAGCCAATTTCTCACTGTAAGTCATATATTTGTACAGATGGAGGTTATGTTCTCCTCTAGCTCTATAACTCTGTTAATTTACTGCTACAGTGCATTTGTAATTAAGCCCCTCTAAAACGATGCACTCCGCATTCAACCCATTAGCTGCTACACTATAAAAATCAGGCCAGCTTCAAAATGTTTACTTTCTTTTAGAGATTTCTACTAATGCAAAACAATTCTACTTTCCCTCTCACCTGTGTCTCCAATGCTCCCAAGAGATGGGCTGTCTGTGGAAGATCTGGATCCATCTTCCCTGGCAGCATTGCGAGACACAGGCGTCACGTTGCCGCCGCTGGGCGGAGGATCGTCCTGTGGCTGGGGATGAAAATGATGCTCAGAGTCGGCTTCCTGCTGCAGAAAGAGCTCCTGTTGAAGGAGCGGCTTGTGACAGCTGGCAGAACGCCCCCTGGTAGATGTGGTACCCAGACTTGCCAGCTGCGGCTGAAAACAATAGAAGGAGTTTTAATTCGAAAGACCCTGGTCCTATCACAGGTCTAATAAGGTTTGCAACCTCGCCTACTAATTGTAATTCTGGTCATTTCTGTGTGCTCACTCAGGCTCAGGTTTCAGGGGGCTTTCAAGTGAATAATTACATAAGGACTCTGCAAACCATGCGTTGTATTGCAACAGGGCAACTGACAATTTTCTAGTTTAGAAAATGTCAGCGTAACAAAGGAAGAATGGCCATCGCAGCATTGAGTTTTTGATTAGTGTAAAAAGCCCGAGGATTCCAAATCTTTTATATTAGTCTTTTAATTTGTGCAGAAAATTGAAATGTGCTATATTTACTCAGTTAATCAAGCAAGAATATATTGAATCCTCAACTGGATTCACAAGAGAAGATAATTTCTTTACAGTCCAGTGAATTCTGCTTAGTTATACTGACACGCTCCCCGAGTAATAGTCGGACTTAATTGCAATTCATAAATTTTGCCCTTCATTACTGAAGAGAGCGCATTAGTGCGTCCTTGATTATACTTCAGTCCAGACAAGACTCGGTTTAATTGTCAGCAGGGTCTGAATATAAATATCAATTTCTATACAATGACATCATGACAACTCCATCATCATCAAAGTCTCCTGCCTGTACAGCTGATAGTGGTTTATTTTTGTGCTCATGTTTCAGCCGTTAAATCAGTTAAAACGCAAACTAAAAAGGAAGCTGTTACTGTTAAAGCTCACCTGGTAGTCATTCCTCCACTGTGCATCATATTCAGGGCTCATCTGGCCTATCAGCTCCTGGACTTTGGCTCTCCTCAGTGGATTCTTCACCACCACAGAGCTGGAGTCACTGGGAGTGTAGACCTTCTTTGCTGGGTTGTAGTCTGATATCTGGTTGGTACTATAGGCACGCCTTCTCGGTGATGTCTTATCTAAACCTGATGTTTTGTTCAAAAATGAAAAAAGCCCGCAAAATTACAAAGATAACGAATTCACAACACCGTGAAACACATAATTGTAGGTTCCACCACACTGAAATGGTAATTACTAAATCAAAATGCCAAGTTCACCACATTTGTTTCCAATGGACCTTACATCCCTGGTTGCAAACTCCCTGATTTATAGACAAAGCACTCGCTGTAAAGTAAAAATGAAATACAACATTAGAAAAAAAAGTAGACAAACAAAGGCTTCAGCTGGCGTCCTACCTTTCTCAGCTTTGTGCTGTCAGAAGCTAATATATTGAGACTCTGAGCACACTGTGTTCTCTCTTCATTACCCACCGTGTGGGTAAGCCAATGGTAAGATAAGGCTCTCCATATGTTATAGTGTTTGTTTTGGTATTTGTAAAATGATTCATCATCTGCTTGATATTAACCTGGCATTCCTTTTACAAACTACTCCCTGCCTTTCTGGCAGTGCAGGGCAATGCATCATTCTTGCTTAGCCTTACTGCAGAACTCCTACTGCAGGTTTTATGCCCCATAGTCTGGGAACAACCGCCCTACTTTGAGCTCTTTTAAAACTATCTGATTAGTTCACAAATTTAACAACGTAGTGTATGCTGTACAGTGCAGCGAGGAAAGCTCAGACCTCTACATTGGAGAGACCAAACAGCCACTTCATAAATGCACGGCACAACATAGAAGAGCCGCCTCCAAGGGACAAGACTCGGCGGTCCATCTGCATCTAAAGGATAAAGGTCACTCTTTTGAGGATGCGAATGTTCACATTTTGGACAGAGAAGACAGACGGTTTGAAAGAGGAGTGAAAGAAGCCATCTATGTCCACTGTGAATGACCATCTTTGAACTGAGGCACCAACTGTTTGCCATCTATAATCCAGTTTTGAGATCCCTTCCAAGAAACCTCAACACCCACTAACATCCTGGGCCTTTTGACCTCATCACAATGGGTTCACCTGAAACCTTGGCTGATTGTGAACTACACTCGTTTTCACACCTTGGCTCATGGTTAGGTAGAAGATCAATAGGGGGTCCATGACCCTCTTGTGGACACTCCCATAAGGCTTAAAATCGAGGATTCTCCACCAATTGCGCTTAGAACTGAAGAAGCTTCTCAGATAAGAAGTGAAACATCTTCAAGAAAACTTAAAGAAGTCCAGATACTTTTCTTTCCAAGCTCCTTAGACTACGACGACCTGGATGACTGCGAACCTTCCCAGGCACATAGCAACTTGCCAAAAATGGCAATATTACCATGCTTGGATTCATGCAGTTGTTCTCAAACTGTGGGGCAGCCATCATAAACAGCCAGGTAAAGTCTATAAAGTGAAACTAAGGTGAGTCTGTGCTGATTTGCACTTTTATTTAAGTAAAATGTAATAAAACATGGATCCTTTGTTCATTGCAATCAATAAAAATTGTGGCGTGTGGGATGAACTTTTTTTCAGCTTCCAAAGTGGGACATGCCAGAAAACATTTGAGAACCATTAGATTAGCGTATCAGCACACTCACCTCCTACACTTCGAGGTATAATTAGACTGGTGGGTTTGGGAATAGTTTTGCTTTTTTTCGGTGATAAAGCAAAGTACTAGACAAATTGTTTTTAACCTTATAGAAAGTTAAAGGACACCTACAGCTATTAAAAACCTTCAGGATGACATTAATGTCTGCACTAAATTTGAGGGCAATCCATCCAACAGCTGTCAAGGCATTTCAATCAAAACCACAAATATAAACCTCATAGCAGCGCTGGATGAAAAATGTCAAAGGATCATAAAATTCAATATGACTCATCCTGTGGGTTCCGTGAATACCTGTGCAAAATTTCCTGTCAATCATATAACACACATTTTAGTCTGACTAACACACCACTTCAGCAGTTGGGATGGAAATCATAGTTACACCTAAATTACAGCAATTTGCAAGAATAGGAGCACACAAATTGACATTCTGCAAACCTATAGTTTAGAAAAACAGAAATCCTCTCATTCAGGAGTCAACCACTCATTTCTGCCGTAAGTTCTTACCCATGGGGTCATGGTCTGTGCCGACAGGGCTGCTGTCTATCATGGAGTCCTGGTAGGAATCATACAGAGTTCCAGAATGGCCCTCCCTGTGTGAACCCAGATTGTCACCAGCTGTCTTCACTGGGTCCTCTTCTTGAGAGTGGTAAAACACTGAGCTGGCTGACTCAACAGAGCGCATCATGCTGTATCGCCTCCTCTTATCCTGTTTCGATTTTGAGTAGGTGACACATGCAAAAAGAGACTTTTTCACAAGGTTTGATTAAAAGCTTCCTTAGAGCTGCTTTTATATTTTTATATATCTCCATCAGGATTTACTTCAATGATTAAATGATTTATCACACTGAACATAAACACAAGAAAAACATGGTGTGATCTGATGTTCCTTTTCTGAAGTGTTTACAAAACAGAATATCAACACGCATGCTGTCATTTGTCACTTTTTAAGAGGTGTCTTACAGATTTGGGGTTGTCGTGATAGCGGGTGGCATCACAAACCACGCTGTAGCCAATCAGACTGTCCCCTGGAAACAGAAAAGTGTTGCCCACAGGGGAGAGCAGCACTTCTTTGGTTTCAGGAAAGAGCCATTCGATGGAAATGTCGCTGAGTACAGGAGACATGGTTTTCTTCAGGGACTTTATCATCTGTGGAGTGAAAACAAGCCAACTAAAAAAGACTTTCCACTATAAAAGCCAGCTTCTCTCTGACCAAAACATAAAGTGAATTGTGTCTCTGAGATATGATTTCCTAATTGGTATCAGTGGCGGACACTTGGTGCTTTGAAACCTCTGCATAATGGCTCTCCAGCGGCCCTCGGAATACTTGGCTGTTGTTAGGAGAGCAACACAAAGCTGGAAATTAGTACCTTGGGCTGAAGCCTTTCTCCGTCAGCGAGAAACTCCGCTGTTCCTTTGGAAACTGTCGCCAGCCCCTGCACCAGCCTCCTGCAAGCATTCTGTCCTATGCCGAACGTAAAACATCTGCACAAAGACATTAAACACTGCAGCTCCACGAATAGCTCACGAAACACACGAGCATGACAGCAAAATGCGAGCACAACACAAAGACAACTAACGAGATGCTGCAAAGACATTTATGAACTAGAAATAATATAATTCTTCAGTAGCTTTATGTAAAAGCCTACAATATCTTCTGGTGAAACTGAAGTCGAAATAGTTCTCCAGGCAGATTGGCTGATAGCAAACGATTTTACAATTCATATTTCATTTTCCACAGAGGGATGAGCTGCCTAATTTCATTGCACCAGCTTGCATTTTTAATTAAATCAGAGAGTGCAGACTGAAAAAAGAAATTTCTCCCTCGACACAGTTAAAAATCCATCGTGGATTCACAAAAATGTAGATTGATCGTTGTTTGTGCCTGTTTCTGAATGGCGCCTCTTATTTGCAAGCCTAGAGCAATTACGGCCCAGGAAGTGCTGATGGTTTGGCCAAGCTCCGTGTGCCTAATGCAATCGTCTGGGGGGAGGCATCCATTAAAAGGGAGTAGACAAAAGTCAATTATGTCCAGAGGGACAGGATTTTTTCAGTGTGAGACTTAGATGCAGGTGGCAAAATAAAATGATTTCCCAGCATACTGCAGGTCTATTGTTCCACTGGTGCTCCCTCTCACTCGGCAGCTCAACCCGGTGTTCACATGCTTCCTTTCTTTCTTTTTTAATTCCTCATTCACACTGACTTGTTGTTGGTTTTTAATCAGAATTCGAAGCTGAAATGAAATAACACAAGCTGCATGTTGCCAGATTTCATTTTGAAAGGATTACAGCTGCAGAATCAGGTCCTACATTTAACCCTGAGATGTGATTTTATAGTATAGGCAAGCTCCACATTTGCTATCTGCATAAGAAGCAAGGATTTATTACAACAGCATAGTGTCTTTAGCATCAAATGGGTTGCTTGTATATGTCTGGAAACCAGAACAGGTTTTACAGTGAAGATATCCCTAATAATGCTATTCGTTATTCTGTCTAACATTCAGCGTGTGTTAACATTAATACTTGCCTGATGTAGCGTGCATGACTGCGGACCAGATCGATAATTTTGCCCGTGTTACTGACAGCACCGTCTGTGAGCAGGAAGAGCAGGCGGGGGTGTCCACTGATCAAAGGCTGCCTCAGGATCCATGTGAGCGGTGCCAGGATGTTCGTCCCCCCCATGTCAGCTCTTATCTTTCTAACATACTCGCAAGCAATGGCCAGGGCATCCTGGATCATGAAAATAAGATGTTAATTCAAGACATAATGCTGCTGTACTCACACAACACACAAAATGCAAAGATCTATATTTATTCAAGTCAGAAAAAACTGTTTGTGTTAAAATAAGAAGACAGGGTTGTATTATTTCTGAGATTTGAGCAGTTATTAATCAGCACTGAAGCTAAAATGAGCTGGCTGTTTCATAAAGATTGCTCAAAGTGAATCATAAAAGCCTTCAAAATAAAAGGTAAACTACAGTTTAAGTCCTTAGGCTTAATCAGGGCTGTGATTCAGGGATTGTTAGACTTTGCCACGGAGAAACTAATTTGGAGTTTGATGTAAAAATATCCTCCTGCTTAATGTTAAGAACAATGAGATTCATTGTTAAAATAAAACACTGTTTGTGTGGATTGTGTATGGGGATGTCTGATGTTTTGTTGAGCTGTCAAGACATGACAGCTCCTAGAAGTGAAGCCAAAATATGTTGATAGCCTTCTGGTGGGTGGCTACAGCACTGAGCTCCTTTGGAGGAAGGGAAAAAAACACAAGATGTATCCACTGGGCTAAAAAACAAGGGCAATGCCGAAAAGTGTCCTAAAAGCTGCAGTTCCTCAAATGGCCGCTTGAAGCTAGATCCAAAAGTGAGTCCCATAGACTTATGTGTTAAAATGCTTAACTTTAATGCAGAAACAAACATGTTTTCGGCCTGGCTGAAGTAACAGTTTTGGTTTTTAAAGCTTGGCCAACTAAATCCCAACAATAGTGAGTGAGAAGGACATATACCTGATCCCAAGAGGCATTTTGATTGTTTTAACTGAATGCAACATTACCAGCTTTTTCACCAAGTAAGTACAAAGAGAGTTAAAGAAAGTTAGAACCTTTAAAACTGTTATTGATACTAATTTCAGTTGCTGTTTAGTCTTGTAAGGAGTTTTCAATTGGATTCTGTCCATTAACTTGTACATCTTTTTACCATATTCCACAAAAATCTTCATAGCTTATGGCTTTGAATTGACTTGTTACGCTGGGTAACAAGTTAGATCCAGAGGTTACATTCATCTTCAAGGTAGAATCTGTATATTTGGCTATGTGGCGTTTAAGCGCACACATACTTATGTCCACTCTGAGCTGCACAGTGTTACCCTACTTCCTGCCCCTGAAGGCTTTGTCTGGGTTCTACAACCCATGACCGATAAACTAGCTATGATTATCTCATTATCGTTATAAAGAGCAGCATTACCTCCTCGTAGCTTTGGCTTGTCGTGAATAGTGATTTAAATGTAGATCCAAATCCTACGACATTGAAAACGCAGCCAGGCACCAGGCTCTTCAGATTAACCACCATGGCATCCTACAAAAAAAGACCGAGAGCAGCATTAGTTCCTGACCTGAACAAAGACTGATGTGAAATCTGAAATTCTAAAAGCAAAAAATAAAACACTCCTCTGCTTAATGCGTGGTTAAATGGAAGCATGTGCTCTACACAGCTGTCAGTGCTCCACGGCAGATTTTGCCTGAGAGGAGTGAGAGCCATCATACAGAATCATTTCGTCCATCACCGCCTTTTCTACAGGAGAGGAGCCGTTTCTAGAAGAATACCACTTATCTCAACCTCTGTTCAGGTGGATATCACAAATACCTCATCGACTGCACAATCTCCAATAAAACATTCCTTCAGGTTCAGAAACAGAAATATAATGTTCCAATTTTATAGATGTATTAAAAGCTATTCTGCAGTACTTCTTGGTAAATATTCATTATATCGCAGTCAGGCTCACCTTGGTCTTAAGCCCAGACTGTGTAGTAACACCTTCAATAAAACCCAGGGTATGAGTCACAAATGCACACCTGCCAGCATCACATCGCAGGACACATTCAGTGCACAAGCAGCCAAATAAACATGGTAAAAAATATATCCACCTTGAATGACCCTGAGTTAGCTTTATAGGTAGCCTATTGAAGACCGATTAGACTTCAAATCCTAGCAACTGGAAGATGGGCGGATAGTGAATGATTTGTACGATCAATATCCTTGAATGCATGCCTTCCTACAGCTGATTAAGCACATACAATCTTCACAGATAGCAGAAACACTAAGACCTTGAGCTTAAAAAGCTATTTGAAAGCGCTTAACGACATGTGATTGATTAACTTTGCATTTAATCTCTTTGGAAAATGTATATTGATGTGTTTGACATCAACTGTAATACTTTTTAATGAAAAAACTCTTGATGGCATGTGATACGGTGTGTAATTTATATGTAAATCAGCATGCATCTTAATGTTTGCTCGCAGATCACCTTTATAGCAACGCATGGCGCATTGAGATTAAAATACCTTCACACGGTTGATGTTAACCCCGCTCATGCTGCCGCTGCGGTCGATGAGGAAGATGAATTCGCCGTGAACCTTCCTCAAGTCAGAGCAAATGGACTTGAGGTCAGGGCAGAAGTTCAACATAACCACAGGGTTGTGGAGGATATCCTTATGGAGTCTCTTGTGAATTATATCTACCTATAAAGGCAGCAAAACAGAAGCATGAATTAAATGGGGTTCGGTTTGACTGACAATTTTGCTCAGGCTTTAATTAAAGGTTTGAAGAAGCAAGAAAGGTGACAAGTTATCAGGTCAGTAGAAGAATCACATCAATTATTCTATGTATATGTGCTGGAAAAGTCAAAGCAGACTGTGCAGAGCCTTTGGAGTGTTTCCATAGAAACACATTTTTATGGCTAAGTGCTCTCTCCTCCTCCTCCTGTTTGCTGCTGGTCACTTAACAACCTCATCATAGCTGAGACGCGAATGGACACATGCATGACCAGGGGCGCAGCAGTGAAAGTGGAGCTAACGAGCTGAAGCCCAGAGAAGTCTCTCTTTGTTCATTATCAAATAACACTTTGTCTTTTACCTAAATTATGTTGTGCTTTATCTCCAAGCAAAGCTCACAAAAGAAGAATCGCATGTTTCTTTTAACCAGATGTTTACTGTGTAGGTACACTTAGTACTACCAATTAACAGTTATTTAAGATAAGATAAGATAAGATAGAACTTTATTAATCCCTCGGGTGGGTTCCTCTGGGAAATTCGACTTCCAAAAAAAAAAGCACAGCAACGACCGAAGTAGCCACTCAAAAGACGAGCCTTTTTATCTACTTACTATGGACCCAGATTTTTGCTATTTAACATAAAAATATTATCTGTTTTAGTTTAAACATTTAGTTAGCAGTGCTTTAATTACATATTAGAATGAAGCATCAGTTAGATGCTTCCTAACTGACTGGATGGCAAAAGCTCAACATAGCTGGAGTTGAACTGTTCTTTTTCCAGCAAAGGAATAATTGTACAATATTCATCTTTAATGACTCTAAAAAACAAGAGTTTGATGGACTTATTTGAATTTATTTGGGATTTTCCATAATCCACACAGGGTCAAAAGTGCACACACAGGTTCAAATATATACAAATACTGCCACTAATATGGTTAAATGTCCCTTAGCAGATTCCACCTAGACCAGATGCTTCTGGTAGACATCAACAAGCTTCTGGCAGAATTGGTAGAATTCATTGAAATTGGTTGGTTTCCTAGCAAACACCTGGCATTTAAGTATAGTCCATAATTTTTTAATAGAACCATATTCTTTGGTCTTTGTGAAGGCTATTCTAAAAGTTTAATGTCAGCCTTCTTTATCCATTTCTTATGCGTTTGCGATTGTTGTCCTGTTGGAACGGCTAACTGTGTACAAGTTTTAAGGGCAGGGAAGTAATCATGAGTGACAAAATGTCAGTGTTTTCAGTTTATGTTCTTATGCTATATCTTGAGATAATGTAGAGTTATAGGATTATTATTCGTTTGCTTTGAGTTTATACTAGTTATGTTTCACCTAGGTCTTCTTTGTTAGTCTCGTGTATTTCTTGTCTGTGTTGTCAAGCCTGTGGTGTCATGTCTACGTGTCTCAGTGTTTTCCTGTTTTATTTTGAAGAGTCAGGTGTCTCCATGTTCAGTGTGTTTTGTTTTACTTCCCCTGGTGTGTCATTATGATTATTTGTGCCAGCTGTTTCCCCATGTGTTTCCACTCTGACCCCCTCCTGTGTCTATTTAGTCTGTTTTCTTTCAGTATTTGTCAGGTCGTCTGTGTTACCTCCCACCACATCTCGTCAGGTTTCCAGGGTTTTGTTCAGGGCATGTTTATGTTTCTTGGTCTCATAGTCTCTCTCGTCCTCCTGCTCAAAATCATGTTCATAGTTATTCCTAGCTTTTCCAGTTTATGTTTTAGCTTATTTCTTGCCACAGTTTGTGTTGCTTTGCTTTTGCATTCATGTAATCAGCTGTAATAAAGACTCGTTCGTCTGCATTTGGGTCCACTATTCACACTGCACACAGTCTGTTCCTGCAGATTGGTCTCACAAAAAGGTTAAAGTTATGGCTAACTAGCGTAACTGAGTAGTATTTAATATCATCTTAGCTTTGGAGTAGTAGCTTTTCAGCATTAAGCTTGGTTTAAGATACTAAATTTAATGTTTTAACATATACATTTAATTATAGTGTGATTTTCAGCAATGCTGATTATCACACAAATTTCTTTAAACAAACTGTATAATATAACAAAAAGAACACAGTAGAGGTTTTCCTTTACCTGTCTGGGTTTTAAGGCACTTACTGTCGTTAGATCAGTTTAAATAAAAAAATCTCTGTCATAGTTTACCTGCCAACTTTAATAAAGTTTCATAATACAAAAGGAAGTTTCAGTATTTATGCCACACAGGAGCCAATTCAACCCTATTTTGAAACCGCAGTGCGTAATATCATTGTATTATACAACACTAAATTGCAACAAATAGCCAAATAAATAATATTTTTCACAGGGAAATATTTGTGATATCATGCTCAAAATGAAAGCAGTGTGATATTGTGCTTATCAGTTCAGGTGTGGTGCTCATGTCATGGACACTCACTTTCCTCTCATTGCTGGAGTCCTTCTTGGTGGCCTTGATGAAATCGCTCCGGCTGTGAAGATACTCATCATACTCCTCCTGTGTCATGTCACCGTTCTCAATGAGCACATGCGGCACATGAGGCTCTAAAGTGGCACAGTTGGTCATGGCAAAGACATTACTATAAATGCCTCAGACAAGATTATGAAGCAGATGGACAATGTCTGAAGCTGAAGGGAAGGAAAGTGCGGAAATCTAAAAATACAGATTTTCACTGTCTTGGCCTTATTACTTTTTTTCCTCATTCTTCCCTTTTGTGTCTCGTACTTTCTATCGCCCTATCCTTTCATATTTTATGGCAACAACATTGCCCAACACATCATTTAAAATGTAAACCACCACCATCTAGAGTTATAAGCATAAAATACCACTTACAGAGTAATGCTCCAGGATATCATTCACAATAAGCAATAAGATGTACTACTGCAGGTATCCTTATTGTCCCTGTATCAAAATCATTATATGCAAATCTACACATGATAAGTGCTACTTTAAGTTTTATTTATATACCACCAATTCAAAACAGCAGTCGTCTCAAAATATTGAAGAAAGCAACACAACAATCACATGATTTCCTATGAACAACTAACAGAGAGACCAGGGTCCAAATACAAACGATAGAAAGAATAAATGTTCATGACATGGAGTAGTGGCTTATTAATGAAAAGAGGGAAATTATGAGTAGAAAATTACAGGTCACACAGGCTTTTATATCCTTAAGACATGTCTGTAGTTTAACAAATTCATTTGCATCATCTTGTTTTTATAGGTATAGTTGTAACAGAGAAGCTGCAGGGAGTGGAGACAGTGAAGGCAGATGAGTTTAAATCCCTGGAGGGGAACAACCAAAGCAATAGACAGTGCACAATGAAGAAAGAGATAAAGATGAGACTGCAGGCAGGGTGGAGCAGGTGGAGACGAGAGTCAGAAAGATAGAAAGGGAAGAATGAAAGGAAAGATTTGCAAGATGGTAGTGAGTCCTGCTATGATGGTTGGTTTGGAGATGGTTGTACTAACAGAAAGACACGAGGCTAAGCTGAAGGTGGCAGGGTTGCAGATGATGAGATTTTCTCTGGGAGTCACCAGCATGGACAGGATTACAAATTAGTGTATCAGAGGGACAACTGAGGATGAACGGTTTGGAGACAAAGCCTGGTAGTCGAGGATGGTTTGGACATGTGCAGAGGAGGGATAGTGAATACAGTATATGAAACAAAGGATGCTGAATATGAAGCTGCTAGGTAGGCGGGAAAAATGGAAGACCACAATATGATACTGAGAAGCATGCACAAAACCCTGCAGACTCATTGTCTCTGCAGCAAAATATGATCAATGGTAATGCGCTCCACAAAGATCAAGCACAAGGTCAAGCACAAAGATCTTCAGTATCCTTCACTAGAGCAGTTTCAGCGATGAACTGTAACTCTTTAAATAAACACTTCCTCTGGAAATGATCACATAGCTGGGTCAGACATTGTATATTCTTTCAAAACCTGTAAATCTCCTAATATATGTTCATATACGTAGGAGGTCTTTCCACGGTTAAATTATTCCTTTAAAGTGCTGAAATTCTAACCAATTCTCAGATGGGTTGGTTGGTAATATTTATTTATATTGTGTTCTTTAAACTTGCACCTATATGTGTTTGGTTCCTCTCCCTCTGAACCAGACACATTGTGTTACTGACTTACTGTTAGGATTGAGAGGTGACAGATAAAAAAAAAAGAAACGATGCTCAGGCATCTGTGCAAATCTTGGGGATTTCAACTGTTATTTTTCTTCTCTGCATAGACTTTGCAGGTCTTGAAAAAGCTTATCTAAAGCATATCTAAAATGCCCAAAATGTTTTTCTAGCTTTCTGCAGACAATGAGAGAAAAGCGCTTTTGTGTTATTAAAGAAAACTTCTGACATTAAAATTCATGAGGAAGTTCAATTAATTAGATATTTTCTTGGTTGAGAGACCCATCCTTTCATCCATCCATTTTATGCTGCTGATAAGCTCAGTTTATTGATAGAAAATAACATTTGGAAATACTTTTTCATTTCTTATGATTTTTGTTAATATGCATTTTTCTCTGGTCATAAATCAGATATTAATTTCCAATACATGAAGTATTAAAATCCTTAAATTTAAAGGTTGAACCTGTCAGAAACTCAGCAATAAGTTGACACAATTAGGCAATTAATCAACCAAGCTGATGATGAAACCCAACTGTTCCTCTTTTCCTATTGCACCTCAATTTCCTCCATCTCTCTGGTCTGGCTGAGCGTCCATGTTGTGATTGAAACTGCAGCACTCATATGAGATGAATTAAATTGCCCGACTCTGGCCGCAGGTCTGTTTGTGAACAAAGCCTTCATAAGAGGCCTATTGGATCAGTTTGAGCGGGGCTCGTTCCTCCCTCTGGGAGACAAACGGCCCACACACACACTGCAGGTTAAGACAACGGTGAGGGAAATACAAGAACCAGAAAACTGACAATACCCACCCACACGGCAGAGTCTGGCTCTACTGGCATGTCATACATTAATAACAGAAGACCTTTTTCCTGAAGAGGCACTCACAAACACAACGTGAGGCAGTGAATCACCTTTTCACTGATCTTATTATGGGCTGCAGTAAAAGTCTCACAGAGCTGAAGTAACTTTTTTTTGGTTTTGTTTTACTTGAGGGTGGAAGAACAAAATTGTGGGGCTGTTTTTAAGTTGAAGACTTACCGCTTGGGTAGATGAGGATTACGACCGGGTAGTCATAAGTGTACTTGTCTGCCAGAGTGATTACAATTCTGGTAGCAGAGCGGGCCAGAGGATCTGCATCAGCTCGGATGGCGTGAGAAGGGCTCTCCACACCTGCGCAGAGCGTCATCCACAGCAGATCAAATAACAAGTTGTTAGTCCTCTAAACTGAAGCCACTAAAGAACAGAACATCTTCAGTAGCAAAACATATTAAGTCAGGTAGAGCATGAAAGCAGGCCTGCAGATGTGCTGCAACTGTAGGCAGACTACAGCAGCTTAAATAGAGGGCTATGTAACTTGCCAAATGGATGTGCACAGCGGTACCTGCTGAGCCATCAGCTAATGTTGGCTGAGATTAGCAGATCCGCCAGAACTGTCCAGAGCTTAATTTGGTTGCCTGCCTATAATAATGGTCAATTTGTTCTCTTTTAATACTTACCGTACATAATAAGAGAATGTACTAATTTCAAATCTGTGGATTAAATATGAAGCTTCATTCATGAGACTTAAGTTTAGCCCAGGATAATAAAAAAAGAAAACAAAAAAACACAATGAAACCAGCAAAACCAGCGATATCTAGTTAGTCATAACTAGATATCTCAGAACTTTATGGTGAGACACAAGCTTAGTCAAGCATTAGTGCCCACTTGATATTTTAATATTTGTAGGCTCATTCGAGAGCTTCAGAATTGCTGGTACTAGAACAAAAATCCATGCTAGCTGTGTAGCATTCTGTATAGTCTATGCTAGGCCAAGTCCCCCTCTTTTAGAAGAGTCGGTGAAAATATATAGCAGGATCAAATCTCTGCAAACACGTGTTTTTCACACTTCACTGCAGTAATCGTCTTAATGTGCTGCTTCTTACTGCAGACAGATGCACTTTCAAGAAATTCTCATGAGAGAAATTTGACGGACCTGCGAGGAGATAGGGAGCTCGTATCTCAAGCTGGAAATTAAACTCATAGTCCATGGAGTTGATGGCCTCCTCCTCCAGCAATAAAGCCAACCAAAGCTGAGGTGTGTTGGGAGTTTGGTCATGAGGACTTGAAGCAGAGGTCTGTCTGTCCCGCCTAAAAGTGGGAAAATTATAGATATGTTAAAACCATATAGAAGTATGAGAACTGGAGTTTAAAGAGCCTAAAGTGCCAGATGCCATTTAGAAATATACCATCTTAAGCCAACCAGACAGTGATTTCTGCTGTTCTTCAACTTTCTTACGTTCTGGAGAAGTTTGGGGACAGTCCCTGTTCCTCGTTGATGGACCTCTGCACCCGGGGCGTACACACAGGTGGAGATGAGACTCTGATGCCCCCACTTGGCAGAGTGGAAAGCTCAGAGGAGGTACTGACCAAAATGTGGACCGTCTCCATGGGAGGGATGATCCCAAGGTTAACTACTAACACGGTCCTCTCAAAATCCTCATCCATCACTATGTGTCCTGTTAGAAGGGGAAACAGCAGATTTTTAAACTATAACCACAGTAACTACGATCCTGCATGTATAAAATATTAAACAAAACTGTTCAACCGTTTTCTTACAACAAATTACTTTCTTGAATTATCCCTTTTTTCTTTCTAAAACAATTAGTCCTACTGATTGATTGATGTATAAAATCTCACTTACGTCTCTTGACTCCAATGTACACCTTTCCTAAGCACAGGACTTTAAGCACAATCCTAATGCTGGGCATTGAAAAATCTTTAGGGTTACTTCAAAATTGAATGTCAGTCACTTTCAGTATCTCTGTTTTGTTTTGTTTTTTCAAGTAATGACGCAGTTTGCTTCACTTGATTATCAATGGAGAAAAAAGGGAGACCAGAAATCTTTTCTGTTATCTAAGCAAAGAATGATCAAGCTTGAAGCAGCCGGGTGGAGCATAAACTGACTTCCCATGCTTAGTACAAAGCTGGATGCTACATCCACTGTTACATGGTAAATTTTGCGTCCCCTCATACATGCTAATGCACCTGAAGCCCATTTGTTGACTGCAGGAAGCTCCCCCCAGAGCAAAAGCAAATATTGTACCATGCATATTTCACAGGGCCTGACAGGTTAAGTACTACCCCTTGTGGTGACATGACTGATATATTTTGATCTTATTTTGTTTTTTGGAGGTCTAATGACTTGAATCCAATAACTACTCTGCTTTGGTCTCCACCAGCTCCCGAGGGAAATATCTGGCTTTTAGCTGCTCTGGCATCATCTGGTAGGGATTACCAAAGAGGAAATGTGGGGTTTCTGAAAGATAACAAAACACACCCTATAACTGCAGCTGTGAAACTAATTCAAAGATATAAACGAGCCTAAACCACTCCACAAAGCTGGCAGGGAGTTGCAGACTGGAGTAATGCTTCTCAGTGGTTTCCTCAACTTGAACACCTTTAACTTTCACTCATCTCATTTGATCTTTTGCTAATATAACAGTATTGATTAGAGCTGCTTGGTCTTACCGCTGCCACTCTGGAGAGCTCCATTAGAAGTGCCGCAGCAATCCAGATAACAGTCGTCGATTTTTGCCTTGTCTTTGATCTGAAGTGTTATAATCTGACTAGATATCATAGCCTCGAAGCCTACAACAATAGAATTTTCCTCCAGTGGATAAATGAAGATCCCTAAAAGACAGTAAGAGAGAGACACAAAACAAAAATAAGAAAGAGCTTTATCCAGACACACCAACCAAGCATTTCCTATTCAGTCGATAATAATGAATTTTACAAGTAAGAGCATGCGGTTAATCTAAATTGGCCGAAAGTGGTGAGCCATCAAATTACTGAAGTGACAAATGAGTCTCGCTCACCTTCAATTGCATGATCCTCAATATTTTCATAGGTCATAGAAGCTGTCAGAGCCAAAGTGTAACCCCTGACACAGGAACTGATGTCAGACACACTGAGTGGCAGAGCGCCCCGGTTCTCCTTGTTAATGAGTCCAGGCATTGTGGTGGTTTTAGGATGCTGGTGGGAAAAGAAAACATTCATCAGTCATAAAACATTTGCAAATGGGGAGAATTAGGTATGTAAGTGTGTACATATATCTATGTGCAATGTAGTAATAAAATAGATGGACATTGAAGCTTAGCATTTTCAAATCTCCCCTTTGGTCATTTGAAGCTAGAAAATCCTAGCAAGGTATGGACAGAGATGGGCAGTAACGCGTTATTTGTAACGCGTTACTGTAATCCGATTACTTTTTTCAAGTAACGAGTAAAGTAAGGGATTACTATTGCAAAAACGGTAATTAGATTACCTTTACTTTCCCGTAGGAACGCTGCGTTACTGCGTTACTAAAACCGTGAATTTTTTGCGAGAATGTCTCACGACAGTGACGTAAGCGAGTGCGCCGTTTGTGACAACAGTTACAATCGCATACAAACTTTAGAGCTAGGGGTGAGCCAGAAAGCACCTGCCTGACTAGCTAACTAATATTAGCTTAGCGTGCTAACCAACAATGCTACTTGTGAATAAAGTTACTGTTAATGCACCAAAATGCCTGTAACTTTCAGGGTACATGCTAGTACTACTTATAAGAAAATACAATTACCAGCTGTGACAATGGATCACATATCCAGTGCAGAGAGAGTATGAGCGTGCAGCGTTTAAAGTGTGGAAGTACTGACCTTACTTTGAGTTTGATTCCATAAAAAGGGACAAAAACATTAGTGTCCGCTGTGCGTGGGAAGAAAACTTCTTTTTACAGCAAAAAAACCCCTAAACTTCCAACAAGCACCGAGTAGCTACGACGTAATGGGAAACTCACAGAGCTGCCATATCCTTCCACTGACCGCGGCACACCTGCACCAGGGTAAACCTCCGCCTGCCCCACTCCTGCTTTACAGGTGAAAATAGAGCAGCAGGACCGCTGAGTCTGTGACTTTATTTATTTTCTGCTGTGTTTTACTTGCATCTATTTGAAAGAGTGAGTGTAAACACAAAAAATATTTTATTTTATGTGCAGAAAATAGGTTTAAATGTTAAACTAATTTCTTCCAGTCAGAGAATGTTGCATATAATTAAATTTTTGCTTGATGCATAAAGTTAAAAGATTAAAACTGATAAAACAAGTTAAAAAGAGACTTTTCCATTTGATTACATTTTGTATGATGGATTATGCAGAAAAAGTAGAATTGGGCTGAAAGATCTATTTATCACCTCTTCAGGTTGTAAATCGGGTTTTTAAAAAGTAACTAAGTAACTAAGTAATTAATTACTTTTGAAAATAAGTAATCAGTAAAGTAACGGGATTACTTTTTGGGGGAGGTAATCAGTAATTAGTTACTGATTACTTTTTTCAAGTAACTTGACCAACACTGGGTATGGATGTGACTGACTCATACAGGAGCATCAAGATCTGCTTGATACTCCTGTACTGATGATGATGGACAGTTTATACCAGCAAGCCATCTGGCTACTGAGCTGCTGAAAATCTAAATACCTTGCACTTGTACTGAAATTGCTGGACCCTTACCCACTGCCTCTCTGTATGTATATGTATATGTACATAGACATGTATCCACTTAACTATATTAACTATTTCATTACTGCTAATGATATTCCAGTGGTATGTGAATATAACAGAAAAATTTGAAACTTAAAATCTGAACTATTGGTATTAAGGTTGAAATTTAAAAAAAAAAAAACTAGAATTATTAATGTCATGATGGAATTTCCCACATTGACATGTAGCTAGCCTCTCTCAAACTAGTGAGCTCAATAATGGCTACCGAATTTAGGAACTTGGCATCTGTTTGCTACAACAGTAACAAGTCAATTAAGTCAATTAGCTGCTAGCTGCCACTAGCAAATGCATATACCGCTAGTTAGCATGTGCAGCCTTGTTAAATAATTCAAAAAGTTCTTACATCTATAGCTCAATTTGGTTGTAGCTGCCAACAGGGCTGACTGGGACAAAAAATCGGCCCGGCCCACCAAAAATGTGACGTCATTCAGGGATAAAACCGCAAAGGATTCTGGGAACTTGTGGCAAGAGGTACTAGCGCATGCAGGCTTTCAATTGAGCTCAGTTACACAGCGATAAAAAGAAACACAAAAAATGGCAAGAAGCTGTTGTATTATTAACTGCAATAGCCGGTGTTGTGCCAAAAAAGTGATTGTCTGCCAAAAACTGATTGCTGGTATTTAAATTGCTATGAGTAACTTGTTGGGCTATAATATGTGAAACATATGTCAAATGCATCCCTCATGGATGACATGAAGTCATCTCTCCATCTCTCTCTGCTGCTCTTCTGTCTCCTCTGTCACAGACTTCTCCACTTTAGATGATAAATCAGCCTGGTGCAACATGTAAGGATTGGCACAATTTGTTAAGATTTTGAGGAGTTTGAGAAACTAACCTGAAGCATAAAATAAAATTTACTATCAGTAACTTCATAGCACCCGCCCAGCAGTATATAAACTCCATCATGCTAGCTAGTACGCAGTACCAGTTATTCTAAGCGCCTGTAAAAAGTCAGCACAACGAAAACAAACTACAACTAAACTTGGTTTATATCTGACACAGACAGCAGGTCATAACTTCTTGCCTGAAGTTCAGTTCCTCTGCCACTATGAACGGCGGCCGCCTCGGTCTCTCCTCCTCTTGCCTCCCCTTTCCCTTATCCACCTGCTGGCCTCCACCACTTGCTGATGTTGCTAAATCTGTGGAAGCTATGCCATAGCTACCGCCAAACAATTCAGTTATTTTTACACATTTGGCAGCGTCTGCCTGAAGGGCTCGTTTCTTTTTGGCCCTAATTTTTTCTGCACCTTCTTTCCTTTTTTTGTTCTCCATTTTCTTTAGTTCGTCTATAAGATTGCTAAACAAGGGGGAGGGTGCATCCGACCTCCTCGGCTGTAATTGGTCCAGCCCAGAGTCGATCATGACCAACTGGCCAATCCAACACCTTTCATTATTTATACCCTTCCAAAAAAAAAAAAAATCGATCGGCCCATAAAAACAAAAAATCGCCAGCGGCCCACCGGGCAAATGCCCGGTATGCCCGATGGCCAGTCCAGCTATGGCTGCCAAGATTTGACCAATATGAAGCTAGAACATATATTTCTGTATTATCTCTCAAATTTGAACGCTTTGGTGTTCTCTCTATTCTTATCTTTGTTCTAATCTTATATTTTATTGCTTGCTTTCCCAGCAGTAACACTAAAACATATCACAGATTCTTACTAAAAACTAGATCTGAAAGGGGCTACCTAGATGTCAGTTCAGCACAGCACATTTTTTACATGATCGGAGCTTCTCTTTTTTCTTTTTTTTTTGATAGGATGCAAAAACAAAACGCCTAAGTTGGCACAGGTGTTTAGGACATTTCAGGAAAAGGTCAGCAGCAGAACACAATTAAAGCACCATCATTTTTTGCAACACAACAGTGATATGCTGTAGCTCGAGAAGACAGGGAACTGCATTGTGTGCTATGAGACATGAAAAAAGAAATTTCACGTGCTTTAAATATACTCGCAAAGGAAAACAGCACTGCTAATTATTTAGGTAAGTATTCAATAAAATTGTGTTTCTTTTGGGCTGTGCTTCATCGTTAATGGTGTCTCCTCCACCAGAAATCTTGGTTATGTGCTGTGAAGGGTCTGCATCTGCTGCATGACCAGAGCTTAGCACAGGCTTGATGGGAAGCATTGTGACGAAAGCAATATCCATAGAGACAGCTCTGCTTGCTTGCCTGCAGACTGACCAGTAACATCTCCAAGTGTGCATTCATTTGTGATAGAGGGGCTGATTGCACCTTTTGGTCACACAAACCATAAAATCGTATAAAAATAAAGTAAATTCAAACTTCAGGCACAACATCCACACTCTCTGACTACATTGGACGCTCGTGAGAATCACAAAACAGATTTGATTAGTATTTGAAATTGTCCAACTAGGTTTTAAGGTGCCACATGGTTGTTTATTGCGAAGAAAAGGTCAGAGATGCATTTGTGTTCGTCTGTCTCAACACTGTCATCATGTGCTCAGTAAACCACTGACTGAGAAGGAATACACACACACAAACACACACACACACACACACACACACACACACACACACACACACACATAGATAGATAGATAGATAGATAGATAGATAGATAGATAGATAGATAGATAGATAGATAGATAGATAGATAGATATTTTTATACATACATATATGTCACTCTATAGATCAGAAAGTGAAAAATCAAGACTGCAAAAGATTCATTTTCTGTTATTGAAATGTCAATCTAAGAAACACTACAAGGAGAAATCACATCAACGTATATTTATAAAATCACAAGTTACTTGGAAATAAGGCATTACTGTCATGGAATAGGTTCTTATTCTTCAAAAGTCAATTTAAAAAGCTTCACTTCAGTGCGCCTAGTGAGCATCTGTCTCTTTAGGGTCCTCACTTTATAGTAATTAGTGTTAAAAAGTGGCAGTCCCAGGATGCTTCTCTCCTGATTGACTCAGTCACATGAATCTTCCAGCCACGCTCTGGGGTTTGCCATCAACTCTGAACATTTTCTATCAGCAATGCAAGCGTCCTCTGAACTCATTAGTGTCGAATCAGAGAGCGGATGCTGTGGAAAACCACCTGTTGAAACGCAGTCTGTTTACACTGAGACGCAGCACTGGCAGTTTTAATCATCATCACACTGGCTGACCTTTTTTCTTCATTTAAAACAAATGATAGGCTTGTTTGAGATGTGGGCCATCAGAGAGACACTCTGCAGCATGAAAACATATCTGATATGCAGATCCCCTTTTTTTTGATCTCTCATTATCTTACCTTTCATTTGCATTAACTTGGCATGCAGTAAGCTCCCTCTCGCTCTCTCTTTTTCTCTCTATCAGAAGTCCACTTGTCGTGAAAGATATCCTCCTCCTCCACCTCTCTCAGATGCCCCTTTTTTGTTCTCTCTCTGTGGCGTAGAGGAAATAGGAGTGTGGCCACAGGTGGTGGAAACTACACATGCAGCGGCCACAAGAAAGGAAGGGTAGCTGCTGCAGCGGCTCAATCAGCAACATGTGGTTGCAAAAACTGTTTCATTTATTCTCTCCTCCTCCTCCTCCTCCTCCTCTTCTTGACTGTGTGGACGCTGGAGTTTCAGAGAGAGACAGACAGAAAGAGAGAGAGGGACTGAGACACAGGGTCCAAACATCCCCCTTCCCATCCCCATTCAAAGCACCACCCACTCATTCAAGCCCTCGATGACAGTGTGTTAGGTATCCTCTTTAATAACATGAGATCAGTGCCTGACATGTACTGTAACACCAGGAGCAGAGAGGTGGGAAATACAGCGTTACAGGTCTCCCTCATATCACCTAGAATCTCTCCTGTGGTGCGATTGGAAAGCCCTTAATGTTTTTAATCCAGTGTGGGCGTTTGGCTGTCTCTCTGTTTTGCGATCACTCTGTTACATCCATCTGTTTTCTGCTTGAGGTTACCATGACAATTAATATGTCATTATAAAATCATTTTACTATAGTTGCAAACATGTAGATCGTTGTCTGTGTGCGTGTGTGCGTGTGGGTTGGCTGAAACTCAACATCCGCCTCCAAATTGAATTAACCTGCAGCCAATAAAGCTCCCTCCTCCTCCCCCCTTCCCTCGTGCTTTCCTTTCTATCTGTTTCTCGACCTCTCTTTCTCTATTTCTCACATCCACATGGCATGAATGGTAAAGGAAAACCCCACGTCAATCCAGAGCTTTTCTTTTGCAAAAATAAAAACTGCTTCTGTCATCTTTCAACTTGATTAATCCTTCAGTTAATCGTTTGATCTATAAGATGTCAGAAAATCCCAAATGTTGGTTGCTTATTTTGGCCACTTTCTAAAGACACAAGATACCAAAAAAATAGGCAAATCCTCACACTTGAGAAGCTGATAAAACCGTTTCTAGTTTTGCACTGAAAAATTATTTAAATGACTGACTCATGAATTAGAGGAATCGTCCATCTCACACATGTAACTGGGTCATAAATTACATATTGTTATAATTACACAAAATGTGTTCTAAACCCCAAACTGTTCCTGGTATACTTGACTTTTAGGACCTCCAAACCTGTAATTATCTTCATTATCAGTTAGAGCCCCTCCTCATCCTTTTCTTCTTCCTCTTTGGTGCAACCCTATAAATTTGGGGTACCACATTGGCCTCTCCCCTTTTCTACAGTTCCCCTGTGGGAGAGGTTGGTGTCATTTCTTTTCCAACATTAATTACATGTATCCACCCTGATGTTTCTGATTCCATTCATCCACTGGGGCTGAATGGAAGTCCCTGGGAGCCTATCCCAGCTGCCATAGGACAAGTGATGGGGTACACCCTGTACAGGTTGCCAGTCTGTAGTAGGGCTCATGAAAAATCAATTTATCAAAAACATAAGTAATTTGTAAACCAAAGTGCATATAATTGGTAACTGCAGACTTGCTTTACGGTCGTTTCGGTGAGAAAAAAACCCTTTAATATAAACATGTAAATTTAAGTGTCTTGAAGTGCCCTTAATAGCCTATACGGATTAAATTAACATTAATTTAACAAGGATCTTTAGAAAATATGGATCTTTAGAAAATATTTAAATTAAATTTAGTGCGTTGCCATCTATTTGTAAACTTTAACACGAACCTTAGCTTGAAAATAATGAATGTTACTTTACATTAAAATAGTCGCATTTAGTAAACTAGCACTAAAACATTACGTATGTAAACACACGTTTACGTTATAAAGTGCTGTATTTTTGCATTTAGCAGTTTAAGTGATAAAATTTAAAATACCTGTCGATGCGCAGTAATTGGTTGCATCTTCTATGAAGGGTGTGTCAGTAAGTTCATTGTGGTGCATTCACGTATCACTCAGAAAGTGCGTAAACGTATCGTGGCTTGTATTTAAGCGTTAAAAGTTCAAAACAAACAAACGAAATGTTTCTCCAAACTTGTGGAAAAAATTACTTTCTTGTATCACACAAAAAGAAAGATGAAAATGGCGCAGTTACTAGAAATATTTATCACATTATAAACTATCTGTGGATGGAACTTGATTAAAAGCTCTCTCACACATTTTACCTAAAGAAACGTCAAAGAATTGGCTTCAAAACGAAAAGCTGCAAAAGCACCACTACTCAGCTTGTTTTTGCTTTGATTAGTTGCGTCTGTGGGCTGAAGTTTTAATATAGTCAATATTTCCAACGCTTGTGAATGCGACACGCGTGGTCCAGCAGCAGGTTGCGGTTGGTTCAGGTCGGGACAGCGGCGCGCTCACGCACATCGCTCATGCTGACATCAAACTTTTGCACAAAAAGAAAAAAGGTTGCTCGTCTCGGAAAAAAAACTACACAAAAACTGCCTGAAAATGTCCCAAAACTCTTGGGCAGCTGCAGTGGATGTTCAGGAGGCTACATCCTCACAGGTAACTTTTAAAGGTTACCCAACAACTTCCAAACTGTTGGGTCAAAACGCGTGCTAACTAGCTAGCTTAACGCTGACTTCGCTGTCACTGCTGCGTTATTTGCGCCAAAAAAATTTCAAACATATTTTGTTTTTTTCACCAGCTTGACTTTTCCAAAAAAGTCAGTGGAGTTCGTGGTCCACGCAACGTGATAGGAGACATAAACGGTAACTTAACTATTCGTTTTTCCTCCTTAAAATCACATCTAACTAAATTAACTGCTAACTTATGATTGTGCTGTCATGGTGGTTGCTGGTATTGCCACCTGTGTAGGGAATATCATGCCCGTGAAGGCCGGAAATGGAGGATGGGGAGAGGAGCGAGTCAACCTGGCCGAGCAGTCTCTGCTGAACAAACTAATCCGCCGCTCACTGGTGAGGAACAGAAACCAGGTGGAGGTCCTGCAGGCGGACCCCAACTCTCCACTGTACTCGGTGAAGACCTTTGAGGAGCTGAGACTGTGAGTCTGCAAGGAAAACTTCCATCATGCTCGTTTGCTTTGTGTGTTACTTTTATAAAATTACCTTATTTTGTATTTTTAATAGGAAGCCTGAGTTGCTGAAGGGGGTGTACAATATGGGCTTTAACAGACCATCAAGGATCCAGGAAAACGCTTTGCCTATGATGTTGGCACAGCCGTAAGTCTGTTTATAAAGAAAACTACGTTTCAAATTTGTATTTGTTGATTTACACGAAGTTCAAAGATACAAGGGAATTCCATTTAATTTTAGTGTTTGTTTGTTTTGTCCAGTTTGTTGAGCTTGGTGAGGCTCTGGTGGAGATTCTTGTTAATTATATGAGGCCGTGAGTGATAATGAGTAAGCTGCCTTCTCAAAGTGTTGTTTTATTGTATTTGCTATTCTGAACCTCTTAGATCTTGCCTTTGACAAGTATCCGAACATCAAAACAATAAAAACTAAACTGAAATGGCAAATTCAGTTGAAAACAAAATGAAAATGGGACTAATGCTGTTTTAACCCTGCCTCATATTGGTAACATGTCCAGGGTGTACCCTGCCTCTCGCCCAGTGGTAGCTTGAATAGGCTCCAGCCCTGCCATGACCCTGATAAGTGGAAGAAAATGAATGGAAAAGGAAAATGACTACTAGTTAGAAAATGCAACACTATAATAAGTCAGATTTTTAGTCATCTGTTTTAGTAGCGAAGGGAGAAATCTGTTTGATTTATTGACTGAAAACAGTTAAGTTGTTTGAGGGGAGAATCCCAAGTATCTGTCTGTTCTAAATTCGTAAATGTTACAGTAGCGTGCTCTTTTAAAATTTATAGTAGTTTTTTTTTTCTCAGTAAATTATCAGGTTGATAATAATGGCACTTTAATGGACATCTCTTTGCTGTCATCTCAACAAATGGTGTTAAGGGCGTACAGTCATAATTTCCAGTGGCCAGAAAAAACGTGCACTGTGGTTTTTCAAGTGGTTTACATTATTGTGTATTTTGCATTATTGACCACTTTTAGGGCTGAGAAACGGTTCCTGTGGGGTCCTGTGTTAAATGTATTTTTCTCTCACTTTTCTAATCATATGAAATAAATAAATTACTACATTACAGCAATTAATAACTTAAAAATAACACACTTCATCAGGGGAAACATGGGGCATAGTGATTTTTAAAAAAAAAAATTACCTATTTTTAATACTGATAATTGCTCACTTAGAAAATTACACCACCAAAAGACATGCTGGGTAATGCTAGTTGGCTAGCTGCCCATTGTGCTGGCACAGCTGTGAGTTCATATTCACTAATTTTGAATTTGTGCCAAAACAATTAACTCGATAAATATTCTAAGAGATTTATTTAACAGCAATTTTAAGTTATTTCAGAAAAATGTTAACCATTTGCCTTTTTTCATCTTAAAGATGTGTGTGGATGTCACACTTGTGTTCATTTATAATGGTGCCTTGTGCCAAAAAGTTACACTATTTTATTAATATTTTAATATTTAATTACTCTTTAACAGATCCTTGCATATAGGAACCTTAAATTAACAAATGCTGTACAGACAGTCTAGCAAAATGCATACATACAGTTGGCCATGAAAAAAACAAAGTACATAACTGTTGCCACAATTAATGGAAGACAACTGTTTAAAATGTTTCTTAAAAACAAGAGCAGATGGAGTAAATAACAGGCTGGATCTACTTCTGCTGCCTTTGGGAGACTAAACCTAAGCCCTGATTGAAACATCTGGAACTCAACATGTAAGAGAAGCTGAGGTTCCAAAACGATGATCTGTGCCTTTGAGAAGCTCATACAGATGCAAAAAGTCATTAAGGGCACAGCTTGACAATTCACCCCCCAAGTTTGCTTCTATTTTTAAGACTTCCAAACCAGCAAATCATGGAAAATTAAATGACCGAGTCGAGAAAAAAGAATAAAATACTTGTTTAGTGTCATGGCTGCATAAAAGCTTCACAATTATCTATAAAAGAACAACCATTAATTTTCTTTTTTGCATATAGTGTACAATGGCCCAAAATTTATACCTGCTACCATAATGGTATGTGACTAGTCAACTGGACATACATACTTTTCTGCCCTTATTAGTCTTTTATATTGTTTTTACTTTATTTATATATAAAGGTGGTTGTTGGTTCTGATGTTAGGATGGTGTTGCAGGATGGGCTCAAAAAAAATTGGGTTAAAATCTTGTGTGTGGCATTAAATAATGGTATCGAATAATTTCCTGGGTATTGGTATTGACTTTGAATTCTAGTATTGTGACAGCACTGCTTTTTTGCCTCTGATAAATGCTGTTAGCCGATGTTGACGAATTCAGCGCTGTTGGACTGGGACACTTGGCGAATAATCTCCCATAAGATGTGGAAATGTAATACAACTGTTTATCAGAAGGAAATGGTAAATTATAGGACACTCAAGCCCAACATTAGCAGGCATTATTTTGTAAGCCTATAACAGCTTGTTGTTGTTTAGTCAGCTTGTTGTCAGCTGTTATGCGATGAAAGGGTCACAAGTCTAATCTGCTGACAACAAATAATTGAAACAATGGTGGGAATAACTAAACATGTTTATGCACATTTTTTTGTGTGTTGGAACCCTGGCTTCAGCAGGTGAGGCTTGAGGACATGGGGTACGTTTTGGTTTTTTTGGTTTTTACTTAATAAAACTTTAGTTTGTGATTTTTTTTTTTTCTTTCTTTTTTTTTTTTTTAAATGGACTTTTGTCCTGTTGTAATGATTAAAAAAAAAAATCTAAGCAGTCAAAATTTTAAAAACCCTTTCAAATCTTCAGCACATCGGGTTTTTCTGTGATTTATTCATTTCTTCATGTCTACTTTTTTCTGCTTTCAGACCTCAGAATCTGATTGCACAGTCGCAGTCTGGCACAGGTAAAACTGCTGCATTTTCTCTGGCCATGCTCAGCCATGTAAACCCTGACAATAAGTGGACTCAGGTAAGCAGAACATCCTCAGAGTATCACAGCATTTTCAATCTCTTGAGACAGCTGGTATCCTTTTATCAGACCCTGAAATGTATTCACTAGGTCAAAAAAAATTTCTTTTAGTGCCTTTGCATCGCACCGACGTACGAGCTCGCATTGCAGACTGGTCAAGTCATTGAGCAAATGGGGAAATTTTGTCCAGATGTGAAGCTGGCATATGCCATTCGGGGAAATAGAAGTAAGAATGTGATAGTGTTTGTACTCTCTTCTGAAGAAAAGATTTCTAGTCACCAGTCTGTGTTCACTGCGTGACTCTCTGCATTGTGTTCAGTGGAGCGAGGAGCCAAGTTGCAACAGCAGATTGTCATTGGTACACCGGGCACAGTCCACGACTGGTGCACCAAGTACAAGCTCATTGACCCCAAAAAGATCACTATGTTTGTGCTGGATGAGGCTGATGTGATGATCGCCACCCAGGGCCACCGGGACCAGAGCATTCGAATCCACAGGTGCACTCCTTTCGGTCTTTATGTTCATATTTTTATTTCCAGAGTTTTACAATAACAAACACTGGCTGGTAAATATGGCATGCAGTACAGTTCACCTGAAGCAGGTTTTTAATTGCTTAGTATTTGGTGCCATAATCTATAATGTCATAGTTCATTTTATCAGTCATAGTAGGTTCAGCTTAACCAACAAAAGCACATCAGGTAGGTAGATTAGCCTGCTTCTGGCTTATTGTGGCCAGTAACTTTATTTCCACCAAAGTGGCACGAATCTTCACTAAAAATTTATTCAGTTGCCAGTTTTAAAAATAAAAGATATACCTCTGAACTACAGAACCTGTTGTTGGTGTTGAAAACACAGTAAGAAGACAGCACTGGTTGATGCCACAGTGCAGGCGTTCCACTCACATTTGTACTTAAATATACATGCACGTGGATTTTACTTGTGGGAGAGAGATGTGGGAAAAAGGATTCGGCTTAGGCAACTTGTGCTTTTCTCAACAAAGTTTCATAACACAGCGGGAATGAAGATGATCCTGTTGTATTTGAAGCTTCTCCTCTTAAATACACATGGCAGTCTGCAAAGAGCCAGCATTATTACCAAGATAATAGTGAAGGTGGACGAGAAGAAATATTGTTCTAGTCTACAGCATCAGTGCTTGTTCCTAAAATCGCAATGAGAACATCTGTAAATAAGTATTGTTTATTGAACCACCTGTGTGAGTAGAGGAGTCTTTTCACCTCCTCCCATACACCTTTGATTTCCTTCTTGCGGCGACAAAGCTAATAAAGAACAAATTAGAATAAAAACGCAGTCTTTAAATCTGATGTCACAAAATGCTTTGCGAGAGCTGACAGCAGTTTTCCCTCTGTGTCTGTGTGATAACCTGAAGCATGCAGGGATGAGTTTAAAAGGGGTCATGGAGAGGACTTCACATCATTTAAAACTCATTAAAGAGCGAGCAGAGACGATGTAAGCTGGCAGCCAAGTTAACATGATATCCGCTATATTTATATCTGCATACAATCCTGTCGTTTTAATTTTTTCTTAAACAGCATTTTTTGCTTGAGTGTCAGTGAAAAGATCGCTTCATATTTAAACTTGTTGAGCAGGTGGCCCATCAAAGTGGAGATTGATAATAATATATACATGCATGCATGCATACATATATAAAGTATGATTCACAGCAAAAAGGGCAAGCTAACATTTTTAGATGTGAGCCAAGCAACATGAAGACTTTGTTCTCACAGGAAGGAACTCTTAAAGACCAGCATACAAAAAATAATTTCTTTTAATCGTGTTATGTTATGGAAGCACAAATGTAAAATTTTCCACCACAGTCCTCTTTTGATTCTAATTGTAGTCACAGTGAACCCTTCTGTTCGACTCTGGAAATCCCCTTTGTCACTGGCCTCAGATTTGCTGCATGTGTTTTTGTGAGTGCGAGAGGAGAGGCTGCAGCTCCACCATGAACTACAACTTTGTCATTTTTATTAATTTATTTTTTACTGCTGGCATCATCAGCCTTTTCTTTGTTGATTAATATATTTTATTCACACATGCCATCTCTGTATTACATTTAATAGTTTGCACAGTTTTGAACCCTGCAGTACCAGCTTCAACGTGCTGCTCTGCTTTCCACTAAGATCAGTCTGGTTTATCTCAGGAACCTTATGTTTCTTTTAATGTAAAAATGTACTACAGGGAACACTTGTTAATCAGTTATATCAAAAGCCACATTAACATTCCTCCGTCTCAATATACCAATGTACACACAACAATAAACTGAAAAGAGAGGTCTAATGACTTAACATTCTTTGTTGTTTGTTTAAACAAGTGTTTTTTGTCACACTTTGTCTCCACACTTATGCAGACAGCTGCCGATGAACTGTCAGATGCTCTTTTTCTCTGCAACATTTGAGGACTCTGTGTGGAGGTTTGCAGAGCAAATTGTTTCTGAACCTAATATAATCCGGCTAAAGCGTGAGGAGGAGACTCTGGATACCATCAAACAGTTCTATGTGAACTGCAAAGAGAAGGAGGACAAGTTCACGGCACTCTGCAATCTATATGGGGCCCTTACCATTGCACAGGCCATGATCTTTTGCAAGGTAAGTCAGGTGTTTTCAAAGCTGCTTAACAAAAACTATGATTTAATGGTTTTAATTTGGCACTGAAAGCACTGTAACTCGTGAGAAGGAGAGAGCTCACAAAAAGAAGGGTTTTATGTCAGTAAGTTAGTATCCTAAATTTTAATCTACGGATAAAGTGTAGCTGAAGACACCAGTACTAGTAGAGTAATAGTGCATGATGAGCCCCGAGTTTATTTGGCTGCAAGACACGGTGTTTTTGTTGACAGAGGAAATATCCTTTTTTTCAGGCTGTGGTTGCTTGTAGCTCTAGGTAGGAAGCTGAAGCTTAGAAAAAGCAGACTCGTGTGACCTTTTCACTTAATAAATGATCAGTTTTAACTCACCTGGCTGAAGGAGCGATGAGCTATTAAAGCTAAGGGGTAAAAAGCAAAAAAGCCAACAGTGATCCCGGGATTCAGTCAACCTATCCCCAGGGCCAGCCAAACCTGGCACCAGGCAGGGTGTAGAAAAATGGGATGTAGAGGACCCACCTGTGCCTCTCCCTGCTTGTCCGTATTAAAAATGACCTGTTGAGTGGTGCAAATGTTGGTATATGTCAGTGAATGAGATGTAGAAAGTAAGTATGACTGTGTGAAAACTAGAGTGCTATTAAAATTGAGGGGAGAAATGTGACACAAGCACAACACTTTTGGTCAGCACTGTTCATCAACACCCACCCCCCCCCCCCCCCCCCCCCCCCCCACACACACACACACACACACACCACCCACCCACCCACCCAAAAAACCCCAAACCCTTAGTGGCTAAATTGTAAGTATGAGTGGTTATAACTTCTTTTCTTACCCTCTTTCTTTAGACCCGAAAGATGGCTGCCTGGCTGACAGAAAGTCTGACCAAAGAGGGCCATCAGGTGGCATTGCTAAGTGGTGAAATGACAGTGGAGCAGCGAGCTGCTGTCATTGAACGCTTCAGGAGCGGCAAAGAGAAAGTGCTTGTGACCACGAATGTGTGCTCAAGAGGTAAGAAGGCTATTAAGTGAGAGTTGATTGCCAATGATTGATACCAATGGTGGTAAGTGTGCACCCATTAATGTAGAGCTAGAGGTGGACACGTCTATTTTAAAGTGAGGCAGATTCGGTTTATTAAAATGTTTATTATTTAATCCATCAGTGGGGAAATTGTCTAAAACCTTTTTTTTTTTTTTTTTTTTTTATATCAGTGAGCCAGTGTAGATCACTTTAACCACTGTTGATCCCTGAAGTCCATGTCCATCAGCACTAGGGCTGTGCGATATGACCAAAATCTCATATCCCGATGTAAGACATCTATCATCCCGATAACGATATAAATCACAAAGATTTAACATTTTCTGTGAATCTCGGGCAGCTTGACTTGCGGAAAGTGTTTCCAGCTGGGCGTCGTGTACCTGGAGTCGAGTGTTTTAAAAAAAACAGATTTATTAAAGGATGCATTTTTAGACATAAGTTGCACCGGCCGCTGTTTTCTTTGAGTATTTATTACATAGCGTGCTGCGGAGAAAAGCCTGTTCTAATGTTTGAGTCTAAGGTTTATTTTTTAGCACCTGACGGCTCTTTTTTGCTTCTCATCCATAAATACTCTGCATACTCTTTCACATGATTCAGGGTTTTGTTTTTTTGTTTTTTAAGTCTCAACAGGATCTTGAGCTTTATTGTGAAAGGTTTATGTGGAAAATAAACAAGCGGACAAGCGAAGGTTTTACCATCGTTGTTGCTAACGACAGTGCATAAAAACAGGCGCTTGTCCGTCCGTAGTGTGGTTATATAAAATATAAGCGAAAGAGAGAACTTTAAGAAATTAATATAGTCACTACAATGACCATCAAAACGGTGAAAAAATATTGCCGTAAACAGTTTATTTTGCGACACCACAAAACAAACAATAGCATAAAATGAAACAATAGGCTTTTTTATATCGTCATCCGATATATATCGTTATATCGAACAGCCCTATCCAGCACTTACTATTTTGCTTACATGGATTGCAGGTATTGATGTGGAACAGGTGTCTTTGGTGGTGAACTTCGAACTCCCAGTTGATCTGGACGGGAATGCTGACAATGATACATACCTTCACCGCATTGGCCGTACCGGCCGTTTTGGCCGACGTGGATTTGCTGTTAATATGGTGGACAGCGAGCACAGCATGGACATTATAAAACAGATTGAGATGCATTTCGGTATGTTCCATTTTTTTACTCGAGCTTGATACAATTGAGAGAATCCAGATCCTAATGACGCATCCTCTTTTTTTCCTTTCACCTACAGACAGGAAAATCATCAAACTTGACACCTCCAATCTGGAGGAAATGGAGAACCTGATAAGCTGAAGTTGCAACAACCAGACATGTTGCCTAAAATGTTAATGACCCCCCTTCCCCCAAGGATTTATTGTTTGCACTTTTATTGTTTACAGATGCATGCGTGTGTTAACTGTGCCAAACAAAGTTTGCACTTTGATTTTGTTTGCCTTTGTTCACTGACGTCACCTTAAAGCATACAGGAGTGTTGGATTGCAGTGTTCTTTCATTTATTTGTGCAGTGAAATATTAATGTAGTTAGTATAGATGTTTGCATGACTTGAGTTTGATCAATTATCCTTGAGTGGCTTAAAGCATTTTAAAAGTTTAAAATGCCTGTCTTACTGTAGCGGGAGTCATAATTTCATGTGAGGATGTTGCTGAGGTTTTTTTTTTTTGTGGATTTAAAAAAAAAATCTTGTTAAAGCCTGCTGAGAAGATGACTTAAAGTTTAAAAAATAAGTTAATAAAAAGAGAGACAGAGGGAGAGACCTGATAGCTTTTTCCACCTTTAACTTTACTGTGTGATTGTTTCAATAAATTTTCCAGAGTTGGCACAAATGGTATTATGAGTTTGTTGAAACACATTTGAGCATAATTTTATTTAAAATGTAAAACTGTATTTTCAGTTAAGCAGACTAATTGACTCACTTTGGTGTTGACTACCATTTCTGTGAAGTCAAACACACAAGCAATTTAAATGGATTCAAAAGTTCTCTGGTGAAAAACTCCAAGTTCCTTGGCGTGGTTCTAATAGCTTACATTTTAATGAGTACACCTGAGTAATAAGGTTTTGATGATGCCTTCAGGAGCAGGCTGTACAATTCCAGCTTGCAAAATCTTACTGAAGCAATTAAACTAGTAAATATCATTTAGTGGGATGTGAGGCACCCTGAACTCTAAATATAAACGGTATATACTGCAGACATGAATGTAAAACTTCTACCATTTTACTTTGTCATTAAACTTATTTTTTTGGAAGATGTTATACTTGCTTGCCCATGCCATGAACTGCCTGGAAAAAGGATACATTTTATTAATTTAAATTTAATCAAATGATTCAAAAGATTACTTTCCTCCATTTAATAATAAAACTTGATTATGATAAGTTCGTTTTAATGAACACTTTGGGAAAACAAATTGAAAGGAGCTATACTAAAATTTATTAAATGTAGATTGCAAAACTGAGCTTTTACATGCGTAAAGACCACCTAAATCATTTTTGAGAATCAACGTCGTTGTGAATATTTTATTTTCCAAATATATAACCCCATTTGCTCATTGAGCTTCCAGAGTTATGAAACATTTATTTATACATCCTGAAATGTATATAATCTCAAAGTACTCTGAAGAATCACAACTCCGTGCAGGTTCATGAACACAATGCAGAAAAACATCTCTTCTGCTACACAGATCCTGAGCACGAGAAGTTTAATTTTACTTGAGTAAGGTGCATATTGGACGAAGTTTGGCATTAAAAATCTTAGAGGCTACAGATTGGTGCGAAAGAAGCCTTTTAAACTTTGCACAGTGAAGTTCAGATATCCAAGTGAAGCTACAAAATGCACAGTTACAGACCTCAAAGAACACATATTACTCCTGTCCCCCCATAGTGTCAGTTTTCTGAGAGATGCACAGCACGGATCTGTTAGGAATGGCACACTGTGCCAGAGTCATACGCAGGTCTCTAAAGGTCCTGCGTGGCACCTCCATGGTCTCAATGCAAGCATCTTCATACCTGGTTCCAAACCTGGCCTCTGCACTGGCTTTCACTGTTAGCAGAGTGTGTGTGGGGTCAAAGGGCTGCTGAAACCTCCTTCCGCATGGAGCTCTTACAGCAAGAAGCAAACTGCCACTGCCAGCTTCTGCCGTTGAATCACTGGGGCTGCAGACCTTGGTCACATCATCACCATCCTTTGCTAGGTTAAGGTTGTACACGTCTTTGTGCAGGCTCACCTCTGACTGCCTTCTCTTCTCTATTGACGGAAGGACTTTGTACTTGTTTAAGGACTGTGGCGGAGCAGCAGGAGTACGCTTCAGCATGTGCAAAACTTCCTCTTGGCTCAGGTGGTTAGCTTGCAACATGACGGGCTGAGACCGGGAGCGAAGGTTTCTGTCCGGCCTGCGGAACTCAGGAGACCCCGGCTCCCTGTGGATGCTGTTCGCCTCCCCTGGATACAGTGAGCTGTCTACAGCAGGTCTGCTTCGCCCCTTAGAGGATTTTGGCCTTGTTAGATGCATCGAAGATCCGCTGCTTTGAAGATTTCCAGCTGTGTTTCGGCGTAAGTGCTTTACAAAAAAGAGTAAAGAAAGTTTATATTGTTCTAAAGGCTATGAGCACAGCTTTTAAAAACTATCGCACTGGTTAAACGTATAAATGTACGCTTCCGTAGCCGGTCAACAAGTTAAATTAGCGTTTGTGCGCTTTACTTCCCAGTTTGGGTATTAAGTCCTTTCTCAAGCGTCAGCAACGTTGCCATGACACTCTGGTTGCCTTGACAACCTGTGGTTGGAGAGTGGGAGTCCCCTGCTGTTGGAAACATGCAACTGCAGCTTCATACATTAATGCAAACAGAAGGTGGCAAGCTTATTTTATTGTTTAGTGAGCTAAAAGCTAAAATTAGGTTTGAAAACGTGTTCACTATAATCAAAACCAAAACTAACTGAAACAATAATGTGTTCTCACAAAACTACCTAAAATAAAATAATGTAGGAAAAATATCCTTAGCCTTAATCATCAATCAATTTTCTCTTTTCCAGACCATTCTCTGTGGTGTGGGAAAATCCCAGCAGATCAGCAGTTTCTGTAATACTCAAATCAACCCATATGGCACCAACAATCATGTCATATTCAAAGTCACTTAAATCACCTTTCATCCCCATTCTGATGCTCAGATTGAATTATAGCTGATCATCTTGTCTATATGCATAAATGCATTTAGTTGCTGCCATGTGATTGGTTGAGTAAACATTTGCATTAATGTGTAGATGAACAGGTGTACCCAACAAAGTGGCCGGTGAGTGTATTTAGTCTCATAGTAATGATATGTGTTCATTTCTGTCACCTTCAAGATGCTGTTTAAGGACAGTGAGATGGCTGCACTTACAATGACTTATTTTCTAAAATCAAAAAAAATCACATGACAAAGTTTAATTCACAAAATAAGAAACCTTAAGTACATCCTTCACGGCCAAACGGGAACATCTGTCTTTTTTCACCTGCAATGTTTATTACATGTTTGAGTGAATAATAACACAGAATACAGAACATGCTTGTTCCAAATACAATGCTATATTCTATCATAATATTTGTACATTAATCATAAATCAATTCATAATGCAAAACATTTGTTCATGTGGACATAAATAAACATTTGCATGTAACAAAAATACAAATCTTCATTTAACAAGAAAAAACCTAAATCAGATGTGTAGTAAAACACTGAAGTGATATGAATTTATGGAAAACAACAATGTACAGAGTTAAACCTTTTTAATCAATGATTTACAACATGCTGTTTCCCAATTAAGTATGTTTGTCCATTTGCATTTGTAATATATCATCATCCCATATTTATGGAATATTTTATAATATATCTAAATAGAAAGGTCATTAATAATGATTACCAGCAACAGAAGGTTCAACATTTTAACACTGGATTAAATACTGCATGGCAGCTGAAAAACTGACGTAACAGTTTACTTTATTCCATACAATTTTCATAATTGGTATACCTCACTATTATTCATTATTACTTTGTGTCATGTTTCCCCAATTAAATGTTTGGTCTTTTAAGCATTACAAAATATCATCATCATGCCAGTAAATAACTTTTCTGTTAATCCTCTTAAGATATTAAATCTCTTCAGCCTGTTTTCATATCTGAGAGCCAAACATTTGTTCACTTCTAATTAATTTGTCATTTCATTGTTTCTTCATTACTTCTTAATGCTGAAATCTCAAATCCAAAATGCAAACTTGGTTTATTTCCTTTGAATAAATGTTGTTGCAAAAACAGCAGCTTTAAACGGGAGCCCAAGACTTCAGGGACCCACTGTAGTTCCCTTCATATTTTTAAATTAATTTAAAAAAAAAACAAAACAATCCAGAGCAGCTATTCCCAAACATGACCACAATGGAAAACTGTAATTTGAACATCCTCCATCCGAAAACTTCAAGCAGATCAATATTTCCTTTTATTTCATTAATTCAGATTTTCTTTTTTAAATCAAAGTAAAAAGTGTTACTGAGGTTAGAACAGTCACAATGAGATCAAATGAGAACATCAAAGAATGAGTGCAGAAATTCCAGGGTCTGTACTACTGAAGGAGTTAAACAGTAAATGATAACAGTAAATAATTTATAACAATAGATGACTGAATAAAAACAGAACGCAGCATTTAATAAATTAACGGAAATTAATGGAAAAGTTATATATAGTGGTCCTAATATGGAGCCCTGGGGAACTCCTTGAATAATAGGAGACAAGGGAGGGCAGACCAGACGAAGCGACACAATGTGTGCTTACAAGTAACTTAAAAATCAACTTACAGCATTCCCAGGTAAAGCAGTGTTGTGTAGTCCATTTATTAAGGTGGTATTGTAAACTGTATGAAAAGCCTTTTAGAATTGAAGAAAAAGACATTGTTTTGTATTGTTTGTAGTTCTTTGTATCAGTATTGTCATTTACGCTTTAATAGAAGTAGTTATTTTGCCGTGTTGTTTTCTAAATCTTGACTGTTGGGAGAGAATTGAAAATTGAAATTCTGTCTAAAAACTCTTTTAGATTTTAACTTTTATTAATTTATTGTCTAAGAGTGTTTCTCCAGCAGCTTTACTTAAAAAAAAAAATTCTAACTAATGAAGGGATTTAAGGTAAATTCAGGATCAGTTTCTTTTTCAAATACCGTATAAAGATCTAATTGCAATTTTAAACTAAATTAAAAACCAAGTCAAAAAGTCCTTAAGGATTTAAAAAGAAATAATAAACTGATTTTTATTATTTAAGATTGGTTATTTTAGAAGAAGGATTTTATTCTGTTAAATATTATAAGAATTAAACCAACAGGATCTTATCCTACATGTTTAACCTTCCTCTGAGAGATGGCTGGGCTCATTTACTCAGAAAGATTGATGGGTGGATGGTCAAAAGTTTAAAAGGTGCAGCTTTTTAAATTATATATTTCTGTCTAAAAATGTAAAATCTTCAAAATCTGAGTTAACTACAAACAATATATTAATATTAATTAATATACTGTAAATGATTGCTGACCCTAGACTGGGAACTGTTGATTTAAAAGCAAAAGATGAGTTAATAAAAATACATTCAAAGGTCCATTACTTGGAGGAAAATGTACAGAATTTTATGTTAAAACATGTATACAGTAGTTTCAAAATTAATCTTAGTGGTATTACAGCTAATTATGACAATCCTTCACCAAGCAGCAGAAGCATCTTGTTCAGCAGCCTTTCACCAAGGACAAGTTACAAATATTTAATTATATAAAGTATGACGTGTCAGATATTAGCACTTCTTGCTTCTAAGGTAAATCAAGCATGTTATGTTGAGCATATAGGTCCTCTGTGATCTGGTACACCTCAGAGATGAGAGGTAGGGCCTCCCCCAGCTTGGCCACAACCTGCTCAGGTGGGCCAACATTCATTACTTCGAAAAAGGTTTGGCGGCCAGGAAGCACGAGGAAGGCCATGCCCGCAGCCTTACGGATCATCCACGGATGGTGCTGGGCGAGGGACTCGTTGTAGGCCTCTGCACACAGGGCAGATGTTTTACTGTCTTCTGTGCTGGTGCGCAGGCGATCCAGGAAGAGCTCCAGCCATCTCAGAGCGCGGTGGAGCCTCAGCAGAGTACGACAGCCAGACTCTGGGTGGCTTCCTTTCTTGTTCACATCCACGAGATTATTGTCCAGTTCGTATTTTACCATCGACTGCACAGTAGCATAGTGAGAAGCGTTCTCACCATTCATATAATTCACAAGGATCTGGATCTTGCTGACAGCATCCTTAGAAATGAAGCCAAAGACACTTCCCAAGCTGTTCAGAAACCTATTACAAGGAGTAAAAACACACTCCGTTAACACCTGGGTGTCCTTTTGGTCTACTATTACGGCAGTAAATTCTAAATGCCTGCAAATTATAATCGGTTCAGTTCACATGAGAAATTCCAAGAATTCACTCACAGACCAGAGCTGAAGCTCAACTCTTTCCCTTTTATGCTGTTCCTGCTGCAAAAATATTTCATACTTTTTACAATAAAAATGCAACATTTATGAAAGCCGCTGCAATTTGAATTTCAATTATAATTACAAATTCCAGTCATTTCTAAAATATTATCAAGATGCAGTTATTGTGCCTCAGCCTGTTTCGTAATGCTATTGTGTTGCCTTTGATTCCTTTACTTTCATTTTTTCCTAATTGAAAAGAGTCCAAACTATACTCTCCGTCAAAACTCTCACTATACAGCTCTGGTATTTGTTTCTTTTTTCTATTGGATCTTTTAATTGCTCTTATATAAGAAAAACATGGAGCTTTTAAAGGGGAACACTCATGCTAGCATTACCAGCTTTGCAAATACTTGTCGGCCTGCTTCTGTCATCACATTTTATTGATTTTTTTTTTTTTTTTTAAAAACCAGAAAGTCCACTGAGAATAAAATCTCTTTTTCCACAGAGACCTAGCCCTAGCCAAGAAGGCACACTATTACCAGGAATATGATTCTGGAATCAGTCTGTAGGTAAAGTAGACCCTTTCATATGCTATAACCTGTTTTGATCAGCCACCTATCTCAGCCTGTGATGACCCTTGTTTCACAGACATTTGACTGTTGTAGTTTTGCAATTGAAACTACAATATAACTTTCAATACAATCCAATTTTATTTATTTAAATCACAAAAAAAATCACCTTAAAGTGCCTAAAACTATAAGGTACAGTAATCCTACAATAATACAGAGAAACCCCAACAATCAGACAACCCCCTATGAACAAGCATTTTGGCAGCAGTGGGAAAGAACATTTCCTTGTAACAGGAAGAAACCTGTTAAAAGGGAGAACCAGGCTCAGTCAGGGGCAGCCATCTGGTGCAAGCAGTTAGGGCTGAGGGAAAGGAGACATGATACTGAGGCACAAAGTTGGAATCAGAAAACAGAATTGAACAAAAGGGGGGTTTGATTTCAGGTTATACAATTTATTTGTTTTTGAACAGAGCTTTAATGTGTTTTTCAAATCTGTGGATATCTCCTGTAATTATGAAGCTGCAAGGACTCATAAAATAATTAATTAAAAAGAAAATTTTAGCCTATCCCTATGTTCTTTGAGGGTCTGTAACCTGGAAAGTTTTCATGGCATGAAGGTGACACTTTTTTATTCATTAAACATACGAAAGTTACTTTTTTTTTTTTAAATAGATGAAGAGTCAGCTGGATCAGATATAAATCTCAAGACTTGATCTTAGCTTATAGTAAACGCTCTCTGTCCTACATTTACCTTGCTGTGATCTGCTCGCCTTACTTTAGTTCTACACTGATGTAAGAACACACAGAGAATATTTGGACCACCAAACCACTTACTTTACAAGCCCACGCCATCCAGCGACGTACTGTTCTAGATAGACTTCTTTATTTTCCGACAGACACAACTTAAAAGTGTCTAGGACCTCCTGGAGGGAGAACTTCTGGTCTTCTGAGCCTGCCATGGTTTCTACCAGGAAGTGCAAATGACACAAACAGGCACGTAAAAAATGAATGAAAAAATGTATTTCGGGGCTACAAACAAACCGGAACTGTGTAAAAATGTAAGCCCTGTGGTAAACGATCAAGAAGTGAACTCGTCACCTACAAGAAAAGTTAAAATTGAAAGGAAAATTACGCATTTCTTTTTCTCGACACCGTGAAGCGACAGATCCTGTCTGTTCTTATCTGGTTCTACTGCGCAGGCTCTAAATTGGCGACTTTATCTTCAAAATAAAAGCAAGGGAAATTTGTACCTTGATTGCTTATTAGACTTGTTGAAAGAAGTTATTATAACCCAAACCATGATCCCGCCGCACTTAAACAAATAGTTTTGTTGCATAAACGTCACTGATGTGTGAAAAATAAAAAGTGACAAACAGCATAGCCTTTGTATGCCAGAAATGAACTTTTATAAATGAATGCACCTGAAATCTCTGTAGGCAGTGCTGAAATTAGGTCAAAAAGAGCTCCAGACGGGTGAATTGCTACCTGAAATGTCACATGAAATGGTAGCTGGTGTGTAGGCAGTGAAGCATAATAAGTAAGCAAAGAGTAAGAAGAGGCAAGGCAGGATGAGAGGACTTTAAATATCACTGTGGCCAGTTATCCTGTGACCCCGTTTCAGTTTCCAAACCATAGCAGGTCTTATTAGCATGTTGTAAACCTCCCCTTTCATTCTTAGTGCTATCCAGACTACGTGATGCCACTTTTTCTTGGTTAATCATTTTTAGAGGTGTTATATTCCTTATGCTGAAAATCTATTCACACATCTATCAGTTCAGTATAATTAAAAGTGGAAGACATAGTATTTTTGAAGGAATATAGATAGTTGAATTTGTTTTCAAGGTTTGCTTGAAAGGAAGTATAGATTATCAAAATGAGATATGGAAATAGTCTTCAAAACCTTTCCACCTGTGTTTTCTGCAGCCTTTCGTAGCAAGGGGTTTTTATTGTGAAAGCACTGGCCGGAAGTCTTGCGTGTTAGCCCAACGCTGCTAAAAAATAAAGTCAGTGCATAATATTAGCTGCATGTTTTAAAGCTACACACAATAAACTTTCCTATATAATTCAGAAGTTATTTTCAGCTGACAGAGCCTGGACGTTTAGGTAACCTTGGTGTCATTTACCTGTGTATATAAAAAAAGGCTGCCCAATGAGAAAGCATGCCTGAAATAAAAGTAACGCCACTCGGTGAGTACAGATGCTAGCTAGCTAGCGCCTCAGTTCCGTCAACATTCATATTGTACATGAGCTGGAAAACTTTTAAGATCTATTTAAGTATTTGCCTTGCTATGAAAAGAAACCACTTCGGGATTTGTTTGTATTTGGTGATGCTACTTAGCCTTTAAATCCTACCGCTGCGCACTTGTGTGTTTACTACCATTACTAAAGGAGTGTAATTCTGAACTTTTATCTTCTGTCCTGCCTTTCCAAGGTGCTGGACAGGATGTGGGCAGGAGCTGCATCCTCGTCTCCATCGGAGGCAAAAACATAATGCTGGACTGTGGGATGCACATGGGCTACAACGATGATGTGAGTGACATAATGCATTTGTTATAGCAAAAGCTTTTTTCTTTTTTTTTTACCCTTATTGGTTTCCTTTATCTTATTGGTAGTTATAAGCACCCTGCACATAGCATACTGACAAGAATCCCAAATCAAAACCCTACATGAGACTTTGGCAAAATAAAAGACTCTAAAGTGAAACAGAAGTGTTTCAAATATGACAGCAAAAGTTAACACCAACTAGGCTGTTTTACACTGGGAAGGTTTACAAGACTGTAGTGAGATCTGCTGACAAAAAGACAGGAGGCAGGTCTGAAGAAGTTAAGATTTTCATTAGGATTAGTCCCACACACTGACACAAACACCTATCCTAATGAGGACACTAATGATATTTCTTATTTAAAATCAACAATAACACAAAGTAAAATTGAAAATCGGCTTAAAGGGGGTCACCACAGTGATTCTACTTAAGAAGATAGAGAGAAGAGTCTGACTGCTCATCAATGCTTTCGTTACATGTTGAAAATCAGGCTCTACCTGCTGGGCCTGCGTCTGCATTCACTCAGCTTGAACATAACTTTGGGTTCTTCGTATTTTTGTGTTAGCCTGCTGTCAGCGGGATGTTTTCGAAGAACCGATGATGTGTTAGCAGTATAACACAGTTGTTACTGTCTTGGACTGTCTTTAGTCCTTACCATCAAATTTTTTGCAATAAAAGGACAAAGAGGGGCCATAGGGGGTTGGTGGATCAGACGGTGGTCTGAGGTCTGACGATCTTTGGTTTCCAAAACTAGCTTGTGGTATATGGAACATCACTTTTTGGGTGGAGAAGGAGCCTGAGTTGGTGTGTGAGGATGAGAGATTCAAACTTGATATAGTTGGACTCACCTCAGCGAGTAGCTCAGGCAATGGAACCTCTTGAGTTGCCCTACAGTAGGTGAGAGCAGACAGCTTGTGTTCCCTACCTGTACGTTGAGGTTTTCCCCAATGGATGAGAGGGTTGCTTCCTTGCAGCTTTGAGTCAGGGAACGCACAGTGACTATCGTTTGTGTCTGCGCACTAAATGACAGTTCACAATACCCAGACACTGAGTGACGTGGGACTCTGTTATTCAACGCTTACATTGGCAGTAAAGGTATGACCAAGCTGGCAGAGGTGGGCTGGGCTTCTCTGTGCAAACTGCTGGTATTTCTGTACATTCTGACTTGGAATGCATTTTAAACACAGCTATTATGAAACAGTCCTTCTAAGAAAGAGACTCTCCTTTTTAAATGCACTGTTTTCTACCTTTGAAAGAAGATGATTTCCATTCAGTAACAGTCCTATAACAGATTGTTTTATCATTGCAGAGACGTTTCCCAGACTTTTCTTATATAACACAGAACGGGCGTCTGACAGATTTCTTGGACTGTTTGATCATCAGGTTTGTTGTCTTATTTGTTATGTTCTTCATATTGCACCTTTTTTTAAATAATCTCAACCATGTGTGGAACATAGTACACCTTTCTACGTTTTTCAGCCATTTCCACTTGGACCACTGTGGTGCTCTGCCCTACATGAGTGAGATGGTGGGCTATGATGGACCCATCTACATGACCCATCCCACCAAAGCCATTTGCCCCATTTTACTGGAAGATTTCCGGAAGATCACCGTTGACAAAAAGGGAGAAACCAACTTCTTCACTTCGCAGATGATCAAGGACTGCATGAAGAAAGTGATTCCTTTGAACCTGCACCAGACTGTCCAGGTGCAGTGCTGACATCATTTTTGACCACACACGCACACATGTCTAATAGTTGCTTCTGCGCCAGCTGCTTCTTCTCTTTTGATGGCAATTCAAGCTGTTTTGTGCTGGTGGCAGGTGGATGATGAGCTGGAGATCAAGGCGTACTATGCAGGCCATGTCCTGGGAGCTGCTATGGTTCACATCAAAGTGGGATCAGAGTCTGTGGTCTACACTGTGAGTGTAAACAAGTGTGCACTCTGTCACAGTAGGTGAATTTATCAAGTGCAATCTGAGAATAATTTCTTTTTATTTTAGGGTGACTATAACATGACACCGGACAGGCATTTAGGGTAAGTGAACCTACTTGTTTGAGGTTTTTCTTTTAGTTATTTAACTCTTTAAAAAATAGATCATACATTTACAAATTTAAGACTGCCAGTGCCCATTTTGAATTTCTTAAAATCTTATTTTGAGTCGTTCCTAAAATCCTAACTCTGATCTGCGCAAAAGCCTAAGATGCAGTATTTCTTTCTTGCTTTCATTCAGTAATTTTATTCTTCTGACAATTTGCGTGTTGAGGTTGACCCTCCATTAATGGCTTGTACATCCGTTAAATTGCTTTTTTCACAAGCGATGCGAAATAAAATAACTTCTGGATCAAAAAAATGATCAGAAATTGAAAAATAAGCTGTAATTTTGGAATCCCATGGCTTTATTTTATTAATTCTGTTTCTTTTTTAAGCTTGAATCCTTTTCTTCTTTTGACTACACCCTTTTAGGGGTCAACACAGCAACTGAAAACATAAAAACTATTAAAGAACGTGTTAGTTGTACTAAACTATTCAACTATATGGGGAGGTTTTCAGTAATAAATTTCAATATTCAATAGAGGCCGGTCTGTTTGTTCTAAACAGTGTTAAAAAAAAATCAAAGCTGGGATCTCACTGAGCTTATTTAAAGGGTAAATGTATTATTAGAAGCAGATTTCCTTTTGCAGCAGGACTTAGCAACTGACCACAGTGCCAAAACTACTACTAAAAGGTTTGCTAATCATGACATTACTGTCCTTGATTGGCCAGCCAACTTACATGACTTGAGAAAGGAAGCTGAGAAATACCTTATTCATGCAGATGAGCTTAAGTGCCACAAGCTGATCACTTGCACAGTATGCTGCATTGATGCAGTCATTCATGGAAAGGGATCCCCAACAGAGGGGTGAGTGGGTAAATAGCCCTATTTGACCGCTGCAGGTATTAAAAGCAACCCTTAATCAAACAAGTAAAGTGAACAGAAAGTCACTTTTAAGTATTTAAGACATGAAGGTGAGTGAGACCAGAAAATATAAACAACTTTTAAACATCAAACACCCAGATGAAACGGTTTCTTGTGAGGACTGCCTTAGGAGAGACAGACTTAAGAGTCACCTCTGCTGCAGAAAATGTTCATTAGGGGCTCAGACTTCACCAATTAATAGCAGCTCAGATCAGAAGGCACATCAATGCTTCCCAAAGTTCAGTCAGCGACAGATCTCCACATAAGCTGCAGGGAGGACGCTGTGTATATACTACTGAGGGAGACTAATTAGAAGAGAAGTACTGCCTGGACTAAGAAATACAAGAAATAGGCATTAGCTGAGTCAGAATCATGACTTCGGTCGAATGGGTCCCAATGTCAGATTTTAGTTACAGGCGAGTGAGGGACACTGTTGGTGACATATTTAAAAATGGCACGGCTGCCACGGCATTTTGATTGAACTTGAAATATTATGGCTTCCTGTTTGGGACAGACTGTCCAAGATGTTTATGCTTCAGTTTTGGTCAACGAAAGTTTACTATTTTAGTCTGTTACTCAGCACTAAAGGGCATATATCTGTACCAATGTATTGCAGTCACACATACTTACTGCTCACTTGATCTATGACCTTTCTATGTTAGCTTAAAGTCTTACTGAGTACAGCTTGTTTATTTTGTAAAGTGTAAGCCCCGCTGTAGTCAAAAGGGGTATAAAGCAATGTAATCTTTAGGATTGGGTTGCATAGATTATGAAAGATGTAGCTCCAGACTTTCCACTGTCTTCAAGGATGTTTAAATGACCAAATCAGTACTACTTAAATATCAACCTGGAGCCAGGAAGGTCTTAGTTTAGCATAAGCAGCAGTACAAAAAAGCTCAAAATGATTCAAATGTCTGTTACCTTCACCTAAAAAACAACTGTGCATGTATCTTTGTGGCCTAATAACTACATATATAAGGGAGGAAAGCACCAACGTCACTATTAGACATGCATATGATTACATAATCTGACCACAAGATAATAGCATAGATGAGTGGGTGATGTTGTTGTCTGCATGTCTCGCTTTTTGTTTCAGTTGGTTAGCTTACAAGACATTCAGCAGTAACAAGAAAAGAAAGTTTTCCTGGACATTGAATGTCTGGGTTGTATAGCTGGCCATTAGAGAGAATTTTTAAGTCCATTGCCTTAACTTTTTCTACACATACATTAAATACACACTTTGTTTAAACCTCTAGCGCCGACTGTATAAATCCACATTTGTTCATTTATTTGTTTTGATGTCTTTAGTTTTATTCCCTAATTAAAAAATAGAAAATTATAATTAAAACATCTTTTAATTCTTAGGTTTTTCCAAGCTTTTGACTGTGACAGTTTCATAATGCTGGTGTTGTAAATTCACAGTGCCGCGTGGATCGATAAGTGTCGCCCAGACATCCTCATCTCTGAGTCTACATACGCCACCACCATCCGTGACTCAAAGAGGTGCAGAGAGCGGGACTTTCTGAAGAAAGTTCATGAAAGCATAGAAAGAGGAGGAAAGGTAACGGTTAAAGTTTATTGAATATTGCATTTTTTGCGAGTAGTCGGGTTTTCTTCATCTTAGTATTATATATTTTCTAAGATCTTTTTTTTCTTCCCAACCTTCCAGGTTCTTATTCCAGTTTTCGCCCTCGGTCGAGCACAAGAACTCTGCATCCTGCTGGAAACATTTTGGTACAGATCTGTTTTAAAAGACTCTTCAGAAGCATTAGCAAGTGTGCCTTTTATCTCTGTTTGCTGTATGGGTTCTATTAAAAAGGGAGGAAGTCTCTGTGAAAGCTAGAAAGAAGAGAGCAAAGACAGTGATGCGTGAAGATAATCGCGGTCTGTTCTCTGGCTGAATGATATCAGATAAAGGCAATTTTTCTAGCACATAATTGTTGACATTCCAATTAAATAAAAAGTCCTTTCAGTGTAGAGTAATTGCACATGATTACAATACAAAAAGGGCTGATATTTGTCTGGACAGCTCCCTAAAGTAGCTGTATTCAATTTATTAAGCTTGATAGAATAAATGTGGCACATTAACTTCTTCACTGGCTCTTTGGACAGACGCTCTAATTGCCCCCTCTCACCACACAGGGAGAGAATGAATCTGAAGGCCCCAATCTACTTCTCCACTGGACTGACAGAGAAAGCCAATCATTACTACAAGCTTTTCATAACGTGGACCAATCAGAAGATTCGAAAAACCTTTGTACAGAGAAACATGTTTGAATTTAAGCACATCAAGGCTTTTGATCGCTCCTACGCCGATAATCCCGGTCCTATGGTGAGTCCCATTGTACATCAAAAGTATGCGAAGTTTCTCACTGAAGCGGTCAAAGTGCAGTGAAGTAAAATAATGTGGACACTTTCAGGTGGTGTTTGCAACACCGGGTATGTTGCATGCAGGTCAGTCTTTGCAGATATTCAAGAAATGGGCTGGCAATGAGAAGAACATGGTGAGTATTGTAAGGAAGTGGACAGCGTTTTTGAAATCTGTAACACTTAAAACCTAAAAGGTGTGCTTTTGTGTTGTTTTTTTTTAGGTTATCATGCCTGGCTACTGTGTACAGGGAACAATCGGTCACAAAATCCTAAATGGGCAAAGGAAACTGGAGATGGAAGGCAGAGCAACGGTAAGACTTACTTTATATTCTCAAGATGGAAAAAAAAATTAGGGGGTGAGCAGATAAAGTCACATCGTTTATTCACATCCTCCTCAGTCGTTCCATCCAGTCTCATTTTTCTGTGAACTCGGTTGTAGGAAATATGCAATACCACTTTCAAAGAGAAAAACATTTGTTTGAGTGCAGCTTGCAGGTGGCAGTATTTAAATAAATAAAAAATGAAGGGCATTTTCCATCCTCCTTTTCCATTTAGCGCCTGTCACTGATGATAGACTACCTGATTCAAAGTGTGAAGATATTGCCACAAGGTGCCAGCAGCAGCATTATAGAGTGGTGCAGCAGTATATAGACAGACACACCGTAAGTCAAATGAAAGCACAAAGCAGTAGTAGTGTTTTCAGTGGAAAAGTGTAACATGGCAACATAATAAAACTGAAATTGAAAATTATTTTTTACCCTGGGTGTCGTAACTTGGGTCGATGTTTTTTTGGATCGAGGCTCCATGTAACCGCATCAGTAATTTCCATCCACTGTTTGTTCTTGCTTGGCTGAGTCATTTGTTTACTTCGGTGCTGTTCATCACCACCTGCTAGCATCTCTTCCTCGTGTTCCTTCATAAAATCCACGGTAGCTTTTATAACGATAACGTTTATTTGGGTGAAAGAAGTTTGTTGTTTTCGCTTTTGGCAGGAAGACTTTCCTTACGTATTCCACAAACCCCTGTGCTTTGTTAAAGATCGCTGAAGTAGCTCCCTTTTTACTAAATTGTCCTTGGAAGTGGACACGGGGCTGATACAGATGTCAGACATCTGTGAGATTTTCTCAGATAATGTAAACGCGTAACAATATGACACTTTTATATCCCATAAAGGTTTATACTGGTATTATTGCAGAGAATATTATATGGCACAGCACTATCATGTGCATAGTATATGTACTGAGCTCTAAGGTTTAAACCACATAAACTTTTAAGTGACCTTGACCTGAGTAACAGATCACCATCACTTTAATAGACTGATGAAGCCTGCTGTGTTACATATGAGCCCTGTCACATCATTACACAGTTATTAGGGGACAAAATATTTCCTGTTAATGACGGGGTTTTGTTTTTGGGTTGTTTTTTTTTGTTCTTTAATGGCAATTTTTTTAATAATGTGTGTTTTCTCGCTTTTCTTGGAAAATAATTTACTCTAGTATGAGAGTAACGTTCGACCTTTAGAAAACGATACCAAAAAACAACAATAATGTGATATATTTTTAGTTTTTAATTGTTATGGTTATTATCAATAAGTTTTTTGGTAATGTGTCATGTATCTGGTTTTACAACAGCAGACCTTGACTGACTATAGTTTAGTTTAACAAAATAGTCAGACTTCAGATAGATACCTAAATTCATCCATTACAGAAAACTGCATAGTCATAAATAAGATTTTATTTTTTAAAGGTGAAAAAAATGATTGCCGAGGTGGCAGTATCTTACTGATTATCTGTTTATCTTTGCAGAAACTGTCAATCATTTAGAAGAATTCCACTGTTACAAGGACGATACACCTATAACATTTTCCACAAAAGTTTTGTTTTTATTGTTTTGTTATTGACTGTTGCTTATAGATAAATGTCACTCATTATTACCATTCCTAAAGTTAGCATGGAAGTAAAATGTGTCTTTTTTAGGTTAAATGAGCCATTCTTTATTGCTTTTGAGTAAGCTAAGTTAGATTAGCCTAAGAAACTAAGTTGCATTAGAAAGATTGTTCTGTTGGGTTAGACCTCTTTTAAATATTTTTGTGAAACTAGCCCTACTTTTTAAACTAAGCTTAGTTGCACCACCTGAAGGCAATAATGTCTTCTTTAATATCCTGTAAGGTCTCTGATCAGCATAGCCAACGCTCTACATTGCCTCTAAATCTCTCTGTGATTCTTACAGTTGGATGTGAAGCTGCAGGTTGAGTACATGTCGTTCAGTGCACATGCAGACGCCAAAGGAATCATGCAGCTCATTCGCATGGCAGAGCCTCGCAACATGCTGCTCGTGCACGGAGAGGCGGTAAAAATGGAGTTCCTAAAGGGGAAGATCGAGCAGGAGTTCAGTGAGTGCAGACCGTCCGCTCATCAGTAAAGCTTAAAATCAGTTAAACATGCTCACATTTAATGCTTCCCTTCTTTTAATGACAGGTATCGACTGTTACATGCCCGCTAATGGAGAGACAACGACTGTGACCACAAACCCTAGCGTTCCCGTTGATATCTCACTAAACCTACTGAAGAGGGAGATGGCTCTTGGAGGTAACTTGTTTTCTGTGGTAATAATGGTTTAGGTGCAATGTGCCTACTTAGTTTCACTTCAGATTGAGCTTTATTTGTCCTGAGATTGGTTGGCAGAAGACAGTTGTTCACCTTTTGTGCCACCTCCATTCAGAATTGTGACCCACATTAGCTGTGGTAATGGCAAATGTCATTTAAGTAAATGGGGACATTACAACAGCAGCAGCTTTATGACTGTATAACTGTCACCTAGTTTTTAAGATTTCCAAGAACTGCTGAATTTTGTCCCAGTTCCTGGTATTTTAGACTTTAGTGCATTTTCTCTTTTGGAGTTAGTAAGTGTAAATCTTCAGTTCCTGATCAGAAGTATACCGTGATAACGAGGTAAAAGACTTACGGTCATAAATGGTCATTCATTAAAAAAAATATGAGTACTTCTGCAAGAGTAAAATATATAAATGCACAAAAACTAAAAGTATGTCTGTACATATTAAAAAAGAAACAGATGGTCATTGTACTCATTTTCTAAAATGTGAAATGTGGGATTAATGGTGGCCAATCTGTTTGTTGTAGCTCATGAGATTTGAAAACAACTTGTCATATTAAAAGATTCAACATCTAATTCCAATTAGATGTTGAATTATTTGCCCCATAAGCCTTGGGCTGTTCTTTCTAATGTCCACCTGGAATAAAAATATCCCCAAGTGTTGTGAGTAACCACTTCAAACTGTGAGGCCAAAATGAACAACCTAATACAAAAATAGAAAATCCTCCCGAGTGTCCACAGAGCTAACTGTGGACACTCGGGAGGATTTTCTATTAAGATAACTCATCTTACCACGAATACAGAGTGAGGTTACTGCTCAACTGAAGCAAATATTAACAATTTTACTTCATCAGTAAAAATAAATAAATACATTAAATGCTATAAACATTCTTTACATTAAACTACAATTTAACACAATTTGATTCACTATAAAGGAAGTCAAACAAATGCCACATTCATTCTAGTTATAGAAGGTGCCTCTTCAGTGAAAGCACCCTCCTTGGTAAACCTTTCAAAATGGCACTGGTTTTATAAGCAATAGTGCCTGGCCTCCAGAGAGGTGTACTATAAATCAAGTTCAACGTAACCAGGCTTTCTTTGTGTTTGCTGGCTTGATGATACCTGAAACCCCAGTTGCAACACTGGCTAGCAACCTTTTGTGTTAACCCAGGCTTTCTGCACAAAAGATCACATGGAAAAGAGGCCTTTGATGCACTGTTTTGCTCTAATTCTACACAGAATTGACAGATTGAGCTCCGCCTGCATCTGTCAGACATGTGTCAGAGGAATGGGTGACGGACAATAAAAAACATAAAGTAGAAAAAGTCAGCCCTGGAACCTCAAATAAAAGAATAATGAAGAGGCAGAATGCTGGCAAGAAATCATTAAACTTGTGAATTCATGTGGCGCTTCCAGACAGCTTCTAACTGAAACGCTGAACCTTCTCCAGACCAGTCTACATGTTCAGCATAAGTTACCATGGTGATCTATGTTAAAACTACCTTTGTGACACCCTTTACCCTCAGTTTACCTCACTAACCTATGAAACTTCCTCAGCAGACCACCTCTCTAGTTCAAAGAGGTTAATATAGGTTTGCTCACTTTTCTTGAACTTCACCCTACTGACAGCCTTTGTTGCAGGACTTGTATTGTTGTTCATTGTTTTGTTCATTTTGACCACAAGTAGCAGTTTATACAATGATGTATCTTATTTGCTGTGCTGTAGGGCCGCTGCCTGATCCCAAAAAACCTCGCACCATGCACGGAACGCTCATCATGAAGGAAAACGTAAGCTTCATGGTTTATAACATGTTTTTAGATTCTAATTTTTTTGAAACGCCAAAATATACATGAAGATCAAGATCTACCTTTAAGAGGACTCAATTTTGTGTCTAGTTATTTTAGAACTTGCTTTGATATATTTCAGTAACGTTGCATCACGTTGTGTGGTTTAACTTTAGATCTGTGTACCTAATAAACTGGCAGCTGTATCCCTTTCATTTGTGGCGTGCAGTTGCTCAGTTATTATTTACTGTATAATGATAATTACCCCCTTGTGGCTTTCACTACACAGAGTCTGAAGCTGGTATCATCAGAGCAGGCCCTGAAGGAGCTGGGCCTCAATGAGCATCAGTTACGGTTCACCTGCCACGTGCAGCTCCAGGATCCGCACAGCGACGCCGACACGCTCCACAGAATCTACACGCACCTTAAGAGGTGAGAGTGAGGTCACTAGTCTGCCACTAGCTAATGATTAATGCGAATGTGTCGGCCTTATTATCTGCTTGTTCTAAAGTCTGCTTGATTTCTCTCAGTATAATTATCAAATTAGATCATTTTGCTTTTCTTTGCCTCAGTGTGTTAAAAGGCTACACCATCCAGCACCTCCCTGATGGCACAGTCATCGTGGAGTCTATCGTCATCAAAGTCTCCTCCTCTGCCGAAGACTCCAACACCAAAGTCCTGCTGCTTTCCTGGAGTTACCAGGTGAAAACATGGACATTATTTTTGGAGCGTTTCGTTATTATTTATTCTTTTAAATGCTCTGAACAGCAACAAGATAGAGAACTGATAGACATACAGTGGGGTGGTAAAAAGATACATTAGAGGACTGCCTATGCAGTCGAAGCCTGGTAGTTCCCCTAATCATCTAGTTATTGAATCACTGTTTTGAGATATGAAATAATTTTCCAATGAAATTCTGTGAAGGAACAACAGGATGCTGGAAAACAGAAGATAGACATGTAACATGAGATATAATGTATATAGTGTACAGGAGATTTTATGCCATTTTTTTTGGACTTAAAAATTGAGAGGAGGTACTAAACATTTTAAAGAGGTCCAAATAGGGGCTCATATTGCAATTAAAAAAGTTATACTGACTTAATATGTCGGAAGATTATATATGATCGCTTGATCTTTATTAACAGGTTATAATTGAGCCTTTACTTAAAAAATCTTTCCTTTATCCAGCTGTCTTAGCTAATCCACCTCTTAAGTCTGACGTCATTAGCTCTTTCTGGGTCCAAACTCTTCTTCAGTTCCCAGATTCAAACAAACACTGTGGCATCACTGAGAGTTAAAAACGGTCCAGATTCTTTAATCTTCAGTAAAATGATCAGAGCGGCTGCTCTTCCAGGTGTTACAACAAAGTTATCATCCAGGCATCCATGAAAAAGAGGATTTACAAAGTAACAGAGTTAGAAGTTGGCAGGGTGTTAGCTCGATTGTTTCAATCTATTCAATTCAATTCAATTTTATTTATATAGCGCCAAATCACAACAAAAGTCGCCTCAAGGCGAGATGATACGCAATGTTCTGACTGAGGGATTTCTAAAAAACTAAAACGCACAGCTCTGGTATCACTTTGGACTTAAATGAAGACACTAATATATAATGGTGTGCTACCTGGTGGCTAGCTACAGAGCTTTGGTTAGGATATATAAACACATTAGCATAGTGAGGCTGGGGGATTTTTTTCCCCTCAATAAAAGTTCATGTGAGATTCCCGATGAGCAGAGATGACATGGCAGGAAAAAGATGCTGAAAATGAACCAGACTTCAGTCTGGGGAACATCTGAGGTAATCCATCAACAACACAAGGTTGGTCAGTGTAACTTTGCAGTCTGTAGTGAAATAATCAAAATCATTAGTAAAACCCCTAAAACATAGTCTTAAATATATTACTTCTAATTACAAAAAATAGATAGAAATTACCAACTTCTTCAAGAAATAACTTCTTGCTGCTCCTGTAGTTGCAGGATGGGGTAAAAAGGACAGTCCCCGAGAGTTGTAGTGTTAAGGTCTATTTCTTTATAGGTTAACAAATATAAATGTGGTCTTAATGGTGGCTAAAATCATCGCTGCACTGACACACATTTTAAGGAAATGAAAGAAGTTGCGTGTGATATTTGAAAAACAACTTGAGCATCCTCCAGCTCTGTGGATTAGACGTAGTTGTAAAGTTTTGGTAATTCCAGTCTTCTTATTGTCTTACAGAATTAGATGTGCAGAACTCAAGCATAATAAATATTTACAATTTTACTTCAGCCAACTCCAAACTTTAAACTACAGATTAAACAACAGCAGATCTTGAAGACATAAAGGCTTGGATGACCTGCTCTGACCTGTAAATATTCTCGTTGTGGGTAACATTATATTTAGTTGTAACCTTGTTTATAATTTCTTTTTTTCCATTAACATGTAGTAATTTACCAATAAACAAACCTAACACAGACTAAAATCAGCTAAAGATGATTAGACTGATAGCTTTCTGTAGCTCAGTACATAATATAGTCGCCCTATCCAAAAGAAAAGCAAAAGTAAGTGTCACAAAGTGCAGTGGAAAGTGGCAACAAGGTTTCCTTTCTGCACCTCTGGTGGGGTGTCGTGCCATGGAAAGTACCTTCACTGAAATTAATACAAAAAACAAATATAAATGTCATATTTCTGTTCTTGATGCTGCAGTTGAATAGAGTTTTTCCGGTCATGCCTTTTTGCACCTTCTTCTTAAATGAATCATGACTGTACATTAATTTCATCCTCAACCTGTGAGTTTCCAGTTTCCTCTTAAACGTTAATGTAAACTCGCTTTATTTTTTTTTTTTCTTTGAAAGAAATAAAAATCATTTAGAGAAAATAAATAAATTAAAATAAAACAATAAGTAGAAAGACTGCTAGAAAAAGAAAGGGAGATGCAAAACAAATGTGTTTACAAGTCATTTCTAAATCACGATGTCTTCTGGTCCAAAGAGTGAGCACGTAAATGTCACACTCAGGGTTTTAGGATGAGATTGGTCTCAAATGTTAACCTTTGCAAGTGTTAAAGACTCAGTAGTTTCGGAGGTGTCTGATATTAAACTTAACTCTTCCTGTTAAATAGAACTGGTGACTCACTGCACTCGGGGAAGTTTACACAAGTTTATTCCAACAAATGTGATGTGGTAGAACTAAAAGTGTGTGTTTGGATTTCATCTGATAAAATTAGAAGCAAGTCAAGGTTGGATTTAGTTGTTGTCGAACACCATGTGTGTGTGTGTGTTAGTTTGTATGTGTGGGGCTGTGGAGGCTAACGGTTCGCTATGAAATACCACCAAAACACACCTAAAGGATCTGGTCTAAATCTGGCATTAATCTTCCTGATCTGAAGTCACTGAGCTCTGTGAGGGACGTTTTCTTTGCTTCTGGTATAATTTATTTCCTGCTTTTTTTTCCCCCAATAGTCTTGTACAGCTCCTAAGGAATTTTAAATTCTAGTAACTTTATCTGGATTTTTCCAGTTTTTCAAGTTGGTGAACTGTGAATTTTGTAAATATTTTTTTAAAGGTGTACAAGTGAATTAAAGCTGGGTCACACTAATGCATGCAGCAGAAATATTCAAAGAGTTACAGTGCAGTCCGACAGCTCATATCAAGAACGAGGCCAACTGTATTTGCAAGATGTGATTTATTTTGGCACGTGAAACAAGGGATCCATTGTGACCGCAATGAGTGCAAGAAGATTGATAAAGGTTAATGTAAATATCATGGTTTACTGTCCTAGATCCTTATCAGTGATGGACTCAAGTAAAATTGGGACCGCAGTGCTCAGGAGATGACAGTTCTTCTGTTAAGATGTGCCTACACAGGCCTGATGGTGAGCAGTTCAGCCAGGGGGAGTGAAAACAGTCGCGTAGGTGGACAGTATGAGAGTAGGGGCTTTGAAAGTGAGAATAAGGGGAAAGTAGAAGGTGGGGAAACCAGCCTGTTAAACTCCGTCACAGTGGAAAGAAGAAAAGAGGTTTCTGTGGTTTTGTGCGTTCCGTGCAAAGAGCAGCGGGTAAAAAAAACAAAATATTCTACTGTGCATTTTATGCCTCTTTCTTATATCTTTTATGTCTTGCAACTTCAAGTGGTGTTGCACAGGTTCAACTAAGAAAGTTTTTATTTTTACAGTTTTTGATGACTTAACATATCGAATCTCTTTGATTAGTAGTTGAGGTGTAATTGAGAACTTTAGAGAACCTCAAGGAAGAAGGCTGAAGGATCCTTTTGATGACAGGAAAAGTATGGGTGTAATAAGACTTGCGCTGAACAATTAATGTTATTTATGAATTGCAAAAGATCATGTGCAGGAGGTCTTGGAGGGGGAGATTTGGGGAATTTTAGCCTTCATTTTGACAGGACAGGACAAAACCGGAGAAAAAAGTAGACAAATGGAAGAGAAATGGCACATAAGACATGTAGACTCAATTCCAGGTATCTGCAGTAAGGGTTCTAGTCTTCAGTACAATGGGTTACCAACTCAACCGGGTGAGTTGTAGTGGTAACCTCCGCTTACTTAGTTATAGACGATGAATCAGTTGCTTGTGAAGTGCTCTAAATTGCATTTTATTTTAAAAGTGTTATATAAATAAAGCCTGAGTGACTAACAGTAAAATTATTATAAAATTACTGTTTTAATATTATTTTATGTTTAATTTGACTTATTTGCACATTCTATGAAAACACAGTAAAGATGAAGTATCAAACCGTGCAGGGGAGGTTTGAAGCCAAATAATTCCTATGAAGATACCACCCTCTAAAAAACAAGTGGAAGATGTGTCGACAGTGTATTAATGTAAGATCCAAAATGTAATTATTGGTTAGATTCCCTTTGGAGTGTTTTTTAAAATGTGGTCTTTTCGAAGTTGATTGTAGGAATGTTGTTACTAATCCATGAAATGAAATCCAATGAGGTGTGCTTCAGAGGTTGACTAAAATTAAGACGTTTAAAGGATAAATACACATATACTAGATCATTTGAATGGTAAATATATTAAATAGTTTGTAAAATAATATGTTTTACCATGTTTTTGTTTCAGCTTCTCAAATGTCATGGTTTTCTTTTCAGTCTGTAATGTCTATTAAAACTGAACAACTCTGGTGTTTAGGACATTTTGATGAGCATTTTTCTTTTCATTTGGTCTAATTAACAATCTAATTATTATAAAATATAATTGAAGATTAATTGTTAACAAACAAGAATCATTAGCTACAGAGCAAATTCACTGTAATTTATCAGTGGAGCTTAGCACGAGTTAGTCATAATAAGATGGACCAGAGTAAGAAACAATTTATGTTTTTAATTGCTATTTTCATCTTTTTTTTTAATCTGTGGCAGGTGTTATTCTCTAATGTTAAGGACCTATAAGTAAGGTTTCCATCTGTGAACGAGGTTTTGGCCTTCTTCAAAAGAAAATCATGAGAATTTTATTTCAAATATTTGGGGCTTTTATTTATTGATTTGCAAAGCATCGTGTTACCTGATAGAAGTATGTGCATTCCCTGTATTTCAGGCTATTTGTGCTTAACTGTACGCAGACCAATCATACTTTCATGTATAGCCAGCCCCTATATGAGGCTGGAAAACCCCGATGAGGTTAAAAGTTTGGAAACCCCTGAGCTACTTCCTTAAATCTAATTTGTGCCAAGCACAAACATGATGCTAACTTTCTTATTTCCCTAAAATGTTTGGTTTGTTTTCTTATCTTTCGTCAGGATGAGGACCTGGGGAGCTTCCTCTCATCCCTGCTGAAAAAGGGTCTTCCATCTGGAATCTGCTGAAGCAACTTTTAGCCTCAAAGGACATTCACACTAGAAGAAGCTCATTTTTAGTTAAAATCTCCATGCAAGTGCAGAGAAACTGAAATGTCTACATGTAAACTTCAACAAAAGAGCTGCTGCCTTTATACATGTAACACACAGAGGCTTTTTTCGTATTATTGACTCAGTTTGAGGAAAAAAAGACCATTTGAATTCTGTTTTATCCCTTTATTTTGATGCACAAATAAACACTTTTATCGAAAAGTCTTTGCAGTCCTCCAGTTACATGTCCAGTGATAATGACACTTATATAGAGTCTTATTTATTTACAGCTGTATTTACAGTAAGTGTGTTGTTGCCCCCGTCCTCAGTTCACTGCGATGGTATAAACCCCCCTCCTCCGGCTCACCGCTCCCCACAGCCATGTCATCTTTAATCGCTCCCAGTGGCAGTGGCTGGTGGTGACATAGTAGAGCACAGGGTCAAGACATGTGTTGAGGGTGATGAGCGCCATGGTGATCCGCCGGGCGTTGTAGATGGCTCTGCCAAAGGAGCAGTTTTGGATCATCTCCCAGCGGTAAAGGAGGTGCAGCAAGTACACAATGTGGTTAGGCAGGAAGCAGAGCAGCATGATAACTAGAATGGTGTAGATGACCCTCACAGCTTTTTGGGCTGTTCTAGTTCGGATCAGGGAAATGCGCCTCACGGCCAGCGGGTAACACACTAGGATGATTATGGTGGGCACCAAGGAGCCAAAGACGAGGCCCAGTATGCTGTATGGCCCCAGACGAGTGTCCCATTCTATCTTGGCGAAATTTTCAAAACAACTGAGGTTTTGAGAATTGTCTGAGTTGGTTTTCAGAGGCCCCATGAGTATGAAGACCAGGATGGCAACTCCGACAGCGCACCAGAGCACCACGCTCGCAATCAGAGCGCACCAGGGGCTCCGCATCCTCAGGTAATTGTGCGGGTGCACCGTGGCCATATAGCGGTCCACGCAGATACATGTCATGAAGCAGATACTCATGTAAATGTTGGCGTAGTAGAGAGTCCCTGTGAGGCGGCAGGTGAAGTCCCCGAACTGCCAGTTGTTCCTGTTTATGTGGTAGTGGATCCGAAAGGGAAGAACGCAAAGGATGATGATGTCCGCCACCGCCAGGTTGCTGATGTAGATACTGAAGGCCGTGCGGTGAGTGATCTTAAAGGTGAAGACGAAAAGGGCTGCCAGGTTACCCGGCAAACCCACAAGCAAGGCGAGGATGTAGACGGCCGGGAATAGATGATACTCGTACTCTTGCGTTTGGATGTTGCAGTCATCGTTTGTCACATTCATCATGGCAGGTTGGTATTTTTCTTGGTCATATCAAAAGAAGCGTAGGATGGTTCTCAAAAATGAAGCATCACAGTTTGTCTCCTGCAACACAAACACACACACATTTCCATTCAGAGTTTTTCCACTTTCAGTTCCACACAACAGCAAACACAAGCTGATCAGAAACATTTAAAGTAGATTCTGCTTTTAACACGTTGTTGTTGCTCCAGAAAACGCTTTCATCTGGTTTATTAAAACAAAGAGTAATTTAGGATTTTATACTTAACTTATTCAAGAAATTAACAAAAGTGAAGCATAACAAGGCAGAAAGTCACCGTCCACAAATTAAACCAATAAAGTAAATCATCTTCAATAATAAACGATGACAAAGTGTTCTTAGATGTTTAATAATTTTTACTTTTCTGCTGTAAAGTTTAAGAGAACAGAGATTTTTTTTACAATCTCGGCAGGTTTTGTGAAACATTTTCTAAAGTCTTTTTTTGATAGATAAATTACTAAAATTATGTATATATGTGGAATATTATCATTAATATATAAAATTGCTCACCAAGTCGTTTATGGACTCCGTTTGATATCCACATGCAGAAAATGCAGACCAAAAACGCGATGAAACCTCCTGTTTGTGCTGCTTCTCTCTGACTACAGAGGGTATGTAACATGCTGGTTTTTGCTCAGACAGTGTAGTTTCCTGTTTCAAAGAGACAGGCACAGGAAACCAAAGCATGACGGTCTACAGTGTACTTTTATCACCCACCCTCGTCAGTGTAAATGTATACAGCTTAACAGCTTGTGGTTATTTTTGATTGTATTTTTAATGTGTTAGCTTAGTACTGCATGTGTAAAACAAGCAGAACATTTTCGCGTCAGTCCAAAAGCATCATTTACATACTATAAAAATATACAAAGTGTTGCAGTGAATGGAAATTTGCTGTTCAGTCTTCCCCCACAATTTGACAACATTTCCATCAGGCTGGATGGAGTTTTTACATTCTTTGAGAGTTGCCATATTGGTTTTGTGGTTTTTCTTTTAATATTGCAAAACACACAAACATCTTTCACTTTCTCTCATATTGTACCTGAAGGCTTGCCATGCAGATAAAAATGTTTTTTAAATTTTACTTATTTGTACAACCTTTGGAATGGACGTTTCTGACAAATCAAACCATTCTACACACATCCATTCTAGCCTGTGTAGTAGTTTCAGTGTTAAATAGGTGAAACTGACTAAATGAAACTGCATCATTATACACCCAGTGACTCATGATGGTAAAGGAAAACGTGATTTCAATCATTCTTGCAAACTGTAAACTGAAAGCTCTCATTAACAAGGTTTGAGTAATCTGCAGTGTGCCCTGTAGTAAGAATGACATCTTTGCATCTTTATGTTGCAAGTTTATCTTGTTTTTCATTTCAGATGATTGCAGACTGTCTGTATCACAACAGGGTGCAAAAAGTGATAGAGCCTGTTGTTTTGGGTTTTTTTAAGGAAGTGAATATATGGTATAAGTGCTGCTATTCATATCATCTCTTTGTGTGAAGCACACATTTTTGTGTGCAGTCACCATAAGTGGGTGAAATATTAAAAACTAACTGTTCACACACTTCAGGGATCCAGCTTTACCCATTACTGGATAATTATATAGTACTTTTGTACTCTAATTGAGAACCCAGTTTTATGCCTAAGCTAATTTTCCAACATTCTGATACCCTCAGTCACACAAATGTATCGGGGGCAACTTGAGGTTCATAATCTTGCCCACTGATACATACTGCAGACTATAATTAGGAAAAATTCAGACTGAAATATAGTTTCTTTTTGTTATTATTAAACTGAAAGAGACAGCCAAGCCACTATACCCACCAAAGAGCACAGATGAAAACCCTAGAAGTTAGTCACAAAATGAAAGCTAGTCAGAAGGTGAAATGGCCCAAAGCTCCTCTTCACTGAGTAGGCATGAACAGACACAAACACAAAGCCAACACACTGTAAAGCAAAAGCTCTCCTTTCCATGACCTTAAGGACTCATAGCCCAATGACTGATTTGAGTCAGTTGTCAAAACACAGTAAAGAGAGTGCAAGGTAGTCCCACGTTTCTGTCTTGAAAAATAATGACTTCCAAAATACAGTTTTATTTTTCTGTCAGTTTAAAACATTGGGAGATGTATCAGAAGCAACTCAGGGTTCAGTATCTTGCCCACTGATGCATACTGCAGACCTCTTTGACTAATGTAGATGGTACTATTCATCATCTCTCCCCTCCATAACTCTGATCTGGTTCAGATCACCATCCCATCTCGGTGTCTCAGATCTTCTTCTTCTCTTTCTCTATCTGTCCCCTCTCCCCGTCTTGCCCGTCTTGCCACCATGGGGAGCAGGGCCTTCAGCTGCTCTGCTCCTTGACTCTGGAATTCCCTACCTCCTGATTTAAGAAATATTACTTCCTTCTCTCTCCTTAAGTCCAGACTCAAAACTCACTTGTTCAAAATAGCTTATCCCACATAACCTCCCCACACTGCTATTTTAAATTAGTTTTATGTCTTATGCTTTTATGATTGTGTAAACTGCTTGTTTTTATGTTGCTTTTATTATTCTGCTGTGTACATTGTCCTTGAGTGTTCTGAAAAGCACTTTCGAATAAAGTGTATTATTATTATTATTATTATTATTATTATTATTATTATTATTATTATTATTATTATTATTATTATTGTTGTTGTTGTTGTTGTTTTATTATTATCATTATTATTATTATTACTCTTATAGGCGGGATTGAGCATGCTGTATGTTTCTGCAGGGTCAGCTGAATCAGTAGGGATTCAGAATATAACACAATATTTTCTACTAATGTTTCAAACTTCAGAGGGGCATTCACTGATCATTCCGGTTTTTTCAATTACTATTTTTTTTATTTTGTAAAAGTTGGTTTCTAAGATAACTATCTCTTTACTACAGGAAGTGAAAGAGACCAAGCGCGATTAACCGCTCTTATTCTGAAAGAAAAGGACCGGATGTTTTCACGGGTAGCGGGGAACATGAAAATAGTTCAGTAGTAAAGAAGCTACAGATTTAATTTTACGGGCTAAATATAATTGATGTCCTGTCACACAAGTTAAGTAAAGAACGAATCACTTAATAATGAGGCTACACATATTTTGATATATATTTATATTAACGCGGCAGCAGGAAATGATAGTAGCGGCTAATGCTAGCTGACCTGCTGTTGTGGTCGATCAGTGACTCTTTGTAAGAAACCACTGAAATGGAGTTTGGTTATAACTGTTCCGTTTTAACGGTGTGTAAGCAGTAAGGTATTGCGGACATCAGTCATATTGATAGTAAAGGTTTCAACTGATACAAACAGATGGATAGATCCCCTGTGTTGAATACAGCTGGTGCAGAAAGCGAAGATTTGATGTGTGATTCAGTGAAATGCTACATTTGCCTGAATCCCTTTGAGAAGCAGACTGTGGGCTCTCTGGAGAACTGCCAGCACGTCTTTTGCCTTGAATGTATTCTCCAGTGGTCCCAGGTAAACTCCCCTCACCTTTCACAGATACTTTAAAGTCGTAAATGTTGTTTAACATTCTTTAAGAGCCATACCAGCTCATTTGATGGAAAATAGGAAATTTCGCTTGGGTAAAAGGGTGCATGCACAGCATAAAAACAATATAAACAAAAAGGCTTCTTCTGACACAGACTGAACATAATGTTAATGCGGTTAATCATTTTAACAATTTAAAGGTGAGAATTTTAGATTTGATTTATTTTTTTTATTGATAAAATAATTTTTGCAAATTGTTGTAAATGAAGTTCTATGCTGTTGGCCAAATATAAGTAATGTAATGTGTTGAGAATTGTGTTTTTTCCACTGTTTTCACTTTTTCCAAAGTGATAGTGAGTAGTTACAAACATATGTGAATGAAATTTTAAGACACTGCTGTGTTCACAGATTTCTTTTCTTTCTATTGATTTTCAGACAGCTAACACTTGCCCAGTGGATCGCATCAGTTTTACCTTAATCTACCAGAGACGGAGCCCTGGAGACGACGTTCAAAAAAAGGTTTGATGGAGGTGGCATATGGAAATCCAGCATTATATATGTGAACAGTGGGCTGAGGTATTTGTGCTTCCCCAGATCAAAGTGAGCGTACGAAAAAATGAAGATGGTGGTGATGAAGAGGAGGGGAGCAGTGCTGCGGTTATCTGTGAGGAATGTGGTCGTGGAGACCGGAGGCACCGGCTTCTGGTGTGCATACTCTGTGATTCAGGGTATGATTTCACACGTTTTGATTTGTCGTGATTCCACCCTGTGATGCTTTTTGAATAGCGCCACTCATGTTTTGCATGTGTCCCAGCTGGTGCTCATATGTACAGAACTACATTTTTTTCTTTCCAGTTATCATATGCACTGCTTGAGACCAACGTTAAACACGAGACCTGAAGGTGACTGGGTTTGTCCCGAGTGTGCAGTGACTGCTCATGTTACAGGTAAAAGTGTGTAGTTAAAGGTTCACGGCTAGAATAATGAGCCATTAAAAATGTTATGTTCCTTATATGCACTTACATGACATTTTACTAAGTTTAAACCAATAACTAGGCCTGTGCGATGTGATGAAATATATCGACTAACAATATTAAAACACTTATCTTTTCACTCTGTCGTTTATTTTGTGCTCAAAATAAAACTCAAATGTCAGAGCAGGCTTTTCCCAGCGGCACGCCATTTAATAAAGACTCAGGAAGATAACGAGATAGCGGCCATTACAACATATATTTATAAATGTATGTGTTGCGTTCCCCTAAAAAGGTCCAGGGGATGAAGGAGAGAGGCAGAATGGTTAAATTAAAGAGGTTTTTTAATGCTTCTATTAATAACTGAATTAAAAGAGATGGTCAAGCTGCTATCACCATTTAAAGAAACAAACCAAAACTCAGGTGTTGGTCAGTAAACTGAAAAGTAAGTAAAAAAGGATTAGTCACCAAACACGCACAGCTCACTAGCTGCAACCCAACATGGGTTTCTGACACTAGAGCTCACCTTTCTCTGGCTTTAAGTACTTCTAATTGCTGATGGGAGTCAGCTGTACAAAAAAAGTGGCACCTGAGGCAGGAGAGATGGCGGGACACACCCACACAAGGGCAATCTCTGTTGGAGGCCCTGCTAGGGCCATAAAAATATGGTTTTGTGCATTGGTCATGTCGCACAGCCCTATCAATAGCAAACAAAATCAGCAACAGAAGAGAAGAGCAGCAAAGGTCAGTGTCAGTAATAAGAAATGTTAGTTTTTCCTCTCAAGAGGGCAAAAATGTACATCAGTACATTATGTTTATGATCCTGTTAATATCAATAGCTGTCAGTTTGAAATCAGATCTGGACCGGTACTCTCAGGAAGCACCAGTCACCAGGAGAAAATTACCCAGCTTGCTTGTTGCTGGAGGTTTAAGCTGTTGATAAGTGAAATTAATCCCAAAAATGTATACGGTGCTGCACCAAAAACCCCTTGCAATTGCTTTGGCCATTAGCAGATTGCATACACACAACTGAACTGTGGCTAAACGATGTGTCATTCCTGCCAAAAAAAACAGCGACCAGTCATACACAGAAACAGCAGGTAAGACACCTGTTGTAAGTACAATGTAAAGCACCAAAAACTCAGGCATTATCACATGATGGCATTATCACATGGGTGTACTTACTTTATTTAAGTATAAATAAAGTATATAAATACTTTATTTATATAACACTTTTCTTAACAAAGTTAAAGTGTTTCAGCGTTCAGTGTTTCCTTTTTTTTAAAAGCACATTTATTTCTGTGAACTTGTTGCTGTACAGAAAGCTCCCTGACAGAGGAGGAGATCAGTGATGGAGAACTTACAGATCTCCTGGCTGAAGTGGAAGAAATTCCCTCTACCAGCAGTCGTCTTCGGCCCTCCTCCACAAATCGGCCCAGCAGCTCCACCGAACGGCGACGCAGCGCAAGAATCCAGAACAGAGGCGGCAGCAGGCCAAGCTATGGACCACAAACCTCCTGGGTGGGTTCAGTATTACGCAGACTGCTTCTATTCAAAGAACTGTTGTTGTTATTGATGAATTGGGAAAAACACAATTTTTCTTTGAGGTCAAACGTTTCTCACAATTTTTCATTTTTTGCTGCAGCACTCTCTTTGCAGCCAGTTTTACCCAGCAACCTCCAGCAACCATTCACCAGCTAATCAGGGAATGCATATTTTCCCTGGCAACAGGAGGAACCGGTTGCCAAGGGTCACCAACTGGTTCCTAGACCTGTGTGATTGAGGCTTAATGCAAATTACAAGCTAAATTGTAAATATCGTGTATTGCAAAGATAAGAATCCTTTTTCTAAAAAAGTAAAGACATAGGCATCTTTTAAAGTGAGCTGAATATATTTCGTTTCCATTGTCCACTAGAGTTTGGCTTCCAGCACAAAGGAAGCACATTTTCTGTCACTATTACAGTGAAGAGAACGACATTCATCCTATAAACACTGAGGAAAAGATTCAGATAATTGAAGTCTTCATTAGGACTATTGTCTCACAAACAGTTCATCACAATTATTTAATAACAGTGCACTTTAAATAAGGACATATCTGAAGCATGTGACCCTTAAAACAGGATGTACTGATGCACACAAATCTAGCACCTAGACCCTGTTTAATGTGATGTTTTAGTTTTTCTTTGTGTGTTTGTGGATGGTTTGTTGTAAAGTTGAAGGACTCCAAAATAAAAGTAAGAGCAAAGGACACTTACTTAACTTAAGTTACCAGGTGTTAGACACTCAGGAAGAGAAGACCTCGATCGTGGTTTCTCTGATGTTAACAATCGTGCAGTGCATACTTGTTACTGTATGAGCAGCGCAGCGGTGTTTAACCACACTTTCTACTCTGCTCACTGTTTTTTTTCCTGAAGATATGCCACTAATGTTGGTGCATGAAGATGTTTCCACCTGTCAAGCATCTGCACACACGTCTATAGTAGGCCTGTTGGTGAAGAACAGGGCAGCTGCTGCTGGTCCTATCTAAACAAAAAAAAAAGTTTAGAGTAAGAAACTGTCATTCTTTTCCTTATTTTGTTCCTTTAAAAAACATTTTTAAATATAGATATTGTTGGAATACTGGATACTCATTTACAATAGTATGTACGAATATGCCTTATATCCCAAAAGTTCAAGCTTCAGAGTCCTGCAAATTGCTTTTTCTGCAATGCAAAAAAACCAAAAAACCAAAACAAATTAAGAAACCGAACAACAGGTCGTCATTTGAAGCACGAGTCAATGCAAGATTATGCATTCTAAAAGGAGAAGGGGGAAAACTTCTGCATATTTAAATGGAAAGATGTGCTTTTGTGGAGATGTATAGAATATGTTAACTGTTTCAGGGTATGGAGATGCAGATTCAGAATTTGTACTGACAATTTGTTTTGAAAAAACAAAACGAAATTACTTTGGCAGCCCCTGACTTGCAAAAGAAAATAAAAAAATGTGCAAGAGTTTAGCAGTGCAGTTCACAACTGTACGTGCAGTTTAATGTTTTCCTTTGTTTTTGCTTGCTGCCAGCTTAGAGTAGAAAGGCGCTGTATAAGCCATTTACCATTTACGTCTTTCTCACATCATTGTTTCACAGTTTGCAGTGTAGTTGTTCAGTGATGTGATGCTATGGTACAGTTTCCTTGTAGGTTTAGTAGACCCAGAAGTATATGCATCAGTGGATATCTGTGTGATGAATTGCAACTCTTTTGGGCTGAGGCCTTGAACCTTTTTATAGAAATAATCACAAATTTGCACGTATCTATAAAAGTCCTGCTTGCCTTACCCTCTGACTGGAAACCTTTGATCACATCCTCCCATGCACCTGCTGATGTTCTTGCTGCCCTCCTTGGTAATTCCCAGCCTCATGTTATATGCTACAGTACTTCTAAATACTGCCAATTAATTTTTATTGCTGATGCACTTACTCAGTTTTAGAAAAACTGAGACCTGGTATTGGTGTAGGATTTAGTCTCTGCAATATCAACAAGCAAAAAGTAATATAAAAAAACCAAGAAAAAAGTAGATGTAGTCATTGCAGCGACATAATTCAGTATGAATTCAACAAATAAAGGCTGAAAACAGGATTCCAGCAATCAGACATGGAGAACAAGCTCATTGTCGTCGTCTGTGGGCAGGCTGAGGACTATGATTCAACTTTGAATGGGCTTAGAGGAGAGTAAATATGTCAGCTATCGGGTGCACTTTTCCTCCTCTCACTAACTTTTGCGTGACACTATTTGTGGGTTTTCCCAAAAGTAACTAGTAAGTAGGTTCCCCAAGTCAAGCTAGTTAAGTCAGCTGAGCCCCAGAAGCTCTGGCTTCAGGCTGCTCTACATGTTCTGAAAAAGCCCCTGTCACCCTGCTGTCAAAACCTTCTGTTGACAGCCAATCACAAGAAATCTGGCTTAAAGAGAGGTTGGCCTTAAAGGGGGAGGAGCTGAAACCGCTTTTTTAGACAAAGGATGAACTGAAGCTCAGGACATCATAAATAAGTTTGTGCACTGTGATCCTTGAACTCAAGTAGAGGAAAAACATGTGGAGCTGAAATTGAGCTTAAATGTTTCCATATCTTTTTTGTCACATATCTTAAAACCATAAAACAAACTGAAAACAATACAAAATACCAAAGATTATTCTGCTTGGGTAACTCGATCGCCCTCGGCAGCGAGTCCACGATTCGACTCCCAGCTGGCCTGACTGTTTACTGCGTGGGATTGCCTCCATTTTTTCTCTACATTTTTATTTTGTCTCTTCTTCTCAGCTGCGCCGCTTTGGCATCTTCACAGCAGATCATCTGCATGTCTGCTGTCACTACATCCATGAAGCTTCTTCGTGATCTTCCCCTTCATCTCTTTCCTGGCTGCTCCATAGTCAACATCCTTTGTCCAGTATATCCACTATCCCTCTTTTGCACATTTTTATGCAAAAATAAAAATAAAATATTAAAAAGAATTAATGTGCTATAAAACATTTCATGGTGCATGACTTCAATTAAGACATTGTTTTAAACATTCATGCATCAGAGAGGAGGATGTCAGACTGTGCTGTTTTTTTCAAAGATGGATTTGGCAAAAAAAAAAAAAATGCATTCATGTAATTATAAGTTGCCACATCATAAATTAATCTTCCCATGAAGCTGTTCTTGAACTCTGTAAATGTTTCTTATTTTTCAGCATGTACCAAAATATCTGCTGAGGGCATCAAAGCCTCCAGTCCCAACTGATAAAGCTCATAATCAGAGTGAAAGCAGCCATACTTCAGTCAGTAAGTAAACAACTGTCAGTGCTGTGATGCTGAGATGCGAAGACTCACATTTTCACATTTGCTTGTATAACGCATGTGAATGTATGTTTCAGAGATAAAGAGAAGAAAGAAGGGGAGGAGGAAACGTGCAGCCTAAACTCTGCATTGCTGACAAGTGAAAGAAGAAAAGTCGCTCCGTCTCACCTGATCAGAATCAGCTTTTAGTACAGTAATGAGGTCGTGTAAAATTCATACTATGAATACTGTATTTGTGACCCCTCGTAATTTTCCAAGTACAAGAAATAACCACATGAATGCTTCAAGACCATATCCGCTTTATACCCTCTCTAAGTGTCACAATTTAATGTTCAAATCTGTATAATTTATCTCTAGCTCTACGACAAACTCTGAGTAGCTGGATCATGGGATATGTCATAGTTTAAATAGCAAAACTGCACCAGTCTATGATCTAGAGCAGGGGTGGGCAATTCATTTTCCCAAATTGCCACGTAGAAAACTCGGATTTTTGTGGAGGGTTGCACCAATGAGCTGAAATCAATTCTGCTCAATATTAATTTCATCTTTTTATAAACTGCTACAAGTAAAGAGTAGATGTTACAGTTAGGTCCTAATTGTGCTCCCTTGAAGAAATGAATTGATACCTCACATGTGAAGAAACAAAAACAAGCACTAGAATCCTGTTTGAAGCTATTATCTTCTTCAGTCATGGGTTACCGCAAATGCAGCTTAACGCTGTGAAATGAAGAAAGAGCCTCAGTCGTAACATTACATCGATCAGACAGCTTTAGGTCCTGAAGACGTTTCTCAAAATCTAGAAGAGTCTGGATCCAGAGTGTGGATATCGCCATTAAAGACCCAGATGCTACAAGTGACCACAAGGTGGCAGCATTGTATTTGCTGAGATACAGTTCAAGCGCAAGAGGCTACAGTTTTGGTACAGCCCAGGCGGTTCAACTTTCAGGGAAGCTGTTTTCTATACAGTTTTTTAAAACCACCAAACTTTCAATAAATGTTTTTCATTATCTGTTGTTTTTTGGTTTTGTTTTTCAACATTATTGAAAACGTATTTTTCCATTTGGAAATTTACCAAATCTCCAAAAAGTTGATTCTGTTCATCTGGACGTCGCGTTTTGTGGGAGAAACGTTTCGTCACTCATCCAAGTGACTTCTTCAGTCTCAGCTGACTGCAGGTTTCCCCAATCTTATAAACAGTACATTTGCATAATGACTGAAACCAGCCCACTGAAGGAGCAATGGACTGGGGGGTCAGTTCCTTAATCTTAATTATGCAAATTCTCACTGGTTATAAGATTTGGCGAAACCTGCAGTCAGCTGAGACTGAAGAAGTCACTTGGATGAGTGACGAAACGTTTCTCCCACAAAACGCTACGTCCAGATGAACAGAATCAACTTTTTGGAGATTTACTTTCCTGGATGATTGAGAATGCATCAAGACGATACAATTACCATATAACATTGAGCAATGACAAAAATCTAACTCTCTGTTGGAGAAATATTATGTTAATGTTTTTTAGATTGTTCTAAATTATGAGTGGGGCAAATAATATTTTCTTATAGCTCTTGTGTGGTAGACAACGATGCCCCAAGTTTGTGACCCCAGCAAACCACAGTAGCCATTATCCACAAATGGAGAAAACTTGGAGCGGCAGTGAACCTTCTCATGAGCGGCCGACCTTCCAAAATTACTTGTCCATGAGGTCATAAAAGAAACCGGAACAACAACTAAAGAACTGCAGACCTCGCTCACCTCATTTAAGGTCAAAGTTCATTATTCAACAATAAGAAAGCTGCTGAACAAAAATGGCATCCATAGGAGAGTAGTGAAAATTACTGCTGATCAAAAAGAGCATAAAGGCTCATCGTATGCCAAAAAACATCCTGATGATTCCCAAGACATAGGAAGATATTCTGTGGACTGAAAAGTTAACACTAACACATGATTTAATAAAAATGTCATAGCAACAGTCAAACATGTGTAGTGTGATGGTCTGGGGTTGCTTCATGGCTTCAGGACGGCAGTTCTTGTTACAAGAGTGGCGACAAATTATTAGATTTAGGAGAAAATTACTTTTTTAGATACAGCCAGGTAGCTTTTGTTTGATGATCTGCACATGGAAGTGTGACAAATGTGTGAAAAAAATCCCCTAAGAAATCAGGAAGAGGGCAAATATTTTACAGGGCACTTCATAACCACAGAAAAACTGTGCAAACCTTTTGAGGTAAAGTTTACAAAAAAATTCAACAGATATCAGCTCTTTGCCTCTGTGTCTTCTCTAAAGACATAATCAGTCCGAGTTAAATACCAGACAGAGCTGTAACTCTACAAACACACCCATGGATTAATATGTAACCCACAGTTATGCTAAAAATAAAATATTTCCTCACTTTTCTTTCACCAGCTTTTAAGCTCAAAGGAAACCAGTTTTACAGCAGCAGTGAGGCAACAATGCCCCCTTGTGGTTATGAAGTTACATGACATCCCAAGATTTTTACAATTCACTGAGAGGGTAACCTTTATGTAGTGGTCCTGACAGTTCACTTAATCATGGTGCTGAAGGAGAAATCATGGGATATTAAAGGTCAGTGGGATTCTTCTGGTCACTGTGAATCTCTAATTAAATAAATAAATTAGTCCCCAATGGTCGAGCTTGACTCACGATGTCAAGCAAAAGCCAATGGTTTAATGATTTAAGACAAAATATTATGCTTTTCCTTATTTCCTGTCATATATTGTTTATTGCAAATACGAGGTCAGTGGGTGTACAAGTAATCTCCATGACTCCTTCAGTGGTGGTGTCTGCAGGTTTCATGTGTCTGACGCAACAACTCTGTGAACTGAAAAACTTTGAAGCCAGTCTCTGGGAGTCTAAAATATCTGAAATTCACATCAAAGTGTCAATCTGGGAGCAGACATAGCAGCTCAGTGTTTGAACTGTTATGTCTTATGATAGATGTATGTGAGTTTGCACTTATGAATGCCATTAGTCCTTTTTTTCTTTTAAACCTACTCTTAGATTTGCGGGACGTCACTAAGAGTGGATCCCATTTAAGGCACGCAGCTCTCACTGTGAAAAAAGAGGCTCCACCCACTTTCTGTACCAACCTTCTGTTTGCAAGGAACAGCCAATCAGAGGAAAGCTGGCTTCGATTGATTACCTGAAACCACTTGTCTTAGACCTGAACTCACGGGCTGTTTTAAAGCTAATGTATGTAAATTTAAATCATTCAACACGTCCGAGGTTTAGTTTTTTTTTCTTAATTGACCTGGAAAAAAAAAACAATTTTAATTTCATTTTATATTTGCTATTCTGTTTTCACTACATTTAGTAAGCTATTACATAAATTGTGCTTTTTTCTTTCTTTCTTGCATTTATTATTACTCAAAGTTTGTATTTAAATTCATATTATGGTTCATTTTTAACTACTGTGACAAAGGAATTACCTGACTTTTGGATAAATAAAGTGCATCTTGTCTGCTCTTAAGAGCACCTCATGGGCACATCAGTCAGGTGGACCTCAGCCAGCAGAGGTGTTGGAGAGTCAGAGGCTCAGACTTCAATAGCAAGAATTTCCTCTGATCATGTCTCATCCCGCCTCCCTCAGTAGCGCCAAGCCATCACCTAGCAACACCAGCCTCCCTGTCTCCTCAAAATCTTGCAGACACACTCACACCCATGTGGTCATTTGATATTAAATCCATCCTTTGATGTCCTCAGAGCAGAATACGTGAAAACAGTCACAGAGATGGAAGAAAAAAATTAAATCATTCCACTAACATAACCTGCTTAGCCATCCCTTTACTTCATTCCACTGTGACGATATCAGAGTGAAGTTATTAGAGCTCATGTATCCGTGTTCGTTTGATCCGTGTGTGTGTGAGTGTGTGTGTTCAAAGGCCGGGGACTTATATGAGCCTGCAGCATTTCTTGCCCTACTTTCCCCCCCAAAACAACGAGCAGGGAAAAACAAAAACATTGTTCAGGCGTGTTTGCTGAGCAGAACTGATGAAATGGGCAAAATATACTGACCGAGATGTCATGAGGTGTGTTAGACAAAATGTACACAGAAAAGCACTCATTTTGTTTGTTTGTATAACCTTACTTAGATAAGCACCTTTGGCTCGTTGGGGAGCAGCTACATGCATTATTCATGAAACAGTTTTCTTAAAAGGTAACAAAATCCAACTAGCAGCGCCTCTAAAGCTCTCATAACATCAAATCCATATTCATACATTTTATTCTAAATATCTAGGCTAAGACATCCTTGGAGATGTAGTATTTCTTCATTATCTTCTGAGTCTACCCTCAGGTATCTGACCATTTGGAAGGATCAAGTTCCAATGGAAAGCAACCAAGAGGCATGAACTGACAGTGTTCAGCAAAAAGGAGAAATAACTCTGCTCGTCATAGAGTCTCTTAGGACCACCCTGAAGAGGAAGCTTATTTTGGCGCTTGGTGTCTGCATTCTTTCTCCCAAAGCTCGTGACTATATGAGTGTTGGAACAAGGACGGCAGCTGGAAAGCTTTGCCTTCCGCTTTACTGCTGACGCTGCACTTATCCACACATCAATGTCACTTTACTTGTGAACAAGACCCGGAGATATTTGACCTCCTTTATTTTGCACAGCAACTCAATTCAGACCATGGAAATGTAGTTAGAGACTTGGAGAACCTTCTATTTGACTGCCTTGAGTAGGGTTGCCAACTCCCTGAAAAATAAATAAGGGACACCTCGTGGCCAGGGCCGGGCGACCCAGTTGTCTTCACCCTTCCCAGTGTGGTGAATTTTCTAGCTCTTTTTTTGTGTGTGAAATTATTTTTTTAACCATTTGACTTGAAGTTGATTTAAGTAGATGCATATTCTATTCTTTGTGATATGAACACATGTGAAACAAATGATCATTTAGCCATTTATTTTTTAGCTCAAAATGACAACATTAACACAGTAAAACAGGTCTCTTTCTTAAACAGAAGCCTGTCATGCTTAACTTTTGAGAATATAAGTAAATCTTTCTTTAAAAGCACTCTGTCCTGCTTAACTTAAAATAATAGAAAACAATAGAAAGAAAAATATTCTTGTAACAGTGCACATTTAGTGCATTTAGTACAATTGGCTTCAGTTGAGGTATTATTTCAGCTTTTCTAATGCTAATCAGCTGCTCCTGTTTGTAAACCCGCTTGTTCCCATGATTACGCATCATAACTCATCATCATTATTCATCTATGTATTACTTTTATGTATTAGTCATCAATTTGTTGTAATCATCTATCCTTGCAGTTGTTTATTACACAAAATAAATTATATTATCACACTTCTGGCCACATAGCGCTGATATTCACTGCACATGCCCATATTAACGTTTTCCAGCCAGGTGTTTTCCTTTTCCCATTCTTCCCTTTCTCTGAGGGGAACAAACATTGCTGCTCTAATGCTGGGCTCACACTGTGCGATTTTTGGCCCATTTTGAGCCGATTTTTGAGTGATCGGACCGATTTTGGCCTTCATCGTGCGTCGTGTAGTATACGTGGGGTAACGAGAAGTGATTAACACCTCACGACCAGCTCCCGATCATCAATCGCTCGTGAGGGTGTCACCACAGGCGCTCACACTGCTCACGCGCAAACACGTAAACGTTGGTGAAAAAGATGGAGCAGCACAGCTGTGCAGCGTGTGATCTGGACACAAGCGATGGAGGCACAACTTGTAGAACTTTGGAAAGCTCATCCGAGCCTTTTCGATGTGGCATCACAAAATTATCACGACCACAACAACCGTGAAAATAGTTGGATTTACATTGCTGCTCAATCACAGCTGCCTGATCAATGTTTTTCATTAGCAATTTAGCAAAGTTGATGGTAGTGGTGTGTCTGTGTGAGTGAAAGACAGAGAGAGCGACAGATTTTCTGTTATAACCTTCATGTTATGGAGGCACAGTGTGAGCACTCAGGTCGCATCAGAGCATCGGGCCGTATAGTGTGAGAGTACATCGTGACATACGAACTTCTAACCCCTGCGAGTCAATCGTGCAGTTTGAGCAGGAGCTGAATAACGTGACTGAAAAAAATCGCACAGTGTTTGCCCAGCTTTAGGTGTACTGTCGTCCGAGACTTGCACCGCAGTGTCGGCGTTTGTTTCCCTGTTGGCCATGCTTGTTGTTGTGGTCATCTGTTGTCTTCCGGTATTTTCTCCGCAAGCGACCTTTCCTCGACCAATGAGATGAGCGGTAATCTGAATTGTCATACTCGTATTGTCATAAGTGTGCTGTCAGCTCATTGGTCACAAAGCAGGAGAGGGGCTGGGAATTATGTTTTCAAACAAAGTGTTAATTCCATAAACATTTATAGACTACTTTTGATTCTCACTGTATTACGGGACAAAGTGCGTCCCTTATTAGCTCAATACGGGACGTGTACTTTTGTTTCGAAATACGGGACGATTCCGTATTTTAAGGGACGGTTGGCAACCCTAGCCTTGAGGGACCACCATGGTTGTGTGTTTGTCTTACACAGAGCTTTGCAGGAGCAAAGATGGGGTCAAAACGTGGCAGCGGCAGCTGACTGTGGCACTTAGAGGACAGCCCTCAATCATTTTTGGTGCATGCTGTGGTTTGAGGATGATGCCAAGACCTGCATTGGCTGTTTGCAGTGATACCACAAACTCCCGCAGCAGCTGTCTCTGTTTTGGGGAGATGTCATGACCAGCTAGTGCTGTTTGGGGCGATGCCATGATCTGTTGCTGCAGCTGCCTCTGTCCAGAATTGATGCCCAACCTGCCACAGCTATTTGGTGATAATACCACAACCTACTGGTGTTTGGAGGTGATGCAATGACCCACCACAGTAGCTGTCTCTGTTAGAGGGAAATGCCACAATCTCTTGCAGCAGTGGCCTCTGTCTGGAGATGATGCCCAAACTGACACAGCACTTTGTCTTGAGATGATGCCACTACCTACCGTAGGTATTTGGTGATAAATCCACAAACTTATGCAGCTGGTTGGAAGTGATGTCATGACCTACAAATGCAGTTTCCGCTTTTTGAGGTCTGGAGGAGATGTCACAACCCACTACAGCTCTTGCGAGGTGAGGCACTGACCACCTGAGCAGAGGTATGGTGCTATTTAATTATGTTTTGTAGACCATTGTGTACATGTTGCAGCTGTGTGCTGTGATAAGCCAGCATGTCTTTAGTCCTGTCATCCTTTTCTCACCCCAACAGGTCGTGGCAGATGGCCCCGCCCCTCCCTGAGCCTGGTTCTGCTGGAGGTTTCTTCCTGTTAAAAGGGAGTTTTTACTTCCCACTGTCGCCAAAGTGCTTGCTCATAGGGGGTCATATGATTTTTAGGTTGTTCCCTGTATGTATTACTGTAGGGTCAACCTTGTAGGGTTCTAAATCTTCTTTATAGATTAAGAACTTCTTTATTCCTGGAAATGTGTGAAGTTTTAAATAGATTTTAAGGATTTATTGTTCCTCATTTTAGTTTGCATGAGAGTGTACCTATAAAGCAATTTGGTCTAACGTCTGTTGTTTTAAAATTTGCTACTTAAAACAGAACCTGAAACTTGAAACCTACTGTTGAAATCACTGAAAACTGTCCACTTCATCCATTATCTGAGCTTCATGCTGCTTCATCCCCTTCCCAAGTAAAACATGTGGAACCACATCAAAGCAAGTCTTTAAAAGTGTCTTTTAAGAGGTGATTTAAAGGAGTTTATTTAATTTCCAAGCCTAATCTCCTCGGGCAGTTTGTTTAAAAGTGAAGGGTCTCTGATAGCAAAAACATGGTCTTGACTTTTGCCAGAAGGGCCTAAATGTGACACTGTCTCCAAAAATCAGTTTGCAGCTGAGCTGCTGCTTTCTGAACCAGATGGAGGAGAGAGAGATTTTTCATTCATGCCAAAGACGAGGGAGCTGCTGTAATTAGGTCTTGAGAAAATAAATGTTGGAATGACTTTCTCTAGTTTTGAGTTTGAAAACATTGGTTTTATTAATGTATTTATTGTGGTTCAAAGTTAACCAAATTGAACTCCTGTGTTTTTGGCAATGAGCTTTGCATTAGTAGACAAGGGGCCAAGAGAACTCTCAGTGATATTAATACGGTTTGTGGGATTGAACAATAGGATTTCTGATTTTATGCTGATAAGTTGAAGAAAGTTTAGTGGCATACAGCAATTCAAAATCAAAAGGACACTTTAAAACAGCAGCTAGGCTTTGAGGCTTTTAATAACATAATTTCTGTAATACTGCCTCTGTAGAGCACCACAGTGGATCTCAGCAATCAAGACTTTTAGCTTTAATTCAATGATTCTACACAAGTCTAGCACAAGAAAATATGTTCACCTCTGGATTTAAAATAAGACTGTTGATTCTATGATCAGATGACCAAGTTGCCTCTCAGCTGGCTTTGGGGTGAAGTAAGGTGTAGGGACAGATTGTTGGCCCATCATAGGACCAACGTAGAGAGACATAACTGTGCATGTGCACATCTTATTAACATGATTTGCATGTCTTCGTATTGTGGTAGGAAACAGGAAGACCTGAAGAGGAACCATATGGGCACAGGGAAAACATGAAATGGCTACCTAGTGACCCAAGCTCTAGTGCAATAATTATTTTTTCTAAAGAGGTCAGCTTTTCTGCTGAGATGACGTATATGACAGTGTTTGACCCGTGTGACTCTGGATGACCCAGTCCCTGATGGCCTCATACTTTGTGGTGATGATGTGGATTGCTCGGAATACCTGACTTAAGTCCAGCTGACTCAGTGAAACAGACTTCCTGAAGAGTATTTTCCTTTGTTTAAAGTTCCATCCCTGACCCAACACTCACCTTCTCCTCTTGTAATGATATCCTGTCACTCTCTCCCTCACGGGGAATCACTGACAGGAACAACAGACTGCAGTAGATGAAAAGCTGCAGAACTAAAGGGCTTTGCACTGTAAAGCCTGCGATTCCTTAAGCAATTAGGCTTACCCTAAGACGATTAACATGCAATAGAACCAAGGTCAAATCGTCTAATTACTCACTGAAACTCTGTTTTTGAGTATGCTATGATCTTAAAGGTACTTTTTGTAATCGCCCTCTGCAAAACGCCACTCAAACCTTCACCAGCAGAAGGCAGTGTTTTACCAGTGGGTGTATTTAACTGTTTCCAGGTGTTTGCTGCTGTTCTTTTAACTTCTAATATTTAATTTTGAACCTATACCCAAACTGCTCTTAATCATGTATGTGGTTAAATAAAGGTTACTTTGACTCACTGCACCATCTTATGATATATATTGGTATTACAGGAATGTACCACCCCATTTCAACTTTGGTTATATCACCCCAACTGGTCACAGCAGATGGTTCTGCCTGAGCCGGAGGTTTCTTCCTGTTAAAAGGGAGTTTTTCCTTCCCACTGTTGCCAAAGTGCTTGCTCATTGGTGGTCATATAATTGGTGGGTTTTTCTCTGTATCTATTATTGTAGGATCTACTGTACAATATAAAGCGCATTGAGGTGACTGTTGTTGTGATTTGGCGCTATATAAATAAAATTGAATTGAATACAAAAGTGATCCCCTTAGAGTGATTTTTAGTTTTAGTGTCCTTATTTTCTGTTACTAGTCAGCTAACATAAACTAATATAAGTCTACTGACCACAACCAACCCACGATGTCATGTTCTGTCCTGACAGAAGATGGAGCTAAACATGTTCTTAAAACTTTAATTTTAAGCACTTATTTCCTAAATCCAGCAACATGAACAGTATCACATCCATATCAGTGTCATGGTTCGGCTGTGTGGCAGGCAGGAGAAGGACCCAAACGCAAACTCACGGAGACAAAACGTAAACTCAAAAACACAGCTTTAATGCTGGCAAAAGGTGAAACACAAAACACTGAACTAAACTGGGAAAGCTAAACATAAAGTATACCAGGAACCACGGGGAGAATCACACACAGCATGAGAGAGACTACGACACTGACAAAGAGAAACACAGGGCTTAAATACACAGAGGGATAACGAGGGAATGAGACGAAGGAGGGCACAGCTGGGAGAAATCAGGACTGGACGAGACAGACGCAAAACTAGAAACACTCACATGAGGCATGGACCTTCAAAGTAAAACAGGAAGTATCACACAGAGACGCGAACTTGACACAGTGGAGACAGCAACTAAGAAACACAGAGACAAACCATAAGGCAGAGGTCTAAGAACCAAAATACACAGAGGGAAATACTCAGCTTTGAACACAAGAGACTAGACTAGAGGGAGTAACAAAAGACCAACCATGAGAACATAATGCACAATGCAGGGTGACAGAAAACAAGAAACTCAAACATGCAAAGACACACCATAAACAGAACAGAGGGGGCACAGAGAGTCATGAAGGGCAGGGGAGACTTAACATGGGTAGAAAACACAAGGGGGAACTAATAAGCAAATGAACATAGGAGACCTGATGAGCTTAACATACTAAAAACATCAAAATGAACTAAAACTCAAAACACTGGGTCCTAAGACCCAGGATCATGACAATCAGTTTTTGAGAGCTGAGCTCCGTGGTGTAAATTAGTCATTAGTACATTCAGTTCAATTCAGTTTTATTTATATAGCGCCAAATCACAACAAAAGTCACCTCAAGGCACTTTGTATTGTAAGGTAGACCCTACAATAATACATACAGAGAATAACCCAAAAATCATATGACCCCTAATGAGCAAGCACTTTTGCGACAGTGGGAAGGAAAAACTCCTTTTTGACAGGAAGAAACCTCCGGCAGAACCAGGCTCAGAGAGGGGCGGGGCCATCTGCCTGACCAGTTGGGGTGAGAGAAGGAAGACAGGATAAAGACATGCTGTGGAAGAGAGCCAGAGATTAGTAATGTAGTTTTTCATGTCCACTTTAAAACAATTCATAAACATCTTTTTATGTAGAGAGTCTTACCTATTTTTTTAATCGGTCTTGTGATAGCTTTAGTTCATTTTTAATGTTCTCTGGAGTATGTTAAGAAACATCAACGAATCAAGTGACTAATTCGCATCCCCCTACAACTGGTTTACAGAAGTAGCATGAAGTTAAATCTAAACAGAGTCTAGAGAAACTAGAACTATGAACTAAGCAGTCCCAACAGAAAGCTCAAAATGACCCAACAAAAGCTGTAGACCATGCCGTGAATAGGAATAAGACTAAATTTAAAGTGGCCTTTAAGTACAGAAACATCACAATGTAATCAGGGTTTATCTTGAACATTGTTGGACTTCATTGTATTTTATATCTATTCATATTTAGTATCTATATTTGCCCAATGTGCTGCATTGAAGAGTGTCGTAGACGAATCTTTGGCTTTGTCCTGTTCGTGTCCACAAATTTGTAATATAATTCTTGAGTGGGTTGTAAATGATCCACATTTATAGGTCATCGTGAACTTAATAGAGAACAGTCTAAATATAAAGAAAATTCAGAATATCTTCCGTGGTATTTTACCTGAACAACAGCGATGGATTTGAACACATGCAGGGAGGTGTCTCACAGCTAGAGGTGACAGAGAGAAGCACTCGGGATGAGATGTCAAGTTCCCAGGTTAATGTGCATTGGCAGGACTGTTAAATAAGTCAGCAGTGATCTCAGAGTGACTGTAAACAGCTTCTGGCAAAGAGCACCTCAAACTCACAAAGGTCATATGTCACATATCTGCCTTCCCTGTAAGTTCAGTGCTCACTGGGACATAACAACTGTATATATGAAATCACCTGTCAAGTCAGATAAAAACATGCCTAAAAGGTTTTGCTGACATTGCGTTAAATGAGACTTAAGAGGGTTGTATTTTCCTCCAAGGTTTTAGTTTCACAGCTTTATTAAAAGCTCGATCCTGAGCGTTAACACAATCTATGTCTGTGCTCATCTGATGACAACACTAAAAAAATGCCACGATAATTCACAATACATACGATGACTTACGGAAAGGTCAAAAATACAGCAGAACTCACCACCACAATAACATGTTTTACAATTCAGCTGCTGATTGGCTCTCTGGGTAATATTTCAGGGGCAGCCAGTGCCACTGATTTTTTTTATCATATTTTCTGGCTTTTTTTCAACATACAAATGTAAGCATATTATCAATCTTTATGTCTAATTTGAAGAAAATGTCGACATTTTGCCTAAAATATCAAACTGCAAAATTTCAGTTTTAACCTCTTTCTTTTTACGCTGGATAAAGAAGCCAGATGACAGTAACACACAAATACTGTATTATACATCATGCCAGTACGCAATTAGTATGAGCACAGCATTTCTAGTGCAAGATTAAAATGAATTTAAAATTTTAAGTAAGTGCGCTGAGAAGATATGCATGCATAATACAAAACATCCATGCGGCATTTGTACATGTCTCATCTGTACAAGCTGTGTGCTCAGCAGAGAGACTCTCTCCAGCAGACCAAAAAAGGGGAGAAAAAGTAGGTCAGCATCCCAGAGACCCACATGTCTCTCCTGGAGATGCCGCAGTGGTGCTTATGTCTGCAAAGAGCGAGTCTGCGATGGAAGCAAAAATGGGAGCCGACGGCTCCCTGCCTCCCTGCACAGAGGCAGGACTCATCCCTGCTCCTGGTACATGCCACACAGAGTTGGCAACGGGAGATGAAACATGAAGAGTCTACTACTGATATGATGGCTTGTAATCTGCCCATAAATCTCATCATCCAAATCATAAAAGAAGAGTTTGACATTTTGGAAAATGCACTTATCTTAGATTAAGGTCAATACCACTTTCATAACTCTAATTAAAATATAAAGGTACAGCCATTGAAAGCTCACCGCTGCGGGCATCCTGGTGTTGTCCCTGCTCATTTTATCTGGGGCTAACAAGACCTGTGGAAAATAATGGTTAGAACCATATAGTTTCAGTGGGACAGAAAAAAACATGAAGAGAGTCACGTCTGATGAAAATAGCTTGGACAACTGCGGGGCAAAATTTGGTGCCTTTGCCCTATTTTAAAGGTTTTAGAGGTTTTATTGCTCTTGTTTTTTGGGTTATGAAGGTTTCATAAGATTATAACTTATTCAGATCGGTTTGGTTGCTGTTTCAACAGTACTTGGCCACAGTTTTTCAGCTGTCAGTCACACACCAACAACAACAACAGCAACAGGACTCCGTGTTCAATCTTCTTAAATGCAGGTGAGGCGTAATTGTTGATGCCGCTCAGGTGTGTCAGCCTCCCCACAGTGGCGCCACAGACCACGCCCTGCCACATGCAGATCCTAACATCGAGATGTGTCACCACTTTGCCAAGGTCTGACCAAAAAGTTAGGCCAAAATCAACACCTTTAAGGACAACTAAATTTGTGCCAAGTACTTTCCGTAGTAAAGCTTTACAGTGAGAACAAGACTGAGCTATCTGGCCCAGACAAGAAGCATGCTTGGAGGAATAATGTTGGAGGTTTCAAACCTAAGGACACTTTACCAGCTGTCAGACATGGTGGCAGTAGCATCATGCTCTTGGCATACTTTGATGCCAGTGGTACTGGTGCATTGCACAAAGAAATAATGATGAGAAAATATGATGACAAATTCTTCAACTCTATATAAAACAGGGACATAAGCAACATTTCTGCACAGTCACTATGTTAGAGTTTCTTTGGAACCTGAAGTCACTATATTTATATAAAAACAGTGGTGTGCTAAGTCAGCTAATGTTAGCATGCTTGGTTAGCAAACTGTCAGTTCTGAAGACCATGCCATTATCACTTTTACTGATTTCTATTCATTTTTTCCCCTTTAATATGAATTCATTTTTAATTCAGGACAGCTTCTGACCAAGTTAGCATGCTAACTAAAACAATATATAAATATTTAAGATAATATCACTGTGCTCATTGCTAAAGTTCAGTGAGTGAGGATAAATTTGTTAATTAGCATATGCGAAATTAGCCTTTGATTTTGAGGTTGCACCATAAGAAGATGTCTAAGTTGTTTAATATCTAAAATTAGAATTAAGTACTGATAGGTATTGAGCTTTAGTGTAAAGATATAGAAAACAGTCTCCCAACCACTGTTTCAATACAAGGTTATATCTTAGAAAACATGGTTTGCTAACATAAACGTCCTAGCATGTTAATATTTAGCAGGTAGTCACAATTAATGTCCAATGTAGGTTAGTATTCTATAGATAATCTAAATAAGTTTGTCTTGATGATGGTAGTAGATGTATAGATGTTTGTTTCTACTACTTAAAAAAGGTACTGAAAATCTCAAAATCTCTGCTAGTTTATGTCAAAATTTTAACTTGCCATGTATCTTTAATTTTTGAGTTACTTCTCAGTAAGTTGAAATTTTTGGGTACCTAATCAAATATTTCACCAATGGACAACAAAATAAATAAATAAATACATTCTTTAGTGGTGTACATTTACTCATACTACCTAGCTAATGAGCTAAAACACTAAGAAACCAAAGAAGATAACTTAGCCTCGAGTGCAACACACAATTGTGGTTGCACTTGGTTGCACAAAAGTATATGTACTAAACATGAAAAAGCTTTAAAAAATGTAAATATAAAAACTTAGAGTCTGAGTTATCATGGTCATCATAATGTTCATTATTTAATTTATTGTATAAGCTATTGTAAAATACACAACAAATTTAAAATTGAATCTAATAATGGTGCAGCGTGAACATTTTAATTAATTTCAGTGATGAACCTTAACAAAATCTGAACTTCATGGTGGCACTAAGAGAGAAACCAACCAACTGCTACCATCTAGGTGCATTTTTGATTCCCATACAAAATCCCTCATACGTGCTCAGTTTGTTTTCTGTGTTTGACCTTAAGGAAACTGAGCTGAGGCTAAGCACCTGCTGCTATTACTTAATATTTAATAACATTTAATAGGGATATCCTCTCATCCAGCTAGTACAGAACTTTAATAAGCATATTTTCCTAAATTTGTACTTATTACTTCATCACACTTTTTCAAAGGAAAGCCTGTGCTCATATGCATCACCTACCAAGATCGTGTGATGTTATAATAAAACCCAGAACAGTCTAGAAAATATGTGTGCTACCAAGTTTGCTGTTAAGTTTCTCCAGCAGTCTGCATTTTGGGATCAGCCAACTGCTGACTCAACAGCTTCAGAAGGAGGGGAGTGCTTTGATCTCAGATTAGTAAAAGGAGCTCGGGGGTAAGGCAAAGACTGAGAAAACTGAGACAAAGTTGATGAGGACTTTCGTGAACCATGAAATCTTCTTTACTCAAGCTGAAGTAGAAGATAAAATCAATAATCATATTCATAAGCATGATGGACGAAGTAAGCTTTACATAAAAAGTAAAAATTCAAAATTTACAAGGCAAAAGAAACAACAACAATGCCATGTTCAAAGGCACTCAAATCACCTTTCTTCCCCATTCTGATGCTCAGTTCAGACCTCAGCAGGTCATCTTGACTATGTCTACATGGCTAAATGCATGTTCCTGCTATGTGACGTGCAGCTAAATGTCCTTTTAGATATCTATTTTTTAAAATATTGGACAAACTAGTTTTTTTTAATCTATTTTTTAAATTTATTTATTTTATTTTATTTTCAGTTGTTACAGACGGGACAGACATGACGGGGGGAGGGAGGGAAACAAAGACAGCGGGGAAGAGGAATAGTGATGAAGGGCAAAGAAAAAAAAGGGGGGGGGGGGGCAAAAAAATACATATTTTTATATATATCACCTGGATCACCTGTTGAGATGACCACGAATATCTTTAAAACTGTGGTACCAGTCCAATGATGAGAAAAATTTGAGGTAAAAGTTCATTCAATTAATTACTTGTCTTACTAAACAAAAAGTCAAAGAGTCACCAGTCAGTGTGGGGAATGTGACTATTGTTACATCTTTACATAGTTTTTATAGAGCAGATTTTCCACAAGATAAATGGAAACACATGCTTCTAGCTGGAAAGTCAAGGACCATCATATATATATGTATATATATATATATATATATATTCTTTGTTTGGGGGTGGGGGGTGGGGGCTTCATGCATGTGATTTACTCAATCAATAAAAATGGTAATGTCATGATTATAACACATGAATAGGCAGTGGACTGCCAAAAGCAGTAGGATTCTTTATATGGAGAATATAAATGTCTGTTCTGAAGTTCATGGCAATGCATACAGTAGTATTTCATTCTGAACCAAAGTGCTTGAAGACCAGCCAATGAAAGTATTAAATATTTTTCAAAGGCTGATGTCTCTGTCATTCCTGCTAAAAGATGATGCCATTTCTTCCCAAGAGTGAGATCATCTCCATTCATGGCCTGAGCGGCAGCCTTTTTAAAGCCAGGATAGGAGGAACAATGGTGCTTAGTGAAAACCTGCAGAGAAATCCCAAACAGGCGCTCTTTCTCCAAGCTTTCCCATTTCCTGTGCATTTATAATAGGCTTGCTTAGGAAGTGGAAGTACTTAACAGAGAGTCATTTAAGAGCTGCATGGGAAAAACGAAGTTGTGGGATACAGGATTAAAGGCCATTGTAAAGTGCTCTTTTGAATTTACATGATATAGATTTCGCAGCTTTGACAAAATATGATTAGTTGATATGAAAACAAACCATAATTCATCAAAAGTGTGGAAGTTAAGAGAAATTATAATCAAACCTACTGTGGGCGTTTGCTTATTCACCATCTGCTCACCAGAGAATATAAAAATACTTTCATCCCAATTCTCTGATGAATATACATATAACACAGGACTATCAGTTTTTAAAAAATCTTCTTTTATTTTTATTTATTGCACTGGCCACAAGACTTTACATTCCATTGCACTGTAATATCCACTGTAATGTCATCTAACATTTGCTGTGCACTTTTTCTGCACTACAGTTAGTAACGCAGATATGTTCTGTTTTATTTTCCTTTATTATTTAATGATCTATTTTACTTCACTATGTATGTTTTTTATTTTTAGTTTATGTTATTTATATTTTTTACTTACTGAGCTCTTTATTACCATCATTATTATCATCATCATTATTATTATTATTATTATTATTATTATGTATTTTTAACTTATGTTTATCTTTATCATATTTTCTTTAGATTTGAATTACTGAACTCCTGTTTGAATACATTTTACTTTATATTTGTAATTATTTAATTAAAGATTGTTTTTAAAAAATTAACTCCTTTCTTTTTTGTAATTGTTTTAATTTTTTTTTAAGCTATTTTGTTTTCTCATGTTCTATTTTGCTTTATTTAAGCTAGTTTTGTTAGATAGTGTTTAAAAGTATCCCAACATTTGGGATTTTGTGGAAATTTAAGAACTGGATTAAGATGAACATTATCATTGTTATTAGGTACTACAGTTACCTACATATTTCAATGTTTCTTTTTTTCCCGTTTTTCCTTTTTTGTTAAATTTTAATATAAATATAATGAAAATGTTGCAATCTTTTTGGCCGGTGTATTGTTGTCTAGTTCATTCAATTCAAGTTGGAATGTGACGTCAGCGATGTTGCTTTCAAGTTACACCGAACATAGTAAAGCTGTTACGAATTGCTGTTGAAACAATATTGTACAGCTGTCAAAACTTCAAATTTACTGTAACATTTACATTTTGATATTGAAAGAAAGAAAGAAAGAAAGAAAGAAAGAAAGAAAGAAAGAAAGAAAGAAAGAAAGAAAAACATATACTTGGAAATTGGGTACATCTCCTTAGACAATCTGTTATTCTCTACAAAACTCTGGTGGTTATTTTTTTCAGTCATGAAACCATTATTTTGCGTTACATAAAAATTTGTACCTACATTTTGGTAATGCTACTTCCTTAAATTAACAGTGTTGTTACTATCTACTATAAACCTCTGACTGTGATATGATGAACTTCAGAGCTATTGCATGGTGTTCAGACCTAATAGCCTTGAGGCTTCTTCTTTCATGGAAAACAGTTCTGTGTAGATATTTTACTGCATCAACAGTTTGCAATTGAACTGATACTGAATTTTTGTGAAAACTGAGCTTAGCAGCAAATATTGCTACTAAAACCTAATAAAGAATTTTGCACTACAGGACTTTATGTTACCTAAAGTGAGAAGACCAAGTAAAAGAATTCATTGTTACATGAATATGATGCTGTAGATCGGTGATGCTGAGTCAGTCTCACCTCTGTAGCTATAAGTTCTCATTTACATAGAATTTTATTTTTAGATGACAGAAAATCTGAAAAATAATTAAAAGCTGCAACTATTCACAGTGGTGGAAAGTACTGTGCATTTCCTCTAGTGCTGCACCATGTGATTACATTTGAATTTCTTTATTTTAATTTTTTAAATTTCTTCTATCAGCAAATATTTCACTTTTGAATCTGCTACATTTATCTGTTTGGATTCATGTGACTTTCTGAATTTAAGATAATAATATAAATATAATTCAATAAATATGCATAGTGGTTACCAGATATGACTTGCATGAGAATGATGACTTATAATTTCCACAATTAGCAATTTATGGAAGCCTATTTCTGCCACTGAAAACAACTGAAACTGAAGAAAAGATATTTTTTTGTTCATTTTTTTGTTGCCAGTTGTATGTAAGCAAATCAAAATTAGGAGATAAGAACAAATCATTGCCCTTCCTCCTTTCAATGTTGGTTGAAACATTCCCTCCGCTTCTACAACTACTAATTTTACTAATTATTCTTATTATTATTATATTTGATAATAATAATAATAATAATAATAATAATAATAATAATAATAATAATATTTTATATTTAAGTAGTACCCCAAGTTTAAATTAAAGCACTCGTTCTATATGAAAACCGCGTGACTGTGTTTTTCAGCACCTTGAAGCTCTAAAATCCGAGTTTGTGAGGAGCCACTGAAGGCATCAACGGGTTTAGTACTGAGTGAAGCGGCTCAGGATCAGCAGAGCAGGACTGAGCGAGTCAGCGAGCTACGGTCTGCTGCAGGAGCAGGAGACGCAGACAGGATCGCTGTGGACTAACTTGCATCTCTACTTTAATCCTCCCAGGAGATGAAATCCGTGTTTTAACCTCGTGGAAAACTCCAATCCAGTCCAAGATGACGGTGGATTTTGAGGACTGCATTAAAGATTCCCCCCGGTTTAGGTGAGAGCAGAGAACTCAGTATCCTAAATGTCTCCTTGAACTGTTGAACGCATTAATTCTATCCATATTTGCTGGTGTTTCCCCCCCTAAATCTTAACATGTGTTTTCTCAGATTAAAATGCGCCACGCTGGTTTGTCACAGTGATCAGCACTTTTATTTGGTACATGCTAGATTACAATCCCAGTTTGGAGCGTCATTCAGACTGTGCGCATTTTTTCCAGCATCGTTTCTTACAGTAAGCACGATGATAACGATGAGCAACGCAGCCACATGAGTTGTCACATGGGCTGACTCTGAAGCTCCTGATATCTGAGCTCACAGCGCCAGTTTTCAATTCATTAGCATCCATTTGACATCTAAGATATCATTATCCCGCCCCTGAAGCAATTAAATGTTTTTAGGGGAAATACTGCGAAGCTTTCGAGAATTAATCAAGAGCCTGGCATCATCTGTACTGATTTCCATAATGAATGAGCTCCTTCCCATTTATGTTCCGATTAGCTGATTACTGGTCTGAAATAGTTTAATTTTCTTATAAGAGAAGGAAAAGCAGCAAACGTTCACTACAGCAATCAGGTAAATGATCGAATAGACTGTCTGATTGTGTAGGGGATCCCTGGATCAGAGGAAACTGAAGGTTTCCACACAGACTATGCCAAAGCCCCTGACAGGGGTCCTCCAAAGGTTACATAAATAAGTAAGGAATTTTCTACACCCACATCTAAACCTGGTCCTGTGCTTCCAACAGAGTCAAGAGCCGGTCAGATGGGGAGGGGAATCAGGGTCATTTCCCCCTCCAGTGCAGTGCTGAAAGATACTTAGACATACTCAGAGATGAAGTACCAGTGCATCAAAGTAAAAACAGTGCAAGTTGAAATCAGGCAAATGCAGTCAAAAGTTAGGTACTGGGTATATTTTAATCCTGCAGAGTTAGTTTGTCTCTTGCAGATTTTTTAATGAATGCAACTTGTTGAATTTCTGTTGCTCGTATGTAACAAGGCTATGTGGGACATGATGCAGGAACATGATGTGATCTGATTTTCTTTTGTGCTAGATTTTCAAAAATGTGAAGTCAGACTATAGAAAAAGGTGCAAAAAGAGGATGGGTAGTTAAAAACCAAATAGTTGCACAGACTAACTTCTTCAACTTTTGTGTAATCCTATCTAATCTGCTTAAATAAATAAATACATTTTATTGTTATGGGCCTCAGCTGTAATAACGGGGATTCTTTGCCATAGAGTATGCTGTGATTTAAAAGCTTATTGCAAAATCTCTCTGATAAATGTGCAGCACTTCCTTCTGAAATGGAAATTCTCATTTAAAGTACCTTAAAAGTCTACTACAGTGAATATACTTCACTGAACTTTACTGTTTGCTCCCTGAGATAAAATCTCTGCTTCCAAATCAAAGACTTCCCGACTTGGCAGCAGCACCTTAATGACTCCCATCTGGAGCCGGAGGAAGGCACATCACGACCTTCTCCCTCCTCGTTTCATATGCAAAGCAGTGCGGCGAGGCCACAGCGAGACAAGCTGCATGTTAAACAGCCACCGTCCTCATTATTCAGAGCTCGGAGAAGCCTCACTGGGTCATGAATGGGTGGATAAAGTTATCTCCTATCTGCCGATATGGAGTGAAAATGTACCTCCTCCCCTTTTTATGCTGCACATGTTTTCAGATTTTCCTTTCCTGCTGCAGAGAGATGTTCTCATAAGTGAGCCGTCCTCCAGTTTACAGTGCGTGGAGAGTCTTTTATCTGCTGCCCAGGATGTTTAAATGACTAGAAGAGATGCTGAAAGAAGTAAAGTAAACGTATGTTCTCGCAGGCGCTGAAGCCTGTAACAGTGTTTTCAGACACCATTCAAACGGCTCTTTTGTGGAGCTAAAAGCGGAGCTACAGTATGCTGTGTTATGTAACAACCCTGGAGGTGGATGACTGGGAGGAAGCAGCAGGGAAATCGGGTCTTTTTTACATTTGGGACTTGCGTGATTCATTCCTGCCTCCCACACGTGTAAAATCATGCAGGAAATAAGTTTTGAAGTATTATCTCTGACACTTGGCTGCCTTCTCGGTTTCCCAGCTCAAGGTTGGATGACTTATTAATGGATTAGCTAGTGGAGCAAAAACTGCAGACAGTCAGGTTCTTCTTCTTCCACTTTAATGTGCTGTTTTCACACTTGCAAGAAAAGTAGCCTAACCTGAAATGCATACATAGACTGTATACAAAAGATGTACGTAACCACTGTCACAGAATGTTCTGGTTTGTGGACTACCGACATGAGGAGACCAGTTTGTTCTTTCTTTCTTTGTTGAAGATGCTATGAGGTGGGTAATTAGTTTCAAAGACCAAAACAGGTTGCTTTTGTACATTTTACAAGACAAAGTTAGAGAAGCGAGGGTGAAATGGTTTGGACATTTAAGGCAGTGGATTGATTGGACGAATGATGGATCAAACTTCAATTTTTGTGTTTAAATCTGTTATTTAAACAGGTTTAAATGCCAACGTGATGTGGAAATCACAAATCACAAAAATTGCCAGTTTAGAATAAGAAAAACATATCATGAAAACTTGGTGCAGCTTTCTTTTTCTTTCAGCATCTCTCTTAAAGGGTGAATCAGTGAGAATCATCTGTCTCCAACTCACTCTCACTAACATCTTCCTCTGTCACAACGACCCTCTGCATGCCCTCCTTCACATCATCCAAGTTTTCCTCCTTTCCCTCTGCCTGGCAGCTCCATATCCAACATCCTTTGTCCACTATATTTCCTCTGCACATGTCCAAACCATCTCAACCTTGATGATAGCCTCCCTCTTTATTTCTGGACTGCATGAGGCAAAGTGACAGATGAAAAGATGGAGACCATTACAGCCTGTACAGCTGTTATCTCACACACAGTTTTCAGATGCTGTTGTTTGTTTATACCTGGCACCTACACTGGTGAAGGCGTAAAGCTGTGAATGTTCTTAATCACACATTTATGTGTTTATAATCACCCAACATGACACATCTGAAAGTCCTATCAGACACAAATATCACATAGTTTTGATTTCATCAAATAATATGAAGAATTAAAATCTCTTTGACAAATGTTGCCTTCACTCTCAGGACAGATGTGAGACTGCAGCCAGCGATGCTCTACACATCTGGACCGGTCTGTGAGGATTGCACTGCAGCACGAGGCCCTCTGTTTGTGTTTACTCTGGCATGTTACTGGCAATGAGCAACGTTTGAGCTGTTTTCTCCTCACTGATGTGTTAGTCTGACGTCACAGACTGAGAGAGCTGAGAGTCAAACACATGAGTGTTCCTTTATTCTTTTCACAAAAGAAATTTGATCCCAGTATTTCTCACACATTACGACTGCGTGACGATGGCAGAAATTATAATCGCAAATATTTTGGTGATTATTTAACTAGACTTTCTAAATGTCAGACATTAGTTGAACTTTTAGGAAAAATTAACATTAGGACTCTTACAGTTAACACATCCTTTAGTCTTAAGAAGTTTACCGAAAGCTAAAAGGATGTTTCATTAATGGCTGTTTTGCGATTTGGCGGGTTTTTTGGCGCGTCCGTTCCAGTGAGCTTCCAGTCCTTCAGAAAAATATGACCATTGTCCAGCAAGATTCTTGCTTCCGCTGAGAAACAGACTCTTTTCTCTGCGTCAAAATGGCCCAGGGCAAAGAGTCCAGATGATCCTTCTTCCCCTCCCATGTCAACAGCTGGGGGCGGCGAGCTGAGACAAGGCTGCTGTCGTGATGAGGGGCTTGCTTTGAGTCACAGCAGAGCAGAGAGCCCCGGCAGGCGGGGAATCCAAGGCCAGTGACCTGTGGCGCTCCCTGCTTCTGAGTCTCATAGCGTCTGTGAGAAAACGAGTGAACAGATGAATGTGTGACACAGTCAGATGACTGGATAAGGGGAGAGAGGATGTCACAGTCTTTTAGAATTAACTGCCTCGGTTTAGTAGAGATTTTAGTAAATAATAAAACATTGTTTAGCAGATCCTTTTATAGTCTGAGCAACAAGTTCTCAGTGATTTGGATTTGATTCTAAGGAGTAACTGCATGCAAATTTACATCCAGTGCACTAAAGCTTCACTGCTTTTATGCAATTTATTTTAAAAAGGGAGCTGGAGCTGGAGTTTGCTTGTTCTCCACATGCCTGTCTAGTTTCTCTTCCTCACACAGTCTGAAGACATGCATGTTAGGTTGGTGTTAGCCCATGTAGAGCTTTGCTCATTAGGTTTTAGTCAGTCCTTGATCTTAGCTGTCATAAGCCTTTGCTTTATGTCCCAGATTTGATGCGTTTGAAGATGTCGTGTTGAGTTGTGCTCAATTATAACAGCTTATTTATACAGTAAATGATCACAGTTCCTTTGTCATTTTAGAGAACAGATGGCTAATTGAGAAATAAGTCAGCAAGTTAAATGAAAGTAATTTTCACCAATGGCCTTTAATGTATCACCAGCTCTGCTTCTTCAGCTGGTGTTTGATTGATATTCCTGGTGCATACTGATTCGTGTGTAAAAGACCCTTTCAACACCCTGATTTTAAAATATCTGGGTCTGCTCTTGCTGCTCTGTCATGAATTAATAAATCTTTATAATTGCAAGGTTTTTTAAATTCTTAATGGTATCAGAATCATCTTAAATGCTCTGTGTCACGATGAATCCAGGCGTCTCGGTTCACGACTGTGACGGATCATCTTTGTGTTTTGCAAGCTTGTGTTTCTACTTCTCCAGCTGCTGGAAGGGATTTCTCCGGCATGGTCTTGTTGCTTCTGCTCTATTTCCGACTGACCCGCTTCCATCTTGAATCTGTGTCAGTGGCCTTTGTGCTCAGCCAAGAGTGCTCCTCCCAGAATGGTGACTCCCGGCCAATCGAGGGTGGGGAACGCGCCATAATTGTAAAAGAAAAAAAAACAAAAAAACTTCACTGATAACCACCTGCTCCCCGTCAGTTCCATTTCCTAACACAACCTTAGTTTATTATTAATTTACATCGTCTCTTGTGTATCTTATTGTATATTTATGCTCATGTGGAAACATGAAGTTCAGTTTAATGACTTCCCTGTGAGAGTCGTACATTAGATCCTTTTCTGCCAGCTTCCCCAGCATTAATGTAAGTTGGTTCTGCTGTTCTAATTTTAAGTCTATGCGCTTGATTCACATGTCGAGAAAGCTCAGTGATGTTTGCTTTCAGCTTTTTTCACCGTCTTGTTAAGGGCAGCAGCTCTGCGTGTTGCAGGTAATGAAAATGACAGTGGATTAAGTCAGCACAGAGCAGTAGGTTGGATGCGTGTCTTAATCAGGGATTGCCCCCACATTTTGCCCGCTCAAAAACTCAACATCGAGGTGACACACCTGCAGGCTTAATATCCAAATGGTGTCATCAAAAACAGATCTGATGATACACAGGGAAATATGGCTTTATAATTGCATCGTTGCTGCCCTCCTGTTGAGAATGTGCAGCGCTATTAGCTGGAGAGGCTTTTATCTTTTTAAAATGAGACCAGATGAAGAGCTCTTGCATGCTCCAAAGCATCAGGAGAGCAGCCGCAGGAAGGTGGATTATTAAAGGAGAAATATGTCTCTGCAAACACAAAAGCAGCAGATAAACACATGTGTAAGACAGAGCTCAGGAGACGGACTGCTTTTGCAGTGCTTGACCTGAGATCACCTTTTTTGCTTTATTGAAGAAAAGCTCAAAGTTGTTTTATTATTACAGAGGGAGCTTAATTTTGTTTTCCTTGTGGTATTAAAAGCTTTGGTTTTAAATTTAAAGTTCCGATGGAGGTCTCTTTATGTTAGATCTCTTTCACCAGTTCAGACCATTCGATGAATATAAAGATGGGCAAATTAAAACTGATGATGCCTTCTCACACTGGGAGTTGGATAGCAGTGTTACTGTGAGAGGTGGAGATAAGCCAAATACGAGCACACAGTCCTTGAACTTGACGCAGTGTTGGTGCCGTGGTGGATAAGCCGGAGGGATGCTCTGTTACTCTGTGATTGGATGTGTCGCTGTCAGGCAGCTAATGACGACCTGTGAAAAAGAAAAGGTCACACAGCAGCTGAATGGGTCTCTTTTGAACTTGACTGACTGCTCAAGACTTTATATTTAGTAAGGAAAGAAAGAGAGGAGGGTAATTTGTCAATCACCTGCCTATTAGCTGGTGACACTGAGGGTGTGGTTTCGCAGTCAGACCTGCCTCTTGCTCGTCACACATTGAGTCAAAGGAGAAAGTGAATATTTCACCAACTGAATTGCACGTCAAAGCCACCTGATGGTACAGACCTCAATAGTATATATTAAAAAGGATAAATATGCGTTTGATTCTCGTTTTTGATTCTTGTTTTTTGGCTACAATGTGGCCCAAATTCTCCTTTGATAGTAAAGGTTGCCAACCCCTCTTGCATACCTAAGTTAGACTATTTCTGCGTCTAAATCCTGAAAGTTAATTGATGATTTGTGTAAATGGAATTGAATCCCTGGTAAAACCTATTTGTGATGCAGAGATGATGTCACCCCTTTTGTGCCTTTTGTGTCGAAGGAGGCCGCTCGTCTGTCCCCCTCATTTCATTTTAATGAAAAGCAAGACGTTTCACACACTGTGCACACAAAGAGCCGTGAAAAGCAGGGCGCCGCATACCGAGTGCTGTGCTGATCTGTCCCGAGAGATTACAAAGGCCCAGAGCCGCTTGCACGGCCAGGAGAGACCAAGAGCACGGACAGTTTATCAAGTGCAATGAAATCTAATAGCCCGACCTCACAGCTGCTCAGTTCCTCTCGATTCGCTTTCAGATCAGCCGCCCGGTGTTTCCGCAGGTTGACCGTGCTGCGCCGCAGACGTTGAATCAGCACTGTGGCAACTAAATGATGGATGAGTTGTAGTAAATTGAGATTAGTATTCCTTGCGCAACCCGCGGCAAAAGCAATGACTAATGCGGGCCAGGAGAGATGGAAAACAAGAGCTGGGCCAGTAAGCACAGGATCACACAGACACTGAGCAGCTTTTTATGCTGATAATCCCAGCCTTTGGTCTTACTTCACAGTGTGGGTCAACAGAACCTCTCACAACTTGGCATTTGTTTTTCCCAACAGATTGGATTATGGAACATCTGATGCTAATTCTTTATGTCTGCAGATATCAGATGTCTCGTACAATTTTCAAGAGAAAATCAACTTTTCCCCTGATATGCAGGAGAAGGGATCCAATTTGCCCAGAGACAGTCCGCATCATGTGTTTGTTCAACTGTTGGCAAAGAGAAAAAACATGACGGGAAACATCCAAAAAAATAAAGGGAAACAGTGAAAACTTATGTAACCTGTGTCACTAGCAATAGAGAAATATGCACTAGTTTCATCTACTCACCTTCAGCTCTTCCTGGGCTTCAGTGTGACTCAGCGCTGTTTGAAATGGACTATAACTTTGAGTTAATATAAATAATCTGGATAACGTTCCTGTTGGATTAATCACACTGTGAATTCCAGCTGTCGGATGTACTGCAGCACAGGCCGGCGTAATTTGTGAGGACAGCGGCGTGGCTTTTTCTTCCTCTCTTTTCTCATCTGTCTCTTTCTCTCTTTTTTTATTGCTTTCACTTCACATTAAAGGAATTAATGGTCTCGTTTGCTTTCCGTCCAGGAGTAAGATGAGAGGATTAGCATCACTTTTGGGTGTCTGTTTAAGCTCAAAGTACGAAAGTGTGCCTAGCAGCCAGTTAGCATAAAAACATGCCGCTTTTGTCAGAAGAAACAAACCAAATCCATTTAATTTCAATTTGGAAGCTCACAGCTTAACACAACTATCGCCAGTTAGTGGGTTGTCTTATTTTGGGTTATTCAAAGTTCGACATCTGCTCAGTTCAAGAAATAGCAGTTACGCGACAGCTAAATGAAGTTCCTACATGGCAGCATCTGGACAAATTAAGCAAATTAAATGTCCTAATTAAATGCTGAAATGCTAAACTTTGGGGACCTTTTGTAATAACTGGATCTGGTTAACTGTTACCTAACTTTAAGCTAAGCAACCAGTTTAAGCTGTTTTCTAAGATGTGCTCAGAAATCAAATGTATTTAAAACCAACTAGCTGGGTGCTGGTTTAGCTTACCAGGTTGAGAAGGCGACCTATATACCAAAAGAGAAATGTAGAGGCATGGGTATGAATCCACTCTGATTTGCTGTATATAATCCCACTGGTCTTTCTTCCAGTTTTTCTGCCCCAACAATATATTTAAAAAATAAAGAAAGAACTGGACAGACTGAAAAGTAAAAATCTTGAGAAAGGATGATTCAGTTTGTTTAAAATGTGGACAACAGCTCACATTTTTAGATCAACTTTGCTGGGGTTCATGGATTGAGCAATTCTAAATGGAAAGACTTAATTAGATTTAAAAAGAAAAAACTGTTTCTGGGGCTTTGTGGAGGAGAAAAGTAGCAAAAGGAGAAATGTTTCTGGAGTTCACTTAGCAGCTGGAAAATTAGTTTAATGAATGCTAAACAGCCACTTTGATTTGAATACACAAAGTCTGCAATAAGGTTGTTTTGCTTTCCAGTGATTCGTTTAAATCAGATAAAGCACTTTTGAATGTGATGGTTCTGTTTGCACTTTTTTACACTTATTGAACAATTTACAGCGGTTTTCCCGAGTTTTTAAATGATGATTCCATCATTTAAAAACCAGGTAGCTATCCAAACCTACCTGGCCCTGTGTTTAAAAACTAATTGCCCCCCAATCCTAATTACTGGTTGTGTCACCCTTGGCAGCAAGAACTGTAATCAAGTGTTTGAGATAACTGGCAAAGAGTTTTTCACAACACTGTTGAGAAATTTTGGCCCAGTGTTCTTTGCAGAGTTGTTTAGTCTTGCGACATTTGAGGGTTTTTAAGCAGAAACAACTTGTTTAAGGTCCGGCAAAGCATTTGAATCTAATTTCCTTCTGAACTTTGCAGTGATTGGGCCACTTAAAAACCTTGATTTTGTATTGAGCCATTCAGAGGTGAACTTGGACGAATGGATGTCCCGTCATTCTCCTTCAGGATTTTCTGGTTCCATCAATTATGACGAGTTGTTCAGATCCTCACGCAGCAAAGCAACCCCAGACATTACACTGCCACCACCATGTTTGACCATGATTGATCTTTTTTTGAAATGCTGTGTCAGTTTTACTGAAACGGGGTGTAAAAAGCATAAAAATATTTTACATCATGGATTTTTTTCTTGGTATTCTTTTTTTTTAATGCCTTCGCTCATGATTGGGCAATACAGAAAAATGACAAAAGGTTTGGATGATAAAAATCTGCTTTGCCATCCAAAATTGATCTCTTAATGACAGACAATCAGAAATACCTAATGTCCTCAGCGTGTGGCGGTTGACCTGCTTCGATCTTGTGGCCTGTCGTGCGTCAGCTGTGTTTTTGATATGCTATTTTTTTTTTTTTTTTTTTAAACTTGCCCTCCAGTGGAAAGCAGCAGCATGTGAGGAGCTGTCCTCTGGGTTTGGCTGTGAGCTTATGGCTCTGCGTCATTTGTCAGCAGACTCACAGAAAGCAGACATGATAACCCATATTAGGGATTTTTTATCACTGAATTCTTTACACATAAAATAAGCTTCACAGAGATTTTAACTGAGGTTTAATAGGACAGATAGAAAGATGTGACTGGAGAGCTTTCTCTGTTTAATGTCATGTCTCTATAATGGCTCCCCTGATGACCGGGCTGCATGGAAAGCCTCCCTGGCTGGGTGGCTTCCAGGTGTGTGAACATCAGCTCACAGCTACATAGGATAATGTTATCGACTGTAGTGGGAATTTCACAGTGCAGCTGTGGCTGTTTGTCGCTACCCAAGGAATGAAAAGTGACTGCACATCCAACGAAAATACGAAGCTGTTACCCCGACAGTGTGAAAAGTAGACGCAGGAGGAATTCGCTGGGCTTCGACTCGGCTCAGATTTGCAATGCTGAATCACACGTGTACAAGCATCTGTTTTTGATTTGCTCCATCCCTCTCACTCCCTGCCTCATACTCTCCCCTTTTCTTCCCTTTCCGTCCTCCCTTGCCTTCCCATGTGTGCGGGGGTAGACTTCTGGTCACGCCTGGACCAGAACAGGGTCTGGGGACGGTTCAGGAAGTACGTCAGTTTGCTGAAATATTGAAAGCAGGTTCAGCATAAAGGGCAAAACGCTGGGGAGACGATGTGTGTGAGGATGTTGCTGAGTCTTCGGTTATGACACCTAGCTCTGATTCACAACGTAAATCTCTTAAATATCTTCCAGCAGTAATAAAACTTAAAAGTCCACCGAGGAGCAAAAGGAGAAGACGGAGTTTTCCTTTTTGCACTCCAACAAAACTGCTGTGACTGAAGAAACACACTCTCAAATCCTTAAAGTGAGGATTTGTAATTTTTTTTGGCTTTGTGTAGATCAGTTGGTTCATTTTCTGGTTGACTAACCTGCAATTATTGTTAAAGATTAATATCAGTTTGTACATGCTCCAGATAGCTTTTCTTCAAATTCTTTAATTCTCACTCGCTTTTGCAACTTTGTACTTTTGTGTTACTTGCAGCAACACTCCACCTCATTGTTAGTCCATTTAAAAAACAAAGTTTCAAAGAGCTGGAAAGTAAATAAACGGCAGACAGAAATGAGACAGGTCGAATCGTCTTACGTTTCACGCATGTGCAATACAGCAACGCAAGCGTTTTCAGTCGTTTCAGTGTGGATGAACAACTGTTCGGAAACGATTGAAAATGATAGTGTGGATGCGGAGCGTTTTTAGACGACCAGATTAGTGTAGACGTAGCCTAAATCACATATATCATGAAATAGGAGCTGGGGCAGTGGTGGGTTGCAAAGCAGCTTGCAGATGCACAGCTTAAAAATTGACTTTAATACTCAATCCTTTCTTTTCAGCTCATCTCTAATCATGGTCTCTGTTTTCCTGCCATCGGCATTAATGTACTGACCGCTATCACTGGTTTAGCTTTGATAATGAAGAAAAGTGTAGAAATGTTTAAAAGTTGTGCTTTTTCTCTGACTCCTGTCACATTTACTGGCGTCAGACGACCTACTAACCCGACTCTGTTGCAGAATTTGTTGTATTACCCACCTAATCTCCAGTCACTAAACCACCAACTGTCACATTATTTCACTGACCTTTGCTAAACCAACAGCGCAGTCAGTATTTTGCATTCCACTTTACTCATTTTTCATTGTTTTCTCACTGTTTTCCATGCTTGTTTGCGGCTCACCTCTGAGAGTTGAGTTTGCCGAAGAGGCCAATGAGCCGTGACTCGGCTTCATTTTTTTCTCTCCTCGTTTTCTCACAAAACTGTGTAATTCTGCTCTTTTCTTTCGTCGCTCTGAGTCTGGCAGAGCTGGCAATGCTGCGATTCTCCGGGGGGCTGTATTCAGTGCCTTGTTTCTGCATTGTTAACTGAGCGCAGACAACTGTCCCACCACGCTGCACTTCGCTGAATTGCTGTTGGATTGCGGGTCTGTGTGACTTTTTCACATCTGAATAGCAGAACAAACCCTGTACCCTGCCTGCCTTTGTCTATGCTTCCTTGCTGGCAGTGTCATGGTCTGGTTAAATCACCGCTGACGGTCACCTCAACTTTCAGGTTCATGGGCAGGGTTAGGTTAAGAGGGTCCAGAGTGACGTAAGGGGCATGTTGCTGACACGGTGCATAGGAAACACCTGGGGGAAACCTCGCAGGAAGTGACAGCTCTCCTGTTATCTTTGACTGTCTGTCAATAAGCTAATTCTTTTTTTTGTGGATTTCTGGATTAAAACTAAGACATCAGACAGCCCAGTTAAAGTCTGTGCAGCCTGAAAAGGATGTGAGCATAAGCCGTGTCGAAGCTGCTGTTTCTGTAAGCACCATCTCTCAAGCTTCTAGACAGGAAGGAGCTGAATGCTTCACACGTCTGGTATGTCTTTCTAGTGGAAGCCAAGCTGCATGTTTAACCCACAAAAATGCTGGGAAGACTCCCAGCTCAGCCCTGTCACAGCCGGACACATCACGCCTGTGTAGGGATTTTCACTAGGGGGATTTCAGCTATTTCACCAAAATGTCAGGGTGTTGCACTGTAGGTTTGGCTTTCTGTGAGCTATTCTGTGCTGGTATTTTACTCCGACAGCCTGGTATGCTGCCTAGAAAAAGGCTGAGAGAAGCAGCACATCTGTAGGCTTTATTGTCTTCCTCCCTTCAATGGAACATTGTCCAGGACGTTTCTCACAACTCAGGCCTCTCAGTGTGTGTGTGTGCGTGTGTGTGTGTTGACTTTCTTTAGTCTCCTGCATCCCAAATATCTTCATTGAGATTTTTGTGTGTTGCAGTCATCTCGGACCACCCTGAGTTAGTATAAACCTACGCCGCCATCCCAGACCTCACGTATCCTGACCTTTTTTTGGCCTGTCCCTCCTTCCCAGACGGTTGTACAATACTCTTGTGACGTCACACATATCCTCTTGCCTCCTATGTAATAATAAACACTCAATCCGAGGCTGTCCATTTCCCCTTTATGATGCACAGGAAGAACTTGTAGGCCAGCTCCTGAAATAGGGGTGGAGTTCTACTGAAAGGGTTAATCTGTGTCACATTTCCCCCTATGTGACTGTTGCCATTTCCCCCTTGGGCTGTGGTGGCCTAATTGTATGACCCCCTTCCCACCCTCAGAGCTGAAGGGGGATGTATGGAGCAGGCGCTGCATTGTGCATGGTGGCTAAACTTTTTAACAAGCAATTAGCTTGTTAAAAAGCTAATTGCAGCCACTTTTTTCTAATTGTGCAGTGGTGACACTTTTAAACCTGCAGTCAACTTAATCTTCAACGCAGCAAGGTTTCAGGTGAATACAAGAAAGTGATGTTGGCATCCATTCAAAGAAGAGGTCAGTTGATTTAGCAGCTGATCAGAGTGTTTCCACCAGTTCAGTCTAGAATTAAACCGACCATTTCCAACCAGGTTTCCAGCTGGTTGGAAAAGAGGAAAAACACAGAAAAGATTCACGGATGTAATGAAGGAGGACATGGTGAGGGTGGGTGTGGCAGGGGAGGATGCTAGACATGCAGATGATCCACTGTGGTGAGCAGCAAAACTCCAATGTATGTCTTCAATTTTTGTGATATGTGTTCTACATGGGATTTTAAAGTGATGGTGATATTTAACCAGAGACCGAAATCTTTATAGTTTGAATATGGCCATGGGTGTGAACTTTCATAAAAGGTAGACTGTAGCGTTGCAATTGCCAGATTAAGCTAAAAACTGGAGGCTAAATATTTTAAGGTTATTACAGCTTCCTTCTGTCCTGTAGTTTCATCCTTATGAATGAATAATTAACTGTTCACATTTAATTTTTTTCCCATTTTGGGATCACTAGACCACAGCGTCAGAAGAACAGAAAGATAATGTGGTGTGTTAATTTCTTTGTGACATTTGCTGAAGTGTGTTCGCAGGCTGTTGCATCACACTGCGCTGGTCGTCGGCGCGCAGCGGTGGTTTTGCTCTCACACTTGTGTTTTATCCATTACAGCGCTGAGAGTGAAACCTGCATTGTTGTGCGCTCATGTATTACGAGCAAAGTGGGAGCGTATTGTTTATGAAATCCCTAGAATAGCTTCACCACCGACCTGCAACAAGTCAAGGTCACGCGGGACTCGCTGGCTCCGTTCCCGTTCATTGTCTCCCTTCTCCAAGAACAGCGCTGTCAGCGGGAAGTTCGAAACATGTCTGCTTCCAAATCGACTGTAAATACCGGACGCTGAAATTGGTGGTTACATTTGTAGATGGACCTCATCTTCTCTTCCTCTCTGAGTCTGTTGTTGTGTTTATACGCTTCAGTGACTTCAGATAATATCCCTAAAGACTAGGGATATTATTAGGAAGCTAATGGGTTTCTAACCTCAAAGCTCCAGAGGTTTTTAAGAGCCTTAAAGGTGTGATGTGTCGTACAGTGTGTAAAGACTAATTTTAGTTTTTATGGTGGTTTATACATTTCTTTTGTATTTTCTTCATGTGGTTTGAAAATGATACAGATGGTTTATCCTTTATTAAGCACCTTACAGTATAATATATATATTATTTGTTTTGTTCTTTTCTTTCAGCTAAATTGAACTACTTTCTGTAGTTATAAACATCTTTGATTTTTTTTTTTAAGTGGATTTGTTTGACATTGGGTGGGGCAGACACTTTCCACTGCCAACAAATGTTTTGTCTGCAAAACTGTAAAGCAATACGTACGTAAGTATAAATGCTGGCATTGCTTTTTGCCAGTTGTGTAGGTCTAATACACAACTCCCACAGCAAGTAACTTGCAACTGCAGGCAGTAGTCCTAGTTCACTTAAGTCTCTCTGAGCTGCTCTTCACCTGCTGAAGGTTCTGGTTTGGGCGGCGTTCTAGCTCACAGAACAAGAACCGCTGTCAGCGACGTTAGAGAAGCGCCGTTTGCAGGGCGATAGACTTTCTGGACAGCAACCCAATGACATTCATGAGCACAACATTAGCTACGTGTCCAGCCAGTTTGCGGGGAAACATGAGATAGGAAGAGCTGGAGCTAGCCGGGGGGTATTAGATATCATAAAATATTTTAGTTATATATTAATATTAACTGAGGAGACTAAAACTAACAGTAAAACTATACTTATTTAAAAATGCCAAACTATAAAAACTCTGGAACTAGTTTGTTAGCCATCAAATTTCAGAATAAAAGCCAGGTGAAAGAAATGCTAAAATGAGTCACAAAATACACTCGTCCAGTCTGTTTGAGAGAAACACTGGGCCTAGTTTGGCTTCACTTTCTTGTACAGTCATCAGCTTTATATACAAGCCCAAGCCCTGATCAGAGAAATTGATTCTGGAGCTGCTGGTAGGTTCAAGAGCCTCCTTATTGCTCATGTATTTGGAAATAATCTGAGCTTACTCAGCAGTACCAGTGAACACACGTGGTATCTGACTGCTTCCCTTCAGGTTATCCAAATAGATCAGGAGTCTCTGAAAATATGTTTTTCGTAAAGGCAAAAGCGAGAGATCCACAGTCAGATGTATGATGGAGATGTGATGTTGCTTTTAGACACTCTCTCCTGACTGTCTTCAGTGCTGAAATCCATCCAGCTGTCTGACTGCAGAATGAAAGGAGATATTGTGCAGGAGACGTCTGTTCCAAAGCTGACCTGCAGTTAAAGCTTTGAAATATTAGTGGAAAGGCTGACACGGGAAAGAAAACCATCACGGATCCAACTCCGATGTAACAGGAGAGAGACTTTCAGGGTTATAATTGTGGATTTCGGGGCTGTGCTTTTACACACTCTTGATGCAAGTCTTCAGCCCTGAAATCCAGCTAATAACTCAGGTTTGTGTACCCTAACATTAATCTGTCTGAGAAGAAGCTAAAATTAGATAATCCAGATGTTTTGCCATTTCTCTTTGGCGCAAGTCCGCGAGCCAGACGAGTTATAAATGGAAACGTTATTTTCCTTATTAGAAGAATCTCAGAGGATGACTTCAATGAGAGCGAGGCAGCTGTACTTGACATATTTGCATATTTTGTACATGAAAGAGCCTTTTATCATGTGGTAATTATTCTGACTGCCTTTAACATGTTTTTTTCCTTTAGTCCAAAATGTGTAGATGTCTTTGTTAGGAGTGTGTCGGCACGGCGTCCTCGCGGATGTGTTCAAGCAGACGGTTACGAATTTGAGCGAGCGTGATTTCAGAAAGAGCGGGAAAGGCTACCTCAGCTGTTTTTTCTGCGCAGCTGTGAAGCAAACGGAGGAGATATGCCGTGACGTTCCCGATTCTTTGGCAGACGAGCCCTGCTCTTGTCTTTGAGTCCCTCTGTGCTGCAGAAGAGGGCCGAGGGCAGCTGCTCAGAGGTCACGGCGGGGTCGGGGTTTGGCAGTCAGTGCTTACTCTTAAGTGTGAATAAGGTGCAGCTCTTTCTGAGCAAGTGTTACATTCAAATGTTAAAAAATCGCCTGTTATATAGTTATACTGGAAGTGTAATTGGTTAACAGCTGGTCCACTGAAATATCTTAACATCTGTTGGCTTGATTGCCATGAAATATTAAACGGACGTTTGTGGTTCCCAGAGGACGACTTGTACTGACGTTAGTGATCTCTTGACTTTTCTTCAACTGTTAACAGGAGGTGGTTCATGGTCTGCAAGTATCTGATGATTTAATAACAAGTTTGAAATCGGTTGATCTATTTTAATTATGTAGAGCAGGGCTGCATGATTGTGGCTAATTACTGGAAGAAACTATTCATAATCATGATAATCTATATATATATATATATATATATATATATATATATATATATATATATGCATATATGCTTTTTCAGCCTAAGTGCTTTATATCTAACATTCACACTGTGATGAACATATTGGGAGCAATTCAGGGTTTAGTATCTTGCCCAAAGCATGCAGACTGGAGCAGGCAGGGATTGAACCAGCAACCTTCTGATTAGTAGATAACCTGCTCTACCTCTTGAGCTGCAATAAAAAGGCTTGGGTTCTATTTATACAGTAGTGGAATTGAAATATTAGAATTTAAAGATAAAACTGTATAGTTTCTGTTCTATAAAGTCTCACTTTACTCTGTCTTTGCAGGTAGAGGAGGTGAAGTGATGAAGCAGTAGCTAAGACAGCAAAATAATTCTTTCATGGTCAAACTAGCATGTATATGTGAAGACCCGTCCACTTAATCAGGCTTTGGGTGGCCAGGTTACATTGGTAGATGGTTATAATTGTATGCAGTGACTGGAGTGAGTAAAGAGAAACTTGAGAGTGTTAAAATAGAGGAGAAACCAGGGAACAAAGGAAAGACACAGCTTTCAAAACGACTAGGCTTTAAAAAAAATCTAAAGCTTTGCAAGATCAGCAGGAAAAAAAAAATCCTAAAACGCCGAACTAGTCCTCTTATTTTATCTCATGCTTTGTTATGAGATACATACTGATTTTCATCCTTCATTTTGGCAGGATATAAATGCAACACTTGGCTGCAGGAGTGTTGCTTGATTTGAATGTTTCTGCTGAAGAGTCTCTCTGTTGTCGTGCAGCATTGAGAAGATGGGATTCATCTGCTCAGATTATGTGGGAATTTTATCCCCTGCTCTGTGTTTCCCTGCCTGTTTGCGTTGTCGCTTTGCTGCCTGTGATCAGCTGGCCGATGGACAGCATCAGAGCTCAAGTCTCTCACCAAGGGAAGCTCTGAAAATATGCACGCATTCTTCAAGGTCCAGCAGGACATAACAGACTAACGGAAGAGAGAGAGAGCATAAAAAATCAGAATCTGTCGTGCACAGCTTGCAAAGTTTGATTGGCTTATGTGTTGGCGTTTTTGTTCTTGCAGTCTTGTTTTTCCAGTAATTTTGCAGATGAAGCCAGTTTAGCCACTGTCAGAAGTGTAAAAGTTGTATGAAACCTTCTAAGGCCTTGTAGAGACATTTTTGAAGTCTAAAAATAACCATTATGATACTAAAGAGAGGATGATTTAAATCAGATTTCACCAAAAATAAAGACCGGAGGAGCTAACACACTGAATACAAATAGATATGGGAAAAACACATAAACACTAATACCTCAGTTTTATGGTTTTACATAATATTTTTCACTTTTTAAAAAAATGTAACATTGTAAAATAGACAGTTTTAATACAGATTTGCAGATAGTCCACATATGTTGGCAGGCTTGCAGATAGAAGTGAATAGATATCATGTAAGTCGGGTAAAGTGGTATTAAGTTGTATGTTTTAAAAGAAAAAGTGTGTATGTGTTCCGAGCTGTGAGACCATTAGACTGTGTGTGGATGTGGCAACATCATCTATCTTTTATATCATCACTGTAGACGAGATCGCTCACCAAGACTTGGAGAGTAAATTATGATGGATGGCCGTCTCTAACCACAGCTGGATCAAAAACCAGCAATAAAAGTTGAATTTGCTTTTTTGTGAACTTTTTTAATTACCTGTGGTTTTTCCTGTGGAGTCAGAGGGACCAAATGAAGATGTAATTGCCATTTCAGAATTAAAAAAAAATATTAAAGAAACAGTGAATATTTATAGTTTCTGACAGTGAGATGGTCTTATATAAAAAAAAAAATGCAAATGCTAGTATAAATGAGTCCCTGTGGTATTACTGTTGGCATTCAAAAAGTCGTTAATGCTTCTGTTTGAATCTTCTTTAGTTTCTTTCTACGCTGAATATTTTTCGCTGTGCCTTTCCATCTCTTTCTGAGGAGAAGCTTCAAGCTTCGTGCTGCTTCCCTCAGGATTTATGTGCTGTGGTCTGTGGTGTTCGGAGGAGTATCACACAGCCAATGCAAGCACGAATGAGGGAGAGCTGGCATGGGTCTGGCAGAGACAGAGGAAAAGGAGGAGGAAGTGGTGGTGATGGTGGAGGGAGCAGACGAGCAAAAGTTCAGCCACAGCAGGCAGACTGGTCATCTGAGGTGGAGCGCTTAACACGCAGCCAGACTCTATCCCACTTGGCTAGAAAAAACATCAGGTGTTGGTTTTGGAGAGGTCGTGTGCAGTCCAGATATCCTCCCTATCTCTTCACCTTTCTCTTTTGCTTCTCCTGGCCTTTGTTTCTGGGCCAGACGTCTCTCAGTGGTCTCAGCGGAGATCTGATGGCGGCCTATTAGCAGTGAGCTCAGCTGGGCTCCACATGCATACAGTGCGATAAGTTCCTGACATCTTATCAGAGTTTTGGCTCTGGTGAATTCTTTACAGTGAAGTCATAAGGGAGGAACGGATGATAGACGATCATATGAGAGGCTCTGACACTCACAGAGCAGCTTTAACTCAGTCTGCCTTTCTTTGGGCTTCACTGAGCCCCTGCGATCCCAAATAACCAGCATCCTGAAGCTTATCCCGCTGGATCTGTTAGTTCAGGTGTCCCCTGGAGCAAAATACTTATCTTCACCTTCAGAACTTAAAAATGTGATACCTGCAGAGGAATTTGGCTTTTACAGCAGTGAAATAATAGAATAAAACAAAAGTAGTAGCTCACACTCACTAAATTAAAATCTGCTTAATGTCAACAATGTCTAATGTTTATACTGGTCTTTTTAACTAAAGAAACACCAACATCCTTAATTCCAACGCCCACTGTTAACATCTTTTTTGACAGTGAAGAGTAGAAACAAAGTTTTCAAAGAATGAAACTCAATATAATTAATAAAAGAACATGCACTGAAGCTGGGGATTCAATATTTGGATCTGATATCAGTTTTGATCTTGAGCTGACTAACATAGTCCATTTGTTATTATTGTTTTATTGATTAATTGCATTTTAATGGTCCGTGCCTTCCCTGAACTTGACACCAGCGAGTTTCCATACACAGAGGCAAAGATCAGAGACTTGAAATCGTTTGGTGATCTCTGTATTAACCCACTAAATGAGTGGGTGGGCTTGGAGGGCAGTCTGTCTTCCAGAGTTGGTGAATGGTTGCCACTCAGCTATTTGGCTATAAAACAGATATTTGGTGGTGGGGGTGAACGCTTCCCTTCACTTGCAGAGTATGCCCTGAACGTGCTCCTATCTGGATACATCCACGTTAACCCAGTGACAGCTCACACATCCAGTACATGTAACTAAATCTCTACTTTCAGCGATGCTGCAATTGAAGCATAAATGAGTCATTATCGCTGCAGCAGACACGTCACTTTTGCGAAGCCATTAGCACAGATGTGTGTTCCTGAAGAGGGTTTGGGGGTTTAATGCGGCGACGCAGTCAGCACAGTCTGTGGCAGAAATTTGAGCTGAGCTGTCGGAGAACAGAAAGCCGTTCAGTTTAAGTATGAGTGACACATCTAAGCTTTCAAGTGGAAAATAAAGGCAAGGCTTATGAAACAATAGTCAGGGCTTTGAACATATGTTGGGAAGGGTTTTACTGCAAACATCTGAACTCCCTCTGCACCGTAAATGATTGGGTTACTGCAGACCGTAGAAAAGCACAAGTCTTGGTAAAAGATGAAATAAATGTGACACCAACTGTATGAATACAAAAATCTCTACGGAGGTCACAGGGTTTTGGTTGGTGAATGCATCATTGGTTGTAGTTGTAGGTCGCTTGCTTACCCCGACTTACTCATTGGCTGCTTCTATTCCTCCTCAGCTTTATGTGTCACACAGCAATAATAGTCCCAACTCAAATAACATATCACGGGAAAAAATGTAGCATTCTTCCAACATGGTGATTCATGAGAAGGAGAAAATGTTCAGACAGAACTTTGCCTGTGGTCATGTATGTGTACTTGTCAGTTTAGTTCAGTAATTGTAAACAAATGATAGGTTTAATCACCATGACATCACTGATTAGTTTGTGGACTTCCATTTTACAACTTTGACTCTTGGTAATATGGCCTAACAAGCGAAAGATCCCTTGGTTTTATTATGGGAGGAGACACATCCCATTGGGGTGGGAAGGGCATCCGATGCGAAACATCTGCTAAATCAAACATATGGAGGTACCTTCTGTGGCGAGCCCTTATGAAAACCACCTGGTTTTTGTCATCTTAGTTTGAAGCGACTGTATTGATGCATTGCACAGATTCAGATCTGCTAAATAGATAAAATACAAATTAAATACTAGAAACTGACACCAAAAAACCTGGTGTCTGACCATCGTCTTGCCATCCATCGCCGCCTCCAACTAATGCATTATTTTTGTAAAGCAGTCTTTAAAAACTGAAATAACATCACATTAAAAATAATCAATTTTAAAAAGGAAAAGCTATCATTTGCAGAACAGAACATCTTATTATGTCTAGCTCTAGTGTTTTTGGTTTTTAGAAAGGCTGCAGTAGAGGACACTCAGTGCTCCAGCATTGGGAGAAATCCACAGTTTGAAAGTCCTGCCAGTCATCTCTCAGGGGAAGTTATTTTTGAGTTAGAGCTCTGAAAATGGACTGTGTAGATTTATATTTAATGGTCAGCATGGCATAGCCAGGGGTGACTCTGTGATCTTGCTTTTAGCTCACGCAGTGAGTGGTCTGGAAGAGCAAGAGGGGGGGGGGGGGGGGGGGAGGGCAGAGGGCATTAGGAGCCATGCAGCTAAAAATAACCTAAGTTGTAGCTGAAGGGGGTATGCTGAGTACACTCACCCTCCCTCCTCCAATAATCAACCATTCAGCCATGCAGTCCAGCCTCAATTAGGGCACTAAAGCAATCAATATTGTGACAAAATGCAGTTTCTCCAGACAGAAAGTGCTCCATCACCGCGCCTTCAGACAGACTTACAGATACGCTCGTGCCGTCTCCAGTCCCTCGTTTCCACTCCTTCATCCGACCCCACCTTTCCTCCGCGCTTCACTGGGGTTTGAATGATGATGCGGACATGCTGAAGAGTGTGCTGATTGTTGATGATCACTCAAAGATAACAGTGGGTCTATTGCACAGCTGTGTGCTGACACTGCTTCATCACTCAGTGGCTAATTCATCCTCCCAGTGGGCTTGCTGTCTGGAGGTTTAGCCGCAGGTTTTGCCCCAGCTGGAAGACGCTTGTCGGTCTGGTTGAATTTTAGGGGTCATTACATGCACCCAGTGTTTGCAGTCTCTTTAGCATCCCACCTGCTTGCTGTCCGCCCAGACCACCAGGTGGCTCTGCCTCAGTGTCTCCCTCCAAAACACAACCCTCTCTGATATGAATGCTCATCAGCATCACACACAGCTTCACACACTGCAGCCAAAACAATACATTTTAACTAACGCTGAAGGTATTCCTTCATCTCCATTCCTTTGTTGTGTTACTGCAAACCTGTAAAAATACATTTTCTCTCACATTTATTTGAGGACTTTTTATACTGAATACTTGACAGGTTAAGATCCTGCATATTATTCATATTACAAGTGCAAATAGGTGTTTCGAAGCCAGCTGAGACACGTGGTGGTTGGCAGGACTCATTTCAAATGAGTCCATCCTGCTGGGGACCCACCACTCGTGAGAGGAGCTGTTGGGATGTGGTGATTTGTGGATTAGGTTGTCTAAATGTTTAAATGTCCAGGCTTGTAACAGTAAGTCAGGATTCACACTGATGTTCATTCAATGCTTGATGGCAGGCGTTCCTGACATTTTGATGGATGTTTTTGCTGTTGTGATTGTCATAGCAACAGTAAACAATCATCACAGGTAAACTGACTAACTTACTGCCATAAATCTTTACATATCACCCTATTTTTGAAACTTTTGCACTGGCTTCCTGTTGGATGTAGATTTCAGTTTAAAATCTTGGTTCCCACTTTTCTCCAAACCAGGTTCTCGGATCCCTGGATAAGAGCCTTCCTGTGATTCTGTGTAACTGAGGGTGATTGGGACTTCCAAATTTTAACTTCCAAACTTCGGAACAGCTTCCCACTCTCTCTTTGCACCTGTGACTCTGTGACAGCCTATAAAGAGCAGCTTAAAACTCACCTGTTCAAACAGGTTGTGTTTGTGTTGTTTCGCTCGGTGTCCTGTGTGTCTGTTTTGCCTTTGGTGAGGGATTCACACATCTTTACCAATTAAACTTTCCTGTAATTTTCAGTGGGCTGAATTGGAACGTCTGGTGGATTGGTTCTGGTCCCCAAACCACACGTTTGACAGCTGAGGTCTAGAATGATTGTGATGTACATGTTACTAATCTGACTGTTTCCTTTCATTTACTTGTAACAAACATGTTATTTCACTGTAATGTTTATGTAATGTTTTCAGTGGAATATGATTAGAGAGAAAGGTTGTTGTAAAGAGAATTATCGCTTCAATCTGCAGCTCTTGCATTAGCATTTCAGCTTATTGTTTTCCTGTTTTGGATCACGGTCTCTGCTCTTAAGCTGCTGCAGCAGCTGTTCTTGAGATAAAAAGCTCCAAATAACCTCGGTACACGACTAAGACATAGTTAGAGACCAGCTGAACTGACATCTTAACCTCAGAACCCAAAGGTGGACACAAAAATAACCTGGTTTAAGTGAAGGATGTGACTAAAAATTTCCACCACTGCTGTCTGAACTGAAAACATTTTCCCTGAGAAGATACTTTAAACCACAAAACAGCTGGCCAGCATGGACATCACACTTATTTACCTTCCAGAATTTCAAAAGATCTCCGTTTAGCATCAGGTGGAACTGGTTAAGACGTGCAGTGGTTCTCGAATTAACGAGAAACAGAGGTGTTCTGTGACTTTGGGCCAGTAAAAGGCACCTCAGCCTCTCCCCTGGATGCCCAGTCAGCACGCCACCAGCCAGAAACCACCAGACCTGCAGCTTGCTCAGCACAATCTCTGTGTTTATTATGTTTTTACACCGTGGCTTAACTACAAGGCTTCATGTCGGATGAATGTTTTAGACGGCGTGTTTTAAATGTACTGTGGGTGTTGCTGTTGGGTCTTAATCAGCCATTAAGGAGCGCCGTGTTTACGTGAGTTGATTGGTGGCGTCTGTGTGAACCACATCTGGATGTACTGCTGTTTAATGGGCTCCCGATGAGGTTTTAATGGAGGTGGTCTCTTGTCGCTCCAGCCCTGTAATGAGTCGCGTAAGGCACTATTTGGCTTCCCCACTCCTCTTGGTGTGAATGAGGGTCAGCTCACAAGCACATCAGGGACTTCTGCGGCCCACTTAAGAGACGGTTACCGTGGCTACAGGCCCGAGGCTCCATCTGCATGTATTATAGGAGGCGTGTGCATTCAGAAAAAAAGGGGAGTGGGGGGGATACAGCTTGGAGGGAGCAGCTGTCCTACGAGCCGGTCTCTGCACATCTGGGACGGCTAGCTGGGGTGTCACCACGCTGTACCCGAAACTCGTCCATCACTGCAAGACACACATTGTTCACATTATGGTGTTGTTAGACCAGCGTAACTGAGGTTTAATGTTTGTGGCATCTTTTGTGTTTGTGTACACGATGTTTTGAGAGGATTTTTCCACTTTGCCCAACAGACTGGAACTGAAACACTTGGTTAGTTTCAGTCATTTGTTATCATGCCAAACATTCTGAGGTTTTCATTTTCCATGGTCAGGGTTTTTGCCAGCGTTTTGAAAGCCTGGCCTAAGTTGACCCCCCGTCAGGCAGGGCTAAACATCACAGATTTCTATTTATTAGACAAAACCTACAAACATTACATTGACTAACCTGTGATTTCCAAAAGTGTGGGGACTATCATGGTACTGCAGGTGAGCCAGCAGAAGGTATTTTCAGCTTTTAATTTTCAGTTTTGACATTTAGTTTTAAACTGTAGACACAGAACTAGTGACAGCAGTAGGATATAAATAAATGGCACGTTGGTTTTAATTTTCCGACCCATTTTTGATCCTGAACTCGCCTTGTATGTCGTGAAGAGAAGAAGAAAACTTAAATTGAGCAGAAGTAAATCTTCTTTGGTTTATCTCATCAAACAGTTCAGATGTCCCATTGTAAATTTTGTGGTAGGCATTTTTTTCCCCAGTATTTTTCTGTATTTTATCCAATAATCAGTTAGTGGATTTAAATAATGAGTAGCAGATAAAGCCATAATGAAAAATAAGCTGGTTTGAAGGGTTGGCCTAAGCCCAGTGGTCGACCTTGATAACCACAGCTTCTACTCTCACCACATGAAGGATCATCTGAACATCCATCCACCCATCCTTCATCAATCTTGAATCTTGGACAAAATGAAACATACAATCTTTTCAGCGAGCTCTGGTCTTCCCCTGATTGGGATTCCTTTAGACTCGAAGAAACAGAGACCCTTATATTCACAGTGTTGAAGTACGCCGATTTCACGGATTCTTTTTGATGGTAGCGATCAGGCGGAAACTTTTACTTCCAAAATCAGACGTCTTTATTTGCGCTTAAAATAAATAAAATACAGATGGATCCGGAGACCTAGCTAACTAGCCTACCCCCACTACGTCTAGCGAGGTCTGGCTCACAACTGGAAGTCAACACAGTCTTATGGGTTTGGTGTCCCGCCCATTGTACCCCCCCTTCAACTGTCCTGCCTGCGGTCTTCCCCACTTCAGCACTCTAAACAAAATCACCCAAGTTTAAGCATAGCTTTCTAATCCTCTCTACCTACAATGAAAAAATGAAAGCATGAGTACATAATCACATTTCCCACAAGCACCCTTTCTCACAACAGCCTCATTGTTTTGGTTACTCCAAAATAATGAGATTGGTTACTTCTGAGAGCACATGACCATAGTTGAGGGTTACAACATGATGGATTGGTAAATCAAAAGCTTCTCCTTCAGGTTCATCTGTTGCTTTACCGCAGCAGACATGGCCCAAAATACAATATACCTCACGATCCACCTCACCAATCACCCTGAGAAGTTAACTACTTTTTTTAGGGCAGCAAGTCTGCTAGAACAGCTGCTATCTATTTTTAACCTTATCTCGTTTCTTAATAACTCACAAGTAGTCGATTATTATAAAAAAAAAACCCACCCTAAGCATCTAAACTCTTCTGTGGACATTTGCAAATAAAACATGACATTAAAATCAGTCCCAAGAACTGCTGGAGCCATGAACACATGAGGAGAACTAGCCTTTTGAAAAGCGAGCGCCTGCTAAGCGCTGCACTATCACATTTTTTAAAAAGAGCAGCTTCTAAAATGACATCAGCAATGAAAACAGTTTCGCTCACTGGCAGATAATCCCTGGGCGTGGTTGGGCTCAGAGCCGTTCAGCAGGAGATCAGTTGAGGTTACAACAGCACGTGTCCACATGTGGAATAATATGGTATTGATTATTTAGGTAATGCATGTTTCCATTCTGCACGAGTTAGAGCTTTTGACAGACATTTCCTCTCTGGAGCATTTCTCTCCCCCAATCCTCTCGGTTCCATATTAAGGGAGTAGAAGCTGTGGGGGTTGGAGAACATGTGCCATCCTCCGTCCCATGAGCTTGTTCAAGCGGATTAATCCACCAGTGGCCAGAGAGGAAGAAATGAGTCGGAGATGTCTATTCTGCCAGCCACGACTGCAATCTGATGGAGCTGCTGTGCGATTCGTAATACAACATTGATATAAAATTTGGAAAAGGAGTCCTGTGTGTAAAAAAAAAAAAAAAAAAAAGTGTGAATTGTCAGACATCTTTCTTCTTTTCCCTCGCTCTCACACCTCCTGCCCTCCATCTCGACCTTGCTATACAAATTTGCCATGCAAACAACACCTGTTGTTTACTGCTTTCCCTCTAAGTCTGTAGATATTCACATCAACTATGAACACATTAGATTTCTGACGGGCGGCTCAAGATGGCAGACATGCTTGCGCTTGGGTAGACTGATGCTAATGGTAGTTTGACTTGTATGCTTACCTTGTGCGTTTTAACTCCACTGGATAATTCCAAAACGTCACTCCCTTTTTTCATTTTGGCTCAACGTGCATTAAAGCAACAAACGATTTTGAGTCTTTAGGGGTGAGCAGTAATGCACATTTGCTTGTAAAGGTGGTTAAATTGAGCAACCAGGCATCCAACAAGTCCTTATCATTAAACAGTGAAGGAAGACTTCAACACACAGCACTTCCAAATTGCACACTAGCACTGGATGAGCCAGTTCTCCCAGATTTGAAATCCCAAACAGGACAAATCAGCTGTGCTCAGCCATCTGCAAACACAGAATTTGGGTGTAATTAGTTCTGCTGGTATTTGGCGGTAAAGCCAAGTTTTAACAGTGTGTGTGCTCTAGGCCTCATAGATAACTGTACAGCTGCTTGGATATTTGTGTTGCCTGGAACAAGAGATCCAGTCTGACCGACTGACCAACATTTCCATCCCTGGGGTTCACGCTAAAAATTGGAAAATGTGACTACATGAAGAAGCTGGCTGTAGATCATATTTAAACCATCAGCAACAGGAAGCACATACCGTAACAGATGAGCGGCACATAAGGGCGGTGAACGTAGACGTGCTTGCAGCGCACATACTCTGACATGACCTCAGCATGCGGAGGAGCCTCTGAGTGGTGTTCATAAGGCCTGTGTCATGCTGCCTCTGGGTGTAAATCACACGTCTCTCAAGGGTGGAGAGGGGAGCTCCAGATGCGGCTGGGTGCGGTTTCAGTGTTGACAGTGAGTAGGTGGACTGGGGGTTGTGTGATGAGCCAGACAGCTATGTTCCCCTCGCTGCGGAGAGACCATGTCTATCACTTTGTTTTGACAGAGCTGAGCTGCTCCCAGGATGGCGTCTCGCTCATTAAAAACACACCCGGAGTCTCGCCTGGCTCCGCAAAACTCTGTTTCATTTCTGGGAATGTGGGGAATAATAAGACTATTGCAGATCAACTGTTTTCCAATAAGTTAACATAATTCAATTTGTTACACATTACCACACGTGTAATAATGGATTTTTCCTGCTTTTATTTTTCAGGGCGAATATTGATGAGGTAGAAACAGAGGTGGTGGAGATCGAGGCAAAACTAGATAAGGTAAGACGGTTCTTCTAGTTAACTAGTTAACATACAAAGATGATGCTGTAAGATGTTGTGAAAGGGAAAAATGTAGTGCAAATTGTCTTAATATTTATGTCTGTGGGCTTTCTTTTTACTTCTACTTGTGTCTTGCCTTTGCTTCTTTCCATAAAGAAGTTATTGCGAATGAAAGACTGAAAACAATATTGGATAAACAAAGTAAGCGTTCTATAATGTTTTCAGTTTTCCCAGTCCACGCTGTCAGTACTTGCTTTGTTTTTCTTGCTCTATAAGCAGTAAACAGAAACCAGGCCAAGTTTCAATAGCTTTTTCAAAAACGTGTTCAGAATAAATGAAACAGAAACTCAGCCCCGAGCACACCTGAAGGCACAAGACCTGCCGCCTTAAAGAAGCCAGTCCGGTTTTATGAAGCTTAGGGGCACCAACGTTTTTTGGTGTGTGTGTGGTTTTTTTTTTTTTTTTAGAAAAGCAAACATAATGAGGTCATGGCATTAAGTGTCAGTGTGGCAAGCTGTAAGATTGCTGATACTAAACGTTCACTTGCAACATTTTTTCAGCTAAATCGTCCAGTCTTAAAGATTGTGATTTTTTTTTCCCTTAAAATTCAATCAAAAAGGTGATCTGAAACTCTTAAATTAGAAATCTCTATTGCAGATTTTTCTGAAAGACTTTGTAAAGACAGTTTCTTTTTTATATATATATATATATATATATATATATATATATATATGTATATGATAGATTGCATTTATATAGCGCTTTTCGGGGCCCTCAAAGCACCTTGCAATTCCAATACTCATTCACACACTGGTGGAGGCAAGCTGCAGTTGTAGCCACAGCTGCCCTGGGGCAGACTGACAGAAGCGAGGCTGCCATATCGCGCCATCGGCCCCTCTGGCCATCACCAGTAGGCGGTAGGTGAAGCGTCTTCCCCAGGGACACAACGACCGAGACTGTCCGAGCCGGGGCTCGAACCGGCAACCTTCCGGTTACAAGGCGAACTGCCAACTCTTTGAGCCACGATCGCCTTTAGCGCTTGTAATCAGACCCCTAAATGATGCCAGTCATATATTTAGGAAGATTAAAAAAACAAGTTATTTTCTGTTTTTCTCTTTTTTTCTTACAAGGAGAATTTTTATACTTAAAAGTCAATATTTTGTTAATATTTATGTTAAAATCTGAACTATCAGAACTGCGTGTTTGGATAGTTTAAAAGTGAAGCAAAGCAATCTTTTACACTGCTGCCATCCACAGAGTTACACAGCCGTGCATGCACCTCTCTCCATGAGAGCATCTCAACTATATTTTTAGCAGAAATATCTCAGTTTGCACATTTGCAGAAGTATAAAATCATCTTTTTTTCCCCTTTAAAAAACCAAACTCTGTTGTAAATTAGAAACATTTGGAGAAGCCCACCTAGTGTGCCAAAGAAGCCTATCCCATGTTTTATGTTTTTAATTATTAATGAGGGAATCCTTGCAAACATACACTGACTGCAGCCCTGATTGGTAGAAATACTGCAGAACTAATGGCTGAAAAAGAGGAATTTTGGTCTCTTTCCACATTTTGTCACAGGCAGACCTTAGCCACGGCCTGCCTATTACACACAGGATTATATCACTGTGTAGTGCCTAATCCCTTAGTGCTAACATTGCTAGCATAATGGACGGGGTATTGTTGCTCGGCCCAGTTGAAGAGTTCAGCTCAGGTTTGCTGAAACGTGACGTGGCAGCAGTGCAAGATGGGGATTACAGAAAACATCAGACTGCATGGCTTTCAGAGCGTGCAGTTGCCCTGTAATAAGGCATCCAGATGTTCCAGCTGTAATGCTCCTGTCACAGGTCCATCTGGTGCTGTTCTCAACCTAACCCTGACCCTGACTCTGACTTGCATGTGTCAGAAAGAGCCAGCGCTAATCAGGCTGTTCTTTTACTGCCATCATTGTTGGGAACCTCCATTGTTAGTTCATATACCAGACCACAGGCATTCCTGTCATTTTTAATATTCATCTACCAGGGTCTTCACAAAGATGCATTTAACTATCAACATACTCTAAAGAGGCTTACATGAAATTTGATCATCAGTTGTATAAGACTGCATAGTAAAATGGTAAATAATAAATTGCATAAAAAGCTAACTTCTTACGTGAATCTAAATATTTACATAAATATTAGCTGATAAGATTTGGGTAATATAGGTAGAAAAAGGTTTGTTTAACATTTAAACATATTTTCTGCATATTCCAGCATATAAAATAAAATATGTTTTTGTACTTACACTCACAGATGCTAATGTTTTGTCACTTTTTACAGAATCAAACTCAAAGTAATGTCAGTACTTCCAAGCATTAAACGCTGCATGGTCATACTCTCTCCCACGCTCCATATTATCCATGTTGATCTGCACACGTCTGTTGCTGCCACGGACGTCACGCGCTCGTACGTCATTGTCATGAGACACTCTCACAAACAAAATCGCGGTTTAGTAACACAGTAACGCAGCGTGCTAACAGGAAAGTTACAGTAATCGGATTACTTTTTTGCAATAGTAATCCCTTACTTTACTTGTTACTTGAAAAAACCGGTCCGTGAGTCCTTTCGTACCGAAAGTTGAGGCTTGGGTGTGAAATTTATAGTTTTCAGGGTTTTCAATCGTTAACTCGGTTTCCCTGGCTCTTTTTCCGTGTTGTCGTTGTGTGTCTTATTTTGAAATAAATATTTACGCGTTACCATACCATAGCTACCAGAGAGTATTAACTCATTCACTGCCAGCCATTTTCAAATGGCTGGCAGTGAAACACAACAAGACTTGCACCACATTTTTGTCTCACTGCGCAATCCCTTACGTGCGCAAACCCTGCACCTCCTTGCAGGTCTACTTTTACTGCTGGTGGGCTTCAGTTCAACTTACGTTGACTGCCATTGACGTCTATAGACGTCAATGGCAGTCAACGTAAGTTTTTCAATTGACGTCTATAGACGTCAATGGCAGTGAATGAGTTAAGGGGCAGAGAGGAGGATGTTACTCTCAGTGTTTTTGGCACATTTCAGGAGGATGCTGCTAAAAAAAGTTACACAATTACACAGTGAATTTGCATTTATTATTATATTTACAAAATACCACAGCTTTTGTCTTGGTCATATCATTTTATTTTGTTGTATTTATCCGCGACACCTGAAAGGCCGGTCCGTGAAAATATCGTCTGACATTAAACTGGTCCGTGGCGCAAAAAAGGTTGGGGACCGCTGCACAAGAGGACAGAAAAGTGTGTAATTCCTTACTGATTGAGAAGTGAGTACTGGACATTGCTGGCAGTCACTGGGTCAGATTAGTTGCAAAGAAGTATACGGTGCTGCATGGAAAACCTTGGGATTGTTGAGGTCACCTGTAGTTTACATTGCAGACCTGCCTTGAAACCCTACAACTCTGCAACCAGCTTGTTTTGAATGGTTGGCTTGCAGGACTAAGGCACAGCTTTTGCTTTGATGGTGACCAATATCTGTTTGTGGTTTGTGTTATAGTTTTTACTCCTGTTCTGTGAGTTGATGGCAAATTACGGGTGACTGCAGCAAATCAATCTCAAGGAGATTTTTGATGTGGCACTGTCTTTGTGAACAGTTACACCTAGCCAGCAACCACTCACTAGCTTATTGGAGACTACACAATGACTGGTTTCTAGGCCTGTGTGGGACTCATAGACCGCATGAAAGATGGACTCAGCTACCGCCTCCCATTGGTTTGTGATGAGGTGTTCACCTGTTTCTGCTGCACTAAGGGGTGGAGCTGACTGTGAAACTGAACCAAATCCTCCTTTCTGACTCCATCATAATCAGAATTTGCAAAATAGACTTCAGTATGATTTGAAAGTAGTGATTATGCACCTAGAGTCATCAGGAAAGCATTTAAAGAGGGCACAGAGTAAGAGAGCTGATGGCTCTGAAGTTATCCCCTTCTGGCTTTTAAAGACCTTTGGGAGATGCAAGTTTAAGGGACTTTTAGTCCCCCCTTCTTTTTTTTAAGACCAGGAAGCAATTTTATACTTTTGTTCAGTCTATCTCTACACAAATCTCTTTGCAAATCTATGGGGAGTGCTGCAGACTGGCTGTCTGGTGAGCTTTAGCAAGCTTTTTGTTAATATTATTAATAGCAGGATAGGTAAAGCCTTGTTTTCAGTCATAATGCTAGGCTAATGGTGAGTTTGCTTATAAACCAAAGAAAAGGCCACATCAGATTCATGTCTGGTTAGCAGCTGGGAGGAAATGAGTCTTGCTGGAGAAGACGGGTGCTGAAAAGCAGAAAACCTGGCATTAGAACACAGAGTGAAAAATAAGAAGAGATTAATTTTCCTCTCATGAAACCAGAAGCTAAACAAAGCAGCCGTTATAGCAGACAGAAAAAACCTGCTGACAGAGAAAATGTTCTTGGAAATGCACAAAAACATTCATGCTGAGTTGCCGGTGTCTGCTGTCCATTATCCAGTCCTGGATAACATTGGCTCTTTTACATGCGTGCAGGGTGGCTAGCTGATGTCAGGGGCTGACATACGGAGCCCACCTGCACACACTGCCATATGTGAACACAGGTGATGGATAGACAGCACACATGCAGCTGGATGACTCCATTCCCGTCTGGGGCTCAGGTGCGATGACGAGCTGAAAACGCAGAGAAACAAAAGCTTGAGTGTTGTGACTCGAGCATGTGATGTTGAGTTATAAAAACCGCTGGCCTTAAGCGTGGATCGTACCTCAGTGATGGGTCACACGGAGCCTCATGTTAAGCAGACTTCTATTTACCACATAGGTGTTGACACATGGGAGAAAGTGCGATCTTTATTTACATTCAAGAGACATGCATGGACATGCAGTATAATTTTAACACCCGCAATCCAGTCTTTGGACTGTGGGAGGATCACCTGGAGGAAACCCACACAGGCAAACTCAATAGATGGCCCCAGCTGACCTGCAGGTTGGGCCAGGAATGTTTCTGTATTGCAACAGCGTTAACCGCTCAAACACGATGCCGCTGCCATGATTTTATTTTAACGTTGTAATTTCGATATGCTCTTTAGATGTCAACTGGCTTTCTACTAACCCTGCTCAAACTCATCAACACTCTTCTTCATGGATACCTGGAGGCAGGTCTTCATTGCAACACCTTCATATGCAAAACTATCATTCGATGTTGTGCAATTGGGAAACACCATATGAAAACCAGGCCAAGATTTCAATCCAGAATTTTCTTTTTTTTTATTCAACTAAAATTTTAAAACTTAAATTAACATAACCAAAAGCAAATTCATATAAAATAAACAAACAGTATCCCTTCTTTGAATTATTATAGGTTAGCAATAAAGCAAATAGATAAAAAGACACTTGTACATATATTTGTAAATGATAAAACCTGAGATTAAATGCTTCGCTAGGTTTACAAGAAACTGAAAGATGGACCAGAAAAGGCTAATTTTGCTTGCTGGCTGGCCAGGTCGCATCCCCATTCATGTGCAACTGCATGAGCAGGGATTTTCTCATCACATCTGAGGTTTGCTAGACGAGCATTTAAGGGAAAATAGCATGTTTTTATTTGCAGTTTATCCATCATAAGTTGTTTAATAAACTTTACTTTTTTAGATCTGAGTTATACTGCAGAGAGTCAAGTTACAATAATAGATACTGGAACTATTATAGGATATTTATAGGAAAACAGCCCTCTCCTGTGATCTCTGTAAATCTCTGTTTATAGGCCTATTTGCTAATTTCAGTCAACATTTGAGAGGAGAAGTATCCAAGATATAGTCTTTGGCTAACGAGTTGTGATTGATAGGTTGCTGTCACACCATCGCTTTTAAAACCCTTAGATCAGGGGTCTCGAACTCCAGGCCTCGAGGGCCGGTGTCCTGCAGGTTTTTAGATGTGTCCTTGATCCAACACAGCTGATTTAAATGGCTAAATTACCTCCTCAACATGTCTTGAAGTTCTTCAGAGGCCTGGTAATGACCTAATCATTTGATTCAGGTGTGTTGACCCAGGGTGAGATCTAAAATCTGCAGGACACCGGCCCTCGAGGCCTGGAGTTCAAGACCCCTGCCTTAGATGGTGCAAGTGAACACGCGGATGTGGTTGCAACACCTGTGACTGAAGTTAGTTATACCTCAGACTCTAGTGTCCAGATGGATAATATCAAAAATTCAACCTTGATTTTTGTGCCAGGCTGTAAACATCTTTCTTTTAATTTATTTTATTTTTGACCATTCAAGACTTGCTCAGAGCGGTTAAAATGACCTCTCCTTCTTAAATGAATCCAGTTTTTTTTTTTTTTTAGGCCTTGGCCTTATACAGATTCTTTTCTTTCTGATATACAAGGCCTGCCCATCGTCATCTCCTTAAGCTGAACTACAGCCCTGCTAATACGATGCGTGTGTTGAAAGCTTCAACATCTTTCATTTAACCCCTCGTCTGTCTTCTGTCCACAGCTGGTGAAGCTATGCAGTGGAATGATCGAAGCAGGAAAGGCCTATGTCAGCGCCAACAAGCTCTTTGTCAACGGCATCCGGGATCTGTCTCAGCAGTGCAAGAAGGACGTAATGATCTCGGTGAGATTCTGAAACAAAGCCTTGGTTTTATCCATCACAGACTTTAATCTGGTATTATTGGCCTCATTTGTCTTTTAGTCGATATGGTTGTGGAAGGTTTTAGCCTCAAAAATCAGCCAAAAAAAAAAAATCAGCCTCTTTTAGCCTCAAAAAAGCAGCTAATGTCCTCGGACATTGTTTTTGTGTGAACAAACCTGATTACTAACAGATTAGTCAGCGAGGATCAAATCAGGCCTGGAAACTTACTTCTTGGCTCGACTCACGACTCCGGCGTCTTGAACTGTTTTCATTGCTACTGACATTAAGTACTATTAAAAGCCTTTTTGGCTTCAACTGTATGACTAATTGTGAGTTTCTTATTAAAGCCTTGTTCATATTTGTAGTTTCCATTGTAAACGAATAAAAATAAATGGCATGAATCAGTCCTGCAATTATAGCTCTTTTTCCTGTACATGGTACAGCTCAGTGACATTAACCAGCTTAGACTTACTTTTAGCTTTGTGGATCTTTTTATTTTCTTCCATGCAGAATTCATATAAATTATGGTTTTAGTTTCTGACAGATTTTATTTGCTTCTTTTATTCACAAAAATGAAACTATTGTGGCGTGAGACTATTATGAGAATTTTTCTGGATGTATTGTGCAGTTAAAGACTGGTTTTTGTTATTTTCTGTGCAGGAGTGCTTGGAAAAATGCGGGGAAAGCCTGCAAGAGATCATAAACTACCACATGGTAAGCCAGCCATGCACTCTATATACATTATACTGAGACAGAGTGGTATCATTCGAATTTTAACTGGCATTTAAGGCTACATTAGGGCCTTTTATTCCTTTTATTTTAACACTGATGGTCACTGAAACCATCTGTGGCTGCATTAATGTCAGTATATACAGCTCACACTGAAAGGCAGACACTGACAGTGTCTCCTTAGGTTGTTTTTATATGGAAATACTCACCAACGGGGCACCTTTTAATAAAGGTTGTGTTAATGGTTAGTGAATAATTAAATTATCCTTTACAGCTCATTTAAAGGCCATTTATAAAAACAAAATTACGGTTGCCAGGTTATTAAAATCTCCCATTGGCAGGTACTTTTCATTTCCTTTTAGTAAGCCTAATAAAGAAATCCTCCTGGGTTTCTCACTCACAAGTAAGCAATCAAATTTGTAGTTTAATTCAAGGTTTTAATGATCAAATAATGTTCAATGGTTTTAAATAGACAGATTTTTGTCCAGTTTTTCTGCAGACCCTCAGAAATACCACAGTATTTCAGTTATAATAATAATAATAATAATAATAATAATAATAATGGATTGGATTTATATAGCGCTTTTCAAGGCACCCAAAGCGCTTTACAATGCCACTATTCATTCACTCTCACATTCACACACTGGTGGAGGCAAGCTACGGTTGTAGCCACAGCTGCCCTGGGGCAGACTGACAGAAGCGAGGCTGCCATATCGCGCCATCGGCCCCTCTGGCCATCACCAGTAGGCGGTAGGGTAAAGTGTCTTGCCCAAGGACACAACGACCAGGACAGAGAGCCTGGGGATTGAACCGGCGACCTTCCGGTTAAACCACATCTAAAGATTTTGACGGTGTGTAAACACCCAGTAATGCTTTTTAAAAAGATGTTGAACTTGGCCAGACATCTAAATAACGTAAAGATTTGGTAAAAAGTGGAAGGTGAAAAAAAAAAAAAGTATTCTCAAGTCAGTGAAAAGGCACACGTAATGTCTAAATAACTCTTCCTCCTTAACTCCTGAGTTCCTCATGTTGCTCCGCTGTGTTTAACTGTTTTAGGCTTGTACAAATAAGTCATAATGTAATAAGAAATAAATAACTAAATTCTATTTATGTAGCACATCTAAACTTACAATGGAGACATTCACACTGCTTGCGTACAGCGGCGCAGTAACAAGCTGTCCTGCATTCAGACAGTACCAGAGGTCAACAGTTCTCGAAGTGAAGTCTTCAGCTTTGATCTAAAAACAAAAAAGTCACAGTTGATACAAGTTGATATATGAACTACAACTGTGGGGATTAAAGACAAAAAGTAGCAATAAACAAAACCTGCCACTTCATACTGTATTATTTAATGCACAAGGAAGCAGTGGGAGCTTGCTAACACTGTCTCAAGTGGTAGTAGACTGATTGGAAACAACCAAGAAACTAACTTGGAAACTCCTGTAGACAGTAGTATATAGTATTATAGTAGAGGCCCCAGAATAAATTTGTGTGGAACTCCATATGTCATAATGGCTGATGCAGAGAATGTTTGATTTCCAAAGAAGTCTTAATATTATTTATTCCACAATGCAAAAATTCTGAGTGGATACACTAGAAGAGACAATGCAGATGGGGTTAAAGGCTGATATTACAGGAATAAAACTGTATTAGGAATTGACAAGAAGGATATTTTCTATTAAATGGGACATATAAGCAGTGTTTGATATCCAAGGGAGACTTTTTGAGCATGGTTGCAAAATTCAGAGTTAAATATATTCATGATAAAAAAGAGAAGGGGAAGAGAGAAGAGAAAGAGAGGGAGAGGAGAAAGATGTGTCGTCGCAGATCAGCGACTCCCTCCTCTTCCTTCACTGCCGATCAGGAAGCAGAGAAGAAGGTCAGCATTACAAATGGAGGCTTAATGGACTGAGTAGGTTGAACAGCTGCTTGACAGAAGAAGCCTTGTATAGCCTATAAACCTGTATGTCAGTGTCTTACAGGCATGTGTGCATGTCTGTCACTATATCATTATTTTGTGTTCTGTTATAGGTATAGGTAGGGCTGTTCGATATAACGATATATATCGGATGACGATATAAAAACATCTATCGTTTCATTTTACGCTATCGTTTGTTTCGTGGTGTCGCAAAATAAACTGTTTACGGCAATATTTTTTCATGGTTTTAATGGTCCCTGTAGTGGCTATATTAATTTCTTAAAGTTCTCTCTTTCATCCATCCATCCATTCGCGTCCGCTTATCCTTTTCAGGGTCGCGGGGAGCGCTGGAGCCCATCCCAGCTGTCATAGGGCGAGAGGCGGGGTACACCCTGGACAGGTCGCCAGTCTGTTGCAGGGCCAACACACAGGGACAGACAACCATTCGCACTCACATTCACTCGCACATTCACACTTATGGGCAATTTGGATTAACCAATTAACCTATCCCCACTAAAAAGTTCTCTCTTTCTCTTATATTTTATATAACGACACTACTGACGGACAAGCGCCTGTTTTTATGCGTTGTGGTTAGCAGCAACGACGGTAAAACCATCGTGTGTCCGCTTGTTTATGTTCCACATAAACCTTTCACAATAAAGCTCAAGATCCTGTTGAGACTTTTCAAAATAAACTGAATCACGTGAAAGAGCAGATTATTTACGGATGAGAAGTAAAAAAGAGCCGCCAGGTGCTAAAAAATAAACCTTAGACTCAAACGTTAGAACAGGCTTTTCCCCGCAGCACGCTGTGTAATAAATACTCACAAAGAAAACTGCGGCTGAAAATGTGTAGTTTCATGCATCTGTTAAAACACTGGACTCCAGCTACATGACGCGCAGCTGGAAACACTTCCCGTAAGTCGAGCTGCCCGAGATTCACAGAATTTAAAGAAAATGTTACATTTTTGTGATTTATATCGTTATCTGGACGATAGAATTCTTATATTGGGATATGAGATTTTGGTCATATCGCACAGCCCTAGGTATAGGTACTCTAAAAAAAAAACCTTAGAAGCTGTTATAAATTTAGAAAGTTTTGAAATATTTTTGCTTTTGTAGACAGAAACTAAGAATGAGATAGTGGTGAAACTGAAATGAACTGAAGTGCAAGGAAGAGGATCATCTCCATTTCCTGGTAGTTCCTGGCAGAAACAGTGCAGTCGGTGTCAGAGGCTGAGATTGCAGAAACAAAACCTTAGCATTTCACAGCGAAGATAATTCTCCTGTTTATTAAAGGGGAACTATAAGGATTTTCCTTCTTGTCTTTTATAAATGAGGGTTTTTACAAGTTTAAACCAGGCCTTTGGATGGGTGACTTTGCATGTAAATGCAGTTTTTCGTGAATGCAGTTCTGGTCATTTCCCTTTGGTCGAAAGCCAACATTTTTCATATGCCAGAAAAACGTTGCACTTTAGAGATGCCCACAGTTTCAAATAATACAGTCAGGATATGTTCAGGTAACGCCTGTGAGTCAGTGATCAACAGCTTTCTTCTGTGGTCATCTGAGAGTCCCAACCTTTATCTCCATCCACCAGCAGTTAAAATCTTCTTTTGGCAGGAGGCAGTATAACAAAAAGAAGGAAATTTTTAAACTGTAAATCATGCAAAGCTCCTCTAGTAGAGTCCGAGAATATGAAGGTGGAATTGTTAATTGTGCTTAAAGTCCACTTTAAGCTCAATTAACTCTCTTTTAACAACCTCAATCCCCACAGCGGCCGTTAACCTCCTGCTGCTTGATCCTCATGACCTTCTCAACAAATACAAACACTGGAGTGTAAGCTCAGCCACACTTTTCACACCTGTGGGAAACGAAAAAAGTACACATAAGGAGGCAGAAGGAGAATCAAGATGAGCTTTGTCGGCCATCTAAAAGAAAGGGGCTCATTTCTAAATTTAATTTACGCAAGAATAAGTTTTGTAATGTGTAATCTTTCTAATGAGATACTTGAATATGAGTTTGTAGAATTGGTGAGAAAGCAACAACAGTTTAGGTAAAGAAAGCGCTCTAGTTTCCAGTTATAGTTCAAGCAGTATTGATGAATTACCACCAAAGAGGCTCTGGGGCCGTGCTGATAAAACGATTATTGTGCCACAGTCTGTTTTTCAATAAATCTCCCGTTTTGCCTTTCAGCACATCCTGTTCTTTTGCTTCTCCATAAAAGTCCAAATTCACTCCCCACCAGACTGTGGCAGATTTAATTAACTTCATATTTATTTATTTCATTTGCTCATTTGAAGTATAATTAAAGTTCAGGAAAATCCCCAAAAATTAAGATTAAGTTTTTTGTTTGTTTGGTTGTTAAGTATAATGAATAGACTACTTTTAGTCTACTTTTAATAATTGTGTTAAATAATCGTGAGCAGCTAGTAGTTATAGCTTGCTTATAAAAACCCAGATATAATGCATCATTTCAGCACTGTTTGATCTCAATACACTAATTGATGTTGGTTTTTCTATATCCTGCAGAAACCATGTGATAGAAGGGAATCCTCTGAGATATGAGAATGATGTGTAGGAACATTTATTTTTAATTTATTTAGTATTTTTGTGTTTTATTCAGAAACGACACTGTGTGTGATTTTTACTGCGTGGCGCTCATGTAGTCAAGGGACTCCAGCAGAGCGTCAATGAATAAGAAATGATGACCGTTATATCTGGCATGGTACAAATGTGGCCACGGAGTGCCAGCCGCCCTTGTCACAGGCATACTCGGATGCCTTTAAAATCCAGAAAGGAAATACAAAACGGCGTCTGAGCACATACACGGGACAAGTTTAAAAGAGTCTTGGCCCTGCTTCCTTCCATTTCCTGATAGCTTGGCTTTATTGCCAGTCCAGTACCACACAACAGAACAAACAGGCTCTGTTTGTGTGAATGTCACCAGCAGGCCAAGTATAGCTCCAATCCTGAGAGTCTTTTTCCCCTCAAAGTTTTCACAACAGATTTTTCTTTCTCACAGGCGGCAGCATCAACATAATTGGGCCATAAAGCTCCATTTGAATACTCGATAAATTATTGACACGTGTTTGACTCTCTGAACATACATTAGGCATGAGGGGGAGGGCTGACACAGGGAGAATATGATGTGAGTGAATCTTTGTGCACTGGAAAGAGGTCATAATGCAAAAACGGATGGGATTTGCGGTCCGGAGAAAATATGTTTAGGGTTTCGTGCAAAAAGAAAAAAAAAAATCAACCAGCTTGCTATAATACAATTTGAATTAGCCTATTTTTTATCAACCGGTGTTTCTAGATACACCACTACATGGAAATCAAGTTAAATAGCAGTAAGGCTCATTGTAGTCATTTGTTTTAAGATTCCTTAGAGATTTCTGCCTCTAATTTTTGTGAGTAGTTTTAATTTCCTTTTTGGCCGTTGCAGACCAGATTATTCTAGATAAGGCTGCAGAACTAGATCTATGCTTCAATTTCTTAAGATCAGTTTTTACAGCTGTTTATTTATCAGCCATGCTATGCAGCAACAGTCTTCTTGAACAAATATACTTTCTTTGTTTTTTCAGTGATGTGTTTCATCCATCCCATGGATCCATCTCATGTTTTTAAAGGCACACAAACATAAAAAATTGAAACAGTCTTAATGTCTTCACCTGTTAAAGAAAGAAAATGGTGTCACCAGCATATTTAAAGTGGATTAATTAACAAGGGATATATAATTTAAAGGCTACTTCACGTAGCGTAGTTACTGGACGATGTTGGCACGAGTTAAAATCAGTCACTAAGAGGGTGCTGCATCAAAAACCTCTTTATGTTTGCTTTGGTTGCTAGCAGATGCTGTGGTCACCTTGCAGTTTTTTCCAATGAAAATCGCCGATTTCTCTGCAGAACTTCCACACTTACTCCCTCAGCTGTAGTGAAAGTTAACGGTTGAGATACAAGCCACAAGCTAAAAAATCATCTTTTTAAACTTGCTTTTGGTTGATTTTTATTTTTAGGTTTTACCTTCTGTGAAGCACTTTGTGATTTTTATCTTGAAAGGTGCTATATAACTAAAGTTTTACTTACTTTACTTACTTACAAGCCAGAAATGGATAACATTCACCTTCAAAATAAAAGCTGTGCCATCCAGCACATTTTAAATCTATACATGACCAGTTTGTGGAAAGTGTTTGTGGACAAGTCTGCATCTTCCATGTAAACCTTTGACAACCATAGTAACCTCTTAGTGACAAAAGTAATTAGATAAAGGGGTCACTGACTGGTCTCTAGGCCTGTTTCACTGGTGCCTTAGCTTAGCTGTTTTTCCTTGTTTCCAGAGTTTTGAATGAAGGAACCAGCTGCTGTTTGTAGCTTTAAATTATGTGAAAAAACTCTAAACAGTATAAAAAATGGGTGTAGCGTGTTGATCTGGAAAGTGCCATAAATGTGCATCCTCTTTAAAGGTCAGCAGGGGGCGATGTATGTGATTGCAAAAAAACTTACTTTTGTAAAGAAGATTCTGAATTTTATACTTCAGAATTTGAAATGAATTAAATCCAAAACATTAAAACACAACAAAAAGAAAAAGTGAAGTTCAAAGACACTGATGTGGATTAATATAATTTTTAGAGTAATTTACTGGGTAATATTCACTTGCCAAATATCTAATACATGCTGTCAGACATGCATCACAAAATGCTTTTCCGTTGTCTTTAGATAATAACTCATAAAACCTGTTTGATTGCTCCCTGACCATCCCCCCTTTTTTTTATTTATTTTTTTTTTACAAATGACCCTTCCCAAATGTTTTTTTTCACAAGCAACAGTGTCCTTTTGTTCAGTCCAAATTTTCATTGTCAGAATGTCTTGATGCTTACTCAATCCTCCAGGTAAGTAAATGCCAAAAGGTTGATTCTGTTCATCTGGACGTAGTCCCACTGAAAACGATACGTCCAGATGAACAGAATCAACCTTTTGGAGTTTTATTATCAGAGTTTGAGATTCTTTCCAAAACAAAAGGATTAGTTTGGCACAAGTCACTAGACCCACCATCAGTGCTCTCTTTATAAATGCATTCAAGGAGATAGATCATTGGTGCCCTGGACAAATCACACTTCAACCATTGGCATATACAATCCAAATAATTTCCAAAAAGGAAAAACATTCCCATAGTGCATACAAATAAGTGCTTCTTTTTGTCCTGCATTTCCAGCCTAAAACATCTTTAATTAAATCCATTTTTATGTAATCTGGTTGTATAGAAGTATGTGGGACAACAGCCTTTGGCTCCCAGCTCGGAGTTTATGGGCTCAAATGCTGCATTTTGGTTTTGTAATTTCTGCTGACCGTAAGAAAGGAGGATTAACTGTAGTATTCTCAGTCACAAGTCGTTACCCAACGCACTTGCAGTTTCACAGTCAAATCCAAACCTAGAGACACGAAGCATGCATGGTTTCCTGGATAAAGTCTAAAAACAACAGTGTGTTTTTACCCACTCCGATTTGACAAAGGTGTTCTTGTCCACAGAGTGGGCTTGAGATAATTGCTTGACTGACTAAATCACATCATTCTGTCTGAACATGCTGGTGGAATCAGCGAAGGGATTTAAAAAAGTGATAGTCAGTACAGTAGTCTTTTGTAATGGTGTCTTCAACCATTTCATTCCTTAGCTCTGATGTCAGCATGCTGAAGGTGTGCCAGATACTCTTGGACTTACTTATGTTTGACATTAACTCTACAGTTTGTGCTTATCTGTCAAATATGGAAATGAAATGTCTGTTGCTCTCAACATTTAACTGCTAAGAAGATTTCAAGTCAAAACAAAGTGGCACTCTGTCATAATTAACATGGCTGGTCTGTCAGGTGGGATGCCATTAAGCAACGATAGATAGACAATAGAATCATACAGTTTTTGTTGTTACAATAAAAAATACAGTAAAAACAAACATTGTTAAAAGTTCCACAGATCTATACTGAAGGCTTTATCCTGTGAGTGAGTAAAAATGTCATATATAACAGTCATCCATCCATCTATTCATTCTCTTATGCTTATCCAATTCAGGGCCGTGTGCGGGCTGGGGCCTATCTCAGCTGCCATAGGGCAAGAGGTGGATACACCCAGGACAGGGCACCAGCCTGTTTCAGGGCTAACAGTAATAGAATAATATAACAGTAATAAAATAAGATTTGAAAAAATTAACAAAATTGAATATATGACTAAGATTATGAAAAAAGAGAATTCAGTATTCTGTTGAAAACTAAACTTATGAGAAATGTAGGATAAAAATACTTTTTAAAAGTTGTAATTCTGTCTTTTGTATCCCAGCTTTGTTAATACAGTTATGATGGCAATTAGATGTTGTACAGTTAGTATATTAACTACATGCTAATGTATAGCAGGCCAATATTTGATGTTTAAAAGATAAAGCATCCGTATACTTGTATTAAAAATCTACACTTTCCAAGTATTTTCTTAGTCTAGATCGAAAAAAATGTAAATTAAATAAAACATAATATTTATGTAAATTGAACTAGTTTGCAAGCCAGTGTCTGTTACCTACCACCAGCTGTTAGCTGGTTTGTCACAGTGCTTCTGATCTTTAGTAGCTTTTTCTGCCCCTCCAAATTACCTAATGCTTACTATAGTTTAAGGCCACAAACAGTGTTTCTGTGGAGCCATGTGAGACAATCAAAACAGAAATATCTTATCTCTGACTACATAAAAACCAAAAATGGGAACATGGAAAAAACACATTTTCTGTATTTATTAGTCTGAAGCTCCACACTGTGACTTTAGGTTCAAACTAAAGTTGAAGTGACGGAAAACTGGGTCCGTTTTTTAAGTGTGACAGGTAGGAATCAACCTCTGAAGTCCAGTCTGACAATTTCCATCATTTTTCATAAATCATAACCAGTCCCCAGACCCCCATATTACATTACATTTGCATTATGCAGTGACAACCTGATGCATGTTGGTCCGGTGAAACAAGGGTGTCAGCTTGCCACAAAAATAGCTCCGGAATGCAACAGGCTGCACTTCCCCCCCAAGCCAGGAAGTTTCACAGCAGTTCTCCTGCCGCACACAAACATCACAGAGGTGTGCTGGGTGAGCCCACAACTTTTAAAGACTGCGGTTTGCTCTAAACCGCAGTCCACCTCAGTTCTGTCTGCTCGACGCTTAAACTAATCCAACCCTGGAGAGTTTATGACCGCCATACACCACTGCACTGCTGATTTTCATGTTTTAGGCATCACGTGTTTGAGAAAGCTCCTGATGGCCCAAACTTCCAGCTACCACTTTCACTTTTCTGAGAGCTTGTTAAAATACATTCAGGGAAACAGGCAGACCACATATGCACTATCAGACCTGTTTACTGCCAAACAGGGTGCCATTTTAAACATTTTACTTTCCAAGAAGCAGGAAAGGTTACTCAGCTAGCCTCACTAGCATTACAGCAAAGTGCCAAGTGAGTGGGCTGCTACCATCAAAACAAACACGTTTCTTTGAGGCATCAAGAGAATCCATTTAAAAGTACCACTTCCATTTGACCCACAGTTAAGTTTGTAGAATCTTTCTGACATTTTTTTTTTTAATTTTTAGATTAAACTTGTTAATTTACAACAAAATGGGCAAATTTGTGACAAAAAACAGCAAATTCATGAGATAACTCGTGTTTTTTTTATCAGATTAAAATGACATATTTAGGAGGGAAAAAAATGTTGCAAGAAAAAAATGGCAAATTTTGGCTGTGGCAATTGTACAATTATCAATGAAAATCCTGCAAAATTTTTAAAACAGAAAATGTAATTTAAGAGAAAAAGCTGGAACTATGGGACCATTTTTGGTGTATTGGCCACAGATAAAAAAAACCAACAACAAAAAACTGTGTTTTTGCACAACCACCAACACAATGTCTTCTTTTTTTTCCATCACTGACCCTAATAGTCTGTCATATACCCTCTATACACAGCTTACAGCAACAACAATAGCAGAGTGTCTTTCCCATCATCCGCGCCTATAATCCCTGAGTTAAAACACTCATAAGCCTATTTATACAGCCTGGCAAACTCAAATCTTCTAATCCATACCAAAACGCATGTATCCAATTATTCTAGCGGGATGAGGGTGAAACCCTTTAAGCAGTCTAACTGCTCGGTTGTGGTAAGGACACGTGGGCCTTGGCAGTTTGACTGGTTTGTACCCTGTGCTGAATGCAGACTGCAGTGTTGTGTTGTACCAGAATCCTCCTCTCCTCCCTCTTGCTTACTTCCTCACTCCCTCCCTCTCTGCCCGAGTGACCTATTTAGCAGCAGCAGCTCTTGCACACTGACTGTACTCTCTGAGCATGAAAGGGAAGAGGAGGGATCTCGAATGTAAAACGCCAAACTGAAGGCAGCATGTTATTGTGTTGGAGCAGGGGTGTTTGAGTCACAGCATCATTGCCTCTCCACTCATTCAAACAGGCATTAATGTCTGATTTCCATAATTTACGAGCATCTTTTGAAAACAGCTGGGCTTTGTCGCCCTCTGCTGGTTACTTTGAAAGTCATATCACAATAGGAACATTGTTGCTTTCTTCCAAAAGACTTGGAATAAGAAATGCTACATTACATTTCATCCTGAATTTGAACTAAGTTCATACATCACGCAATACAATAAATATACATTTGCTGCACTAATTTGATTGGGCATCAACATATGGTATTTTCAATATGTACTTATTTATTTACAGTTATTCTAATATTAGTCTGCTGACTGGTTTGTCGAACGCTTTTTACTTTGTGGACCACATAAACAATAGCATTCACATTTTATAAATGATGCATTTACAAAAATGATGATGAGCAATGAGATGTTTTCCACACTAAGCCAGCCCGATGAAAGAAATGTTAGAGTAGGAAATAAAAAGCAATAATGATAAAATGTAAATCACTAAAAGTACTTCTCTTGTTTAATTGAATAGTCTGTTTTAAGAGTTTATCTATTATATACATTGCTCTCATAAACTTATCCTTATTTGATTTGTTTTATAAATTTTGGCAGTTTTTTTCTGATATATTAAATTTCTTTGACTGTAATTCGCCAAAGAATTTCCTGTAAAATTGAAATACAGTTTTCTTGTAAATTTGCAAATATTTCATTAGTAAATTTTGACCTTTTTTTTTCTCTAAAAAAAAATTTTTCTTGTAAATTTCCTCCTGTTGTCTTCTCGCAAATTAGCCAGGATTTTTTTCTGTAATATTTCCAGAGTTGTTCCCTTGTATAATTGTCAATATTTTTGCTTTTTATTAGTTTATATATATGTATATTAATTACATTGGGGTAGTATGGCTGGTCATGGGTGATATCATTGTTGTAAAATTGAATATGAGATAACTGCGAAAAAGCCAGAATGTATACCCTCCCTTTGGCAGGCTGGTTCTGGTCCTCTTGTCTAAAGTGTCTGGTTAAATTTACTGGTCACAGCTTCCATGACCAAAATGAAATCCCGTGATAATAACTTTATGGTGACATAAGCCAAAGAATAAATAATAATGAACTAGCAATGTCTAAAAGTATTATAAATTTCATCTAATGTCTTATTTGTGACCTGTTTCAGATCCTGTTTGATCAAGCCCAGCGGTCTGTAAAGCAACAGCTGCACAATTTTGTGAAAGAGTAAGTAAACCTACAATTTGCTGAAGTATCCCTGTAGATATTTAGATGTATAAAATATTCAATACAGGTGGGAAAAGGATTACTCCACAACCTTTAAAAGGCCTACATGTCCTTGTTACCCCCAAAAACCTTTCTTAAGTGTTTAAATATAGAACAGGCTACAACATTTTGCAGCCCAGACACGTTTTTTCAGACGTAACGTTAACCTGCAACGCTAATGTCTCACTTCTATTTTGTTCTATTTTGTTTGTCAGGGATGTTCGAAAATTCAAGGAGACAAAAAAGCACTTTGACAGGGTGCGTGAGGACATGGAAATAGCACAGGTGAAGAACGCTCAGGCACCCAGGAACAAGCCTCACGAGGTCGAAGAAGCCACTAGCGCGCTGAGCATCACCCGCAAGTGCTACCGACACCTCGCTCTGGACTACGTGCTACAGGTCAGAAAAACACTGTAAAAAGAAAAAAGACAACATATAAGATGTACTAAATACTCTCACTGGACTAAGATCTAAGAATGTACCGAGTAACAAATCATGAAAACTACACCCAGGCACTGATTTTGAGCATCATTTTCAGTTTCAGTTACCCAAAAAGAGTAAAGTTTTAAGAAGCAGTGTAATCCCTTCAGACTCATTTGCACCCCCACGAGACAGCCTCTTGTTGCCATTACAATTAGAGCATGATGTAGCCTGTCAGCCTGCAGCGACGTCTGCCAGAGCCCTTCTGCTTGAGTGGCGCATGCTTTGCTCTGGTCGCATTTAGCATGGGCTTATTTTGCCCACACATTTACCAGGACTGCCCGCGGGAACAAAAGGAGACTGATTCAGAGCGATCGCCGTGATGGCCGTGCCCTCTTTCCTTTCTTCAGTTTGTCTGCCGGCAGCTTTCTCTCACAGCTCTTAGACATCTTAATCTATTGAGTTTTAACTTTAAGTGTCTCAAGGTGGAAAAGGTTAAAGCTGCAGGGCGATGTGCTCTATATGGACGTAACCTCTTAAACGTAGCACAAAATATCACTTAGGTTTGCATCAGTTGGAACACAGAATGCAAAGGCTTTGCATTCTGTGTCCCAACTGATGCATAAGGGCTGTTTGTTACAGCAGTGAGAAGGAAACAAACCCATCATAGGGCCAGCTGATGTTTATTTTTGTTGGTCATGTTATAGATAGATAATAATGTCCACCAGAGGGCGTTAACTTAATAGTTTGTGTCAAATAATATTTAGTGTTAAGGGCTTCAACTAAAAGATAATGTTAACCCTGAGTGACTTAAAGGAGAGTGGTGTTATTTTTGACCATATTATACTTATACTAATACTAATAATGTTTTAATGCAGTCTATCTTCTGGGTTTTATTAATTTATATAAATTAGAATTTACATATGAAATCAGACATATTTGCAAATTCATGGTAAGAAATATTTTTATAATTCAAAATGTCAGTGGGTGGGGTGAATGACCACTCCCTTGTTAATTATAAACACTTCATTTTTGTTTTTTCTGCAGATCAATGTACTTCAGGCGAAGAAGAAATTTGAGATCCTAGATGCTGTAAGCCGATATTTTATTCTTTTAATATAGTCAAAAAAAGCATGAAGGATCTGTGCACTTCTTAAAGTTAATTTTCATTTCCTACACAGATGCTGTCATTTATGAATGCCCAGTACTCGCTGTTCCAGCAGGGCTACAACCTGCTGGATGAGATCGACCCCTACATGAAGAAGTTGGCTGCAGAGGTGAGAGGTGTGATTGTTCTCACCACCACTCATTTCCTCAGGCACCCTGGTTTGATTGGTCCTCATTTTAACTATTGATACCAGCCTGTTACATAATTTCAATTTCCATTTAGTGACTCTCTCGGTTACCCGAAAAGGCTCAGTTATAGTCAGCTAATCTGAATCATCCCAGCTCTGACTGTATTTACAGGATTTACAGTATATTTTAGTTATTTAACAGCAGAATGAATACTGAAACAACTGATTTTTTTCTTCTTTTGTGTGAATTGACTTTTAAGTTGGATCAGCTGGTGATTGATTCAGCCATGGAGAAGAGGGAAATGGAGCACAAACATGCAACGATTCAGCAGAGGGTGAGTTCCTCTTTTTTTGTTTTCCCTCGATTGATTAAATAGAACGTGTACATAGTTAATAAACTAAGTTTGATTTTAAAAGAAAGTATGTCACAGGTCAAAGGTCTTGGATTGGAGTTTTCATTTAAAATTGTTTCTTCTGCTTTGTAATGTTGCCATCTGTGCTCATCACTGAGCCAACATAACAACACCATTTCTCTGGGGACGTTGTATCGTGTAATATCTCTCTTCAAAAAAAAAAATGTTATGCTAGTTTATTTCTTCCCAGTTTATTACAGAAATTTGCACGTTTTTTCCCCCCTGGTAATTTTGTCTGTTTTCACACATAAATTAACCCTTTTTTTGTTATATAATTTCCTATTTCTTTCTTTTATATTTGCAAAATAGCCTTTTCTCACAAATTTGTTAGGTTTTTTTTCATATACATTGGCCATTTTTTTCATCCTGTCTCTGTAAATTAACCTTTGTCCTAGCAATTGTATCACTCATTCTTTTGTAAATTTACAGCTTTTCCTTATTAATTTTTCCCAGAGATTAGATTTTTTTTTTTACCCCTTTTCCCTGTTTTCCTTTTTGTCATGCCATATATGAAAAAACTATAACAAAATCTCAAATTTGCAGAATAATATAAAGATGAATGAAATTCAGATTAAAAACCCCCCCACAAAAACATATAACAGAAGGAGTAAAATAAAATAGTTTGAAGGAGATAAATAAGAAAATATGTAATGGAATATTGTGAAATAAAATTAAATGCAATAAAAGTAAAATATGAACTAATTTAAATAGATAAAAGCTGATTATGATACAATAAATTGAAATAAAATATTTCAAATTCACTCAGGGAAAAATATACACAATTAAATTGACTTTCCAGTCACATTGATACTATATCACACCTCTGAGATCCAGTCTGCCACTTGGACCAGTTGATCTGTTGTGGCTGGAAAAGGATTAGACTTGTGCAGCTGAGAAATGTTTGATTAATCCCCCTAACAAACTCCAGGCATTGATTAAAGCATTAAAGCAGGTAGATTTAAGTGTTTTAACAGATATTAATCCTGCTGTTGTCTGCTGTGAATGGTAACTGTCAGCACTTTTATAAGCTGATTTATAAGCAGTCATGTAAAGTGCTGACTGTATGGGTTGTATTTTGGTGCCATAAAAAGACTCTAAAAAAAACTTGACTCTACCAACACTGTATCCTCTGGGTGTCTTCTGGCTGTAAATGGGTGAGATCTGTCACACAGAGGGTGCTGAGCCACATTGCCTGTGATTGTTTTGATCACAGGCAGATTGCCACGGTGGTCTGTAGTTCGTATAGAAGATGTGGACTTGTCTGCAAACACTTGCAGCTGAGCAGTCATGAAAAAGTGCAATAGAAACCAGAAGTAAAGAATAATAAACTAGCTAGCTATAGTGAACAAAAACTGCTATTAGTACTAGTGATAATAAGCTAACATTAGCATGCTAACAGGTGATAGTTTGAACTAACTTAGGTTTATTCCTTAACACAGGTTAAATAAAAATGTTTTTCAGGTTAAACATTATATCTCATCAAGTCTTTATTTTTAATTGGTTGCATAGCAACAAGTATATTGTAGAGTCAAAACACTGTCACCTTTAAGTAGAGCTGTCAATTCTTTGTGTTGTTTACCATTATTAGCTAACAACTATTTTAGCTACGATCCCACAATGTCATGTACAGAAACTCTACGGTTTCATAACAAAATACCAATCCTATTAAGTAGTATCTACTAAATACTACTTAATTGTTATTTTTTTATTCAGTGAGCTCTCATATTTAACATATTTTAATTGAGGTTCTTCTTTACTGTATTTTTTTTTTACCTTGTTGAACTATTTGCCTTGTTTCCTTTATTTTATTAAGCTATTGTATTTTCTTTGATTTACTATTTATTTTTGCTTCACAAATGTTTAATTTTGTTTTTACATTTTTCTATAAACTTTTAACGTAACTAAAATTGAGCTTTTTCCCCTTTTAAAATCCTCAATTGTCTCAAAAATTTGCAATTTTTTCTGTTGATTGTGTCTGCTGTGACACTCAATTTTCCAACTTTTGGAGTAAATAGAGTATAACTTACCTTGTTTATTTTTTTAAATTGTCAGTATTATTGGCTTTCTAATAATTTTCCCAAAAACAAAATCGACAAGGTTAGGCATGGCAGGCATGTTTAATAATTTACAAAGACTTATTTTCAGCATGGGTCTGGATCGTCTGGACCCCAGGATCAGTGACCATCTGTCAGTCAGCTCTGGTCAGCCTCCAGGCATTGTGGTCTGGGCTGAGGATAGACCCACAGGGAAGGGATGGGTAGCATGTGGGGCCAGTTATTGATCTGTTAGACACTAAGCTTCATCAAACATTGATCACCAAGGGGCCTGTAGTGGTAAATAAACTAGCTGAAACCGCACTGAATGAAAACATTTTGTTATTTCAATAGGTGTGTTTTGTTTCTCATTCCTAAAGTGATGGAAATCCAGTAATGAGGATAATCAGAGGCGCGCTGAAACTGAAAGATTAGCCTATTATCCTCATTTTAACCAGTCTGCTGTTGGTGGTGCTAATGCTCTCCTCTCTTTTCTTCTTCTTGTATGTTTCAAATGCCACCATCTCCTCCCAGACCCTCATGCAGGTGAGTATGCCTTCATCTGTCTTCCCATGTGAATTCTGTTTTTCTACTTCAAGCACCTCTTTATTTTAGTGTCAGAGGAGGCGGTTGCAGCTTAGCCCACAGTGTTAGCAGGGAACATTGGCAAACTCCTTTGAAGTTTTCTGCAGCTGTAGTTGGACTCCTGAAGCCTTGAGGGCAAGCTGAAGTGCATCCTGAATCATTTATACGAAACAATTAGAAACACTGAAGTTAGCTTGAAAGGCCTGTCTCTTACATGGGCCTCTGCAGAGAGATCATGGTGGTGTACTAAAATAGACACCGGTCTAACATTTTACCACAGAATGTGCTTTTAAAGTATAATATAAATCAGTCAGCTTCTCTATTTTTTTTTTACTGATTCCCTGGGTTATTTCATTTATATACATTATAATAATTAATGTCTAGTTTCCCTGAAGCTCATTTGATGATTTGATTTGAGGGTAGGATGTTCAGCCTCTTTTACTGTCAGCTGCTTATAGATCAGTATTGGCCTACTTTGTCATTTGGTCTCTTTTCTTCTTCATCACACTGAGCATGTGCAATAAGGTTTGTGTAAACTTACACAGGGCAAAGGGGCAACTGGGGGGTAGAAAGGGAGTTAAAAGTACTCCAACTGAGAACTGTCACTATTGCTGTGTGGGTACACATTGCACAGTGCAGATAGCTAAATGCCAGAGCCATTCATTTTTAACCACAGGTTTAATGGAGAAGTCCTGTCCAAGCTCTGCCTACTATCCTAGATTTAGGTAACCAGCGGAGTTCTGCCTGCTGCCCCTTATGCATCACCAAGTTTATTTTAATTATGAGGTGTTCCACGTGGTTGTTTGTGATTTAGTAATGATGAAATATTTTCCTCTGTAAGTTGGTTACGTCACTCCAGTTAAATGATATTTTCCTTGAGAGCTTGTTAAATAAAAAAACAGAATTGTTTCTTAACTTATTGGCTTATTAAAATTCCAAGCAAAAAATGCAATAATGGCTATTCTTTTTTGTCCCGTTTAACATTTTCTGAAGTAATAGGTGCCCCAGATCTGCTCTGTGTAAATACTTTTCTCCTTTCTCAGATTAGATGATGTCCAAACACTCAGACCTCATTAGACAAATTTCCAGGTATTTGGGGAGAAGCTTTATTTCCACAGGAAAGTTTTCTTATAGCCCAGTCAGGGATTTAGGTAGCTGCTAATCCATCAACATCTGCTATTGAGGATGTTGTTAAAGCTCATTGTTCAATTAAAGCATTAACCTTAATGTGTGACCAGTGCCGTTCTTTGTTGTTGTCTTGTTGTGGTTGTTTCCTTCATGTTGGCATAACAGATCAGTTCCAGGAGACTGTTTAGTATCAGTTTAGTATTTTAAAGGATGTTCAGGAAACTTGTAGAAAAAACCAAGCAGGTTGGTTGAGGATTAGTGGGAAGTGGCTAAGCAGATGTCTTACAGGTATGACAGCAGTCAGACTGTAGTATTAATGAGAACAGAAGGATGCTGCAGATGAGTGATGACTGTGTAATCACTACAGCCAACTGGGCTCACCATTTGGTGTATTAGGTTTGCACACCAACCTGCGTACAGGAGCAGCAGGTGGATGAAGTATCAGGACACTGTGTTTTCATCATCCAGTGTTCCCATCTGTTTTTTCTTTTTCCTGCCTGCTGTTCCACATCAGTTTACATATTTGCTCGTAATACTTTGAGGCCGGCTGCTTGTTTAATAATTCACTGATGGTTTTTTTTTTTGGTCTGTGTGACGTTGCTTCATTAAAAATAGATGATCTTTGTTGTGGATTTGAAAGCTTGCAGAGTGCAGAGCTTGTTCAGTGTTTCCTCCAGCGTGCGGCGATGTGCAGGTAAGCTGTGTCGACTTGATTTCTCGCCGGCTTATCAGTTACATTTCAGGGATTTAAGTGGGCAGAGCTGCTGTCAGTGTGGCCGGTAAATCAAGCCTTCAGTTGTAGGATTTGTTTGGGGTCTTGGCTGGCTGCCTGTTGGATTCTCAGTGGGTCCTCTTCAGTAAGGGAGGTGTGTTTAGGGAGTTGAAACTTGCTTTTTTGGAGGGTCAAGAGCAGCTACAGGACAGCATAGCAAAGTCCGCAATTCCTCCACACCTCCCTGCCAGGGATACATTGGCAGCTGTATGGTAATTAGCCATAATCTGGAGGCTCACAGGGTGGCAGGCAGGTGGCTGTAGTGGAAGGCACACATGTCAGTGTTGGAATTACTCATCGGACTGCAGCAGCACAAAGCGTGAGAGCTGCAGCACGGAGACAGACATGTTTTTACTCTGAGGAATCCACTTTTCAGGAGCCGTTTTACAAGTTTTTTTTGTGCATTTTAATGTTATCGGAGCATTTGAAGCATTTGAGAATGAAGATCTTTTGCCGGTTCGACCGTAGTTTGGTGGGTGGTTTTGCACACTATTCATCTTTATTCTTGTTTTCTATTACTTTAAAGGAAGCAGTGCTGGTAAATGCTTTGTGCTATAACATCCTGTCGCTTTCTCCCTTTATCTCTAGCTTACTTATTCTCTAACATAGCTGTCTCTTGGCACAGTCTCCGATTAAACTCTCAGTCATAATGCTCAGTAACACATGCGTACATGCGTATTAATGTTAAGAGCAATGGACACAGGAAAATGCAGTCATGCAGAAAAAGCTCAAATTCATGCAAACTTTGAACTGTGGATTTGCGTGGGAATTTTGCATCATCCATTTGTAGCAGGTTTATTTTGTCATCTCATTTTGGTTTCTGGCATGTGTTGTTGATTGGAAGCCTAATCAAAGGTATGTTTGCTATGTTTCATTGCTGTTTTTGTTTAATAAAGTTACTGTAAGTCTACCTGACTATATTTCATTAAACTTGGAGAAGTGGTGGAGGATGTGGAAAGAAATAACATGATGAGTTTTTCATATTAAAGAGTTGCTGATGTGATAGTTTCCTCAGGTGCTAGCCGAGATTTGTGTTGACTGGTTGCAGCAGACTGTGACTCCGTGATATCAATGCCTGTAGTGTTCTCTGTCTGTGCATGGGCTGGGCTAAAAGGGGGGTTCTGGGGTGTCACTGTCCACTCTGAATTGTCATGTAATTGTAACTATCGTTGAAAATTACATCGAAGGATGTCTAACTTCCCTTTTTCTTGTGGAAAACTGTTATCCTGTAAATATAATATAACTAAGTATGTTAGATAATACTAAAAGTAGTAAAAGTTTTTACTTTAATTGCAAACGGAAAGCAACAGATTTGAGTTTGAAAGATTTTGAAGGACTCCTTCTTATGTACAGTCCTTTTTGAAAGTTTTGGGAGTTGGACAGATTTTATGTCTACTGTTTGTTGAAGCTTAGGCAGGAGGTGCGTACAAAATGATTATAAATGACTCATTTTTAAGTTTTCAAGTGCATTTGTTTGTTTTTTGTTTCCTATGAGCCTCCATGAGTTGTTGGTTACTCCGCTCAAAGTCCCTGTCTCTGCTCTGGAATTCATTCATGTGTATATATTCAAAACGGGGACGTGTGTAATGCAGCAAGTTGTGCTATTATTTAAACAAGCAGCAAGAAGCCAATGGTGTGCATATCCCCCATTGTTATGAAACAGCAGAGTAGTTTGAAGGGTCGCGTCAGCAGAAACGCTCATGTGTTCTCTACATTTGAACAAGAAACAGCCTAAAACCCGCTCTGCTGGGACGCTTAGGTCTGCTATTTTCTCCGGGCTGCATGCATGCAAAGCTGAAATTTAATACTGGATAAGTTAATATTCTGTCCTGCTGCATATGAAATTACTTTTAAGAATGTAGGTTACCAAAACACTGAAGTTTAAATGATTTCTTCCTGCAACCCTTCAGGGCCTCGACTTGGCCTTCACCCCTGCATACCTGCTTGCTTTTGTTTTCCATTGGCCAGCAGTAAAGGCAGTCATGAAAGAGGCTGAAGGCGAATTTCACATGAATCACTGTGTTTATGTAATAATCTGCATCACAGTCACATCTGTTCCCAATGTGCCACAGAGTTAGTAGGCATGCAGCTTCACATGTGACCATTTCTACATCACACGAGTTATGATGATTCAGATGGTTTATATACAGTATGTATGCTGGTATTTGAGGAATACCTCAGATGCAGCCTCTTCACTACAGAAAAATTTTTGGTTTTCCTCATTTGGCCATTAACAGGTTAAAACGACACCCTGCCAGCAGTAAATAGGCCTTTGGCTTCCATCTGTGACAGACAGGATTTATTTTGCCCTTCTTCTCCTTCAGGACTTTTCCTATGACGAATCGAAGGTGGAGTTTAACGTGGATGCTCCTAATGGTGTGGTGATGGAGGGCTACCTGTTCAAGAGGGCCAGCAATGCGTTTAAGACCTGGAACAGGTAACTACAAAAATCCACACAAACATTTATGCTACGTAAGCCTCATCTCCTTTTCAAAGAGATCTGACAAAGCAGTTTTACTTTCATTATACAATATGTCACGCAATAAAGAAAAGTTTGGTTACCAGGGTAACCCCGGTACTCTGAAAACCGAGTGAAGTTTTAAAGGGAATATTTTAAGTCACAAAAATGACAAACTTATCGAAAGTACTAGTAATAATTTGGTGAAATGACGAGTAAAGAAAATAGTTAGGAAAATATCTTAAAAACGAGTAGTTATGGACGAAACAATAAACACAACCAAACAAATGGCATTAATAAGCAGGCTCAGTATATATTGCTCAATAGAATACTTCATAATAGGCAGGAACTACATGAAGGAAAAAGGTTAAGTAGAAATAAAGAAAATTCCTATTTACTAATAGGACTAGAATTTATTAGTAGTTCATTTTAATTACATAATTTAGAAAATATAATGAATTGTCTTTATAAAGTAAAATCTCAGATTCAATTAAAGAGGATAAAATCTTGAATTTCCAGTCAGAAAGAGCCTTGAAGATACATTTTTATTACCTTCCTTTAACATAGATGGGCCATTAAAGAGTTTCTTAATGCAAAACCTGAAGCAGAAGGAACAAAAAAATTATTCTAGACTAGATGCATAGTCATAGTTAATACATTTGTAAATAAATACATGGTAAATGTTTTATGTTATCTTTTATTAATGTAGGGAAATGTGTTCTCTGCATTTAACCGAGTCCTCAGTGGGGACCAGTTCTAGCTCATGCTATGCATAATGCATTAATCACGCAAACTGTGACGTCAATACATCACCAGGACCTGCTGGAGGCTTGCTTGACTCTTTCTCCTAAGCAAAGGATAGATTAGGAGAGACAGAAGCTGTTAAAGGTGAATTCATGGTGTTATTAAGATTTTATTAATATAGAGGGATGAATATGTTAGAGCAGCCAACCAAACTTTGATGGAGCCAGCCGAAGCTCAAAGGTTTGTTCTCTGGGATCAGAGCTTTTAACCATATGTCAAGGTCCTGTATCTCTTAAGGCTTAGAGAATCTCTTTATAAAACAGGAGATTTGTTTGGCTCCGTGATTTTAGTCAGTTATTCCAAACATAATCCAAAAAACAGAGGAGGTGACCTACTTTAGAAACTTTATAATACTACTAATAAAGAGTAAAATACCTTAAAAAGGTTGTGATGATGTGATGCATCCCATTTCAAATGTTTTTATTTCTCTCCCTCTGTCTAGACGGTGGTTCTCCATACAAAACAGTCAGCTGGTCTATCAGAAGAAGCTCAAGGTAAGTCCACTTTAGTCCATGTCAGCTTTCTTTAGGGATGATGTGGCTTGTGAGAATTTAGTAGTGCTGTTTATGGTGATCTACATTGAATTATGCATGTTAAGCAGGTCAGAGATTAATAAACATAAAATAAAAACTGCTCTGTCTGTTTTAGCCTGAATGCTTAACCTCTCGGGTCTCAGTGTACCCTCAGGGGGAGCCAACAGCTGGTCAGGAAAAATGTATATTCTAGAAGGAAAATGGCTGTTTTCTGTGTTGATGATATCAGGAATGAGAAGATGTTTTTGTGTTTGCAGGATTCTCTGACGGTGGTAGTGGAGGACCTCCGGCTATGCTCTGTTAAACCATGCGAGGACATCGAGAGGAGGTTCTGCTTTGAAGTCGTCTCCCCCTCCAAGTAAATAAGCACGATGCCATGATAATGATAAACTGGTGACCATACTGGGATCAATGGCTCAGATCACTGTGGTCTGACTATGGTGATCCTGTAACTTTTCCTCTAGAGACGCCACCAAGTCAAAGTGTGTCTGTGTCATGTTTATTTGTCTAGTAATAATCATAGACTGTAGCAAAGTGACCCATTGATTTCTGCGTTTTGCATTTTCAAGCCACAACATAGTAATTTAGCTGCCACCATGTTGTTTTTTTAGAGCCAGAAGTCATCATATTGGGATTAGAATTTTCCCATCAGAAGTTGTTCCTTGGTAATAATCTTAGCCAAAATTAGCATGCATCTATGTGAGACTTTTATAGCTGAAAGAGAAAATGATTGCACAACAATCAATCCTATCCATCCAGTTTAGGGTCATCAAGGGTCTAGATCCTACCTCAGTCATAAATACAGGAATTCAGGCCATATCTCAAATTTTAAAGTTACTTATCACAAAGTTTCAATTTACTAAGTATCTCTAAATTTAAACTCACATAAAAAAATAAATTAAATATTGACTGCTTTGTTCAAATCACTGCTGTGCAGGTACAGCATCAGGAGGTGGCTTGCTTTACTTTATTCTTTCTTAATCTGTGCTTTAGGTAATCATAAATATTACAACAATCCTTTTTCTGATTCATGAATATAATGTGGGCGTCTTTCAGGAGCTGTATGCTTCAGGCTGAGTCTGAGAAGTTAAGACATTTGTGGATTCAGGCTGTTCAAGCTAGCATCGCTTCAGCCTACAGAGAGAGCCCAGACACGTACTACATAGAGGTGAGTCAAAATTAATGGGAAAAAATGCTTGTTTATGGGATGTTTTTCCATGTTTTAATTCAAATATGGTACTTTTTATTCCATTATAATCTATTTATCTAACACCCACAGTTGCTCTATGATCAGTTAATAAATTATGCTGCAATGCCCTAGACTAAAATACCTGTTATAAAAAAATAGTCCAGTCGTAGCAGATGTTCCTATTAGGATATTTAAACTTAATGTTTTATCTCATTTGTTTAATCTGTAAAGTTTAATTCACATCGACACAACTCCACATACTTCCTCTCAATTTATAACAAATAATACTTTGTTTCACTAAAATTGAATGAAATTCCGTCCTAACTGATAGCATTTGTTTGTAGCATCTGGACAGAACAGCCTCTCCATCCACAAGCAGCATCGATTCAGCCAGTGAGCCACGGGAGCGCAGCGCCCGGGGCGAGACCATCCTGCAGCGGATCCAGTGTCTGCCGGGGAACGAGCAGTGCTGCGACTGCGGTCAGGCCGACCCTCGCTGGGCCTCAATCAACCTCGGCATCCTGCTGTGCATCGAGTGCTCCGGCATCCACAGGTAGAAAAAACGCCTGCATTATTCTCAGAAAAGTTTGGACAGGGCCATGTTTACTATACTATACCATCTCCTCTTCTTTTAACTACAGTCTATAAACACGTGGGAACTGAGTCCTCTGGAAGAGGAACCTTGACTCATTCTTGTCTGATAGTATTCCAGCAGCTCCACAGTCCTGGGTTGTTTTTGTCATATTTTCCGTAGGTTGTCACTTTTAGCTTAGCATTGGAGTCTGCCAGTGTCACGTTAAAGGGAAGGTCATCATAGTCATATTGACTTCCCAACAGAAGAAGAGTGTGAAAACAGCCTCTCAATGTCAAACTGCACAATTAAGCACGATAAGCATCTTTAGGGTGGACTTAAAGAATCTGAGCGCTTCCTCTAAACCTGCCTCGTGCTGTGTGGCGGCTGCTGGCTCTGAGGACAGGAAGAGGTGCCAGCAGCCTGCTAAAGTTGGGAGAGCACGTTCTGCCACACACGCTGCTGACAGATTAAAGTGCAGGACACTGCTTATTGGATCAGTCGTGCCTTGAGTGAGAGTTTTCACAGAGTGATAAGTCATTGAATAGCTGAATTCAGTGCTGGATATGATGTAATGCTGCTGAATGGAGGCACCATGTTTGCAGAAAGACACTTCCTTTGCACTTTTGTTTCATTCCATCACACTGTGGCGTCATTGAGGGTCGTTTTCAGGCGTCTGATCCCTTAGGAGTTTTGTTTATTTTGCAGCCACAATTTTCACTGCTTATGTAATCTCAAATCCCGTCCCTGAATGCGTGTGTGCCCACCTGTTGAATATTCATGCTCCTCCTTTGGACTGTTCTTCTCACAGAGAGATCAGACGCGGCCTCTTGTAGCTCAGTGCAGTTTTTTTCTAACGTGCAACAGTTGCCTAGATACCAGACAGTGATTTGCATGACATTAGGAGCCCGGGATTCAAATCAGGTCACCACACAACGCCATGGTGCATCTTTTCATATTAGAAGAATATAAACTGCTTTTTGTTTTGTCGAGCTGGACGCCATCTGCTGCTTTACAGTCCTAACAAAGTGAAATTCTTCCCCTTTAAGCACTAAACAGTTTGACTACAGAACATCAACAGCACATCTCTGGACTCTGAATATGTTTCTCTTGCAGGAGTCTTGGAGTTCACTGCTCAAAGGTGCGCTCACTCACGCTGGACTCGTGGGAACCAGAATTATTAAAGGTACAATTAGTCTCAGCTAAACAGCCATGGGGCAGTTTTTAACACATTACTAGAATAACCTGAAGATGAAAAATGGATATCACTGTCTTATAGCACTTGTTAAAACCTACTGTGACAAAAGGCTTCACAGTTTGGATGAAATCCCACATTAAAACACGAGTGTACCTGTTCAAACAGACAAACAGACCGTCGTGCATGCACACCTCCATAAACATTAAAAATATAAGATATGATAGTAAGTCAGACTAAAGAGGAACCTATTTGTTTGGCTTTTTCCAAAGCAGTATCCTTGTAACCAGCTAAAATGAACACCTTATTTGGAAAAAATGATTTAAAAACACTGAATTAACTGAAATAAAAACAATAATAAGACTTTTATAAAAGTAAAGGATAGTTTGCACTGATAAAATGATCTAAAACAGAGAAAAATACAGGAATTGTTTTGATCTTCAAAACCATTTATGAACATGTTTCTTGAGAATGTGATATCTACATGACCATTACTTAAGTATTGATATCGTAACATAATACGTTGTTATAAAATAACCCACTTTATATTGTATATAATGTATCAATGTAAAAAAAAAAAAAAAAGGCTTCTATGTCACTAACACTAAAACAAATAAAAACTATTATAACTAAATAATATGAAACAAACTGGAAACTCCAGTTTGGTTCATAATATTTAGGCAAAAGTTGAAATTCATTAAGAAATTACAGAAAAATTTAAAATTATATTAACTGTGGTTGTTCGATAGAACGATATGTATCGGATGACGATATAAAAACGTCTATCGTTTCATTTTACGCTATCGTTTGTTTCAAAATAAACTGTTTACGGCAATATTTTTTCATTGTTCTGATGGTCACTGTAGTGACTATATTAATTTCTTAAAGTTCTCTCTTTCTCTTAGATTTAATATAACCACACTACAGACGGATTAGCGCCTGTTTTTATGCGTTGTCGTTAGCAACAACGACGGTAACAGCATCGCGTGTCCGCTTGTTTATGTACCACATAAACCTTTCACAATAAAGCTCAAGATACTGTTGAGACTTTTCAAAATAAACTGAATCACGTGAAAGAGCAGATTATTTACGGATGAGAAGCAAAAAAGAGCCGACAGGTGCTAAAAAATAAACCTTAGACTCAAACGTTAGAACAGGCTTTTCCCCGCAGCACGCCGTGTAATAAATACTCACAAAGAAAATGGCGGCCTTTACAACTTATGTCTAAAAATGTATAGTTTCATGCATCGGTTAAAACACTCGACTCCAGCTACATGACGCGCAGCTGGAAACACTTCCCGCAAGTCGAGCTGCCCGAGATTCACAGAATTTACAGAAAATGTTACATTTTTATGATTTATGTCGTTATCGGGATGATAGAATTCTTATATCGGGATATGAGATTTTGGTCATATCACATAGCCCTAACTGTGGTCTAAAGGCAACTACTCAAAATACACAAAATGTATATCAAAATGTTTCTCTGAAACCAATACGAGCTTTATGTTTGTTTAATTAGTTTAAAAACAGAAATGTTAAACCAACGGTGAGATTGTTTAGCTTAGATAAACTAGCAGTTTCCCTTTTTAGTTTTTATGCTAAGCTAGCAAGCATTTATATTTTACAAAAAGACAAGGGAGTGATCTGGGTTATCTCAGCTACCCTTTAGCAAAAAGCCCAATATAATTCCTAAACTATTACTTTAAGTTCCTAATCATTGTCATATTTCCTCGTAGTTGATGTGTGAACTCGGAAACAGCGTCATCAACCACATCTATGAAGGCTCCTGCCAAGAAAAAGGTCTTAAGAAACCATTACCATCCAGCTCAAGGTGAGAACTGATGAAGCGCAGCTAATCTGATCTATAAACATGTGACCTTTGAGGCACTAACATCAAAAGTCGTATGTCATGTGGTTTTGTTCAGGCAAGAAAAAGAGGCCTGGATTAAGGCAAAATATGTAGAGAAGAAATTCTTGAAGAAGCTGGGCTCCACTGAGATACTCATCAACGGGGAGAGGAAGTCGGAGCGGCGGTGGAGTGTGAAGAAATGCCGAAGACACAACAGCGCTACGACGGTGCCCAAAACACGGCGGAGATACCGACAGGAGCCTGGAAACACCTCCCCCTCCACCTTCTCCTCAGGTATGTCAGGTGAAATGCAGCTTAGCGATGTAGTTTTCCAGTGTTTTTCATACAAATTAGACACCATATAAAAGCTTTCTTTCTGTTCCTCTCATAGCAGCTGCTAAGTTCAGACGAGAATCTCTGTTCTGTCCCGATGAGCTGGACTCCCTCTTCTCCTACTTTGATACGGGATCTGGGCCTCGAAGTAAGCAACTCCCTACTGTGACACTCACACCTTTGTACCACACATTTTAAAGCATGGGAATACAGAGCTTGGATTGTGTGTTCACTATTGCACCATTAAAATGACACTAATTGCTCTGAAAGAGACAGCTGTGACTAATGTGTCCATGTTGTGGCGCCTCCCGGTCCGGCAGGTCTGAGCAGCGACAGCGGGTTGGGAGGCAGTACAGACGGCAGCACAGACATCCTGGTGTTTGGCTCAGTAGTGGACAGCGTCACAGAGGAGGGTGAGTCCAGGGGATGAACTGTAACGAGCTGCTTTTATGTCTGTATGCTGTTGCTGAGTTATGTTACGCTGTCCTCAGAGTGTGAGGTGTCCGAGGACTCGAGCGGAGAGGCTGAATTGGAGGCCGAGCCAGAGACGTCAGACCTGGAGGACCTAAGGGATCTTCATCCCGGAGCCCTGCTCTATAAAGCCTCGAAAGCTCGTAACCTCCCCGTCATGGCTGCAGCGCTAGCTCATGGAGCTGATGTCAATTTAGTAAACGAGGAAGACGAAGGAAAAACGCCCCTCATACAGGCTGTGATCGGGGTGAGTGAATCGACCGAAGAGGTCTGGAAACTTCTCGCATCGGTCTTTCATTAGACAAAAAAATCTGATTATGACATAATCCAATGTAAACATCTTTTCACTTCTGCTTTATTTTAGGGTTCATTGATTGCCTGTGAGTTTCTGCTCCAGAACGCTGCTGACGTCAACCAAAGAGACGCGAGAGGGAGGGGGCCCCTGCATCATGCCACGTATCTGGGACACACGGGGTGAGTCATGAGGAGTTTTACTCTCCCTGCTGCATTTCTAACCACTTCACACATGGTTTACAGTTTAGTAAAGCGAGCTTTGTTGGAGTGATGCTAAGCTTGTCCAGGACAATGAGCCTCGTGCAGGAAACCTATTTAAAAGGCATGAGTGATTTAAAAGAATTGACTTTTCCTTTTATGAGAAGTTCAGGCTTGTTGTTCTCCCGGGAAAACCATTGTTTGACTGAAAGTGGCTATAAATCATATTTTCACTCCAATAGTGCCAGGCTTCTCAAAGCACGGCCCTTGGTTAGTTTTTGTGTGGGCCCCGGTTGCAACAAGGAAACAGACTAAACCTTCCTTACTTTTACAGATACATCCAGTGTAAAAGAAACGTGACCTAACTTGTGGTTGAAATATTTTAAAAAATGATTACCATTGAGTTCTGGTTATAATTGATCTTGTTTTCTTTTGTCTTTCCAGGCAGGTGTGTTTATTCCTCAAACGAGGAGCTACACAGAACAATGGTGACGAAGATGGCCAGGATCCGCTGAGTATAGCTGTGCAGCAAGCCAACGCAGATATAGTCACGCTGTATGTTGTTTTACTTACGCACTATAGAGTCCATTAAGTGTTTTTCAAATAACTAAATCCTCTTTTTGATTTCTCATTTTTTCCTTCAGGCTGCGTCTTGCCCGGATGAACGATGAGATGCGGGAGTCAGAAGGACCCTTTGGACAGCCAGGTCAATACCCAATCAGCAGCCCCACTGAGCAGCAGTATAAGAAATGCATTCAGGAGTTTATCTGTCTCAATATAGCAGCTTCATAATAATCAGGTCAGGTTGAACTAATGTAGGGGGTGCCAATAGATGCATGAAGACACATGTTTGGGGATCTTAGGCTTCATGTTCGTCTGAAAGACTTTTTACTACCCAATTTTCTTCTTCTCTACATCTGTCATGTTTCTCTCCGCAAACCTAGCAGCCGGCCGCTCCCTTCTCAGGTTCTAACAGCAACTCAGTGTTCCTAATCTACTTTTAACGATGTCAGTTTGGACCAAAAACAGAAATAAATTGGCCAGGTGTGGCAGAGAAATCACTGCCAGGGAAACGTTAGAAATCTATTAGTTATTATGAGGCCAGGAGTGGACCTTAAATAATGTCATCAGCAGAGTATTTGGGACCAATCTAGGACTTTGAGGGTTTCAGAGGATACAGGGAGCTCTGAACCAAAGAACTCAAAAGAGTTAGGTTTCATTTCATCATGTGGTCGGGGTGTATATTTTGTGGGATTCCCCGTTTTAGACACGTCTGGTTCCTGAAGTAAAAGCCTCTTTACTTTTTCTAGTAGACATGGCAAAACTACCCAAGACACATGGAGGTGTTGTATTAGAGATGTGTGCCATGGAAAAATGATGATGTTGATCAAAGTGATGAGGATATCTGTATATTTGTCTGTCACGTGGCTCTTTGGTATATGCTAACTTTACACACTATACTTTCTTTTAAAGATTTCCCAGGAATTTAGAAGTTGTTTAAAACAAAGCACAGCACAGCAAAACGTGTGAAATCTTAAGACTTATCAGTGAGGGTGCCGGTCATGTAAATTTTGTGATCACAGTGTGAATGCTGACCTTTAAACTAACAGACCACTAACTATGCATGTGTCCTCAAAGTGAACTAGGATGTACTACTGTAAGAATAACAACTTACATATGATGTCTCCAGTTGTCAGTGTGTAAATCCCACAAGTTGTACACAGAAACCAAACTTTACCAAATGGAGATCATTAGACTTGTGCTTTATCTTATGGACTTGAACTCCAAACAGCACTTACTGCTATAAATCCCATAATTCCACACATGCAGATTGAAAACATGGTCGCCATCTACTTAAAGCTGAAAATCTGATCTGCTTGTCAAACCCAAGCTGGTTGTATGCACAATCTAATTGTTATAAACGTTTGGTTTCTAATACCATTATGGTATTATTCCCAATTCAAGGTCAAGACAACAAGTCATATATAGAGTTTTATGGTTTGAATAATGACCAACATGTACAACATTAACTGCATGCAAGTTTTACTCAGTATTACTTGAAACTATAGTTTGAGCCTATAAAGTTGTGAGGAACGTACAACAGCAACAGCAATGTCTTCCATAGACTTCCATAACTTTAACCTCCTGGACCTGCAGTCCCCATATGTCCACATATGTGGACATCACATTTTGGGTTGTCTAGACTAAAAACTACTAACTATACTAAATTTTGCTCTACAAGGGCCTGATATGCACTTACAAAGACATTATATTGCCACTGTTCTATCAAAATTTAAAACAAATGTCCTCATATATGGATATCAGACCCTTGTAGAGCAAAATCAGGTAAAAAGATAATTCTTTATTTTTACATTCATCAGGTCGAATCAGCCCAAATAGCAGAGAGAAATTAAAAATGCATGCCATGATGAGTTCAGGTCTTATGACGTTAATATGGTAGCTTCTTATCTTATTAGCAAACCAGAAACTTGCACCTCTACAGTGTGAAATGGTACACAGGATGCTATCCACAGCCTCACATATGCAAATAAGCTGATGGATATAAAAGTTTTAAGGTCAGCCAGCAAGCTGAAGATGGTTCAGGAGCAAAATAGCTGTTAGGGGCAGCAGTTTTATTTAAATGCTGAAAAACTATGTTTTGAAAGTTAGCATAGCGTAAAGAGCCACTGTAATAGGAAATTGGTTGAATTATAAATATACTAAAATGAAAGAAATCTTATAAATATTGAAACCAAAGGAGGAAAAACCCTTCAGGAGTCAGCATGTGTTTGTTTATCAGTAATAATTAAAAAAAAAAAAAAAAAAAAAAAAAAAAAAAAAAAACAGCCGCAGGGGGGTTCAGCCAGTTTCTCTTTCCTACTTGTTTTTAACTGAATCAATTTTTCAAAAATTAACCTCCATTATTTAATAAAAGAATAAAATAGTGGAGGAACTCTTTATTTAAATAACTTCATGAGGGGAAACTGTGAAGCTGCAATAACTGTAATGGAGAGAAAATGATGTGAGAATTATTTCTGCGTAGTGATTAAAAGATTGATTAAGTAAAGCTTTTATTTTTCATTAAACGCAAAAAGATGCACTTTTAATTTTTTTTAATATATGACAGGACTCTCAGAGCCATAGTGCAATGACTATTTCAGTACAGATAATCAGTATTTTTTTGTATTATGCTTAACAGCAAGGCAGATGGTATTTTTTTAAGCTGGATATAGATTTTTTTTTTTTTGGGTGGGGGGGGATTAACACCACAACCACACAGAACGATATTAATGTTCCCAATATGATATAAAAATCACTCGTTGGTGGAGTTATTCTTTAGGAGAAACTACACTGGAAGGTTTTTGATAAGTCACTCTAAACTACCATGTTACTGTATATACAGTATTTGTATGTTAAAATGTTTGTTTATGGTAATCAGATGTGTCACGCCTAGGCTTATATTGTTTGTTAGTTTATATTGCATGGGTGGCTGATGCCCAGGTCCACTGAAGCCCAGTTGCTTATTTTTAAAGTTCTGTACCCAGTATACGTGAATATGTAACATTGAATATTGTTGGAAAATGTTAATATCCATATTATATAATACCAAATCACGACAACAGTGCATGAGGTGACATCCATGGCAGAAATCAGTTAATGCAAACAGACTGAACACCCTCTCCTGCAATCATCTGTTGGCTGGGTGACAAGAACAGTGAACCTGGCAGCTCAACACTTTTTGTTTGATCCGCTTGCTAGCTTGCAGTTAGCGACAGTGTGTTATCCAAAGCCTACATAAAAATACAGACAGACTCCCTTCAGACTGTTGGGGTTTAGCTCAAACCAAAGAAAGCTTGCAGAGCTTTTAGAGAGCAGAAATGTTTTTACCAATTTTAGTTTTATATGGAGAATCTTAACAATCTGGGACTGTCTAAAGATGATTATAGTAGAGATGTTTGTGATTTCCAGATTAGTTTATATAAACGCTATCCACTGGAAAGAATTTCAGCATCATTACTGCCTAATGGTGTTATTTTGTAATTGACACTAAAGAAAAAGTCTTATGATAAGCTTAGACAGTGTAATATCCCAATGCTTACAGCTACTGGTTTAGCCCCTTTGAGTAAATTTAGTTGGAGAAACTATTTTGCCGCCAACTATTTTCTGACTCCACAAACCTTCCTAATAATTTTTGTACAGTCCCATTCTTTTATTTGCCAGGTAAAACTGTTTAAACGATATGACATTGACAGGAAGGGTAGCTCGCTCATTTCCGCACTTTGAAAACATGCCGTCTCTCAGCCTTTCCTTTTTTGTGCAGTACGTGGTGTCAACACCACCAAAACACTCTCCAAAAGGTCTCAGTTTTTACAAGATGAATGATGTCGTCGACAAAGCATTAAGCCATTGAAGGATTAGGTGTTGTACAGCTCAGTGTGTCTACAGTGACTGTTGTGTATATAAACGCAAAAACTATTAACACTTTAACTTCTAACAGGCCATTTCTAACTTTCCTGTACTTCTTTTTTCCTGTCTCTTGACTGTTTTCTGTACAATTTCTTTGAATATTGTAATATTGTAAAAAAACAAAAAAAAACAAAAACAAAAACATGCATCTCAGAATTTACAGTACTTGTGTGTGTTAACACTAACTTCTACCTATGTTTTCCTCTTTGTGTCTTCTAATATGATACTAAAAAATAAACAAAAGGTCTGACTAATCACTAACTTCTCTCTTTCTTCTGTGCTTTATTTCTTCTTTCACTTGCTTTACTAACTTTACCACAAAGCATAACTATGAAGCAAATAGCAAATAACTAATATATTTAATATTTGAAGTGGCGTGTGTGTGTGTGTGTGTGTGTGTGTGTGTGTGTGTGTGTGTGTGTGTTTGGAGGGGGGGGGGCTGTTTAGTGCATTAAACAGTATGATAGATAAAAATAACAACACATTATATAAAAGTTATAAACTGAATTGTGTATCATTGAATAATTTAAGTATTTGATTAGACAGTCGATCAATAACAGATACTCCTGATCTCAACTCATTAAGTCGCGACATTAAGTCCACAGAATCAGTTTCTTCCATTCCAACAAATAAATTTATAATTTCTATGTAATGTGGGTTTTTTTTGGGGGGGGGGGGATTTTTGGTTGATATTCAATTTCTCTTCAGTAATATGAGACGACCATAAAAATGAGAGACTGTTCATTTCTTTGTAAGTGAGCAAACGTATTAATTCAGCAGGCAAAATAATCAAATAGTATGGATAACTCGATATTTTCTCTTTTTATGACCATTCTCTGTAAACTCTAGAAATAGCCTAACTGTTTGGGAAAGTCCCAACAGGTCAGCAAAGAAATACTAAGACCAACCCATGCCACATTCAAACTCTCTTAAATCAGCGGTCCCCAAATCCCGTCCTGGTACTGGTTCGTGAGTCGTTTGGTACCGGGCCGCGACAGTTGGGGCTTGGGTGTGAAATTTATGGTTTTCAGGGTTTTTATTGTTTTTATCATTAACTCTGTTTCCCTGGGTCTTTTCCCATGTGTTATGAATAAAACTTCTTTGTTTTGGTACCGGTACTGGTTTTATTTTGTTGTACTAATTTGCGACACCTTAAAGGCCGGTCCGTGAAATATTTTTGGACATAAACCGGTCCGTAGCGCAAAAAAGGTTGGGGACCGCTGTCTTAAATTATCTTTCTTCCTCATTGTGATGCTCAGTTTGAAGTTCAGCAAGTCATCTTGACCGGTTTTAGATGCCTAAATGCACCGAGTTGCTGCCAGGTGATTGGCTGAATAGATAGTTGCATGAACAAGAAACTTAACAGCTGTACCTAATAAAGTGGTACTACTAAAAAATCCTTCTGTTCATTATTCGAGGAAAAAAAAAAAAGAGGCAACAAAATCCTTTCTACTGCCTCAATTCTCTTAAGACTGTGGGAACAAACATTTGTAAAATATTCTGAGAGCAAAGGCCAAACACAGATAGGAAAACCAGCTCAATAAGGAATGTCTATAGAGGAAAGGAAACCTCCATAAATACCAGGAGCCTTGAACTCTCTGACTCAGAAACAAGCTGGGAAAACCAGGAATTTTCATCCCCTTTTTAATTTTCTGAGCCTGGCAGCTCTCACGGACACAAAAGACTTGAGTTGCTTTTGTTGTGGTAGTAGCGGTGGTGGGCTCAGCGGTCACCATGACAACAGGAAAAGTAGAGGCTCAGTATTTGGAAAGTTGAAAGAGGGGAAGCTTCATGGTGCCTCGGCCCTTCATTCAGAAGGCTCCTCTGTTGTTTCCTTCCTAACTTTTATTTAGAAAGATGTTTTGACTCTTCAAAGAGCTTTGGGTCTCGGGCTGTGGTTTTCATCGTCATTTCCTGTTGTGTTTTCTCTTTTTGTTCATCAGGAGACGCCACGTACCTTGACATCTTCCGAGAATTTTCGCACATGGCTTCCCACAACCCAGAAAAGCTGAAAAGAAGGAGTTTGCACTTCCGACACTCCTTCAGGTAGTCCTTCAAGAGTCGAGAGAGGGAGAAAATACTTGAAAAATGCAGCCTTCCAAACATTCACCACAGCTGGATTTCAATGAGAAGAGGAGCCTGATGCTGCTGAATAAATTCAGCCATCACAGTATGCTATACAGTCAGTTTATGCATTTTTTGTAGCTTTCTCTGTGTACAGAGAAAGCTACAAAAAATGCATAAATAAATAAACGTCACATTTAAAGTTCATTAAAGTGAAGAAATTAATGCATTTTAGTTCAGTTACAACTTTTATTTTGATAGGGTTTTGTTCTATGAGGATCTGCTGGTCTTTTCCTCTCAGATATATATGTGTATAAATACATTGTTAGTTGAGCACTTGTTTTGTATGAACCATCATTTCTTTGCTGATTCATTACATCAATACTTTCCAGTATGTTTGATTGTATATGTACTGCATGCATGTACTCCTATTATATTTCAAGGATAAGAAATTTAATATCATTAGTTATTATCATCTTGATAAGCAGTTTTGATCTGAAACATGTTCTCTTTATCCTTTGTTTTTGCATCGACTATGCTGGTGTAGTCTTGGTGATGTATTTTTGTCTACTGTGGTGTACCACTATAAAACGCAGTGCTTCTGATGCTGTAAACAAGCTGTAGAGACAAAAATAAAAATGCTAATATATCAGAAAAGGCAAGATGAGAGATGGATGGAAATAAACATCGTCTGTTCGACTCACTCCGTTTTTCCTTGTCGCTGAGACAACAGCGCCTCCTTGTGTTGAAATGTGTGACAAATTGATCTTTTTAATTAGGGAATAATAAAAATACAGTGAAGCCCAATTTCAGTTGACTGTAGCTATACAGTTTATAAATTCAATATGTCTGCTAATAATTTCTAATTTCCCAATAAGTCTTTATTTGTGTTTATTTGTCAATATGGTGTTTACAGCCACCTTTCCAATGGAATATTTAGCTAGAATAGCATTATCACAAGTTTTAATTAGGAGAACAAAATTCTAAATTTAAAAAATATAAATAAATAATAAGGTACCAGTGGTTAAAATGTGATCTTTCTCTCTCTCTCTCTCTCTCACACACACACACACACACACACACACACACACACACACACACATCCAACTCCATCTTTCTCTCTATATAAAGATGTATATCTATCTATAAAATTCAGTAATTCAGTTTCTATAAAATTCAGTAATTCAGTTTCTATAAATGAATTGATTACACATTATTTTTCTGTTTAATATATTTGTAAGTAATGAAATTAATGGATAGATGGGTGAAAGATAATCTATCTCTAAATTGTTTAATTTTAAAAGGTGTACAAAAACAATATTAAATTTCCATGGGTTAAAAAAGTACATTTTTAAATATATAAATAACGAATGGAATGTTTTAAAAATGCTGTCTAAGAAGATAAAATAATAAAATCATAATTTAATGCTTTATTTCCATGGTAACTGTCCATCAACTGTTTAAAAAAAGATGGGCGTAGCCACTGTGGCATCACCTATCAGATTTTGGACATTGCATTTGGAGGTGGGGTTTGTTCCTTTTAGAACCAGAAGTGACCATATTTAGACAAAAAAAGTGCAGTGCAAAGTTAGCCGTCTGCATTTTCAAACTGTATTGAGTGCATCTGACAGATATAAACTTCTACAATTTCACTCACCAAAAGAGAAATGTGGACAGTCAAGGGGTCAAGTTAAGTGACTTCAGCTGAGGTGAGGCCTCTCTGGCAGCTGTTGGCTGAAGCTGTCAATGAAAGCAGCCACACCCTTACATTTAAATGTAAATCACATCAATATAATAATGATAACAATAATAATAATCTTTTTCATGATCCAGTGTATACTGACGGTTTTCTTAATGTTGTGAACTTGGGGATTTAACTCCTTTTGGAGCCAGCCTCAGCCGACCACGGGAGGACTAATTTTTCAGCCATGAACGTTGCTTCTCAGGTCCTCCATACAGAATTATAAACTTATACTGTATATTAGTCACTTAATCTGATGATTTTTCATTAGTTTCCATGTCATAATAATAATAATAATAATAATAATAATACAATATAAATAACTGTTAATAACAACATTAACAACCTAGTGCTACCACCTTATAGAAGGTCCTTGAGGCTCCACCAGTACTGAAGAAGGTACAAGTGGCACAGAGGGTGGTCAGGACTACAGACTATGGACAACAGTTTGTTCAGTGTCCACCTTTCTATCACAGCTTCAAAAATGCACAATTTGCTGCCAATCACAGAGCCAGACTAACTACAGAAAACTACACTCTGCTCCCCACAGCTGACTGATAGAAACTCTCAATCATTTTGCAGCACACATTAAGCATCTCGGCTTCCTTAGTAAACAGAGCCTGCTCATCCCCTTCTTGTATACAGACTCTGTACTAGTCTTCAGTCAAGTACTTGGACTCCTCCACCACATAGACATGTTGTCCCAGGACAGACAGTTCAACCAGTGCTACTCAGAGAGAAACTACAGGGAAAATGTCACGAATGTAGTTATACATATATAGTCACAGGGTTAATTAAAAGAGAACCAGATCGGTCTAATAAAGATAGGAAAATAAGGAAGAGAGATACACTTGGGAGATACACGATCTTTGACTGCAGGAGACGCACGTGGCCGTTGACGTCCGTCACATCTCGCCGCCGGTTACGTCGGCAGGACAGGAAGTGGAGCGAGCAGACTGTGATGATGGAGCTGTGTCCCGGAGACGGTGCTCATCGGGATGTTATCTGACATTTCGAGAGAAACGACAAGCGTAATGCGGGTTTGTCGCGCGATGTGAGACAGCGGATCGGAGTCAGGTATGACTCAGATATTCGTGAAAAAGCTAGCTGGCTGTTAGCTCGGTTAGCTCTCATCCTTCCAGCTCCGAGCAGGCAGCGAGCAGCTCCGCCGACCCGCTGCTGCACCACACGGAGCTGCTCGGTGAGAAGATGACGAGGCCTTAATATCACACAGGCAACGGTGTGCAGAGTCAGCAAATACAGGTACTGTCAGTCAGGTTTGGGAAAATGCTGCTGGGGTTAGTTACTGCCAGTTAGCGGAAACACATGTTAATGATGTCTAAGTCAAGTGGTTTTAGATGTAGCCCCAGCTTGATAGTTTCTATTGGGTCAAAACACTGGAATCACACTTTTCTGTGCTAATAAATGCAATATCACAAATCTGAATAATAAACAGTATATAGCTCAGTCCAGGTCTCTTGTGAAAATGTGATCATTTTTGTCCTTTTATTTCATTAAACCAATCAAATACGGGTTTCAGTTCTGGAGATTTAAATGTCCACCCCCAATATCTAACAGTTACCAACAACATGTCACTCACAATTAACTTTAACTGATGAAACTCATGCCTAATCGGCCTACAGATTATTTGAATTTCAAAAAAGTACCAGTAATTCCTGTGAGTCAAAATCTCCACTCTGCTGTAAACGCTCACCATGACAGTTTTTTTCCTGCTCTTGGCTCTGTGTGACGTGTGCTCATCTGTAGAGTACAGTTCTAGTTGTGTGCCCGGAAGCTCCACCCACCTGCTTTTATGGGAGGGGTCACTAATCAGAAGAAATTTGCTTTACGGGAATCAAATCGGCTTGTTTCAGACTTAAAGAATTAGGGATAGCTACCCTGCTACAATCCAAGAATAAAAATACAGAGCCGGAAATTAGTTTAATACGTCCACTTTAATCATAAATAACATCCCAATGACTTGTTGAAATTAATAGAAAACAAATTGGGGGGGAAAAAAAGAGTCACGGGGTTTAAAAGACCTGATTTTAGGTAGACTATATGAGAATCATTTTCCTGCTTAGGTGAAGTCTACTCCTGCAGGATGATTTTTGCTGCCAAGTACTCCAGAAGAGGAAAATATAAAGGAAATGGGATGTAAAGTAGGTCAAAAGTCAAGCGTAAATAGTACCACTGATCACCTTTGATGTTTGGCACTAATCAGATAATTCTTTAATTGATTGATTATTGCAGCTCCAAACTTGAGGATAAAACAGTTAACTGCTTCTGTCTGTTTACACATAATTAAACATAAATAAATGAGTAACATACAAGAACACACACACAAATATAAATAGAGGCTCTAAAACAAAACTAACCCACTTCCTGCTCCTCCACAGACATGGCGTCGCAGCTCCAGGTGTTCTCCTCCCCCTCTGTGTCCTCCAGTGCCTACTCTCGCTCAAAGAGACTTAAAGTGGAGAACCCCTCCTGGGATGCATCAAGCCAGCTGGGAGACAATGGTTACTACCAGCAGAGCCCTACCCAGGGAGCTGCACCCTCAACCTCTGGCTCCAACTTTAACCAAGTGTACACTTCCAATCAGGTCCACCCGCCAACGGCCGGCTCAAGGGAGCAGACGGTGGTGCGGGCGGCAGACAGCACGGGCAGCCTTTGCGGGCCTCCTTCATCCTCCTCTTCATCTTCCTCCTCCAGCCGGCGAATCAAGGATGCAGAGTCCTCCTCCCAGCCGTCCGACCTCTATCACAAGCAGTACAGCCTGAAGAGGAAGAGTGAGGAGGTGGACAGCAGCGACAGCGTGCAGATACTGGAGGAGCTCTCCGCCCCCGTGGTCTCAAACCGCAATGGTGGCGGTGGCGGGGGAACCACCACTGCTCAGTCCATAGCACACTCCACCTCCACCACCAAGAGCAGCAACTCCCACAGCGAGGGCGACTATCAGCTGGTGCAGCACGAGATCCTGTGCTCCATGTCCAACAGTTACGAGGTGCTCGAGTTTCTGGGACGCGGCACCTTCGGTCAGGTGGCTAAATGCTGGAAGCGGGGCACAAATGAGATAGTGGCCATTAAAATCTTGAAGAACCATCCCTCTTATGCTCGGCAAGGGCAAATTGAGGTGAGTACATATTGTTAAAATTGATGAAAGGAGCCTTTATTAGCATATAATTTCATATAATATGAAAATTGGGAATGGCGGTGCATGTATATGACATCATAAATGCAATCCTACTTGTGCTTTTGGCCTGTTTTCAGCTTGTTTGACCATGCCAAAAGCAGGTTTCTTTTATTTGCTTTATATTGTAAGCAGTGTTAGTGGTCTGGCTGCATGGTTGGCAGTTATGGTTGAGATCAGCCAACATCCAGCTACGGGAATACAGATACAATAACCTGAACTTTAGATATTTCAGTCAGTGGCCAATCTATTTGATTGCCGCAGAATTTTGTACAGGTTTTGTTTTATATGTTTTAATTGGAGGATGAATCCTACTGACTTCTCTGATCCTCTGTGTTGTTTCTGCCATAGGGCTGATATGTGATTTTGAGTACTGGTGGTACCGAAGATAAATTCTGTGAACCTTCATGTTTTGGCCTGTTAAGGAAGATGTTACTTTCGCATTCATTTTTCTGTTTATTACCACATAATATCATCTTCCTCCTACTTGCAGGTGAGTATCCTCAGCAGGCTGAGCACGGAAAATGCCGATGAGTTCAACTTTGTCCGCTCGTACGAGTGTTTCCAGCACAAGAATCACACGTGCCTTGTGTTTGAGATGCTGGAGCAGAACCTTTACGACTTTCTGAAGCACAGCAAGTTCAGCCCTCTGATGCTCAAGTGCATCCGGCCAATCCTGCAGCAGGTCGCCACCGCGCTAATGAAGCTGAAGAGCCTGGGGCTGATCCATGCTGACCTGAAGCCTGAAAACATCATGCTGGTAGACCCTCTGAGGCAGCCATACAGGGTGAAGGTCATTGATTTCGGCTCGGCGAGCCATGTTTCCAAAGCTGTATGCTCAACTTACCTGCAGTCTCGATATTACAGGTGAGCATTTTTGCCTAGAGCTATGAAATATCTTGTGAATTACTTGCTGTGATCTTCACATTTATTGGCTTTGATGGGCCTACAGAGCTCCAGAGATTATCCTGGGCCTTCCTTTCTGTGAAGCCATCGATATGTGGTCTTTGGGATGTGTCATTGCTGAGCTGTTCTTAGGATGGCCCCTTTATCCCGGTGCCTCAGAGTATGACCAGGTCATCTGCAGCACCCTTATACACACTGACATTTACATAAAAATCAGACACAGCTGCCTGTCTTGGGACAGCTGTCAACCAAAGAGGCAGTGCCTTTAATTTTAACCATCATTTAACCACTATTTTATACTTATTTTTCATTGTTTTCTCTCAGATTCGCTACATTTCTCAGACCCAGGGTCTTCCAGCAGAGTACCTCCTTAGTGCAGGAACCAAGACCAGCCGCTTTTTCAACCGAGGCCCTGACTCGAGCTACCCGCTGTGGAGGCTCAAAGTAGGTGACACAGATATGAGTCCCCAAACGAGAAAAAACACTTCATGTACTGAAGTGTTGCTGTGGTTCCTTTTTCTGCAGACACCTGCAGAGCACGAGGCAGAGATGGGCATCAAGTCGAAGGAGGCAAGAAAATACATCTTCAACTGTCTGGATGACATGATGCAGGTGAGGAGTTATCCTGTCTAAGAGACAGCTGCTGTAAGCAGATATTTTAAGTGTTGCTCCCTCTTTGGGGCAAAGTAGGACCCTCACAAACATGGCCCAAACAGCAGCCAAAATGGCATGATGGCAAAAACTATACCCTAGATTTTAGACAACAACAGTGTTTCCAGGTAAAGCCCCAGTCAGACCATATCAACAAAGCAAAAAACTGCAGCAACTGCATCATTGCAACAAAGAAATGAAATGCATATGTCTGTTTTTTGTTGTATTTTTGTTAAATAGACCGACATTTGACTTTAGCTAATTTGGTAACTGTGATCTAAGTGTGTTAATGTGTAATAGGATAAGAAATAGAGCTCAGAGCGAGTGGTCAGGAGTTCAAGTTGCCCCTGTGACGTGTACTTTTTCTTCTCCTGATTGAGTTTTGCTTGCTTTAATGCTTCTTTGGATTACCTTGTTTAGCAGAGGATACACTGGACCTTTCTCTATGAATAAAGGAAACAGTGCTGTCACACAGTTCATAGCAGTACACAATTCAACAAACATTAACACCATTTCACGTCATAACCTGCTGTTATAGCTGTTGTTGTGTTGATACCTCTAATATGATCAATTAATTTGTCTTCGGTCATCAAAAAGCTTTGGAAAGGCAGGAGCTACACTGAATCATTTAATCAGGGAAACAAAATGATGCACAGGATGAGCAACAATGTGACAAGCATTATATTTTCCCCTTTTCCCTTTTACTTAAATAACAACCTTGGGAATAATCTGGTATTTCTTACTAGAGGTTCTGCTATGCATATTAAAGGAGCATGGTGTAAAGAACCAGGCTCATGTTTTCCATGTAGGCCAGGGAAAAGTAATTAGTAAAAGTTGAAAGGAGGTACTTTTTTGTGCTGTGAACATGTCACATGGGCCGTGACTTCCTGCAGGTGAACATGACAAACCTGGAGGGCACAGACATCCTGGCAGAGAAGGCTGACAGACGGGAGTTTATAGACCTGCTGAAGAAGATGCTGACACTCGACGCTGACAAAAGGATCACACCTATGAAGACGCTGAACCACCCATTTGTTACCATGACCCACCTGCTGCACTTCCCGCACAGCTCACAGTAAGACCTGCGTGGATAAAGAAATGAAGCTACAGATTGTGATGACTGTTGTTTAGCTTCTGTCTGATTTAAATGTATATATTTATATGTATTTGTTTTTATTCCACAGCGTGAAGTCCTGCTTCCAAAATATGGATATATGTAAACGCCGATGCAGCGCCTTTGAGAACGGAAAAAATATGTTTGCAAGCAACAACACCCCGAGTGCAGCAACAAACCTCACTGTCACATTCAGTAGCCAACTTAATCAGCACAATCAAGTGAGAAGATCCTCTCTAAACTGCCTCGGGAACAGTTTGATCTTAAGATTATATTCATAATTTCTGTTGAAGATGTAATTGGTTATTTTGTAGAACAATGCTAATTTATTAGCTTGTACACTTCTATGTACAGACGCTTTCATTTCAAACGGCGAGACATTTAAAAACAACTTATTTACAAGTACTAGATGTAGGAATGCACCAAAGAAACTTTTCCATTTCTGATTCATAGCCTGGCTTTAGGCACTTGAAGACTTTGACATTGTATGCTTGTAAATGCAACTCTCATACAAAAATGTAAAAATCTCAATTCATCTTTTTAGGCATTAATTTAAAATTTTCCTTTGTCGTGTCTTCCAGATGACCTCTACAGGAGGCCAGTCCCTGTCTCTCAGTAGTAATGTCCCACTGCTGAACTATCAGCCTGGCCTCTACCAGCAGGCCACCATCAACATCCCTGGTCTGACCCAGCAGGGAGTTCCTCTGCAAACCAGACCCACCCAGCTCTGCACCCAGACCGAGCCCTTCCAGCAGACACTTATTGTTTGCCCACCAACCATCCAGGGTAAAAATGATGGGACAGTTTAAACAAAAAGTTATGTTTTCTCTCTTTTTCCACCTATAATTTGTGACCAGTTCTTCATATCTGACATTCGTGCAGGTCTTCAAACCTCTAACAAGCCATCTGCTTACCCAGTGAGAATGGAAAACTCAGTACCCTTAGTCCCTCAGAACCAGTCCTCCCAGTCTCTTCACATCCAGCCCAGCATGCTGGCACAGGTAGGATCCTATAAATGCTTAAATTACTAGTATGTGTTACTCATGTTACATTTACATTTACAACTACTTTTTTATGATTTAAGAAGGAAATATTGCTAAATTTGACAGCTGTACTTAAAACGTTTAAATGAAATGCCTACAGTTTTCTTACAGAAAATGCTGCATTACAGATCATTTAATGTTATCAATCTTTAAAGCCCCTTTTCCATTACCCACTTGGATTGGCATGCCAAGACTCGACTCGGATCGACTGGTTTTCCATTACAATCAAGTACCAGCTAATGTGCGTGGTTGTTGTTATAGCAATGTATCCGAGCATCCTTGGCGTAATTAGTATGCAACACAAAACCCTACAACAAAGGTGGACTTTGAAGCAATGATATTCCAGCTGCTCGGTCTGTGGGACCACGGTGTTGTTTTTGTAGCATTGCCAGGTTTCAAAAATGGCAGTTTAGATTTTCGTAAATGAGATGCTCTCATGATTGAGTGACGTCACTGACCAACCAATTGGTGGCATGCAGTCTGACAACGTCACCTTTTAGTATATGCTCAGATTGCTTGGAACCGCGGCTGAACAGGTACTATTTTAGAACCTGGTACCAGGTACTATGACTAAATGGAAAACCCTGAAAAGCATGGCTCACCGTGGCAAGTCGATCCGAGGAGGTACTAATGGAAAAGGGGCTCAAGTGGTCCTTTGGCTTAAGCCTGTGTCCAGTCAGGTCCTCCTGTCTTGCTTAAGAAATCTTTGATGACATACATTTTCAGTCCAAGGGGACAAGTTCTTTTCCGTTTTTTCTTCTTTCCTACATAATTGTGGGAAACACAATTGTGACTCTTTATTACTAACCTATTAGCCTACTAGCATACTTATACAGCAAACCTTTGGTGCCACCTGGTGGAAGACAGCAGTGCACGTCTGTGTCTAAGCTTTGGTGATTATTGTTGTTACAAAGAAAGCGTTTGCTTGGCCCAGATTCATGTGGCATAAATGCTTGGCATCATAATCCATGTGAAATGTTTTCTTTTTAAGCTGTTAAATCACTTCTCTTTCCTTTTTAGCAGTTAAAAATACATCTCTCTCTACACACAGCAATAAATCTGAAAACAATATGTAAGCTGAACCCATGCTGCCTTTTATTCAGCTGGCATAGTGATAGAGGCATGTGCTCACTGAGTCTTCTCTCAGATTTCTGTTTTGCACTTAACACCTGTTTCTTACAGTTTTTCAGCATGCTTGTGTACATGTGCTCACACAGCAGGGCTGGCCAGCGGGAACACAGCAGATTCTAATCCCCTCCACATGGCAACAGATGCCTGGCATGTCCATTCACAACCCGGGGCAGGCTGTGGTGCCAGAGCCACCCATGGGAGCCCACATCTCCGACAGTCAGCAGACTTCAGGCTGGAGGTAGTTTATTCTGATGGTGCTCATTTTTGAGTTAAAATGGAACAGCATCTCTCACAAGTGTAACTGCTTACTTGTACTAAAGCGATATCTCTGCTTTGTAGGGGTCGCCATGGCAGCCAATACGATAGCGTTAACCAGCACGACTCTGGTGCTGGCCGTCATACTGGGACTCAAAACCACAGCTCAGGGGCCGCTCACTCGAGATCCCAACAGGGCAAGAGATCAAAGGCTCGACACGCTGAGAGCAGACCCAGGTATCCTGTCGATCTTTTCATTTCTCACCTTATTGTTCGCATATGTTTATATTTGATTTAAGACAGTCAGTGTGCTGCTTATTCTCTCCTCCAGGCCGGTGTCCTCAGTACAATCAGCCACCAATGTGGTCAACAGCACTTCCTTTGCCGGTGACCAGTCTCAGCCCATTGTTATCTCTGACACACCAAGCCCTGCCGTCAGCATCATCACCATTCACAGCGACTCTGAAGATGAGGATGATACAAAGTTTCCTGCTGCCTGGTGAGCCTCGTTTTCAATCTGGTCACCTTATGTTGCACTGCTTTCTTTTCCCCAACTTTTAGTAGTGTCTAATAAAAATGTTATTTTTAAAACCTTTTACTCTTCTTCTTTTCTCCCGCAGCTCTGGAACAAGTCAGAGAACCAATGTGATCAGCTGTGTGACTGTGCACGACTCCCATGACTCAGACTCCTCTACCAGCAGCCCCCTGAGCCCCAAAACCTCCTCTCAGCCTACAAAGTCTCTAGCAGTCATCATGCCCTCAGTTAAAAGCCAGCCTGGAGAAAGCACAACCCACAAGGCTCCAGCAGCTTCAGGTCCAAAACCGGTTCAAACAGAGGGGCTCATTTAATTTGAAAACTGTGTGCAACATTCTTCTTTGGTTTTGGGATTGAAAAACATTTAGAGTTGACATGCCTATGTGTACATGAACCATCCTATTAAAAGGCAGCACATAAATGATTGAGCTACTGCAGATGCAAAACTGGATTATTCAACAGCAGTTTAATAAGAAAAAAATTATGTTTTATTGATTTTTCTGATCTTCTGAGTGCTAACACTTGGCTATATATATATATATTTTTTTTTAGATCAAGCTACAAGCGGCTCAGTAAAGTCCAAAAAGGCATCCACACAAGCGTCTGGTCGGTCAGGAGATTCCACAACCGAGCGCAATCAGCGGGCTGCGTCCAGCAGATCTCAGCCTCTGAATCTGAGTCAGGTAACGGCTTTCAACAGCATGATGTTCTGTGCACGGCGTTACTTAGCATTCCCTGGCCAAAGGTATTGTAGACTGACTCTGCACTTCACAAGCCATTCTTGTCTTTCATTTCAGCTGCAGCAGTCTGTGATGCCATCTTCTCACGAGCAAACAGCAAGCAGTAGCTCCCTGAGGAGGCAGCCCACATATCCCCCTCCCGTCTCCTCCCACTCGTCCTACCGGCTCCACGAAAGCACCCTCTTTGGCTCGACGCCAAATCTGTATGCCTACCCGGCGTCTGCCGCCTTGGCCTCAGTGTCTCAGGCTGTAGACCAGATGCAGGGCGGTACATCCCGCCATGGCAGGGCAAGCGGGGCTTACTCCTCTTTGGCTCTGCTTCAGAAGAACAGCAGCTTAGCCCTCGGGGGGTCTGCTCCAGGACAGTACGGCAACAACCATCAACAGCAGCAGCAGCAGCAGCAGCAACAGCTGGCAGCACAGCCTTTCCAACGCTCCGGTGCCGCTTACCAGCGAAAACTCAACCAATATCCCTACCTGTGAACACTGATGAAGACCAAACTTAGACCGCGACTAGAGACGAGCACAAGCTCATCACAGGCGACTGTGATCGGACTCTTTTTATTACTTTTCTTCTTCTTCAACTCAACTGTTTTTTGCCGCCCAGAGTGTGTTACTATTTTAATCGTCGTCAAGTTTTACTTTAATATTCTCTACCTTTGAGGTTTCTTTGCGTCATATGTCACAGGTTAGCGTGCTGTGAGCACACAAGCAGAAGATAAAGCTAAATTTACTTACAGACTGTAATTTATTTGTCACATATCAACCTAATACTTTGATTTTACGAAAGCTGTGTGGAACTCTACTGTTATGCTGCTATATTAATAATCATCACATTCATCAAATAATGGGTTAAATGACACATTTACATATAAACAAATGCCTCACTTAATTATACCATTTTCTTTTAATTTAAAAGTGTGCGCATTGTGATAAGTTACCTTGCTGTGTTTTATGTTTTATTTATGAATGTACTGTATGTATGTGTGTGTTTTATCTGTACTATATTACAAAAGCTAATGGAGACTAAGCAGCGTACTGTACTGTATAATGATGTGTCTGTGTGTTTTTATTGTTTGAGTACTGGCCATTAACTTGACTATATTTGTATGTTTGGTATACTGAATGATGCATTTCTGCATAGAGTAGGTGTATCAGAGGAGACTTTCTTTTCGTCTGTTTTTTAGTTTAATGTTAAGGTTGCATGTGTCTGACATGGAGTAGCATTCAGGGGAGGTTTGTAATCTGCAGCCGTGCTGGTTTGTAGACAGATTAGTAATGTTTAATTTGTACGGCAAACACATTAATAATACTGGGAAAATGTACAAGTTCTTGTCTTGTGAAGTGATGTCTGTGGAGTAAAGCGTGCACATAAAATGAAATTGGGTATGGCATACGTAGAAGCTGAAGCCATTTAGATTAAAAAATTCACAGTGCTGCATTTTTAATAGTGAATAATCAAATCTGACAAGGACAATTTATATTAAAAAAATAAGAATTAATTGATGTTCAGTATGTCACTGCTTCTAAGCAAATCATTGGTTTGGTGAAATGATGGTTGTTCTTCCAATCCTGCTGTGTTGTGAAGTGCTACATTACATAGAACACACAATGAACCTTAACCCGTATATACGCAATAAAAACCTTATTAAAACAGGATACGAGCCTCAGGTGTGCTTTAAAAACACGATACTTTCACACATTACATACAACAGTGCACAGAAGGCGGCCACTTTGTTAGAAACAACTTTTCAACTGCGATCGTGGCTCAAGAGTTGGGAGTTCGCCTTGTAATCGGAAGGTTGCCGGTTCGAGCCCCGGCTTGGACAGTCTCGGTCGTTGTGTCCTTGGGCAAGACACTTCACCCGTTGCCTACTGGTGGTGGTCAGAGGGCCCGGTGGCGCCAGTGTCCGGCAGCCTCGCCTCTGTCAGTGCGCCCCAGGGTGGCTGTGGCTACAATGTAGCTGCCATCACCAGTGTGTGTGAATGGGTGGATGACTGGATATGTAAAGTGCTTTGGGGTCCTTAGGGACTAGTAAAGCGCTATATAAATACAGGCCATTTACCATTTATTATATTTGATCAACCAATCACATGGCTACAACTCGGTGCATGTCGGTATGGTCAAGACAACCTGCTGAATGTCAAACTAAGCATTAGAATGAAGAAGAAAGGTGATTTAAACGAGTTTGAACCTTAAAAAAAAAAAAGAAAACACTAAAACTTTAAAAAGGTCCAGGTCAGTTAAAATCAACTGAAAGGCATTTAGTAAAACCAGGTGAAGATTTAGTTAAACAGGAGCAGCTTAAACATGAGCCCTTTTCCTGAATTCCATCAAGCTTTTTGGGGCAGAGCATAAATGAAGCCTTCAGACTGAAGACGATAAGTTCCCACATGGTTTTGAACATGATAATTACTGAATCGGTCATTTCTGATACAGGCAGTTGGCCAGGGCAAGAAAAAAAAGTGAAGGAGAGGAAGGGAATGATGACAAGAGGAAAGTATTGAAAAACCAGCGGCAGTCAAGGACCTAGGTCCAGGAAGCAGGCTTAGTGAAAACTGAGTTTGTTAACTCAAAAACGAGGGAAACTCTGGGTTTTCTGTTTTACAAAAGAGGGTTTACTTAAACTCAGAGTTAGCCTGTGAACTTAACCTGCTCACTGGCAGATTTTCTTCAACACATTTCTCTCTGATTCTTCTTCTCAAAAGCTCAGAACAGAGATATTAATTTACAGAAGTTGATCTTTTTACAAATACTGAAATCCCAGTCAGATGTTACTTTGTAACACATCAACATAAACACTAGGAGTTCCCCTACATGTTACTGTTGCAAATACGGTTTCAATAAAATAATCTTTAAGAAGCTTTAGATACATAACACACAATGAGGCATCATTGTGTTAGAATTTGTCACACTGGTGGAAAAATCTGACAGATTTGGGTCTTGGAGATTAGCGAAGGGTTCGAATGACTTTAAGATACTAAATGGGACTAAATTTAACTTAAAGTTACTTTTTAAATGCAGGTTTCAGACTGATACATTGAAATGCAGTAATTAAATGCAACATCTGCCTAAGGTACCATGTCTAAAAAAGGTCATGTTTGAACTTTGTTCCACTGAACAAAGTTCAAAATTGACAAACACTCAGTGCTTTAGTTTGGCTTTCCTCTTCTGTTCTTGAAGTACATTTTCAAAGCCAGGACCAAAGGGCTCTAGCCTCCTGCCTGGGGATAAACATAACTCAAACGCAAACAGTCATCAGTTGATAAGAAATATTTATTGTTTATGGCATATTTGCAGTACATTTTGTAAAGCTGTGTCACATTCTCTTATCATAAATCTTATTTTACAATCGCACAGAGGACAGAAAAGACCGCAGCGGGATGCCAACACTCCACAGGTTACTGGAAACAGAAATGCAGCGAAAATTGTTAAATCCGATAATTGTCCATGCAGCTGAAAATCAATTATATGGATCGACTGTGAGCATTTAAAGATTCAAGAGGTAAATAAGACCCAAGACACCAGGACTAAATGAGTACACGTCTGCATGACGTTCAAAGATGCAAAAAAAAAATAAATTAAAATAATAATATATATTTATATATAAGGTATTCTTCTTCCACATCTAAACATTAAGTCTGAATTAGAGTGGTTGTAGTAAAGATTTAGAAACGGACACAGGTGAAATGACATGATTAGATGCTGCTTTTGAGTTTCCTTCAAAATATACTCATATATTAATCTTTTTCAACAAACAGATTTTTTAGTTTAAGTTCTTCTTATATTTCTATTCTAATCTTATTTACTTTTTCTGTTTAAATACATAAACACCCTGTTTTTAAGTACAGTGGAAGGACGGACTCGACCTATTGTGGAAAGCGGTGGAACTATACTACACTAAAAATGAAATTCTTAAGTTTGGGCAATTATGTGATATATCTTGTCGCACAAATATACGCTTTTACTCCATTAGTGTCTCTCTAAGCGTCACACCCTTCAGCACCATTATCTTTCCCACTGACAGACGCATTGTGTGTGATAAATGTGAATATTTACACTGTATACAGACAACAGATCCTGCAGAAAAACAGCTCGCCTAGCTGCTCAGTCTCTCTCACCACTGCACCAGCAATGAAAATTCCTCATATACACACATTTCACGGTTTAAAAAAAAATACATTTTGGAATCGGTGCAGCGCTTTTAAATTTAAAATGAAGAACGCTTCAAACAGTCCAATGGCACGCAAAAGGCAGACTGTGTTAGCTTCACTGGTCCAGGGTTGAAGGAGGAGTGTGTTAACTGGACTCAGCAGTGACAGAGGCTGCTGATGCTAGGGTTTTTAAATACAGAATTGCACACTAGAACATCTTGATCATCTCGTCGCCAATCTTCCAGGTTTGTCTCTCACGCCGGATCTGTTTTCAGAACTCCTCGTGTACGTTTCTGGCATAATCCATGAGCTTGCTCCCTGTGAAGTACTCGCTGTACTTGAGAATCTCGTCCAGCTCCAAGTTATGGTTCTGGTTCTCGTCTGCAACAGCGATCATCTGCTTGGCCTCGTTCAAAGCGTTGTGCTCATTCATCGGGTCCATGTACTCCTGAAAGATGAAACACGGAGAAACAGGAAAATATATCAGCTATACCTGCTGTAGCTATTTTGTTGGACATATGTAAGAATGTTTTTATTCTGTCTCTACTAGTTTTTAAATCCTTCACGTTGTAAAGAACCAGCTGAGGGAGCTGGTACATCTGACCATGACGCCTACCTGGATACCTCCTGTTGGAGGTTTTCCAGCCACTCACAACGCAGATAATCATCATGAGGTCAAGAAAAGACGTGAAGGAGAATTTATAAGGACTATGAAGAGAAGCTTAATTATCAACTCCTTTTGAAAGTGTTAATAATTAAGAATATAAAATGTTGATATTTCAGCCCACATCTTATTGAGCTGTTTCATACACGCCATATAAAGGAGACCTGCAGTTGGAACTTTTAAGGAAAAGTCACATATAAAGTGAAATTAAATGTAATTTATCTTTTTCAGTAAGTCACTTTTTCTTTATATATACACACACGTTGATTTACTTTTTATTTTGATGTAATAATTATAAAAGTTCAAAGTATAAATGGAAGGGTTTCTTTTGTTTTTTGCTTTTGTATTTTGCATTTTTTACTCACTCGCATCTTTAATCCTTTATCAAGTGTGGAACCATATAAAACAATATGTGTGAAAACTTGACAAAAAGTGACAAATGTAAAAAGCTAAAACATTGGAAAATAGTGGTGGCATTTTCCAAGTTGCCAACAAAGTGTTAAAGGAGTGTAACCTGGCTCTGAACAACAACTTCACGGCTTCTTCCTTCCTGCCACGCTCCACCTCATTTTGTGAAATTGGCTTGGTGGCTTTGCATAACCTTGCTGACAACATCAGCTCAAACCCTGAAGTCCCAGGGCTCATTCAGAGCAGACTGTGATTACAACAAATTACAATAAAACCTGTACTAATTTAATTTTAATTTCTCCAAATCACACTTAAGAGCTCACTCAGTTTTTCCATCATCTTTAATGTTAGTTTACTTTTTTTATTTCCCATTGTTTATATACTTCTCAATTACCATATCTAGTATTTATGTTATGGCCTGGTTACGCTCGCTGTTGTGACTGCAGTTTGGTGTCGTTCTGGCTCGGCATCCACATCTGAAGTTTTATCATCTTGCGTTGGTTGAAGACATGGGTGCATGACCAAGTCACCTTTTACTACCATATATAACATAAATAATATATAATACGTACAGGAGTTCAGAGACAGAGGCAGATGCTGTAAGAGTTTGAAAAATTTAGGCATTCTAAACAAAAAAAAACAAGAAAAAAGAAACAAAATCTTTGCTCCTCTTATACCATCACTAACATGGGCATTTTGTCTGAGTGGTGATTGTGGTGGTAGTGGAGAGTACTGCCATAAGTACTCATGCCTTCATCACTAGTATGTAATGGTACGGATCTGTGGCGACTGTTTGTGTGCAACGTGATCAATCCGGTGAGCATTATTGGACCCTTACTGATCAATTTGTTCTTTTCTGTGCTTTGATTTATGTAGAGATGTTGAGATCTGTTGTTTCTGTTAATCAGCTCAATCATTGTGTTTCTATTTGAAACAAATAAACAAAACCAATCAAATAATTATGTTGCATATCATTTCTGTATCTATCATGGTTATAGTTGCTTTTTCATCGCTCACCTCCAGCTCATCCATGGTTACGATGCCGTCGCGGTTTGAATCAATGACTTCCTCAAACTCCTTCTTCCTCTCTCTGACCCACTCATCTTCGATCTCTGCAGCCTGCTGGTTCTCCACAGTGCCCACGGGCAAAGAAATGAACTCCGACAGTGTCAGCCTCTTATCGCTGTCCTGGTCTGAAAGAAAAACCCCAGAATTATACGGCGCACTGTTTAGATCAGCTGTCACAATCACCACAGTGAGCCAGCACAAAAACCTAACCTAACACCAGTTTAACAGCTACAGTGATCATAAAAGTATTTTGTTGTAGTACTGGTTGAGAAAGCTGCAGCCATTCAGTCCTTCACATGTTAAACTTCTAACCTGCATAGTGTGTTTATCTTTATGTTAATAACTTCCTAGCATTAATCCCACACCTGCACATTTAGTTTGCTGGGATCTGGTGACACTATTATTATGACATAAATAAAGGAAAATATTACATTAGCTGATGCCTTCCTCTGGTTTTTAACTGCGTTTTCTTTTTTTTTAGTTCCATACGGAAAAGAAAGAACATACAAAAAAATTGCCTGAAATGTTTACATTGTATAAGATTTCCTAATGACAGCAGCCCTGTTTGTTCATAAAATTATGTTTCATGAGAAAAATGAAAAGTAAACATTACGCTGCATGAGAAAATTGCAAGTGGGGCCACTTTCAACTGCCAATCCTAGTATGAGAACGTTAAACATTTACTATAGGAGAAGATGGAAAATTAGGGAACGGGACATTTTACTCTTTTCCCATATGGGATGTAAATGAAAACCTGTTATATTTGGGCTTGAAATATCACTTAGATAAAACTAAGTTAATGCTTACTTCCGTGTGACAAAATGCCAACAGGTACAAACAGTGCTTGTCTGTGCCAACAGAGAGACCAAACCAGTTCTGTCAAATAAATATCTCAGTAATGCTTTTCATGCAAGAGCTTTAGTCCCTCTGTGAAAGAAAAACCACCAGGACTGAGATGAAAGGATTGTAAACCAGTATTTAATGAAGTGGGGTTAAATTTTCTCACGAATAAAATACATTTCTGTTTATTAAATGGACAGGCTTATATCTAATAATGTAAAATAAGCTCATTTTAATTACATGTGGCTCAACTATGGTTAAGTTTGAGGTAACCTGTTATTTTTAAGCAGGAAAAACCATGTACGTCTCTTGTATACATTTATTTTTTATTTTCTTTCTAAATAAAATTACTATCCAGTTCTTCTCCACTATATGAGGTGTCTGAATGTTATTTAGTGTTTTTACCATCATTTCCTTGTTATAATTAATAATAATAATAATAATAATAATAATAATAATAATAATAATGGATTGGATTTATATAGCGCTTTTCAAGGCACCCAAAGCGCTTTACAATACCACTATTCATTCACTCTCACATTCATACACTGGTGGAGGCAGCTACAGTTGTAGCCACAGCTGCCCTGGGGCAGACTGACAGAAGCGAGGCTGCCATATCGTGCCATCGGCCCCTCTGGCCAACACCAGTAGGCAAGTAGGGTAAAGTGTCTTGCCCAGGGACACAACGACCAGGACAGAGAGCCCAGGGATCGAACCGGCGACCTTCCGGTTACAGATGCGATTCCCAACCCCCTGAGCCACGGTCGCCCACGTTCCTTCTCATCTCATCATCAGGTTTCTTTAAAAGCTATTCCAGCTCCACAACACACAGCTTCTTGATAAAAAACAAACAAACACTGGGACCTTTAGTGAATAAGGAGTGTTTGCCTCGGGAACAATAACTTCACCTCCGATTCTGAACTAAAAGGGAAGTGTAGGGAGGGACTGACTCTCAGTACATGAGTGTGCACTGTTGCCGCCCTTATGAATGCCATGGAGCAAAGGTTAGGTCACAACAGCAGATAAGCACAGTTTGTGCATGTGTGGCCGAGTTGGAGACACAAGTGCATTGAAAGGTTGGTCTTTACCAGCATTTCAGTGATGCAGGTTCTCACACTGTAGATTCCCAAATGACAGGAAGAGAAAGAGATGCTGCAACGGCTGTAAAAACTCAGGAAACTATTATCCTGTTTTGACTTCTTTTGTTCCTCTACCAGGAAAGCTGATGCTGTAGGTTTTCTGTCAGGAGAAGACTGCAGCGAGACTGACACACCTCAAGCATCAGTATAAATGTTTACAGGGCTTTGAACATCTCACGGTTTCTGTGTCAAACAACCATTAAACGAGGCTTCAGGAGACCATGTTGATGTGCGGCATTCTCAAGCTCTCTTTTAACATGGAGCAATTTTACCCTCAAGAAACTCTTATTAAACTTAGGCGTGGTAGCTAGAGGACCACAATAATAATGAGCTGTATCAGTTCAAGTTGTTAACTCATGTCTCGTGATTGCCTAAAGCTAAGGCTTGCTCTATTTTTTCTCTGTCCCTCTCTCTATCAAATGAACTGTCCTGCTATCTAAGAAACTGTGAAGCGAAACATTTTAGCACAATGGTGCTGTTAATGCCTTAAAAAGAGAAGAAAAAAAAAATCACCAAATCAGCCCTCCAAATACTAAAGAGAAGGTTACAAGCTGAAGGGTGGTGTGCGACTCTCTGATTGGATACATTAATTTCATAATGTAAAGCAATTCCAAACTCACTGCTGGAGTTGCATGGTTGAGGATGTTTTAAAACAGCCGTGTGTGTGCAGCACATCTTTACACTATAATTCATTACATTGCCTTCTAATTTACTTTAGCTGATCTCAGATAAAACTCTTTTGTACTGGTCTTTATCACTATATTAGTGTCACTCCACACTTCGGACAACTAATAACCAACATAAAGCAATCTGAAATCCAACCAGCATGTCAAACATCTGTACCACTCTACAGCTCACACTTACAAATAATTTAATAATCTTCAATACCCTTGTTTCCTCACGATTATATTACTACAACTCGTTGCATACATGTCGGCATGATGCTGCGGTTTCTGCAGTCAGTACAAAGCAGTGAGAGGCCTCACAAAACACTTGAGTCCAGACCTCGCAGAAATCACCCAGGTTAAGATTTACTTCAAAAATCACTCCCTGGTCCAGCTATACTTTACATCTCAGTACTCCTAACACTTCATGCTACCTCCCGACCTCAGATCAGAGAATCAACTACAGTTTCAAACGCAAGTTTAAAGTAAACTTTACTGTAACGTTTTACTGTTTTAGTCCCAGTGCTGTAGAAAAAAAAACTTCCTCTTAATGAGAGATCAGTTCCTCATTTTTAAAAAAATTAGCAAAACTCACCATTTTAGGTTGATTTTGTAAGATGTTTAATAACGTTGTCCTGAATTTTTACTCTTTTTATTTGTCTTCTGTTGCATTTTCTTCTCTTTGACTTATTTTTTTAATGCAATGGCAATAAATGTTTATTGCCATTAAAAGGTTGACTGTCTGTTAATCCTTAGGTTGCTCCACATCTGCTCAGTGTGTAAATACACCATTATCTTGTGACAGTACAACTATAAAGTAATATTTATAAGTAAAACATACCTAAGTCACGCACAATCTCCTTGACCATGTACTTGAGCATGCCTCTGCTGTGCTCAGGGTGAAGGAAAGACAAGAACTCCTCCTCATTCAGCAGCTGGTCAGCTGGAAGGTTGTCAGCCTGAAACCAGCGGTCCTTCAGGCTTTCCAGGACCTCCTGAGCTGTAGAGATGAAGATCGGATAAATATTAACACCACAGTCAGATTTACAGCAGAGCTTTGCAGATTTTACTTGCGACGGGAAAAAACTCAACTTACTTTCCTCATCCAGTTTCAGATCTTCGTTATTCTTTATTTTCTCTGCAATCTCTTTCTCATTGAAACCTTTGCTGGCCAGAAACTTCACTCTGTATTCATCCCATGTCACGTGACCTACACACAACCCATGAAATCAGAATTTAGATTTGACCTGACAGGAAGTATTTTTAAGTCTGGGACATGGTCTGTGACTCTCACCATCGCCGTCTGGATCGACAGCACGGAAACTGTTCTTGTTCTCCTTCTTGGCTTCCTGAAAGTGCTCCTCCGTCTTCTCCATAATCCAGCGCTGCATCTCCTTGGCACTTATGCTCCTGTCCCTGTTGAAGTCGACCCTGTGAGGAAATCATTAAAATAATAAATTAGTTCCCAATTTAGCTCCAGTTCCTGAACATTAGCAGCGTCTCTACTCCATTAGGTGTCTAATTAAACGATGATAATGACTCACCTAAGGCTTTGTCTGTCTGGCTCACACATGTAAAGCACTTTAGCCCTGAAGTGACCGAGTGATTTATGACCCTGGCTGTATATTTACAGTATATATGCTTGTTTTTTATATTATTATCATGAATTTGCTTCTCCGGCATGAACAGGAATCTTTCCTCTTGCCATTTAAGCTGATAGATTAAAAACATCCAGGACAATGATAAGCTGCATGAATCATGTGACTCAGAAGAACCAGAGAATAAATTAGTTTCTTCCATTTAATAAATTCAGCCTTTAAGTTGTCTGCCTTTGGATGGATGAACGAATAAAAACATTTACTGACGCTTGGACTGGACCAAGCCAAGAGACTAAATCTCCTGGGTCTTCCTTGGGTCCTCCTTCAAATAGGACATGCTGAAAGATCCGTGCTTAGGGGGCGTCCTGGTCAGATGCCTGAACCACCTCACCTAGCTCTTTTCTTTTAGAAGAGGGGTAACTTTACTTTGATTCCCTTCTGAATGAACAAGCTCTTCACTCTCTCTAAAGAGTCCATTCGTCCTTTGGAGGAAGCCACTTTACACCACTTGTATCCATGATCTAATTCTGGGTGGCAGTCACGGTTTGACCCCTGGCTGTCCAATACCCAATGACCAAAATTTGCTGGTTTGGAAAGCTTGGAAAAGACATCAGGTTGAATTATTTGTTTGTCATATTGTAACACAGGAATTTCCCAACCCTTGGAACCTCTTACATTAATGGTCTTATACTACTGAGAATTCGTCAAATAACGAAAGGAAATTTACTAAGTTAATTTCAAAATAAAGGACCACTACATGAAGAAATATGTGCAAAGCTTGCTTTACTTCAGTATATTGCTTCATTGGATACAGCTGTGCTGCCTCGTATTTCTGAAATTTGCCCTCTACGCAGATAAACATGTGTGTAAACAGCACAGCAAAAGGGTCCACAACTACAACCTAGTACATAACAAAATCAAATGCACCTCTACAACAACCGTAGTAGGTACACATATATCATGCCCTAGGATATTTTTCCTAACATCTGGAATTTTAAGTCCTGCAACCCGGCTCCAAGTGTTTCTTGTGCTGGACGAGGCTCTCATCTTGTTACTGACAGGCAAACTAATCAGCGGCCATTCTTTGCTTCTCCAGCTTTGTATTTTTACCATTTATGTGCAGCATGTCATGAGCCAAGTAAGAATGGCTCTCAGGCTAACTAAGACTTTAAGCTTAGGAACATAGCAATGTTTTCATTTTTCATAGCAAGTAATCCAAGCTACGCAGCAATGTATTCATAACTGTTGGGGATGGGCTCCTCTCAGATGATCTTTTGTCTGAAGCTTTGTATGTAATCTTCCTACAATATGATGTTCCTTTTAGTGAGAACAATTAAAAATTTAAACCCTCATCCTACAGCTTCCTGCCATTCAGGACATTCATCTTCAGCGATGCCTCCGTAAAGCACACAGCATCATCAAGGACCACAGCCACCCAGCACATCAGCTGTTCTCCTTGTTACCATCTGGCAGACGTTACAGGAGTCTGTCTGCTCGGACTACAAGACTTAAAAACAGTTTTTACCACCAAGCCATACGACACCTCAAACACAACACTTAAACACACACAACACAGTCCACAGGACGCACTCAGAAGCTACCTTGCAGCTTCACAAGTACTCTGTTTAATCTGCACTGGTTACTCCACTTTATTGTTATTGATATTTATATTTAAAAAGTGCAATACTGTAATTTTCTGCTGCTCATTCCTGTGCAATATCCCATCTGCCCCCCCTTTCATATTTCTTTTCAAGATTTTCTTATTTAATCACTAGTGTACATATATTTATAGAAACATATATATTTAGTCATCTTTTCTCTTTTACCACGTCTCTCTAATATTTTGCTCTTTACTATTTTTCTATTTATTTATTTATTTTTTATTATATTTTCTTCTACTGTACCATGCTGCTGAGTGACTGCTGCTCGTCAAACACATTTCATTGCAATGTTGACCCTGTGCTAACTTGCATATGACAAATAAAACTGAAAAATGAAACTAAAGTGTTTATATTAGCATATAAAACTGGGTCCAAGTTAGTAGTCTTTAGCTTTCTGTCTATGTTTACTTCCAAAGTTATAGCAGTGCTGCATTTTTTTTAAGAAATACTTCACCCAGAACCAAGCTTATCCTCTTATATCAGCTCTGCTAAATCTCCTAAATCATTTTTTTTCTTTTAATGGATGTGCGGACATTACACTTTATTGTAACACCTGTGAGAACAGCCACACTGGTCACTAGTCAATATTTCTTTGCTTTTTTGAGCTGAAGGATGACGTTGACTTAACAACACTTGAATGCTTGGTTTATTGCGTCAAACTTGATCTGCAGCTATGCTTGAGCATCTTGCTCAGGAATGCTGTGACTCAAGTGCTATTCAGTGAATTAAAACCACGTCTTACTTGGTAAATATTTCAATAAGCTTCTTTCTGTTCCTCCTCGGCTCTGAATCCTCATCAAACTCCTCAATCTCCTTCCCCAGAAAAACCTCCTGATGGAAGTCCTTATTGAGGTGGCCGTCCAGCTCCATCTTCAACCCGTTCAGGTGATCTGGGGGAAGAATCTCGTTCTCGTCTTTGCTGGATGGAGACTTATCTTTAGAGGCCGACATGTTGGCTGGCCGTGCGTGCACATCGATGATGTGGAGGAGCATGTAGAAAAGCAGAGAGACAGCCAGGAGGTTTCTGCACCACAGTTTCCTCCAAACAGCCATGTTTACCTCTGGATGAAAGGTCAAAGCAGGGCTATAAAAATAATCAAGACATAACAATTATTGTCCTGCTTTTTTTATGCACCAATTTTGCCTTTCCTTTATATAAATGTGCATTTCCCCTTCTCTAAAATCCCAAACCCATTCCTCGAAAGGTGGCAGCAGATTTAGTTCAGCTTAAATTCTAGAACTATATTCTTAAACGTTCAACAAATACAGGTTGTTGAGTTATTGTCATAGGTGTCATACTGCCAGAAAACACTAGAAAACGGCCCCACTACTCCCTACCCCTAAAACTGAGGAAATAAAATATTTACTTATATCATAATCTGGCTGAAAAGAAATCATAAGTTAAGACAATTATATGCAAGAAATCCAATAAATATAAACTAAAGGACAAAGGTGTTTTTATATGTGTTTAAAGTGTGTTGATAGATTCAAGAAATCATTTGATAAACAATACTGAGGCAGAGTCTCTATTCCTCAGACCCTATCCTATCACCCTGTTTTGTTTTTACAAGTGTTTTATTCTTTTTAAATGGTACCACAGCCATATCCATTTGCGTAGGCATTTGCCTATGGAAAGCTCTTTTCACCCTACAACAAACAGACCAGTAATACCACATTCTTTTTTTAATCTCCATGGCGGTCTGTAGCTCCCTACGTGTGCTCTGCCAATCAAAAACCATGTTCAGCCCATTAATCTACAATATAGAGTCTACATTGTTGTCATCCAGATCCTTGATGAGATCTTTTCTGTCTCTATTTAAACATCTACATGTAAATTATAGCCTCCACCATTGTCTGTTGTACCCTTCCATCCTCTTGAGCATCAGTATGAATGCTGTGCTTTTTCAGCGATTCAGTTTACATTTCTGTGTTGGTAAGGCCTTCATATATATGTTGCCATTTTCTCCTTTGCTCGTTTCAGTGCTGAAGACAACAACCCATTTCCTATTCTGTTTGACGAGTATAATCACTCAGATTTTAGTTTTTTTTTTGTTTGTTTTTTTAAAATTCTCTCCTACTCTGGTAAACTTACTGCATTAGTGTATTTAGGTTAATTCAATATTCCATGTGCTCATTTTAAATTAAATACCATTCAGGGTTTCAAAAAAAATTAAAAATACAAAAATGGGAAACGAACAAACAAAAATCGACTTCAGTGTCGCAACGACACAAATCGATACTTTCGCAACTCAAACACGCCCACTTCTAAACCCAGTAAATATTGTCAGAAATATGCATAAAGCCATTTTTCTGTACATTATTCTGCTGAAATATTGACCACGGGGACACAACAGAGGAAAACTGCACCAGATATGCACATAGTAATAAAAAACATGCAAAAATACGCAAAAGTTAAACAAACAAGCGCCATCATAAATTAACACTGGTCAGCAAACTCACCAAAGCAAAATAAATTTAACGAATTTATTAGATCACTTAACAAAAAAACCCTCCAGACTTATTAGCAATTCATCATTTATAAAACTAATAATAGACTTAATTATATAGTAAGTAAGGACATGTCTCCCCCCCCTCCGAGCTACAAACGAACAGGAACGTTACTTATTTATTTATTTATTTATTTTAACTCTGCCTAAACTCACGTTCCTGCCTAATGTCCGCCTTAATATTCATTTGGGAGCTGAAAAGTTACACGAACACTAGCATTTTAGTAAAGCAAACAACAGCTAGCATGCTAATTTAGCTTCGTCATGTCTTTTTAAACACTGACGATTAGCACGGGCAGGCTAACACGTTAGCCCTCGTTGCTAAGGAACTAAAATAACTGTTGTTACGGCAGTAAAGGAAGACAGTGATCGCAGAGATTAACAATACCTTAAAACATGACCAGAAAATGATTTGTAGATAAGTTCTGGACTTACCAGTTAGCTGTTAATACCAGTAGTAACTTTCTAGTCAAACAGACCTTCGCTGGTTCCTCTAGATCCAGTTCCTGTACACGTGGCTCACCACACAACACTCTCTTTCCAAAGTGTGGGATGGTTCAGTCTGAAAACAAGCCCAGACAGACCCAGGTCAGTCGCCAAGTCCAAGCTGAGGTTCCAGTTAGTGTCAAAATTAAGAGAGGCTGTCTCTAACCGGACACCGCTGGATGACTGGGAATACAGGATAATTTCCGGTCAGCCCTTTCAAAGTAAAAGGATGGATGTGGGGGTATGAGGAGTGTGGTATAAAAACTTAAGTAGCGGTCCCGTGTGAAAAGGTGTTTGGTCCTTAACCTTATAACTGTTTCTGCCACTCCTAACAGCAAGAATTGGGTTTGTTTTTCGTATTATTATTCTGCTGTAAGCCAAGTGTGCTTGAGGTTTAGCGTATAAACTGATGAACATTCGGAATTCATGGTTTCAACTATTACAGCAAGTTGTCCAGACCATCAAATTACCACCACCATATTTGTCTGCTTGACTTTATATGAAAGGCCATGTTGGTTTTACACTAGATGTAACGGAAAGCTTGAATGTAACAGAATATTTCCCCAGAAGGATCATTAATTACTTTTTCACATAGAAATTACGTAGGTTTCAGGTGTGGAGAGTTTTTTAAAATCATCATTTAAAAACTGCATTGTGGATTTACTTAGGTTATCTTTGTCTAGAATTTGACTGATGATATTAAAAAAAACAAAAACAAATAAAATATATCATTAAAAAAACATTTAATTGTTTATACAATGTACGTTTTCACAGCACTGTACATTGATAGCTCACAGATTCAGAAAAAAATGGAAAATAAGTTTAAAAAAAAGCAAAATATTAAAAAAAAATCTTTAAACACTTAAAATTAATCAATAAATTAAAAGTTAGCTTATAGACAAAACTTTAAAAAACTAAAAGAAACTGATACATAGCCCATGCAATAGATACAATTTTAAAAACAACTAAACGCATACTAAAATGTAACATTTTTAGCTTTTGAGTATAATTAAATGACTAGAACAACAACAGATAAACAGTTGTACAAAAAAAATTACAAAATAACTGACAGTAATGCTAAAAGTAACATTAAAATACTAATAAAGGTTTATCTTAAAAGTGGAAATAGTGCTAGATATAAGTAATCAGTGGTCTATTTTAGTGGTCTAAAACAGAAAATATTAAAATTTAATAGATATTTAGAGTAAAGATAATTAATTTTTTAAAAAAGTAAAGCATAAAGGTTAGTTAAATGAAATTATTGTCAATATTGTAAACAAAAAGTAAATGCCAGGGAGCTAAGCTGAAAATTGAAATTAATATCTCAAAGCTTCAAGTTAGGCATCTTGAATTTACTAAGCCAAAAATGGAAAATATGAAAAATTGAAGAACCTAATGTCACCTTAAGATCTATGTGTGTGTGCGTGTGTGTGTGTGTGTGTGTGTGTGTGTGTGTGTGTGGTAAAATTAAAGCTATAAAAAGCACAAAACACACAAGAACCATAAAAACCATAAACCATAAAACCTTACACATGTTTTACTATTTGCTCCAAACTGCCAAACGTTATTTTTTTATTTTTTTATTTTTATTTTATGTTGAGCGTAAGACTTTTTCCTTTTATTTTGAATTTAAGATCACGTATTTCCTGGACTGATTTTGTCGTCTGCTGTTGAGCTTGGTGCTTCTTGGCTGCAACTTCCTGCTACGTCTTCGCACAAAAGGCAGGAAGTGAGATGTCACTGGTAAATGTTTGTATTTCACGCCGCTACCTCTAGATGGCACTGCTTTAAAATGTAAAATTGGCAAACAAATGAAACGGCAGTCTAAAATTTTAAGTTAAAAAAAAATAAAGTATGTGGTATGCACTCATGAGCTAACATGTTATTTATTAGAAACAATCTGGCAGGGTTGAATTCCTTTTTGATGAATGATTGTAGAAATACCCAGACCAGTAATTTATTCACATCAGCCATGATTATTTAGTGAAACATGCAATTTCTACTCCTTTCCTCTGGGAGTATTCAAAGAATTGAACACCAACACTGAGTAAAACAAACAGGTATGTACTGCAGTCTAGATTTCTGTCCCTGGCATACTTTCAAACAACAGATTACACAAGATAATGTCTTAAGGTCACAAAAAGGTGCATGAATTAGTTTTTACTTCTAGCTTGGAGCTTTGGTAAATCAGGCCTGTATTGAGGCATAGACAACTTTGTACACATCCCATAACTTGTCTGCCAAGAAGCTCTTCAGAAGTGAGATAAAACAGAGCTGAATCAGCTGAGGCTGCCAATAGAGAGAGTCAAAAGAGACGTGGAGAGAGAGAGAGAGAGAGAGAGAGAGAGAGAGAGAGAGAGAGAGAAGGACAGGGGGAGGGAGAATGGGTGATGATAAAACTCCACTGTGAGCCCTCCTGTAAGCTCAGTCAGAAAGCAAAGGAGCAGCTGGGACCAGAGAGGTAGGGAGTGCAGTGGAGCAAGAAAAAAAGAGACCCACCGGGCACCAAATCTCTGCACATGGACTTGTTGGGACAGTCAGTAGGCAGCACCTGAGTGACCACTTTAAGGAGAAAATAAGGCCGGCTAAGATCAATACAGGACTTCAACTGTCTTCTCTTTGGCATCCCCATGGATGCACGCAGATTGATCTGAATGCTGATCTGCATCTTTTGATCTGAGCCCAACTTCTGTGGATATTGCAGCTTTTTCCAGCTACCACACCAGTCTGCTGGAGCCTGGACTCTATTGTTGAGTTTAAGAAGCAGCGGGGGAGCGCGAGGGAAAAGAGAATATTGCCATCCATCTCTAAGTCCCTACAGCCCACCCTCAGCTTTGGACGCCCCTCCTCTCAGCCTCTTCTTTTGACCCCCTGTGCCCTCCACAACACCCCAACCCAACCCCCTTCAGCACCTCCACCCCCCCAACAGAGCAGAAAGCGTGAAAAATCTCACTAATGGGTTTATTTGCTGTCAGATCTCCACAGATCTGTCATTCCCTTGGACCATTCTGCTTGACACATTTCATAGTTGAGTAAGCCTCCTGGAAGTCTGGCTAGACTTAGCAGTGCCCCTGCAAACGCTGGGCTGGCTCAGAGCTCATCAAGAGGGGAGCAGCAGTCAGTCTGACAGTCTCTTGGACAGGGAGTCCCTGAAGCTGCATTCCTCCAGTCTCTTGTGTTTGTAAGCCTCGTGGGCATCTTCAGCTTGCGTCCAACCACACGACTGGTCCTTTTCCAGAAGATTCGGGTTGTTTCTGCAGGGATTCAGGTGCTGATTGAAAGACTGTGAAGATGTGGTGTGGGGCTATGCCTCTGGCCGTAGTGGCTGTGGTGTTCTGGACCCAGTGTGTCCTTCTAGATGGAGTGGATGCCAAGAAGGAGAGGAAGAGGCCAAAGGAGCCCACTCCACAGCATACAGAGACGTACAACACAACTCTATCCAACAGTGAAGAAGTTGGTGGGACCATCAAGGTATTAAATTCCAATGCAATTTCTTTTTAATATATATTTAGGACTTCAGATTAGTTTAAGGTTGCCTTGCAGATATGTGACATATACCTGTCAGCACAGGCTGTATAGAAATAGATAAATAAAGTGTGGCAAAGGTCGGGGCAGGTGTGCCCTGCCAGGTCAGGCCTCATACAGTTTGACGGACCAAAATGTGTGAAGCTCTAAATAGATGACTTCCCAAGGCATGCCAGGAATGTGGACATCTAAAGGGTGATCAATGCGTCAATTAGTGTGCGCTGCGGGTGCCTGCCTCCAGTGTTTCAGCTTATGTGAACAATTCAGGGTGCAGTAAAGCGAGATGAGGTATTTACAAACCTCTCAACACAAGAACAGTGTTTTTATTAGAAATGAATCCCGCTTACATAACAACATTGCTGCGGTACACTTCCATTTTCAGGAGCAACAGTCGGCCCTTGACTCTGTTATTTATTGGTTTATTGCTGGTGTTGCATATTTGTGAAACTTTCCAACAGGCTATTTGTTTTGCTTTCAGCCCACCCATTATGTTGGCATTCTCATGTAACTCTCACTGCCCTATATACCAGCCAGTCTCGCGGTAACCTCCACTCCTTTCCCCCCTCTTCTAGAAACCACACAGTGAGGTCTTCTTTGTGTCTCTAAGAACACTTTGTAGGTGGTTGTGGCCTGGCGCTGTTTATTTGACTTGGTTCGCCCAGTAAAAACAACAGCTATGAAGGATGACCTTGTGTCAGCCCTGAATCTTGCTGAAGATTGCACCCCATCGGGATCTCGCTGGTCTGCCTCGTCCCACAGGGAGCAGGGTGTCCTCACAAACACTGCTGCTCTTGGATTGCCTTGTAGGCAGTGATGTGACTCCTGGGAAAGTTAGCTGGAGAGGTATTATAGTACCTGTGGTGATGTTTTTCCCAGCCCATTGACGCTGTCATTCACAGGCCTACCCCGACTCCGCTGTGTCTGGGACATCCGATAGGGGCGGTGTGGCCCTGAAAACTGGGGCAGCATGCCGTGTAAGCCCCTCACAAAGCCCCATAGAAAGGGCCCTGAAAGGGAACACCTCTGTGAGGATTATCCCCCTTTGCCTCCCTCTCTAACATTCTTTTCATCTCATCTCCCACAATCACAGGGTAATGGCATAATCACTCTTAAGACGCAGTGTTATGCCCGACAGTGTCTTTGCCAAACACTGTCACCTCTGATAGAACCTGAGATTTAAGCGTGACATCTGTGGAAGAGGTTGCATTGAAGGTTGCATTTGTCAGTGCCACTCTTTCTGGGTTTCTTTTGACGGGTATAGAGAAAAAAAAAAAGAAGCATGCCACACATCATGAAAAGTGGTAAACTTGCTTGTCTTGGGTAGTTTGTTAGTTTATCCTATTACACATCTGTTAGGGCTCAGAGAAAACAGCACGTCCATTGGAGCTGTCTTGGCAAGCAATTTGTATTCTCAAACAAGCCAAACATTTACACTCCAAATTTACATTTTTTCCCCCTTGTGCCCAGTGGAAACAGTTCTTATGATGGCATTCGTTTTCTATCTGACCAATCCTGTGTGTGGGCTGCTGGCAGTGGGCAGTCAAACCCTGCATTCCTCTGGAGATTTTCCATTTGAAAGTGATCACAACAGTGAGGTGTGGAGCTACGCTGTGAGAGGAATTTTTTTAATGAGATGATGAACATTTCAAACAACCGTGATCTCTGCGAGCCGTCACGTCTCAGAGGTTTAGTACAGTGCGTTAAAAGTACAAGGCTTATTGTGCACCCTGCTCTAAAGATGAGAGGAATCTGTCATTGCCGAGCGCAGTGAAGGATCTGTGATGACTGTAATGGAGGGAGTCAAGTCAAACATCACGCCTGGCGTGTTGAGTAATGGCTGGGTTTAGCCTGAGGTGAGGGTTTTTGTTTCCTCTCTCTCATCTGTAGTGATGATTAATACAGCGGCGTGTGGGACCTTTTGGATCAACCCACACATTGAGACAAAACTGAGTCCCTCAGGAAACAAGGCCACTGTGAGAGCACACACCTCCCACCGTTGGTGTGAAGAGTCCACAGTAAACTCTAGTTTCAGCCTGTCAGACAGTCAAAAAGGTTATGCTTATTTAACCTAATGGAGTCATAAAACAGAGGGAAAAAGAAACAAATAACAAACACTGTTTTGCGTTACATCTGAACTTGGGCAGTAAAATAAACCACACTGTTGTGTTTTCACCTCCCAGACACAGAGCGGCTGTTTTATTTGGATTTTGTCTGCAGCTTCAGGTTGATGCTGGATTTATATAAAAATCCCTTAATCTTGCCTGATTCTTATCATGAGTTGGTCATGTTTCTGTAACTGCTATATCCAGAACTTCAGCAGTAAATTCATCAACTGTGGCTTAAACAAAAACCAACTGCAGAGGTCATTAATCATGGCAGGATTTTACTGAGAACCGATAATGTAGATGCATATACAGCGCACTCCGATATGAGTGAGGAAGAGGCAAAGTATTGTATATAGTGTATACGTATATAGTGCTATGTATTTCTTCAGGTTTGATTAGCTGATTTATTATCCATCCATGCATCCATCCATGCATCCATTCATTCTCTGCTGCTTATCTGGGTTTGATTTGTGGGGACAGCACTCTCAGCAGAGAAGCTCAAACTTCCCTCACCCCAGCCACCTTCTCCAGCTCATTCAGGGGGACACCGAGACATTCCCAAGCGGGTCCTGAGTCTGCCTCAAATTTCCAGGGGGCATCCTAGTCAGATGTCCAAACACCCTCAATTGGCTCTTTTCGATGTGGAGGAGCAACCACTCTACTTATTTTTTATTGTACCTTGAATATAATGACTACCCGGGTCAATGTTAGCTTGTGTTAATGCTAGCTAGAAACCGAGGACACACTGGAGGGATTATATCTCTCAGCGGGCTTGGGAATGTCTTGATGTTCCCTCGGATGAGCTGGGAGAAGTGGCTGGGGAGAGGGAGGTCTGGGCTTGTCTACCTAGACTGCTGCCCCAACGACCGAAAACTGGATAAAGGGCAGAACATTGCCGGATTGCTCCTTGGACAGATTCAGTTTTGCTAAATTTGGACTCTTTTCTTGCATTCAAGTGACTTGTAAATTAGTCACCAGGAGTGTTCCTAGTATGTGGTTATATAACATAGTCCAGAACAGTATTGGAATCATGTAAAAAGAGGAAGATCTCATGAGTTTTTACTGTGAAGTGGCAAACTGTGATCTGTGATGGCACAGCATAGGTAATGCTTTTCAACAGCTCATTTTACCTACCACAGGGAAAATGAGCACTCACTTCCAATTTCAAAGCTATAATTTGTACACAAAACAGATGTGACACAACGATCAAAGTGTCTTTCAGCTTAGATTGCTTTTTATATGAAGAGGAAGCTGAGATTGTCTTGAGCATAAACACAAATTTATTCACTTTCTCTCGTATGCTAGAAGTGCAACTTTGTTGGGACAACAAAGAGGCAGTTAGAAAAAAGCTCAGGACATATTATGAGAAGAATGTTTGACCTTATCATTAAATAATAACTACATTTAATTTACACTTCCAAATATGCCCCTGTGTGATAGAGTAATTATGTTTTGCACACTGTGTTTGCCAATTGAGTAATAACACAGTGTGCAGAGAGCCGAGTCAACATTGCATGCTTAACTGTATTTACCTCTTCAGTGATAAATCTTCGAATCAATCTGTGTCTGTGAAGCGCAGCGGTGGGGAACACGTGGGCGGATGCATGACAACTGAGATGCACGCAGGTTAGCAGGATCCCCTCGTCCCACACAGCCTGGGGATCCCTGCCTTCTGGGGCGGTGTTGGCCCAGCGTAAGGCCCTTCCACCATGCATGGATGACTGCACAGGGAGCAGTGCAGGGATGTAAAAACAAGGGATTAGAGATGACTCTTAATCATCCTGTCCAACCTTAAACCTGCATGCGGAACACTTTTATCATCAGCAAAATGTTTCATGTTGTCGAGTGTGTACGAGCAGGTAGAAAAACAGATAAGGCAGAAGTGAAAATAAGATAAGTTTTTTTGTACGCACACGGAAGAATTCAGGAGCTGCCTGCAGAAGAGTAGAGTTTCAGTATCTGGTTGCAGCCCCAGAGACATGTTTTAACAGTTGTGTTTGTGTTTTTGGTGGCACGCTGCCCCAGGGAAATATTTCCCATTTTATTGCTTCAAATAAATTCTACTTAATTTTCCCCAAACTACATGACAAACACATTTAAAGCGTCGTACGAAAAGATTTATTTGTGCAGGCCCAGGTCGGTCTTCTGTGGATAATAAAATCTTATAGGCTTCTGCGAATGATCAACAATCATCACAACTGATCCACTAATTGATCCAAAAGCTCTAAACTCACCATGCTGCGGGTTAATAAAACCATCTATCTTCACTCTTATGGTAAGACATGGATGCCAGGCACAAGCAGTGGAAAATGATTTGGTGTATTTGCTCAAATAATAAGTACTGCACAATATTTAAGCACTTTCACTTCAGTATTTGAAGTTTGTTTGCTTCGTACTCAACTTTATTCGGTTTAAGAAGCAACTATTGTGCTTTTTACTTCACTCTGTTAAAGATTTTGAACATGAAGCAGTAAAAACTACCAATTTGAAAAAGGAATAGAAAAGAATAAAGATATTTTAAAAATTGCTCTCATGCAAAATGAACACTTACTTTTTGATGAAATCAGAAAAGTTGCCTCTTTCTCATTTCTCTATAAATAACTAATGCATCAGCTTTAACACTTACATAATGGTAACACACACACTGAAAACATGTATTTTTATTCTTAATCCTAAAACACTGACAAGCTTTACTTAACAATATTATGAAATAAATAAAATAAATTACAGGATTTCTTTCTCTCTGCCATTTAGAGCTGGGTCGCTTAGCTCAAGCTGATGACCACAGACAGGAAGCACAGCTAGCCAGGCTTTTGATTTTGTCTTGTTTTATAATACAAGATCAAATTATGCATTAATGAATGAGCTTTAGAGTTGCTTGCAGATAAACTTTTGTATCTTAAGACACAGCAATGTTAGCTGTTTCTCTGTTTCCCAGTTTTATGCTAAGCCAAACTATAGCTACCAAATTTCGATAAATAAATAACCTATAAACAAATGAACTAAAAGTTCTCTTTTTAGGCAAAATATTGAATGCAAGCATTTTACTTATAAGATGTAAACTTTTGTATTGTTACTTTTGTGCAATGTACCAGTACCACAGGCAGCAAAACAGAACCATAGCATGACACTACCTCCACCCTAAGTGCCTGCTGCTGTAGTATTCTTAGGTTTAAAAACTTCCCCTTAACTCCTCCCATCAAACCTCTTGTGATTGTGGCCAAATCGGTCAGTTTCTGTGTGGGTGACCAAATTTCAGGTCAAACCTGAAGGTGTTCATTTTGGAGCAGGGCCTGCTTATTTAGTCGGCATCTTCTCATTCCACGATGATAAAAAACTGGCTTCACTGTTGATCATGACGCTGGTGTTCCGGTGTTTTCCAATTCATGGCAGGCTTGAGGCCTTGGTGGTTCCTGGATTGTTCCTGAATATCCTGACCAATTTCCTCTTATCTGAGGGTGACAGTTTGGGTTTTCTTCCAGTCCTTGGCAAAGTGGTGGCACATTAGAATAACTTGTACTCACCTAGGATTTGAAGTTGCTTAGACTTTCCTATTATTCTAAGAACAAACAAAACAGAACAGCTTTTAGTACCAGTTTGTTTTTCTGCACATTCAGATGTCTGTTTAGAGAAATTAGACTAAACATAGTCAAGTGGTTTTTGTTCCTACACTGCGAAAAAATAAACTATTGGTCAGTCCAACGAGTGCTGTCAAACACATCTTTTTTATGCCGGTGAAGAAAAAGTACCAGTTGTAGTCAATCATGGTCATAGGCCTTGCCTTGTCGTATTAAAAGACTTTATAGAACCTTCATTACCACTAAGTGAGTGTATGAATATTAGATTAGGGAACACCACAAAGTCAAAATTGTGCAACAATTCCTCTATTTAAAAGTCATTAAAGATGAATGCTCTATAATCATTCCACTCTAGAAGAAGAGGAGCCCCATCCAGCCTCTTCCACTTATACTTATCAGAGTCGCAGAGGGGCTGTAGCCTATCCCAGCTGCCATCGAGCGAAAGGGAGGGTACAATCTTACGCTGGCCAGAGAGACATACAACGATTTGCACTCACATTTACACCTTTAGAATCACAGATTAACCGAACCCAAACCTGCAGGGAGAACATCAGGTTGAGGCCCTGGACAGATACTGGAGTTGAAGTCAGGACCTTCTTGCTGTGAGGCAACAGAGCGAACACTGCTAACGACTGCATCACCGTGCTGGCCAAGAACTGCTCAAATTAAAATCCCCAAATGACCATGCATTCATGCTTGTACAACTACAAGTTGAAATTAAGCTCCAGAGATAGTAGCAGGGGGAAACAAGGTAACTTGTTTAATCTGTGCAGAAAACTCAGAAGAGTGAATTGTATTGTTTTTTTGCATAACAAATAAGATATAGTCATAAGTCGTTTGTGAACTTTAAAATCGCTGAGATGGATTTGATATTTTCTCTGCCAGAAACAATTAAAATCATAATTTAATGGATTAAATTAACATCCATCCATAGATATTAGACTTTACATTCTTAAGATGAGAGTCTGAGTAATGAGACGTGATTTAGAGCCCCATCATCGACCAGGGTAAACACTGTCTAAAAGATTTAACGTTTCCCACCTTCAGACAGAATACCTGACACATTCTCATGGTCTGCGTTGGAAAGGCGTGTGCTCATACCCGCTGAGAGACGAGGCCACTTTGAGGCACTCACACATCAGCGGTGATCAAAGCCAGAGCCCCGGTGTTCTTCATCAACTCTACGACGTATACCTGGATCCCCTCCCTGTTTGTTCGTCACCTATACGTGCTGATACTGAGCTATGCAAAGGAATCTATAGTTTACTTTACAGCATAGCAGCGAGTGAGGGATTGAAGGCCTTTCGACAGGTTCTTCTTTGTCATACAGCAATATGGTTTTCATGTCTGCATGTGTGGAGTCTTTGAAGTTCTCGGTTGAGACATACACCCAGCTGCATGCAATGAATCAGACAATTTTTGGCAAGTGATGCACTTTACTGACAGTAGAAACAGACACAAAGAGAGCACAGTATATTTTATAGAAAAAAGTTTCTAAAGTTGATGATTAAATTATTTATACAGTGATTTGCAGTTATATTTTAGCTTAGAAATGAAGGTTATAATTACCGTGGTCAAAGCCTTTCTTCTTTGAGCACAGAAAATCCTTCAGGGCAAGGGTTTAATGGTTTAATTGCAATGGTGTGTATTAAAGAGGATGCCAAGCTCAGAGCATGGCTGATTTCCTGGCAATGATAAGAGGTGTAATTACCGGGCACATGTGTGGGCCAAATTAACAGTTTTATATCTTTGACACTGACCAAGAACAAATGTTAAGTGTTTACTTTTTCTCAGTTGAGAGCCTGCCGGTCCGCCTCATCATCTCATTGTGGGTCTGTTTCAGATTGTACTGAGTTGTCTACAGTTCCAGCATCAGCATGTTGATTTATAGTATTTATTCAAGCTCACAGAGCTGGTATGTTACATTAATATTGTTTTGTTGTTGAGAGTTTGACAGATTTATAAATCAAACTTACAGCCAGCAGGTGGCTAACATAGCATAGTATATAGACTGGAAAGATATAATCTGGCTCTATCAGAAAGTCCAGGACCTGTTAAGCTCAGTTATATTTGTTTTTTTAAGCACCGGAGCCTCTCCAGCTGTCATAAGGTGACAAGTGGGGTACACCCTAGACTGGTTACCAGTCTACTGGAGGGCAGCGATGAAATAATTTATAGAAATCATGTTTTTTGTTTGTTTGCTTTTTGTTAAATTAAAAGAAAATACCGTGGGGACTGGATGGATGTTAGGAGATGATGGCATAAATCTGTCACTGTCAGTGTGACTGACGGCTGCCCCCTCCAACCTGAGTGTGTTCTTGCTAGAGGTTGCTTCCTGTTAAAAGGGAGTTTTTCCTTCCCACTGTTGCCAGGGGCATGCTGTCTTTCTCTCTTGCGCGTCTCTCCATTATAGTAGGATCTTCACCTGACAATATAAAGTTCCTTGGGAGGATTGTTTGTGATTTGCTTCATATTTTATATAGATGAAGCAGAATTGAACCGAGACTTGCGTCCTATTTTTGGATTCTTTTTTATCCCTCTAAGGTCAACGTAAGGTTTGTTTTCACTTTTCAGTCTAGGAATAAAACCATTTGTTTAGGTGCAGAATAATCTCTATAAACAGACATCCAAATATGAGCATGTTTGTTAGTCTGTATTAGGTTCGAGTAATAGCCACCAGTCACATTTGAGCAGCCTGTAGTTGAGTAAAGGTAAAATCTGGATACAGAGCACGGAAGGCCGTTGCCTATTGTCTGTAAACAATTTAGGTTTTCATTTGTTTTTACATCTCTATTCATTCAGAGCCCCAAAATATTTGAGACTAGCTGATTGGTTCCAATACTGGGCTCAGATACTAAAACTGCCTGAACCATGCACATTGAAAATAATGTGACACGTTCATAGGTTCATAGGTCTTGATGAATAATGATGCAGGAAAATGCTCTGTTCTACTCATGTTGGACCATCACATCCTCATTGAAAGGCTGAAAAATTGGGTTGGTGTATCTGGAACTGCATTAGAGTGGTTCTCCTCTTATCTCCATCACCAATCCTTTTCTGTGGCAGTCTCCGATTTTAGGTCATCCTCTACCTCCCTCACTTATGGTGTCCCTCAAGGGTCAGTTTTGGGGCCTTTATTGTTTTTAATATATCTTCTCCCCCTCCAGCATATAATAGGCTCTTTTGAGGACATTTCTTATCACTGTTATGCTGATGATATTCAGTTGTTCTTTTATGCCCGAGGATTTATCTAAGCTTCAGCATCTGAATGATTGCTTAGATTTAATCAAACGTTGGATGGCTGCAAATTTCCTCCAACTCAACGAGGGGAAAACTGAAGTCCTCGTATGCGCCCCTGATAGGTTTCTATCGCAGATAGTGAAAGCTCTCGGTCCTCTCTCACTCTATGTTAAATCCTCTATCAGGAATTTAGGTGTCACCTTTGACTCGAGTCTCACATTGGATGGGCATGTGAAATCTCTGGTTCGGGCTTGTTTTTATCATTTAAGAAATGTGGCTAAGCTAAGCCCGATTTTATCTTGCTCTGAACTGGAGATTGCTATACATGCATTTATTTCGTCACGCTTGGATTATTGCAATTCGCTGTTTATGTGTCTAAGCAAAGGTTCTCTGGATCGTCTGCAGGTTGTGCAAAACGCTGCAGCTAGGCTTTTGACAAAATCCTCCAAGTACTCACATGTGACACCATTGTTATCTCAGTTACACTGGCTTCCTGTTAAATTTAGAGTCAATTTTAAGATCCTGGTCTTGACCTACAGAACTGTGCACAGATTGGCACCAGCCTACATCTTTGATCTGCTACAGCCCTATGTCCCTAGCAGGTCTTTGAGGTCATCTGATCAGGGCTTACTTGCTTTAAAAAATACTAAGAGGAGGACTAAGGGTGACAGAGCTTTTGCCACTGTGGCCCCGAGACTGTGGAACTCTCTCCCCCAAACATTAAGAACTGTGGACTCAGTAGCTGTTTTTAAAAAACAACTCAAAACTCACCTTTTTAAAACTGCTTTTGGTTAATTTTTTGCCCGTTTTATTTTCTCTTTTTAAATCTTTTCATGACTTGTAATCTTATGTGCAGCACTTTGTGATTCTGTCTTGAAAGGTGCTATATAAATAAAAATGTATTTATTTATTTATTTATTTATGAGCTGGCATTGAATCAGTGAGCTTGAGAGCTGCTGGATTTTCTTACTTTTGAAGTGTTGGATTAACTGTTTCCCTCTGTTTTCAGTCTTCGTGCTAAAAGAAACTAACAAGCCAGTGGTGTTTGCTTCATATTTAGGAGATGGAAATAAAAGTAGTATCAATCTCGTCATCTATATTTTAGCAAAAAAAGCACACTTTGTTAAACATTTGCTTAAAAGCTTATAGTATTGTTATGTTAACGAATATCATAAAATAACTTGGCCTCCAGTTTTTTGGAAACCGTACTGAGTGAGTAGTGTAAAGGTATTCTTGCCCAAATCAATCCCTTTTATCTGTCTTCCAAGCCTCAAAATCGCAACAAAAACAAAGATCAGTTTGGCATGCAGCGCCTGTTAAGTGGTTTATTTTGCCTGATGTCAGAGAAAAGAGAAAATCAGAGAGTGAAAAGCGGTGTGTGTGTGTGCTGCAAATCCCCAAACATGAAACAGTTTTTTATTCCAGCCTAACAAAAAGACACACAAGGATTTACTCTGTTGCGGTGGAACAAGATGCAAGTCTTTAACGGTGAAGAAAGGGGCATGTTGGTTTAGCAGATAAGTGATCCGTGTCCCGCTGCCAAACCTAAACAAATTCCATTTCAGACAGCTCACCTTCATGGCTCGTCTTTATCTCCTCTTCCATCTCAGCTGAAGACTCTTGACATTTGGGGAAGGGTTAGCGTAAGTTTGTGAGCTTGCTGTGATTGGAAGTCATTCAGCCTCACATTTTATAGCAAAATGAAAACAAGCAAGTTGTAGCACTACGTATAAAAACGTTTCATCCAGAGGACTTCCCCCCGTGAGATCTCACTCACCTAAACAGCAGTTTCTTACTAATTAGTTATCTGAGAACATACACCCTGATTGGAAAACACACAATCCTTTGTTTATATACTATATTCATGCCATCTTACTTATTAAATTTTCCATCATTAGATCTAATGAGCAGTATTAATAAAAAAATACTGGTTTGTCTTTTAGTGAGGGGGAAAGTGTTGGCCACTTTGACATGTTGTTATAAACTACAGTAATTGAGGCTTGCGGTCCACAGAATCGACATTACACATAGACAGGCAGACTCATTTTTCACCAGGGTGCTCATGGAAATTTTCATGTGCTGAAAAGAAAAAAAAACCAACTACTCTTAACAAAGTTTGTTTACATTCATTCCAGCCTGTTGGGCAAAATAAGAAGTGACGTGGCACACGAGTGAATTATCTGGAATGAAAAAATAAGCACAAGGTAAAGCTTTCGGAGGACGATGGTGACTGATGGGCAGTTGAGAAGCGTTGCAGTTGACTGAGCAAGAGAGACAGAAAGAAAGACATTTCCCTGTTTGACCAAAATTACTATAAAATATATGATTATTATATAAATTGAATAAACTTTTTAAAGGTTTGTCTGACTTGAAATCTTGACGGAGGGCGTGCGTGGATTGCAATCATGACGTTATGAGTCGACACTCATGTTGCGCTAATAATTTATACAGACTTCTGTTCTGGTGCAGGGTTCTGATCACCAGAGGGTGGATCCACTGGGATCATGGATGGACTTTGTGAAACGACCCGTTGGAAACTTTCCTGGAAAATGTCGCAAACGCAAACGACCACTGGTAAACCCAGAAGATAGGCTATTTGTCCCACAGTTATTCAAAAATGTTCACTTTAAGCCATTTTATGTACAAACTTTTTATGCTAAGTTGGATACATGATTATTTTTTGTGTCTCTGTCTTCCATTAGCCAGGCCCACCCGGTCCTCCAGGTCCTCCAGGTCCCCAGGGTCCTCCTGGCTCTCCTGGGGCTCAAGTAACTCAGGAAGTTCTCCTGCAGGAGTTCAAAGAGATGATTAAAGGTAGAAGCCTGTTGATTTTTTGTCCCAATTCATTTATTCTCCTTTATTGGATACAAGGTTGTTCTTTTCTTCATCTTACAGTTATACACCTTTTTTAAAATTACAATATAATCCTGAGAGAATAGTTAAAAAAATCCAATTGAGTCACTGTGTGCTGGGCATGTTCTGTCAGAGGCTACAGAGAGGCGAACAGCAGCCTTGGACAGACAAATCAGCCCCAGCCAGCTACCTACAACCATCCTCACCCTGGAGGGGATGACCTCGTACCGCAGAATAGAAGAAGCTTTCCACTGCAAGCTCAAGGGACCCGTAGTGGTCGACAAGAAGACTCTGGTGGAGCTCCAGAACTTTCAGACAGTAAGTTTGTTTGAAGCCGAGTAAATGTTTATGAATCGGTCCAGCTTTGTTCCCTGCTTGCGGCTGAAAAACTAAAGTTTTGGCTAACCATCCTCTGCAGGGTTTCACATTTTGTTTCTCTGTCGTAACCCTGAAAGAGTAAGTGTTTGCTAATCACTGCTTACTTTGCATGTGGGAGAATTATGAGGGGATCATCCCCTCACTGGTAACTGGCACTGGCAAAGCATGCAGTGCCACTCCAAGACTCAGACTGCCTCTTTGGTCAAAAATATCAGCTTTTTCTATTCTACACATCACTCTCTGGGCAGCTTACAAAAGGCACTCTGTCTCAGACTTGGAATAAAGTGGGGAGAGGACAGAAATAGACACTGTTTGAAACAGCATGCTGTAGTGGAAGAACTATGCCCAGTTAGGACTAGCTGACAAGGCTGGAGGAGGGTGCATTGGGCTCTGCACACTATTAAACATGCAAACACAGAGCTATGTTAGTGAAGACGTGTTACTATGGCTTTGGAAAGTTTTAATATTTTTGCAGAGTCAGAACTATAGAGGCACACAATGAGACAAAGGATAAAAATAAGGTCTGAGTCCAGGGGCCCTATTTATTAGAGATTCATGGTTTAGACTCCATGTGTTAAATGTGATATACTTTAACTCATGTGCTGCATGTGCTCAGGGATAACACATTTTGTGAATTTTGACACAATGTGTGCTCTTTTAAAAATTTCTAACATTTTTTAATGCAAATATTTGTACACACATAAAACAAAACAAAAAATCTATAGAAGCCACAAACAGCCGCCGATCAAACCTGTTTATGAGCAGCAGTCAATCAGAAGAACTTTGGTTTAAAGGGACGGTGGTCTTAAAGTAGAAGTGTCCTGTCTTCCTTTTCTCTCTCCAACCGATTGTGGCACATGGCCGCCCCTCCCTGAGCCTGGTGCTGTTGGATGTTTCTTCCTGTTAAAAGGGAGTTTTTCCTTCCCACTGTCACCAAAGTGCTTGCTCATAGAAGTTCATATGATGGTTGGGTTTTTCTCTCTATGTATTATTGTAGGGTCTACCGTAAAATATAAAGAACTTTGAGGTGACTGTTGTCGTGATTTGGCGCTATATAAGTAAAATTGAATTGAATTGAAAGTGCTACAAAAGCTTGTTTCAAACAATGAACTGGGGGGCTGCTGCACTAAGGTCCAGTGTAAGATAAATTATTTTGAACTGGGAATTATGCAGTAATCCAAAAATAAAATATGGAACTGTTGCATTAGAATGTAAATATTAATAATTACTAAACAGTGGTATATAAAGGGCGGGTAAAATAACCAATAGTCACTGCCAGTTAGGCATGTTTTAAATTCCTGCCAAAAAAGTGGATGGATCAATCCAGCCCATATGGGGAACACAGTTCACAGTCTATCAAGATGGCCGGGAGCAGTCCCCACTCCTACCAGCAATCTCCTATTTATCACTTTGATTTGCTATTCTCCTCCTGCCTGGTCCTCAGCGTTCCCATGCTACATCAGCATTTAGGTTTAGTAGCTGCATGTTTGTGTAACGAGTGAAAAATCCCTGGTTTGACCTGGGGAGGACGCACAAATTCCTTTGGGGTTGCATCAGGAAGAGTAAAGAAAAAAATCTGCCAAATCTAACATGTGTTGCTACCCATCGTGGCGACCCAATATGGATAAGGGAACAGGCGAAAATAGCTTATGCTCCTTCACATCAGTAAACCTCCATGTGAAAAATGGAACAGCCTTGTCTCATTAATGCCATAATCCATGCAACACCTTGTGCATAAATGAGCCATGGAAGCAGTTCTGTCATAACTGTGCCACAGTGATGAGAAAGGGCAGTGGCTGTAGGATTGTTTCTGCTAAAGTGCCCTGGAAGCACACACAGAAGACATACCGTACTTAGTGCTCTGTAGCTGGGCCTTTATTTTGTGGTCCTGTATACTGTTGCCATAAAACATATCCACTATCAATCTTTTTTTTCCTGTGCTTCCAGCCGCCTGCTAAAGGAGCTTTCCTCAGAGGGTCGGGAATGGACCAGTCGACTGGGAGGTTCACAGCTCCCATCACAGGGATCTACCAGTTCTCTGCTAATGTCCATATTGGTAAATCACAGTAACTTTCCTATAAAGCTTATTACTGTAATATAGCAAAGCCTTAAAGCCCCTGCTCACTAATAGACCACCCAGATGATTAGACCTCCACTAAGGAGTGAGGGCATGCTTCCATTCTCCTCTTCATGCTTTTGTTGGCTTTGTTAAAACAGTTAAACTTATCACAGTTTTGTGATAAGAAAAGAAGCCTTGATTCTAATCAAGTTCATACATACACACATTATTGAAACCTCGCTGAAGCAGAGACTCTCTGAGCAGCTTAGCAGAGAAGCAACTGTTTACAGAACACCCAAACAAGCTCTGTTTGTTTGACGAACCACTTCTCGTGCCATAAGAAGCTGCGATATGATTTTTCGTCCAGTGCAAATAAAAAGTAGCGTCTCATTCGTCTGACCACTTCATTGTCATCTTATCATCTTCTGATCCTTGAATGTTTGAAATCTGGCCCATTGTCGGACATGAAAAAAATGATCCTTGGCTTTGTATTATAGATGGGTTTTTAAGAATTGGTGTTAGCTTGTAATAAATGCGTCACCACTTCACCATTAATCCACCGTTTGTTTAATGTCTAAATTAGGAGTAGTGGGAAATGTTTGAGCTACAGTAAATAGTGTGGCTGAAACCGTAACACTAGACTAAACTGATGTATCATTGCAACTATAAATCCCTAAAAAGTTCATTTATAAAAGTTGATTTGAACCCTTACGTGTGGAAATCCAGTCATTTAATTGCCTGTTTATAATTAAGAAGGTGATTATAGTATATAGATATACATACTGTGAGGCCCATTTTCTTAACCATTTATCCAACTTAGGGTTGCAGAGCACGGGAGCCTTTCCCAGCTGTCATAGGTTGAAAGGCGGGGTGCATGTCAGTCTATCACTAACACTGAAGGCTATCGAAATTCAGTTTAAGATTTATACCTTTAAGACTCCTACATATAAAGGATAACTTAAATCTTGGTAATCCTTTATGCAATGATCCTTTTTTTTTATTGAAATGACATATTGCATCTGTTAAAAGAAAAAGAAATGGGGGTAAAATGTCAAAGGAAAAGATTAAAGTAACACGTTCAGAAGCAAAAATCACATCCCCACAAATTTACAATTTTTTTCTTGTAAAGTTTCCTTTTTTTCATAACCTTTGCACTTCAATCTTGAAATGTTAAGAGTTTTTTCTTGTTTCTAGTGTAGTTTTAGCCTTATTGACCTATGCTGTTTCGTCTTTGTCTTGTATTTTAGCCTGTTCTAACCTTATAGACTCTTTTTGATGTTTTAGCTACTTTTGTAACTCTTGCTGTCCTATCTTAATTGATCACTGACCATTTTACAGATCACAATGAGGTGAAGAGGAGCAAGAGCCAGCTTAAGGCCAGGGACAATATTCGGGTGTTGATCTGCATCGAATCCCTCTGCCACAGATACACGTATGTATCCTGTAAGGTTGTTAAATATCCTGAAGCTCAGTCTCCTACAGACTCACCCCCAAATCCCCTCAATTATGCACCTAATCTTTGAAACAATGTAGTTTTGGCACGTTAGTGAATAATATCGCCACCAATCACAAATAAAATCAATCTTGAGTAGGTTTCAATATTACTACAGTCATCCTTTGCATTCTTGAGATTCTTGTTTTGTCAATTTACGTTTGGCTTTTCTCCTCTCACAGTCATATTTTAGTGGTGTTTAATGCTTCCTTAACTTTCACCAGAAGTTACGAGCTGTAAAAGGGGTTGTCTGTTACACTTTGTGTGGAACCAGTTTGGCATTTCCTGTATAAAAACAGAGCAGGTCTCTAAAAGGAAATGTCCTCTCATTTAGAGGCCTTGTCCTTGTCGCCTAACTAATCTTTATAGACTCACCTTTGACACTGCAGGCAGCCTGTTACATACAACAGCACAGCAGAGAACTGCTCTAGTTTGGGATGTGCGAGGCAAATAACGAAGCATCAGATAGGGTGGGCCTGAAGGGCATTTATTTTATTTTATGTTTTTACAAAACCATACCAAATCCAAATTCTTTCCAGTATTTCAAAATTTCTATTTACATAAAGTCAGTGAAAGCTGTTGAAATGAATTGTTCCCTGAAGTCTCCCCTGGACTGTGCAGAGCTCCACAGCCTCCCTTTCAGTGTGGTACAATGAGGGGAATGCATAAATAATATTATTATGATGGGTTACTTAACCCAAAAGAGTGCTTGGCTTTTGCTTTTTTGAGCCAAAGCCCCAGCCAGTCTCGCCCTCCCACTCATGAAAATGCAGAGAATGTGAAATGAGGCTCATTGTGATGGCAGTTGGAGGGAAGGCCAATATGATTGATTTGCCATAAAAATTTATCATTTTCCACTAAACAGGAGCCAGTGCTCTCACTGTGTGGTTAAAGGCTGCAGCTATGTTACAGCCATCTGTGCAGCCTCTGAGAGTGCTCAGTTGCTCAAGGAAAAGTTTGACCTTTGGGTCAAACTCATCTTTATGCTCTTTTCTTTCTGAGAGTCAAACAAGAAGATTGAGATTATTCAAACAACTGTATCATGGATTCTGAAGCTGCCACAAGAAGCTAGCTAAGACTTGAATAATACAGGCCTAAAGGCTGGACAGCAGCCATATGGCATGCGCAATTCACGAATGAAAAATACATATTTCCCAACCAGTTGGCGAGAAGATGCTGGAGGTTGGTGGCAACCCCTGGGGAAAAATGGTCACAAAGAGGTACATGGTGTGGCACCAAAAACCTGTTTGCGGTTGCTTTGTTTCCTAGCAGGTTGCTATGGTCACCAGTGTTTTGCATGAAGATGCCGACTTATCTGCAAATAATTGCCATTTACTCGCCAAGAGGTCGTGAAACTATGAAGAGTGCCTGCAGTCCAGAAACAAGGACTGTTCCCCTTCAAAGTAAAAGTTTCACTCTTTGCAATATTGACACAACTTTTACTTTGATGGTGAAGTTCTCAGTTTGCATCAGCTACTGGTTTGCCATGGAACGTGTGGCACATGGCAGCATTTTGAATACTATTAAAGAGTATTATGTGATCAGTGGAATCAAATGGCTCAAAAATACAGATCCAGGATTTGTATGGAGAATACATTTTGATTGTTTTCCAAGGTTTTTTTTGTTTGTTTTTTTTTTAGTTTGGAGCAGTTGATTTTCCTGACATTTTACCAATAGACCCCGCAAGCCAATGTGTAATAGGCATAAACAATCAACACATAGTTTCCCTGTTTACCGTTAAACTATGTCAAAGGAATAATTCCTCTCATCTAAAACTTGGCAGTAAAGTGAGCATGCATATTTGGCCAATGACTAACTATCTTTTTAATATAAGGCCTTTTACACTTGGATGAAGTTCATGGGGTTTTAAAGAATGCAGCTTTGGCATGTTTGAAAATTACTCAGAAATGTTATTTTTTAATCTGATTGCAGTTCACTGGAGATGATCGTTGGCTTGGAAAGTAACAGCAAGATATTCACTGTCAGCGTGCAGGGACTGCTGGAGCTGCAGGTGATCTCAGGGACACACAAGAGTAAGACATAAAGTACTCTTCTACACTCTTTCTACATTTATTTTTATTTGTTTCTGCTCTGCAGGCTGGGCAGTACACCTCCATATTTGTGGATAACGCAGCCGGTGCTTCCATTACAATACAGAACGGTTCAGATTTCATGGGCATGCTGCTTGGTGTATAGCCTCAAACACGAGCAGGGCATCCTCCAAGCTGTCCACTGCTGCCTTTTATTTTTTTATTTTCTTTCAATGGACTGCTTATGAGCACCGCCACACAGGACCAAACCACAGGGGAGGCTTGAAGGAAGGATGTAAGGCTGACATTGACTTGACTGCTTGTCAGATGAAAGTCAGTGAAAGGACAGTGTGAAGCACTCATGGACTGAGTTTGTTTCTCACAGTGCACTTCCACCTCCCCCCCAGGAACTTGGACGCATGTTGCTTCACAGATAGAATAACCTGAAAATAAAATGGAGAATATGTTTGTTACAGTATATTTTTCATGGTTGTTGAAGACCTTTGCAGTAAACCAAGATTTTTTTAATGTTCTCTGTAGTGGTTGAAAGAGCTAGGGAACACAAAATAGTAAATTTGTGCATTTAATGTATATTGACATTCATGTTTTTGTCTTTTCTATCTATTGTCTAAACACTCATGAACTATAATTTTGTTGGATTAAAATCCAGTTTTATTATATTATATGGTACATAGACTCCTTGAGTACACTGGACAGTTAAAATATGCTCAGTAGACAGGCCTCATGTGGTATTGTATCATAACTGTTGCTGCATTTTTAGCCATTTTAGCATCAGTTAAGACTGAAATATTCAACGGTGAGAGGATGGATTAGTTGTATAGAGTCCCACAGACCCACAATCCCACAATCCCACAAATTTTGCTGATCCTCTGACTTTTCCTCTACAGCCAATACGTGATGCTTACATTTATCATTTTTGAGTTAAATATTTGAACAATAATGCAATGAAATTAACTGTTTGCTCCAGAATAAAATGTAAGCTAATTTCATCTGTGATTCCTGATCTTTTCAGATGGTAATTTGACTTGTCCCACAGTTTTGTTTATGGCATCATTTTAGTGCCAGTTATCAAATGCTAACATCCCCGTGGCTAAACGTCACCAATTTAATACCATGGACTGTATATAAAAAATGGATGTTTAAGAAATGAAAGTACTACAACGTACCTTAAACTGCATTCTATCGATGGCCAGCAGGGGGGCAACTTTTTTTTGTTTGTTGAAAAAGTAAGGAGGATTATGCAGCGTATTCTTATTTGCTGAAACGGGAATTCATACTACCAATTCCTAGTTCATGTCCATTTGTGCAGGTATATTGCTACACTGAGTGAAGGATTTTGTGTATGCTTGACTGGAGTCCTTGAGAAAAGCCATCAGCATGTAACAGATAAGCAGAATGCTGATTGGCTGAAAAAAGGAAAGGGAGTGAAGAAAGAGTAGGAATAGCAACCCCCCCACTAAAGATCAAACATTGGCTGCAGTGGACACTTTTTATTGTTTGTAACATTTGTAACAGTTTCACTTCAACACTTTGTATGTTGTAACTTTGGTCTTCTCTGTGGTTGGCGGAAGGTCCAACAACAACAACACAAGCTGCCCTCTGGTGACAGCAAATAGCTAAAACATGTAGACAATGGTCTGCAACGCTCTGTGTGGTGACCAGTACACAACAATGCCAGTTGCTTAAGAACAACAGATTCATGTGCAGCATAGTCAGTTTCTATTGGTGATGGTAAAAACTTGACTGTCAAAATGAGTCTTTCGAAACCAGTGCCTGACTACATCCATATTTCATATACAGTCTGTGGTTGACACCTAGCCTTTTAGACTATAGAAAGAAGAGTTTTGCAAATACTGCTGAGCATTTTTATCTTCAACTTATCTGAGAGGGAAGAAGTTAAAAGTTTGTGATCTCATCCACCTTGTGTGGATACTCCTTTTCCACCACCTGGATATGTGTCCATATTGTTTGCGACAAATGCCAATAAATTATTAGTTTTTAATGTCATGTCACGAGCACCTTAGTACCACCATTGTCAGTCAAAGGCTCACTCTTTTTGCCATTTTTTATCTCATTCTCAAGCAGCCATTCTTCTGCTTCATGTTTACACCTGGAATGGTCAATGCAATACATTTATAGGTCAGTTAGTGTATAAGGAAATTAATATACTCCAGTTTCCCTGTAAAATATTGTGTTTTTACAGCTTTTTAAAGATTACGTAGAACAATGTTTGGATGAACTAAGATTTTTTTATACAGTCCCCTATGTTTTATCTTTTACAAACCTTAAATATTTTTATTGTATTTTATGTTTTTCTTGACAAATACATGTTTGTAATTTATCATAACTGATATATTAGTAAGTTTGGGAAGCATTGAAATTTGATATTTATGTTTGAGATCCACAGTTAATGCCATAATCTATACCACAGAATTAAAAGATAACTTTACTATTTTTTAATTAAAATATTCTGTAAATTGAAATAAAACTCTTTAAAATGTTGCCACGTGGTGTCTGCACATAATTTAAACATCTCCTTACAAGATTATGGTCATTGATTGCTTAAGATGTGAGGAAAATTATCAATATCTTCATTTCAGAAATTCATTATCAGAATTTGTATTTTATTTCTCTGCAATACAACAAAGCTTTTCATGCCTCTGTGCCTTTATTTGAATTGTAAAATACTCGAAATATTTCAAATACCTCTGCAAGCAATATGGCAGCCTGCCAAGTAAACGGCTGCATTTACCTACCTGCTAAAACTGCCAAAGACACTACACAACATTCAGGTTAATGCCCCCCTGAGAGCTAAATATAATGGCTGTTTTGTCCAGGCTACTTTTCACGTGTTTTGTTTTCCTCGAGTGTCCAGTTTAATTGAAACTAGATAGCTGCTGTCCCTCACAACATCCTGATAAATCAGGTCTTTATTGCTACTCTTGCCGTGCTTATTAAAAAGCTTTGATACGAGCATATTGTTTCTTGGGTGGTCTCACGAGCCACAAATGCACGTCCAGCCAGTGAAATGAGGTTGTTAGCATCACTGCATGAACATCTTACAACAGAGGCTTCTCAAAGAAGCATTGCTGACATGCCAACTGTCACATACTGTACCCAAGGACCGACCACAAGAACGTCGCACCCATGTGCTATTCCAGCCACCTACTGTAGCACACATTTCAGACAGGAATAAGCTGCTTGCTGAAGAAGCACACCCAAAATTTGGAAAACAAACATTACATTTTTATTTAGAAATGAGCTGACCAACATTTTTAGGTACCACGTAATATTTGTTCTTATTCCCCCACAATTTAATTTTCTACCAGTCAAGAGGAATAAAGACGCTGAAAATAACACAGCCAGGATTTATTGAGTGTATTAGGTGAGTGGGATTGCTGCAGCATACTCACTTTCCATTTTTTCATAAGCTGTAGTCTGTCAACAGGTTTAACTGTGCAGGGATGACAGACGATATAATATTTGCCTTTTCATTGCTCAAGAAGCAGGAGAGTGGCACACACTTGTGAGTTTTGATTGTCTTATGTTTTTTTTTTTCCAAAATGTGTTTAATGACAGCTATGCGAGCATGCCGTAACGCATTCGCTGCCCCGCAGTGGAACACGGAGCCTGCCAAAGTGGTTGCGAAACCAGCCTGCGCCACGACTCTGACAGGAATTTCCCATCGCCCCATTATCAGCATCAGACAAGCTGAGTGATTGCAATTACATCTGCCCAAATGCTAAGAGCAACTGCTTTTTCTCTTTTCCCCTAAGTGAGGTATTATGAAAGGCCCCATTGTGAATCTCTGAGGTTCCTGTCTGCCCTGTAAACCAACATAGTTGGGCTGTGTAGCTTTAATGAGGCCTTAATTATGAGATTCCTCTACCTTAGTCAATGACTCATTGGGTGATGGCTTTACGCAAATCCCTCTTAGTACAGCTTCTTTAAAACAACTAAAGGATATGTTTATCAGATTTTAATCCAGACAACTGAAAGCTCTGAAGTCTTTCTGGAGTGTAAGAACTTTATAAAATGACATTAGCTGGATTTATGTAGTGTTCAAACTGCACATTGGATTACTTCTGAAACCTCTACACTGTTAAAAAAATGTCTATGTGTTTCTAAAGCCACTGATTGAATATTTCTTTATAACCAGCCTCTTTCAGTGATTGGTCAGCTATGAGGAGGTGAGAGAGGAGGCACTAAATGTCTAAGCTCTCTTTTTCCATTCGTTACTTGGCTATTTGTGGAAATTTTCATGTGAACAATGCAATGCACTATGAGTTAAAGTGAAGTCAGGCCCATCCCGCAGTTTGTTCCCCACTTTTTAAGCCTTTTTAACCAAGTATGAACAAATCTCATTATTTAAGGTGTTTGTGGCCTATGATATAGGCCTGGTCTTTGCTGCAGTTTAAAGAAATGTGTAAAAGATGCTTTGAGGGAGATTATATTCAGTGGATTCAGTATGTGGCTGCTCTAATTGTTCCAAAGCACTCTCTTCTTAACATGCACTTTTTTATCTAATGACCACCAGGGAAGCGACACCTTTGATCACAAAGGAAGTCCAGTTACATGTAGGTGAATGGGTAAGCAGGGTTCGGCTCGCTCAGTCTGTACCCTCAGTAAACGCTTTACTGATGAGTTTATGTTCTTATTCCCAAGTTTAATGTTTTGTTGGACTCAGCATGATGTTTATTGTTAAAATTATGGTTGACAATCTAAGGTATATTTTATGAAGTGTCCAGTTGCTTTCCTGGGAGTGTGCACCATCCCTTAATTTCTCAATCAGATTCAACCCTCAACTAAATCCATTGGATTATCAGTAGTTAGTCTGTTATTTCTAGTTCAGGGAGACCACACCTAACCTTCACTGCTGCTTACAGCAATACTTTAAAGTAGATTTTAAGCAGGTTTTATGTAGTAACCTCTGTATTTGGCTGCTGAGATCTGGCAAGTCTCCCTCTCCCTGTTGCTGAGCAGTACCCTCATAAAATGATGCTTCCACCACCACCTTGACAGTCAGGATAATATTAGATGACCAGTGTCCAGACGTGGTACTTGGAGTTCTACCCAAGTGTTATGTTCCTGGAAAGGGCTACCAGATGAAGAGAATAACAATAAAAGTGTCAGTAAGCTCTTTAGAACGACCCATTCGCTCACAAATGTTTGTAAAGGCAGATTACATGAGTAGGTGACTGATTTTATGCAACAGCAGTTATGGGACCAAAAAACAGTTGAATTCAAAGATCAAGAGGCATAATACTTCTTTGCATATAGTGTATGTGTGTCATATAAAATATGAACAAAAGAAAGGCAACACCAAATGCTAAATGCTGGAAAAAAGGATCACTCAGTGAAAGGCATATTGCTTGTCTAGCTGGAGACATTCACTGCACTACTGAAACAGGCCCACTGGGGCTGGCTAGCTCTTCTCTACAGCTTTCAAACACTGTGCTGATTGCTGAGTGAAGTCAGCTGCACTGGCTCCACAGGAGAAATGGGCTGGCACCGAGGAGACACACACACACACACACACACACACACACACAAATCAAAAAACAGAAAAACGGGCTGCAAAACGCTGTTTGGTTCTTACTTGTGATTTTCATCTAACATAAAGTTTGTTTGATTTGCTCTGGTGAAACTGATGTCCTTCTTAGATGCCTTTTTCTTCAAGTTCCCTTCACAAGATCTGGGTAGATTATTAAAAAGCAAAGTTAATTTGACTATGTGAATGGTGATCATTGCTGTAGGTCTGAAAAGTGAAAATGTCTTAAAATGCATTCTAATGGCCACCAGGGGGACAATGCCTCTGGTTGCAATAAGTTCATTTGTATGTGAGTCAGTGGGAAAATGGAATTCACCTCCCCTGATCTGCAACTTCTGCAAACACTTTCCTGATAAGTTTATGGTCTCAGTTGTTAGTTTCAGGTGTTATTAAGTACAACATGAAATCTGTTTTTTAAACAATCACCCCCATCAAGGTAAAAAAAGTGACTAAACCAGGGTAGGTCTACCAGATTCCCAGTCACATTCACCCACCTCATCCAGTTTTTAAAACAGCAACATACCAAAAAAAATTCAGCTCAGTTCTTCACAATATACCATCGTGGACATGCCCTTCGTTTATATAAAGCAGCCTATGGGTGGGGTCATGGTGCATTCCAGCTGGTTTGATCCCATCAAATGATGGGCTCTTTACTCAGACCACATAACTGGGTCTTAATTTCAGTGGCAGATTAACTATATGCAGTGCTTTTCAACTCTAGCTGAGCTCTTCAAGGCAACTTTTTACTACAAGTCACATTCATGTATGTACATATTCATTCACACAGTGCTTTATAATAAAGTTTTCTTCAACACACACAGTATTGAAACGAAAACAATGCCAGCTTTTACGTTTTTGTGACTTGGAAACAGGAATTGTTTGAAAAGTGGCAGATCAAGAATAGCAAGATAGCAGGTTATGAAGCTGCTACCAACCAAAAGATCTGGTGGTGTGACAGTAGGAAATTATAATAATAATAATAGTAATAAAAAAAGGACAGAGACAGATATTGGAAGCTTTGACAAAAGTCTCTGTTGCCTCTTATGCAATTTGTACCAGTGGCCAACAACTTTGAATAGTTGTGTTAGTTTCAAACTTCCACTTCACAATGATTGATGTCGGGGACATTCAGAGCTTCAGAAATGCTTTTATATTGTTGGTCTGATTTGTTCCAGTAATTTTATCATAAAGGGCTAAAGAGAGTCCTTTGGACTTCATGGTTGTTGTCCTGGCATGCAGCATGAATTCTGGGTTGTTACGTAGGCTGTATCCTTTCTAAGCTATGTGCTGTCAGTTCTGTTTGCCATGGGTGGAAGTTCAAGACATATACAAATAATAACTTAAGCAAACTGGATAAACCTGACCACACATCTTCCAAAGTTTTCAGTCTTTCCTTTTTTATATTTAAATTTATGTTTTATTGAGTGTAGATTGACAGGAAAGTTATTGGTTCTTATCAGTTTGAAAACATATCTGCAACACAGTGAAGTGTGCAAAAGGGAATGTCTAAATACTTTGTGACTGCATTGGCTGAGTGTCAACAAAAGAGAAAAATATTCTGCTGTGAGACGAGGTGTGAAAAGAATTTAGTTCCTGACTTTCAATGCCAATTTTAATCTTGATATTCTTGATAAATGCCCGAAGAGAGATAAAATGATTCTTTCTTTTCATAACACTGCTTCTTCAGGCAAAATCTCCCAAAAAACTCTGCTCTGAAGTCATTAAGGATCCACTCTCAGCCAACTAAAGTAAACTGTAGTAAAAGTATTTAGTAATGTAATGATTTGGAGCTCGTTTTGTCTCTCACTTTAGTTTGACCCTATATTGGCAACACACGTTTTTATTATCTCATGTTTTGTCTACAAATGCCAACATTTCTTATAAAGCAGGGAAATAATTCTTTCATCACTTCTAGTTACAATGAAGCATGCAATCAAGCCGAGTTATGAAAGGTGACCATAGTTGGAGTCCAAATATGAAGAGGATGTGACATTTTTGGCGAGGGGCCAGCCACCGTCCTGAACCCCATGCTTTCTGTCTTTCTTCTCTATTTGTCAGCACTTCCAAACATGGCTACCTGCGGAGAGAAACAGACAGTGAGACTCTCTTAGGGATGCCAGGCTCCTGTATATTATGTTTTTAGCATGCCTCAGATTTTTTCACAGCAGCCTAAGTAACTCCAAACAGAGCCGAGCAGTCCAAGTCCTGCTGATACCGGAGTTGCTCCAAACAAACCTGTTGCCGTGATACCGTCCTCTGAGTAGAGGCAGTGATGAAAGATAAATGCAGTGCAATGATGCTTATTATGTGCTGGTTTTCCACATTAACAGCAGCTTGCTTTCTATTAAGGTATTTTTTGTGACTTCTAAAACTTTACCAGAGTGGCTTTGCATAATTAAGCGTTAAAAATAATCCTTGTTTTTGCTATACTGAACCTTGCTGTAGTCCTTCATCCACTTGCTGAAACAAGTAGTTTTCAATAGACTTTAAACTTTCCTTTTTGATGAAGCTTACAGTTAGGACGTGATCCTTTATCCTCGTTTGGCTGAACCTGAACCCTCCTGTGGTTACACTGCAATAGGCCTAGACTGCTTGGGGGTTCCCATGATGCTTGGGAGTGTTTCTTCTTCGCTAACCTGTTTTCTCTCTATATGTTAAAATATTACTTTATATTTAATCCGTACTATTAAACTCTGGAGCTCTTCCACTTGTGACCTCTAACTGGTCACAGAAAATGGCTACCCCTCCCTGAGCCTGGTTCTACTGGAGGTTTCTTCCTGTTAATGGAGAGTTTTTCCTTCCCACTTTCACCAAGTGGTTGGTCGCAAGGGGTGAGGTTTTGCTGAGGTTTGCTCTATATTATTGTAGGGTCTTTACCTTATAATATAAAGCACCTTATTGTGATTTGGAACTATATAAATAAAATTGAATTTAGTTAAATTTGATCACTATTTAAAGTCACAGTGTCTAAAATCAATTAAAAGTAATTTTCACTGCTAGATGAGAGTAGATTGCAGATTGCAGTCAACTGAGCTCTAGTTTTGAAGCCAAACATGTTTTGCTGTGAGTCCACTGTTTAGCTAAGCTGGGTGAGAGGTTTCCATGACTATTTACTCAGGAAGAGGCTGTAAAACCTTGTGAAAAGAATCTGATATGGGTCAGTGAGTCAGAGAAGCTCACTTCTTACCAGAGGTGGGACCAAGTCATTGTTTTGCAAGTCTCAAGTAAGTCTCAAGTCTTTATCCTCAAGTCTCAAGTCAAGTCTCAAGTAATGTCAGGCAAGTCAGAGTCGAGTCTCAAGTCACTGGTGTAAAAGTCCGAGTCAAGTCACAAGTCTGAAACTTTGAATTTCAAGTCCTTTCGAGTCTTAAAAAAATAAATAAATAAATAAAAATAATGTTGCAGTTATGCTAAATGTAAATATTAGACCATGTAATTTTAAAATCTGTGTTTTTCTCAACACATGACAAAATAGTGAACTTAGAAAATATACACAAATTGTGAAATTGGACCTCTTTAAAATGCAGCTCAATTAAACCTAGCTCCAAGAATAATTTTCACCGACAGTTCTGAGATAAGCTGCATGTTATTCTTGGATGCGCTTGTAGGACTGGCTTTAAAATCGCATGACAAAAATATCATACACATTAAAAAAAACTGTATCACCAACGTAGCCTGGACAACATTTGCTAGTTAGATGAAGTCAGCTATCTCATCGTAGCATATTTATATGCATATTTATAATTATACGGTTCTTGGAGTGAGTGCACACACTCATGAAGCGCCTTGAGGCGACTTTTGTTGTGATTTGGCGCTATATAAATAAAATTGAATTGAATTGAATGAAGTTTAGTAACTTCAGGTCACTGCCCCAGGTACAGTTTACCGACGGATGGGTACAGGACCTTGAAATGCACTGTGTAGAACGAAAGACCATCGTACGTATCATAAGTTTACCAGTCTCACAAATTGTCTTCATAAATACACATTCCTTAACCGTTTATTAATAGGACCTTTGAGCTCAACGGTAATTAATTTGTAGTGGAAATAATTTCTGGTAGCATCACAGAAATGTAGCAGTGACAATAATACTGTATGCTGTAATCGTACTGGGCAATTAGTGATACAAAAAACCTGTTTTACCCTGTGAATAAAAGTATATGTTTTTTTCAATGTACCATAATAACAGAGGCGAAACGCAATATTGTGTCAGGACAATTCACTATTTATGCACAATAAAGGAGTATAGCGCGACAATTTCTGTTCAGCGCCAGACTTGTTTGTAACCTATATCACAAATTATGTTATGAAAATGACGTATTAACTACTACAGCAGACTGACCTTCGTGTAAATGCTTGGAGCAGACTAACCTGTGAGCTGGAGTGTTCCGGGACGTTACATTTGATCTTTGAATGGCTGCAATCCAGGCCATCCGTCGCGTCTTTGTTACTTCGGAAACATGGCTCGAACAATTTCTCTTCAATGACGTAATCCGATAACAACCGATCTCTTTACCCGTCGGCTTCCCGTGGCTGTCATGCAACCGGCTATTGCAGTTAATAATACAACGGCTTCTTGACATTTTTGTGTTTCTTTTTATCGCTGTGTGACTGATTTCAATTGAAAGCCTGTGTGCGCTAGTACCTCTTGCCACGAGTTCCCAGAATCCTTTGCTGTTTACCCCTGAATGACGTCACATTTTCAATCTCTATATAATATGCATGTTAAATTTTATATTTGGGGTGAAATATCAAGTCTTTTCAAGTAAACCGGTTCAAGTCCAATTCAAGTCCCAGGTCATTGGTGTAAAAGTCCAAGTCAAGTCACAAGTCTTAGAACATTTTTTCAAGTCAAGTCTAAAGTCATAAAATTAATGACTCGAGTCTGACTCGAGTCCAAGTCATGTGACTCGAGTCCACACCTCTGCTTCTTACTGATAACAGTGATACTGAGGTAAGTGGATTTAGATATGCTGGACTGTCAGTAAGACTGCTGTTTTTTTTTTTGCCGCTGTTAGCCTTTGTTAGCCACTGTTAGCAGCTCTTAGCTACTGTTAGTGAAACAGTCTTTGAAGTCTATTTAACTTTGTTGGACTCTGAGACATTCTGAATAAATTCTTATACAATGTGAGAATGTAATCAAACGGTTTATCAGAGGGAAAGTGTGATTTTTAGCCTGACATTAGCTGGCATAATTTTAGCTAACTAGCTGTTGTTGTTTAGCCAGTATTCCACATTAGATGGTTTTGACAATAACTGGTTACATTTGTTTAGATATTTCACTCAGTCTGTTCCAGATGCTGCAGATTTGTCAATTTCTGCAAGTATATCATATGATATGACCAGATTATCTACCTCGTAGAAAAAAAAGGTTGTTATCTCCTTGATCATGCTTAATCATCCAGGTAAAGAAAATACCAGAATGTTGATTCTATTTATCTGGATTTAGCATTTTTAGAAAAACCCTACGTCTAGATAAACAGAATCAAGTTTCTTAGGTTGCTTTGTAGTCCATGCAAATGCATAGGTGCTGATATTAAAATCTTTGATAAATTTTAAATAAACAGAATATCAAGAGCCCTCTAGCTAGACATGAACCTATGTGTTTCTCTGACATAAATCACCAGCCAACACTTTTTTCTGACAGCACAGATGAGCTCAGCAGAAACCTGTATTTACAGTACCACACAGGTTTGAGTCTGGCCGAAGGACATATCTCGAGTCTGAATGTGTAGACACAAACTGACACATTACTGCATAGCACTTTAATGCCAAGGCCTTTCATCTCCTCCGCCTTTTGTGTTTCAGACACATAGAGGTAAGAGTAGAAAAAGACAAGTTTTTTTTTTTCTAAAACCAAGTGTTCAGAGAAGTTTGAGAATCACATTAGATTCCCCTTTAAATTTTGTGAATTCTAAAGATCAGTCTCTGAAAAAAATTCCCATGTAAAACAGGTCAGCTTTTTATCAGGTTCATACTGTTTTGAGAATTATTAAAAAGTGACTAAGGTTGAAAAACCTAGCTTACACACAGTCCAGTGAGGTTGGGGTTGTCAGCATTTCTTTTCCAAAAGGCAATACTGATTTATATAAAGTAAAAGCAGAGAACCAAACAAACGATAACTGAGTAGAAACACAGTTAAAGATAACACAACAAACTAAATCAAATCAAATCAAATCAAATCACTTTTATTGTCACATCACATGTGCAGGTACATTGGTACAGCACATGTGAGTGAAATTCTTGTGTGCGAGCTTCACAAGCAACAGAGTTGTGCAAATACAATAATGTAAACAAGCAAAATACAAGAATGGCTACATCTGAAACTAATAAATATATGTACAATATATAATATATAATAGTATACTACTAATACTACTATTACTAATGAAAAAAATTCAAACAAATATGTAAAAATTTAAATATGACCAGCTGTTATTTTGCTCTGAGAGTTCTTGAGGTTATACTTTTGGGATTTTTCAGGTTGGACAGAAATGGTCTGTGGTTCACTTCTGGCCTTGGGCTACATTTCACTCATGTTTGTGCAGACTGTCATTTCATGCTGGAAATGATTTCATGCACACTACGAATTTCTGCAAATTAAAATTATTGCCTCTTGTAACCTCTTGTTCACATTGGTATCTACCACAATTACAGCTGTTACATGGCTGGGATAGGCTCCAACACCCCTGCAACCCAGAATTGGATAACTGGAAGAAGATGGATGGATGGATGGATGGATAGGATACTGTAACGGTAATACATTTTTGAGAGGAAGCCAGCAAGATTAGTTTAATGCTATTTTTAATGATTTTATTAAATTAGTTCATTTTAAACTGATATATAAATGCTTACATAATTAACCTGAGCTTTGCTTAGCAGCACCTGGAGCATTCAGTTGGAACTCTAATGTGACAATTTTGTTAGACAAACACTTTTTTATTCCTGGGGATCGATATGTGACATTTCTTAATCAAAGAATTTAAACTCTGAGAATGCCAGGGTGCAGAAAATCCTCTAGCATAACACGTTCTTTCTTCATGCCAGCTGTAAGTAATATTTGATAGTAGGCTGCATGACTTCTTTCTTTTCCATCTAGTAGTTTGGTTTTCTGCCTGGCAGTGGTAGAGGAAATTTTAAAATTCTAGCAAATATCAGGTTCTGAAAAGTATCTATTAAGAAAATGTATTTTCTTGATATTATATTATTACTATTATTACTAATATTTTCTTTTCTATTAGAAAAATTCAGGAAAAAATATTCAGTATAAGAGCGCCTAAAATTTCCTGTAATTGTATAGCGCTTTACTAGTCCTTAAGGACCACAAAGCACTTTACACAACCAGTCATCCACCCATTCACACACTGGTGATGGCAGCTACATTGTAGCCACAGCCACCCTGGGGCGCACTGACAGAGGCGAGGCTGCCGGACAGTAGGCACCACCAGTAGGCAACGGGTGAAGTGTCTTGCCCAAGGACACAACGACCGAAATAAGGAGATACAAAGGGAAATATCCCTTTGAAAAAATGTAATAATAATAATGGATTGCATTTATATAGCGCTTTTCAAGACCCTCAAAGCGCTTTACAATTCCACTATTCATTCACACACTGGTGGAGGCAAGCTACAGCTGTAGCCACAGCTGCCCTGGGGCAGACTGATAGAAGCGAAGCTACCATATCGCACCATTGGCACCTCTGGCCAACGCCAGTAGGCGGTAGGTGAAGTGTCTTGCCCAAGGACACAACGACCAAGACAGACAGAGCTGGGGATCGAACCGGCAAACTTCCAGTTACAAGATGAGCTTCTATACCAAACTGATCATAGCTTTGAGTAGCATAGTAGCTTTGAGGACAGCAACTTACTACAAGTGGTTACAGACCTGGTCCTCATCTTTGAAGCTACCATTTCAAAGGTAACAAGACCACAAGTTCATTGCACACGGTCACATTTTGGTCATGCTGTGGTCTCAAACCACTGTTTTCTCTAGTGCTACTGTGGAATAAAGCACCAGAGCGTATAAATGAGGTGTGTTCTCGTCATGCAAATGGTCTAGTTGTGGCGACAGACTGACAACTAGTCTAGGATGAACACTGGATCTCCCCATGACAGCTGGGATTGCCTCCAGCCCCACCGTGACCCCTAAATGGGATAAGTTTCATTCATATCCACAGGTGGGTTGTGTAGTGGTGGAAATTTTGACCAATATACCTGAACTATTTTTAACTATCTTTCTTTTCCAGGGGATGTTTGTTTAGGTTTCAGTGCCAAAGCTACTTTGTTAGGTTAAGCAAAACCTTATAACTTGTGTTGAATTTCACTTTAACTACACTGCAGAAGGCAAAGTTCACGACTAGAGCTCATCACTCAGATACAGAAAGAGGCTGATTTTAATTCTTGTGTATTTGTTCCTGCATGTTGTTTTTCCACTATGTGATTTATTGCTTGTCTCTGTAACTTAATTATTGCCTTGAAGAAGAAGAGAAGCACAAACATGGATCATGTCTTCATACAGCGCCTGCAGAACAATATCATAATTTGCCTGCACAAACAAGTGCCACGACCACTTCTCTGCAAACCCATGCAAACTGAATATGTCACATCGCCTCCTCTGAGTAATCTTGCAGTAATGGCATCTGGGCGAGGATGGTTTTGAAATGTGACAGCAGCTATGTAAGTATTTTCAGCAATTTAGATCTCAAATTGCAGCTGTCAAGAGCATTTTGAGGCTTCCCTCAGTCATGCGTGGCCCCTCAAATTCTGTCCCATGTCTCTATCCTGTCTTGATCCCGGCATCTTTTCAGGTTCACTCAGCAACCTCTGGCGCAATTACAGGGAGTTATACAAGGACACAGGACACGTTTAGAAACACTGGTCCTGCTTGATATTCACACGGCACACACACACACACACACCTCACAGCATGAACAGGCAGCAGGAAAGGAGTCTGTTGTCGTTGGAGTGGAGACGATGGGTTTTAATGACACCGTATCTTTCAGAACGCCGTTCCCATAATTATCCTCTGTCTGACATGGATCTGTCATTAGTACTGATTGTTTGTCCTGATGCCCACCTTCTTCGGGAGAAAAGTGCGCGAGCGTAGGGAGGGTGTGGATTTTTGGATTCCCCTGAGCTGGACAGGTTGTATTCAGGAGCCCACGGGAGGCCCAAACTGGAGCCATTGGTGAGATTGGTATCGTATTAATGGCTCAGTAGGCTCCAAGATACATAACAGCAAAACCATAAGAGGCACTGGAATGTGGAGCTCCTTTGAATCATTGTCATAATTAGGGACAATTGCACACGCAGACCCAGGAGCTATTGTGCTCATTTGGAAGCTGTCTGGTCTGACTTTTCTCATGCTTTAGTACTCTGCTTGTGTCTGTGTGTGAGAGTTAAAATGACTCTTGCAAAATGTGTTTATTTGTATTTTGCTGACAATGGGTAAATGAGAGTTTTGATACAGCTCTCATGGTTGTGCTTTTGTCTCTGGCGTCACAGAGATAAGCACAAGTTGTCCCTTTAAGTTGGTGCCTAGACGCTGCGGCTGCAGCAATATGTTAGATGCAGAGACCACAAGACTTAAGAAAAATGTCTGCAATGTTCCCTCTTTTAAATTTGATAATCTGGACCACTATGATAAAAGACGATTATTGAACATAACTCTCTTTTGAGATCTTAGAAGACAGCAGATTAGAGTAGGTATCAGTCAGGCAGATACAGCATGACAAGAAATGCTAAAGCGGTTGCAGATTTGCAGCAAGTGCATGGCTAAAGCAGATAAAACGCTATGTCCTGTATGATTTTTGTCACCTGGATGTGTAGGAGCGTATTAGCTTAGTGTTCAGAGGGGTCAAACCCAAGAACAACTGTACCACAGACTTCTATAGGAAGGTCTTCCTGCAGCCACAGGTATCACCTCCAGATGGCCTCCTGATCAAAACATGTTTTGACAGTATAAAAAGTACACCAAATGCTTCATTTGCAGTTACTGGATCCATCAATTCATAGATCACGATCACTAAGATGAGTTATAGATATTAAATTATCATTAAATATTTATGAAGCCAGACATCATGGATAATGGTTTTTGGTTATGACTAAAAGTCTACATGAAAATCATATTTAAATGTATGTGTGGCTGCTCGAGCTGCAGCAAAGTGTGCACAATGGTCTCAGGCTTCGTTATGCAACAACAATACTAAGCTCAGTTGTTATGAAAAACATGTCAGGCTTCTTCATATAGCAGATGATTAAACCTTAAATAGCTCTACTGACACTAATAAGGTCAAATATCCCTCATTATCTTTTCCCTGTGACAGCAGAGGATGGAGTTGGGGGGCAGGTGGAGCAACTCCAGCTTGGGGCTCTGGGAAGAAAAACAAAAAAACAGGAGACTTGTTGATCTGATTATGGACCAGAGACTCGTGTTTTAGGGTGTGGCGAGTCTGAGGTTGACGGTGTGGAAAAGATTTGGTTTTGCAGTGATAAGAGTGGACACAGGACAGGACAGCTCTGAAGCTGAATGATGAAGCAGATGGTCTGCAGGTGGGGGGTTATGCCTGTGTTTGGTTTTGTTTTATAAGGACAAAAAAATTAATTATACTGTACATGTTACAAGATTGTGCAAAAAAACATGTGTCCATCAGTTTCATGGTCAGGATTTTTGAATCCGTGATAAAGAGTGGTTGTTTCCCTCCCCCTCCCCTAACAAAACAACCATATAAATACTAGAGTGCATTGGCTTCAGCGGTTCTGCTGCTGGATCTCGAGTTACACCATTGTTTTTACAGTCTACAGTTATCTAGCTCGTGAGGGGTGGCTGAGCAGCGGAGGCAGAAACAACAGTCTATCCTCTTTTTAGTCCCCCTTCTTTATAGGACGGGTGTGTCATATTTGCAGTGCTGATCGTTTGGCCAAACTGAAGAATTTGTCTGGAAAACAAAAGAAAATAATTATCGCCGACTTAGAAATGATGATCTAAAACAAAATCAAAGTCCAGTTGGGACCCTGGGAATATTAACATCCACATCATGTACAGGGGTCATGGGCCTCCCCGATTTAGCTTCATCCTACTGATTTTCCCAAGATTCCAGAATAGGATGAGCAGCTCAGTCTCCGTGTTTAAAGAATGATGAGTTGACTGATTGAGCAACACTGATGAAGATTAGCATAAACTACAACCTCTGCAATGGCAAGCTAAGTTTTAGTAACTTTTTTAAAAATAAGCTCAGATTCACATGTGGTTTAATGTGATTAGCAGTCACAGCTCCATAACATATACTTACCAAGCCTTGCATCTGCTTTATCATTTGAAAAGGTTCAGAATAGACTCGAGTCCAGTGGTGCAATCTAACTGACATTTACTTGAGTGAACTGCTGAAAAACATACTACTTGTGCTTTGAGTATTTCCATACTCTAATGCTTACTCCTTCTAGTCTACAATATTCCAGATGCAGAACTGTATGTACTCTATTTATTTTAAATTATTTACCATTTATTATGAAGATGTATTAAAACTAATTTAGATAAAACTACCCAGCTTTATATAAGTACTTACAATCATCTCCACCTGTTACATTAAAGTGATACACACATTAATGAACGTATGACAACGATGCAGTATTACAGTGATTTTGCATGAACAATTTAGGTTTTTTCAGTATATTTGTTGCTTAAACCTTTGTCCAACACTACTAAATCTCTGTTGCTCGGTAGAACAGTCCCCGTTCTTTCTCAGTGCAGTTCACTTGAGCTGATGTAAGGGGCCATTCAATCAGTGCCCTTTTCAACTCATTTTATATACAGAGGAATTTTTTCATCACTCAAATTTAGCTGGATGGTGAACACATTTTTCTGCCGTGAAACAATCTCAGAACACATTTATTTTAAAGTTACATAAACTTTAAAATATGGACGAGTTTCATGTAAATCCATCCAGTGGTTGTCAAGATATTTGAGTCGGGATTAAAAAAGGTGGAGTGACTGTCTGGGTCACTGATCGTGGGAAACCCTGAAACACTTTTAATTTTTTCCACTGATTTAATTCCCGCTATTGACAGGATACAGCATGTGAACATGTAATCCCTTTACAACCCTTCCACATCTTCCTCCCTTTAGCGTTCATTACTCTTGCTGACAGCATATTAATGAAGTGTAAACTTAAAACCTGGCCCCACCCTGGCTTGTTAACATCCACCACAGTGATTTTCCTCCACTTTATGCTTGAAGGAAGAGGCTTCTTCTTTTTCACTACAACCCTCCTCCTCCTCTGCCTCCTCCTCATTCCCTCTGCCAGCTTGACCCTCCAAAACACTTGAATCGGTGTCAGATCAGCATTTCTGCCTCTGCAGGAGAGCCAGTGTGATTTTTCATTACTCAAATAAAGACTGTCAAACGACTGTGAATATCTCAACGGAGGCTGATCCTTATAAATACCCAGGCGTCTGCCGTCCATTTGTTCACATGTGTGATCTCATATATCACACTTGTCCCTCCTGGGCAGTTATAATCTCCCACAGGCTTTTAGTAGAAATCCTGCTGATAGTGTTATTTGAAATGCCCTGTGATTATTCATTATAGAGTTTACACATGTGTGGGAAGCTCTTTAAAGAGGAAGATACCCAGAATAACACTGAGGACAAAAATAACTCCTTTCAAGGGAAAAATCTGATATATTCTCTCACTTGCTGCGACTGTTGTGCGCCTACGTCGCGCAAGAATCTGGTGTATTACCATCTTAAGGCAGTGGGATATAATGAGATGGCTTGTGGGATGAGACGCTCGGTATGAAAGGATAAACACAAAACACCAGCGTATTTTCACACAGTTCACAGACTGAAAACTATAATCTTCCAAATCCTGTCAAAATCACAGGGATATATGTTTCACAAGTAAATACGCACACTTTTACATTACTTTCCTCCTCTCACTGCTATGTGATTAAACCCAAATATGTATTTGAATGAAAAAAGAGCATTTTGAGATGTTTTGGCAGGCTAATAAAATCCCCCCCCCCCCCCCCCCCCCCCCCTTTCCTAGAAAGAAAGTAGTAGTAATATTTGTGGACATAACTCTTTTGCCTCGAGACAGGTTTACAGTCTCGTGTTGGCAGGATAGATTCCTGAAATAAACTTTCCAGACCCAGAGAGCGAAAACAACTCCCTTTCTTTTGTGAGGAAGACGAGGCTCGGCCCGATATTCATCAGTGGGGATAACCTCTGACCTGAGAATCATATGACGCTGAGTGCTGGAGATCCCACTGCAGCCAGACAGTCTGTCTGAGACGCCATCCCTCTCTGTTCCTGACACTTCCTCTCCCTTGCTCCCACTTTTTTCCTTATGACTCTTTTTGTCTTAGGTAATATATGAATTTTGTTAAACTGAACCTTAAGTTGCACTTAAAAAAGAGAAAACTGCAACACCATCACCATGGCAAAAAACCACAACGATATTGGATTGGTTCAAATAAATAAGCCACCTTGACAGACAACCTCACTGGTTGCTGAACTCTGCATTTGAGACCTCAAAACCTCATTCTGGCCATCACCATTTTGGCTTCTTGGAGTCAGAAGTGACCATATTTGGCAGGTCACATTGCTGTCAGATAAAAACACGAGTGAAAAGTCTGGAAAGTATGGATGTATCAGTGTCTCTGTGAAGTCTCAAGCTGAGCCTTTCTTGGGTTTTTAACACCAGATATGATTTTTCTGTATAATCCTTCTTTCTAACTCTAATAATAACTTTATAACTCTGACTTTGTTTTATTTAATATGACATAGAAATGCTCATTGATTAAGTTCCCAGAACAGTTTTAGTGAGGGACCCGAGGGCTTATTTATTAAACAAATAAAAGTAAACAATAAATATAAAACAAATAAAATACATTATAGTTAGTAGTAAAAGTCTTTTATAAAAGTCTATTTTTGAAAATGCAGCTGTTTCTATGTGTTTGGGCCTTTCGTCCACATGTAAACGGCGTAAATCACTGAAAACGGGGATTTTTAAAAAAAATCCATTTTTGCGTTTACGTGTGGACGAGAAATACAGAGTTCTTCACGCAATGTCAAAGGTATGTGCCTTTTTTCACGTCACGCTGTGCGCCACGTTATTGTTTACATGAGATGAATTGCAGAATGGCAGATAGAGACAAAATACTGTTAATCTGACTATCTTCAGGTTTTACACGCTTACATATACACACGCAGTTACTGTCCCTCTATTTAGAAAGGCAGAGGCGTCACGGTGTGTTTATTTTACGTGTAGTTGTTTTTTCCTGTGTAATAATATTCAACATTGCTAATACATTTTTCCAAAAATGCCTCTCTGTGCAAAATGTGTTCAAAAACATAAACAACTGAGGGATACTGTTTGTCCATGATTTGAACCGGGGGAACAAATTGTGGCAGGATCAGCCTGATATTATTTGTATCCCACTGTAACTTTACTGTATAATAAGGTAACATCTCCAATGTCAGGAGTAGTTAGTCATTATAAGAAGTGTTTGTGAACTAAAAATCAAGAGTGTGGGATACTGTTTGTCCGTGATTTGGAGAGCCCAGCATGTGCTCCCAACAGGGAAAACCAATTCTGCAGAGGAGACCTACCTCGGCACTTGTGCAGGTGAAGCCAAAGGGAAGATATGCTTTACCATATTTTCTAGTCTTTGGCTTGGAAGGAAATTGGTTTGGAAACATATTTGGCGATGCTTCATCTCCTGCTTTGCGTTTGTGTGGGAGCCCTGACAAAAACCTGTCCATTATGCTAGCAGTGTCCAAACTTTCTTCTTTTTCTCTTTTCATCCCCCCCCCCCTGCAATGGCCCCACACTTTGGGAACCTCTGTGCTAAAGTATGCGTTTTTGCAACCAGAGGAGTCGCCCGCTGTTGGCCACTACAAAGAATGTTCTCTTTTTATGCTCTCTATGTACTTGAATTTAGTAAAGGTGAGTCACAGCAGGGAACTGTTGGTTGCAGCTACCTGTGTGGGTAATCCGATGAATCACAGAGGTGATGAAATCTAAGTCAATCAAATGCTTGAAAATTATTTTCAATTCTGCTAACTTGTCATTTTGACACCAGAGTCTTTGGGGATCAACTCACTTTTGAAGGCAGCTCCATGTGGCCACTAAAGAAGCTTACCTAACAGGGTAGGCCTATGCACCTGAATAATAGAGTAGCTTCTTTTTCTTAAGCGCACACATTGATGATGTCGACGCCCTTATAGTTGTACTCTTCCCCCACAAAACCATTCACTGCACTGTTGTCTTCCTCTTGCCCATCACTGACACGTCTGACAATTGACGAATCTTCAGAGTATTTGTGGAATGACCCAGAGTTGTGCTGAAAGTCTGGGGGGGGGGGACGAGGTAAACAGGAGTGGAGATAGCATGATCCCTCATCGAGTTCCTATTCTGCACATCACCTAATCAGACAGATCTCTGCTCAGTCTGCGAGACTGTGCATGCCAGGTCAGCAATAATCCACGGGATGGTCGAAGAGTTTGGTGGTATTTCCAATAGCTTCTTTTTTAGTAGCAGTGGCTGGGTGGTGTTAAGTGCATTTGAGTAATTAAACAAAGTGATACTCAATATGCAGGCATCCCTATCTAGATTGCAGTTTGCTCCCTGCAGCATTTTAGATGATTGCATTATTCACTCAGATTTGGTCCAGGTGGGCCGAGATGAGTCTCTCCTGTACCTTCATCATATGTTACGTAAGAGAAATTGGTTGATAGTTGTTACAGACTTTTTCTGGAATGGGAACTAGGGAAGATGTTTTCCATAACACTTGTATTTTCTCCTGTTTGAGACTCAGGATCTGTTAAAGATATTGCTCAGCTCATTTATTCTCTCCAGGCTGCCCACTGCTCGTCTGTCACCTTAAATCCAGCATAGGATGGAGAACAGTTGATAACAGTCATTCAAAGGAATAATAAATCAATTTAAATAATCCCTATTGATTTTCATACTGGCTTCATAGTATAGTGGTTAACATGCTCATCTAGCGTGCAAGAGATCCTCACTTAAAGCCTGGGAGAAGATATAAATCTATGGGAGGGTGGCATCGGGAAGGGCATCTACTGTAAAAATCTGCCAAATCGAGTATCTGGATCGATCTGCTAAGTAGACAAAAGGAGCTTATCAGCTGAAGCTGAATTATGGGAGGAATGTACTTCTGTGTAATACCAATTTGTATCAGAAGATGGTACATCGAGTGAACTCGGTAAATCGTTAGGATTAAATTCTTATTTCCAGACAGCCTGCATTAAGGCAGAGCTTCTTGAGGAAATTGAGGTAGCTGTTAATAAAAAAAAACATTAAATAAACAAATAAGAATAAAAATGTACATGTACAAGACCACACGTAAAAACAACATTTCAAGACTCCCACAAATGAAGCACAGCTCCCTGGTGGTGCAAATGTACCTGAAGCACCTGAAGAACAGGAACGTTTTTTTTAAGTTTGTACAGAAAAAGTACTCTTAGGACTCAGCAAGAAGTCTGCAGACTCGTCATCTGTCCATCTACACTCATTGCAAAACAGTGGCACAACAGCGCTCAGTAATTATCCACGTATGACTGATCATCTGCTGACTAATTTGGGTTTGGAAAGTGTTCGTGAGAAATTACACTTGGTTGTCTGGAACATATGAGCAGAAATAAGAAATATATCAGTCTGCATGTCAAACACATTTCTATTACATTAATAAAGGACATAATTACAGAACAACATGTTAATGATTTGTAATTCTTAACACAATCTTTGAAAAAGTTAAGACCAATGTGACGCTTGTTTACACTGTAACCTGGCATTTAACTGAGGGACTAATTGAAAGTTGATGTTAAAATGATTGAGAGCGTAATAATTATGAGAAGGTAAGACTAGAATCCTAAATAGTATTTTAGAAAAACTATGTTTTTGGTAGCTTTATAAATATTAAATCCCAGCTTGTCTCAACCAAAGACACACAGCAAAACTAAAAATAACAAAAGGGATCCGAACTCTGTTTTTCTCCGCAGACAGAATGAAAATCATTTAATTATTAAACTGTAAAGGCACAGCTCCACTGCGCCTTTGAACCATTCTTCACACTAATGTTTTCATACAGTATGTTTAGACAAAATTTGCCAAATATAATGAAAATGTGATTATTCTGCAAATTATATTTTTAAATTAAGGGTGATAAATGTATGTATATATCATATACCATAAATATACCATATATGTGTATATATGGTATATTTATGCTTATATCCTTACTCTCATTCCCCTTTATTGTACCTGTAACATGCAACTTCTGTTGGTGCTGTGCTACTGGAAACCCACCCCAGGGATTAATAAAGTTTCATCTAATTTAATCTAATCTAATCTAAGCTAATCTGAATGCAAAAGGTGGCATGGTGGTTAGTACTGTTGGCTCATAGCAAGAAGGTCCTGAGTTCAATTCCACCATCAGGCTGGGCTCTTTCTGTGTGGAGATTATATGTTCTCCCCATGTTTGTGTGAGTACTCCAGCTTCCTCCCACAGTTCAAAGACATGCAGTTAGTGGGGTTAGGTTTATTGGAAACACTCCAGCTCCCCCCGCAACCCTGAAAAAGATAAGCGGAAGCAAATGGATGGATAGAAATACAAAAGTTCAAGTAATGTGTTATCAGAGACAGTACAAAAAATGGACATTAACCTTTGGCTCCTAAGGTGTCACGCCATTTTGTCTTTAATTTATATTTCTCGATTATTGTTATTTATGGTTTTAGTTCTCTGGATGCTATATTTGTTGTTCTAGCTTCTAGTTGCAGTCACTGTCTTTCCTGTGTTCCACGTCTAATATCCAGTCAGTCTTGTTTCAGTGTCAAGCCCGTGTCGCTGTGCATACGTCATGCTTTATGTTGACAGTCGGTGTCCTGTATTAATGTTTTCAGTTTTGCTTCCCCTTGATCTCGTCGTGTTTGATTACTTCGAGCTGTGCTCTCCTCCTGTGTCTCATTCCCTCGTTATCCCTCTGTGTACTTAAGTCCTGTGTCTTGTCTTGGTTGTTGTTGTGTCCTGCGCATTTGCTGCGTAAGCGCCGTGTTCTATACCCACGTCATGTTATGGCTCGTCTAGTCATTCGTAGTTTGGCGCAAGATTCTTAGTTCAAGTTCATCTTTTGTTTGTTTCCTTTTCAGTGTTCATGTACCTAGTATTAGCATGTATTTTCCAGCAATAAAACTGCCGCCTTTAGTTAATAATTCTGTCTCTGAGTCCAGCGTTTGGGTCTTAACCAAGCCTGACACAAAGCACAACCATGACGTAAGGTTTTGAAACTGGATGTGATAAGCAAGTACTAGCATGTGATTGAAGTCATTAACGAGTTAGCATATCCTAAAAATCCTTCTTTTTGCAAATTAATGACGATATTTTGCAAAAGGAATTTCAGGTTTTACTCAAAATGACCACAAAACAGGAAATGAGCCCAGGAAAATGTTTAGAACTCCATTTCCCCCACAGACTTCTCTTTGCAACAGAGGAGTCACCCCCTGCTGACCATTAGAAAGAATGCAGATCTCTGTGTTGCTTCATTTTTCAGACCAGGAAGAAACACTCACATGTTAAACAGTCTTCGAATGTAATATGTAATGTGTGTCTATTCATAGTCTATACAAATGAAGTCCTTTTACTGTTATTATTATTATTATGTGGTCCCTCCATATCACCAACTGATCATGTTTGATAAAAAGAGGCAAGAATTTTCTCCTAATCACTTTTAAGCTACATTGTTATTATTTAAGAATAGCCTGTTTTGTTCCCTTAATATCTGGAACAAAGCTTTCCTTTAGCAAAGAAAAATTATATTCTTCTGGCTAGTAAGTTTTACACTGTCTTTACTTTCTTTTACATATAACTGACATGGATACAAACATTTTTTTTAAAGAGCTATAAAAGCAACTACCACAGCAGAACCCTCCACCCCCACCCTTTTTACTCCCCTGCTATAAGCGCTGTCTTCTCTGCAGCAAACTCCTGAGATACCAGCATGCAGACAAGACGCTGTGCTCTCACCGCTCCAAACAATTACCATTAGGTAGGCCATGACAGAGCTTTTCCTCACTGTGCAACAGAATGAAACAGCTGCTGACAAGTCCAGCTCTCCTGAGTCCCGCTCCAGTCTGCCGCGATGCTCTGTCTGTGACTCTGCTTTTGTCGGATACGGTGCTCTCAAGATGAGGGCTCGATAAACAAAATAGCTAATGTGCTTCCTTCTACATTTGATTTAATTTTACTGTAGTCTAGGAAATTGTTTCCATCTCGCAGCAGCATACCTTTAGCTAATTGTAGCTGCTTATCAGTGTGATCGTAGCTTTTAAAGTTAACAAGATTTAATGGATGCCACAGCTAACACGTGGTAACTGTAGAGAAACCAGAGATAAATTTTATGGCATGGAGCCACTAAACATGCAATTACCTTATAAAAGAAGCATGCCCCGTTTACATGCTTTTAAGAAAACGAAAAAACAGATAATGTGGAGATTTTCTGCAAGATGAAAGCTTGGATTTGGTGTTTATGCTCTAATTAGTGTTGAAGCATTGGGCACAGAGCCTATGTAATTAACCTGGGCAATTACAGTCGCTGTAATTTCATGTTTTTGTCCGCAGACTCTTACCTCATTTTTATTGCTCTGGTGTTTACAGTAAATTAAATATATGTCCTAATGATGTATGGTAGCAAAACATGACACAATGTTTTGATAACAAGGGGGCTTGCAGGTGGGTTGCAAGTGGCTCCCCCTCCCTGACTTACAGGAAGAGGAGGCCTGGCACCATGCATACATTTCTGTTCACTTCATAATTTGGCATCAGTAACGTTTGAGGCATTTCACTCAAATGAGTCATGGTTAGAGCAGAGCCCCGTGCCAAAAAGGTGTTGGGTTTGAGCGCTGCGGTGTTCAGAATGAGGCACACAGCATGAGGTGACATGTTTTGCTGGTATAGAAGATATGGGAATACTCCCATAATGAGAGCTTTGTGAGATAATGGTATGCACGAGCCCACCTCCTGCTATGTTTCCTCACTCAGCTCCAGAGGCGCAAACGGCATCAGGAACAATGCCGAAACATGTCATGTAGACAAGCTTGGGTTGACGGGGTTGGTAGGCAATATAATCTGTTTTCTACGTGGCACACGATTTGTGACGGGCTGATTGCAATGAATAAAACTCTCAAGTAGTGCTGACGGCGGGGAAACTCTTTGTCCCTACTTGCATGTGTTAAAGGAAAACTTCACAGGTTTCCAGATCTGTCTTAATACTGTACTTACCTGCTTAGTATATCAACATTTAACACATCCTGTCCAAACTGGCAATTAAAAGATCAACTTATTTATGGCATAATTTTATGAAGTCTTTTCAAAAGTAAACTTTTTGATCATCTTACTATGAGGAAACATTGGAACCTTAAAAAAGAGGATGCACTGTGGAGCAGTCCTGTGCATTGTTAACCACATTTTAACTGGCTTTGAGAGGCAAAGTAAAATCCTCACAGTAATCGTCAAATGGACAGATTTTCAGAGGGTCAACACTAATATGCATCGAGCCGATCACTCAGTTCCAACAAGAAAAGAGACAGGGGTTCAAAGGCAAGAAGAAGTATCAAAAAACTACCTTCTATTTTGCACCAAGAGAGTAGGAGATGCAAGCAGATCTCAGAAAGAAGCTTGTCTTCCCAGAAGAGATAGAAACAACCACATCTTGTGCTCTGAGAGGACATAAATTAAAGGAAACCAAGAATCAAGATCTAGCCAGAGGATGGCAAACAGCCTTATTTCCTATAGAAGTTGAAAGCGTCTCGGGGCCCAAATGACTGAACAAAGCCTTTGTGGAGCCATGGCAACAGAGAAGTTGGTGAGAGCTCTCAGGTAAAATCCTCCTGCAGGTGAAGGCTAACCTTGGCCTTGCTGCCTCTACTAAAGCGTGCAGGTTAAGGGGCTGAAGATGCTGAACATGAGGAGAGGTTACCGATATAATTTGCTATGCTGTTTAAGTGGGAATTCAAGAAGCAAGCTTAATTTTTTAAGCCCTGGAGGTTGCTGCTTGGCAGCTGCTTTACAGATTTTTACTAAAAAACGATACCACTACAGTAAATTAATGGGCTAGACGCTTACGCAGTGAGTTGAAACTTGCTAGAAAGCTCATATTACTGTAAACATTCGTCATCAGCATGAGCAAACTCTTCAAGGTTACTCTCTGATACATTTCTGCTGGAGTAACATGGATTAGAGCATTTTGTACCAAGGATCTGATAAAACTTTCAAGTCTTGTGGTATTTGTTACAGCAAAACAAACTTGTTTTCGCACATATAGTTTAGAACACACTGCTGGAGCCTTTTTGCTTGGCACTGATGGTAAGCTCATACTGTTCACGGTTGCTCAGCCAATATAATGCTGCTGCACAGAGCAGAGCAGAGTGAGGAGCAGTATGGCTAACAGCTGTGTGCTCCTGTCCAGGGACAACTGCCTGTGACGGCATTTCCTTGGATACTTGCTCACATACTGTGTCTTTATTTCCAGCAGTCAAGCTCCCATGCAGCTCCCACCATGGATAAATGCAGCTTTGTGAAGAGTTTTTTCCCCCCTCGGAGCAGCTGTCTGCAGCCCCTCGAGTATTTGTCTGTGCAGCAAACCAAGCAAGTGCACGAAGGCTGTCAGGGTGGCAAGAAATGAACGTTCAAGTTGAGAGACAGTTTTCATTATAGCGTACAGTCAACTGTAGAGATCATGCTGAGGGGAAAAAACTGTAAAGAAGACCCTGTATAAAACAAATTAAAACTAGACACACCTGTGTACTGATTGTGTTTGACATGTGTACATAATGCATACCTCACCGAAATCTGGCTTTGCATACTTCACCCACATCAAACTGTTTCACAATTCCTGATAGTTGCATGACTCACCGATGCTCATGGGACCTTCCCAAAGTTAGTTTGTAATCGCTCTATATGTTGTAAATTTTCCAAGATTATGAAGCCAACAACACAAACACTGAGATCTGGCACTGCTTCAGCCTTTTACAGACAGAATTTTTGTGGAAAATATTTGTTTTCATAGCAAAAGACAAAGAGCAGATGGTAGGCACAAGCATACACAGGTACAGAAAAACTCTGCGTTGGCACAGAGGTTAACCTATGTTAGATGTATTGCAACTGACATGTAAATCACATTTAGTCTTAGATGGTGGTGGTGTGAGTTAAACTGAAAACAAACTGGGGTACCAATGATAGATATCAAGATAGACTTCAGAATTTACCTGACTCCAGAAATTCAAGAAAATACCACCATAAAGTATAAATAAAAAAAAGAAAAGACTGTCATTAATGTGTTTTCAGCTGACTTTATAAACCTTTTTAATACAATTTATGGACAAAAGTAGTTGGTGACTTACAACATTACACCTACAGGAGCTTGTCAGCCTTGGAAACCATGCCATGAAGCTCCTTGCACAGTTTTTGTGCTGATGTTAATGCCAGAGGAGTTTTGGAGCTCTACAGTTACTAAGTCAGCAGAGCATTGGTGACTTTTATGCACTGTGCCCCTCAGCACTCGGGGACTCAGTGTCTGTAACTTTATGTGGTTTTACATTGTGGCTGAGTCGCTTCCACCTTTGCAGTAACATGACTTACAGTTGATTGTGGAATATATAAATAGGGATGAAAATGACAGAGTGGTGGTGTCCTACAGTGTCACGTTCAAATTCAGTGAGCTCCTCAGAATTACCCATTCTCTCACAGGTATTTGTAAAGGCAGAGGATCTGAAAACACCTGAACTCAAAGCTTAAGAAATGTGTCCCAAAGTCCACATATTGTCCATATATTTAAGAGTATTAAAGACTTTAATACCTTAATACTCAATTTTTAGTAACTTCTCGTGGAAACAATGCAGAATTCTAAAAAGTTCAGAAGATACTTAAATTACAAAAATTGATTTATACACACGATGAAGTTGCAACTCAGTCTCAGAAAAGTTTGAAATGATGATAAAAAAGGAATCTCTGTGCTTGTGTTCATGAACAAGAAATGTCAGAGACTTAATGCAAGTTAATGTGGGCTTGGGAGAGTTTAAGTCTGTCTTAAAGGAACGAGAGAACAGCTCTTTTACTCAGTGTGATTGTTTTTAATGTACTCTTAATTTGATCTGTTATTGTATATTTTACACATGTTTGTATGGGATATTGTATTTGTTTTAAATGTTATATACCTATGTGGTATGTGACTTTTGTTGCTATGATGCCAGGTCTCTCTTGGAAATGAGATTTTTAATCTCAATGAGATTTTTTCACCTGGATAAATAAAGGATTAATAAAATGTATTTTAGCAAGAATGATATTTTACACCAGTAGTGTCAAACATAAGGCCCGAGGGCGAGTATTGGCCTGGCAAAGACACCAATCTGGCCCACTTAATGTCTTTGGAAAATGTGAACGAGGTCAAAAATTTTGAACTTTTAACTGTATTTTTACACTGTTACAGCCTTTCCTACTGATAAAGACCTTCCCCACATCTGTTCATGCTACAACAAAGTAATTCATTAAAAGATAAGTAATTAAATGACAGAAAGTTACAGCTTTTTCACCACCTACTATAGAAACGTCTGTTTTTTTTGCAAAAAGGACATTTCTGTCAATTAGCATAGATTTGTGGTGATGGAAAATTTTTATTCACTACAGCAGCATTTCTTTGTCATGTCGAAAAACTGAGACGCACTGTTGAAATTACACTCCCCCCCCCTCATATTGAGATATATCAGAGAATAAATGTGCAACTCTTTTATACTAACTTTGTAATTTCTCAAGTGGCCCACGATGCTGAATGAGTTTGACATCCCCGTTTCAGACAAAGTAGGGCATGTTACCCTGGCAACCACTGTATTTTAACTGAAGCCATGTTATTTTTTTTAAACCTAACCATTATCGGGTGTAATGTTATTGAAAATACACCTACATACATTTTTCTGTGACTCATTACTGCACCATATTCAACAATCAGAGTAGTGAGTGAATTCAGTAGTGACTGTTATGTTGTTCCTTATTGAAGTTACAAAGATTCTTCGGTTATCTGATGGGCGTATCATCGAACCATCAAATGTGCATTTGCTACTCGCTACAATCAGCTGATTGGAGAAAGAAAATCATGGAGTGATTTAAAACTCTATGGAGTAACTTTTATTTGATTGTTTGTTTTACAGTGAACCTTAAATTGAATCTATATTAAACTTTACACTCTGGTTCTCGCACTTCTTATTCTTAAGTCTGACTTGTTTCATGTTTCTAATTAAAATTTAATTAACAATCAAAGTTTTGGTTGCTCTCCCTGATCATAGTTCAATTGGAGTTCTTCCTTCCCACCATTGCCAAGTGCTCTTCACAGGGAATTATCTGATTGTTTTTCCTCCAACATTGTGGTCTTTTCCTATTAAAATGAAGCGCCTCAAGGTGACTGTTGTCTTAAACTCAGCTGAATTTAATTCACTGCAAAATGATTTGAAATAATTGCATATTTGATACCGATCTTGGTCTGGTTAATTGAGCAAATTGTTTTATATGTTGCGCACTAGGGAAGAATGTCTCGACTTATACAGAAAATCATCTTCACTGATTTACTTTTTGAAATCTCTGGATCACTGCTTCAGCTGAGAAAAGAAAAGCCATGTGCAAATCTGTACTCTCTTTGAACCGAGCTCTCAGGTTCACAATCTGAGCAATCCGTGCCAGCGGGTTTGCAAACATCAAGGACTTCCCTGGCAGCTTCAGGATGAAAGCTTGGTTTTGGTGTAAAAAGCCCAATAAATATGTAATCTTTTAAGCAGTAAACATAAAATACAAAGCCTTCTAAGTTTTTCCCCTGGTTTTCTCTGTTCCTTTTCTTCAGTGACTTATTATTTCACTTATTTGGAAAAGAGCAGCGTACACTGTACGTCTCCAGTATTTTTTCCTTTGTTTACTCTCCTTTTCCCCTCCATCATTACTTTAACCTGTGTTTAATCACTTTCACCTGTGTTCAGTTGGCCCGTGTGCATATAGCCTCTCGTTATCTCGCTACGGCTTTCTGGGCCAGGCACGGGCACCTTATGAGTTACAGGGAGACACAGGCAGCATCTGACAAAATTACATTGTGTAATGAGAATGCTTTAGGTTGTCACAAAACCCCCACGACACACTTGGACTTGCTTCTCTTGGGGATCACTGAACCTGGCTCTTCAAATGCTCCATAACTTGTTCTTTGAGGAAATACATTTTTGCAAGTTTGTGCTCACTAGTTACAAACCTGTGGGCATGGATTACAAAACTGTGGTTACCAATTAAGAATCTGAAAGTCTTAGAATGATTTACATTGCCCCCCCCCCCCAGCTGAACCTAGGCAATCTCCACAGATTTCTCAGTATCTCCTTTCAGTGTCCAAGAAAGTAACATCACTCCCTCTTCCAATAAAGTGAGAAACTCAGTTATAGAAAATCTTAGGCTACAGAGAAATGTGGCCTTAGCAGCTGAAATGCAGCAGATGAAGGTTTGAAGCCAGACAGGGGGAGTGTGCCACTAATAAGACCTTGACTATTACCTGGAGTGACAGCCAGAGAATGGGAGGAGAAGGGCTGGCTCCACACTGCTCAGTCAGCCAGAAAGCCCCCAAACGGCAGGGCTAACGCAGGTCAAGTGATTTGGCGCCTCCGGTGTATTAAAGCTATTTACAAGGGACTAAAGGCTTTACGTTGCCTCACCCATTTGGTCTGTGCTGTTATACGACCTGGCACCGGACTGCCGTGTTTCTCTGACCCTCTCAATCAATACGAAGGGGCAATAAAGAACGCTGCCTTTAGGGGGGTGTTTGCCTTTTTTGTTTTGTTGCAGAGGAAACAGGTTTTTATGGCCGGCTCCTGATTCCCGGTGTGAAGGCGAGCACACGGAGAGACGTGAGATTACACAAGATCATCGGCACTCTGTCATAAACACCGAGGCAGACGCACAAAAACATGCATCCAGGTATGCACTTATTCATGTTTATAAGCAAAGTTACCACTCTTAGGTTTTGCAGTCTACTCAATTTTATGGTAACATTTATTTAAACCCAATTATTTGGAGTTCACAAGACCTCTGTGAATGGTGCAGTGAAGGTGGTGTTTATACAAATCATGAACTCCAAAAAACAAATCCCTGCTTTGATATAAATGTGCCTTCCGGTTGCAGACAAGTAGATTAAACATTTAAAATTGCTTTTCAATCATTTTAGTTTTGGGGACTTTAGATCAAAACCATACTGAACACTGAACTTTATCGCTTTAATAACTAATGCTTGTCTCCAGTTGTTTAATAATAAAAAATAATCAGGCCACATACAGAAAGTGATGCACTACTTTTTCATTAAAATCACTAAAACACATTCATCATTGGTATTTTGTTGTTATTATTTAATTAGACCTACTGAGTGACTGTGGGCACAAGTTAGCAGTTTTTTTTCTAAAATGTCATATGTTTACATCTTACAATTTTAATGCTGATGTCCATTAAAATGTACTGTACAAAAAAACAGTGCCATTCCTCTTCATTTATGAAGATTTTACACATTTTTTACTTCTAGTGATCTTTAACTAATGAAACAAGTTAAATTATATTAAATCAGAGTTTGATATCAGACTTATTATTTTATACACTCACCAGTCACTTTATTATCAACTGCTCAATGTTTGTTCGCAAATATCTAATCAACCAATCACACAGCGATATGACAGCTGGGTGGCATCTACTTCCTCCCCCAACCCGCCACGATTCTATTTTTCCTGCAACATTCTGACGGGAGGGTCAGAATTTCGAACAAACAACATGAAAACATGGATCCATCCTGAGCTGTGTCAACGGTTCAGGCTGACACAAACCAGGTGGTGGTGGTTTGTTTGTATCCACAGCCTACATGATTTCTGACGGCTATTTAGGCCAGGAAAACCCATCATATCACAAAGCTCTGAGGTTTTTCAGCACCTTACTGAATTTGACACCTACCCAAATTGCTGATATCGTACCATTCCCCATTATTGTGTTCTGTTATCCCTACTAATGAGAAGTACCAACATAGCTGTGAAAAACACTTTGTGCCCATTAAATTGTTTTACAGAGCACTTACTCACTAACTGTTCATACCATTCGAGGCTCAAGCCTAAATCTCAGGAGGTACAAGTATAAGCACATTTACTCAAGTACTGAACTTCAATTCAATTCAGTTTTATTTATACAGGACCAAATTACAACAACAGTCATCTCATGGCACTTTATATTGTAAGGTAGATCCTACAATAATACATACAGAGAAAACACAACTATGAGCAAACACTTTGGCGACAGTGGGAAGGAAAAAATCCCCTTTAACAGGAAGAAACTTCCAGCAGCCCCAGGCTCAGGGAGGGGCGGGGCCATCTCCTGCAACTGGTTGGGGTGAGAGAATTTGTGCACAGTTTAAAGTTTATTGACTTTATTGTTTCACTATTACACTTTTTCCTGTTTTACACGCACTTCTACTCCATTGCATTTTAAGAGCCAAAGTACTGCAGTACTTTCAATTTGACAGCTGTATTTTAAAGCTACTTTAAGTTTAGAAGCTACACTACACTAAAAAAAAGGAAATAAGGCTTTTAAACACATTGACACATGACACATTCTAAGGAAGCATCAGATTCTCACAGGTTAACTATGAACTTTCTGAACTCCTCAGATGTTTTTCTTTAAATAACTGCAATAAAATAAACAATGCAAGACCTAAGTAGAGTTGCTTTAAAAAAAATTTGCATATTTTTTCCCCTTCCATTAATCATCTTGCAGCCCCTCACATTTTATGTTGTCCCCCTTTGGAGGATGCCAGCACTGAGTATTGCAGTTTTTATTAGTAGCTTGAAACCTCCCAACTTCAACCACCTGCTGGTATTAATAAATGCACAAACACTCTCCTTACAAGTGTATTTTAGTGATGATAAGTTTTAACTTTTTAGGGAGCTAGCAGAGGCTTATCTGAATTCTTCTTCCATGACTAGCTTTTTCACATAAAGCCACATGGCGCCATCTTGTGGGCGACTTTGTAAATGATCCGTGCACAACAGAAGGGTTTCTTTGAAAAAGAAAAAAATACACTTGCCACAGGAAATTTCTCTCCACTTTCTTTTTAAATAAACTGAATCAGAAAGAGCCATCCTAAACAAACATTTGAGCAACAGTTAAAAGCTTTCATCATAGGACAGCCTTGAGCTAAAAGGTTATGAGAGTGCAATATGCCAGTGCTTAGTAGAACATAATGAATCCTGAATGATGTTTTGCCCTTTGATCACATCGCAGGCCTCAATGGCGCAATTAAGGCAGTAATTAATAATAGATTATAAGTCCACACTGAGTGGCAGGCAGCACAAGAAGCACGCTCAAATTGATTTAGCAAAATGGGAAAAAAAGGGGCTAAAACTGTAATTACATCAATCAAAAAGTGTGATTAAACAAAACCTCTGGGGCATAGAAAGACACACACACACACACACACACACACACACACACACACACACACACACACACACACACACACACACACACACACACACACACAATTTTACAGCCGCTGGCCTGTTTGTGCCCTCGCCTGCCAGCTCCAGACAGGCAGTGTATTCCAGATTAGATCAAACTCCAGGTTGCCCATTTCGTTTCTAAAAGCAGCCATTCGGCACTTTGTTACCATGACGACACTCCCAGTCTGGTCTGCTGTCTGCCAGCATAAAAATAGACAAGAGGTTGTGGTTCAGTTCAGGACTTGCCGAGATGATCGCGGACAACAGACAATGAGGGGGAAACAGAGTATGATTAGACCACCGTCGTCAGGCTGCTGCAGCACTTGACACACCAACACATTAATCAAAGTTTGATGATGATGATGATGATGATGCGGCAACAAGCTGCAGCAACTTCGTGGTTTATTTTATGAAGTGTGCGCAAGACTCATGAATCATAGCTTGATCTGCTGTGGCAGGAGTTAACCAGGGGCAAAGTCAGAGGGGTGGGGGCAGCGGTGGTACTGGCCAACTCTAAAGGATCATCTTCAACTGGATATAAAAGATGGATCTCAAAAATGAAGCCAGTGTGGAAGCGGTGACTGCTGTGGTTGCAAACATAGTCATTATAAAACAATGGATGTACCCACTGTTCAGAGTAGTTCCATTATGAAACCCTAGTGTGAGCGTTATCGCTATCATCATCTTGATGTTTTGAAAGCAGACGTGATGTCTAAGAGTGGGTCTGACTGACAAACCAAGGACACTGCACACTCATTGGCTAATTACTTGTGATTGACAAGTCGTTAGCTGATGATCATATGCTAAATAATCCTTCCCTTTGACTCTAATAATGACCATGTTTACATAATGAACTTCATATTCTACTCAATGAGACTTGAAACTAGTGATTGGATGATAGATTAGTGATTAAAAAATCAGAATAGGGTTTATTGAGGTCACAGAACAAGGGAGCCGGGGGCTGTTTTCTCTTAGATTTCCAGTCTCTTGCCCTCGTGCAGTTTTAAGCCTCTTTACCTTTCAGATGCATCCATCTTTTACCAAAAGTAGGGCTGTTGTAGAAGACTATGGGAACATGTCCTTGTGCTCCCTTGATCCATGCACTCAGTATCCTCCTTCCTGATGGGTTTATGGACTCAGCCGTGATTTTCAAGTCTTACTGAATACGACATGTTTATTTTGTACATTATGGTCCTCATTAGTCACCATTGGGCAGCATTACAAAGTAAGTTCAGCATACCCAGTATATCTTTTGCTTATCTGGCTTAATTTACCATAACATCAGTAATCAGGCTAAGCACTCACATGAAAGGGGTTATAAACTCAAAAAGATAAGATTTTTGCAGTTTGTTGCCAGTCACAAACATGGACACGTCTGCTGACAGCAGAAAAAAAATCTCTTTCAAATGAAGAGAAGACTGTAATGCTAACAATATGAAAAGGTTAAAACACATAAAACAGGTTTAAAACAGCACATTTGCTGCAGCCAATGCAGCGATGTGAGACAGGCAGAGTAGCCTGGAAGACTGGAACAGCGCTCTGTAAATAAAATCAGTTTAAAACCAGAGAGAAAAGCTGGTACGAAAAACAAAAAGGATACAGTGTGTCATTAACCACAAGAAGATCTGACTGCAGCTCCATTTTCATTTATAATTTAGACTTAAATTATAAATGGATGTGTCATTGTGATGAAGATATGGTGTTTAAGGTCAGATGTAACCCTGCTGGACTGAGGGCATATAAAGAATAAATAAAAATGTCATTCAAACCATTAAGTAGGCTGACTTGCAAATTTTATATAAGGTCAACAAGTAGCAAGGCTTAGGTACCTTTAGCCAGGATTATATATCTATTTTAAGGCTTATACAATTATAAAAATTGATTTAAACTTGGAGAGGGGAATGAGACAGGCTTAAGATAAAGCAGAACATTTATTTGCTAACTTTATTTAATCAGGAAGTAACATTGAAACCAAATCTCTTTGAAGCCATATAACTCAAAGCATCTAATAAAGGCATAAACAGTATAAAATACAGACTCTACATCATAATATATAATATAAAAATAGCCTTAACATAAAACATTAATGACTTCTAAGATGAAACACTGACAGGTCACTGTGGTTCCCTGGTCATGAACCCAGCGTTTTTGTTTCTTGTTTATTTATATTTTGCTTGGTGTATTTTATTATATCTTCCAGAAGTCTGTTTGAGACCTACATTTTAGGTTCTCTTTGGATTGGATTTCTGGATGTCTTAGTTTCATATACTGTGGTGTTGCCTGCCTAAGATCTGTGTTATCTCACTATTTCCACTGTGTCCTCTGATTTTTGTATTCCCTGGCTTGCTCCAACCATCTGCCAGATTCTTCCAGACAGTTAACTATGACAGTTTTTAAATTTAACAATAAATATAGGCATGTTTGGGTCTTTCTGTGAGTTATTCCATGCATAGTAAGAAAATTCAGATTCCCCACATCTCTGACAACCTGGGAACATCGTAAAGCAACCATTTAGATAGCATAGCTAACACCTAACACTACAAAGAGCAGAGAGATGCAACACAGCTAAAACGAGACATAAATGGACTGCAAAAAGATGTTTTAAATGTGTCTTTTTCATATACTGTGGGATCTCATAACCCCTTATGTGACCCCACCTCTGCATTCGTACATTTCTAAACTCAGCTTTGGGGTCAAAGGTTGTATGTTAGAGTCATGCGTGGATGCTCCTGCAGTGAAAATAATCTGTTTGCCCACATCAGAGAAATGCAATCTCGTTCAAAGGTGCAATGCAGCGTTATTGACTAATCACAGCTGTCAGGCTGGGAACAGAGCTCCACTCTCAAACCAATAAGTTAGATCATCCCAGGGGACCAGTGAAGCCATAAATGTCTAAATCTTGCTTAATGGAGCAAATGCACCAATACAAACTTTTTTCTTTTTCCCTTTCTTTTTTTTTCTTTGTAACTTAACTTTCCATCTGCCGGCACAGTCTGTTTTAATGTCCTCTGCTTTTTCCTCTTTTTATGCTTTTGTGTGGTTCTGTTCTTTTGCATATTCCACTTATTTTGTTACTAAGCCTGTCGCTATAGGTCATACCAGAGCAGCATTTTGTGTTTCTTAGATAAACTACTTATATCGCACTTCTTTTAGAAACAGCATTCCATTTCTGAGTCAGACTCTGCTCCATGTTGACATGATTGCATCACATAATGTCTGCAGATTTGTCAGCTGCAAACTCATGCTGTGACTCTCCACTCCAACCGCATCCCCAAGATGTCCCACTGACTTCAGATCTGGTGAGTTGTGAGCCATGTTCATGAAACCAGTTTGACTTTTGCTTTATGGCTTGGTGCATTATCCTTGCTTGAAGATGGTAAGCCGGCCACACAGTCAGCAACAATACTAAAAAAAACACTGGCATTCACACTGTGACCGTCAGTAATAAGAGGACCAAAATGTGCCAAAACAACATTCCCAACAATATTCAGCCTGGACTGTTGAAACAAAGCCAGGCTGGTCAGTGGACTCATGCTGCTCATGCCAAATTCTGATCATCTGCAGCCTCAGTGAAATAAATTGAGATTCATCCGACGTTTTTTCCTGTCTTCAAATCTCCAGTTTTACTGATCCTGTGCCCACTGCAGGCTTGGATTTCTGTTCTTGGCTGACACAGCCTTCTGCTGTTGTAGTCCATCTGCCTCAATGTGTTGTTTCACTCTGAGTTGCTTTTCTGCTCACCAGGGCTGCACAGAGTGGTTACCGAGTTACCATAGTCTCTCTGTTGGCTCCAAACACTCATTTAACTCTAGAGACTGTTGTGAAAATCCCAGCAGATCAGCAGTGTTTAAACCAGCCTGTCTGGCACCGCCAATTACGCCACAGTCACCGAGCTCACATTTTTTCCCGTTCTGATGTTTGATGTGAGCATTAACCGGAGCACCTGACCTGTGTGTGCGAGATTTCATCCATTGTAGTACCGCCGCATTCTAATCTGACTGGATAATCACATGATTATCCAGGTGTGCAGGTGTTAGCCAAGCTGTATTTTTTTGGCTTTTTTCACAGCAGATGTTTCATAGCAGGGGAAGCACAGGTGTAACCGATTGCACCGAAAAACAACTGTGCTGTGTAGTTGAGGTAATTACAGGGTCGTGGTATTGTTCATGCTGGTTCACTGTCATGGCTTACTGGGATGTTTGTTGGAAATGAGCCATCGCTACCAAATCTGTTCCTGCTATTTTCTCTCAAACATTTGAAGAGGCTGAATGTTGGAGAGCTTAATCATGCAGGAGGGGCTAAGTGTACAACAATAGAAACCAAATGAGGCGCTTTGGGCATTTGACGCCTCCAAAATGTCAGGTTTTGGATATGTTATAGATGGAAGGATGTGCTGCAGATATTACATGTCTAGGCTTGGGAACACCTCAGTATCCCAGCAGGAGGAGGAAGTGACTGCTGCCTCTGATACCTGGACTTAGATAAGCAACAGAAAATGGATAAATACCAATTTATGATTTCTGCTGTTTAGTGCAAAACATGCCTAAATGGTACACAGCCATTATCAGATCAGTTGGGTGTGTTGTGGCCTGCTAATAGTACTGATTTCTGACTAGTTATTACTGATACTCATGTTTTCTAGTTCTGACTTCATATATTGGCACTAATCCTTCTTGTACTTCCTTTCAGTTTGGTAATATTATTTCATTTTCATTTCTGTCTTGAGTTTATCATTCCAGTCTCCCCAGTGTCAATTTGTATTGTGTTCAGTTTGAGTTTTCTTGTCTTTGTATTTCGTCTGCTGGTCTTATTTTCTGTTTTACTTGGGTTAATCAGTTCCCATCCCTGCGACTGTCTTGATTGTTCTCATTTCCTCCCCAGCTGTCTTGCCTAATCTACCCTTTGTGTATAAATAGTCCTGTCTTCCCCTTATTCTTGGTCACTAGTGTGCCATGTCTGTGCTCCTTGTGGGTAGCTGGAATTAGTTTTTGTTTTTTTCATCAGCATAAAAAATATGATTAATTTTTCTGTCTTTTTCCTCTTTTTAAAACCTGTTTTAGTTTCCAAGTCTCTGTGCTCTTCACTCTGAAGGAGGCTTTATTATTCTCAAGGCAAAATTTCACTTGCAGTCAGTGTAGCTACAGGTGATCTAGACATCCAAGACAAATGCAGCCATTGTTACCAAAATTACTGTTATTATTTTAGAATATTGACATTTTAATCACTGTAATGTGAAAGATTCTTTTTTTAAACTTTCCCCTTTTCAACAAAATGTATGAATTGAATGTTTGAATGTCTGTCAAAGTTTTCATTTTATGGGCAAGTTTATGATTGGTGGGAGGAATGCTGTGCATGAGTATCATGTCGTATAAGTGATGATGACTGATGATTACTACCATTAAAGTAATCCATTGCATTACAGTTTTACCAGTGGACAAAAATAATGTGGTAGAGTTTGTTTGCAAAGAAACAAACACTCTGCTTTTACCTTCTTGCACATGTTGGTTGGATATGCAGCTGGAGCAGCTGGATAGTGTAGTGGTAAGACTACACACCTTTGGAGCGGGAGTTGCAAGTTGCAAGTGATTCCCACCCGGTATCCAGTGAGAGTCCTAGCTAGGCCCCTGTGCTAAAACCAAGCCCAGGAATGGCATGGCTACGTCTGCAGCCTTTCCGCAGCTCGGACATAGAGCATTTCACTACATGTACCCTGTATGATTGTGTATGTGACAAATTTGTTGGTTATATTTCATTAGTCCTATTTACTTCCTGAGTTTATTTACCTTTTGTTGCCACACAGTTTCCTGATACCGAGTCTCTCCAGGTACAGTCATCTCCAGTAATGTGTGTTAGAGTCACAGCTTGAGCTTAAATCTAGCTTTGTGCCATTTCTGAGCTGTAGCATTGGCATCTTTGTCTCTCTCAACACAGCTCACAGTTGCTTCTTCAAAATGCTAAGAAGATCATCTTAGCAGCAACAGAAAGTTAATATCACCCAACAGGGGATTGGATTGGCTGATTCCATTATTCAGCTGCATGTCAAGTAGTTGCAGGAGACAGAAACCTTAAAGGTGTCAGAAACTGAAAAAGAAGCTAAAAGCTGTTTACTGAGTGCTAAACTTACAAAGTATGATAAAGTTTCTTTGAGTAAAAAAGTAATCGGAGTAGAGCGGCACTTGTATCGAGTTCTGTTTGTTCTGTATTCCTTACATGTCTCCGGGAGTGTGTACAACAAGTACAAAGTGAGTGCAGCACATTCACTTTTTTTGGGATAGAGAGGGGTAAGAGGCACAAGGCTCCTCCCTGAGAGTTTGTGAAAACATTCCAGCAAAGTGAGAGCGGTCAAATAATCGGAAACTCTCCGAGTGGCCTCTTACTCTTTCTATGCCTCTCACCTTTTTGCATGTGCAGCTGAAACTTATTCTTCTACTGCACGCCACATATGAGCGTTGATGGGTTGTTTGACACTAAGGACAACTCTGCAGAGGCAAACATCAACCCAAAGAATCCTCTAAAACTTGGAGAAAGAAAGAAACTCAGCTGTTCCATTGATCGGCTTACAATGAAGCTGCTGTTTGCCCTCCTCATTTCCACTGCCTGGACTTTCACTGGTGCCCAGTATTACTACCAGGGGCTGATGGATTATCTGGAGAACAGATTGTTGGCTATTGAGGTAAGAATCGACTGTCCTTTAAGTGACTTATGCTTTAAATGGCAGCTCAGATCTCTGTGTAGTCATAAAAACATCATAAACAACAGTTGACTGCCTCCTCCTCTTTTTTTGATTTGAATTTAATGCCTTTCCTAATGCAAAGCAATTAATGCGATGTCTGCCCAGCTCATCAGCTCTACAGCAGCCTTCGGGGGGAACATCATTTGATGCATGCAGCCCTCTCCTTCTCTGTCCAACAATATTACATTTTCTTCAGGGTTTAAGATAGTGACACACCAGTAATGAGTACAAGCCCAACCTTTGTGGCTGTGGCATCAAACATCCCAACAGCCTAACCGAGAAATGTGTTCTTCAGAGATAGAATGAAGCTGCAGTAAACAAAGAGCCTCGAGGAAAGAATCGAATTACCGAGTGTTCAGTATTGTTTTTCTTTAAAGTGGCTCTCATGAGGCTACATGTTATATCAATGTCATGAAAGTTTGTGCAAGTCAAACACTTATGTTGACTTGAGGATTAAATATCTGCTCACCTAAGGGAGTAATTTAAATAATTCCTTTATTCTTTCGGTTTACATTTACAGAGTCAAACTGTGTGGCTCCGTTGCAACGATGTCATCCTTAAAACTGTTATAAGCGTGAAATAAATACATTTAAAATTAAATCCCACTCACTTCCCCCCTGTGGTCTCAATTCCAATATACTGGCTCAACCTTTGCATTGATATGAACATGGCAATTCATCAGCAAGCTTTCATTGAACTTTCCTTTCCATTTGTCCACAGGCTCACAGCAATGTAAAGGAGGAAGGAGGCAGGGGAGCTATCAGTTATTACATCTCAGTCTAAATAATTCACCTGTCACTCTCACTGTGTCAGTCATGTGCTGAGAAATACAGTGCTCCTTTCTATTTAGTTTAGGCGATAATTGATTGATTGAAACAGGGAAATCTTACCCTCCCACAGTGTTTATAGTTGGAAACACGACTGAGTCTTCGGCTGTAAATGCATTATCCTTACCAATGTGAAAAATACTAATATACTAGTTTCTAAAGTTTACTTGCTTACATTCACCAGCCACTTTTTTAGTCCTCCACGGCCGCTATACCCTCTACAAAATGCCTTGTGTAGATTAGTCAGTGAAGCAGACTGATCAGCCATCTATCCTCTTATCTATCCTCATACATCCTCTATACAAGGGCGTAACCATCGCTATCCTTGCATCTGTCCATTACCAGCCATTTCCCACTCAAGTTTCTTTGTTTCTTTTCCTTCTGACCAGATGCAGCTTTCTGCACCATCGTTTCATCGTCCAGCTCATAAACACACCACACTGTGTTTATGAGCTGAAAGAAACAATTTCCTTGTTACTGAAACCAATTCTAAAGGTCGATTTCACTAACTCATCTACACTCATTCTCCACTTTATTCTCAAAGTGATTAATAACACATTTCTTCTTAATGTGGCACGAACACAAAGTGCTGGAAACATTCCTCTGAGAATTTAGTCCATATTGACATGCTACTGACATCTGTCCAGCACATCCCTGAGGCGTACTGTTGGATTGAGATCTGGTGACTATGGAGGCCATTTGAGTACAGTGTACTTATTGTCATGTTCAAGAAACCAGTTTGAGATTATTCGAGTTTGAGACATGGTGTGTTATCCTGCTGGAATGAGTCATCAGAGGATGGATACACTGATCATAAAGGCATAGGGTGGTCAGCAACAATACTCAGGTAGGCTGTGGCATTTAAAGAACTTGTATTAAGGGGTGTAAGTGTGCCAAGAAGATATCCTCCAGACCATTATCTATGCTTTCACATTATTCATGCCACATTTGCAGCAGAACTTGAGACTCATCTGACAAGGCAAAACTTTTTCAAGCTGCCATTCAATTTTTGGTGTCAGTTGCAGCTGACTGTCCTCGTACTTCTTTCTTGCTTGGGGTTTGTTGTAGATCAACATTAGAACCAGGTATATACCTCAACTCATTATTCATCTGTCAGCTTGCTGTCAGTTATAACTGTAGAAATGCACAGATGTTGCGATAAAGGAACCATTCATTTACTGGTATCTTCCAATATTTACAGTCTCAAGTGTGATGAATTCGATAGCTCACTGTAAGCAAGCCTTAGGTTTATGATTGTAACTTTTCATAAGTATTCTGCGTAGCAATTTAATACTATCTGTTTAATTGTGCCTTTTATTGAGGCAGTGCCATTTAGTTCCATTTTAAGCTTAAAATAGTCAACATGCTAACTTTACTTATACCAAAGATGGACATTTAGGTTATAAACCTGAGACTTGCCTGAACTCAGTGGAGTGTTTCCAGTTTTGGTCTCTGACTGGTGAACCACAATGAGAAATGTCATGCTGGTAGGATACATATTGGGGGATTGGGGGATTAGGGGGATTGAAAATTGAAATTACATATACACAGACTCTATTCAAGTAACTAGCCATTACAAAGCAACGTGGCAAATGGAGAAAAATAGAGCCAGATCTGCAGCAGCTAGAAGATCAAGATAAAGGTGGCACAGAGGACATGAGCCTGCAGGCTGAATGTGGTTTGAATGGTCATTTTATTTGCATTCTTTCACCGATTTAACCCTTTGTGTTCAATATGTAACCAAAATTACAAAACAATATGGCATTTTAAAACCATACACCAAAAAGCAAAAACATGGTTACTTGCGTTTCCTTAAAAAGTCCTACCACTTCTTCAATGGGAAAAATAATAAAAACCCTTAAGAGTTTAAGGTGAGTGACTAAATTATTTTAGAGATCTTGCCAGTCAAACCCACATCGGGAGCAAAAATTACTTCTGCTAACTTTTCCTTCTTGTTCATGTCATGACATATAAATGTATTCTTTCCGAAAATGAAATCTTATTTTTCCTGGCATTTATTTCCTGCAAGTTACTCTTCAAAGATAATTTATCTTGTGGAACACTTCCACAACTTCAAATCAAATCGCAAGAAATTTTACTTTCAAAGCCAAAATCTCTTCCTCCTACATCTCTTCTATAGATGCAGTTGTGTGTCCAATTTGCATTCAATCTGCAGCAGGTTGCATCCACATGCAATAAAAAAACTCCACCAAAATAAATCACAAAATGACAATGCTATATACTTCAGAGAACAATAGGCCAGAAAAAAATGTTTCACTGATTAAGTTCTAATTGAATTTTATTATTCGATTTAAATTTAATTAACTGCACAGCCCTACAAAACACTGGAAGAAAACTGCATAAAGTGATTTGCAAATGAAACTCACAGATCTCTTCCACCATGCTTTTATTCTGAAGGTATTTTCTTAAACTTCCACTCCATAACAGCACAGAGAGTTTGTTATCAAACCTGTCCAAATGTAGACTGGTTTTCAAAGGGCACCAAGGAAGAATTGGCTCTAACAATACAGTCCTGGGCACAGATACTGTGTTGGTGTAAAATAAGTAACAGTAGCACTCAAAATAACTGGGATTAATTTTCTAGATGAAATGAATGTTTGCAAAGATACTATAAAGATGGACAACATCAAAGCTTCCTGGAATTAAAACCAAAGCATCAAAGAAATTTACTCTGAAACCACACAGAGTGAGATTGGTCATCAAACAGACTCAAAATTTTACATCAGCAGCAGAAAATGGACAGGATACATTGTTTATACTGTTTTCATGGCAGGAATTTTATTTTGTATCAAACTGATGACCTCAGCGTTTGCTACAGTGTAAACACAGTTTTTTTCCTTGTCATCTGGTTTGAATAAAAAAGAGACAAAAACACATATTCCAGTACATTTTTACACTTGTGTTGCTTTCTGCACGTCTGACAGGACCGCATGCAGCTGTGGCATGAGCAATCCCATCGGTACCACACAGAGATGAAGGATTTCAAAAAGCTGACTGCCGAAGCCATGGATGGACTAAAGAATCACCACAGCATGCTCTTCAAAGACTTGGAAGGAGCAGCTGCTCGAGTGGACCGAGTGGAACAAGAGATGGATTACGTGGAAACCCAGATGTCCCCTCGGGCCTGCACGAACAGGGCAGATAAGGTAGTGGAGCAGGAGGCCTGGGAGATGGAGGAAAGCAGAGGTGAGGAAGAGGAAGAAGAAGAGTGGGAGGAGCTGCAGTCTAGAGTCTCTGGTGAGCTGCGGGGTACACATACATCTCAGCAAAAATGTCTTCTTCAGGTCTTTGATCTTTTATTTTAATTCACAGTGAAGGAATGACACAGTCAGATCCTTTGGGATGTATATATTTAGAGCTACACATCTACAGGACCGGGTTCCACACCATTCCTTATGCAGAGAGAGTCTCGGAAGAGCCATGCCTCTGGAAAATGGGAAACAAACACGGCACTGTTACAAGTCATTTAGCAGAGTGCTTTGAGTCACTGTGCAGTCATGTTTTCCAGTAGAATTCTGGCTTTATGCAACTCATTTATTTCCGCAGAGCTACTCCCCTGTTTGCACTGTTTGAGCGCAGCGTTTGTCATTATAATCATCACGTCCCAAGGCGAACTGCTGCAAACGGTGCTGCAATACAACTGCTGCACTGAGTCATTAACTCAGGTAATACTAGCTTGGTTGAAACATGATGTAAAAAGTTGTGAAATCAGTTTTTAATTCCTACTCCACGTTGGCAGATTTAAGTGAATGTGGCACATTAAGCCGAAGATGTATAATTTTTGAACTTAAATGGTTCCAAAAACTAAAATCCCCCAATGATAGATCATTAAATTGCTTTGGTGCCATTTACTCTCCTTGCAAGGCAAATGAAAAAAGTATTGATTTCTTTATTTTACTGGCTGACTTTACAAGCCAATCAATAACACATTAATTCAAGGATTAGGCTGTAATATCATAAACCCATTGCTTAGGCTCATAATGATGGTCATACACAGTATTCTCAAAATCAAAATAAAGTCTATGATTGAACAACAGCCTTCTATATTAGCTTTTGTGTGCAATCTATTCATGGAGGGAAGGACAGAAAGTGACCTGAGGTCAGTGACATTATTCTCATGTTCGCCGGAATGATCTCTGCACACAGTTCTCCATTGTGAACGTCTGTGAAGTGACCCAGAATGAACTTTACTGCATTGTAGAGACCCAGTTCAGCTTCTGCAAGCACAATGCTGGCATACATGCCATTGGGGCTTCCGTTTTGTGTATATTTTGGCAAAAGAACGATATTAGTCTTCTTTCTCTTCATTCTGCCCTTGTGCTGCACTCATATGAGTCTGAGCCCAATTCCCCGACTGGTTTGAATTTGCCTTTAATTTAGAGAGCCAGATAGAAATGACCACAGGCTGCTGGGTGAAAGGCTGCAAATACACATTTTAGTTGAAGAGTTGCACTTTACTGAAACATGCTAATGAAACTAAATAGGAAAAATATGTTTAAATTATGTTTTTATTAATTCCACTGTTTTTTTTTGTTTTTTTTTACATTTCTATATATTTATACAATTCTATAATGTCTGTTTTGACATGAGGTTTAGAATATAGATGCAACTCTTTCCAGCTGTTTTCCAGTTTGGTCTGTTTTATTTCCCTTTAACCAGGTAATCAGTCACATGGATTACAGTAAGAAAAGCAATTACACTACACAGACAATGGCACATTAATGAGGGTCGATTAAAAAAATAGCTCAAACTTACATCCAGCAGCTCTCTTGTGAAACAAATGGACTAAGCGAACTTGTGATTTTCATGTTACAGTCTCAGTGTTTCTTGGAGCAACTGAATAAAAGCGTTGTTCTGGTGGCAGACAACGCAGACATGCCATGTAAAAGTATAAACAGTCTATGTTGTAGGCTCTGCATAGATTCATGTATAAGGCTAAGTAATCTTATAATCAGTCTATGCTGTTAACAGAGTGACAGTGACAATAATGTTGTTGTCACAGGTGTAATTTATGGAGGTGTTATCACTACATTTTTAGTTTACAGCTTTTGTTATTTTGTTATTGCTTTTGCTATTATTATTATTATTTGTTTTTTTAAATGAAACTATCAGAGGGTATTTTTTTCTGTGGTAGTAAAATTGTAGAGGAACAGTATGATGGGCACTGCAGTAAAGGTTATTAAATGTTATATTTTGTATTAGGTACTTTTTATCTGAAATGATATTTCAGATAACCTGAGATAGTTACAGCTTATCATATAAACATTTCAGGTTTCTGGCATTTTCAAACAGGAGGTTTGTTGTTGCTTTTTCCTTCCTTCTAGAGGAAATTTTGGGGGTTTGTTGGGCAGGTCTGGGATATTTACTGGAAATGGAAATGACCTGCAGCACTAACAAAAATAATGTCTGGTATTATTAACTGACTGGCAAATATGATCTGCAACTGGAGCAGCTGACTAGATGGATGTACTGGTCAGTTAAAAATATATGTACATAATTTAAAGTATATGCAGTATATGAATAGTCCATTAATTTAAAATAAGTGAACATAACCAGTGGCTCTTTCCACTTCACCAATATCCTCTTCTGTGTGTTTTTTCTCTCGCTGCAGACTGTGTTGAAATAATTTCTGCCATCCGATCAGTGAAAATCATGAAACGAGTGGGCAGTCCCAAGGGCATGTGGACCAGAGACCCGAGATCCTCCAAGGTTTACATTTTTAATGGCACATCAGGAAACACCATCTACCAATTCAAATCTGTACTTGACTTTTCACGCTCCCTGGGAGTCACAGGCAGCAGAAGCATCAGGCTTCCCTCTGAATGGAGCGGCCCTGGTAGCACTGTTTACAATGGCTATTTGTATTACATAAAGCAGGAGGCTGAAGCAGATATGCAGGTGGTTAAATATGACCTTCTGAGTGGCTCAGTGACAGAAACTGCCATGTTCCCTGTGGAGGGCCGTGCCACTGTGTACAACCTCAATCCAGAGACTGTTGCAGACCTTGCAGCAGATGATGGGGGTCTCTGGCTCTTGTATGCCCCCAGTGACAGTGAACCAACCATCAGCCTTGCAAAGATGGACGCTGCCACTCTTGATATAGAGCAAATCTGGGACACTCGATGCCCGCGGGAAAATGCAGAGGCGGCTTTTGTAGTGTGCGGGACTGTCTATGTCGTTTACAACACCCGTCTGGCCAGTCGCTCGCGGGTTCAGTGTGTCTTTGACGTCAACGACATGGTGCTCAGTGAAGAGGCTCCACTCATCTACTTCCCCAGGAGGTATGGGGCCCACGCTAGTCTGAAATACAACCCTGAGGAGAAGCAGCTTTACGGCTGGGATGACGGCTACCAAATTATTTATAGACTGACCATGAAGAGGAAACTCCTGGCTTGACAGCAGAGAAGTGGTGTCATATTTTCAAAGACATATAAAAAATAGTAACAGGGAATTTATATAGCCTATCCACCTTTTCCCTATTCATGTGATACTTTGTTTCTGCAATAGTTAAACCACATAACATCCCTTTCTTCTCAGAAGGGTTCTTTTTAAATTATAGCCTTTTTACACTTTGACTAGAAAGCTAAGATTTGCATAAATTTTGATTTTTGTCTCATTTCTAAAGTGTGTTTTTAAATAAATATGAATGTTTTCACAGAAAATAAATGATAAGATGACATGCTAATTACTGGCCTTTGGCTGTGGTTTCACATTTTAACTGAAAGGAAGGTTATCTGAACAATTAAAGAGTGCACCTTTGAAGTAAACGGAACAAAAACTTCTGTCCCCACCAAGAGAACCTATTCCTCTTATAAGTGTGGTGTCTGGTCTTACTATCAAGTCAACAACTTAGAATTTCTAACTGTCTTCGAGATGCGTTGGAAATGACTGTGTGAACTTCTGCAAAAACAAAATAAAAGGAGGTCCAGTGTAACCTCTACAAGGCAAAGCTGACACATTTTTAAGGAATCCACACAAATGACATTTTTAATAGTTTTCATCATATTTCTGTGTGCATAAAATCTAAGCTGAGACATGTAATACCTTCAGTGTGTCCTGGGTGTATTCTGGGGGCTCATACCTGGAACAGCTTATTTAGGAGTTGCCCAGGAGGCATCCCACCCAGTCAGATACCAAAACCGCCTCAGCTTCACAGAGATGATTCATATCATGAAGAATATCATCTACCGCTGCCATTTCCAGTTTAATAAAACATACAGATTCAGCAAGCGCAGGCTTCACAATCTTTGTCAGGGTAATGAGAAACTAGTTCATCAGTTGTTTTGCTAATAAACACCTTAATCTTCATCGATATATTTAATCCCCAATTGATGTCATACAGTGCTGAAGACTTTTAATTCAACTTGGATTTCTTTAAATTCTTCTATTGGCATGCCTGTTTTTTTCTGAGCTCAATGCTTTACTTTTGATTTTTATATTTTAATATTTTAATCAAATTTGCCATTAACACATAGTTTTATGTGCAGTGAGGTAATACTGTTATTTGATTGTAAAGAAATTCCTCTGTCACTGGTCATTGCCAATTCGTGGTAAATATGATGATCACTGTATTAATTTATTACTCGTCCTCACCAGAAAAATGAAGATGTCCAGCAAGATGCAGGAGACTGTCAACATACATAAAAGAATAATAGACCAGTGAGACTCTAATCTTGTCATTTTGCATTAAACAGTAGAACATTGAGGGATTTTTTAAATTTGTTTTTTTGTTGTCTGTGCGCCTTTCTGTCACCAGTTTTTTAATAAAATTAGAAGTTCTTAGGTAGCCCATTCTTCTGTTTGTGATGTTTGCTGGTGGCTGGAAAGCAGCTAATATGTGAATTAATATCTGGTGGTAATTTTGACTTACACCCAAAATAGAAATAAAAAGTTTAAGACAGGCAGTAGTGTTATAATCTGTCTGATGTTCAGAAATACAATCTAATGCTGATGTCGAACTGAACCATTTTATGTGCTTAGTTAAGACGAATTCAAGCGCCAGCTAATCAAACATCGTTTTTCTTTAAACGCCCCAGTGCTGCCAGCAGCCAATCAAAACCCATTATGTAATTATCCAGAGAGTGGGATAATTGCTTATACGGTTTAACACCTCAATAAAGGGGAAGTTGATTATTGCATCTTGCAATCACCCTATTTTACTCAAAAAGGGTTTGCTCATGCTAACTGATAGTGGAAGCTCAGTTAGGTGAGCTGTGAGTGTTTGGTAGTTGTTGCTACGATGATCATGTGAGCAAAGATGCACCCCAGATGTCACGTGCTGAAACAACATGTATGCATGAATCTTCAGTCCTCCAGATCAGTGCGTTTTAAATCAAGCTACCTTTAGTATGTCCCATTTTTTAAGCAGGTCATTCTGGTTATTTGTTTTGGCAGATGTCAAATTACACACGACCAGAGATGGGCAGTAACGCGTTACTTGTAAAGTAAGGGATTACTATTGCAAAATCGGTAATTAGATTACCGTTACTTTCCCGTAGGAACGCTGCGTTACTGCGTTACTAAAACCGTGATTTTTTTTGCGAGAATGTCTCATGACAGTGACGTAAGCAAGTGCGACGTTGGTGACAGCAGCTGTGTGCAGATCAACAATGGATAATATATCGAGTGCGGGAGAGAGTATGAGCGTGCAGCGTTTAAAGTGTGGAAGTACTGACCTTACTTTGAGTTTGATTCCATAAAAAGTGACAAAAACATTAGCGTCCATCGTGCGTGGGAAGAAAACTTCTTTTTACAGCGAAAAAACCCCTAAACTTCCGAGCAAGCACCGAGTAGCTACGACGTGATGGGAAACTCACAGAGACACTCGCGCGGATTCTTCAACTGACCGCAGCACACCTACACCAGGATAACCCTCCGCCTACCCTGCTCCTGCTTTACAGGTGAAAATAGAGCAAAAGGACCGCTGAGTCTTTGACTTTATTTATTTTCTGCTGTGTTTTACTTGCATCTGTTTGAAAGAGTGAGTGAAAACACAAAAAATATTTTATTTTATGTGCTGGAATGTGTAGAAAATAGGTTTAAATGTTAAACTAATTTATTCAAGTCAGAGAATGTTGCATATAATTAAATGTTTTGCTTGATGCATAAAGTTAAAAGATTAAAACTGATAAAACAAGTTAAAAAAAGAGACTTTTCCATTTGATTACATTTTGTATGATGGATTATGTAGAAAAAGTAGAATTGGGCTGAAAGATCTATCACTTTATCACCTCTTCAGGTTGTAAATCGTGTTTTTAAAAAGTAACTAAGTAACTAAGTAACTAAGTAATTAATTACTTTTGAAAATAAGTAATCAGTAAAGTAACGGGATTACTTTTTGGGGGGAGTAATCAGTAATTAGTTACTGATTACTTTTTTCAAGTAACTTGACCAACACTGCACACGACACATTCCCCAAAGGTCTCCTGGGATCAAACCAAAGATCTTTTGCTTTTGAAGTAAATGTGTAAACCACTGCACCATGCAGCCACTACTGAAACACACTTTAAGTAACAATGATAAACTAATATGCTTATGTTTTTAGACTTCTGGCATCAGCTAAGTAGAACTATCAGTAACAGTTCTCACGAAAATGCTAGAGAACACCTCTGAGGGTGATCTGAAGAAGTGGCCCGTAACAAACTCGCAATAACAAATTCAGTTAGTGTAGCGTGAAGAGGTTATTATTTCTCTGCTCTGTTTCTGCTCTTAGAAAAATGCTATTGTGGATTCTTGAATAATACGTGCTCAACTGTTGCAATGTGGAGTGTTAATAAGCAGAACACTTCCTTTATAACAAAAGAAAAATCAATGAAGCCTGTCAAGTCCTAACTGCTGTGTGCTGTGTGTGTGTGTCCACCCCTCATTTAATTCGACCATTAGATTCAGTCGGAATCCCATTTCCTCCGTGCTCAGTCCTGCTTGTTAAGCCGCTGGCTGTGTTGTCATTATATGGTGTGTTTGCCAGAAAATTCTCAGCACAGAGCCTATTTTGCAGAAGTCTTTTAATCAAAGAAAAGAAAATCATGTCACAGAACTGATAACACATCACGCCCCATGGGAGAAAAAAACAACAAGCAATTTTCTGATGTGGATTTTCAGACTTGTTAAGACACAAAGAAGGCGGTGGAAATACTCTATGCCATTTCAGTTTTTTACACAATGGTTCACTCAGCGTTTGAATCTCCATAATGATCTAAATTCTAAAAGGAACCCATAATAGACATTTGTCTGAACTAACATTTTCTCAAACATTTCTATTATTACAAATACAAAATGCCCGATAAAAAATTGGAAATTCAGTGCTATCATAACAGTTGGAAGGGATATGAGATCATATCAAGAAACATTACAATATTAGGCAAAGAAGGAAGGTCTTTAAACAGTCCATAAACTGAGGCAATTGATTTAACAGATTTTATCTACTATGAAAACACACCACATTGTTAGACCATCATAAAGTACGTTTTATAAAAGAACAGAAACTACATTATAATATTTCAACACATGTTTCAGATTTTACATTTAAATAAGATATTAGAAATCGATGAATATTGGTGTTAGTCTACAGAGGAATTTCACCATTGAAAACTGCGTGGATGAGAGCAAATTTCAAACATCTGTGAAAGGGGTGTTGATGCTATGATGGATTACACCAAGCACAAACAATAATGCACTGACTCACTCTCATGGTAACAAGTGCCAATTAGAGAAATGCCACTGCTCTATAGATACTGACCTGTCCACCCATCAGCTGCCCCCGCTTTGTCATCCCAGCCTCTTACGGAAATACAGCAGTATTAAACTGCTCTCTCTGGGTAAACTTCCCATGAAGGAAATTACTAAAACAGGCCCTACTCGGTCTGCTGAATCCATCTGCTCATGTCTTGATATCTGGACCCAACTTTTCAATGACATTTTCACAGACTCTGTGATAAACAGCATGTTCATTGTACAGCAGCCTGCAGTTTAAGTATTCCTTTGCCAGAGATGTCTAGACAGTTGAGTGCCATTGCCAAGAACATTGTTAAATATTAGATTAAATTTGCTGTAGGCTGATGTTATAACACAAAATTACTATTTAATAAATGGTCCTCATGTCAGAAATTTTTTTTATCTGTACAAGCCCTACCAAATATAATCTTTAAATGTTGTCTGTCAGCCTCGCTGCTTAACATTTACTCTGCATATTATCATGTCTGGGCTAAATGTCCTGATTTTAACTCCAGAAAATTATGAAATAAATGTTTATTCTGGTTACAAAGCTAAAACAAAAAATCCCTAATTATACAATATTAGCATAGCTTTAGTTAAATTTTGTTTTGTTTACAAAGAGTTGTGTATGAGCATGCAGCAGGTAGGCAGAAAACCACAGAATATCTTTATTAACAAGGGTAACTTGTAGTAATAAAAAATAAGAATATAGTTGCCAGAAAAAAACAGTAAAATAGGTGACTATTTTTCACTGGATTTTTTGCTGGATAGCTAGCGCTCATAACCAGAGATAAAATAACATGAAAGTCAGGTTAGTATGATAAAGGAGTTTCTGTGTGATTGAGGTCCACGTTAAAAAGCAGATGCACAAGTGGTAGACTAAAAATACATCCTCAATGAGAGCAGTCCGGAGGTTCACCACAAAGTAACCTTGAAGGAGAGATTGGCCTATTAAAAAAAAAAAAGTACATTGTGGGGGGGTCCAAATTCATAGGCTGCATCCTCCTGACGGTCTACGTGGACCGGGTCCTCCTTAGGCCGGGTAGACCGGAAGTGAGCGGCTGTGAAATTGAACAGTCCAGCCTTCAGTTTTGCGTCACCAGCTGTCTCGGTGGAGTTTAATAAACTTGGCCATCTGCTCCTTTCTATCTAAAATATAACAGGACACTGACGTAAATTCTCGATCATTCACACGTCTGTTTAATCAGTTTTCCGTTTGACGTTTATTCAGCTGTGTGAAAACTATAACTTTAATCTCAGCCAAACTTATTTACTCACGAACAAATAAAACAGTAAAAAAAGCCAAACAATAACATTTTAAAGTTATCTAAGCGACACATATATAATGTTTAACCTGAGTAGCGAAAGACCGCGGGGGGGTTGAAAATGATGTGCAGGGAGTTTGCTGTTATCTAGCTAGCTAGCTATCGAGCTGGTGGGTAACAGACGCCTCCGAAAATGTCGGCGCACTTTTGCAGATGTGTGATATCTTGATAAACCAAGCAGAGTTTACACGCCCACATTCTCGCCTGAAAATATCTTAAAAGTTTATTTTGTGACCCAGAAAGATTAATAAGAGTAATATTAAAACTTAGTAGCGACCGCCATTGTTGAAAACTGGAATTGGCTGGGCCACACTATGAATTCTGGGACATGGTGGGCCAGGAAGGACACGCCCGACCCATCCTTCAAATTCGGGGAAAATGAGGACGCAGTTGTCGGCTGCATTTGGAGGAGTCTACGAATTTAAACAGCCTTTGTCGCGTCGCTGTGATGTAATCGGCCTACAAATGTGGCCTCAGGAGGATGCAGCCTATTAATTTGGACACCCTCTATATGTATAGCTCTTTTCCTCTCTGCTGTAAAAGGCTGATGGAGTTTTGTCGTCACCACACCTGGTGGGCAGGTGGTGTGGACATCTAAGTCTGTTTATGCGATAACTCAAGAATCACATGACCTAGGAGCTTCAAATTGATATCATACGTGCATGTACAAAACATCTTGTATAAAGTTGAATTTCGGGGACCTTGACCTTGGAATCTCAGTGGCCTCGGCGTAAAGGTCCATGACGAAATATTTTCAGTTAAAAAACTGCTTTTCATCTTAATAAGTGTCAAACTTGATCATAAGAGAGCAGTCAAGGCCATGCCGGCAACCAGCTAGGAACTATGAAATGGCTTGTATTCATTTTATGTGATACTGCAATTTGTGCTTCATTTTGCTATCTGCCCTGAATTAAAAATACATAAATAAATAAATAAAAACCTGCCTGCTGCAGCATACTATTAATCTTAGGTGTTTTTACAAATGCACTGAAAGTTCTGGGTGCTGACTTTTTCTAACTATTATATGATGGAGAATCTGTAAAAGCTCAAATATTTGTTGCATTAGATGATCTTTAACCTGTCAGCTCCTCAGTACAAAGTCTGTATGATAATTGATTGTGCTAATTTGGGAGTGATGCAGCTAACAGTCCGGAAGTTTCACGGCTTCTGAATGGTTGTAATGTCTCCTGCATGATCTGTCTAGTCTTTGTTAAAACCAAAAGGTATCATTTCTGGGAGTGACAGAACTTCAGATTATGTCATATTGTGTGATCCATATGAGAAAGGACAGCTTAGGTAATTTCCTGATTTGGTCTCCTGACATTGTTTAAGTACTTGTGAGAAAACTAAAAAAGTCACAGAAATCAGTTAACGTTTGGGGGATTAAACAATAGACTGTAAATAAAAGATGAACATAGCCTCCTTGTTTGAAAAGTGAAGCCAATATGGAAAGTGCCTTAAGCAAGTTTTCTTCCAATAAATAGTAGAGGCTGACTCATCAGGTTGCAAGTCTACAGGAAGAAAAACCCTTCTGCTCAATGAGTCTCAGTAAACCTCTTGTCAAATTTGCCACTAGCATTTAAAACAATAAAGTAGAATGTGCTTTATGTTGGCCTAGGCTATGATTGATGAGCAGTATTTGGGTCATTACTCCAAAGTAATACATCACACATTTCTCATTACTTTCCTCATAAGTAATGTAGTACATTACATAATTACTCATTCGGGAAATTAACTGGTTACACTTGCTAAATTAATTTTGTGTTTTCCTTTAATAATCAGCTAACTATATAAACCCAAAGCTATAATGCACAAACTGACACAAATCCCTGTCTCACTGAGGACAAACATATCAGATCTGCCTTTTAGTGTCACCTACAAACACAGAACCTACAATGTGCTTTCTTTGCTAGCTTTTGCATTAACATGCTATCTGTGCAGATGCCTGCAAAGAGCCAATGCTGTGTGAGCAGTACAATGTGGCTGTTTCTATTGTAGATGTAGTTTGCACTTTGCCATTGCGCTCTTGTTCTTTCGTGCAATAAAAATAAAAGGAATATCCAAAGTTCCACTCCTTAAATGGTGTAGACCATTCTGAGATCATCATTCCAAATCATCTGATTGTTGTGTAAATATACATTTAAAAGGCCATGTTTGATTTGTTTTTGTTTTTTTAATTCTAAAGAAAAAGTGACGCTTTGGAATGTAAGTAATGACAAAATTGTAACTGTAATGTAAGTACTGAATGTAGTACACGAATATGTTAAATTACTGTGATATTGAAAAATGCTATACTAATATATAATAATATTATATAATGTGTTACTTTGGAACATGGTACACCCAACACTACCGATGAGTCCCTATGAGAGTGGAGTGTTCCTCGGTTTCTCAGCATCATCCACCCCTCTCTCAACACATAGGGCTCCAAAACACCAACATGGTAATGGTAAAAATGGGCAGCTTAAAGCTTCACAACAGGACTTTATTAACCAAAGGGTCATATCACGTTGGCTGCAGACATCTTTTATATACAGTCTATGAGCTTAACATAATTGGATATAAAAAAACCCGAGTTCATAACTTGTTCAAGTAAGTGCTTAATTAAACTTACACAAATTTAGTATCCATTGTATGTAAGGGTTATGAGGGAGCTTGACTGAAATTGCATCATCGTCACCTGTGCAGCATTGCAGCTGCTAGTCTGTAAAGTCAGTACGATAAAGCAATGCAACGATCCGTTCAAAACTGTAACTCGGTATGATGTCTGGAGTAAAAGGCAGTTGTATCAAACATATCAAAGGTGTATATTCCATAGATACGCAGACTGCATCCATCATCTTTTATCCAACTAAAACTTGAGTTACTGTAAAGAGAGCCAATAATTACCAGGGACCAATCAAATTAATAATACTGATACAGATCAAACATTTTCTCACATCAAATATCCTCCAAATGCCACATATTACAGATCCAGCCTAATTTATCCCTGTAAGTGAATCCAGCAGTATAATTAGACAGCATAAACATCAAGAAAGTTGTTTTTTTCATTTAATATTTTAAATCCTTACCACCAACAAGGCTACATAAATTAAAGTCATTTTTTAAATCTAGCCTTATCATTATATTTCTCTTCTGTTTTTTTCTGTTTAGATAAAACATACATATGGTAACCAGCAGATGCCTGTACATAAAGCTATACACATCCACCAAAATCAGATGAAAAAAATAACATAAAAAAACACAATATGTGACAAAAGTGTTTCTGAAAGGTGTTTTTCTCTGAAAGAAAACATGAGCGTTGGTGGGAGTTTTCACCTGGATAAGAGGGTGAGATTGCAACATCAAACAGAGAAAGAGGTAAGGGTGTGTAAAGTGTGCTCGCATTTTCACTGTTTACAGAAACCTTTGCAGCTCCCTCTGTGAAAACGTTTGTGTGTCAAAATAATATTTTGTCTTTTAAAATCTGGCTGTGCCTTTGTGTGGTAATTTAACCTCCTACCTCTTACGCTGAAAATGGACAAACACCCGAAAAAAATCTGCAATGCAGCCAATTTGCTCTGCTGTGAAGCCCAATAATCTTGCAGCTTTTCTTCTTTGTCATGTGAAATGTCTGCTTTTGAAAACACACCAAAGCTGCAGTTTGTCAGGCTGACAATATATTAGTTTCAGTCTGATTCAGCCTCTCTTCAGTAAGATGGAGATCTGATAATTGCTTCTGTTAGTGATGAAACTGGAAGTACAGCAAACTCAGCTGGAGCATCACAAACAATAACGAATGGTGGAGTGGTTTTATATCTAATATTTCCAAAATGCTACACTCAGCATCATTTATTCTTATACAGCTGTAGAGTTTTGAAAAAGTTTCAGATCTCTTAAGGTCTTCTCCTTTTCTGCTGAGGCCATGTCCTCAGCTTCCCTCTGTGAAACCTCCACTGCTTTCAAGGAGTGATATCCCACTGAGCTTTTTTCTTTTTTTTTCATCAAACGTCTCTGCAGTGCAATGTTGAATCTTCAGTGTTTAAAAAGTCTCCTGTGAGGACACCAGAATCAGCTCGTCTCAGCTCAGACGGCTCAGTATCTGCAGACTGCATGTCCGCCAAATGACTTCGGGCCATCAAAACACCCACGTTTGAAATTGAGGACCCTAAATTTTTACCCGAAAACAGAGTTGGTTTTACACAACTAACTGATGGACAGTAGTCCGAGATCAGTTCTTGGGAGTGCTCTGGGACTAGACTCGAGGAAGGGAGAAACAGAGGGAGAAAGTGGGAGAGGGACAAACGCTGGGGTTGTATTTCTCCTCAATCAGACAGACAGGAAGTGGTTTAGCAGGAGGACGGAAACCCCCTTCTGGGCTGCTGGGTCACAGGTGGCTCTGCTCAGGGACTGGCTGGGGGCCTGGGTGAAGGGCAGGAGCCCTGGCTGTCAAAGCTGGCTGTCCTCGCCTTCCACTACAGGGCACACAGACACAAGGCAGTGATTTATGGCACATATGTCGCTTTGCTCACTTTCAATATCGGCCAAACAAAGGTGTCAAATCAGTGTGTCAGAACATTCAGTAAGTGACAAAAAAGTAGCATGAAACCTCAGCACTAAACATACAAAATCTCATCATTGTTTCTTCTTCTGTGCCTTAAAATGTTGAATTCAAAACAAAGAAAGCTCCCTAATCACCTACACCTTATTCCGCAGAACTTTCTTTTATTTTCATTTTCTTGGAGCTATTTTCCAGAAAACTTTCTTTAATGATGCAAAATGTAATAGAGTCACATCTAGCTGTAAAAAGCCTTATGATTTGGCTGCAATTATAATAGAAATAAAGAAAGCCACAGTTGTTATCTTTAGTGCTGGCTTGTGTATAATGAAATTTGCTTTAAATATCCATCAAGTTTTGGAACGGCAATTTCTATAACGCAGAATTAAAGACTGAATTTGTTGCCATGGGTTCAGCAATGCTCTCACTACTTCCTAAAGTTACCATGGTTTTTAAATTTGCTTCATGTGTATTCTGATTGATAATTGCTTTGTAGCTGCATTTGCATTGAAAGTGGACGTGGTATGTGTTTCCTTGGTTCTTTTTCTTATATTCTCATCAGCCAATTGATTAGGTACACCTTTCTAGTACTGGGTTGGATATCCTTTTGCCTTCCATCACCTACAAATAGGTCATGGAAACCTTCAGAGATTTTGATCCATGTTAAAATGATAGCACGACACAGTTGCTTAATACACTTTGTTGGTGTCACATTCTTCATGGGAATCTCCCATGACTGTGGAGGCCATTTGACTCATCATTACGCTCAAGAAACCAAATTGAGATGATTTAAGCATGGTGCGTTATCCTACGTAAGTAACCATCAGAAGATGGGTAAACTGTGGTCATAGGGGCATAGACATGGTCAGCAGCAATACTTAAGTTAGCTGTCAGGTTTAAAAAAATATAATCTGTTACTTGGAGCCCCAAAATGTGCCAAGAACATCTCCCCACTCTATTACACCACCAGCAGTAGCCTGAACTGTTGATACAATGCAGGTTGCTGTTTACATCAAATTCTGATCCTACCATCTGAATTTTGCAACAGAAATCGAGACTCATGAGAGCAAGCAACATTTTCCCGAATTTTCTTATCCAATTTTGGTGAGCCTGCATAAACTGCAGCCTCACTTTCCTATTCTTAGCTGCCAGGAGTGGATGAAATACAGAGTTTGCTCTAGATTAAGAACCAGCACAAGCCTGGTGGGAAAGCTTTAGTAGAAATGTTATTTGAGTTACTGTTGCCTTCCTCTCAGCTTAAAGCAGTTTGGCCAGGCAGCTCTGACCTCTGGCATAAACAAGGCATTTCTGCCCAGAGAATTACCGCTCACTGGATGTTTTCTCTTTTTCTGAGCATTCTCTATAGACTCTACAGATGGTTGTGAGGGAAAAATGCCAGTAGATCAGCAGTTTGTGAAATGCTCAGACCAACCAGTCTGGCACCATCATACCATTTTCAATGTCACTTAAATCACCCTTTATCCCCATTTTGATGCTCACTTTTAGCTTCAGCAGGTCCTCTTGACCATGTCTATATGTCTAAATAAGTTGTTCTGATGTGATTGAGCGATTAGGTATTTGTGCTAATGAGCTGTTGAGCAGGTGTACCCAATGAAGTGGCTGGTAAGTGTATATACAAAGGGGAAAGGCAAAGGTTAACTTTTGAATAAAGCCTTTATGTAAGTAAGCTGTTCTAAAAGCTCAGTTTCATTTTTTTCTACACTTGGCTCCGTATGATGTCAGGAGGAAGGGATTTCTGTAATGTACTAATGTGAGCCAGTTTGATCATAGGAGACCAACCCAAGTACAATTTCAAAATTCTATTATTGAGGATCAGCCAATCGGAAGAAGCTTGGCTTAAAGCGAAGCTCATTAGAGACAGTGGCACAACTGACAGGCTTCACCAAAGTCCGGTATAAGAAACATAGGGATTACTTTCAGTCTGAGAATGAATATATAGAGCTACAGTTTTAGGATAATAGGCCCCATTTGAAAAAAACAGGAAACTTTTAAAAAGTAACAATAATATAGAATATTTTAAAGAAACCAAGCAAATATTTTCTATGTCATTATAATCTTTGGTACACATGTAGCATAATTCTAAGTTTTGACTTCCTACTTGTAAGGTACACATAAAAAGTAAAACTGTGCTGCTTTTTAGTCGCTTCTTAACTTCTATTTGTCAACGTCTTTCTTGCTGATTGTGCTAAGCCAATTTATCTATTATTATTTGTTGTTTGTGCGATGCTAATGCATGTGCCGACAGCTATCATTGCACTAATCGATTGGTCAAGAAGAGTTCCAGGTCCAGGAAGTCCAGGTTTTACAACAATCATGTTTTTTGATGTTTATGGATTTTGCTTTGGTTTTTAGAGATATCAATATTCTCATAAAGAGTACACTTAATTACCTCAATAAGCAGTTTTCCAGTGGCTGCTCCAAAGTGTATTGATGAATGAGCCAAATTAGACAAACAACTAACTTTAAAGTTAATTTGCAAAGCGCTCCGTGGACCTGTGACTCAAACCTCAAGCAGCATCTTTCTTCAAGTCTCTCCTTCAGAGCCCTTCACAGTTTGAATCCTCTTCCCTATAGCAATGTTCCTTAAGTAGGCTGAGAATTACCAGCTAAGCACCCTGATTCCTCATCCAAAATCATAAACACGTACAGAATAATCCATCCTCAAACTTACCTCCTTCTCAGATTTCTTGGGCTCCAGCAGGGGGTGCCAGTGTGCAATGGGCTTCCGCGGATAGGCCAGCATTTCGTTCCAGTGGTCCCTGCCAAGTCCCTCAGCACTGCATCCGACCCTCATCACACCAATGATCTCATTATGACCTACCCTGTAGGGACACACGCATACTGGTATGAATACGTCTGATTTAACTTGAGGTGACATCTCATACATCACATTGTTTATAACTGTAAGACGCCCATTTTGTAATCAGAGGAGACACAAATCTGAGTGTGGTTGTCCCGCCGATTGACGCGGTGGATCTGCAGCTGATCCGCTCTGTGGCAGAAGAACTGACTCGCTTCAGAGCTGATCTCTGCTCTCCTAACAATGTGAAGTGTAAATGGAGGAAACACATAATCCCCGAGATTATTAACAGCACTGGATTTTCTCCTTGCATAATAGCAGACTGTAAAGAAAGCACTTGGGGTCGCACCTCTAATCCTGGTACTGCTCTGCTAATAAGAAAGATAAAATATGATCTATATACATATATATATTTGGGGGGTTTTCCCCATAAAAAATGTCTCCTACTTCAAATGAAATGATTATGTGATTATTCCAGTCAAAAAGAAAGTTTGTGTTTTAAATAGACTTTATACACCAGGACTATAACATGTATACAACACTAAAAGCATCTTCAGCTCTACTGGACCAGTAGGTGTAGGATTATAAATCAGTTTATAAGAGAAACACGTCAGGTGGAGACTAATTTGGAGGCTGGGCAAAGTTGTCCTGTATAGTGGATATACTGGACAAAGGATGTTGAAGGAGGAGCTGCCGGGCAGAAGACTCATGAATGTAGTGAGGCAGGATATGCAGAACGTCCATGTGACAGAAGATCATGTGATATGGTGAGATGGAGACAGATGGTCTGCTGTGGCGATTCTTAAAAGGAGAGCAGAACAAAGAAGAAGATAGGAGACATCTCATATGAGGCCTCCTTCCTCCTGTCTGTACATAGATGTGAGTATTAAGATCTGTTGGTGAGGAAATGCTCTCCATTTCTAGATGATTGAAGCCTGCAGCTGTGCAATGGTCATTGGTTGTGGCAGCTTCGGATGACCTCATTAACCCAGCTCATGTCAGGCATATTCAGTAGCAGACATTATGGGAATGATGTTGGCAAAAGAGGTGTCTGGATGTGTTATGAATCCATAAAGACCTACATTACTATGTCAGTCATACCTGTTTTTGTAGTTAGTTTTGTCTCCTCAGTCAGTCACATCTCCGTGTTTGTTTGTCTTTCTGTCTTCTGTAGGTTTGTGCCTGTGTTTCTGTATTATTTATTTCCTGCTCCTGTTCTGTATTTTGTCCTACTTGCCTTATCTCGTTATCCCAGATTTGTTCCCACTGTGTCTCCCACCTGTTTCCTCTCCCCTCATTACCTGGTGTGTATTTGTTGTCTGAGTCTCCCGTCGTTCTTTGTCGCATTCTCCCTGAGGTTACGTGCCCTGTGTGGTCTGTATTGTTTCCATAATGCCAGTTCCATATGTTCTTGGTTCCTGCCTAGTCTAAATTTTTCTTATTTTGTATTTTGCACGAGTTACAGCAATAAAGCTGTTTTTTGAGTCAAGGTTTGTTATCTGCCTCCTGCATTTGGATCCACAGTCTGCCTGTCACACAGCAACATATGACACAGACATGTATGCCAGCATCAACCATGACTGTAGTCAGCTTTAGTGATGTGTCGGTCGTGAACGAAATGGCTCTTAGAGCCGAAGTGAACGAGGCGAGCCGGCTCCTTATCGCGAGCTGTGGGTTGTTTTTTTTTCTTTCTCACACCCTCTCTCTCACACTTTTTTTCGCTTCACTCCGCACGCGAGCCTTGTGCTTTGCGCTGGGAAGAGGGGGGAGGGGCAGTAGTTACACTCGCAGTAGCACAGGAACAGAGCGCGAGGGAGAGAGAGAGAAAGAGAGCCAGGGACATCAACGTCACATTAGAAAGGTATAGTAATCATCCACAACTATTTTCAGTTGCGGATGATAAAGGATTCCGAAAGTTTATTCATGCAGGTCCATATGACAGAGAATGTGCATGTTCTTTTTGTTTTCATATTTTAATTTATATTTAATTGTGTTGTGGTTTGTAGTGTTTTGTGTTGTTAAACTTTAAATTTAAAAGGAAAAAGCTGAAAATTTAAATAGTTAAAAGTTGAACTGTGAATAGTTAGTTTTTGTATTATATGATTTATTTAAAAATTTTATGTGGAGTGAATTAATAAAAGTATATTTACGGTGGCCCCTAGAGACAAAGGACGTACAAACTCCAAAACACGTACAAACCCCAAAGCACGTAAAAACTCAGAAGTACGTAAAAACTCAGAAGTATATATAAACATATATAAATAAAACAACTTTTTTATTACATTAGTAATTCCTTTTGTGTATAATTTTATATTATTGTTAATAATAAATTAATTAAAGCAACAAAACAACCTGAAGAGCCGGTTCGGAGCTGAAAGAGCCGGCTCTTTTTAGTGAGCCAAGCCGAAAGAGCCGGTTCTCTAAAAAGAGCCGGAAATCCCATCACTAGTCCGCTTCAGTCAGTTGTGGCACTAATGACAATGTTGTGCTTTTGTGGTCTGAGGCTGCCTAGAAATATGCAAACTGAACCAATTCTGAGGTGTACAAGTAATATATAAATTAGTTTTTGTTTTTTTTTAACAAAACTAAATAACATATAAACTGTAGTTTATATGTGCCAGCAAATAGATACTCTGCAGGATGTGAACTTTTCTAAAGTATTACTTTTACTGAGTGCGTGTGAAGAAGTCAGGAAAGGGTTTTTATTACGTATATTAAATTTCACACAAGTGAAAATAGGGCATGAAGTGACACAGTGTATGTGTGTCACAACCGGCTAAGAAATTACTTAAATTGTTGGATATGGTTTGACGATCTATGGATGCATCCCCACTGAAACCCAGCTGACAGAACAGCTGCTAAAATAACACTGAAATAAAAGACAATACAGGACTTTATACCCTTTATCCTTCTTGCATTTACCTAGCAAGAGACTTGGAAAATTTACTTTGTGAAATCAGTTATTTGGCCTTTATTTGTTAAATAGAAATCTGGTTACATGTGCATTTATTTCATTTTTTTTATTTTCAAGAAATTTTAGACTGCCTCCCAGCATTGCAAACATCTCCCACACAAACACTGTTTTCCTTACATTTAGTTTTCTTGGTATCTGGTCAGCCTGATCATGACTGCTGTGGGAGCTTCATATGTTCAATGAAAAGGCAAATGGATAAAAATGTATCAGACAAAAAGCCGAAACATTTTTTCACTATTACTGAATGAGCAACTCAAGTATATACGTACAAATCATAGTCCATGACGGAGATGTGCAGGCTGACGTGGTCCATACTGTCCGGTGGGATGTCAAAGATGATGGCCTCGTTGTAGGTGGGATTCAGGGTGTTCTTTTTAATGCTCGTCTTCTTCTTTTTCAAACGTCTCCCATCACAGATGAGCGACACTTTCACGTAGGGATCTGATAGGTGAGAGGAAAACAGGATAAACAAGGGCAGAAAATGTGTCTTAATAGTTGAATATCATTACGTTTGGACAACTTCCAAGTTGTACGTCTCTTTCAGGAGCAGCCAGAGCAGCAATTATCACGAAAGCCTCTGGCAAATTTTAAAAACAACAAAGCTTCTGTGGTTACTTTGACTGCCAAAACATCTTCAAAGAAGTCCAATGAATACAGTGTTAATAGTGTTAACATGAAAGCAACACTGGGGGAACCAGGAATCAGTAATGTGCATAAACGTAGATGAGTGAATGTCTTATCTAACCAAAGACAAGGAGAGGCCATAGAAAACTGCTAAAAAGCATGACTGAGAGAGTCTCCTGAATGCTGATTTCAATTTTCATCTGTTAGTAATAAATCACTTTGCATGAGTTATTATACTACACTAATCAGATGTAAGCCACCTTTAAAAAGCCAGAGCATACAGCCCGATATACTTAAAGGCACGGTTCAGTAAATCGAGATAATGGCAGTCAGCTAAATCCACGAAAACTCCAAGGATTAAAATTGTGAATAACATAAAAAAAATGTAAATGTCATTTAAAACTGGAAGAAAATTACCTCTTTCACTCCGAATTACACCTAAAGCCTGGCATTTAACGTGTAATAAATGTCACGTTTCATAAGTGGTATCAGTATCGTAGGGAAAATGTTTAATAGAAAAAGTGGAACAGCGGCACATTAAAATAAACACACCGCCTGAAACTATTTGCTGACATTGTCTTAATATTGCAAGTGCTGCTTATTAATATTTGCTGATATAAACAGAACGCAGCATTAGGGAGAGAGCTTTCCTTTGTTTATTTAATTTGACATGCTCACAATTGGATTCTCAAAGGAGCACCATTCATTTTGAGTCAGTGCAGCTGAAAGTGCAGGCACAACACAACACACCTGAGTATCCAGTGATGTCCATGGCCTTTAGGTTCCTGCACTTGATGACAGTAAGTGTGAGTCTGCCTGCAGTGGGCAGGTAGCATAGTGAAAACATGATCTCTCCAAGGTCGACACTTTCCTGCGGGAAAACAAACACGAGCACAGATGAAAAAAAAAGAATCTCTTTTAGTTTCACGTTGACATTCAGCCCGGTGCTTCGATTCAGGGAGAAGTGATGTACAATAAGTGTATTGTCTCTTACTGAAGGTTTGTTTCTGGGATCAATGCTTATATTTTGTTTAAAGTCGGCTCTTTGTAACCACTACAGCACTTAGACTGAGTGAAGCTAGGACTGCATAATGCACTACTGGGTTATCTGTTCTGAAGATTCTGAAGATATCTGATGCCCCGATTAGTCTCACAGCTGAGACTAGCTATCTATTTAGAGCACAGATTACACACAAAGATGCATTAAAGAGTCAATTTGATGCAAAATAATGCAACATTTCCCCTTATTGGTACCAAAAAGCAGCTGCATTGTGCTCCTGTTCTTGGATCTCTGCACCATCCATTTCAGGTTTAATGCAGCATATACTTTTATCATAAAGTACACTGCAGTTTGGAGGGTTGCCTGCATTTTCTTTAGAGTTCCACTGTCTTTAAGATGAGATTTCTTTGTTAGACTGAGGTAGCAGAGAGATGTGAGGATATGAAACTGCAGTTGGATTTGAAACAAAGACGGCACTGCCCAAAAGGGAACTGTAAGCACTAGCAAGGAACCTTAAAGATTAATTTGCATGATGGAAGAAGCTAATAATTTCTAGACAGATACATAATACTATACATTTCTTAATTGATTGTTACATTATAAAAGAGCTTACTTAGACTCTACAGCCACCTTGAAGTCTAATTGCAATCCGTGTCAATGTTTAATCGCTTGCCATGGTTCTATATTCCTCTGCATACATTTTACACTACTCAAGCAGTTATTCAAGGCCAAAAGGGTCCACCCTGCATTAAGTTTAAGGCCAGACATCTCTAAAGGAGATGTTAGTGGAACTTCAAAAAGCCTTTGATCAGTTTCTGACTTTGCATTTGCAAACGATTATGAGAAAAACAGTTGTGAATTATTCAGTGAATGAAAACCCAGAAAGCAGAAAACATGTCTTCTGTATTTTGCACGACTTGCACGACGTTCATCATTTTGAAATGTTTACATCTGTACAATTATAGAAAAATCCAGTACATATTTACTGTATCTGACATGTGCAAAGAGATTCTTGACTCTTTTATTTTTGGAGTAAAGAGTGGGACTCCACCCAACATTGAGGCAATGCCACAGGTTCACAAGGAGACAAATTAATTTGAGAGTCAAGTGCATTTTTCTATAAAATTAGTTAAACAGATTAGATTTGACCCGCTTTCTGTTTATCTGTACATGTAGATCTCATTTCCAGTGTTTTATTATGTGCACCAGAAGGTGCTAATGTTTCAGAATTATATTACTCTAATGTGTTTGGTATGACCTTACCAGCTGGTAGTTGGATTCATCTGTGTCCAATCAAAGCCCAAGTTATTAACAATGTCACCCGTAGAGTGAGCCACATATGGGGTGACTAATGGTGCATGGCTCATTTTACACTGAGGAAAGCACAACACAGACTGAAATGTTTGCACTTTTTGCAAATGTTTTTTTTTTGTTTGCCTCAATGGACCTTAAATATATCAAAAAGAAATATTTAAAATCCAGACTTGTGTTTCAACTCCTTTCTTGTTCTCTTCGTCAGTCTTCTCTAAGTGCACCACAACATTTCATCAGTTTCAGCTAATTATAAAGCATAATTTATAATTAAAGCATAATTATGCTTTAATTAAGGCATATATGCCTATATATGCATATATAGGCATATAGACATATATGCCTATATGCCGTTGTTTGTATTGACGACATATAGGCATAGAGGATGATATATAACATTACCTTGGACCTTTGACCTCTTCCTAAATGTCAAATACGATTTCCTAAAAAAATCTCCTTCATCTTTGAAACAATGCTTAAAATGTTACTGCCTATTTAGAAAAAGATACTGGTGTATGGTCACATTTGACCTCTGATCTCACTTTTACATTTTGCATGTGCCTTTCTTTCAAGCTGGCCCAAAAATGTGTTATATCTTTAAATAAAGTTATGGTGGGGCGTGGTCTGCAGCGTGGCTGCAAGGGAGGCGGACGCACCTGGACATAGAAACTTGGTCGGGTCTGTCGTGGATTTATTACAGTGGTGCCAAAACCCAGGATTGGGCACGACAGACCCGACAAAGTTTCCATGCTTTTCAGCATACTTCTTTTATTTATGGTTGCTGTTACAAACACGGCTGCAGCTTTTCAGCTCGCAACCAAACACACACATGAACAACAACACAAACTCAAGACCCAATATAGACTTTAAAGCCGGCGAGGCGTGATTGCGGATGCCGTCCAGGAGTGTCCGCCACCCTCGCAGCCACGCCTCAGACCACGCCCCATCGCAAAAGTATTGTTAGAAGCCACCTATTTAATACATGTGGTAACAGGCTAAATATGTTGCAAAGAGTCCCAAAATGTGACAACAAGATAAACAGCTAAATGAAGTTACAGACACATGCGACCATATTTGGAGGAGCAGCCACAGACGATCTTACTCTTGCACTGATGTAGGAAGTAGCAACGTCTCATGCATCTGTATGTTTTTAATGAATGTATAGTTTACGTTTTGGATCATATTTGTGACCTGATCACCATCATTCCCCTCCATAGACATCCATCATCAGAGTTGTTGTTGTCTGGTATCAACGGCAACAGAAGACGAGTATTTACTTTGCAATGCCAAAGAGAATTGAATCTTTCACCGCTGTCAGAATTTAGATGTTTCCAGATCATTGCCAATGGCAATAAATTAAAACAGAGTACATCCAATTCACATATTAGGGTTCCAATGAAATGTAACCCAATTACACACGCAATCAAAGTGTGAATCAGTCTTAAAAACAGGTTTGCACCAATAAGAGCTCTCATAGTCGAAAACTTTCTAAGCACAGCTGACAGTCCTGCGTTGAGTCCCTGCTGAGCTAATAGTCTCAAGAAGAATGAGTGTCCTGTTATCTGTCCAATGTGAGTTATTAGCCAAAAGAGTATTAAGGTTAAACAGACCCCTAATCACCCTGAATGAGCTCAGTGAGAACAGCACTGATTGGCAAATCCCAACACGTCTGTCTGAGCGCTGCAGTCTTAACGTCTCCTCAGACATACAGCTGAGATTTGGCTTTCTGCGCTGCCAATGTGAGGGATTTTGTTTGAAGGGTGTGAAGGTTGAGCCATAATGTGAGAGCACAGCAGAAGTGTCAGACGTTGTAAAAGCATAAAGTGACACTTTGATTGTTCTTGTAGAAATGCAGGCTGTTTTGGTGCCAGTCAGTAACATCTGCACTGCATTAATAATTTCTCAGGCGTGTTTTGGCACTTTAAGTCCAAGTGTCTCTTTAGTGCACATTAAATTCTCTAAAGAACAATTGGATGGATAGCCTTAAAGTTTTTTTCATGCGATCAATCAAAAAACTGTTTAGATGTTTTGCTCAAAGCGAAAAGCCTCATGATGGCCGGATGAAAAGAAGGGAAATCACCACTGATTTGAAGGCCTAGAATGATCCCGGTGATTACTGAACTTTTCATTTTCGGTCAGTGCTTTGGTCTATGAGACTGCACTCTGAGACTTGGTGCTAATTGGCAAATGATAAGATGTTAAACTAGAGCACTCGGTTAAAGTTGTTTTGACACGTGTAATGGAGAACTCAACTTTTATAGATCACCCAGATGAGCATATCAGAAACCAAATATCCACTTCAGTCAGACTCAACACGCCAGCTCCCTGGTACAAAAATATCAGATTGAGCTTCTAGGTACAGAACTGTTAAAAGGTATTGAGTGTTTTCTTATTTATTTGCACATTTGTGACACTTAAATGCTTCAGATTATCAAATATGTTTTAATATTAGACAAAGATAACCCGAGTAAATAGAAAATCCAGTTTTTAGTGATTAACCACATAAAAAAAAAGCTAAGTTGAGTTTCACTAGCTGCACCCAAGCCTGATTGCTAGCAGATCTATTGAATCAAGTAATGACTTGAATAGAATCTGTCTGACAAAGTGATGTAGTCTTAAAGATCTCAAAAAGCTACACATCATCCAAAGAAGCAGCAGAGAAACAAAGTATCTGACATCTATCAGTCAGGAAAGGCTTATAAGGCTACTTCTAAGGCTGTGGGACACCAGCAAACCACGGTGAGAACTATTAACCACAAACTGGGAAAATGCAATGCGAATTGTCTGAAGAATTCACGACAAGTCAGGGTGCATGCCCATGTTCATCATGCTCAGCCTCCTTCAGCTCCACCTCTAGATTAAACCAAATGAATTTTTTTAGCAATGCAAACATGTATGACACCGAATACATGTCCCGGTGTTATGTATTTAAAATGCAAAAACTGTATTCCGTTACAGTTACCCCTTAAATAGGTGATAATTAGAATACAGTTACTTTGTTGAAATAAATGGGTTACATGGCAGTCTTTTCTCATTTCATATGTTAGGCAATCCCCTCTGTAATTTTGGTAATTCACACTTTGCCAGAAACCCAAACAAAAAAATAAGAGGCTCTAATGACTTGATTCTGGTCACTGCAAAAGCAGCTTTGACGATAATTACTATGCATCATCACTCTTGATGCTCTGCTGAACAGCAGGACCTGACCCTATATTTTACTGAAATACAAAATGGACTACAAGTTGGACCCACTGATTTTTGCCTTCAGAACTGCCTTAATTCTCCATGGCATAGATGTGTGTTCTTCAGCCTACCTTGGTTTTAACAAGTGGTTATTTAAGTTAGTCTTGCCTTCCTATAAGCTCAACACAGTCTAGCTATTCTCATCTGACCTCTGGCATCAGAGAACTGCTGCTCAATAGATATTTTCTCTTTCTCAAACTACTGTCTGTAGACCCCGTGTGGAAAATCCCAGTAGATCAGCAATCAACCACACCACATTCAAATCCATAAAATTATCTTTCTTTTCTTCTGAAGTTTCATTTAAAGTTCCACCAGGTGAACTTCAATATGTCTACATGCCTAAATGCCTAAGTTGCCAGTGAGTGTAGTCTTGTGCTTTTACTTGCTGTCTTGTTGTTCTCTCATTTCTCCTCTTTTCTCTCTTTCGCCTCAAACCCCAAAAGGTCAGCTCTTAGGGGTTGAGGCATGTGGCTGCCTCTCTCTGAGCCTATTTCAGGGCTTTCCCTGTTAAAAGTGAGGACTTCCTTCTTACCTTTGCCATTTGCTAGCTCACAGGGGATTCTCGGATCAATGGAGTCCCTCTTGTAATATTGTACAGTCATTACTTTGCTATATAAAGCACAGTGTTGTGGTAATATAAAAATAAAACTGAATTGAGGCTAAATAATTTAAACAACTTTCTTGTCATATTCTACCATAACGATGTTTTATTACAACGAATTTGGCTTTCAGTCCCAGTCAGAGCTAATAAATAATGCTACTTATCAGCCCTTTAAAGACCTTCCCAGAATAGCTACACTGAACACACATGAGAAATAGTCTGAAGTGACTAAGTATCTGGTCTCCTCTGGATTCTTTATAAAAGTCACGCTTGTGGGTTGATGTTATTGATGACTATCGCTCATTGATCTGTGAAGAGAGAAGAGCTGCTGGTTATTTTTTGTTGCTGTGCCTCACTCTGCTCAATACTGCTGTCTTTTCCGCTCATTAAGCTGCAGAGTGTTGTACACAGTCTCACATCGAACACTACATCATACTGTATTTGTTTTCTGTTTTAACTAAATCCTTGCACCATCTGTGCCTTCTTTATGTTGCCAATCTGGAATTTAATACGAGCAAGGGATTTTGTCGTAAAATCATTTGGTGGTTCAATAAAGTTTGTGTGCCAAGGAGAAGGCTCCTTGCTTTTCTGCCCTCTAAGCAATAATGTTGAGATTACTGAACAACCCCTGAAGAAGTCCAACAAGAGTGGGGGTGGTGAAGGGTCCGAGGCACCTAACACAAACAATTTGTTCCTAAAAATGGCCCCTGGATGTTGTCAACAAGTAACAAAGTCAATAGAAAAATGCCTGCATGAGTGTGCAGTGAGTCAAAAATATTCTTTTATGGCTTTACATAAATTTTTATTCTTCACTTTGAAGCTCAAGGATCTGCTGGGGAATAATGATTTCTTGCTGCTAATTTATGTATTAGCCTAAAATGTAGTGAGGTTTTAAGCATTCTGAGCCATATTTGCCAGCGATGGTGGAGCATGACCATAAATACAGAGAGCTTCTCAAGGAAATCAGATCGTTTGTTTTGATGGAGCACTGAGGTGAAATATGAGCATCCAGAAGCCGGTAGTGCGCCTCATTTTAAATTCTATCATTTTTCAATCTTACATTTGCATCTTGATTGAACTGTGATGAAGATTTAAAATTAAAAAAAGATTTGATTTAGTCACAGTTGTATTATATTTTACTTTATAAATGCCACAGTGCCAGTAATTTGAACTAAGGGAGATATATATGTAAATATTACTAAGAAGAATCCACTAGATCAGGAGTGTCCAACTCCAGGTCTCTAGAGCCGGTGTCCTGCAGGTTTTAGATGTCACCCTGGGTCAACACACCTGAATCAAATGATTAGTTCATTACCAGGCCTCTGGAGAACTTCAAAACATGTTGAGGAGGAAATTTAGCCATTTAAATCATCTGTGTTGGATCAAGGACACATCTAAAACCTGCAGGACACCGGCCCTTGAGGCCTGGAATTGGACACCCCTGCACTAGATAGACTGTGCCCTCATTTACTACAGGGAGTGCAGAATTATTAGGCAAATGAGTATTTTGTCCACATCATCCTCTTCATGCATGTTGTCTTACTCCAAGCTGTATAGGCTTGAAAGCCAACTACCAATTAAGCATATTAGGTGATGTGCATCTCTGTAATGAGAAGGGGTGTGGTCTGATGACATCAACACCCTATATCGGGTGTGCATAATTATTAGGCAACGTCCTTTCCTTTGGCAAAATGGGTCAAAAGAAGGACTTGACAGGCTCAGAAAAGTCAAAAATAGTGAGATATCTTGCAGAGGGATGCAGCAGTCTCAAAATTGCAAAGCTTCTGAAGCGTGATCATCGAACAATCAAGCGTTTCATTCAAAATAGTCAACAGGGTCGCAAGAAGCATGTGGAAAAACCAAGGCGCAAAATAACTGCCCATGAACTGAGAAAAGTCAAGCGTGCAGCTGCCAAGATGCCACTTGCCACCAGTTTGGCCATATTTCAGAGCTGCAACATCACTGGAGTGCCCAAAAGCACAAGGTGTGCAATACTCAGAGACATGGCCAAGGTAAGAAAGGCTGAAAGACGACCACCACTGAACAAGACACACAAGCTGAAACGTCAAGACTGGGCCAAGAAATATCTCAAGACTGGTTTTTCTAAGGTTTTATGGACTGATGAAATGAGAGTGAGTCTTGATGGGCCAGATGGATGGGCCCGTGGCTGGATTGGTAAAGGGCAGAGAGCTCCAGTCCGACTCAGACGCCAGCAAGGTGGAGGTGGAGTACTGGTTTGGGCTGGTATCATCAAAGATGAGCTTGTGGGGCCTTTTCGGGTTGAGGATGGAGTCAAGCTCAACTCCCAGTCCTACTGCCAGTTTCTGGAAGACACCTTCTTCAAGCAGTGGTACAGGAAGAAGTCTGCATCCTTCAAGAACAACATGATTTTCATGCAGGACAATGCTCCATCACACGCGTCCAAGTACTCCACAGCGTGGCTGGCAAGAAAGGGTATAAAAGAAGAAAAACTAATGACATGGCCACCTTGTTCACCTGATCTGAACCCTATTGAGAACCTGTGGTCCATCATCAAATGTGAGATTTACAAGGAGGGAAAACAGTACACCTCTCTGAACAGTGTCTGGGAGGCTGTGGTTGCTGCTGCACGCAATGTTGATGGTGAACAGATCAAAACACTGACAGAATCCATGGATGGCAGGCTTTTGAGTGTCCTTGCAAAGAAAGGTGGCTATATTGGTCGCTGATTTGTTTTTGTTTTGTTTTTGAATGTCAGAAATGTATATTTGTGAATGTGGAAATGTTATATTGGTTTCACTGGTAAAAATAAATAATTGAAATGGGTATATATTTGTTTTTTGTTAAGTTGCCTAATAATTATGCACAGTAATAATCACCTGCACACACAGATATCCCCCTAAAATAGCTAAAACTAAAAACAAACTAAAAACTACTTCCAAAAACATTCAGCTTTGATATTAATGAGTTTTTTGGGTTCATTGAGAACATGGTTGTTGTTCAATAATAACATCATTCCTCAAAAATACAACTTGCCTAATAACTCTGCACTCCCTGTATGTCCTACATTGTCATCATGGTTTTCATGTCCATGTCCAAATGGATACTCAGGTAGGCTGTAGCATTTAAATAATCCTCAGTTGGTGCTAAGCAGCCCAAAATATTGCCCATACCACTGCACCACCAGTTGCCTGAATTCTTTGTGAAACAGTCAGCCTGTCTGGCACCAACAACCACATTAAAAACTCATCTTTCTTCCAAGTTTTAATGCTCATTTTTAACTTGGTCATCTTCCTTTGTCTATATTCATAAATGTATTAATTTGCTGACTTGTTATTGACTGATTAGATATTTGCATTGATAAGCAACTGAGCAAGTTTATCAAATGAAGTGGGCAGTGAATGTTTAAATAAACTAAAGGATGTGTATCTCTCTGTCAGACTCTTTAATATCACATCACTTTCATTTACTTATTACTCATTTGACTTAGACTCTAATAGAAAAGTTTAAAAAGTCAATAGATTCTTACACTGGTGGCATACTGGATGTCCATCCATATGTTTGTCTCCCTGGAGAGGTCTGACGTCTCAAACAAGTTTTCCATCACCACCTCACCAATCATATCATGCCGTGAAAATCGATCAAAGTCAAAAACACTCATATGGAGCTTTCTAGCGGCCAGCTCATCATAAGGCACAGGAAACTGGAAGCTCTCACTGAATGTGGGGTTGAGTGTCTTCCGGTGGACGCGAGTCTGGAACTTCTTGCGGTCGGGCAGCAGGTAGACCTTCACATAAGGGTCAGATGTGCCACATAAGTCCTTGGCTGGCAGGTCTACTGCCTTGAGGATGTTGACAAGGAGAGACTCATTTTCATAGTCATACTTGAGGGAGAAGTTAATCTTGCCACAGTTTTTGCTGCTGTCGTTGGATGAGTCCTCTGATTCTGGGACCTTCTGTTGGTAGAGCTCTGGCTGGATACGTCCGATGCTAGTGGGCTTTTCATCCTTGTCCACCATGTAGTCATTTCCTAGGTCTAGACTGCCTACCTGCATCTGCCTAGGCAGGTGTCTTTTGAATGAGTTGTGCCTACAAGGACAGAAAAGAGAAAAATAATACAAGTGGGAAGGAATAGCTGTAGTTTGAGCTGTGGTGAAATGATAACATATTCTCATTTTCAACTAGTCACAGACTGACATTTGGTGAGGAAAGTCTTCCTGTAAGTTAATACAAAAATAACCAGTTTAACATCTCACAATGTAATGAAAAATGGCAGCCTGCAAAAATACACTGAAGGAAGATGGGACTGCAGATAGTAAAGTGACAACACCTCCAACCAGAAGACAAAAATAACAGTAATTAGTCATTTGCAGGACTGCTTTTTTAACAATTTGATATTACTTTTGTTTTTGACATTACTATCTCTCTTTTTTTGTTTAGTTAGGTTTAGATATTAAAACTATAAAATCAGGTTTAGAATATTAAATATCCATCCATCCATCCATTCGCTTCCGCTTATCCTTTTCAGGGTCGCGGGGGGCGCTGGAGCCTATCCCAGCTGTCATAGGGCGAGAGGCAGGGTACACCCTGGACAGGTCGCCAGTCTGTCGCAGGGCTAACACATAGGGACAGACAACCATTCACACTCACATTCACTCGCACATTCACACCTAGTGGCAATTTGGATTATCCAATTAACCTATCCCCACAAGCTGCATGTCTTTGGACCGTGGGAGGAAGCCGGAGTACCCGGAGAGAACCCACGCAAACACGGGGAGAACATGCAAACTCCACACAGAAAGACCCCGGCCTGATGGTGGAATTGAACTCAGGACCTTCTTGCTGTGCGGCAACAGTGCTAACCACCGTGCCACCGTGCTGCCCTAATATTAATAGGGCAGCACGGTGGCACGGTTAATTAAATATTAAATATTTTATACTAAAAATATTTTAGTTTTAAATTTTGCCTTCTCTAGGACAAGCACATATGAAAAGGTCTTTCACGTGAATATGGTTTCTCTGACATTTCCTTGGTTTTCTTAATTTCAAAGGTTACAGTCTCATCGTGTCACGGCATTTATTTCAGATTCTGAGCTACCCAAACTGAACACTATCCGACTAACATGCAGGTTTAAAAAATGACAAGACTCCGTGCTTTTTAATGTGATGTCTATGAGTGTTCGGCATCTGACTCTGAACTAAACTAGTGTTGGCACAATACAACCAAATGTATCACGTTATGTCTTCTGCTATAGTGGCAGTCGATCAAAGTTCATTCTTGCCTTAAAAAAAAGGATGTGACCTGTATTTCTACAGTAAGTAGGCCTGTATTTCTGTTGTATGGAGCTATCCCTATCCCTGACACCTGATGGGAAAATTTGAACAGGAAGTGTAAAAAGTTAAAGTTAAATGTACTGTGACAGCTCAGTGAGCCCCAGTGGTGTGAACATAAATTCTTATCCTTTAAAAATTATCCTGTCTGTCTTTTTATTGGTTTCTTTGTCTGCCAACCCCTCCTAAACCATCAGGAGTTGGCATTAAGTTGACCTGAAAGCTACATGAACACTGGAAGAAATTCACTTGTCAAGCATCAGTTTGACAGCTGCTCGTTTCAGTTGCCTAGGTAACCCTCTAATGTATTTAGTAACAGGCCACATGTCAATCACTGGTATCCTATGTTGTCACTGGTGATCGTTTCAATTGTTTACCTAGAAGATGAGAAAAGTTTATCCCGGGTTTTACCTACTTTGCCTATAGTAACCCGAGGGTTCTTATCTACATCAGATATATTGATGTCAGTACGTTCCCTAGTAATCTCCCATCAACTGGCAAAAGTTACTTGGTTTTAGCATTTATGTACCTATAACATCCGATGAAAGCATCTTATAACTTTAATTTCATGACAATAAAATTTAATTTATATCCATATCCACGAAAGCAAAATTATGCATGCCTAGCAACCACCTAGCAACGAGGTAAAACGACCCTTTGAAAAAAAAAAAAAAAAAAAAAAAAGCCTTTCTCAATGTGAATAATTGTCTTTTTGCATGAATAGGCCATACAATACTATACCATGGCCATGTATTAGTATGCATAATAGCTATAATAAATCATTGATGTTAACTAAATGGTAACGTGGAATTGTGCTTGTAAAGCTGCAAGTAATCTCTTCAAACTGTGTTATATTTATACTTCTGAAGAAAGTCTTATAGACAGTAATTTTAAGCTGGAGAGAGGTGCCTCTGAGGCAGAGTTTAGTATTCTTAAATGTTATTTATAATTTACTAATTTATTAAATTACTTAGAAAATGTTAATCCTTATATGTAGCAGTGACTTCCCCCTGGTTTACACACTTTATTCCACGTTAGATAACACCATGTCTTGAATTCAGCTTACACATAATCCTCCACATATGCACACATATTATAAATAACCACATGAGACAGTCTCATGTGTCATCAGATTTGCATGCACATGCATGTATGTGACTGACCGAGTGGAGGAAGCTGGTTCAGTTGTTTGCCTTTGCATGCGTTGTGTGCGGCGCAGGAAATGCTCCCTCATGGAGAGTTGCACATCAGTGGGGATGTCAGGAGAGGTATGGCTTATCTTCACCGCAGCCTCCAGGAAACCAATCGAGCCCATGGGGTCCTTCACCTTCTCTGTTGCCATGGTGACTGGCGTCTGCTGGGGGCTGGGTAACAAGAGTGGCGGCTGAAGCGGGCAGTGCTGTGGGCCAAGGGGCGAGCTGAGGGATGGACTGAGAAAGGGGGCCTTAGTCCGCCAAGGTACCCAGCACAGCTTCCAGGAGACAAATGTAAGAAGTCCCAGGAATGCCAGGCCACAGACCACAAACACACCGAGCAGGAGGCCAAAAGTAGCGTCTGGTGACGAGCCACGGGGGCCAGAAACAGAGGATCATACAATATGGATAAACAGATGGTGATCACAAGGGTGAGAGGGGACAGAGGACACAGAGAAACAGAAAGAGTCGGTTAGGACATGATTTTTCAAAAGGCCTGGTGCTAAATCTGGTTTTAATGAAAGACTAAGGACAGTAAGCAAAAACTACAAGATTCATAAATATTAAAGTAACCTCCATTTGTCTTCCTTTGGGTCAACAGATAAGAGAAGCATGGTAGTGTAAACGGAATTTAAATGTGTGCATGTGTGTAGTGTGAACTCATACGGGGATAATTTTCTATGACATTACACTCATTCTAGTGGTAAAAGTAATTATAGCCTGACAGATGATAGTAAAAAAAACCAAAACAAACAATGTAAAGTGTTTACATTTGTAAAAAGGCTCATGAGAAAAGGACCACGGTGCCAGGAGCCTTCCACTGGGATTCTCATCATGAAGCAGATAAAGCGGCCGGGCACAGTCAAACTCATTTATTTTATGGTATGAAAATGCTTTCCGGGGAACAAGCAGCATACAAAAAGCTGGAGATGTACCAGGAATGCTGACAAGCACTCTGCAAGGATTCACAGGGACCATAGGGGGGAAAAAAATTACTAAACACAGGAAACATACAGGCTGCATCTCTCAAATTTCCCTTTGGGGCATCTTTCTTATAGTAATTATATCTCACTATGACGCTTGGAGTGTCTTCCACGTGCTTCGACAGGGATTGCTTTCAATTCTCCAATCTTTGCCTGAGTGTTCTTTTCCATGCACTGTGATTGCTCAGATTTAACTCGTGCCATGGAGCATCTCATGGCCTCTCAGAGGATGCTCTAACCCCCCTCTTCTCTCGACATAACACCACAGAAATCAGCGGCAATACGCACTCGGTTTACTATCTGATATTTACCCAGCTCAGCCTTTTCTATAAGAAACCTGAGGCGTTTGAAGCTCTGTTTACTCAGGGTTTTAATTTTAGAGACCATATGTAGTATACAAATAGTAATCAGGCAGCTAATGTGCTATATTTAATAGCAGTCAGCAGTCAGTATTTTTATGCTGTTTTGAATAATTTTAGCTTATAGGTTTATTTAAACGATTAAGTGAATTTTTTAAAAACAATTTTGTGTCTGTGTCCATTTATCATTTCCCCTGCATCTCTGTCTGGTGCTTTTACTCCATGTCCTTGTCTTTTTCCTCCTTAGAGATGGTTGGCCCTGCCTTTACTGGTTCCTTGTTACCTTATCAGTTCCTCCTGTGTATTTAAAATCTTGTCTTTACCTCTTTCAGTTTCTAGTCTTCCCACTTATCTGTTCTCCTTCCTTTTAACTCTCTGCTGACTCCCACTGAATACCTTCTTGTATCTTTAAGCGGTTCTCTAAAATCTGGCTGTTTAGTTCTGGTTTTCATTATACAATGACATCACATTTTGGTTTGTGAAGTCCCATTTTGGAGCCTTGAGCTGCTGGCCATGAGAAAGAATGCAGATTTAAGACACTTTACACATTATCTTCACTTTTCAGACTTCGAGGCCAGTCCAGTATTTATGTACACAGTATATACATTTTATGGTTCACCCCTATGTGGGTTTAATTTCTGCATGCACTCACCTTACCTGCTGATCCTTATTAGCTTTGTATAAAAATATAAGTATTATTTATTTATTATCAGTTATTATCAGTATTTTTTTTCTCTGGTCATTTACTCCATAAACCTCTTTGATTTCTTTTAAATAAGCTTTAAAGTTTACAATTGTTTTAAGAAACATGGAACTTTAATATTTATCTCTAAAATACATTAGAAGTATAAAGTTACAAAGAATTAAAATGCTTGAAAATAGCTTCTGTTTTTTTACGTCATGTTTCATTTTTTACTTGTCCAAAGTGTTATGGAAAAAAATCCCTAGAATCTGCAACCCCCCGTTTTGCACAAATTAAGAGCTTTGATGTTTAAAATTTCAAACTAAATGGAGAGTCCACTAAGAAGAATTTATAGCTTAGCCAAGCAGCGGTCTGGATTTCAAGTCTGGAGGATTTATGCCTGAAGAGGATTTCTTGGCTGTCCACAGCCCTGGCCTCTCTATGTCATCTGAAATTTCACACAGCTCCCCACAAAGCTTCATCTCAGCTGGACAGTCGTTTGCCGAGTCTTCATCCCCCGTCACGGCAAATTGAAGCTGACCCTGCACCGTGCAGTGAGATGTGCTGCTGCATGTCTGTCCTGACGATATTTCGCTGCAAAATATGTTGACAGGTAAGAAATTTCATTTGAACATGTTTACTCTGGTTTGTTTTTAACTTTTCCACTGCAGCAACACATCTTCAAACACAGGTTGACATTTGAGTTGGTGCCCAGCGCCACCTCCATGTTTGTGGGATGTTCTGAGTCTTAGTCATGTTAGTATTGATGAATTTTGACACTCCATTTATTGCATTTAATGCAAAATCGTGCACTAAATTTTAGAGCTTTGGGGGATGTAAATAGGAAGTCAAGATTTCCTGGTTTTAATATATTACTTGATATTTAAACCTTTATTCATGTTTGCGTTTTTGTAATTTGACATTAAAGCTATGGGGAATTAGCTGATAACAATTAGGTTTTATTCGAATTATCTGACATTAAATAAAATGCATAAAAACATCATGGCTTAGAGTCAGGTTTCAGGGTTACAAGAAGTGTATATTGTGTCATATTTGATAAGTTTAAGGGTTTTCAGTTATGATGAAATACAAATATAAAATGCCCTCTGGAAGGGAAAGTCACACTAACTCCAAATTCAGTTCAGTCCCCTCGACACACTTTCACTCCATTTACATGTTTGCATCAAGGATTCATCACATTAAGTGCTTTTCAGACCAAATAGCCTAAAGTGGAAGTGGATTATGAAGCCCTCCAACACAGAGTCTAAGCTTACTAACTACTGTGGGAAGGTAAAGCATGTGACTATTTCAAGAATGTCAGCAATAAACAAAAAGAAATGCACAATTTTTGTATATTTTAGATAATAAATTCCAATATTGACTAGAAATACCAATATATGAATATAGAAAAATAGGCTAATTAAAGAAAATGATAAAAACATCCAAATGAAACTGAATCGAGGCACATCTTCTAATAAGTGGTAGACATGATCTTAGTATGCTGATTACAAGGTCATCTCCAATCTTGCTGCTGTATTTCTACAACCCCCTTACTTAAGAGACCCCTCATAAGCTTCAAGTGTGACTCCACACACTAACGGAGTGAGAGGGAGTAAGGGCCTGACTAGAATTAGGCTTAAATAAGTGTATATCATGCCTGTAGGCTCTGATTTGATATTAGGTTTGAGTATGTATTTTTATACTGCAGCTCCAAGTACTGACCGTGTTGATAAGGGGGTCCGTAAGGCACACACAATATCTAAAAGTGAGCCTCGCTGTTTGAAAACCTCTTCAGTGAACTACTACTCAAGGTGACTTGTGTGAACACGCAGGCACACATGAGTTTGTATTACAAAGTTCAGACTCAAGTATTTTAAAGTTCACATTTTCAACTCTGGAGAGAGAACTACACGAAAAACTCTAAACGATACTTCAAACAACCACACTTTAGACAAACACAGACAACCCTTCTTTGAGGAACAGGCAAAAGATAGACGTTTGTCCAGTCGGCATCTATTAACGTTTTCCAAGGTCGCATGCTGGCTCTGTTAATTCTGCTCACAGAGGTAGATTCAACTTCATCCTCAAACAGTAAGAAATAACTTATATTTAAAGTCTCATGCAAAATTTTATTCTCCCACCAAGGACAGCTGTAAATTGCTAAAGACTTGCAAAGATAGGCCTAACTAGAATAACGATGGATGTTATGCTTGCAGGGTCATCTCGGGAGGTCTTAGCAGGTAGTTAAAAATTTCTTAATATGAGTCCTACAAATCCGCACCTTTTATTTAAGAAATCTTTTGCTTGTTAGGTATCTGAGGTAAAAACAGTGTGCAGCACAAAGCACTTCACGAAGTAAGTTTATTTCATTTTTTTTATTTCAAACATGTGCCTTCACAATCATTACAAAATATCATTCCATTATTTGTTAGAAAAGGAGTAGGCAGAAGTATATACTCTGCCAACAGATGACAAAAAAGTGGATACATATTTAAAAATACTTAATGTGCTGATCACTGCAAAAAAAAGAGTCAGAAAGTCTTAGCATCTTGAAAAAAGAAGGCAACTGGACATCTTTGAGTTAATGAAGACACTTGGAGAGTGCCAGGTTTTTAACACCTATTGGGGTCAGAAGATGCCAAAGTTCACATTTTTAACTGAGAAGAGGAGGCCACTGCGTTTGTGTTTACTGTGAACGACCATCACTGAACAGAGGTGCAGTCCACAGATCCCTTCCCACGTGCTTCTACCCCACTCACACCTCGCCTCAGGTGACCTCAATAGGTCTCATGATGGGCGAGGGCAAAGTTTCACATGAGCAAAGGCCGTTTTTCCACCCCTTGGCTCATGTGATGATTCAAATGCCATAAACAGCCAATATTTGAATAACAGATAATAATCATGGTTTTTTTTCAGTGTAGAAATGGGATAGTGTCCTAAACACAGATGCTCTCTTTTGCATCACATTTTGCCTCACAGTTAATTTCTGAGTAGAAAATAATCTCAAAGCTGTACACATTAACTTTTCTGACCCTTAATGGATGTGATCCCTCTTTTTATTCCTGTAGTCTCAGTATCTCACATAATTTCAGTCGTGGTGTTTTCTGTTTTCAGATCATTTGCAGTCTCAGTGGATTCAGGATGGGCTGATGGCTTGCAGTTCAAGAAGGAACATAATAACACATTTCAGCCTGGCTCAAAATCACTTGACACTTCCTGTACTTGGCTGAGAGCAGACTTTGAACTGGACTCAAGCTCTGCCTGACAAAGTCTGCCAAAACACAAATCCAGACAAGAGTGCTTATTGAGGAAATGTTTGTGCAGTGATATTTTCTTCCTATCACAGCTCCACTGTCACTTCTTGAACTTTTGCACTTTCTATGGCAGACGCCATGCTGGGTAAAGGTATAAAAAGAAATAGAGACACAGATTTTTTTTTTTCTTTAATCGTCCATCTTACACCACTGTTAATGAGAAGGGTAGTTTTTCCTGTGCCTCTGGTACAAAAATAGAAATGACAAAAGTAATTTGCTGCTAATTTCTGAGTGCTTTTATTGTCTGCCAGTGTTGAGAAGATGTGACAAACTCAATGCAGAAAGCTAATGAAGCAGTGATAGTGAGACAGAGACAGAGAGCTGGTATGACTGCTTGAGGAATAGAGAGTGATGGAAAAGCCATTGTTCTTCCTCTCCAGACAGATGGGTAATGGAGCAGAGCTGCGTGAACATATTACTCCCTCTGGACACAACCTCGCCTGACACCGTGAGACTAAACTGACCTCAGGGTTTACCGCACTATTAATGATCACACTCACGCCAAAGAAGAGTGGACTCTCACTATCCTGCAGCCAATCAAAGGGGTCTTTTTGGGGTCCTTTCATGCTGCAGACGCCTTTTTCGCAATCAATACTGCAGCGGCTGACTCAGTCTCACTCCAAAGCTGGGCTTTAGGGCAGGTGAAAAGGGCAGGGAAGTGAAGTATGGAAGATAGGATGTTCAACTATGGGCCTTGCGTGAATGCAGCTCGAGCGCTTTCAAATCGTTGTGGCATGCTTACCCTTTCCCACAAGCTGAAGCACATTGAGGGCTGAGGCATGCAACAGGTTGCCGCTCTCTCTGCTGCCACTGTGTGCGTTTCAGTACAGGCCTAGTTTCTTGTTCGAATCAAGCTTCCTTTCATCAGATATTTTGTGACGGTGCCCAAGGGTTTTTTTGTTTTATTTGACGAATGTGCTTAAGGGTCTGACCTGGTTTCCATAGTTACGCAATAACTAGAGAAAGTATGGATCCTCCGTGTTTGTTTGCAAGAACCAATTAATCTCTTGCCCTTGTAGCTGATTGATATTGAAGGTGGGCTTCAGCCGTTGTGCCCTGATGCAGATTATGGGATTACTGAGGCTGATGGCTCTGTCATTTTTAAGCGAGTAAGATTGCAACAATAGTCTCAGTGAACTGAAAGTATTATTTTAAACTAAACCTTTTCTAGGCTCTAAAAACTTTATGGTTTAGATTTACTTGATTTACTTTAACTCATTCTGTCTTCACCCCACCATCCTTCTAATGGTGATTTTGTGGGTCTGACAAATTTAAGTTATGTTCCACCCTGGGATGAGAACATGCTGGCAGATCTTAAAACATCCTGCTAATAAAAAAATACATTGCTTTAAGTATTTAAATGACTGCACAGAAGGTTTTTGTTCTTTCATATTTAGTATAGCCAGTCACTTTTATTGCTAAGTAAATTCACACATTAAAAGGTATTTGGTGGATGATGATAAGCACAGAAGCGGTGAGTGAAAGGTAGCATGGTGATGTCTTAGATTTTCAAATATGAATGCAATAGAACAAAACAATATGCGAACTATATGAATAATATAAATAACTGCCTGTTTTATAAGAAGAGGGACCTGCACAATAAAGTGGACTCATTCTTTGCAGTCACAGTGGAAATTTAACCTGTTGTTTAAGTTATATGAATCATTATATTATGGATGTATGTAGCACAAAAATAGATGGAATTTAAATAAGTTAATGCATGAATGCAGGCATATATGAATATATAGGTTAAACCCTCTGGTCAGTAACATGTATTTATGCATAAACATGCAGATAAAACATGCAGGGATGCAGAAAAAAAGCTAAATAACAGGTTAGGGTTGGTAAAAATAAGCGGAGCGGTTGATGTATTATGTATTTTCATATTTACTTTAACATTTTCCTGAATTTGAGAATTTATTTCTGCATGCAGACACATTGCATTTACCCTCCACAGCTGTAGACTGAAGTTAGGACCACCCACCCGATGTTACTTCTGCATACTCAAGTCCTTGTTTTCTCCCCCATACGACAGAAGCAGATGTGATGTCTTCCTTCTGGATATGTTTCTAAGAAAACTGAAAATCCTCTAAAATGTTACTTTGCATTGACTTTTTCTTTTATTACAGCTTTTATTTCTGTAACGATTTGGGCAACATATGGTGTAGAGTCGACAGCAGAATTTAAAGTACTGCTTTATTGTGCCCCCTCGTCCCAGCAATCCTGTGGCTATGTTAACAACACAGATTGAAATATGGAATTTAAATAGGAAAAGGAATAAGCAGGGGTAAAAAAAAAAAAAGCCTTCTTAAACAGAAACCCCCCGAGATTTCGGGCGATGTCTGTGAGGATGGTGGCGAGTGCTGGTGCTGTCTGTGCCCCACACACTGAAATAACTCATCTTTTCTGCCTTTCACACAAGGCTATGACATCTGATATTTCTGTGGGGGAAAAACAGAAAAACTTCTGTCTTCATGACAAGATAGAAAAAGCAGTCTTTGGCGATTTCATGTATTTACCTGACATGACAAATTAATGTGTTTCTGCATCTTTCCACAATGTACAGAGATACCGTTTTCCAAGTAATACTGAATAACCTGCGGCAGCTTTTAAAACTAGTTTCAGCTCAAACATAAAGAGCAGTGAAGCAGATCTGTTATTAATGGTTCCAACTTCCAGAAAAAATTAAACTGGTTCAGGGAAAGAACACATTACACAACAGGTAATGACATTTCATGGAATTAGAAATGTGAGCTGACTTTGCACAGCTGATTTTAGCCCCCAATAGGCTTTGTATTGTACAATCCCCTTAAATTGTAAATGTTTCCCAAACACACTTGTTTCAAAGCTGTCACTAGTAGCTTCCCTGTCTGCTTTCCCTAAGGGGTGAAATAATACGCTCTAATCTTGATGTGGGTACCTCAGCCATTTTTGGATTTCTGTATCCCATGGTGTCGTTTTCAGAGCAATCGGAAAATCCCATAATCCTCCAGATCCCCAAATCCTAAAGCCCCGACACCACATGTGAAGAGGAGTTTAGGCCCCAGCAGACTCTGAGACTGTGGGAAAAAAATAACACCCTCACATTTTCTGTGAGCATCTTTTCACGCTAAGGTGGGAAAAGATGCTCATGCTTTAGGGAAAAAAATGTCTAAACCAGCCTCAATGAAATATAATACCCCTATTAGTCATTGCTTTAATTTGAATTGAATATTTTTACAGCAACAGTGGTAACAGTACAATTACAGCACCCAGCTGTGTTGGCAGTGAGACAAAAGGGGACAGAACCTTTTATAGACACAACACTTAGTTTCTTTCCTCCCTGAAGTGAGCTCGGGCGCTTTAAGTGGGAAAAAAGAAAAAAATAGTGAATATTGGGTAACATGTCAGAAGCATCAGAGCTGACAAAAGATTTGGGGTGATGCCGCGTCTCTGCTACATTCACTTAAAACCATTTGCCCCCAATAGTCAGCTCAATCACTCTGTATGGTTGACAGTTTGAAACCTGTGGGGTCAAGATATACTGTCAACCAGAAATGTGTCCAAATACTTTAGAGCTGTCTGTAGGAGCAGGTGGTGGTTTTTGTTTTTTCAGCCTGAGTTTTGTCAAAATACGCCGCAGAGATGTCGTGTCCAGGAACCTGTCACTGTGAAAACACAGACAGCTCGAGGATTCGGCTGCTTTGGGACAGATTTTTGCCTCTGGAATGCAAAACGCCAAATATATTCCGCTGTAGTTATCCATATCATTTAAAGATTAAGTAGGACGCAGCTTATGGATGTATAATTTCCAAACACCTCCAAAGGATATAAAGGTTTAAAATCTTTTTTAAATTCTATATTAACAAAGTAGAATTTTGTGTTGGTTTCACAGTGCACAAAATAATCAGATTTCTGTTGTTTTTGTCCAGCCATGTATAATTTACTCATAATTAAGTTAACCCCTTAAAGCAGCAGTGCAGTTTCAACCTGTTTTCATTCTCAGGGTATCGAATAATACAGTTTTTGTCAAAGTTGTTGGCAGATATGCACCATGGCATTATTGTTTGACCATAGTGAGATGAGTCTATCATTTTCAATTCATCACAAGCTCACAAGGATTCTTGCAAAGGACCGGCATTTAAATGCACCGGGTAAGCATATTTTTTTATTCAAACCTATGCCCGTACTTTTGTGATGTACAAAATGAGAAGTTGATTGAAAAAGTGAAAAAAGGTGCAAAACACAAAGTTACTGAATGGGATTCATTGCCCAGCATTTTTATTACTGTTTGCTCTCTGTGTCTCTGCTAATGATGTGTCACCTTGTGAGAAGGACACATTCTGCATATCTCTGCAACTCCAGTGGCAGGTGGCAGTTCTCTCACTGGTGCTCCTGTCACTCACTGGGAGTTTTAACTTCAGAATTGCACAAAGTAACACTAACTAAATCATTCAGGACATGGCCGTGCCATTTAAATTAACTTTGCACTTGGTGTTGACGTTCAGTATGACATCTCCATAAGGTTAGGGCCAGCTGATTGATAAAGAGGGAGCAGAGGTCCTGGCTCTGCACAAAAGCTGATTAAAATCATCTACACTGATTCCCCTTGAAAGACCAATAAAAACAGCACTTTGTCATGTTTGAAGAGTAATGTCTCCAGTGTGCCATATCTGACACACAACAGTTAGTCTGCCAAAATATTTCTGATTAAACTTGCTTCGCTGTACAGGACAGAGGATGTCAAGCAGACTTCTGACAGTAAAGTTTAATGTATACTTACTGACTGCAGAAGAAGAAGTGGCTAGAAATGTTTAGAGGGGAAGGCCGAAGCTGAACAGGCCAATCACAGCTGCACTGACTACAAATTTCTAGGGAGGTGCATTTCAGGTTATGATGTAGGGTTTTAGAAAAGTTTTTGGTTATGATTATTTAATTTTTGGTTTTAAATTTATTGCAAATATTTTTCATTTTGGGCTTTTTTATTGTCATTTCACATGCCTGAAGTTTTGATATCTGTCTTTATTCAATTTCTGGGTTCCTGTTTTGATTTCTTTAGTCTAGTGCACTGCAAGGTTTATTTCTTGTGACATCTTTGAGTGTTTGTTTCCTATTTTACCTAATGGTTATTCTAGTTACGAGTTTTGGTTTCTTGGTTTCTGTTAGTAAAGTGCAGTGTTTCCCTGTCTGTTCCTCCCCCTGTCAATGCGGTTTGTCTTTTTTCTCCTGTATTCCCTTTTCTAGCATCCCGTTTAGTGTGAGCCTTCTTGTGTCCATGTTTACAATGTCTCCTTTGAGTGCTTCCTTGGTAAATGTTAGTATTCACTTCTGTTTCTGACACGGTTCTGGGTCCGTTGGACCCAGTATTTTGAGTTCATTATGTTTTGGTACTTTTGCATCATGGATTTTCCTTTATGTTTCTCTGGTACTTGGTGTTTCAGTTATCTTGGTGTTTTTCTATATTATGATTTATGATCTGATACTGTTGTGATTATGATTATCATTTAGTAGCCTTTGGTCAGTGTCAAGTCTGTCTCTGTCTAGTCTGTGTCTTAGTAAAGTGTGTTTTGTTTCCTGTTTTACTTTGAAGGTTCTTGTTCCTGTCTGATGTTAGTATGTGCAGCTTTGTTCCCCCTGTCTCGTTAGCCCTGATCTCTCCCAGCTGTGTCTCCCTCCTGTTGCCGATTCCCCCGTTACTACCCTGTGTATATAAGCCCTGTGTTTTCCCATGCTCAGTGTCGCGTTGTACCATCAGATTATGCCTGTGTGTTCTTGGTCTCAGTGTTCCGTCCTCACTTCATGTTTGTTTTCCTGCCAGCAATAAAGCTGAGGTTTTTTGAGTAACATTCCATTTTCCGAGTCCTGCATTTGGATCCTCATCTCTGCCTGCCCGCACACAGAGCCCTGACAGTTTCAGTCTCCTTTGGTTATTTCCTGTTTTACTTTGAAGGTTTGTTTTCTTTTGTGTCCTGTGTTGGTTTTGCTTCCTGTCTGTCTTCCCCTGAATGTCCTGATTGTCTTCACCTGTGTTGATGACCTGTTGATTGTTCTCTGATCACCTTCTGTGTATAAATAATCCTCTCTTTACTTCTGCAAGATTAATGAGTTATACTTCGAGTCTTTATTCTTGGTCTATTTATGTCTTCTGTGAATCCCCATGTGGTGTTAGGTACCTTTTTTCTGAGCTTTTGTACTTAGTCTTCACAGACTTTTTATGCAGCTTGCTTTTGTTTCACATCGTCTGTCTTTGTGTCCTGCATTTCGGTCCTGCTTTACATGCATCATTTCGTGATGTGGTTGTCTTTCTCTAAACTCAGCCAATCCATGTGTACCTAAAACTTATTGAACTCTTATCACAGCTTCATCAGGTGATAAGACTGATTTATACTGTGATTTATTTTTGAAAGCACAGAGAAATGATGATGCTCTTACGATAGTGTTGACTTTTTGCAACTTGCAAGTGGTTATTGTAGTTAGTCTGCATGTCTTCTCTTCACATTCACTCTTTCCTGCAAGATGAATGAATGTAAGGTGGGTTTGTATTCAGTAATAAATGATCCAAGAAAAGGTCCTGCCCAACCAGTTTTTTCTGCATTTCAACCCTCAATCCTGCTCTTTCTACAGAGAACTCCTACTGTGGGCGAGTCCAACAAGCTTCCTTTAATTCAGGGAAAAAGTGGCATGTGGCACTATCGATACTAACTCCAACTATCCACCAAAATCCAAATAAAATATTAAAATCAATATTTGTAACTCTGAAGTAACATGAAAGCTCCCATTTTGTTTATAGCTGTGTCAGCAGTCCTGTCTGATTACCTCTGAATTTGAATTACAAAGCTGGAGTCTTGTTTTCTGAGACTTTTTAGTCTAAACAGTTACATTTTTTCATCATAACTTTCAGCATCAATCAGTTTTTGTACGTCAGTTCTCTAGACTTAAGTTTCCACTGTCTCAGTTTGTAATGACTTGAGTTTGCTAATGGACTTCAGAGGGTTCATGCAATATGCCAGCACTCACACTCAATAATCTGCCCAGGAGAGCCACTCAGAAGGCTGTTATCTCCTCCACAAGTGTGAAGTTAATCAAAGTGAAGTCTCCCGTCTCCTCCGCATCTTCACTTCCTCCAAACAGTTAAAAAAAAAAGTTATCTACCCAGGAAACTTAAAATATTTCTCATTACAGAATTCAATATATTTTGGCCTGTGCACATACTGCATAGGGTAAAATATCATTTGCTGTTTTCTGCAGCCAATCAGAAGCCACAGGGGAAGCTTCCCATGAGGCCGTCTGTGTCGAGTTCAGTCCAGTATTAACATCTGGTCCTATCATGCAATTAACCTGCTTGTTGACCAGGATCCCCTATCTCTTGGCACATGGCTTTCAGTGTGCCTGGTTGCCTTTATTCTTGGGGGGCCATTTGCACTGAGCAAATATTGAACTAGACAGCAGAGCTTCACAGGCCTGCTTCTCTTCTATTTAAGAGAAAATAACAAAATTGAATTAAAAATAGAAAATACAAATTGGTAGATGAAAAATGATGAAAGGTGTGCGCTGCCAAATGAACTGATTGCTTATCAACACAGACTACACTGTGACTTTCCAGAGGCAAACCATAAATGAACATTGATTTGCTTCATTAAATTCAATTGTCTCTTTTAAAGTTTGCCTTATTTTGGAATGGATATTTAACATTATAATATTATGAGAGAGATGGGTGTTTTTTTTTTTCCTTCAGTTCATTTTGATGGTGTGAATATAAGAACTGCAAAGAAACACAGAGACCCAGGAAGATATTTAATGCAACTGAATACAGTATTTCTCCCATCAGTGTTTGGACAACAGCAACCAAGTCTTCTTAACTGAATAAGCTCAACTTAATTAGTTAATTTATCTATTCGTCTTTTACTAATAATAAATCATGCATTTAAAATTTTACTTGTTTTGAAAGTTGTAGGAACCACATTTCCAAAAATACTGAGAAACCCATTGTTGGCTTTTGTCTGGTCTCCGATTTGTTGCTATTTTTAATGGTTAAAACTACCCAGCAGGCACACGTGAAACACTGATGTTATCTCCTTGGTTATAATCAGTTGCAGTATGAGAGCAAAAACTGAACCGAGAGTGGACAGATGCTGACAGGTTCACTGTAAGAGATACCATTTTGTTTTGTTTTTTACAGTAATAAATATTAATCAAATCATTTTTAATAAAGAAACTTAATGCCATCTTTTTTCAAAAAACAAAAAAGCTAATTTAGTTACCAAATTATCATGACCAAAGAGCCACACAGTGTCTTCTACACGTATACAGAGCAATATATATTTTTTTAATAAAAGAGCACCTAAAAGGAAAAAAAAACTGTCTCAAGAATCTAAATGGGATTATTTTGCAAGATTAACAATCAAAATTAATCTGATAAAGGATGCTTTCAACCCACTAAATGGCTAAATAGTAACAATACTGAATCATGCAATGGGGTGATCAAAGGACAGCTGGTAACATGCAGCTAGCTTAGCTAGCATCGTCTTCTGTGATAGCTCTGAAATTTATCAGAAACAGGAGTGGAGACCTCGAAAGTGGTTCTTCATATATATATCTATAATAGGGTGAGATGCCACTTGTGAGGAGGTATGTTACTAATAACTGTTGCCCAGCTGTTTGTGGTCCTTGTGAATGTAAAACTAAGTGTAATTTCTTTTTTTTTTTTTTTTTTAAATGACATCAGAAACAGCAGTATGCGACATTACGTGATGGCAGAGCTTCAGTTCATCCTTTGTCATTTTTTTTTTTTTTTTTTTTTAATAAATAGGACAGGGGGAATGAATGAGAGAAAGAGGGGGAGAGAAAGAAAGAAAACCAAAGGGGAGAAGAGACGGTGAGAAGGGGGGGGAAGAGAGAGAAAAAAAAAAAGAACTCCTGGGTCACCTGTATGGAGAAAAAAAAAAAACAAACAAAAAAACAAACAAACAGAGGAGACAGCAAACAACAAAGAGCAACATAATAATAGAGAAAACAAAGCACCATCACAATAAACTAGCTAGTCATAGATATCAATATTTACTAAATAATAAACGATATTGTGCAGCACGCAAGATAGACAGCGCACAGTGTGCTTTGAGGCAGCAGCCAAGAAAGCTGTGGTCCGCGTCTGTGAACACCCATGTGTGCATACCTGTGTGGATCAGCATGCTTGCATTCCAAAGGTTTCTCCATGTAATGATCTGCTAGGGAGTGTGGGGGGGCCACAGCCCCGTCCTCCAGGGTGTGAAGCGGGTATGGAGGAGATCAAAACTCCAGACATCCAGAGGCCCCCAGAACACAAGAGACCATGGAAGACCAACAGAGGGGCAGCCGCGCCACTGTTCCAGTAAGAGCTGAGGAGAGTCCCAGATGAGGGCTCGCCCAGCAGCCGCGGAGCAGAAGTCAGGGGGAGTTGCAGTGACGCGCCCGTGAGCTCCGCCGGCCCCCAGCTGTGCCTGAGTGACCGAGCCCCAGGCCGAGAGGCCGGGGGCACCCCACCTCCAAAGGGGCCCGAGCGAGCCCCGAGCCCCAGGCCCCGACAAGCGGCCGCCAAGGAGTGAGCCGGTGTGTACCCGGACGCCCACCCCCAGACACAAAGAACCACCAACACACCGACACCTGAGGGAGTCCGCCACCGGCAGGGGAAGTGGTGGTGGGTGGAGATAGGCCTCCAAACCTTGGAGGGCCTGAGATGTCCCCAGAGAGGTGGCGTCTGATACCCAACCTGACATATAGACACAGACATACAGGCACACACAGACACAAACATCCATTCCCACCCTCATGCTCTCATATGCACTCACTCCACACTCAACCAACGTGGAGACAGACATAAAGAGACGCTGTACACACAATCACACTCCCCAAGCGTACTCTACAAACCGGGTCTAGGTACCCTTGTCCCTGGAGGGGGGAATTGCACCCAGACCCAGGTGGTGTTACCCTTTTCCCTGCGGTGGGGAGAGGCAGACCACCCCGACTCCGCAGCAGCAGGGAGGCCCCACACCCCAGACCGCAGTCGGACGGCCAACTCCTCCTACTAGCCCTCCCGCTCCAGTAATTTCTCAATAAAGTGATTAAAACGGTCTCTCCAGTTCCTCTCCCTCACTATGGTGGCTATAAACACATTTAATGAGCCATTATGGCTCGACAACAATGATTGAAGACATTTTGTTCAGGATATTAACTTTTTTTTATTATTGTGAAACAGAAAATGTCCAGCCACAGGTGAGTATGTAAATGATGTGCTCATATAAACAAACCTGCTAGCATCAGGCTCTTGAGACCTTATTACAACCCCCCGTTGCTACATGGGCACATTATTTTCCATATTGACATTGAGCATTGGCACTGGACATAAATCATTCCGAATGTTCCAATGCTGAAGCAATTCCAGGGGATAAACCCAACATTATTCTTTCCTTTGGGTTGTTCTCAGTATAGTGACATGCAGGGATTTGTTCCCCGTCATTTAGGTGTCCTGAACCCCAAACTGCGTCACCTCATCATTGCCCTTGTTGTCAGTCAGAAACACGCCACCTGACCTGTGATACATGTGCGACCTGCCTGATCCATCATCCACCACAGCCTTGTCTCAGGGACTTGTCCTGTCACTCCGCAGCTAATGAATTTTTACCGAACAGAGGGCTATAAATATTATTTCCAGTATGTAGTTATGATTTCTTTTATATGAGATGTGGAGGAAAGCAATGTCATAAAGCAGCTGGAGTTCGAAGCTTTACAAATACAAGAAATCCTGACACCAGTGGGGCAGGTGGACTGCACAATGCTATCAAATAAAAGGTGGCAATTTATGATGTTACGAGGGTGGAGGAACTTTATTGATTTGGCTGATGCTTCCTGCGTGCCACAATATGGAAGTTTAAATTTCCAGGGTTATAGCAATAACAGCTTGCATCCTGGCCCTGTAAAAATGGCTTAAGAACATTTTGAGTTTCAATAATTTTCACCACCAGGGATTTTAAATTGATGTGTTACATCCATTATAAGCACAAGTTCTAAGTGTTTGGTATTTCACAGTGAAAGCTTTTGCTCCACTCAAACTGCTTCATTGCCCTGAAATATTACATTGTTAATCATGATGAATAAATGCGACTTGGAGCATTCCTGTCATGTGAGGAGAGGGTGTGACTGATGTGAAGCTGTGGGAAGACTCTACAGCTTCTTAATGTCTCTGATTAGGCTTAGGGAAAATATGTGGGAGAAACATAATGGAAATGCTAATGTTTTGGCACATTCTTAAGAGCCTATTAAAATGTCTGATTGTTTACCAGAGGCTGAGTGTAATGGATGTTTTAATAGTGTTTGCTTAAAAGACAGAGTAAAGAAATATATGTGTAGAAGAGATATTATTAATATCTCATCTACACAATATTAATAATATATAATAATAAGGGCTGTTTGTTGTCATGGCGCTGTCAGTACAACATTTTAATATAAAAGAACTGATGGAATTTTACAGAATAGTTTTCGCTAAGAGGTTAGCTTATTCAATTTGTTGATTCATTTTGTTTCTAACAGTAAAGCTGAAAAAAAAAGAAACATAACTCGAAATTTCGAGTTAGTGCTGGCAATCAGTAATCTATTTGAATTACATCATTTCCTTGTTACCCGATGAAGTCCTTGCTTTATTAGCTGAATCACATGGCGTTACTATTTGGCGTGCCAAATTGTTGCATTGGTAGCTCACGATCCAGTTTTGAGTGCACATTCTTCTGTGCCATATCCTTCCAGGTAACAAGAAAATGACATCATACATGTAGGGCTTACTGATTGGCAGCGCTAACTCGAAATTTCAAGTTGATAAGTCAAAATTTTGAGAAGATAACTTGAAATTTTGAGTTATGGATACTTTTTTCTTTTTTTAGTGGCGGAAATGGGCTTCCATGGCTAAAAGCTACTTAGCGCCTGGCTGCATAGCTTTTAGCAGCTACCTAAAATGTTTTTGGAACACCAGCCAACGGGATGACTGTTTCCTTCCAAAGTATCGGTGCTCCTTAAAATTAAGCTGCTAACATTAATATTTTCCAAAGTCCTATAGCTTTTTTGCATACTGTTCTCCAAACTTGTTCCTTTTTAGTTCTGTTTCTCTTTAACAGTGGAATAAATTCTTCTGATGCTCATACATGGCAGCAATAAGCTCGTCCTTGAGTTTTAATTGTCAGTGGTGTGAAGAGAATCCACACTCTGTGAGAGAATCTCAGCTAGCAGACATTTATAACACAGCATCTGTCACAGTCCTGAGTCTGTGGACTCAGTGGTTTTGTTTTCATTGTTATTATCTTTGGTTTCACTTTAATTCTGATTAAGATTTTCCAGTTCTGAGGTTGGTTTCTGTGCTCCTGCTGTGCTGTGTTAGTATTGTGTCTCTGTGTTCATGTCATTTCCTGTTTTATTTTGACAGTGCCATGTCCTATGTTAGTGTGGTTAGTTTTGCTTCCCCTTGTCTCTTTATGTCCAATTAATCCCAGCTGTGACTCCCTCCTGTTTCTTATTCCGATTGCCCTTTTGTGTAAATGAGCCCTGTGTTTTCTCCTGCTTGTTCCTGGTTCGTCTGCGTTATTTCCTTTGCCTTATCCTGTGTTGTTTCCCAGAGTCTCCCTGCGTCTCTGTTTCAGGTCTTTTTGTTCGTTTTTTCCAGTTTAGTTAATCTTAGGTTCTGCACTTGCCACCTCCTTTGCTGTTTGCACCGTCACTGTCACAATAAAACTCATTCTCATCACAAGCCGTGCCTGTATCTTGGGTCCATTACTAAATTGCACATGGCTTGCCCCGCTAGCCTTGACAGCATCAACAACTATTTCTCAAAAGTTTAAATAATTTCATCTCGTGTTGGTGCATATTTACCTTTATTTGCATTGCCTGGTAAAAATTTGTCTCTTGATTACACTTTGCATATAATACCATGCTAAAACTTCACTGTGGATTTGGGATGAGCACCAAATGCTGGTTGATGCTTAATTCATTCAACTTGGAAATAATTTTATTGGCTTTCAAGAGTGTTAAGATCTATACCAGTGACACTGTTCATTAACATGAAGCCTGTCACTGGTTTGCAGGAGAGGAAACTGGAGGAAACAGGCATCCCAGCTTTGCACAAATGTATGAAAAATCCACCTTCCAAAACTTCTAAAGCTCACTGCATAACATATTTTGTACAGAATAAAATAAAAATGAGTGTAATATCTAAATTAGTGACGCTGTGGCTTCCTAAATTGGATATATGTTGGACCACTGCTACACTACGGTCAAGGACGGCTACAAGGCACAATCCCGCCCCCCGTTTGGCAAATCTGATCACGCCGCCATCTTCCTCATGCCAAAATACAAACAAAGGCTGAAACAGGAAGTTCCGGTTCAGAGGAAGGTCGCGCGCTGGACGGATCAATCGGTGGCCGCGTTACAGGACGCACTCAATGACGCAGACTGGGGCATGTTCAGAAACAGCTCCGACGATGACGTCAACGTGTTTACGGAAGCGGTTGTGGGATTCATCGGGAAACTAGCGGATGATACCGTGGAGACAAAGACTATCACAACGTTTCCCAACCAGAAGCCGTGGGTGGATAAAACCATCCGCGACGCTCTGAGATCCCGCACCGCTGCCTACAACACGGGACTCATGACGGGGGACATGGACCCGTACAAAGCCCCGTCATATAACGTGCGGAGGGCGGTGAAAGAGGCGAAGCAGCGCTACGGGAGGAAACTAGAGTCACAACACCAACAGAGTGACTCTAGGAGCCTGTGGCGGGGACTAAGGACAATAACGGACTATAAAGCACCAACAACCGGTATGACGAACGCGGCCGTGACTCTGGCAGACGAGCTGAACACTTTCTATGCTCGCTTCGAGGCTGCAGCTAAGGTCTCCAACAATGCTAGTGTTAGCGGCGCTAACGGCTGCAGACAGGAAGATACTGCCAGCACCGGAAACGTGCTCGTCATCTCCGAGCATGAAGTAAGGAGAGCCTTCAAGAGAGTGAACACCAGGAAAGCAGCAGGACCAGACGGCATCCCAGGTCGTATCCTAAGAGACTGCGCATACCAGCTAGCTCCTGTGTTCACTGAGATATTCAACATCTCTTTATCTCAGTCGGTGATCCCCACATGCTTCAAAGAGTCCATCATTGTTCCTGTCCCGAAGAAACCCCACCCTGCTTCTCTCAATGACTATCGCCCTGTAGCCCTCACCTCAGTAGTGATGAAGTGCTTTGAACGCCTGGTCAGAGACTTCATCATTTCTTCACTACCAGACACACTGGACCCACTACAGTTCGCTTACCATCCAAATCGTTCCACAGACGATGCCATCTCTCATCTCCTCCACACATCACTCACTCACTTGGACACTAGAAGGGGGAATTATGTTAAAATGCTCTTCATAGACTACAGCTCTGCATTTAACACCATAATTCCCTCCACACTCACCACGAAGCTGGAGCATCTGGGACTCAGCTCATCTATGTGTCAGTGGATCTCCAACTTCCTAACTGGCAGACCACAGGCAGTAAGGATGGGCGGACATGTCTCAGCCTCCACCACTCTCAGCACTGGAGCCCCCCAGGGGTGTGTTCTGAGCCCCCTGCTGTACTCTTTGTACACATATGACTGTGTGGCCACTACCAGCTCCACCACCATCATCAAGTTTGCTGACGACACCGTCGTGGTGGGCCTGATCTCTGATAACAACGAGACGGCCTACGTGAAGGAGATTAGGAATCTGGAGAACTGGTGCCAGAGGAACAACCTCCTTCTAAACGTCAGTAAGACAAAGGAGCTGATAGTGGACTTCAGCACTAAGCAGGAGAGGAACTACCAGACCCCCGTCATCAACGAGTGCCCAGTGGAGAGAGTGGACAGCTTCAAATACCTCGGAGTTCACATCACGCAGGACCTGTCATGATCCTGTCACATCAACACCGTGGTGAAAAAGGCCCGACAGCGTCTCTACCACCTCAGACGCTTGAGAGACTTCCAACTGCCCTCCAAGGTGCTCAGGAACTTTTACTCGTGCACCATAGAGAGCATCCTGGCGGGAAACATCTTAACCTGGTTCGGGAACAGCACCATGCAGGACAGACGAGCTCTACAGAGGGTTGTGCGGTCAGCTGAGCGCACCATCCGCTCCGAGCTCCCTGACCTGCACTCAATCTACAGCAGGCGGTGCTGGACCAAGGCCAGGAAGATCGTGAAGGACCTCAGCCATCCCAACAACAGACTGTTCTCTCTGTTGAGGTCAGGAAAGCGATTCCGCTCCCTGAAGACCAACACAGAGAGACTGAGGAGGAGCTTCTTCCCGCAGGCGATACGGTCTCTCAATCACACCACCACACAGTACTGACCCACACATACAGTTCTTACACACACACTGGACATTCTGGACTTTGGTTTTGCACAACACTGGTCACTATATTCTTCATTTCCGGTTAATACTTGTACAGCTGCTGTTATTGTGTATATATTTATTTATATTTAGATTTCTTCATACATTCTTATATAGTTCTATATTGTGTATTGTGTATTTTGTTGTACAGTTATTTTATTTTCAACTTTAATTTATATATTTATCTTTATCTTATTCTTCCCAGTTAAATTTACCCTTCATTCTAATTTGTGTTGTACAGTTATTTCATTTTTAACCTTAATTTATATTTTATTCCTTCCTAGTTAAATTTACCCTTTTTAATTTTTCATATTTATTTCCTATCTTATTCATAGCCTTTTCCTTTTTTTGTTTTCTTTAGGTCACGAGCAGTTGTCCAAGCATTTCACTACATATCGTACTGTGTATGACTGTGTACGTGACAAATAAAATTTGAATTTGAATTTGAATTTTGAATGTTTGTTCAGCCTGCTTAAGAATAGGGAGAAGTTGCCAGAAACCACCTATCATTATTAGAAGTTATCACCCATTTGTATAGCATCACTTTGTTAGATTCAAAGGGAAAATCTGGACTCTAATGGGATCCAGTGACCTTTATGCATAGCGTGGTTTGGGTAGCCTTGTTCTCTCAAAGCGAAGGGTCACTGCAAATCAATGCAGATTTATTCTGACTGATCACCTTCATCTTATGATAAAGCATTTCTGTTCTAATAGTGGGATCTCCTTCAGGATGACAGTGGTCCAATCAATACTGGGCGATGGTTTAACATGAAAGTAATATAAATCATATGCTTTGATCTTTGCAGTCATCAGATGGAAGCCTAATTGAATACCCATGGGACATTTTTGATCGAATGATGGAGAATCAATACCAAGATACATTGAAGCTGGAGTTTTGGTACACGGTGGTTCACCTAAAGTAGACCCTTTCATCTGGTTTCCTGAATATAGATAAAACCTAAGCATAATCTAAATGAAATAAAATAAATGACATTTGATATTGTTTTTAGTCTCAAAGAAGGTTTAATCCACGTCTGAGAAACAGAGCATTTATACTGAATTTGCTCTGTGATCGGTCTGCAGTATCTCATTAAATTAATCTTGCATGAAAATCAAAGTGTAGCTAGAAACCTACTGGTAATTGAATCATGCCAGCAATGATGCCCATTAGTGTGTGCTTACTGTGCAATTTCTCTCTTGGCCTTCATTATGATCTCAACCGTACCTCTGCGATGCTAATGCTTTAAAAAAAGAAATCCATCCAGGTATAAAACACCTGCCAGAATATCTAGAACCATCTCTGTGGTGGCTCAACTCCAGTAGGTGTCAGCAGGGACACATTAATTTCTCACATACTTATTAAGGATACATTAAATCACATTTAACCTTCATTTGGTAAAAAATGCCACATCACATTTTTTTGTGGGCAGGACCTTAGGTTGACCTGACCTTAGCCTTGGGGTCCTAAATGATGGCAGCAAACAACAAGTCAGCATGGGGAAATGATGCATCCATCACTCTGACGCTGTTGAATCGACCGTGGCCTGACATTTGGAACCCAGTTGCTCAGAAGCCACTAGCCTCATGATGCATTACATCTCAGCTGATAATAAGAAAAATGGTGAGTAGACTACGTTTCATCATAAGGAAACATTATTGTTGCTCAGCAAAGCAGCTAACACCATTTTTCTTCTCTGAATGTGCATTGATTAATCCGATCTTTATTAATGATTATTAACTGTGCAATGGAGATGCAGTTCAGAAGCTTTTTGCACCATATGCAACGATATTACTAATATCTGTTTAAATATGTTAGTGTTAGTCAACTTTTAACGTTAGTCAATTTTTCTGTACTGGAAAACATTCTGAGATGTAACCTCCAACGCAGAAACGTATCGACTTTTTAGGTTGACTGTTTGGAGAAATCTAAATTTATATTCTCTACACCGAACAAAAACAGAGCCACACAGTGCCTTCGGGGTGTTTTGATCTTATCTTTGCTGGTGGTGTTTGGGAAGGAGGTCAGCATTCAGCAGCAATATCAGGTTGTGATCAAAGGTTTGGGATACAGCTGAGTTCCAGTAAGAACTCGGTAGTGCCCGAGCCTTAATGAAATAAAACCTGTTACACTCACTGCCAGTCATGACTGCCTTGAATCTCTTAATATTTCTATTTATTTGATCGCTAAAAAGTGTAATTATGGGTACATTTCCTCAATAATATGTTGAGGAATAGGTTTGAGAATGTTTTAAAGTAGCTCCTCATTATTTATTATTTTTAGCTTCTTTGTAGCAAGCTGAAGAAACTAAGTGTTTAAACTTTCAGTTACTCTGTGGCAACTTTTATAATAAAACTATTCACTGGAGAATACTTTTACACTTGGGGAGATTTTGCTGCTTTTGTGTCGAGAGCCCTCCTGTGGATTGCACACAGAAAAATGATGCTTCACGAGATGAATCACGGGAAAGGTTAAAAAGAGCGAAAACAAAACTTTGTTGCACAAATCCGATTTATTTTCTCCAGTCTTCACATTTTCTTGTTAGGAGCTTAGGTTGTGATTCATAAACTTGGTAAATTCGGCCTTAAGAAGACATCATCTACTGTTAAGGTTACACAAAATTGTCAGTGAAATTTAATTAAACAAGAAAATAATGGTCAGCTAAAAGGATAATTAATACATTTATACTTTAACTAAGGGAGATTCTGCAGGGCCGAAAGGCTGAAGGGGTGTCACCTCATATTAGTCCCCGCTCCGTAACATTCATTAACTCTTTTTCCTCTTTTTCCTGTCAGGGAAAATGGCGTTTGCTCCTCACCGGGGGGGCTGTGCAGATTCAATTAATTTTACTTGCTAGTTGCTGTGCATGCATGATGCACTGAACTTTATTTACACCAAATCAAAAGGGTCACAGAATGAGCTGATAGCAGACAGCAAGCCCACTGGAGTTACTTTGAAAGAACTGTGTCAGAATAAAAGAAAATATCTGAACTTTCCTATTTTTAGTGTGTTCTGTTCAACACAAACTAACAGCACTGATGGGGTTTGTCTCAAACCTGTGCTCAGCAGCAAAATAGTTGTATACAAGAGTGAAAATGACAGGGTGTGAACACAATACGGGTGTTAATGTCACAGACGTTTATTAAACTTTAAGTCTCTCTTTCTATCAGAGAAACACAACCTCCAGCTATTCCCAGTTAAAGCATCTCAATATGAATTAGGCTTGACTGACTGAGTAGCTCAGTACATCTTCTCTCAAGCAAACTGCATCAATTTTAGGAGTCGCTTTCTCCATTTAAACTCAATATTTTTCAGTCGAGACCTTTGGTAAATGTATCAAGTGGCTTGTGACAAAGTATCCGATTTAAATTGGATTTGTTTTAGGGCACTTTCCCAGAAAGGTACCTTGACACAGACCACAACAGCTGTGATTGGTCTGTTTGGGAGTAACATGCCATGTGAAGCAGTAGCCTGTATCGACAAGCGCAGGGATAATTCTTCATTAAACAAAATGTAAAAGGTTGCAATTGTATCTTCCTTCTTCGCAATGGTAAATACAAGAGCCAGTGTTTTCTAACTTCAATAATTTCTGAACTATTATGCCATTCCTGCAAGTGTTAAGTATATTTATTAGCTCAAACTCCTAGAAATTACATGCAATGCCAAAATAGCATCACCCAGTACAGCTTAGGTTCTATAGGGATTAAATGAGGGCTATAAATCAAGGTTTAGAAGATATTACTGTTGTGTTAAAGAAACAGATAGGGTCTCACGTTGGGACTGGGGCTAAAAAACCTTGATGGATTTGGGGTTTTTTTGTGTTTTTCCCTGTTTCTCATGGGTGCAAGTATATTGTGAGTATTTCAGCCGAGGCAGTCTGACATTTCCAGTCGGTCTTCTTAGCTGGGAGGCAAAAAGACATATAAGAGAAGTTGTAAGGTAAGAAATTTGGTAAGAGACTCTTTGGCTGTATAATGCACTCACATGGCCTCGTTGATCTGAACCCATCTCTACCTGCCAAACAGACGCTTTTATTTCAGAGGTGCCACATAAGGCCACCTCATGAGCGTTGCATTCTCCTTCTCTTTCCTGGGTGGTTTATTTAACATTACTTTCTTGTGCTTCCGCTAAACCAGTACAATCATTTTCAGATGGCGTATCCTCTTGTTTACAAGAGGAATATTGTTTCCTCTCATGGACAGCAGGGGTATTGATTCACACCGGATGGCTGTCAAAATTCCGCCCAGTTTTATATTGTATTGAAACAAATTGTGCCTGGAGGGGGACATCAGAGAGCTCAGTATTATCTCACCCATCCTGCAGGCGTGTACTCCCAGCTGTGTGCTTTAGCGGGTTTATCACACCGCCCTGCACTATTGTTCACACACTAAGCTCCCGCAAAGGGACATTTTACAGTCCAGCCTTGGTGAGTGACATTTTAACAAGATAGTCATAAAACATGTCACAGGAGGGAGGAAAGAAGACAAAATGCCAGAATCCCTGAATCCGCTCACAAAGAAACGCAAACGATCCCTGCGGCTATCCTCATCACACACAATCATGTCACCACTGCTCAGACCGCCTGCCCGAGCGCACACAGTCTTTGTAACCATGTATATCTGCACATCCATGAACACACACATATACGTAGCCTCCCAGGAAGGCCACCGGGGTCCAGTCATGGCACGAGCCAGCAGAAAACTGATAAGTCTGGCTGGATTTGTTTGATTTAGCCTCCCAAAGCTGCTGCTGCCACTGAAAGGAGGGAATAATATATAACTGCACTGGAGGAACAGGTGAAGGGAGGCAGGGGATCTAAGCCAACCGCAGAGATAAACATAAGGAGGATTAAGGCTCAGCCCAAAATAACAAGTTGTACATTTCTGTAGCAGATATTTCCTTACACACATTCTAATAAAGTCAAGGCAGGAATGAAAGCTTATCACAGATGAAGTACTTTAAATCCCAAGTGACAACATGGCAGACGCTGATCAGAATAACACAATTTCCTCCTACTCAGGCTGACATGAGGCACAGGCTATCCTGCTGTATCTCTCCTCTATTAGCCCCACAGCTCTGGCGCTTCATCAAAGTGTCATGATGCACGTTGATCAAACCCAGCAAGAGCGAGAAGGAGAGAACAAAAGTGACATAAGCGTGTGAACACAGAAGCAGACAGAGACACAAATAGAAGACATGCACTCACACGCACAGAAAGCAGTGACCCAACTTAATGTTTTACGCTATGCAGCTGAGTAACTCTCCTCACCTCTACTATACAGGTGAACACAAAGCACCGGTTCAGCTGTTCAATTATTAATAAAAGCCATGGAAAGGACAAATCAATATCACCATATTTTCACCCGGGTTCAGCCAGCAAGATAATGGGCAGAGGTGCGTAAGATAGAGGCGGAAAGTGCAGCTGCAGACATCCACTGTAATCAAATATTAACATGGTGCTTCATGAATGATAGAGAAGAGTATGATATAGTTAGAAAGGCTGCCAAAAGAGAAGTACTTTCATATCAGCGTGCATTATTCAAAAGTAAATACAGTGCAGTTTAGCAAAGAACTGTATTAAAGACTGATTAACAAATGAAAAGCCACTGCTGCTCTGCATCTGCGTCTGCAACTGAGTGCGAAGCACTACGAGCGCTACACTCTCGCATCCCCACACAAACTGGCATGCTGCAACCTGTTTCACAGCACCTCAGCGGGCACTGAATCCAAGCATTCGTCAGAAACAACCAAACAAGGAAAAAAAGGCGCTCAAAGCATCAGATTTGAATCTCTGATTCAATCTGCTGTGACAGCTTTGTACTCACCAGTGACAGTGTCTCGCACTTTTCCCTTTCCTTGATCCTTTACTGTCTCCCCCTCTTTCTCTCTCGCTCACTTTTCTCTTTCTCTTTTGCCTCTTTTTTGTTTCTGCCCCTCACTCTCTCCTTCGATCCACTCCCTTGCTTGCTCCTGAACAGAATGAGCCTCCACTGCACTCAGGATCCCTGTTTCTATGGCAGTGTGAGCAAGCAAGCAAGTCAGCAGGATACTGTAGTGCAAATGTCTAGGGGCAGGTCCTTCACTCAGCCCAGCAAACAGTCAAACAAGCTCAATAGCCTCTCACTTCAATCCTGTTATGCTAAAATACCCTTAAGCCACTTGAATTTCTCTAGTGGAAAACATTGTTGAGACAAACATGTAGTGAAGGAGAGAAACAAACCAGAAACATAGTAAAGAAACAATTATTCGCTCTCTAAAAACACAGGCAATGCAGCAAAAAAAGTACACGCGCATAAGTTTAGAGCCATGAATATTGATGAGGGGATCCTCATAAATATCAAAGCTTTTCTTTGAATAGATGACCAGATAATTCAAATTCAGAGAGTTGTTTTATTCCCATTCATAGGATGAGATTAAGCAAATGTGCCATGAAGGATCAAAAGGGAGTTAATTTTTTTTTTGAGCAACACGCTTTGTTCTGTGTCAAGAGATCCTGCGGTAAACTGCTGTGATGAACACATGTACATCCATACACTGCTTCAAGAGGCATACACCACTGATTTAATAAGCATTGGAGAAATTACACCCCAGTCTGCAGCTCTGACCATGGTCATGCGACATATTGCAGCACAATCAGTACAATCTTCAACAGAGAGAGGGAAAGAAGAGGAGGTGGAGGGATGGGGGGGAGAAAGTGCATCCCCCCCAGTCTTCCCTTCCCTCTATCTAGATTAGCATTAGTTCCTCGAAAGCCTGTGGTCTGCAGGGGGACGATACCACCACCAGAGGCTCCCACTGCAGAAGCACCTTGTGGCTGCGCAACACTGACAAAATAAATAGAAATTAATTGCACTGAGGCACTGCCCACATGTGTGAGATGGTGCAATTGCCAGGCATTCAACATAATGTGTTCTTGATAGCATGAACAGCACAGCGCTATCAAGGGAAAGGGTTTCTTTGCTAAGCGTTACAGCGGCTAATCCATAATGCATTACTCAGAGTTGCTCGTGCAGAGTGCTTTAAAACTCCTGAATGGTAGTGCCATATGTTGGCTTATCTTTGATTCATATTTAATCTTTAAAGTTTTAAAACATTGCACCCAAGGAGATTAGCAGTTTCACTAGTCCAGACTGTCCTATTTAAGTTAAACCTGATAATATCCACTAAATCAGAGGTGGGTTAACCTCAGGATCACCTATTTATGAAACCCAAAGGGAAAAGAGAAGAATAGAAAGACTTTAAGGCCAAAAGACAAATATGAGCCTTCAGTTTTTAAAGTAGCGTAGCATGTTCCTGTATTTGAAGATGTGCTTGTTTAGCATGTGGCTAAAGCACAGCCAAACCTTATCTCTAGCTGGTGACCTGGTAAATTAAGAGTCTTCTAATGTCCAGGATTCTAATGAGCAAAGGAGAAAGTCGGGCATGCTGTTCTCAGAGTCTAAAGCCATCTTCACATGTGCACTGGAGCTCTGAACTTTTCTAGGCGTCACCCAGCGGGATACATGTGAGAACGCAAATGTCAGATGCAGTTGGATTGGACATTAAACACTCTGCCAACTCCCTATTACAGAGTTTCTGTGTCTGACTGAGCCCATGTGAGGATAGGGCAGGTAACTGTCTGGTGAACTGACAGTAAGCCAGTGGATGTTATGTGCCACGTGGGAAAGGGCAACTGTGGACAATATCCCAACTTGATTCTGTTGACACTGTCCAGAGTTCATGCATGAAAGCGGCTTATGGTGGGATTATACTTCCTTGCTGATGAACACACAGACAGCTGCAGACACCTCAGGGAAATAGTTGTTCTTATACTATTTCTAGTCTGCTTGGAAGATGTTTGTGTAGTCAGTACCTGTGTAGTGTAGTGTCTGCAGAGAGATAACAAAACTGACATGCCTTGGCTCTAAACAGGCACATGCATGCTAACGTAGAAAGTGTAACAGTGGTGTAACCATGACCCTGACTCTAAAAGTTCCACAACTGACAAGCAAAGTAAATATTAATCACCTAAACCTCACCAAGCTGTTGATGAAAGTACTTGGCAAACATCTAAAAATGGTTGTCTCCAGGGGGATTGAAGTCCAGTCTTCTAGGTGAAATTCTTGCATTTGATTTGAGCCACTAACAACCCCACACCTTTGAATGTAATGGCAAAGCTCCTACATTATGTTTGTTTTATGGTACTATAGTTGTGTCTGTTGGCATGGGTAATTTCCTATGCAGAGCCTAAAGAGGGAGGTTTCCAACGTACGCAAACGTGCTCCTGTCCCAAACGTGTGTGCAAATGTGTGCAGGTAATATGCTACTTGGTTGAAAAGTGGGCTGGAACAGGGAGATGGAGGAAGCACGAACAAAAAAACAAAGATCAAAATACAGAACCACAGATGTGAGAGAAATTGGGTGGAGAGCAGCCGAAAGGTGGATGGTAACCAAGGAGTCAAAAAAATGGCGGCTGCAAGTGTCTATTATGAACTTAACTAAACATCTTGTACACTGTCACTGCCACCACAGCCTCTAAAACATCAAATGCTAAAAAGTCCACAATTAAAATCGCAGAGACACGTTGTGTTCCTCCTTCTACACCTGCCTATCTCCCATCCTGCACTTTGCACACCGACCTCAAGGGTCCAGCAAAGGTCCAAACTCTGCTCGTGGCTGGATTGCACTCAACTTGCCAGTCATTTCCCAGCTTCTATCAGTGCTCCAACAAAGCCTGGGCTGCTTTCAATGACTGTCTACCTCCTACCTCTAAAACCAACCCTAGCTAGCGTTCCTGGCATACTGCCGTCCATGTTCTGTTAGTTTCTCCACTATATTCTCCGCTGTATTGCTCTGATGCTATTTCATTGCTGTGCCCTGTTGTGTGGTACTGTACTGACCTGGTGTGGTTCATTTTGTTAATTGTGGTGATATAGGTACAAAGTTAAACAACTACTTTCAAAATTAAAAGAATGCTAGAAAAAAGGTCAATTAAAAACATGCAAAATGTAAAACAATCAAATCCACTAATACAAGCACCAGATAAGACAGAGGGTAAAAAATTACTTCCACCTCGTGACAGACAGTGACTGCAGTGGACACTTTTCATTGTTTTTAACACACAATCTCACATCAACTCTTTGTATGTTGTAACTTTGCTCTTCTCCACGGTTGGCTGAAGGACCAATGACTCCACACGCAAGAATAAACCACAGACTGGTTGTACCACATAGTTTGGATGCAACAGATGTTCTGCATTTAATGTAAAAGACTGATTCATATTTCAGATCAATATTTTTCTTTTCACGATTCAAGCATTAGGAACCTGAACCATAAACTCACTCTAGTGAATATATTTGATTTGTAACAGTTACAGGGGCAGTTCAGGGCGTAATATCTCACGACAGTTTCCTCTCCATGTTCATGGATAATGTCTATTATACATTATATCATGTTATTCTGGAGGACTTGTTGAGGGTTAAATTTTTCTGTCTACACACAGACATTTTTAATACACCTGCTGTAGAATCGGTGTTGTTAGAGAAAATTGCTCTCTTTTGTTAAGGATCAACTTTAGTAAATATTGATTCAGTAAACAGTTTTGACAGGGTAGAGCTATCTGATTCAATTACAAATTTCATCACAACACACCATATCCTGCTAAGAAGATTACTGCGACTTTGACTTAATTTGTTCAAACAATAAAACCAAAAAGGGTGTGTAGCATCAAAGAAACCGAAGTATCCATAGTCTGGTACTCCTCAGTCACATCATTCAGTTTCTTGTGATGTAGCTGATGCAAACAGCACTCGGTACAATGGCCTTCAAACATTAACAGTGCATGACAGATTGGCTTACAAGAAGTGTACAGCATGACAATCAGCTGACAACGGCCGGACAGATCCGTGATGGAGCATTGATGGGTGTAAGCGGAGGGATAGTGATGCCTCAGCTAAAGGTAGACTGCTGATGAGTGCTAGCCAAACAAATAGCAGTGTGTGGCTGAGCACAATATGTATAAGCTGGGACTCTCAGATGAAAAGAAATGGTGTCCCAAACATGGTTTACCTCCCACTAAGGGAGCATGCATGAAGAGTGAGGGTGATGTAATTAACATTTTTATAAGTGGGGCATGACATCTCAGACATAAGCAGCCTAATTTTGATTAAATTAGACATTTTGAATGCGTGTCCTGGTTATAAAATTACTGATTATGGGCTTCTGGGAATGCAGTAATTAAAGGCCAAATATAACTTTGACATGCCAATGTAGTTAAGTCCAGTTAATACCCACCTATTCTTGCAAATCACATTAATCTGCCTAATTACAATGTGATAATTAAAGGGCAAATATTAAAGCTCAGGCTTTAAGCAGAGTTAATTGATTTTTGTTTGTTTGTTCTTTGTCACTAAATGGTACCAAATACACACCTGTGGTGTGCGAATCAATACTGAAATATCTGCACTTCAGTTCTAGGATTGATTCTTGTATTCAAAGACTCAAAGTCACTTTTTTGGAGTAAATATAAACTCCATCGTGACGGACACACTACCACCAGGAGTCTAGACCATACTCAGCTGGTAGTTTTGATTAAAACAAGAAATTATGAAGCTCAAACTGTTTAAATGTGAAAAGAATAAAATGAAGTTTTGAAATGACATTTGATTATCACTTTGGGACATGTAGGAGCATCTGTCCTGTGGACCCCATTGATTCCATGAAAATGTGCAAGGATAAAAGATCCGAGAATTAACCAATCCTTATAATGGGTTAAAAACAAAGACGAAAATGTTAAAGTCATATCTAAAAAACAAACAAACTGAGGGCTGTGTGGATAAAATGTCTCTGTTAATAGGTAAGCTGTAACATTTTGGACCATCTGAAAAGTAAGAAAATGATTTACCTTGATTCTTAGCTAGGAAAGGAAATCACTGACAAGACTGACACTGAGAAAAGAGGTCTAATTTTCAAAACTCTTACTTATCCAATTTAAATTCTTTACTCTACCATACTATACTCAGTGTAGGCCTAAGAGCAAACACTGACGTTCACTGACCCAGTCTCAGGTAATTTGCAGTCACAACACTAAGACCAGGATTAAGTAGACATCTCTTTGCTGCCAGAACAGTTCAAACTAATGGACCTCCTGAGATGTCCTGTGGTGTCTGCCACATTGCTATCTTCTAATGTGTTATTGTCTTTGTGGGAAATCACCTGAGTTACTGTTACTGTTGTTGTAACCTGCAGATGTGAAGTTTTTGCAGAGTGGTTGGGAGCATTTACTTTCTGGAAATGTTTGCTAACAGAACCTTGTCTTTGAACAAGATGGCATTAAGGTTGCAGTTCATCTACGGTATGTAAAAAAAGGGTCGACAGTTCATAGACTCTTATAGGAGAAATCGCCACCTGAAAGTCACATCTTTGCCAGCCTGGTTTCTTTCTGTGTTTCAGTGATCTGCAGGTGCAGTACAGGGCACTGTGGCATCTTTGTTGGCTGTGCACTTTATTTCTGAGCACACCTGAGCAGTGCAGATATAATCCAGTAAACGTTTACCTGGGAGGCAGTGCAGCTTCTGAACCTGGCATGTAGTTATGCCTGGTTAAGAAGTTTTTAAGTGCAGCCTGCACTTCCCCCCAAAATTTACCCTAATTCAAATCAGTATTTTGGTGGGACCAAAAACAGATACTTAGCAGGAATTCTGAGCATGTTGCAGAACTTATTGCAGTTCTTCACCCTTACTGTTCCAACAGCCCACCTCATTACAAAAGGAAATTGTACATTTTCTGTCAGAGCCTGCAGGAGAGCAACACATGATAGCAATCTCAGTGTCTGCTCCTTATCAAAACCTCCCTTTACACAAAGGCTTTGATAGTATGTTTTGTGCCTCCTCTATAGATTTTAGTTTTTAGTTTTTTATTTCTTTTTTACCTTTCACATTATTCAATGTTTTTTCACGGTATATGTCTTGTTTTTATTTGTTATAAGAATTATCTACTGGTTTGAAAAGTGCTATAGAAAGAAAATGTCTTACTCATTATTATTATAATTATTATTATAAATAATTTATTAAGGATTCTAATTCCCTTGGGGTTGTGGTGCTGCTGCAGAGTGAATTTATTTCTGATGGTACTGCATGATGAATAAGAATCTAAACATCTGAAGTGCTGTGGAGTTAATATGCAAACACGTGCCAGAGGCTCTTCTGCACCCTTGTAATGAGTTGCCATAACAAGGGCATTTGTCTAGGTGGGGTACAATGCCCCTATTTTATCTTAGCACCCATCATTGTAATCATTCATTTTCTGCTTTGGGTGGCTCTGAGGGGTGGTGGCAGAGCAATGTCAGTTTCAATCCTTCCAAGCTTTCTTTTTATAAAAGCGCAGGACTGCAGAGTTGATCCCAGCAGACCACAAGAAAATCTGCGAGGCAGACGTGAGATGAGAGAAGGAGTTCCCAATTCCCCAGAGTAAGGCTCAGAGTAAGGAGGGTCATGACACAACGCCGGACCCACATATCTTAGGCCCTCAGTCCTCATAGGCTAAATCACAGAGCTCAGTGTCTTCCTGCTACAGCCGCTCATTGACAGATATCACTTGGAGACTTATCATCACATTGATTCAGCTGAGGCACTGATGCAGCAACCATTTTTATGAGATTTAAAAAGCATGTGCAGTGAGCCGATAGAGGCAAAAGAGGACTCGTTGTGCTTCTCCTTTTCCTCTTCTTCGTATAACTGATTACAAGAGCGAGCTGCAGGACATGAATTATCCTCTTAGTTGATAATAATGATGATGTTGAAGTCGGCCACAGGGGATGTCAGAGAAGTAAAAGAAGCATGACCATGATGAACACAAATATGATGTCATTCTGACTGCTAGTTTTACCGAGAAATCATTTTCGGTGCCATTTCACAGACTTGTGATATAAAAGGGAGACTAGAATGTTAAGTAACAAGAAGCTGAGAGGCAACACATTAAAAAAGCTTCAAAAAATAGCTGGAAAAAGTCAGCCTTGCCATCAAGGTGATAAGCAGGCCTGGGGAAATGAATATGAACAGTATGCTTATGAAAGTGTGGAGGAGAACAAAGACACCTATCTGGAAATTACAGTTCACTTTTAAAAATGAACAATAGAACATGAACAACAGGAATTAGTGTGCGATGGGTGGAAGGATGAAGCTATCCCCTCTGGAAAAGTAATCTGAGCATGTGCAGATGACTAATATAAGTGTATTAATGCAGATAAGAAAGCACTCAGGGCTGATTTATACCTGTGGAACGAAACAGTGAAATGCTGCATAGCTCAGGATACACCGCCCTGTAAACCAGCGGTCCCCAATCCCCGGGCCACGGACCTGTGCCGGTCCATCAGTCGTTTGGTACCGGGCCACAAGAGTTGAGGCTCGGGTGTGAAATTTATGGTTTTCAGGGCTTTTATTGTTATTTTTTAAATAATTTTTATCGTTAACTTGGTTCCCCTGGGTCTTTTCCCGTGTTATGAAAAAATCTTCGCTTGTTTGGTACCGGTACTGGCTTTACTTTGTTGTGTTTATCGACCACACCTCAAAGGCCAGTCTGTGAAAATTTATTCACAATAGAAGATAGAAAACATATCAAAAGTTTAAACTGATATTTAAGAAGTACACTGACATGAAGTCATATCTCATCTCACACTTTGTTAAATATCTTGTGACCCTTTGGTGGTACTCTAGTATCTAATAAAAAATCCCCAACAAGAAATCTGTAATGACATCAAACGTATTGATAATTTGAAGTGAGTTTCATTGTCTTTTATTCCTAACAGTGGGAGGTTTACTGCTGAACTTTTCCTTGTTCGTTTAGTGATACTCTTCCTCAAGTAAAGGATTTTCGACCAACTCCCTGAAGCTAGCTACAAGAAGATAACAGATTAAAGATAAAGAGAATCCCCGATGCTCTGGTCAAAGGTGGGCACGGTGTGGGAAATCAGCAGCTTTGCTGGTTAAAATTCTCTTGACCTATGCTTACATAAGTCCATCACTATTAAACAGCCTCAAAGGGACCAAAAAAGGAAAACAGAACCTTTGATTACGACAAGCTTCTTTGCTCTAATTACAGATGAGGACACCACTTTGAAAGCGGAGCTCCTTGACCTCATCTTTGATCATTACTCAGGGGAAACGGTGATGTTCTTAGCATTTCTCTTGATGCTCTTTCCAGGTCAGTATTTTTATCCAAACCTAAATCCCTCTCGCTTCAACCCTGTCCTGCATGTTCAGTGTAATTTCTTACATATGCTGCAAGGTAGAAAACATCAGTTTCCAGAGAACACAAAGATGTGATACAGTGCCTGGATTTAAGTGGTCAGAGTATTTATTGCCATGATTTGTGAGTCTTTGAGTTACTGAAGTTGTTTTGGAAAATGCTTATTTAGCATCAACCTTTTGATGCTCACTAAATTTACACAGCAGTGCAAAGTAAAGTAAACCATGTAACCACAAAGAGTGCCTCATTCCCTCGTATCCAAGAAGTGACATGAACAGAAAATGTATTTTGTAAATTTTTTTTGGTTTGTTTTTATACGACTCCTTTAAAAAAAAAACTGTAGTGCTTCAGAAATAATGATGAAGTTTCCTAACAGCCTAGGATATCATATCTATAAGCCCCAACGCCCCCAGATACAGGGCCAAAAGGCAGGAGATTGGTTAGGCGTTGGGGCTTAAGAGGTTAAGCTACTCTAACATGTAAATTCTAGCCTTAATTCTCAGACTGGTAAATTAGCATTAACTACTGTTCAGAACAGATCTGCCTCCATGGCATAGTTTTAACAAGGTGCTGAAAACATTTCTGATTTTGGTCCGTATTACGGTGTACATTTTAGGACATCGTCAGGTATCAGACAAAAAATTGTCAGGTGTCAGTTGTCAAAAAAAAAAAAAAAGTCAGGTATCAGACAAAAAATTGTCAGGTGTCAGTTGTCAAAAAAAAAATTGTCAGGTATCAGACAAAAAATTGTCAGGTGTCAGTTGTCAAAAAAAAATTGTCAGGTATCAGAAAAAAAATTGTCAGGTGTCAGAAAAAAAATTGTCAGGTGTCAGTTGTCAAAAAAAAAAAAGTCAGGTATCAGAAAAAAAATTGTCAGGTGTCAGAAAAAAAATTGTCAGGTGTCAGAAAAAAAATTGTCAGGTGTCAGTTGTCAAAAAAAAAAAAAAAGTCAGGTATCAGAAAAAAAATTGTCAGGTGTCAGTTGTCAAAAAAAAAAAGTCAGGTATCAGAAAAAAAATTGTCAGGTGTCAGAAAAAAAATTGTCAGGTGTCAGAAAATAAAATGTCAGGTATCAGAAAAAAAATTGTCAGGTGTCAGAAAAAAAATTGTCAGGTGTCAGTTGTCAAAAAAAAAAAAGTCAGGTATCAGAAAAAAAATTGTCAGGTGTCAGAAAAAAAATTGTCAGGTGTCAGAAAAAAAAATGTCAGGTATCAGAAAAAAAATTGTCAGGTGTCAGAAAAAAAATTGTCAGGTGTCAGAAAAAAAAATGTCAGGTATCAGAAAAAAAATTGTCAGGTGTCAGACAAAAAAGTTGTCAGGTGTCAGAAAAAAATTGTCAGGTGTCAGACAAAAAAGTTGTCAGGTGTCAGAAAAAAAATTGTCAGGTGTCAGTTGTCAAAAAAAAAATTGTCAGGTATCAGAACACAAGGTACCAGAGAGAAAATCTTCCTGCAGGTGGCGCTGTTGTCATGTCCCACCCGAATTGATTTCCAAATATGTCATCAACGTGTGACCGTGGGAGAGCGTAAGGTCATTGACCTCACCGGAGTTTTACCGTGGTTCAGGCTCCTAACGACACAAGGTAAGTTTAACTTTTTCTCCCTTTTGTTCATATTTTTGCCACAGTTGTGTTATATTAAGTTGCAGTTATGTTGTGAAAGTTACATATCAGAGACGGAAAGCCAGTTTTGTACGAAACCAAATCAGTACTATTTTTGTCTGGCTAATTCATTCTAGCTAGCGACAGTGGTGAAACGTGATTCAAATTTAAACTGTTCAGTAATTGTTTTGTATACATTTCAGCAAATGGACAAGCTGAAAGCTTACGAGCAGTTGCATTTGAATACTAATCCTATTTGAAGTAATACATTTCCAGTGGTAGACATGTTAGATTGTCACACCTGGCTATGCATTGTTTTATTAATATTATATATTGTCTTGATAGCTTGAAGGGGATGATGCCGGTTTCATATCACTGGACTTATCCATGGCAGTAGAGTACATCCATGCACAGAGAATCATTCACCAGGATATAAAGCCAGCAAATGTCATGGTAAGCCATATTGTATTTTTCTTTTTCTCCACTTTGTTTTTGAAGATCAAAATAAAAATAGTATATTATTTATTTAACTTTATTCTCTTCAGTCTATTAAACACTACATTTGAACAATGAGAAACTTTTCTGGCATATTCATATAAAGGATTTTTTTTTTAAAGTAAGAAGCCTTACATTGTTTCTTTAATAGTCCAATTTTTCTTTAATATGTTGGTTCTTGCACACCTACAAAATTCCCAAACATGTTGTAAGTTTAGGCTTTACAAACTGAAAGTTTCTATTATTTTATTAGTCTGTACCACTTGCTTAAGTGGAATGGGGATTAAAAAATGCACAGGACTATAAAACCAGGTTGGATCATTAACCAATCTGTTAATTTTAATGTTGGGTATAATAAACAATCTCAGAATAAATCTGCAGTGATTGGGTGATCTGGGTGCTAAAAGCTTTGAGGGTTTTTTTTTTCCCCAATTATGAGCTGTGGTCTTTGGAATGACATTTTTGATAACATTTGTGAAATTTTAGACAACCTGGTAAGTTCTCATATGTATACCTTATAGGTTCACCACCCTTCTAAGAAGGCAGTCCTGACAGACTGGGGCATGGCAAACATAAGAGACACTGTGATGCTTCGTCAAGGGAGTAAGTTCACTGCCCAGGCTACTGGTCCAGCTGGTGGCACATATCTTTACATGGCCCCTGAATGCATACTGATGTTTGAAGAGGCCTCGTTCCAGACAGACATGTGGTCCCTCGGAGCCACATATCTGGAGATCCTGACGGGTTCCGCTCCGTGGATGGTTAAAAAACAAAGAGAACTGGCTGCACTAATGGCCACCAAAACCCCACCACATGCCCTATCACATCTCAGTGACAAAAACAGTTTTCTTGGTGGTTTGGTGAGCTATGACCCAGACTCAAGGCCTTCCGCATCTGATGTTGTTAAGTTTCTCAAGTCAGGCCTTGATCTTACGAGCCGATATGGCTACAAGTGGTAATGTTGCTACAGTCTGCAGTTCAAAAGTCTTTCAATGTGAATTATGTTCTACATTATTGTTAACAAAAGTTGTGGTAAATGAAACACTGAATCATTATGAAAGATGGCACCTTGTCAATTGTATTTCAACATTTTATTGTACATTTTGTTGGTCAGACAGTTTTCAAATTACCTGTTGATTTTAAACAAGGATAAATAAATGTTAACAAACACTGTTGTATGATTTTATTGGTCATTGGAAATGTTTACTGGTGCACCTTCCATCCTCTCTCTCTTCAGAAAGATGTATATGTCATTTGCCTCGGCAAACGTAGAAAGTGTAGGAACTGCATTTCTGTTCATGGCAGTTGTGAGCTCTTGGACTAGCATGAGGTATGCAGCAAGGCAACCATCAGGTGTGCAGGGAAACTGGCTGTTTTCTAAAATGTTCTGGCACATGTCTCTGAATTCCTGGTTTGCTACCAGTGAAGGCTCTTCCCTCTCACAGATTAATTGCTTGGCATAGTCTAAAAAGTCTGGGTCAACAATGTGCAGCACATTGCCATATCCTGCGAATGAAAGACAATATTGAAAAGATGTTCACTTTGAATGTTAAAAATAAATGAATAATGACAAAGCTGTTCTAGAACCTGTATAAGAAGCAGTCAGTGTTTACAGATGTTATTACAGAAACTTAAAGATGGAAATATCACTCAAACATTTAGATAAATTTTTAGTTAAAGGTGTCAATATGAAGCCATTTTAGTATTGACAGTAGAAATTCAGAAATCTCTTATTGTACTACAAGTAGGCTTCTTCGGAAGACACAAAAGAGAAAGCACATTATAACAGTTTTACGCTCATTACACTGGCTTCCAGTATATTTTAGAAAATTCATTTTAAAATTTTAGTAATGACTTTCAATGCTCCGAATCGTGAAGCTCCTGCCTTAATTTCTGATCTTATAGAACCCCACGCTCCCTCTCCCAGCCTGTGATCATCTAATCAATGGCTGTTAGTAGTCCCACCAGAAGACCAGAGGCAAGAGATCTTCCAAAGCGGTGGCTCCCAGGTCATGGAATGCTCTGCCTCCATCATTACGTTTCCTTGATTGCATTTATTCTGTATGTTCGATTGTGCTGTTTTATGTTTATCTGTTTTATATTATTGTGAAGCCACTTTGTGGTTTTTATCCTGTGAAGAGTGCTATATCAAAGTAAAAGTAAACTAATGAAAGTTAAAAAACAAACAAAAAAATAAAACCCCACAGGCTTTCAAATGACATACCAGGAGGTGGTGAGGTAAACAGAAGGTCGGGTTTCCCAAATGGACCAGGTGCATTGCGTTGCTTGCGGATGTCATGGGTGTTCCAAACTGTTTGCTCCGTTTTTAAGTCTCTTTGAAGCAGTGGCAAGTGTGAGTACTGCAAGCAGTTGCTATGAAAAAGGAGAATTAAAAAATTAATATGTTCATCTGCTTCTTTGAGGTAGAATAAGTAAAAGCTAAATTTTAATCAGTACTCAAAAAACAAAGGCATTCCTAGACCACATACTTTCATACTGCTGCTTGATTATTTTTCATGTCTAAAAATATTGACTTACATGTGCACAGGATTGTCCAGTTCAAGGATCCCAGACTCCATCATGGCCTACGCATGTTGTTTTGAAAAAGACATAAGTTGTGAAGGTGAGAATTTCATTAGTGAAAAGGTACAGATGTACATAAACACAGATTCTGGCCTTGTGTTTTCAGATAAACTAATCCATCGTATGTTTAACGAAATTTGGATGGCTACTCTTTGTTAATAGGTTTTACAGGTGAAAGATTTGCTTTACCTCAAATGTTGTCAGCCATTTCTTAATCCATGTCCGCTTTAAAATACTGTTGAAACATTCAGCTCTCTAAACAACAGAAACATGACATTATCAGTTTTGTTGTCAGGTTGTTACTTTAGAAATAGTCATTTACCAGCTTAAAGACATACCTGGTTGTGCACTGATGTCCCCATTCTGAAGCACCTCCATGCCTGATTCCCAAGATCTCGCATGTGAAATGCCATCTGCATTTGACCCACAACAAGGTTCTCCTTTCCTCTGTCCCCCCGAATCATTTGAGGACAGCCTAAAGACACAAACTGAAGATAATTAGTGAATGATGAAAAAATAAATTTATTAACAAAATGTAATCTTTTTTAACCCCCCATTTTTTAGTATATTGCATACCACCCTGTTCTTGAACAGCCTCAAAGAAGTATCTGGCCACAAAGTTTTGCTTGCGGTTGGATGTGCCCACCTTTAGCCATAGAACCTTCCTGGAAAATCTGAAAAGAAAGAAACAGAAAAGTGGCCACTTGTACATATGATTTAATCATGTTTTGGCACTATGTTTGGTTTTTGTTACATTCCCCAAGAGTATGCTGGTTTTCCATTGTATTATGTCTAGGCGTTGTTTCTGGTTCCTCCGACCATTTTGACTGCCATAGTTGTGTAGGCTTACATGCCTTTGGAATTGAATGTGACTCTTGACTGTGTTCAGACTGACGCGAGGGGAGAGCTGCCTTTTGTTTTGTAATCCCTTGTATTCTCCTGTTTATGTGTTGGTTAGGTAGGTTATCGTAAATTGTACATTTTATTTTCTTTGGAGTTAAATTCTGTTTACTTTATATCAGGGATGTTTTGTTTGTTGTGTTGGTCTTGGCCCTCCCTGAAATTAACTGCCAGTCTGAAATGGAACTTTAAGACTAGCAGGAAATAAGCCTTTTAAAAACCGCCATCTTGAATCCTCCTTCACTATTCATACTTTATCTTGGTCCCTTAGACCAGGCTTGGCCAAATCCAGACCTCGAGGGCCAGTGTCCTGCATGTTTTAGATATCACCCTGGGTAAACACACTTGAATAAAATGATTAGTTCATTACCAGGCCTCTGGAGAACTACAAAACATGTTGTGAGGGTAATTTAGCCATTTGAATCAGCTGTGGATCAAGGACACATCTAAAACCTGCAGGACACCGGCCCTCGAGGCCTGGACTTGCCCATCCCTGCCCTAGACTACTCAGGAGAGATAACACCTCAGTTTACCGCACATCCTTATCTTGAAGCAACTTTGTACTATCACTGAATATAATAAATTAAGTAGCGAATGCCATATTCAAACCTACCCATCAATCCCCAAATGTATCCACATTCCAAAGAACTTCAGTTTATCATTGCCTATATGAAACAACAAATAATAATTACAATTTGTTTCAACAGAAGTACCATCAAAACATGTTTGGAAGGTTAATTGAAAAGATAAAATAAATACCATCAATGTGCCGTGTGTCATTTGGACCACGGCTGATGTAATTCCGACGGGGAATTTTCTTCTTTCCAGGAGATCTCCTCTGAAGACCACTTGCATCCATATACCTCATTATATTAGCAACATCGTCTCTACAGTAACAATAGATTTTACTCTGAGCTCAACAGTAAAACAAGAGAACACTTGATCATATACACACTATTTAACCAACCTGTAACAAGGCCGCACTCCTCTGACATCCCTTACCCGCTTTACCATTGCCCTGATTCCTTGTTCAGGAGACCACTGTTTCATCTCACTCTAAAAAACAAACAAACAGACAATTGAATGTTTGTTTTTTTTAAATCACTACAGAAAATAACATTTATTGTTTCTACAATAGCTCATGACACAGACTTCAGGAAAATATATATTTTTTGCACTGATGTTTTAACGCTTACCTCCACAGCTTTGTGGATTTCAGTAAAAGGTCGTTGGGGGCATCTTCGCTTCAACCCTAGAAGTTTTAAAACTCGTCTCAGATGCCTCTCACTGTTAAAAGACAACACAGACTTACATTATATTAAATGCAAACTGCATGTTTTGTCATTTTAGAGAGTTGTCACGGAAACTGTTGAAATGCAGACTTACCTTATTTTATGCCCATATGAATTCAGTGCACAGCTGATTTCCTTTTGTTTTAAGCCTTTGTTGAACAATGTTATTATCATCATATCTTGAAAGGTTAAGTGTAACAACAACAGTCTAATTGATCACCCACCTCTTACACTGAACATAAGTAATTAACCAGTAAAGTACTAAATCTTTTTATGTGGCAATTACACTAAAAGCATCGTCTATTCAGTGCCCACAAATAAAACATGTGTAGCAAAAAATACACTTCTTTGATATGAAAGAGGTGAACAGTAGTTAATAAATAAGTTGTACTTTAGTCATTTATTTTTAATGCTCTTTTTTTAATAAAAAAAAAAAAAGTATTTTTGGTACAGTCATGGGAACCAGCCAGAGTCGGATACTCCTTTCATCATCGTCAGATGACATATTGCAGCAAAGTCTAAAAACAACAACAGAAAAAAACATATCGGGATCAAAAAATATCCCGACAGTAGCAATATAGAAAAGAGAAATAAAGAAAAAGAGCGACAGAAAGGATGCAGGCTGCTCGTGAGCTTTCAGCTTGTCCATTTGCTGAAATGTATACAAAACAATTACTGAACAGTTTAATTGGACTATTAAAGAAACAATGCAAGGCTTCTTACTTTTAAAAAAAAAATCCTTTATATGAATATGCCAGAAAAGTTTCTCATTGTTCAAATGTAGTGTTTAATAGACTGAAGAGAATAAAGTTAAATAAATAATATACTATTTTTATTTTGATCTTCAAAAACAAAGTGGAGAAAAAGAAAAATACAATATGGCTTACCATGACATTTGCTGGCTTTATATCCTGGTGAATGATTCTCTGTGCATGGATGTACTCTACTGCCATGGATAAGTCCAGTGATATGAAACCGGCATCATCCCCTTCAAGCTATCAAGACAATATATAATATTAATAAAACAATGCATAGCCAGGTGTGACAATCTAACATGTCTACCACTGGAAATGTATTACTTCAAATAGGATTAGTATTCAAATGCAACTGCTCGTAAGCTTTCAGCTTGTCCATTTGCTGAAATGTATACAAAACAATTACTGAACAGTTTAAATTTGAATCACGTTTCACCACTGTCGCTAGCTAGAATGAATTAGCCAGACAAAAATAGTACTGATTTGGTTTCGTACAAAACTGGCTTTCCGTCTCTGATATGTAACTTTCACAACATAACTGCAACTTAATATAACACAACTGTGGCAAAAATATGAACAAAAGGGAGAAAAAGTTAAACTTACCTTGTGTCGTTAGGAGCCTGAACCACGGTAAAACTCCGGTGAGGTCAATGACCTTACGCTCTCCCACGGTCACACGTTGATGACATATTTGGAAATCAATTCGGGTGGGACATGACAACAGCGCCACCTGCAGGAAGATTTTCTCTCTGGTACCTTGTGTTCTGACACCTGACAACTTTTTTTCTGACACCTGACAATTTTTTTTCTGACACCTGACAACTTTTTTTCTGACACCTGACAATTTTTTTTCTGACACCTGACAACTTTTTTTCTGACACCTGACAACTTTTTTTCTGATACCTGACTTTTTTTTTTTTGACAACTGACACCTGACAATTTTTTTTCTGACACCTGACAACTTTTTTTCTGACACCTGACAATTTTTTTTCTGATACCTGACTTTTTTTTTTTTGACAACTGACACCTGACAATTTTTTTTCTGACACCTGACAATTTTTTGTCTGATACCTGACTTTTTTTTTTTTGACAACTGACACCTGACAATTTTTTGTCTGATACCTGACTTTTTTTTTTTTGACAACTGACACCTGACAATTTTTTTTCTGATACCTGACTTTTTTTTTTTTTGACAACTGACACCTGACAATTTTTTTTCTGACACCTGACAATTTTTTTTCTGATACCTGACAATTTTTTTTTTGACAACTGACACCTGACAATTTTTTGTCTGATACCTGACGATGTCCTAAAATGTACACCGTACTACGATATGGATTTAATAGCATCACATAGTTGCTGGAGATTTGTTGCTGCACATCCATAATGTGAATCTACTGTTCCCCCACATGACCTTTGAGGCATTTTGAGTACAGTAATCATGGTCAAGGAACCAGTTTGAGATCATCTGAGTGACATGGTGTGTTATCTTGCTGGAAGCAGCCATCAGAAGATTGTGCACAGAGATGGGCATGGTCAACAACAACACTGCGGTAGACTGCTGTGTTTAAATCATGCTCAGTTGATGCTAAGAGACCCAAAGTATATAAGAAATGATTCCCCACACCATTACATCACCAACAGTAGCCTGGACCATTGATATAAGGCATGCTTCCATGTTGTTTACACCAAATCTGACCCTACCATCCAGTGCTGCAGAAGAATTAAGACTCATCAGACCAAGCAATGTTTTCCAATCTTCTAGTGTCGAAATTTGGTGATACTGTGTGAATTGTAGCATCAGTTTCCTGTTCATAGCTGACAGGAGTAGCACCCGGTGTGGTCTTCTGTTGCTCTACCTGATCTGGCTAAAGGTTCATTCAGTGATGTTCTTCTTCATATATCAGATATTCTCCAATGATCTCGAGCATCAACAAGGCCTTTTAACTCAGAAAGCTGTTGCTCACCAAATATTTTCTCTTTTTCAGACCATTCTCTGTTATAGATCGTTGTGTTTGAAAATCACAATAGATCAGCGGTTTCTGAAGTACTACGACTGACACGAGTGGCACCAACAACCATGCCACAGTCAAAGTAGGTCTTTTCCCCACTCTGATGCTCAAATGGGACTTCAGCAGATCTTGAGCATGTTAACAAGCTGAAATGCACAGATTTGATGCTATATGATGCTGATTAGATATTTTATTAACAAGTAGTTGAACAGGGGAACCTAACAAAGTTCTAAACTGAACTTGCTAAACTAGGTTCAGGGAGGAAGTTGATGCAGACGAGTGACTTAACTGTTTGCTGTTTAAAAACAAACATCAGTCTGTCACTCTCTCACATTTTTAGAAGTCTAATCATAACAACAAAGACTCTCTGTTTCAATCGGAAACCATACAAATTGGGTGGATTTTACGTGATGCACCTGAATGCATGAGCATTCAATGTCAGGTAGAGAGTCGTGAACCACGGAACATCAGTCTGGGTTATTTGTCTATCTGCAATCTGAGAAAGCAGATCAGTATTGGCAAACTTTTCATATAAATGATTTAATTTTCTTTATTTACTATTTAATTTGGATTTGCTTGATTTTGGAACTAAATGAATGCTTTTTGCACACTGAGCCACAATCTTTACGAACAGAGAGAATCGTTTCTCCTCCAAAGCCGCCTCATTTAATTCTCTCAACACATTTACTTGCCTCTCATAGAATCGTAGCATAGCCTAAATATTCTCTTGGGGGAAGCTCTTGTGGCTCATTCACCTCTTTACCTCTCTCTTCATCCTGAAAATGTCAGAGTGCCCTGGTACAGTGTGCTCTGTTTTAAAGAGGACATAGCAGTGATCCTATTGGTCCACCTCCATTTTTTTCACCATGCAAGTTTTAGTTCTTAACACAATTTAACTGAATATCTGACAGCAGTTTGTGTATTTGTGGAATTGCATAACAAAACAGCCTTTAATCCCTGTTTGCAAACCCATCAGCAGACCCCTCTTTAAATTGTAATAAGCAGATGCGGATTTGCTCAATTTAGACATACTACAGCCCCACAAGTCAGACTTAGACAAAGTTTATAGGTGTAGAACTTCTTATTTTTTTATTTGCCTTAAATCTTTTCAATTTCCTGAGAATCCAATCTGGTTTGTGACACATGTGGATAAACGTTTAAGGAGGATTTATGTGACCCCAGTGCTTCTGGTGGATGAAGAAGGGCCTGAATACATACATAACTTCAAAAAACTGCTCAGACGTATCAGTCCAAGGTCAATCCTCATTTGGGATGCGCTCAGCACATTCTTTCTTCAAATAAACCATGAATCAAAAGCCTCCTGTCCTCTTAGGTCTCACAGATACACTGGATTTACTTATGGCCAAAAGCCCAAAAAATCTAAGTAGAGTTCAAAGGGAAGTAGGTTCAGGCTGGAGAACTGGGCTCTCCAGGGTCTGATCCTTCTGAAATAAAATTAAAATCCCCTCTGGTGTTTAATTCAGCCAGCCCTGTGAAATGATTTATGCGTCAGCAGGGAAGACCTAAAACTCTGTGTTAACATGAAAAATGCTAGAAGACGGGCTAAACAAGAGATGTTAGCAGAGTTGCATTCATGATGTGCAGGCAAGAGTGGAGAAAAGGAAAGAGCATGCAGAGGATTGGACATGCACCACTGCCTCAGTGAGAGTAAGGACAAAAATCATCATGTTATTTTCTCTGTCATACAGTGCCTACTTAAAAGATGTCATTGTTATAGAAGGATAGATTACAGTGTGTAGTTGTGTATTATAAGTGATAAGTACTGCTTACCTCCCAAATATACAGTTCATCACCAAAACTACAGTAGAAAGATCTCAAACTGTCAGCATTCCCATTGAAAACTCTGAAATCAATTTTTTACACTGGAAAAAAATATCATGTTTCTCCAGAGCTGATTTGTACTTGCTAAAACAATGTTAAATGCAGGTTTCCTTCTGAAAACACAGAGACTGTCAAAACAGAACCGATGGCATCCCAGTGAAAATACAGCCATGGATGTGTAGTTTAGTTTAGTTTAGAAAGAAGGTGAGAATATTGTGTTGATTTTGTTTGTGTGTGTGTTTTTTTTGGTTGTTTTTTTATTTGCTTATTTGCTTTTTATTTATTTACAAATCCAAATAAACAAGCGCACAGAAGCTTAACATACAGATAAACCAGATCTGCCGATGCCACGGCTAGTAGGAAGAATTCACCTAGTTTTTTTATTTTTTAAGAATCCTGACATAGAAACATAATAATAATACATACAGAGAAAAAAGAAACAGTCATATGACCCCTTATGAGCAAGCACTCCACAGTGGGAAGAAAAAACTCCCTTTTAACAGGAAGAAACCTCCGGCAGAACCAGGCTCAGGGAGGGGAGGGGCCATCTGCTGGGACCGGTTGGGGTCCCAGCAGATGAAGGAAGACAGGATAAGACATGCAGTCAGCAAGCTAGACATGCATCTACCTTGCTGCTCTACTAGTTACATATCTCAATTGCTAAAGTAATGTTCAAGTAATCTATAAGTAATTATCTTTTGTCAACAGTGGTTACAGCTGGAATTTGTGTAACTGGGTGATAACAGGTCAGAAACTGAGGGTAATAATGTGAAAACAAACACAGAATAACGTTGTTGACATGAAGTGGAATTAATTCCTGCATTATTAAACAGGAATTTCCATATATGTTCAAAACATCAGCCAATATTACCTTATTATTATGACATAACTACTACAAATTAGTATATAAATCATATTGAGAATAATATATATATATATATATATATATATTAATTATATAATTACTAATTATATTATTACTAATTGCTCATTAGGAATTAGTAGTTTCTTTTTACATTATTACCCCAAATTTCTGACCTGTTATTACCCAAATACATATATTTCAATGTAAGATTATTCAGCTATTATTATTAATTAAAAGTTAATAACTTACTATTTCTGTATAACCTCCTTCTTCCTATCTCATTGCCCTGCTATTGCTATGTTATTACTGAGCTGTAATAGAAAGTTCTACTAAATATTCACAGTTTGATTTCACATTCCCCAGGGATCAATGAATAGCTGATGAACATGCTGACCTATGAGGACCTTTTTTTTTCTCAAATGTACCCTTTAAGTCTTTACAAGGCTCTTTATGAAAATTAAATCATCTTGGATCATTTAATAAGTCGGCCTAAGTTACAGTTTTCAACCAGCTCATTAGCTTAATTAGCCAAGTAGATGTCACTGATCAAATTCTGACCCTAAAATTAAAACACATAGAAATTATTTTGACAGCACTCAGTTATGCAATGCAACACTCGTAATATTGCAAAGCAGAACCAAGAAAAAGACACATCTCAGCTAAACCTTTCTCAAAATTATTAATATCTTTGTTTCATAAGTCTGCCATTATTATTGCTGTAAATTGCAATGTGTGACAAAAAGGAATAGAACAGTTGACAAAGGTTTGTGGAACAACCTGCCAGCTGAAGAGTACCCAAAGGCAGAGGTGGGACCAAGTCATTGTTTTGCAAGTCTCAAGTAAGTCTCAAGTCTTTATCCTCAAGTCTCAAGTCAAGTCTCAAGTAATGTCAGGCAAGTCAGAGTCGAGTCTCAAGTCACTGGTGTAAAAGTCCGAGTCAAGTCACAAGTCTGAAACTTTGAATTTCAAGTCCTTTCCAATCTTTAAAAAAAAAGAAAAAAGAAAAAAGCATGTTGCAGTTATATGCTAAATGTAAATATTAGACCATGTAATTTTAAAATCTGTGTTTTTCTCAACACATGACAAAATAGTGAACTTAGAAAATATACACAAATTGTGAAATTGCACCTCTTTAAAATGCAGCTCAATTAAACCTAGCTCCAAGAATAATTTTCACCGACAGTTCTGAGATAAGCTGCATGTTATTCTTGGATGCGGTTGTAGGACCGGCTTTAAAATCGCATGACAAAAATATCATACATATAAAAAAAAACTGCATCACCAACGTAGCCTGGACAACATTTGCTAGTTAGATGAAGTCAGCTATCTCATCGTAGCATATTTATATGCATATTTATAATCATACGCTTCTTGGAGTGAGTGCATACACTCATGAAGTTTAGTAACTTCAGGTCACTGCAACAAGCCCAGGTACAGTTTACCGACGGATGGGTGCAGGACCTTGAAATGCACCGTGTAGAACGAAAGACCATCGTACGTATCATAAGTTTACCAGTCTCACAAATCGTCATCATAAATACACATTCCTTAACCGTTTATTAATAGGACCTTTGAGCTCAACGGTAATTAATTAGTAGTGGAAATAATTTCTGGTACGCGTTACAGAAATGTAGCAGTGACAATAATATTGTATGTTGTAATCGCACTGGGCAATTAGTGATACAAAAAACCTGTTTTATCCTGTGAATAAAAGTATATGTTTTTGTCAGTGTACCATAATAACAGAAGCGAAACGCAATATTGTGTCAGGACAATTTACTATTTATGCACAATAAATAAAGGAGCATAGCGCGACCATTTCTGTTCAGCGCCAGACTTGCTTGTAACCTATATCACCAATTATGTTATGAAAATGACGCATTAACTACAACAGCAGACTGACCTTTGTGGAAATGCTTGGAGCAGACTAACCTGTGAGCTGGAGTGTTCTGGGACGTTATATTTGATCTTTGAATGGCTGCAATCCAGGCCATCCGTCGCGTCTTTGTTACTTCGGAAACATGGCTTGAACAATTTCTCCTCAACGACGTAATCCGATAACAACCGATCTCTTTACCCGTCGGCTTCCCGTGGCTGTCATGCGACCGGCTATTGCAGTTAATAATACAACAGCTTCTTGACATTTTTGTGTTTCTTTTTATCGCTGTATAACTGATTTTAATTGAAAGCCTGCGTGCGCTACTACCGCTTGCCACGAGTTCCCAGAATCCTTTGCGGTTCTACCCGTGAATGACGTCACATTTTCAATCTCTATATAATATGCATGTTAAATTTTATATTTGGGGTAAAATATCAAGTCTTTTCAAGTAAACCGGTTCAAGTCCAATTCAAGTCCCAAGTCATTGGTATAAAAGTCCAAGTCAAGTCACAAGTCTTAGAACATTTTTTCAAGTCAAGTCTAAAGTCATAAAATTAATGACTCGAGTCTGACTCGAGTCCAAGTCATGTGACTCGAGTCCACACCTCTGCCCAAAGGTATAAAGGAATCAGTGCTTAGTACTAAAGCTGATAAAGGTTAAGCACCGAGGCTCTTTGCAGAGTCGCAGAGGGAAATATTGCTCCCCGATCAAGTCAGGAGAGGCAGTATTTCAAGACTTCTCCTTCTAGTTGTCTGAGGAGTCCATGGAGACTCTGTATTTCCTTCCTTACTGACTTACTCCACTCTGAATGCAGGGCAGCTCCTCAGCTCTGACACTTTCTGTCTTCAGTCTTTCTCAAAATACCGCCAAGACTTTATCTGCACGTATACCTCCATATTTAATGTGTAATCTTTGCATTGTATTACATGATGAACACAACCTCATTAACATGCAGAGCCTGTTGGTACGCAGAGCCCACTCGCTGTGATGGATATTTTTAGAGAGCAGTGGACCCACAGTGGATTTACGTGAAGAGTATCCTTGAAAAGGCGATTCAGTCACTGTCAGCGCTATGATAATGTTAGAGAAAAAAAAACTTGTCCCCACTTTGAAAAATCTGCTACAAGCTGAACTGTAGACTGTGTTAAACTTGTTGATGACTTTAGTACCGTCACAAGTAATCAATCACATCGTTTTTGCTGTGAACTACTGAATGTTTTAATCAGCCAAATTCAAAGTACTGCAAAGGTAAAGACTCTTCACTGCTATATCACCACCAGAGCCAAACATGGCACACACTGAACCAACAGTAAGACTGGGTTTTTTCCACTGGTAAACAACAAGCTGCCAAGTAGAGGGAGGGAAACAGAATCTGTGCAAATGTGCAAATGTGTCTGGGATTTTCTAAAGGAACAATAAAACACGGCTAATAATTAACAGCAGCAGATTGCTTGTTTGAGGCTAAATAACTTATTTAATTGAACTTGCAAGACTAATGAGTTTTGTTGCAACAAACCAATCTAAGCATTTTATGAAGTTACTTTCTAATGTGTTACCTGTACATTAGGAACAACAGGGCCAGTAAAATATGGCAAAAATATAGCACTGCAAAGGCTTTTACATTATGCCACATTAAGAGCAGAAGATTGCTTGTTTGAAACTAAATAATTTATTTGTTAACTTGTAAGACTAATGGCTTTTGTTGCAACAAAGTAATCCAAGTATTTTATAAAGTTACTTTTTAATGTAGTTTCATGAAATGCTGCAACACTGGAAATGGATCCACAGAAAGCAGCCTGCTCAAAAGCTGAAATGCTGCATTTATATGTAAGCGATGATCATTTCCTGTGGTGAACCCAATATTCACTCACTAGTTCCCTTCATTTCTGTTTTTTAACATCTTTAACTCTTTTGTTTTGGATCAGTGTTTCACTTTTAGAAACCCAATTTCCAATCCTGCTCTAAACCAAGTGTCAAACTAATGACCTTAAGCATACGCTTAAACACCCAAATCCCAATGGCAAGTACTGGTTATTCATTCTGCTATTTAAGATTGCTTTTCTCTTTTTATGCAGAAACCAGCAATTCATAAGATTGCATGACACAAGTGATCATTCCCTGTCATTTGAAAGTCAGATTTCATGTAGGTTACTGGTGGTGCAGTGGTTAGCACAAGTGCCTCACAGCAAAAGTGCGACATGTTTTAGCCAACCAGCATCGGCCAGCTGGGGCCTTTCTCTTTTCAGTTTGTTCTTTCCAAGTGCTCTAGTCCAGTGACACAAATGTGAGGTTAAGTTTAAATGCTGCAAAAATGGGTGATTGCACTGTGTATTAGCTTCATGATGAACCGGTGGCATATCCTCTTGCCCCCTTTAGAGCTGGTAAAGGCTCCAACCTCTCCCACTACACTGAATCGGATAAGCAGTTCAGAAAATGAATGGATGGTTTGATGTAGGTTAATGATAACTGCATCCCAGTAATTTAAAACTCCCATCCCATAGAGGTGGTGAGGAAAGATTTATTTTATGTATAGTAATTGGAAAGGATTGTCATCTGATGGCATAAGGAGTGATGGGACTGTTAAAGATGGAAGTTGAATTAGCAGTTTGTGTTTAGTTTGTTGTTTTAGTGCACATGTGATATTATTTTCAGTGTTTCTCTGACTGAGAGTTGTGTATGTTTAGCTAGTAATGGACCACCATGACTGAAGCTGCCGTTGCAATTAAAGACCTGTGATGAGTGGGCCAATAATTCAAGCGCCCGTATCTGTGCCTGCTGGGTGTGTGTATAAACAAATGTGTCTGCTAACACACACACCGTATCAGCTTTATGTGTCTATTATTAATGCAATGCGACAGAGCAAAACAAGCCAATCTGAAGCAATAACAAACAAAATGAAAGCAAATGACAATGTGTAAAAACTAAAAAAAACAAGCATTAGACAGGACAGAAGACATTGATATCAGCAGTGAAGTGTTTACAAAACAGTTGGCATAAATATGCTATGTCGTTATCTGTGAAGAAAAGAAGGGAAAACAGAATTGTAGTCAGTTTGGTGAGTTTATAAGTAGGATGTTTGAGTACTGAAGGCAGCATGAGGGGATTTACTGGCTTTGCTGTGTGGTCTGCGGGCACTTTGGCACAGCATAAAAAGCATCAGTGTGCTTATATACAAGAAGATTTATCTTCAGCGTTATTCATCCGATCATCAAAAAACAAAACGAAACCCTGTCTTTTAAAATTTGTTTCTTCGAATCAGGTTGTGGTTTAATTTTTTAAAAGACTCAAAAGATCATTGTTGGAAGGACTGCTGAGTAGAATTTCCCTTACATACCCTCAGATATACCTGCCATTTCTGCTACACTGAAGCGAGTATGATGTGATGTGATATGGATCCAGCAGTACAAACGCTGGTTTGCGCCGCAGGCTCCAAACCTTGACAATTCCCTCCGGCCTTGCTGTTACATTTAAATGACATGGTGTGTCGCAGTCTCATGTAGATGAATCTGCGTCCATGTGACAGACATCACATGTTACTGTCAGGGGTAATGCTTAATAATGATGCTCTACGCTAGTAATGCTCATCTTCCGTCTTCATCAGACTTAGCTCATTGAATGCATCAGTGAGCGTGTTTGGTCAGTAACAGCCAGTGACGTGTGATTAGTTACCACACTGGTGACACAGGCCGCCGCTTCACCGTCATGTCACACACGTGCGGTACGTTCCCAGCATATCTAATGCTGTTCTTAATTACACACTTGGCTGGGAATTAGCTTGTCATAGAAGGGGTTATGCTCTACCGGGGGGAAAATTACCATCTGTAAAATATATTTACAGAGTGAAATTTCCATAAATGACCCCCAGGTCATCACTGATAGCTTGTAAAATCAGGTGTCTCACTTCTGTAATACTCAACACTTTTAACCTGTTTCATATTACAACACTGGTATACTTAATTGTTATCTAAGAGAGAATAATTAATATAATATTACCAGTGTCCATGTAATCAACTATTTTATAGACATATATCTATGACACCTTTCATGTCACAGGGACACAGACTATGGCCATAGTCAGTGTCCCTGTGACATGAGAGATGTGATGGCAGAAATGAAGGGCCCTGTATCCTTTTTTACTTTACACCAGTTGATTAGTGCAGTATCTTTATAGTGCAAGCTATGAATAAATCTGGGAATAAATACTGTGAATCTTCAACTTGAAGGTGACAACTAAGCAAAGCAACTGACTAAAGTGGATGAGGAAAGACTCTTTATGGGGTTACACCCCATTTCAGTTGAACACCTCGCAGCACAGCCTTCATTGCATAACAGAATCGGTCTCGAGAAGAGCTGCAAAGCCTGCCTACGTAGTCATACCTCCTCCCATTCCAGGAAATAAACTGTAAGTACTAAATCAACTTACAGCAACTCAAAAATGCTTAAAATCAACAGATCCTCCAAGTATTAGCAATATGTTACTGTAAAAAGAGTCCAAAGGGACCTGGAATGTTTTGGTTGTTCTTCTTTTCAAACCACAGGCCAAGTGACAAGAGCATAAATTAAACAAATCAACAAAGTACTTCTTCAGACTCTTACATCTTTAATCACAGTTTCATTAAAACATCATGTAACAGGTTAAAATTCATCAACTAATCAAGCATATCATTTTAATTTCACAGCTAAAAGCATGACCGAACAGACCAACAATACTGTAGCATGTACAGTAGTAGCACTTGCTGATTAGCACCTTTGGTACTTCAAAAGTACCAACAGCTCTATCAGCAGTTCCAGTTCAGTTACTCAAATTAGGGGATGTTAGGCCTAAGACAGCATGATTAGCTATTACAGACAGTGTCTGCTGACCATCTGTTTTCCGCATATCCAGGGCTGCAGCCTAAGCAGAGGATCCCAAACCTCCTTCGTCCCAGCCACTTCCTCCAGCTTGTCCAGGGGAACACCAAGGCGTTCCCAAGCCAGCCAAAAGATACAGTGGTGTGAAAAACTAATTGCCCCTTTTGTTAAATCATAAATTAACTCTCATTAAAAGTGTTTGGTTTTTTTTGGAAAACTGAGTTCAGCTACACTGAACACACTCAGGCCTGATTACTGGTAGACCTCTTGAATCAAGGAATCACTTAAATAGAATCTGTCTGACAAAGTGAAGCAGGCTAAAAGAACTCAAAAAGCAACACATCATGCCACGAGCTAAAGAAACACCTGAGAAATAAAGATGTCACTGACATCTAAAAGTCTGGAAAGGGTTACAAAGCCATTTCTGAGGTTTTGGGACTGCAGTGAACCACACTGAGAGCCACATACACACATGGAGAAAACTTGGAACAATGACGAGCCTTCCCAGGAGTGACCGGGCGACCAGAATTACTCTAAGAACAAAAGAACCCAGAACAACAAGAGATTTCAAGTAGAAAACCTCTGCTGACCAAAAGGAACACAAAGGCTCATCTCACATTTACCAAAAACCATCTTGATGATACCTCTTCCTCTACAGAAGAGATGTCCACAGAGTCCCACAGGCTGACCTATTTTGAACGTACTTGTAAACATGTAGTTCGTGTTGTACTTTTTAACAGGGCAGTCTTTTCGTAACTGATTGTAAAATCATGACATCGATTTTAGAGTGAGCCTCTTGTGGCCATTTGAGGAACTGCATTGTCACTTACATATTCATTTCTATAAACAGGCATCTGCATATGAATGTACGCAAGTATTAAAGAATATGTTTGCAGGACTGGAAGCTTTTCTTTTTTCTGTATATTGATTCCTGCTGACCAGTCACATTCAAGGAGCCTTTGATTTGATCCATGTAACATGTAGCATTTGAAAAGCATTTTGCTGAAATGCAGTCTCAGTTCACTATTAAATTAGTCTGTGGAAGAAAATGAGAATTGCAGTACATTTTCATCCATTGCTGTTATGTACTGTAAGTATTAGAAGTAGAGTACATCGAGATGAATATACGTTGGCACAGTCAGGCGCACAACAAACCCCAAGAAACAGCACTGGGCTGTGAAATGATTTTTTTTTTACATATGGCTGCACAAGGTAGGCTACTAGTGAAACTGGGATTCATGTTGCCCAAAAAGTAATCGGAGCACCTATAAACCAAAAATACATTTTTTTCATTAGTTTCTTATTCATGAAACAAACAACCTGCATTAGGCTAGATACATTTTTATGACACTTATACTGGGAATGCTTCACTTTACATTAAAAAAGAAAAATTCTTTGCCTAATATTAATATTTGTTTGATGATCTGAAACATGCAAAAGAGAAAAATTAGTGATGAGTGATATTAAGCTTATTTTAAAGGTCTGTATTTTATACTTCTATCTATCCATCCATCCATTCGCTTCCGCTTATCCTTTTCAGGGTCGCGGGGGGCGCTGGAGCCTATCCCAGCTGTCATAGGGCGAGAGGCGGGGTACACCCTGGACAGGTCGCCAGTCTGTCTACTTCTATCTAAAACTTTAAAAATGCATCTCAGAAGTTGGGACTCACCTGTTTGAGCTTCTGTCAGAATTATTTATTTCTCCGAAAAGTTTCCTTTTCTCTATTTGCATTTCCACACATTTGTTATTACCCTGTTTTCTGGGAGAACCTTCCAGCTCTGCCTCAAAACTAATCCATTTCAAGTAATTTTGTCATACAATATAATCTATATGTGGGCATTTCATACTGCATCTGCCAAATAAATGAGTTATGCAGATTTAATGGATGCATGTGTTGATGAATAATGAAACAAGGCCCCTAGAGCATGTGTATCTACTTTGTTATTTGGCTGTACGTCAAAAATTCAATCTGCTGTGTATTCCACTGTATGTTTCGCATAAGACAGATTTTCTTCATGTTTTGGAGGTTTTTCTAAGAACGTGTTACCGCTCTGATCTCCTGCACGTTAGTCTGGTGTTGCTCCACTGATGTAATATGAGAGATAAAAATGCAACAGTTCTGCATGGCTTTTTCACATCTCCACTGTTTCACAGCGAAACCACGGAGCAATTTTCCACCGGTGGACAAGCTGTAAGGTCATCCCATCAATTCTTGTCAGCTTAGGTAACATCATTTCAAGCCATGCAGTGGCTGCTTTGCAGAGGGTGCTAATATAATCACAGGATGAAATGTCACAACCAACCTCAAATTGCAGCTCTATTTCCTCGTTCTGAGAAAAGAAGAAAAAATCGAATTTTATCTACAGTTTAATGAAACATGATCACCCCCCTGTTCAAAAGCCTCATCTTCTGCAAACAGCGTGACCCTGCTTACCCACAAAAAAAGCACACATATAGCTGCACACACTCACATGCTCACAAATCTACATGAGCGCGCACACACAGACAACCTTTTTCGCTGTCTTTGTGTCTTTTGTCATGAGGTTGTTATTCAATTTGTCCTTCCCCCATCTCCCTGATTGTGCTTCTTGTGGGTCATGTTACCTCAGGGGGTTGTTAATGGCAGTATAAGTGAAAACACAAAATATAGGAAGCAGCAGAGATTCCAGGAAATGGGAAAGATACAGTCTGAACGGATGGAGGGCCTACGGCACCATATGTTCTAGGTCTACTGACTAACACTTTTTCAGGCAGCTCACAAACAGGATTTATACAAAAGAGTTTACAAGCTAAAAAAGAAAGAGAAAAAGAAAAAAGATATTCTACACATTGTGTAGTGGATGACTTTACTGACTAATATATAACATGGTGCCCTTCCCCTTTGGCTGAACCTTAAAATAAATCAAAAAAACATCTTCCATCAATGTCATAATACACGATGGCAGAATTCATCACGCTGCTGGCATCATAGTATGATACAATGCTGTGTTGCATGCTCATTACACCCTTGGTTTGTCCCTTAAGCATTTGTATTTAATTTAGTCTCCCATGCATGCAACGTCTATCTAATTAGTGAGTAAAGTTTTAATGTAGTAAACCTCCTCCTCATTACTGTCTCGTTGCCTGTGGGTGGTTACAATTTTAGTAGAGGGAAAAAAAACATCTCACATCCTGCACCCACAGGCAGCAGCTCACACCCTGGTGTTGACTGGACCTCTTCTGGTCAAACATGACACGTGTGAGAACAACAACACTATTTTGGCACTAAGAGATCCATACAACTCAGTTTCCAAACACTAACAGAGTAAGTAAGCAGGGCGAGAGCAGCATTTCAGTGCCATTCAATTTGTGCAGATATGTTTAAAAAAAATCCCTCAATACACACACACAAACAGTTTGAATAGACATCCATCCTCTGCCGCTTATCCGAGTAGCAAGAGCAGCAGTCTATGCAGAGACGCCCAGACCCATTTCTCTCTCTGGGCACTTACTAAGCTCATCCAGGGGAAAAGTAACACTTTTCCAAACCAGCCAAGAGATATCATTTCTCCTGACCCAGGATGCATCCTAATCAGATGCAGGAGTCACCTGCCAGTGTGGAAGAGTAGCAGCTCTACTCTGAGCTTCTCCCACATGAATTTAAAGCTAAAATTTGAGGCTATACTAGTACTTATTTTCCCATCATTTGCTTTAACAGCAGCACTAAGGCACTACAGGGACTTTACAAGACTTCACAACACTGTGAAACCCCAGTGTTCTTAGTCTTCAATGGAACAATTGTAATGTTAATCTTGGTGACAGCAAAGGATTAAAGTCAGCACACGTTGGTCATCTGAAGAATTAGTGGAAGTCTAAAAAGTCTTGAGGTGTGTTTGTGTTTAATATCCTCCAATAATATAAACTTTCCCCCACAGTGTTACTTCTGTGTGGATAAAGTGGAGTAGATTCAGTGCTGGAGTCCAACTCCAGAGAAACAAAACACCCCGAGGCTTCAATATTTCCACCATGTTTTACTGTAGATTTGATTTATTGCAGCATCCTGCTTACCTTCTTGTGACATCTAACTTGGATTCATAAGAACAAAGAACCCTTTTTTCCAGTTCTGAGTTGCTGCTTTGTCCTACCCAAAGTATATACCGACTGCTCGTGTTCTTTATTTAGCAAACTATCTTCCTGTGATGAAGATGTTTTTCTACCCCTCGGTAAGCAAAGCTCGATGTATTGATCTGATGGTGTGCTCACATTTGGTCTGCTTGAATCTCCTTTGGGTACCAGTGAAACAGCATTGGCACGCACCTTGCTGTGTCAACCTTCAGCCTGAGAATAATTTGATGCTGAAAATCCTTGCTTAGAATTCGACCTTTGACACTTTATTGCAATGTTCTGCTGGAAGCTTTAGGATTGATCATAAATATGACACATGACTGAATGGAACATTTTGCTTTTTCCATGCCTGTGAAGGCAAAGCACTACATTTTCTAGCTACCACTCAGGTCAATAAAGACACGTCAAATGCAAATGCTTGCATTTTATTGGTTTACTCAGGTTGTCTATATTCGTTACTCAAAGATCAGACCAGTGTTGAAATCAGCAGTGAAATCCTGTTGAATTCCAAAGCAAGTCAAGACAATTTTTTTTCTCTGTCTATATGCATCTGAGAGAACCAGTTTCAGAATATTCATGTTCTTCCCTTTACCGAATGTTAAAACAATAAAGACCATGACAAAGAAATCACTCTACTTTACAAAGCAACAAATTCTCATATTTCAGACGCTGGAACAATAAAGTGATATCTTATCTGATGTATTGAGACAAATTTGATTTAAACAGACTTTTAAAATTCAGTGGAGTAAAAAGTAAAAGTTTCCCAGTGAAATATGGAAAGAGCAGATTTGTAAAAAGTGACAGATTTCTGTGGAACTACAGTACAAACTATTTCTAAAACCTACAGTGTTTATATATTTCCATTTAAGTGCTGTACTCTACAACTGGTTGTCAGATGAGGATTATTAATTCATTTTGACCTCTGTGATTAAAACATTGACACCTTTTATTATGCTCCAATCCTATTGTATATCTTCATGAATATACAGATCCATAGTGGAAGCCACACACTTTTGTGATTAAACATAGTAAAAAACACATTATGTAACAACATGGGGACAAAGTATCTAAAATGTGTTAATAATACTACTGAAGGCCTAAATGAAGACGTGCCTTTGAGCTAAGTGTCATTCTTTCAGATGTGGAGAGTTATAGAGAGTCAAACAGATGGACCCTCGGGTATTTTGTTTTAACCCAGTACATATTTGAAGTTATGCAGCTTTGTTGAGCTTATTGTTGCATATAAACATAAACATTGTTTTTGTAATTTTTTCAAGTAATGTTTGCAGGAATTTTTATGGTGGGAAGAAGATATAATCAGATTCATTCTGCAGTTGTCAAGCTATGTAAAATCATACCCATAATTTATCAATACAAACATTAATGTCAACCAAGTCTGGTTCTAAACTGTGCAGAATTGCACTCCCCAGTCACTTTATTAGGTTAACTTGCTTAGCTGTTCATTCACACAAATATAATCAGCCAGTCACGTGCCTGCAGTTCAGTGCATTTGGTATCATTTGCAGCTTGAGACACTCTGCTGAAAGGTGATTTACGCTACTTTGACTATGACATGGTTGTTTGTGTAACTATCTCAGAAACAGATTATAGAAGATTGTAAAAAATGTTACCAGGTCTGATGAGTTTCAATTTCCGTTGCAACATCAGTTGGTAGATTGAGGATTAATTAATGGTTAAGGCTGCTTCTGGTGGAGTGATGTGGGGGTAGGGTTCTTGGCACACTCTGGCCACTTTAGCACCAACTGAACATCATTTAACCACCACCTACCTGAGTATTATTGCTCACTATATCTATTCCTTTATGGCTACAGTGTACTGGTGTTCTGTTGGCTGCTTCCAGAAAGATAACGCACCGTGTCACAATGTCAAATGCCATCTCAAACTAGTTTCTTGAATGTGACATTGATTTTGCTGCCCTCAACTACCCTCCACAGACATCAGAGCTCAGTCCAATAGAGCAGCTTTGAGATGCGGTGGAACAGGAAATTCATAACACTGGTGTGAAAAAGAAAGGTCTGCAACATCTGTGTGATACTATCGTGTCAATATTGGCTAAACTCTCAGGATAATGTGTCCTTTGAATCTATGGCATGGACAATTCAAGCACTTCTGAATGCAAATGTGGGCCAAAACCTGACCCCTCTGTGTACGTTTGAAGCACTGTACTGTTTATAAAATTGTTTTGAAGATAAACGTTAATTAATATGGACCTAACCAAAAAAATGACACTTTGTTACACTATAACTTACAAATTTATGAATATCCAGAGCCACAGTGGCAGACAGACACTACTGTGACTAAGCCTACTGAAATACATATTTTGGCCATATGGGAGCAAATTAATTACATTTTTTTACATTTTTATTATCATTATTATCATTGATAAGCTGTAAAGTTATACACAGACAAATAAATGTAAATAAATGGAGCCTCAGGTATCTGCTTTTAATCCAGTGAAAGTCCCTATATGGAACAGATATATATTAAATAAATCTTATAAAGTTTGTATCTGTCTTGTGTGAAACTTGTATGAAAAGCATACAAGAGTGAAAAAAGAGATCCCTGGAAAAATTATATAAATGAAACTTTTATGTTTTGGATACTTCCTAAAACAATATATAAAAGTAATGAGAAAGTGGCCACTTTCATGAGTAAATCATATAAGCCTTATATGATTCACTATATGAAGTAGGCCACATCTTATGCAAGTCTTTTATAAGTTTTTTCTATTTCTTTTCCATATGAAAAGGAGAGCTTTTTATTGTTTACAGGCATTCTTATGGTTGGAACAAGATAACATCAGATTTATCCTGTGATTCTGTGCAGTCTGCATGTCTTAGAGCTGACACTATTGAGATACTCATTCAATAAATCAGCAAATAATGACACTCCTCACACATCCTTTTCTTTTTATTTTCTCTCTCTTTCGTGAGTTCCTGCACACAGATATCAGTAAAGTTGTGGCTGCAGAAGCCTTCTTGTCCTTAGCATCTAGCCATCTTGCTAGTTCAGCAGAAGGGAAGCATAGCCTTGGTTACTTTTATGTGGCAGGTAGTTTCAAATGCAACTTTTCAGACAGCTCAACAAAAGTTCTGAAATATGCAAACTGTTTCTGTGTGCTGAGTGATAACTTCACTTAGGAAAGTTATCTAAAGGCTGTGTAAAACTGTTGAACAGTAGGCTGTGTGGGCTAATATTTTGGTGTAGTGGTTTACTGTAATGGACTACCTTGGGCTGTAATGACAATCATAGACAGGTTAGAAATATGCACATTAAAAACAAAAACGTCTTTCGATAACATCCCTCCAATTTTTCGTGTGCCTTTATTCGCACTTCTGACTTTATTTTCTGGAACAATAGTGTATACGGAGTTCAGCCGTTTAGCGATACCCAGCAAGCCTGCACATTAATTTGTGTGATGAAGTGTACAGGCCCCGTGTCTGAGTCTACACCATCAACCACTGGCAGGGTTGATGGTGTAGACACTACCCGTGACAGGAGTGTCGGCCCCACACACCCGAAGCTTTCACCGTGACAGACAGCTCAACAGCCATTATGACAAAACAGCAACATGAACCGAACCAGCCAGTGAAACTTTGAGAGAGATGAGATACTTGAGGCTCAGTTAGGAAAGAAGATGGAAACGAGCAGGGCTTGACATCTGCGAGGCAAGAGTCAAACAAAGCAAAACAAAGAGAGAAAGTAAGACAAGAACAACAGGATTTTCTCTCTCTTAGCTTCTGCAAAGAATTTAGATCGTCTCGCAATACCCGACCGCTTTTTTATGCTGATATAGCCAACATGTTTGTTACCACGCTCTGGTAACTAGCAAACTGCTCTGTGGAGTAAAAGTGTAGCCTTTAAAAAACTACTCACTATTATTAGCAATTAACACATTCACTTTGCAGGATTTTTCACGCATGCTTTAAGCGTGTGAAAGAGTTGGAGATGTGTGTGTCAATGAGAAGGAGTCAGGTATAAAAGTTTAAAGTACCAGTTAGATTTTAGATCTGTAATACTGTATCATCCAGCCAAGGCTTTACTATTTTCAGGATAGGGTTCAAAGTTAACATCCTCTTTCCTCTACCTTGTGGTTTTGAACCCCAGTTGTGCAGGATGTTGGATTTCTGCCACAGTGCTGAAAACAACATGTGCAAAAACATATGAAGGAGGGTGATTGCAAAGAAAGAGTTAATCTGTTCACTGTGCTGTCTTTGTAAATACAGACAATAATCTTTTTTTAATATAAAAATTCAGATTGTGCAGGCGCAACATGTTAGCAAATCTGGAAGTTCACTTCTCAGAGTTATTGTTTTAAGACCAGCATTCACAAAGTGTGACTGGTCCGCAGACCCAAAGAATTGCACAACTGGAAATTTCTTTCATCCACTTCATGTCATCCTGTGTCATCTTAAGGTGCTTGGAACAAGACCACACAGCAGGCTAAACCTTTGTAAATTTGACCAGTACACCTTAGAAAATGTCACTTCACCAGGAGTTCAAGACTTCACCAAGACTATAAATATCATCACAATGACACATTACATTTACAAACAGTGCTTGATGCACATATTCTCTTGTGTAGCCCTCCATCCTTGGCTTGGTACTGTGGTATTTTAGCCTTTGGGAAATCTTTGCTAATATATTGCACATTTGACATTTTATTTGCCAAAAGTGTCTTTAAATCCATCTTTTTTTACAGTCCAGATTCGCATCTGTCCCCCCAGCAGCTTATTTCGGAAGCTATTTACATTCGATTATCATTATTCATGACGTTTGACTCTGATCCAATCGGAACAATCTAATGAATAATGCAAATTTCCTTATGCTACATCTTTATCTGGGAGTAATGAGCGCAGCTAGAGATGTAAGAACGTATAATAGGACGGCCCCCTCAGAGGTGCAGAGTCGGATTGTCAGTCGGAAAAACCTCGATGTAGCTTCCAAGCATATTTAATTTGAATCGCCGATGTGACGTAACAGCTCACGCCACCTTAAAATCACTCACACTCCAGGCTTGAATTTCAAAAAAGAGGTAGGAGCACACTTTTGACCAGAAGTGATTGACTCACACCGCTGACTTATCCTCACCCTTTAAGTTGACCTGACTCCTCAGCTGCTAGCTGCTTCACTGTTGTCTCTAGCAAGTGGCTAACGGTGTCTGCCTGCAACTTGGTGATGAGGAGGTGGTGTGCAGAATCACATTAGCTTATCTACCTTGTGACAGTTGTGAAATATGCCTGCTTTTACCCACCTATGTCTGAAATCTGGGACTGTTGGTTAAAAAAGCGAAGATGAATTTTGTTGGTAAATTCTCCCTGTGCGAAAAACAGAAAGCCTGACTGGCAGCAGCAGTCGTGAGGCTTAGCGAACTGTCAGTTAGTGCTCAGTTGCTGTATATTTGTGCCAGCTTGTGCTAGAACGTTAAGCTTCAGTGGGGCAAAAGGGATGTACAAAAAAAAGAAAGATTTTCTCATCCTGTGTTGTGTCTCGCCTCATCCTGTGAGCCTCTCACCACTGCGCCCACTTGGGGCCTGATTCTTTAATCAATAAACCAATGTTACTGCTCAATACCTCAGTGAATGCTTGCACAGTCTGATAACCTGAGAAACTCACAGCAGGTTTCTGCATTACTCATCCTCTAAAACCTTTTTGTCATTAATGACACTGATGCATTTTGTAAGGGAGAGCACCATGAAACACTTCCACAAAGGTAAATGAAAGCTGTTGGAGTTCTCTGTGCTACAGAGTCCCAGAAGAAGGATTCTGATCATTTATTAATGGAGATAGATTCACATTCATAATAGTGCCACAGCTGTTCATCTGGGGAGCTTAAAACATCACTTGAAATGAGCACCTTCAGGGTCATCCCAGTTGCCATCGAGCTTTAAAAAAAAAAAGCTGGGGAGGGAAACTCAGAAGAAGCCTTCCGAGAAAGAGATGAAGGCATTCTCATTTACAATGCTTTTCACAGACTCCTTGATTGGTATTCAAGCCAGTGTTTGACTTCTGTCTTTAGTGCATTAATTTTAATGAAAAATGTGTTCCACATCGCCAGTCATCATTTCCTCCACATACTGAAAAGCCTACTGACCCGCTGCCAGTGTTGTGCCATGTCTGTGTGATTTTAACCACAGGCAAACCAAAGACCATTACATTATGTCTCCTTAGACTTCAAAGTGCAAAGGAGGGGTTACAAGGGGATAGTGCGAGCTATGAAAAAAATGTTTTATTATTCTAATGATTACAGCAGTAAAGACACGAGCCTTTGAGGACTGGCGTTTGGTCTTTTCCTGACAGCTGAGACAGACATTTTCCCCAGTGTTATCTCTCACAACAGGAACAGACGCTGTCTCCAGCCTTCTTTTGTGGTCTACAGTGAAATGTTGTATCAATAATACACCAAGACAGTATACAGGGGGTATGAATTATTGAAAGGCACGCTGGTTCGGCTGGGGTTCTAATCTCCACAGAGCAGTTAATTTGATGTTCTTGTTTTTCTGTTTTGGAATCAACCTGCAATGCACCATCCCTGCAAATATCACAGGCAGAGAGAAGCAGGCCACTGGGAACTAAATGAATGATCTACTGATGCTAATGTCCTCTGCCAGCCGAGGTCTTGCTTAATAAACCTCAAGATGAGACAGCCGTGTGAGAAATAACATGATAAAAAGTAAGCCTCGTCAATTCAAGCCCACACACCTGAAAGTGCGGCTGATAATGACAGTGGAATTAGTAATGAGGATGAGTGAAGGTGCATTCATCCATTTAGGCGCTACGAAGGCTTAAGGGTTATGCTTTGTAACCTGAATCAGGGCTCTGGAGTGAATATCAATATCTAAGGCAGGCAGCTGATTAGTGGGAAATGTTCACTCAGCAGAGTGTGAGACTCTGATCTGACTTTTAAATTATCTCGTTTAAAAAGTCATGTGCTGGTTTTCACAGCAGGTGCATCCAGACCAATACCCAGCATTGTTTGGGATATTATCAGCCAGCTTAAGAGTCAACAAACTGGTCAATAAATAAAATGGCATATTATCTCCCAGTCACATCAAGACAGGGGAAGTGGAGTCTCAGACTTTCTAATTAGTCGTTCTTATTTTGTCATAATCTGTTTGAATCTGTTGAAGGGACGCTCAGCTGACAGCGGGGGACTTAGAGGGAAATTTGCCATAGTGAAATGGCTTTGCTGCTGTGAGCATGATAGCTGCAGATATTTTCAAACAGCTGCAAGCCAAATGTGCCCTTTTTTTGGACTGCACACAGGGGAGAAAAAAGATTCATTTTTTCAGTTCTCATATTTCCTTAAATGGTGAGATGAAGATGTGTGAAATGTTAAATGAAAAATATCCACCAATTTGCAACCGTTTTTACAAATTTTCAGGTTATGCTATTTTTTTTTCCAGTTAAAGATGTGATTATAATCTGTGTATGAAATTAAAAGCAGATAGAAATCTGAGAAATTAGAAAAATGTATCCTAAGTTTGAATTTGATACTTTCCCAAAAGTCTGTACAGGGGCTGACAACCAATACATTTCCGTATGTTAAAAAGACACCTGGTACAACATCTCACTTTCAGTTAGCTTATTAGATGAACAGGTTACATGAATGTTTATAAAAAGCATCCCAGAGAGGCTGAATTTGTCTAAAGTAAAGATGGGGAAGGGTTCAGACACTTAGGTTTCTAGTGGTTCTCATTTGTGGTACGTAATGTTATCTAAAGTTTCAGAGAACCCAAAGAAACCCAGGGAAAAGGCTGTAAACCAAGAGTGAATCTTTGGGCCCTCAGACAGAACTGGGTTAAACATAAACATGATTCTGCAATGGAAATTAGTGTGTGAGCACAGGAACACTTCTAAAAACCACTGAGTGTAAACACAGCGTGTTTGTTTCAACAAATAGAAGTTACAACTCTACCATGCAATTACATAAAAACCAGCTGCTGTCCCTTGTCCATAGATCAGTTAAAATGGGCTAAGCTGAGGTGAAAAACGTATGTGGTGTGTGGTCCTTTTTGGAAATGGTATATTATTCACAATAACTATTACCATCACCATCACTGATTGTGACCTACACCGGTTTTCACACCTTGGCTCGTGTGATTAGGTAGAGGATCATTAGGGGGTCCATTGTCTCTCTTAGGGGGACACTCCCACAGGGCTTAAATCTCCACCATTTGACCCTAGAACTGAAGAAGCTTCTTGGATGAGAGGTGTAACATCTTCAAGAAAACTTAAAGAAGTTTTCTTGAAGAAAACGCACACATTCACCAGTGTGTGAATGTGTGCATGAATGGGTGAATGACTGGATATGTAAAGCGCTTTGGGGTCCTTAGGGACTAGTAAAGCGCTATATAAATACAGGCCATTTACCATTTACCATTTAAGTCAGGAAGCTTTTCTTTCCAAGAAAAGAGAACCTGAGAACCTTCTCAGACATTTTTCTTTCCAAGCGCTTTAGAGTACCATGACCTGGATGATTGAGAACCTTCACAGACACAATAACTATTAAAAACATGAAGAAAGAAGAGATCTAATACCGAAGAAAAAGACTGGGAAGCGAAATTTTGCTTTTAAAAATAAACCAGCTGATCTCCACAGTTATGAAGAACAGAGGTTTCTAAAAAGAGGTGATGCAGCAAAATTGTAAACATGCCCCTGCACTTTAAAAAATGCACGTTTTTTCAAACAATAGCATTTCTCAGTACTGTTTGTGAAGGCTCAAACATTGCCGCCCCAATATGACAAGTGGTAGCACTTTTAAAATCAGCCTTATGTGTTTTTGTGTGTATTTAATTTACTGATCAATTAAGAAATGGAATAGTTGAGTTAAAATCAGAAGAGCAATTCACAGAAAAAACAAAACAAACAAACAAAAAACATTCCTATTTTCTTACAAATTGGAACAAATATGTCAAAAACAAAATAAAAATCAGGCTATCAACTGATTTGTTAGCAAAACTAAATTGTGATCTCTGTTTGATTTCATTACAGTACCTTACTTGTGGTACTTAGGCTATTTAGAAGTAGAATGGGTAGCAGAGCCTTCAGCTGCCTGACCCCTCTTCTGTAAAGCCAGCTCCCAGTTTGGATTCACACTGGATCAGGTGACCCTGAACCCTCCATTAGCTTTGTTCCAATAGCTCTAGACTGCTGGAGTATTTCATCTTCACTCGTCTTTTTTCACTCACTATGTGTTTATACTCTGTGTGTTTAATTAGTTTTTATTCATTTCTAGCTCTCTTTCACAATGTAGGATTCTTCCCATCAAACAAGAGTTTTTCCTTCCTACTGTCGCCAACAGTGTTGGTCAAGTTACTTGAAAAAAGTAATCAGTAACTAATTACTGATTACTCCCCCCAAAAAGTAATCCCGTTACTTTACTGATTACTTATTTTCAAAAGTAATTAATTACTTAGTTACTTAGTTACTTAGTTACTTTTTAAAAACACGATTTACAACCTGAAGAGGTGATAAAGTGATAGATCTTTCAGCCCAATTCTACTTTTTCTACATAATCCATCATACAAAATGTAATCAAATGGAAAAGTCTCTTTTTTTAACTTGTTTTATCAGTTTTAATCTTTTAACTTTATGCATCAAGCAAAACATTTAATTATATGCAACATTCTCTGACTTGAATAAATTAGTTTAACATTTAAACCTATTTTCTGCACATTCCAGCACATAAAATAAAATGTTTTTTGTGTTTTCACTCACTCTTTCAAACAGATGCAAGTAAAACACAGCAGAAAATAAATAAAGTCAAAGACTCAGCGGTCCTTTTGCTCTATTTTCACCTGTAAAGCAGGAGCAGGGTAGGCGGAGGGTTACCCTGGTGTAGGTGTGCTGCGGTCAGTTGAAGAATCCGCGCGAGTGTCTCTGTGAGTTTCCCATCACGTCGTAGCTACTCGGTGCTTGCTCGGAAGTTTAGGGGTTTTTTTCGCTGTAAAAAGAAGTTTTCTTCCCACGCACGATGGACGCTAATGTTTTTGTCACTTTTTATGGAATCAAACTCAAAGTAAGGTCAGTACTTCCACACTTTAAACGCTGCACGCTCATACTCTCTCCCGCACTCGATATATTATCCATTGTTGATCTGCACACAGCTGCTGTCACCAACGTCGCACTTGCTTACGTCACTGTCATGAGACATTCTCGCAAAAAAAATCACGGTTTTAGTAACGCAGTAACGCAGCGTTCCTACGGGAAAGTAACGGTAATCTAATTACCGATTTTGCAATAGTAATCCCTTACTTTACTCGTTACTTGAAAAAAGTAATCAGATTACAGTAACGCGTTACTGCCCATCTCTGGTCGCCAACTGCATGCTTATGGGGGACCCTTGGAGTTTTCTCCATGTCATTGTAGGATCTTTGCCTTACAATATAAAGTGCCTTGCAGTGTGTGCTTTGTATGGATTTTGAATGAACAAATGTGTGACCACAGATTGCGTTTTGGCAATTACATGGTAGTAATATGTGTAATTTTTTATTTACTGTGATTTGTGATGAATAAGTTGTCACTTCAGTCTAAACCTATAAAATCTGTCAAAAATCTTTTATTTAAATGTCAGTTTTATTACGATCCTGCATTGTAAGTCATCTTGATGAACAAAAACTCAAATCTCTCTTTCTGCTGTAATCAGTGTTGCACAAAAATACGTGAAACAAGACCTTTTCTTCAACCCCAACCTACACATCCTCCAACACTATCAGAAGCAGCTTGTCTTTAGCTTCCTTGTGGCAGAAGGAATTTGCATCAATGGCCACATAACATGCAATGGCATGTAATGTCCCCGCAGCTCGGTAGTAGATGCCAGTGGCACTGTGATGTACGTTCAATTTCTCTGCTGAGGATGATGTGAGGTGACAGTGGATTTGGTCAGGATTGGTGTGACATGCACTCTTTGAGCAGGGGCCCATCTTCCATAAAAGCAGCAACAAATAACATTTCCTCTTTGCTCTGCACCTGCTGACGAATCTAAAGACTCTTTTTTTTCTGTCAAACACAGAAAGCTCAATGCAGTGCATGTGAACTTGCAGGAAAACTCTCTGGTTAGAAAAGGGAACATGAAATCAGATGGATTATAAAAAGAATCCAAATTGGGGTTATGGATAAACAATATGCAACAGTTAATGGAAATTGGCGGCGAAATAGTGTCCTGATAGACTTCCTATTTTAAACAATCTGTTCTTCTGTAGCTTGAATTTGCTTCATTTTTCATGCAAATTATTCTGTAAAAGTGTATAAATCGTGTCACTCTTCATGTTGTACACAGACATTTAACATTTAAATCCCATTTACTAAAAATCTTCACACAGTGAGACCTCAGGGAAGTCTGCCTTTCTAAATCTATAAAGCAACAAATCCTTCAAACACCCTGATGCATTTGACAGTGTTATCTGCAGTGTAAGTAAATTAAATCAAGCTTCCCCCGCTTTTAGAAAACTCATGCAATATTTGCTAGATTGAACTGCAAATTCTCATGACTAGAATTTGTAGCAGGGAAAAAATACACACAAATGCTGGAGCCTGTTGTCGAGCTGCTGCATTTAAAATATATTTGAAGAGAGGGATTATTCCTTTAAAGAGGGAGAAGCCCACTACAAGTGCAAGAGCAACAGATGCACAAGGCTGCAACAGATGTGTAAATCAGCCCTCATGAATAAGTCAAAAATCCCCTTTTTTATTATGTCGAAACTTTGCCGTACAGATTAAACGCGCGACTATCCTGCTTCTCCACAAGCTGCAGTTACATGTGTTCAGATTTATATTTAGAGGCATAAACCATACATGCCTGAAAATGTTTTTATTTTATTTTGATAGTAAGCTGTTGTGCTCAGGACATCACCGGGCATCACTCAGTCTTAAGGCTTATCCATTACAGTAAAGAAACTCTGCCTTCTGGAGCAAACTGATGAGTCAATGGGAATTTGTTTTGTTGTTATAAACCTTTTGCTCCCTGTTGCCCTGAGGTCACAAAAACTCATTAAGGATATATAAATGGCCACGAGTGTTCAGTGAAAGCCCTGTCCGAGTAACTATCTCTGAGCATACATGTGGGAAATAAATAGAAAAGGACAAGCACATGTTTAAGCAGATTGCTGCTTTCTTCGACTTTTGCATGACAGAAAAGCATTCACAAACAAAATCCATTACTATTAGCTCTGCTCTTGGAAACAAATGAGCATGGAGCCATACAAAGCAGAGAGAAAGTGCTGCCTTACAACCAGTGCACATCAAGAGCTAATGATATTACTCACCCGGTTCTTTGTGGTCAGAGCTGTGGCCAGACAATAGGAAAAGGAAATCCTGACAGGTGTCCTGATCCAACGATGTGCTGTTGTGCAGGCAGAGGTCAACAATTAGGGTCACAGCTCTCTGACAGACCATGTCATACTCCTCTCTGTCAGAACTCATGCTCCCAGCTGCATCCTCAGCCGCGTGTGCTCATCCAAGGGGACCAATACTCCCACGCACACACGCAGCAGGCTGGCATGCAGAAGATAAATGCAACTTGTCTCCGTCCTAGGCTGATTCTTCTCCTTCTTCTGCCGTCTCTCGAATGTGTGTGCATGTTTTCTTGTGTGCATGCATGCGTGTGCTTCACTTTCTTTGTGTGTTCATGTGTGTAAGCTTGTCCCAACATTGTGTGTGCGTGTGTGTAAGATGGACCAATATTTTTTAGTGCATAAACATTTGGTGTTTGTGCTGCTCCCCATGTGTGTGTGTAACTGTGTTTTGTAGACTTAATTAATCACATTTATCCCCATGTGTTATAAGCGCAGAATGATTGCATCACATTGACAGCAGGAAAGCAAGTCAAACAACAAACACTGATTTCAGTCAAACCTGCGTACTGTATACTATAAAATGTCAGAGCTTGATGACACCTTCAAGCCCCCTCACCTTTGGCTGTTATGCCACCACACATTCGTTGAGTGTGAACAGACTTTTAAAAAACAAGACTTGTTTTTCTCAAGTTGTCTAACATGGCTGGTCCCTGCAGGTCAGAGACTCCCCTGACACGAATTTCCCCTGAGCTGAACCACCTGTAACTACCAGGTCTCAGTCCCACAGACAATCCCCTATCGGTTCAACTGTGATCCCTTAATGACCTGTAATGATGATGGTTCAGCTCTTTGTGAGTAAGCAGGGCTCCATATAATGTGTTCAAATGGTTACTTTACTGATACACACTCATGCACTGTTTATACTCTAAAATACAAACTCAAATAGCCAGCAGTTTATACAGCTAGAGTTTCAGCTGCCACCATGTTTGGAACCAGAAGTGATCATATTTATGTGGAGTGATGTGTTATCAGCGAAACTTCTACTGAGCTTGGTTAGCAAGATATCTATAAACTGTGCACAAAGCAGATACCAGTGGAGTAGTAACACAGTATTCATTTCACACTAAAAATTATACAAAACCGAAGCTCAAACTTTTGGACTTACTGTGCCTCTCAGCAAACAAAGTGTTTATTGTCATATGTACAGAAGAAATAGCATTTCTCTATGCAATGAAGTTCTTCCTTTGCTGTCCATACAGAAATGCCAAGTAAGGTAAGGGTTAAAAGAACATGATGAATAAAGATAAAAATAAGGATAAAAAATAATGGAAGATTAATAAGTACAAAAATAAGTAAGTCAAGACAAGTGAGGTATGCAGATGTCGATGTAGATGGATGTACAAAGGAGCTTAATGTGCAAAATGAACTTAGTGTGCAAAGTGTCCTGATGTGCAATCCAAGTTATCTGATCCAAGCTAATATTTCAATACTGAATAACTATAACTCAATAAATATCTAGTTGTGGATGAAAAATGTTTCCAAAATGAAATTGTGTTGACATCAGAGGCATACCATTGCCATTTGTTGCATACCCTTCGTGCATGTTTGGATGTCCTCCTTGGATGCTGGAGTCAAAACCCCTTGTCATGATCCTGGGTCTGCTGACCCAGCGTTTTGTGTTTAGTTTATGTAGCCTTCAGGTTTCCTAAGTTCATCGTTTTCATGCCTAGGTGTTTCTAGTTATTTTCCCCTCGTGTTTCCACCATGTTAAGTCTCCCCTGCTTTTCATGTATTTCATGTCTGTGGCTTATGTTGTCAAGTTCAGGTTGCCATGTCTATATCTCACTCTGTTTCCTGTTTTATTGTGAAGAGGTCTGGCGTTTCTGTGTTCATCGTGTTCAGTTTTACTCTCCCACTGTGACGTCATTATGTTCATGTGTGCCAGCTGTTTCCCCAGGTGTTGCCACTTCCCTCATTATCCTCCTGTGTCCATTTAGTCTGTGTGTTCTCAGTCATTCTTTGTCAGGTCGTCCGTTGTACTGGTCTGTTGTATTCGTCTGTTGTACTGCTCCGTTGTTCCGCTCCGTTGTTCCTATGTCTCCGCTCCAGGTATCCCTGTCAGTTCGTTATGTTTAGAGTTTTGTATGTTTCGTTTTAGTTCGCCCAGTTTAGGTCATTGTTTAGTTTTCATCGATTCCCTATTATTTTGTACCCTCATTTCTTGCCTTAATAAACGGCTTGTTTTGTTATTCATATCTCATTTCGGTCTGCGCTTGAGTCCTTCCCTGCAACATACGGTCTGCCCTAGCCAGACCGTGACACCCCTTTGAATAGAGAATGCTTGGCAGATTTATTAGACCATCTTTCTTAAAAACTATAAAAACACAAATATTTAAAAAATCTCTTAAATGCATGTTTTAACTGAAAACAAATTAATTCACCTTTTTATACTTTTTAGTCGAAAGTTAATCAAGCATAACATTCAACTACTCAATCAAATCCTTCTGTTCAGGAATTTGCATCTTATTTAAGACTATTTTTCTGCTTTTTGTAAAACAGAGTATTTGTAAATGCATGCATAACAACAATATTTTATTTTATCACTGAAAATATTGTGTTCATTACACTTTGTATATACTGATGGATTAATACAATACAATACAAGTTTATTTATATAGCACATTTAAAACCAAAGGTACACCAAAGCGCTTCACAGCAAGATTAAAACATCACAGATATCAGACCATAACAGGGAACAAATAAACTTACAAGGGAGAAACGCTAGTTAAACAATCAATACAGATAAAATAGGAAATAAAACATCTCAGCACTGAGTATTTGTAAATATAAGGTGGGGGTATTTATACAATGATACATAAAATAGAAGATAAATAACATAGGGATAAATATAGGGAATGAGCACAAACTAACCGAAAACACTTGCTCAAACAGGTAAGTCTTTAACTGTGATTTAAATGAATGGATGGAATCAGAGGCGCGAATAGCTGCAGGAAGACTGTTCCAGAGGTTAGGGGTTGCCAGGGCAAAAGCACGGTCACCTCTGGTCTTTAGCCGGGACCTAGGCTGCACTAGGAGTAATTGTCCTGATGATCTTAGGGCTCTCCTAGGGGTATACGGACTGAGGAGTTCAACGAGGTAGCACGGCGCAGTATTGCTCATGATTTTAAAGGTAAGCAACACAATTTTAAACTCAATGTGGTATTTGATAGGAAGCCAATGCAGGTCAGCAAGGACTGGGGTAAAAGAGGCAAACCTTCTGGTTCCAGTCAAAAGTTGTGCCGCAGCATTCTGGACAAGCTGCAGTCTATGAAGAAGGGCAGAGTGGAAACCAAAGTAAAGGGAATTACAGTAGTCTAATCTAGAGGTCACAAAAGCATGGATAAGCACGGAGTAGGACCTATCCGAAAGATACGATCTAAACCAGTTAAGGGCACTACCCCTTATGCCTACTGTATGTTCAAGCCTCATTAAGAGGATATTATGGTCCGCGATATTGAAGGCAGAAGTCAAGTGCAATAGAACTAAGACCGTAGAGCACCCTGAGTCAGCAAATAAAAAAAGGTCATTAAGGACTCTCAGCAGCACTGTGTCAGTGCTATGGCATAGTTTAAAGTCAGACTGGAATTTATCACTGATATTATTTGCATCCAAGCAGGCCTACATCTGCGAGAGGATTATCTTCTCCAATATTTTAGACAAGAATGGGAGTTTGTAAATTTGCAAGGTCCTTATGATCAAGGTTAATGTTTTTTAGGACGGGCTGTACTACTGCATGTTACCAAATTAACATCACAGCATGTCTTTCATCCTGTCTTCCTTCTCTCACCCCAGCCAGTTGCAGCAGATGGCCCCGCCCCTCCCTGAGCCTGGTTCTGCCGAAGGTTTCTTCCTGTTAAAAGGGGGTTTTCCTTCCCACTGTCGCCAAAGTGCTTGCTCATAGGGGTCATATGATTGTTGGGTTTTTCTCTGTATGTATTATTGTAGGGTCTATCTTACAATATAAAGCTGTTGTTGTGATTTGGCGCTGTATACTTAAAATTGAATTGAATTAGAAACATAAAAAATTATTTCTTCAGTATAGCAGAACTGTTCATTTAGGGCAGCTGTGGTATAAATCTTACACTGGGTCGTAGTCTAATACATATAAGCACTATATCCATGTTGAATGAAAGAAAAATATTCTCTCGTGAGAAGAATAGAGATTCTTAAAAAGGCAAAATTGTAACCTTCCTCAGAAATTAATCTTTTAGCCCAGTGAGGTGATTAAAAATCAGAAGCTGCACCATTTAGATGAGAGGCAAAGGCGTTGGAAGGCTAGGAAGTAAGTTAATCATATAACAGATGAGACGGAATTCACATGTAATGAAAATTACCTACATTAAAAAAAAAAAAAAAAAAAAAACATGCTTCTGGTTATAGTCTGGAGGGGATGTTATGTGGTTGTCTGATCATAACAGTAACCAAATACTTATCAGGAGACACAAATCCCTGAGAGGATTGCATCAGGAACACCATCTGGCAAAAAAATCTGATCAAATATGGTGCTCCAACTGCCTTGAAGGGAGCAGGCGAAAGAAGCGTAATCTACTGCAGAAATATGAACAGCGCTTTTTCCCCTGGAAGCAGCTCTGTGATTGGACCACTACATGGAAACAATGTCAATATCTGCTTGTCTACAGTACATTTGCCGTAAAAAATATAACAAGTTTGACCAGGAAGACAATATCTGCTTGACTCAGCCACTGTTTGTCAAGTAATTTTATTATAATGTTCTAAATGGCACCAACAATACCAATTAATCCAGTTCAGAGACTCAAATTAACAGAGGTAACGCCCATCAGACATGAAATGACTGCACCTGCTTCTGTTAAGACATGCGGAGATGTAATCAATCTCCTACTGATGAAGTTGTTAGCCTTTTTTGTTTGTTTGTAGCAGGTCATGCTTATTTCTGCAGACTGATTTCCTGAAGAACTGCAGTTTTGGGCACTTTGTTTAATTTTTCAGAAGGCTGATTGTTGTTCATACGTTGCCAGTTTTTTGAGGTATAGAGTAGCATAATGTTCTGTAATTTTCTCCACCCTGGGTATATAAATAAAAGTAACACAAACCTCTGTCTTTATAATGCAAATCACATATATGCAAAAAGCTGAATCAGCTCTTCTCGTAATCTGCTTCAGGCAAAAACTGAGCATTACTGTTGAGCTACACTGCATTACTGTGTCACATGTACCAAAGTAGCAGAAATAGCTAAGGCAAGTTTATGTTTGTTTTATATATGATTGAGCACAACTTTGCAGGTTGTGTAAAGCTGGGAAATTGCCTTAATATGTCTGTCGGGACCTTGCAGCCAATGAAGCTCAATAAAACACATTTCTGATCTCTATGCTATTTTTCCCCAATCTTCTGAGGATTTATCTCAAATTAATTCTCATATTGTAACTGATTAGATGTATTTATTTTCAAATTAAAGCAGTGAAGAAGAAAAAACTAATTAGCTTGACTTTTCCTCTAAATTACGTTGAACTATATGTGAACTTCCTTGAACTTATCCCTTAATTATGTTCTTACCAACTTAACCGTTAATCAAAGTAATTTAATAAACTCTGTGATGACTAAGGCCTCAGAAAAATTATTTCATGCCTATCTAATCACAGTATGATATTGAGTTTAACCAGATGTTGTTTGACTCCCATCCTTAATCGAGTTTAACCAGGGCATAAATACTACGGCATCTACATCGGTGGACTATTCTTCTGAGATAGCTAAGGTAATTGGGGGCTTATCAAAGTCTCTCTCCTCTGTCCCTCAAAGGTTGGATCTGGAGTCTACTGTGCTTCCTGTTTCTGTAAGATTGGATCTGTTCTTCTTGAGTGATCCTGATTAACAGGCAAATAAAATGTTTCTGGCTGTGTTTTTTCCAACTGCAAGCAGGTTCACTTCTATCACAAGCTCACATGTCAAAACAAAACAAGTCCATAATTACGTACAGTGCTGCTAACACCACCAATATAACAGATTTAATGGTGAAAGAAAGCAGACCCGGGTGTAGAACTTCTTCCTTGTGTAATTGCATTGCTTAGAAGTAATGTCCAAGGATGTCCGATAATAATGCAGCTCTGTGAATTGGTGTCTTGTTAACTGATATTCCATCACTCTGAGACAGTCAGGAAATTGCTTGCAATTTAAATGTAATAATAATCTTGTTTATGTGCAATAGTTTGAGATTTCCCATCACAGTGCATTACTACACCTGTTAAGGTGAGCAATCCTGTATTAGATAGATAAAATTCTATATAGAGCTAGGGCCACATATATCTGGACACTGACACAAATTCTATTTTATTTCAGCTGTGTAACAAAACACATTCAAGTTAGAGTTGTATGATGAATATGGCCTAAAAGTGCACAGTTTCTGCTTTAATATTAGTTATATTAGCTAATATTAGTTAATATTAGGTGCTTATATTACCATAATTTTGCAGGCAACAACGACCCATTTAGTCAGACCTTTTCCTGCAGTTGTCTTTAGCTGTTGTTAGTCTGTGGGTTTTTCTGGCTTTAGTTTTTCTACGTGCTGAATCGCCTTGAGATTAGTTCACTGACTTGGACAAAACAAATCAGAACATAGTCTACTGTTTTTTTTGGCTGTACTGTAAACACCATCCAGTCAGCTTAGCTGCATTGAGATGAATTTGAGCAGACACATGTCTGTCCATCACGATGCCTCCACCATATACAAGTAATGTAGTGTGCTTCAGATCATGAGCTTTCATTTTGCTACAAGTTGATCTCTTCATCTGTCAAAAGAATAATGTGAAGGACTACTCCATTTTTTAAAAATAATTTGGCAAAGTCTGATCTGACCTTTTCTGATTGAGACGGATCAGTGGTTTGAATCTTGTGATGAACCTTGTGGTATTTTTTGCTTTGTGGCAGACTTCACTAACCCAAGAGGATGTTCCTAACATCACTGGTTGTGATGAAGGAATCTTTACTCTGCGATGGAAAGAATCCTGTAATCATCTAATATTGTCGATACTGGAGGTCTAGGACTTTGTATGTTCCAGCTGACATTTTTTTATTATAATGAACTGTTGATTTGGGCAGTGATATATTTCTGTAATTGGTTTCTTTGAGTTTCTGTAGCCTAAGGGTGTCCTGTTACACTTACAATGAACCTGTCATGCGGCGGCTGTGTGAAGGCAAGAGAGGACCCAAATGCACGGCTCTAGACACACGGGGATGAACTCAAAGGCCGGTCTTTATTAACAGGAACATAAGAAGTCATATAAAACTATACTGGGAGCAACTAAAAGCTGAGGCGCTGGGAAGACACGGAAAATGCACACAACCTAGAGGGACGACGCAACACAGAACAAAGGGACACTCTGACATAAATACACAGAAGGTAACGAGGGGAGTGGGAACACACGGGGAACACAGCTGAAGACAATTACTCATGGCCGAGCAGGGAGGACACGAAACTGACGATACTGACACCAAGATGTGGACCTTAAACACAACACAGTACACAGAGATGAGCACGGAGAGAGAGAGGCAGAGAGAGAGGCAGAGAAGAAGGATGAATACGAGGGGATGAGGAGAACACAGAACACATAGGATGGGAACACGGTACCAGAGCAAACACCACAATAAAAACATGGACACAGAGGGAATCCAAATACCAAACCAAACAATCCAATGGACATAAGAAACAAAATACAAAACTACAGAAAAACTAAGAACACTGGGTCAAAATGACCCAGGACCATGACAGAACCCCCCTGTTAGTATATGTTGTTGATTCACAGCTTCCAAATGCAAATGCCTAAGTTGGAATAAGCTCTAGGCCTTTTTCCTTAATGTATGAAGAAGTATTTAATGAAAAAGTCCTGCTGATAAACGACCTCCGAAAATAGAGGACTGTGTATAAAATGGTTCTAACTCGAACATAATTCTGTCATCATTATTCTGGTCCAATCATTTTTATTTTTGCCTGCCTTCTGCAAGCCAATCAGCCTATGTTTTGTGTGCTTTGCATCTCACTTGTCTCCTGTCATTCTTGTAACCGGCCTCCACCTCTTCCTGGCCACATAAGGCTCTTTTCCACTAGTACCTATTTGCCTCGACTCAACTTGGTTTTTAGTTTTTCCATTAGGTGGTAGTACATGGTGCCAGGTATCTTCTGGTACCTACACAGCCAGTGCTCCAAGCGAGCTGAAATGGGAAATGGCTATACACAAACAAACACAGTAGTCCAGTGATGAGCTGCACAGGTTTACCATGGAATTAGCTGCAGGTACACCATCGCCTCAATGCCCTCCATTCGTGTGTTGTTTGTGTCACATACAAATTACATCACAGGACTTTCAGGCCATGTTGCTACTATAACAACACCCACATTGAGGTGATTTCTATTGTAATGGAAATTGATGAGTTGAGTGCAAGTGGAAAAGAGGCAATAGAGATCCTTGTCCAAGTCTTCACCTGCCAACACCAGTACCTAGATTCAGGGCATTACTTAAATAACACATTTAAGAAAACTAAGGAAGCTCAGTTTAGTCAAATGATCTCTTATTAAATTAAAGCTGAAGCTATGCACATTAAGCTGAAAATGTCCACCAATAAAAAAAATAACATACATTGTGTCACCATCCTAAAATATGTGGCAGCCTCTCAGTTTAAGGGAATGAAGTACAGATTTAACAGCTCAGATTTAGTTGCAAAACACGCTTTGGCCTCTTTGTTCATAAACCACTGTTACAAAGAGGAGAAAATAGTGTCTCTCCTATAAATTTGTTTCCATCTGTAAATAATTTAGAGCTCCACAACTACAAAAAGTGCTTTAAAGAAAACAAATAGAAGGCCTCTGTATGGTAATGTTAAATAAATGAGATAATCAAGACAACTGCTGAGAGAGCTTGTTTTAGATAGTGGCTAATAACCCAACAGATTTAAAACTTGTCTTTTCACCTTCATTTGAGATTCTGCCTATAAGCCATAAATAAATGAGGAAGGTTGTGATGGCCACAGTGGTAGTTTTGTACCAGGTGCAGGCATATTTTTCACAGCAAATGAGGGGGTTGAGGCACAACGAGGTCCTCGTTTTGATATGCTAATCAACTTCATCTGTGGCAAATCTTTCTGTAGTGACAGCCCAGTGGCTGCAGATGTTGAACTTGATTCATTGTGTCAAATGCACAACAAAGGGTTGGCTCACTCAAAGCTATGCTAATCAACATCAGCGACTTCTCCTGAGGGCTGCGGTGCCGAGATTTATACAACATACATAGAATGCATATCGGTTTATCTCAGTGTGTGCGTTTCATTGTCATGATGTGTTAAAGCTTTCCAACTCAGCTGTGGGGCAACAAGAAAAATATTCCTATTTGGAGTTACATAAGCTCATTAGTAACAGTCATAAATTGTGTAAGCAGGATTTGATGGATGAGGTTCATCTCCTACAATACAGATGAGACGATGATCTGTGAAGAAATAAATCTGCCAATGAATGTTACACAAGGGCTTGTAGGATTTACAATGATATACTGACATGCTATTTCCTTGAGGCTCTCAAAGAGGCTCAAAATACCTATGGAGCTATATCGCAATGTTTTTCAACAAGGCTGAGCATACAACACGGTGGTGAACCAAGCTGACATTTACCCCAGTATAGACAGGGATCTGCATTATCATTCTGTGTCGGACAGAAATGCACAGAAAGCAGAATCTCGTTCAGACATGTCCTGAATATCATTGAAATGAGGTGGTTAATTGAGCTACTGTCAGCGCAGCCCACATGACTGAAAGAGTCCAGAAGAGTTGAGTGTGAGTGCCCGCTGCATATCAATCCAGAGGCATGTAAATGCCATCAGTCAATTTCGATTCAGTATTCTCCTAATTGCTTTACAGATTAACACTACATAAACTGCCTACAACAAAAGCCTAGAATTAGAGGGATATGCCTTATTTTCACTGAATTTAAAACTACTGGTCAGCTTACCCAATGTGTGATGAGAAATGTGGCAACAAATAATCTGTTTCCAAGATAAGATAAGATAACTCTATATTGTCATTGCACAGTCATACATAGTACAGTAGTACAATGAAATTGGAAAACCGTCCTACGTCGGCACTACATATAACATGACACGATACGACACATCACAACGCAACACAAACAACACAACACAGTATATTAACTTAGTAATAAAAAAAAGAACAAGTGTATTTGTAGTGCACACTGTTATTATTGCACATTAATTATTATTGCACCTTGTTATAAATATAAATATTATTGTTGTTAATGTTTTTACCGTTGTTACCTCCCCCCCAAAAAGTCCAGGGAGGTAGCCAATCAGGTCAGCTATTTGCATTGATTTAGGGCTATTGCCCTGTTGTAAAAGCTGTCCTTGAGTCTATTTGTTCGGGACCTCAGCAGCCTGAACCTCCTGCCAGACGGCAGCAGCTTAAACACCTGATGTCCTGGGTGTGTGCAGTCCCGTAGGATGCTGCGTGCCCTCTTGAGACAGCGAGTGCTGTACAGGTCCTTCAGGGAGGGAAGAGGATGTCCAATGATTTTTTGGACCATATTAATGACCTTCTGAAGTGCATTTCTGTGTGCTGTGGTGCAGCTGGAGAACCGCACACCGATGCAATATGTCAGCACACAGAGAAGACGGTCAGCAGCTCCTTCTTCAGGTCCATTTTTCTGAGGATTCTCAGAAAGTGGAGACGCTGTTGGGCCTTCTTTAAAACTGCAGAGGTGTTAGAGAGGTGTTCTGTTTGTCTAAAGAGGATTCAGTGAGTTCAAATTAAGATTTTTTAGAACATTTTTAATACCGCCAAATGATGTCAAGTGATGTTTCAGGGGTGAACAAGTCGGCTGTGAAAGCATGATGGAAAACCAATAGAGGCAATAAAACTTATTATAGGGAACAATATTTTCTATTAATTAAATCAATCCAACCCGCATGTGGATAGGAAGCAGAGAACTGACAGTAGATGGTGATTAACTCAATTAAGAATGACGAATTAAGCTATTAAATTCAATTCCTTTAATTGATCGTCTGTTAGGAGATAAGCTTCTCTGCATGCACTGATAGTGTTCCTATCAGGTCCTACTTGGCTCTGATAGAACTCCAGAGAAGGCTCAAATATGCTTTCTACACCTGCAGTGATGAATTAGGTATTTGACATATTTCCCTATATTCCATATATTTACTTGTGAAAATTCATAAAATGTTAAAACAGGAATTGAATAAATGTAAAACTCATGTAGGTACTAGTTTTAATTTCCCCCAAATTGTAAATGTTTTAAATATGCTAAGGCAGAATTGGAGTTCTTTCTGGCAAGTGAACATCATGCTGTATTAAAGCACTGGGCATGGAAGCACATGGCGTAGTTTGCATAGTGAATGAAAGAGTATTTAAACTGAGATAGTCCCTAACAGTCATGGAAGTTTACGAAATATTCACAACATTAAATCCCCTAATTTGTACTTTTGAACACCAGTTTTAATTGTTCCCTGAAGATTTTTTTTTCTTTTTAATCACTATCAGTATTAGGGTGTCACTCACATCTCTTCTTGCAACACAAACTGAAGCTCAAGTCTCTCGCGGCACGATTTTTTACACATAACTGCATCATTTAATTGTGTAACTGATTATAATTAAAAAACTTCTTGATTGCCACGGTGATACATCCCCTCTAAAGCAGTGATGGGGATACCCACCTTGGCGGCGAGAGCGTGAGTTTTAAGATGCAGGAGATTTGTGACATTTAGTGTTTTTGGAGTGTGCAGTTAGTGTGTTGTCTTGTGTAAGTTAGTGTGTAGTGTAGTCAAAAGTTTTGTTTTTGTGTGTCAGGACAATGAGGCAACTGCTGAATGTCGCAGTTGCTGCCAAAGGCAGATTGCCATGTAAACACTGTCTCCAGGTGGAAAAACATGCGTTGTGATACACCTTTCAGGTCTGCAGGTATCAGGCTTGTGATGTTCTCCTTTATCTTGTAGTGGACAGAAATGATTTTTTTGGAGTGACACAAATAATTTGTGTGCCTTCTTATTCTATGCAGAACACCTGATTGTTCTGTAAATAGTTTGAAATGGTTATTTAAAAAAAAAAAAAAAACACTTTGTCTGCATTTTTAGGTCAATAGCGGCACATAACTTTGTTGTTTGCAAAACTTGTGCATAGGTTTTTAAAATATACAATTTATGTTTGCATTTCAAGTTATGAAGATGAGTCGTTAAACATGTTTGTGGTTGTTACAGTAAAAAATCTAACTTTTTTCTACTCTGATTTTATGTTTTTTGTCTGATTTTAGATCCATTGTGTTAATGCTCTCTTCATTATAATCTAAAGAATTGTACAAATTTGCACTGTTTTAAAAAGTGTTACATGTCTAAAACGATAATTCAATATGAAGAATATGAACGAAATTGGAATTAATTGAAGAAAATTTTTTTTAATTTTTTTATTTTGCCTCATTTTATTCTATTTACTTATCTTTTCTCCTTGTTATTATGTGAAGCGGTATATTGCTGATTGTAAATTTGTTGTTTGGTCTGAGTTAGGACCTGGAGATAAATCTTTGTACCTTGGTTTTTGGTGCCCACTTGTAATATAAGTTGGATCGCAGATAGGGGGCAGGGTTTAATAAGAATATTTTCTTCTTCCTGCTCCTTTTCACGCATGGTTGCAGTGCTATACCAAATGAAAGTATAGTTTGTTTGTCTGAAAGAACAAAGCTGTTGAAACTGTTGAACCAAGTGTGAAATAAATAAATGAAATGAAATGAAATTGTCATGGTTGGCTGTGTGGCAGGCGGGCAAGCAGGAGTGGTGGATCCAAAATGCAGGACTCAGACACAGAAATTCAACTTAAAGCGCAGCTTTAATGCTGGAAAACCTCTTACTAACTAAACTCACCAAAAGACAAACAAAAACGCTGGTGGACTAAAACACTGAAGCACAAAACACTGAACTGGAACTGGAAACAAAACACTGGCAACACGGAGGCAAAACACACACAGCTTGTTGAGGGTACGACGCAACACTGACTCAGAGAAACACAGGGACTAAATACACTGGGAAGTAACGAGGAGAATGAGACACAGAAGGAGAGCACAGCTGGGGGAAATTAGAACTGACGAGACAAGCAAAGCAGGACACATTCACATAAGACACGGACCTTCAAAGTAAAACAGGAAGGATCACACAGAGACACGAACTTGACACAGTGGAGACAGCAACTAAGAAACACAGAGACATAAACCATAAGGCAGAGGACTCTAAGAACCGAGAGACACAGAGGGGAAATCAAACATGCAGACACAGACTTACACAGAACAGAGGGGACATAGAGAAACATGAAGGGCAAGGGATCGAAACAAGAAACTCACACCAAGTACAATAATACAAAAATCACAAAGAACTAAAACGCTGGGTCAGGAGACCCAGGACCCTGACAGAAATACAGTATGTCAAAATGAAAAAAAAAACAGTAAATTCAAACATGTGAGGTTGTTCTAAAAATAAGTATACCAAACAAGGCAAGGGAAATAGTTTTTAAAGGTGAAATGTAGCACCTGGACCACAGAGGGTTAAACTTTTTTTTTAAAGTAATGCAACAGTTACTTTTCCTACTAATTAGTTATTTTTATAATATTGTAACTCAGTTACTAACTCAATTAATTTTTGAAGAAGTCACTAGTAACTATAACTAATTACTTTTTCAAAGTAACTTGCCCAACACTGCTCTGAAGAGTCTCAGGAACAAACATGCTGCAGACATTAAATATACCTCCTAATAAACCATCTTAATATCCAAGTTGTGCTGACTGTTACAAAAAGTCTTTACTAAAAAGTTTAACAGTGGTCAAGCAGCAGGAAGCAGGAAGGCAAAATCGCCAATGACAACAAAAGAACACGAGTAACGCTGAAAAGCTTGACAAAATGAGCAATACAATTTGGCAGGGAACAAGATGAAGCTGGGGAACATTTACACACATGGGTGACTGATTAACAATTGGACACAGGAGGGTAACTGATGGCTAGGGGACAGGACTGGAAGACGACACAAGTGAGATTAATCATGGCAGGGCAGATAATTAATAGACAGTTACCAAAGTGAGAAAGTGAAACTGACAGAAATAACAATAACTCCAAAACAAACCATTCAAATCAAACACCAAACTATGGTGTCTTTGCACAAACAAGTAGATTGCTTTCTTGTGACTATGAGACCATTAGACTCTTATTGAAATACTATGCCTATTTCTTTTTCTTCTGTGGACCTGCCTGTAAGAATGATTACCTCATTTACTAACAGTGTATAGATCATGCAAACAAAAAGTTTAATGCACAAAACAGTTATTGTTTGTTCACACTTTACAAACAAATTTAAAAGTGCCTCTGAACAAATGAAGGCCTCGTTGTCTCACAAAATGTAAAAACGTCTTTATATTAAATGCTACTGAAAAAACAACAGCAATGATAATCATAATCATTGTTGTTGTTGTTATTGTCTTTTGGTCATTATTTACACATTCCATTATTCCTTATTCATCTTTCATTAAAAATTGCACAGCATTGCTGGATGTCATCCCTTAGAATCTAATTTCTTGGTGCAGGCTTCTCTCTTAGAGCATCCTTGCTAATTTCTCCACTTCACCTGAAAGTAAGCATGCATCTTTGTACAGAGAAATGAGGGTGTGGCATAATGCAGATTGTACAAGCCCGCTGGTTTAACATAATAATATATGAACAGTGGTAAGAATAAAATAGCGCAGAGTGTATGTTTCATAAATGGGATATTAGTGAATGACGGCCACTGTTTTTGAAAATGAAATGAAATCTTCCAATTCAGTTTTATGCTGCCAGGCTTTATTTTAGTCTAATTGCTTGAAATTATGTTTTTGCAGTTTACAGCTTTATTACTTAATATTTACATACTGGAGATGGAGATATATCTCTCGTGCAAATTGGATTCGTTCAGCTTGTTTTTCCTTTAAACACAGACTGGCTGCTCATGCTGCTGTCACTTAAGTAGACACTTTCTAGCAGACTGCTCTCGATTCATCACTGCAAACAGCTTTCACACGCACTTCTGTGAGTTATATGAAATGGCCGGATGGTCTCTCTGGCATCTGTGACACCAGATTATCTGTGTCTCCGTTCACGGGGCCAAGATATTTATCATCCAAAGTTCAGCTCAGAGATAATAAACACAACACCAGATAGATCGCAAATCAACTTCAAAAGTTCCTGTTATCAATAGTGAGCCACGGAAGACTGTATGCAGGTTTATGCATTTCATCACTGAAATAACGGCTTCAAATAGATTAGACACTCATTCCTGAGAGAGGCTTTAAAGCTTTAGCAAATTAGATTTGGAATAATATTTCTGATGGTTTTAATTAGTGTGTGGGGGGTGGTGGTGGTTGTTTTGATTTCATTTTGATCTTGTGTTTCTGTAATTTGTTCTCACATTTCCCTCAGGAGATCTCTTGATCTCAGTTCAGCTTCCAGGTTAAACACACTTTAACTGTTTATATGGCCTAGGAAAAATGACCACCAAGCCAACATCCCCTGACACTGAAAGCAAAACAAGTGTTGTAGAAAAACACCCAGGTTGTGTATAGTAAGACAAAAATATTAGTTTCTCCTGTGTGTACTGCAGGTTATTGTAGCAGAGTGTTTTCCTTCAGATCTGAGGGCGAATGAAGGCGGACAAGATCAATGGTGACTTTGATCTATTCTCTTGGTTTTAGACAGACAGACGGAGAAGAAAAGACTTGCTTTGAAAGATGTCCTAAAGGACCGTGAGGTCTGTAAGAAGCAGTTTAATGTTTTATGCTGTATTTCCTTTTTTATCTTTTTTTAAAATGGGACCTATTATGCTTTCCCTTATTTTCTGTCATGTAAAAACTATTGATGTTGACATAAAAGGGCCAAACTGTCAGATAATGAAGTCAGCAATTGCAAGAATAATCCCTGTGAGCCAAAAGCTAAAGCTTTAAACTGCTCTAAATGTTTTGTTTCAAACAAGTTGTTGAGCACAAACGTGGTCATCTCAGTCAAGCAGCTCTGCTGTAAGCAGAGAAGTGCCACCATCCTGCTCTTTAACCTTTCTGTTTGCTAAGATCAGCCTATCAAAAAGCAGTTGATTTTGAGAACAGGGAAAAGGTGATAAAAATCTTAAAACATCTGAGAATAATATATCATTGCTTATTCTGCAAGAGTACTGGCAACAGTCCTGTTTTCACAAGCAATCTGCTTTGTGTATAACCAAAGAGCTGCATCCATACAGTCGTGCAAATTAATTGCATGCTGTGTGGTCAAATGTTTGTGTGTGTTGGAGGGATTTTCCCTCTTTGTTTTGATCAGTGTCTGGATTTTTTGTCAAAAAAGTAAATATTACAAGAAACGCTTTTCTTAATGTGTTCTGTTTAAATAAGTAATGCTGTCTGTAAGGCAGAGAGTGAGGACCTAAGTGCAGACTACGGAGACAAACCTGGATTTAAACAAAAGCTGAGCTGTTTATTGTGGTTGCATGGAAATACAAAACAAAAGCAAAAGGAGATTGACCATTCACTGATAAGAAACTAAACACTCCAGCATGGAGCGAGAACCATGAAACCTGGAACATGGGTGAAGATGAACAGGTGATCTCACAAGGTACAAAGGGGAACAGACACAATACATTTACATGAAGATGATTAGGAAAAGTGGAGACACGTGGGAACACAGGAGGGACAAATCAGGCATAACAAGACATGGGAAGCAAACTAGACACAATGCACAAAAGACAAGGATCTGCCCGAACACATGAACTGACACTAGGACAGGAATAAGCAAACACACACACACGACAGGCTCAATAGACAAGGATGAAACACAAGGAGAGGAACAAGGGAACAGGTAAGCGAGACATGAAGGCAGACACCAACAGGAAAATAACCATGAGACTGAGAGGGAAAAAAACAGACATGACCGGGGGAAACAAAATAACAAACACAGAGGACGCGACTGACTCTCACGGAAGATGAAGCAAAGACAAAAAAACCCTAACAGACTAGAAACCAAGAACAAGATATACAAATAAACTTAGAGACAATAAAGGAACTAAACTCAAAACTAGACCATACAAAATTTGACTAAAAGCATCATCATGGAAGGATAGAATCACGAATACAAAAATAAACTCAAAATACCGGGTCAAAGACCCCAGCTCCCTGTAGCATGTTACTGAATTACTCTCAGGAGAAAGTAACTTGTTATACTACTCGTTACATTACTTTTGTGTTACTCTGCAAAATGACCTTAAACACATTGTCTCGTAATTAGGGGTGTCAAATTATCGCGTTAATTGCGATTAATTAATTACAATGCTATTTAGCGCGTTATGTTTTTTAATCTCGTTAATCTAATTTTTAATCTCTTGACGTCATTGATTTTGTATGAGAGTTGCTATGTTATAAAATCCGTTTTTATGTGCTGGGCTCCTTGTGCTTGACTTGTTGGGGGTGGAGTCACGTCGTGAGGTCAAGGTGAGAAGTGGTGATTAGCTTACAGTGTGGATATGGAGGCGCATCTGAGAGTTGTTGGCCCAATGAACGGGAAATTTGTATTTCATAAACGCCCCGACGGCACCATTGACAAAGGTAAAGTGGTCTGCCTAGAGTGTAAGAAGGAGTTTGCTTACCACCGAAGCAGCTCAAGTTTGGCCTATCACCTCAACGCAAAGCACCCAGCCGCGAGTGTAGCAACAGCTAGCAGTGAAGACGTTAGCAATATAGCAAGCCAGAGCAAAGCTTTTCGCCAAACAAAACTAGAGAATACCCCTCGTATGAGCAAGTCTGCGACCGACAGGCTGACTAATGTTATTGCCAAGTGGATAGCGATGAACTGTAGGCCGATAAATATAGTAGAGGACGAAGGATTGACAGAGGTGTTGCAAATTGCGTCCAATGACCCGTCATACAAGCCGCCGTGCAGGACTACAGTAACGACCAAAATCAGCAAAATGTACGACGGCGAAAAGAAAAACAAACTTGAGATTTTGGCGGAGGATTCTCCCAACTGTGTTGCTATAACCGGAGATCACTGGACCTCAGCTGGCAACCACAGCTATTTTGGGGTGACTGGACACTTTATTGATAGTGAGTGGAACCTCAACTCATTTGCACTGACCGTCATGAGAACAGAAACCAGGCACTTAGCTGATAAATGCGCCGAACAGTTCCTCAAGGTAGCAAATGACTGGGGTATTGAAAACAAGATATCCACCATTGGCACAGACAGCGCAGCAAACATGCTGGCTGCTATGAGAGCACTTCCATATGAGCACATCGCCTGCAATGCTCACATTCTCCAGAGGACCATCACGGTATGTCTCGATAGCAGTGGTTTTGTCGGTGTACTGGCAAAGTGCCGCAAGATTGTTGGTCATTTTAAACAAAGCCCTGCGAGTACCACAGAACTTAACCAACAACAAGTAGCACTCGGAAAGAAGAGCGATCAACTTATACAGGATGTACCCACCAGGTGGAACTCGACTCTCGCAATGGTCTCACGCCTCCTATGTAACCGGGAGGCTGTCCAGGCTACGTTGGACCAACAGAACCACAGGTTGGTCTTGCCAACCGAAGCTGAGTGGGCGAAACTGCAGAGGCTGGAGCTCCTGCTTGAACCATGCAAGTAAGTTCAAATAAACACCTTCCCATTTTAATTATATAAACTACTGTTACATGTGTAAAATCAAAATTAATGAACATAACAAGGAACTTTTAAGGACAATTAAATTGGAAATCAGTTACACTTTGATTTAAATGAATCCAGCTAGGTTTATTTAGCAAACCTCTCCACCTCTGCAGGTATGTGACAGAGCTGCTGGGTGGTGAGGCCTACGTCTCTTGCTCTGTAGTGCTGCCTGCTTTTCGCCATCTGTACCGTGTCATGGACATTACTGATGATGATCCTGCCTACGTGGTGAAGTTCAAGAATGCCTTCCAGAAGGATCTGGCAGCACGACGAGCTAATGGCAACGAGATATGGTTCGAGGTGGCCACAGCATTGGATCCACGGTTTAAGGATTTGAAATGTCTTCCAAGAGAAAAGAGGGAACAGGTAGGACAATAAGGTTAAGCTGGACTAATGAGTCCAATTCATTATCAAATCAAACTTTTATTTATTATATGGAACACAAAGTTCTTTACAAGATTAAATAAAATAAAATAAAAAGCACTTAGTTTTAATCACAATCATTCATTCATTCATTCAGGTGTGGACCATTCTGGAGAATATGCTCCAGGCAGCAGAGCCCAGAAGAGCAGATAGTCTCCAGCCCTCCACAGAGGATGATGGACCAGCTCAGAAGAAGAGGAGGAGCGAACTCCTTCTGGGGTCTGACTCTGACTCAGAAGATGGAATTGAGTCTGGAGAGCTGCAGCGCTACAGAGCAGAACCCAGCATCAGTATTGATGACTGTCCCCTGCAGTGGTGGTATGCTCACTCAGGAGTCTATGAAAAGCTGTCAGTCCTAGCACAAAAGTACCTGGCCTCCCCAGCTACCTCTGTACCCTGTGAGAGACTCTTTAGCCTTGCAGGCCACATAGTGCAAAAGAAAAGGGCAGCCTTGCTTCCAGAAAATGTTACCAGGCTGGTGTGTCTTAGCGACTGGCTGAGGAAGAAGAAATGAGACACATGTGGTCAGCATAGCTGCTGTGTCATTTGTAGCCTACTAGAATAGATTGCTTGATGTTCAGCACTTTTTTTTGTGATGGAAGAATACTTTGATGTGCTAACTTGCAGCACTGCAATGTCAGTTTTATTTTTCATTATCTGAAGCAGAGGAATTTCAGTGCTGTATTGCTCAGAAAAGAGCAACTCTGATGTGCTAACTTGCAGCACTTAATTTATTTGATTTTATTTGTATTTATTTTTCCACTTATTTTACAAAAGAATACAACAGTATGTAAATGGTTGCATCTGTTTAACGTTTGTTAAACAATAAATGACTTTATAAAGTCACTTTCTTTGTTATATCAGTCTTTTGGTCTGCCACAATAAGTTGAGGGCTTTCCTCAGCTATTTTTAGGTGAGATTAAAAAAGAGATTAATTAGATCAATTAATTAAAAATCATAATTAATTAATCTCTATTTTTTTTTTAATCTCTTGACAGCACTACTCGTAATTAACATTTAACAATATAAACCTATAGGCTACAGTCCCACACACCAACACAAATTTCTATCCTAATGGCAACAGACATGATCTTTTTCTTAGTATTACACAAACAGAACACGAAGCCGACAGCACAAAGCAAAGATAAAAACCAACACAAAGAGACTCGCCAATGTGACTCTACTGTAGAAACACTAACAGGTAGAAACTGAAGCTGCAGCCTGACTGCTCATCCATTTGTTACCTGTTGAAATTCAGAGTTTGGCTTATAAGCAAGCAGACTAACAATTCCAAGGAATTGGACTCCTAGGATTCCCATCCCTAGTTGTAGCCAAATAATTTAACTGCATTTTGAATGATGCAAACTTCATTGATAAATAATGTTGGCTACAAAACCTCGATTTTATTGTCCTTTAAGCTATCATCTACATGTTGTCTATTAATTAGGTCTTGAAGTTGACTCTTGTAGCTGACAGTTTTGGAGATGCTGCTGCCATTGCTGCTCTGCACTGTGCTGGCAGCAGCAGGGTGTTTACAAGCTACAGTGAGCCAGAAGCTTTTCAGTGTGGGAGGAATGACACAATCTTCATTATGAATCATTCCTGCTTGCAGAGTAGTGTCTGGTCAACTGTTTACCATTAGGGCTGTGAGCTGGATCAGATACGGAGGCTGCCAGACAGACTTGGTGGAATCGTTTGAATTATTTTGTTTCTTAAATAGATGCGTTGGATGAATGATTCAATGATTAATGCATCAGATGAAGTGGAAGGATAGACAATTAAATTAGTGGATGTTTGGCCGGAAGATTGCTATTGCCATGGAAAGGCAATTTTCTAAAAGACTGCCACTGACGGGATTACTGTGTAGAGGTGGGAAGTAACAGAGCGCAAGTATTTTATTTGAAGTAGAATTTTTAGGTATATGTACTAGATTTGAGAGTTTATTTTTCTGACAACTTTTTACTTTTACTTTCTACTCCTTCCATTTTCAAAACAAGCTCATTACTTTAGGTTTAACACATTTGAGGGGAGTTATTATTTTCTGCATCTGTGCACCTTCAAAGATAATAAAAATTTGATTTCATTTCATTTCATTAGATTTGGAGAGAACAATAACACATAAAGCAAATCATATTAAGGTATCCATCACCTGGACTCATCACACACAGTTTATGTATTATTTGCAGCATGATATTCAGGGCTTAAAGTGACTCAGAATGATTTGGAAGCTCTTTGTCCGGATCATTCCATATGTCTGGATGTCCAGGAGTTCTGGTCGCAAGTACTTTAGCATCTAGCTGGTGCTACAGAAGAGGAGCAAGTAAAGAGAGTAATGTTGAAGTTGAGTTCAAACGCAGCATTTCTAACAGCTCAACAAATATCAGAAAACAGAAACACTGTTTCTGTGTAGTTTGTCACACAGTGAGTGTCTGTTAGCTAAAGTTGTTGATTTGATTTCCCTGGGAGAGAAAAGAATGTGAGAGAAATGTAAGAAAGACAGATTACATGTAAAGTAATGGATCTATGGCCTGCATTATGTGTTCCTAAAGTTTTTCATATTATTAACCATCCTGCAAAATAAATGGAAGAATACTCACTTTTTGTTACTCAAAGGTTGCATAAAAATACCAGCTGAGTACAGGCTTAAATGCTTAGTTTATCATAAAGGGTTATAGTGGACTGGTGCAGAGCAGCTAATGTGTCCATGGTCAAAGTTAGGATACAAAAAGGGTAGCAGACATCAAATTAAATGTAAGTTGATGATGAGGATTAGATTTGCTGACTGAATTTTACATTTGTACTGATTTTATAATGTGTGGGTGCGAGAAATCAGCCATCATACAACATCTGCTTGTATCATGTTGAATTCACTTGTGAAAATCCACCAAATTTAGCAGCACAATTAAAAACAAACTCTACACAAAATAGCACTCAATATCTAAATTACTGTGACACTGCAGCACAACCACAGATCTCTGGGTTCTTGCACTTTTTAAAGTCCCACTTAAACCTGTGACTATTCAAATTTTTCTGTTTAGATGTTGATGCAAAGTCACCCATGGAAATTTTAAAATTCTAATTCTGATGAATTAGAAATTCAGTTAAAAATAATGTTCATATTCATATTTATTTATATTATTTTATTATAATATTAATGCGATGGCTTGGCAAAAAAACAAAAATGTCGTACGAGGAGTTACTTTTTACATTTGTATCTTTTTTACTTTTAACTGAGTAAAAAACTGTAGTATTTTTTTTACACAATTATTTGTGCTTCTGTTTCAGTCACAAATGTACTTTTGCCACCTCTGCCGCTATGAATCTTTACACCAGCTTCCCCAGAGGACTGAACCCAATCAGTGAAGTGATCCCTTAACTGACTTCTTCTCTGCCCTGACCATGAGGAGAGGTTTTGAGTGGTGCCCTGGTTGCACAGATGCATCCAAAAAAAAGTTAATAGTCCAATTACCCATCATAAAGAGTTCCCTTCAAGTTTTATAAACCATGAAAACCTACTGAAAGTGTTTTACACCGTTTTTTACTTACTTTAACAATCTGTGGTTAGGTTTAGACTCTGAGAACTTCTTGGTTACATTTGGGACACTTTTCTCAACAGTAACCATCTGTGCTGTAAAAGTTGGGGGCAGCTAATGCCATAACCCCATCTGTCAGGCTCTACCGTGTGACCCTTTTTTGTGTAAATTAGCCATAACAGCAGTTTTAATAGATGCCCCAGGAATGAGAACAGCTTGGCACAAAGCTACTTCTTCACTTTTATTCCACTGCACAGCTGTATGTAGCAGAGGTGTGGACTCGAGTCACATGACTTGGACTCGAGTCAGACTCGAGTCATTAATTTTATGACTTTAGACTTGACTTGAAAAAATGTTCTAAGACTTGTGACTTGACTTGGGCTTTTACACCAATGACTTGGGACTTGAATTGGACTTGAACCGGTTTACTTGAAAAGACTTGATATTTTACCCCAAATATAAAATTTAACATGCATATTATATGGAGATTGAAAATGTGACGTCATTCAGGGGTAAAACCGCAAAGGATTCTGGGAACTCGTGGCAAGAGGTACTAGCGCACACAGCCTTTCAATTGAAATCAGTCACACAGCGATAAAAAGAAACACAAAAATGTCAAGAAGCTGTTGTATTATTAACTGCAATAGCCGGTCGCATGACAGCCACGGGAAGCCGACGGGTAAAGAGATCGGTTGTTATCGGATTACGTCGTTGAAGAGAAATTGTTCGAGCCATGTTTCCGAAGTAACAAAGAGGCGACGGATGGCCTGGATTGCAGCCATTCAAAGATCAAATATAACGTCCTAGAACACTCCAGCTCACAGGTTAGTCTGCTCCAAGCATTTCCACAAAGGCAAGTCTTCTGTTGTAGTTAATGCGTCATTTTCATAACATAATTGGTGATATAGGTTACAAGCAAGTCTGGCGCTGAACAGAAATTGTCGCGCTATGCTCCTTTATTTATTGTGCATAAATAGTGAATTGTCCTGACACAATATTGCGTTTCGCTTCTGTTATTATGGTACATTGACAAAAACATATACTTTTATTCACAGGATAAAACAGTTGTTTTGTATCACTAATTGCCCAGTGCGATTACAACATACAATATTATTGTCACTGCTACATTTCTGTGATGCTACCAGAAATTATTTCCACTGCTAATTAATTACCGTTGAGCTCAAAGGTCCTATTAATAAACGGTTAAGGAATGTGTATTTATGACGACGATTTGTGAGACTGGTAAACTTATGATACGTACGATGGTCTTTCGTTCTACACGGTGCATTTCAAGGTCCTGCACCCATCCGTCGGTAAACTGTACCTGGGCTTGTTGCAGTGACCTGAAGTTACTAAACTTCACGAGTGTATGCACTCACTCCAAGAAGCGTATAATTATAAATATGCATATAAATATGCTACGATGAGATAGCTGACTTCATCTAACTAGCAAATGTTGTCCAGGCTACGTTGGTGATACAGTTTTTTTTAATGTGTATGATATTTTTGTCATGCGATTTTAAAGCCGGTCCTACAACCGCATCCAAGAATAACATGCAGCTTATCTCAGAACTGTCGGTGAAAATTATTCTTGGAGCTAGGTTTAATTGAGCTGCATTTTAAAGAGGTGCAATTTCACAATTTGTGTATATTTTCTAAGTTCACTATTTTGTCATGTGTTGAGAAAAACACAGATTTAAAAATTACATGGTCTAATATTTACATTTAGCATATAACTGCAACATGCTTTTTTTCGTTTTTTTTTTAAAGACTCGAAAGGACTTGAAATTCAAAATTTCAGACTTGTGACTTGACTTGGACTTTTACACCAGTGACTTGAGACTCGACTCTGACTTGCCTGACATTACTTGAGACTTAGATGGCTAAGTGACAGTACTGATTATCTCCAGAATCTTCCTAGCTACTACTTCTGTGACTGCTGATATGGACTTTTCTTCTTTTACTACTTTACAAGCTCACCTGGATCTACTACTCGCAACTAGCTATTTATGCCTGTGATACGGGTGTTAGTAATTTAAGATACTCATATCCTTGTATTGAGCAGGTGCAGGGAAGCAGAGCCCGGAGATGACAAACTAAATGAGCTTGTTTTCATTCCACTGAAGGAAATGTGATCTAGTTGCCACAGCAACTGAACCCAGAGGTTCACACAAGCCTAAGAAATTAAAAACAAGAGGTTATATGAGCAAAAGAAAAACTTCAGGATATGATTACGAATGTGTCAGGACCAGTAACTGCACTGTAAAATACCAAAGGCAAAAATGTTTTTAATTGAAATTAATGAACAGTAAATGGCACTTATTATGGAAACATTATGCCTTTCCTTATGACGCTCATACTAAACATGGCCAGTGAGTACAAGTAACCCCTCTAAACCAAAAGCTCAGAGCTGCTCTAGGTGCTCCATTTTGACTGAAATTGTATTTAAGGGACTGAATTAAATTATGGATACTTCTAAGTATCTATTAAAGTGCATAATAGCAAAATAGAGTTCTAACAGCTCTAAGTAGGTTACATAATTATAAAAACATTTTAGTATAAGGTGGGAGAACAGATGAGCTTGTTTGTGTTTAGAAGGTGCTTCAGCCTGAGTTCTTACTGTCCTTTCTAACCTGATATTTTCTTCCTAATCTCAGCTTCCCCATGCATGAAATCGTTTGGGCAGAATGATAGGATGTTTGGCTGAGGAGCAGCAGCGTGAGATTTGTTTCTGTGCAGATAAACACGGCCTTCACTGTTGTCTCAGCAATTGAGAACACTTTCTATTTCAATTTCAGTGTGTGAAAGGTGGAAAATAATCACGCAAAGAGCAAACAGGTTCAGTGATTCTCCTAACTACCTTGGATATCTTAGTTGTTGGTCTAACAGAAAAAAATATTTTCATTTTGATACCACTCCATCATGCAGAAAAACTTCTGAATTTTCCCTTTTGGTAAGATTCAAAAATAAAACAAATGAAGTGGAACATGCAATGATTCCAACAAGGCAAGGCTTAGAAACATTTATGAACTAATGGTACAAAATGGTATTTTCTCAACCAACAGTTCAAAATAAACCCTCTAAATTTAATGTATTTTCATTTTAGATGGCTAAAAGTATTCACCCCCAACTAAAGTTCAGCTGGTGCTGGTATTGTGTGACTAAGTTCATAAACTTTTATCTTGTTTTGATATATTATTTTACAATATAGAATATAGAATAAATATTTATTTTAGAAAACCTTTATCTTAATTTTTAAGAAAAATTAACTACTGAAAATATATCATATTTGCACCTGTGTGCCTCTTTAATAAGTTGTTGGTTGTTGTTTCTTCCAGAGGAACAACATCTGATAGGTGAAACACTGATGTATTAAAGACGACGGGATACCCGATGTCAAACACATGAGCCGTTACTTGACCAATGAGCTCATGCCGTGGTGACGCGTCTGTCCACAGTTCACAACAATCGGTTCTTCTAGAAAAGTATTATTCAGACAAAATGTCTTGACCTATATTTACATTTTCACCAAATTCTCACTCCTCATGGAGTGGATTTGTCAGTTTTGCACAAAATGATTGAAGAAGAAAGATTTTTATCAAACAATAAAGTGATAGCTTCAGATGCATACCTCTGTTATTCTGTTACTCTAGCCAACAATGGTAATGATGATCATGATCCTAGTGGTTGACTCCCACAGTAGAAAGGTTCCTACTGTGGGAGTCAACCAATGAGTTGCTAATATTAGTAATACAGTGTTATCAGCACTATGACAAGTTGATGCATTCACACATTTCCATGCTTTTGAAGGTCATGGTTCCTACAGACAGTGGAGTCAAACACTCCTGGCATCTACACTTTCATACAAGAGTGAAGTAGACTCATTTGCTTTGGATGTGGTGGTTTGCATCCTCTTTGGCGTCTAGGTAGATTTTACTTTTCATTAGTTGGTGCAGTAAGGCCAAAAAATGAAAAGAAAAACAAAAAAACTCACCATTTTCTTTTAGTACTTCACACATTACAATAACATGTAAATTATGATGGATCGTGAGCCAGATGAGCTACTGTGTCACTGACATTGTGGCTGACTTGTGTGACACATGAGAGGAAAACGTTCTTCCTTCTGTTCTTTGTTGTTTTCCCGTTTGCCATGTTGCCTCCAGCTGTGGGTTCCCCCCAGCAGACATTAGGGAAGTATATCAATTTTCTAGTAAAAAAAAACAAAACCCAAAAAAACAGAATTCATAAAAATTTAGTCCTGCTTGTGATAAACAAGCTCTTATACAACAGCTTAGATGTATCTCTAATGCATTTGTAGCCACCAAATGAGCAGTGTGGGAAAATGTAACTATAGCTATAAAACTGAAATATTTCAGATTATTCTGTTTTTTAACCTCTCTTTTTTAAATGTGTGGGGTTGTCCAGTCGACATGCTGTTACAGGGCTGTAGTTCTTTGTTATTAGCAAAACACACCTGTTAATGAGATAAGAAAGTCTGGTAGCTCCAGTTTTTTACTTTCGCTCTCTATTGCCTTACCACAGACTTCTTCAGCACAGTCAGAGCTCTTAAACATAAAATGTACTGTTATCTATACTAATTCAATGGAAGCGTGTTGTGGCTTTGATTCGGGAGCAGTAACCCTGCGGTCCCTCGAATCTTTTGAGGCAGAATTTTCAAGAGTGCAGGATAATTGCACTCAAACAGGCCACGCTTACCAAGCATTTCGCTTTGTTTCTCCTAATAATCAGTTGAGGTCTGCCTCTGCCCACCAACCCTCAGTAATCTCTATCCATAATAACAGAGCTGCCTTGGAAATGTGGCAGGAGGTAGGAGTCCCCAAATGTAAGCGCATTTGGCGAGAAGGAGGCAAAGCTGCTCTTCGAAGACAGGCTGCAAGTAACATAAGGCTCTGCAGCCCTCCCAGGGTTTAATGTCTTATTATTTTCCACAGAAAGTACCAAAATGAACACTTTTGTCGGCAGGGACACTGCTGTGTTGGTGTCACTTCCTCTGAGCATGCAGCGAGGGGGGAGGCTTGCTGAGAATTGAGGGAAACTGGAGAAATTCACTTTTTTTTATTAGTAGCTGTTCATTTAGCTGGCATCTTACATCCGAAGATGACTTCAGAGCGTTCTGTTGAGGGATCAGTTATGCACTCAGGATGAATTTAATAAGGATGAGGATTGAAATACACAAACACGGAGCCAAATATAGAATTGTCCAATTATTATTTTTTTCCAGTGCTAGAGCGTCACCACCTCTGTGACTCTATTCCTGTTATAACACTTTGACTTACTGAATTTCTGTTCACCACAATGTTAGAATAGGGCTGCTTGTTCATTTTAACTAGATGAGTCATATGAGTCATTGAGCCTAAATTAACCATGTGTAGTGAGAATTTAGAAGGAGTAAATGGGGACGAGAAACCTTTTTTTAATTAAGTCTATTTTATTTTATCTCATTTTTTAAAATTTATTCATTTTGGCTAGCCCTCTGAAAGAGAATGACATGTTTGAGAAAAGCCGATTGACTGCTTAAAGTGGACACTCAGAGTACAAAATAATTATGCAAAGCAAGATGACTAATGCATAATCCAACACTTTCACACTTAAAGTCTTGCATGGTCACAGTGATAATGGAAATCAGTTTTTGCACATCACGAAGTAGTTAACATCCTCCGCTACGTTGTTTGACTGCGTCCCTCTGTGCCTGGTAACCCTGAGCCATCTAGCTCGCATGCATAGACAGTGTGACAGCATGATTAATTGTGTCGTTTTTGGGTGCAAACTAAGCTAGCAGATGGATATGTGAGGAGTTCTCGGCATTGGAAGCAGAAGCAGTTGCTTATTTGCTGCGTGAAAGAGAAGAGCAATGCAATGATAAATGAAAGCGCTGAAATATTTCACTGATGTCTTAGGAAAATGCTGTCTAAGAGTCTCAAAACAATATTTTTTTCAGAAGGATAAATGGGTTCTAATCTTCCATTTAGGCACTTTGATGGCCCCTGTAATGGCAGCATAAACTTTCACAGTCATATTCAATTTAAATGACTGGGTTGGGATGTCGGCCAACTTTACTGCAAATGCAGGGGAAATAAAGAAGATTTTGCAAAATTCCGACTATATTTCTCTTACTGTAAACTCAGCCAATGCAGATGTGTCAGCAGAGGTAATATCCACACGTAGTAGCTCAACTCATCAGCAGCATATTGGATTAGACTGCAGATTATCATGTAGGCTGTGAGCAGTGGGCAAGCAGAAATTATTAATCACAGTAAACCAACACTAAAGTGTTTTGCCCCCAGTGAACGCTACAGCAACAGAAATGAAATAACTACTGGGTATGCAAGTAAAAATATGCAACTGCAAGCACAGAAACACTGAGACCGTTGACTGAATGCAGTAAATGTGCATGTTCATGAGTCCCTTAGCCTCACAGGGCAATTTATGGTGAGCGGACACAGAATAAAACACATTTCAATCATTCACACTTCAGTCGCTTTACTGACAGCTGACAGCTTTTGTGATTATGCTTTGCAAGTTTTTCTTTCTTCTGCAATCCAGTGGGTAGAAATGCTCAGTAATCACAAACATGGTGCAGTGTTTAAGATTTACAGAGAAACGAGAATGAATGTGATGTTATAATTTCCCAGTTTTTGTTTCGGCGGTTCCATGGCACATAAACAAAGACTTAATAACAGGATAGAAACATGAAGGTGAAGATGAACGTATAATCTGGCATTAAGTGTGCATTACATGCAAATAAGAGAAATGACTCAGTGTTTGACAGGGGATTTTCAGTTTGTGCCCACACACACACACACACACACACACACACACACACACACACACACACACACCATGACACCTGATTGAAAGATGCTCTTTATGGCACGTCTGACAGCGTACACAGCATGAAACATGTAACTGTGTGGTTGCAACAAATAGAGCAAATAGAGCTTGATTTTGCATAAATATTGTGGCAGCTGCAAATAGACACACTCTGTTGTCTGGGAGAAATCATAATTATGTATGTCACATAAAGATTTTATGTTTTGATTTTGTCTCAGGAAGATCAAAGGAAAGAAGTAAGGACACATTTCTTATTCAGACTATATTATCCTAATTATTCTACAAAAGTAAATGGTTATAACAGCCTCTTAAGCCACTGGATGCAGACATTCTGCATCTTACCTGAAATAAATCTGGTGCACACACTGTAGACAGTCATAAATCACCCAGCAAGTAAAAATACTTTTTAAAAAACCATGCAAATTTGAATACATGAATAAAAGTGGATCTGCAAAGAATGCATATACAGAGAATTCAAACCTTATCGTATCCAGGGAAGGCTTTGCTGAGCAAGCCACAGCACCATCCTACTGACGTGCACAATAAAGATGAGTTTGTTCAATATTTTATGCTGCTACCTAATGTGTTGCTTTTCCCTGACACCCTCATCCGCAAATAATACACATGCTTATTCAACATCCCCACGGTGTGTTATTATCAAGCCCTTTAAAGCTGTCACCTCTCAGAGAAACACCGCTGTGCAGCAATAAATTCGGAATTTGATTAACCAGAGCACATCTTGACCTTTGATATTGTGACACAACAAGAAGGTGGTCATTATGTGCTACACGGTGTATCTGCTTGGGAATATTGTGCTGCTGTAGCTTTATTTTTAGGGGAAAAAATGCAACATTTGTATTCTCCCTTCATCTGTAACTTCCTTTGTTTAATTTTTGATGATTTTCCCCCCTCTTTTGAGTCTCGCTGTGTTATGCCATTTCACTTCTCGCAAGGCACCCATCTCCATCTATTGATCAAACTTCAGCATCAGGGGTCGTTCACTTTCCTTCTCCAGGGAGGTGTATTGACATTTAAAGCCGCGCTCTGTCATATCAATAATTTACACAATAACACTGCTGTGGCCTTCGATATGCAACACAGAATCACAACAGCAAATGTCAATAAAGCATCGATGTTTTAGGTGTAAGTGCTATAAATTCAATTAACAGCTACGCCGCAAGAAAATATAATAAGCTGGATGTTTTCCTGCTTTATACAAAAAGACAGAAAATTAAATTTAGCTAATTTACTTGCTGATTGATGTGTGATGAATTACGCTCTTTAAAATCGACATCATACATATTTGCAGATGGCAAAATCCGCCAGTCTCCTTCGATTTTCTTTGCTAATGCATGAATTCATGAATGATGGTCACTTTGAATTTATTTAAATAAATAAAGTGCATTTCAGCACTGGCCAGGAAATACATCAGACACTATAACTGGTGTGTAGATATGTATTACATTTAATACATATCTACATTTCTTAACTGATAAGAAAATATTTTCTGGATGGGGCATAATTTAAATTGAGGATTTTTTCAATGTAATGTCTGTCTCTAATAATCACACAGACTGCTACAACTAGTAACACATGCATAGTTTTCACAGGTTTGCAAGGTGTGTTGCAGCTTACACCCCTAAACTCTTGTCTGGCCATTTGTCTACATATTCAGAAACTATCAGCTTACAACTTAGGAAGGGCTTTACTAACAGCTTGCTAATCCTTAAGCACAGTGTAGAAGCTCTGTGTCAGGCATCTGTGCATGCAAGCCTTAAGCTGTTGCTATAAGAGTCCAAATGTCCACAGGCTGTACTACAGTAAGCCCTTCAAATGTATTATTTTACCAAGCCAAAGTTTGGACATTAGGTCACAAACTGAGAATGAGCCTTTTGTCCTCACACCAACTGGTCAACAGCTCTAAGAGCGGCTTTATCATAAAACCTGTAAAATGTCTCCATCTAGTGAGTGAAGTGGTGTAAAGTGATGGGTTTTTTTCCTTCTAACAAGCCTTTTGGTTCGCTCTCATGAGATCATGATCATCACAGTGGGTTGAGTTTTCTGAAATTTTCTTTTCAATATTTATCTTGAATAAATCAAGACAAAAAAATGAGAATTTATCATCTGTTTTCAAAAAGAAAAAGAAAAACATCCCATTCTGCTGGTCAATCAGTGTTGAATCACTTATTGGTAAATGTACCAAAACATTTAGCAGCTAACGATTCAAAAAGAAGAAGATAATGAGCATAAATGGTATTTAATTAAGTAAACTCAAGAGGTGGAATTTTTTCCTCTCCATATCTGACATTTCCAAAAATGTCAGATTCCTTTTTGAAACTATGTCTGAGGAATATTTTTGGGGGCCAAAATCTTACAGTATTCACTTGTTCCCTGTGAGGACGAGTGTCACAGTCAAATTTTAATTACCAAATCCGAGCCAAGTGGTGTAAAATGTCAGTATAAATTATTACGAGACTGTCTGTAAGCATATAATTTGGCAGCATTTGTGCAATGTCACCCCCATGGAAGATGTGTGTCAGCTGTTCCCACCTCTACAGTGCCTGAGGGACACAGTGAGGCCAGAGGAAGTTCAACAGTGGGTCACTCCTAATTGCCCAGCAAAGGGTTATTTCGCTCTTTGTTTTACATTCCAGGCCATCATCTTTTTCTCTGCTCCTCATGATCCCCCTCTCAGCAGCAAACCACAAAGGTAGATAAATGTACCTGTGTCCTCCATGGACTGAATTTTAAGCAGTTTATTGAGTTAAACATTGTGAAAGCCTTGGCGGATTTTCTCTGTGAGGGTTCTGCTGCTTGAAATTGGTGCCAAGTGACTTAGAGGACCAGATTAATTTATTGCTTCACACGGGAATCATATGAATTTAAAAAGGACAATTTCACGTCCATTTTCCTTGACAGTTTTATCTGGTTAGGCTGAGGCAGAACCGTAGCACATTGACTGAAGTATTTATTATGAGTTGTTTGTATTTACAAAAAACTGCTTATAGTTTTACATAATAATTTTTTATTTGCACAATACTCCCAAAGGCAAACGTTTATTTTCCAAGTGGAGACGATGGGTGAGGGAAAATGTTGATGATGCTTGGTTTTGGTTTTAATTATAAGATGAGGGAGAGCGTCTGCAGGGCATATGGAAGACTGGTGGGATTTCAACATTTCAAGTTCACAGTTTGAAAAACGAGCCACTGAGACAGCAAACACAGCATTATTCCAAAGGTTATGGAAATTTTTATTTAAAGTTGTTACAACAAAAATAAATACACTCTGATACTGTTTTGATATAAAACAACTAAATGTTTGGATACCTAGAGTAAGAATTCAGAAGCAGTAGCAATAAGTAAGTATATCCTAAATTCATCCTTATTTGCCTGTAAAGTACTCCATTATTACTGATGAGAGATGTGACCCATGATAATCTTGTTTCGGATTCAATTCTGTGGACATGCTTAACTAAATCATAGATTCCATTTTTTTTCTTTAAAATCACCGTGGCTTTGCAGGCATTTATTCATAATGTCAAAGTTTGTGCATTATCCATTCACGACCTCTCCTCACCAGCTCCTTTATCCTAGAAATATTATCATTCACTTTATTAACTTTTTGGTATATATTCCAGTGGTCCACAGTCACTCTTTGTAAGATTGCTTTTGCACTCCAGCTATTGTATTTCAAATGCTTTTCTTAACTTCATTGCCCTTCTGTTTGCCTGGGTAGTCATTTATACTGATTTATCCCTTCATAGGCTTGACTGTGTGCTATACTTAGAGATGATACAGCTATCATCTCTGTATATGTTTCAGGTCACTCTCATTTGGAGAAATCCTGCCCTGCAAAGCTTCTCAAGACTGGAAGTTATCATTTCAGTAATTTTTCAAACATTCTTCATTTTGTATGTTATGCTCAAGGCTTATGTTTGCAGTTTTGTGCCATTTTGTGACCAGTGGGTTTCTTGTCAGTTGAGGCACACCTTATGTAATGTCCTTCGCACTGTCAAAGGCGTCACTGAAACCCCAGTTTCTGCACATAATCCATGTGTCAAGTCAGGAACACTAAATCCCTCATGCCCTGGCATTTATTTTTTATTTCTAGTTGAGAAAACATCCTTAAATTCAGCACCAGCACCATGTAATAAGGTTTTTATAGATGTAAGATCTATTTATAGCACTAGGCCGGAGTGAGATTAGAAAAACTTTACAATTTTGATTAGTTGCAAATAAAATTTAACTAGAGTGAAGGACAACCTCATAGTACTGATTCTCTAAATACTGATTTCAGTGAATCTGTTCTAAAGTTTTTCAGCTAGAACTCCACCTGAAATGAAGCACCTCTGCAGAATTGTGGACGGTTGGATATTTGTTTATCTATTTATTTATTTATAGCATTGCAGTAGACATTTTTTTCTCCTTTCTGAGAAGGAGAAAAACAAGTAGGACTCATACAAAACAGAAAAAAACAACTTTTAACATTTTCACGAGTCTGACCAGGGGGCACAGTGAGAAAGTGTGAAAAACATACTACCTGTGTTATTAGTATCCTTACAGCTTCGTCCCCTCTCTTCTATTACTGCCCAAAATCAAACAATAAAAGAAAACACTCTGAACTTGCCAGCACTAGTTTTCTCATCATTCTCATTATAGAATCCTATTTGGTCCAGCCCCAGAACTTTTCTTCTCTCTCCCATCCACATGAAGTCTCTGAACTGGTTTCTTCTCTGTTTATTATTATCTGATCATGTGTTTCTCTGTTTATGATCATTGCTGACAATTCAGAGCCACAGGGGCACAGCCTGCTTAAGAAAACTTCACATCAAACAATTTGTTAATAATTAATCATTACAAATTAATGCTCCAAGACCCACCCGCAGTGGCTCAGCACCCAAACCAGTGGGACATGCCCCACAAAACCACTGCCACAACTAATCATGCTTTTGAATCATACCATCTGTGTTATGAATCGCCCTGGTAAAGAAGGCCCAACAGCGGCTGCACTTCCTCTGTGTCCTGACAAAGAATAAGCTGAACTGGAAGCTGCTGCTGGCCTTTTACCGCTCCTCAGTGGAGAGCGTGCTCGCCTACTGCCTGGGTGTTTGGTACACAGGGGCCACTACTGAGAAAGGAAGGGTTCGAAGAGGGTAATTAACATGGCCCAAAAAATCATGGCTGCCCTCTGCCGTCCCTGGGCGCAATATATACATCCTTCTGTCTCAAGAAAACCAGGGCCATCACAGATGACCCCTTGAACCCCACCTACCACCTGTTTGACTTGCTGCCTTCTGGTTGGTGCCTCAGGTCAATCAGGTCCCACACCTCCAGACTCACAAACAGCTTCTTCCCTTGTGCCATTCGGACTGTTAACAAATACTATCCCCCCACACCCCACCCCTGCCCACTCATCTCACCAATCTCAGCCATGATATGAATATTCCTTATCACTCAGGCCACTCACATATAGACACTAAATCAAGTCCTTTGCACTACTTCCAGCACTTTTTTCACCATTGTGTGCCTCTTCTATTATCATTGCCTTTCTCTTGTTTTGTATATATTCCTCTTGATTATATACATTTCTCCTGTTTGTTATTTATTCCTGCTGTCTTACTATTTATATTTTATTCCTGCACAGTTGGTGTGGAGCAACCCTAATTTCGTTTTGATGTACTATGACAATAAAGGGCTATTCTATTCTTCAGATTTTGTGATGAGAATTTATTTGTACATGCCCCAGAAAATAATGTTTATTTGTTAAGAATCCATATATGTACAATTCAGTAAAAACAATAAACATTTATTTTATTTTATTTTATTATAGCGTCTCGTCTCGTGTGGAAGATTTCCCTGGTGTTGCGTTCGAAGCCCTTTTTTACGACAGCACTTGAAGGCAGCATTCATTACGGTACTAGTGATGGGATTTCCGGCTCTTTTTACAGATCCGGCTCTTTCGGTTCGGATCACTAAAAAGAGCCGGCTCTTTCGGCTCCGAACCGGCTCTTCAGGTTGTTTTGTTGCTTTAATTAATTTATTATTAACAATAATATAAAATTATGCACAAAAGGAATTACTAACGTAAAAAAAGTGGTTTTATTTATATATGTTTATATATAAATATATGCGGTGGCCCCTAGAGACAAAACACGTACAAACTCCAAAACACATTTCTAGCATGAACTGAACTTCCAAAGCAGAGCTACTAGATCACTTAAATTACACAATTGAAAGCATGTGTGTATTGTTTGTGTATTTATACACAGGCACTCATATATATTCAAATAATTTAAAAAAAAGTTCATTTACCTGTTACTACCACACACCAAATCCGGTTGTTGGTACTTGCTGGCTTGTGTAGCCACAAGATAACAAAGGCTCAACACTGCGCCCAGCATCCTGGAGCACTTCTGTTGTCTTTTGTACGTGTTTTGAGTTTTTATATGCTTCTGAGTTTTTACGTGCTTCGGAGTTTGTACGTGTTTTTACGTGTTTTGGAGTTTTTACGTGTTTTGGAGTTTTTACGTGTTTTGGAGTTTGTACATGCTTCAGAGTTCGTACGTGATTTGAAGTTTGTATGTGCTTTGTCTCTAGGGGCCACCGTAAATATACTTTTATTTATTCACTCCACATAAAATGTAATAAATAAATCACATAATACAAAAATCAACTATTCACATTTCAAGTTTTAACTATTTAAATTTTCAGCTTTTTTCTTTTACAAATTTAAAGTGAAAACAACACAAAACACTGCAAACCACAACACAATTAAATATAAATTATAATATGAAAACAAAAAGAACATGCATATTCTCTGTCATATGGGCCTGCATGAATAAACTTTCTGAATCCTTTATCATCTGCAACCGAAAATAGTTGTGGATGATTACTATACCTTTCTAATGTTGTTGTCCCTGCCTCTCTTTCTCTCTCTCTGGCTCTGTTCCTGTGCTACTGAGTGTAACTACCGCCCCTCCCCCCCTCTGCCCAGCGTAAAGCACAAGGCTCGCTTGCAGAGTGCAGCGGAAAAAAAGTGCGAGAGAGAGGCTGAGAGAAAGAAAAAAAAAACACAAAAAAACCACGTGACGGCTCGCGATAAGGAGCCGGCTCGCGTCGTTCACGTCAAAGAATCGGATCTAAGAGCCATTTCGTTCGCGAACGACCCATCACTATACGGTACAGGCTGTCATGGCGCAGAGGAGGCCAGATAGATCAGCAGCGTCAAACTTTCATTTCGGCTCTATTTCTAAGATGTTCGGGCGTTACACCCTGTAAAATCATCACCACCCGTTGACGACACATATCGGTAAGTTGTCTAAAACTGAGCCAGCCTGCTTTTCACGACAGTTACTTGTTCCGAGCGGCGGGCAGCCCAACGTTAGCTGTAACGTTGGAAAAATGTCGTTCGTATAAATATGACTTTACTTTGATGATCGCAGGCGGTGTTGACTGTTTAAAATGGGAGCTTTCGCATTCAAATAGCGTTCTGCATGCAGCTTATGTATTGTTATAAACACCACATGCTAATGAAAATGCTTTTTAACAACATAAACAAGTCAATACATGAAAGTAATTGGCTACACAGAAGTTGCTAACAGTTTCCATCAGTGTATTTTCCCATTATGTTAATAGGTTTGCTTTAGTTGTTATCGACCCTATTCTGGACCTGTCAGTGTATCTGAACTGTGGCTGAACATTATCTAGACCATTTGAATATTATCTTGGACCAAGCACGGCTTATGAGAGGGAGGAGGGAACATTTTTTCCTCCTAAGCATTTCAGGACTAAAGCCTCACTGTGCTCAGTAATGTGGACATGTATGGCTGCACGAGCTGAGTGATAAAAGTGTTTGTGCAAGTTTTATTACAGGAGCACGAATTAGAGGAATTCGAGGGAACAGATGAAAGTACATTATTTGGAGAAGTCATTCCTGCCAGTAAAGGCTGAGTCATAATGCAGAAACAAATGTTCTGCATGGCACTTAAACTCATTCTGCCCACTGTTCCCTGCACAAGTTAATGAATAATGCCTTGATTATTCATTTGGCAACAGATGGATTCTTTCACTGAAAGTGCCACTTGCAGGGCACATTAGTGGAAAAATAGAGACATAAAAGGACTGGTATAACTGTACATTTAAAATATAGTTGCTGGTAAGTCTAATCTTTAAAGTTGCGTCGTATTTTATAAGCTGATAATAAATTTTGCATGCACAGATAATGTGGAACATGCCCAATAAAATAAGATGTGTCCTTTAATCCAGGAGTCATGTCTCATGTTATGCCCAAATGATGAACACAACACAGCCACAACAATCAGCGATCATAACTTTAGTTGTAAACTAAACGCGTTCTGTGTTCTGTTCTTCGTATAACATCAGGGTCACTGCTGAAGTTGCACCAATCCATTCTTCATGGACATAATTTCTAGAGGGACTTCTAATGATCTCATCATGAAATTTGACTATTATATTTGAAATGGTTATTAACTGTTTTGTGGGAAGTGTAGTGGTTAGCTATGTCACCTGACATGAAGAAATTCAGGGTCGTGAAATGTTTTGCTGGTCAGCTAGTGAGTCCGAATACAGGTTTGATTAATTTGGTAATTATAAATTGGCTGTATGTATAAATGTGAGGATGAGTGAGTTTTTTCATCTGGGGAATAAAACAAATAAGCAAACCAAAAACATATCTCTGGCATATTTAATGACCTATGTCACTGAAAAGCAAAGGTAATTGGATGCTTTTTGTTGGTTAAAACATGTTGTCTTGTAATTGTGTAATTTCAAGAGTGAAACCACTCTGTTTAGATCAGTTTCTGCTGCAGCAACATACAAGAATCCATTAAATCTCATAATATCCTGCATCCAAATGTTAATCCCTCTAGTAGCTTCATGCTGGCCCTCCTCTGTAGAGGAGTAGTGGTGTTTGCCTTTTTAAGGCCAACACAGCCTCAGCTGTGGACAACCCAAGACTTTCATGTCACTCCACTCTGATGTTTGCCTTTGCCTCAACAGCCTGGAGCAGCAGCAGAGAGAGGGAAGCTGTCTTTGTGTGGTTGTTATCCTGCCAGGTTCTGGCTGAAACTGCATGAACCTGAATATTGTTATGTACTACATTATGTACTGTCTGTACTACAAAACGAGTTCACCATACCCAGGGTATCTTTCTGTTATCTGGAATCACTTACCTCAACATCAGCTGTCGGGATAAGCAGTCACGCGGAGCTGGTTATAAACTCGCTAAGTTACCCCAGGGTTAACTGCATGTTCACATGAAAAGGTGCAGTGCTTGCATTAGCATCTGACTAATCACAAACATGGATGTGTGTATCTGCAGTAGAGTGGCTGATTTCACGAAACGGATGATGAAATTGTGCTATGGGAAAAATACGAAACAGTTAAACACATAATATAGCTTAAAGGTAGCTTTAGACTGGTTCCCCTGTGACCTAGATAAACAGAAGATGAATTGGTGATTGAGCTACAATATGTAATCTTTTTGCTCATCTATTCAGCAAAATGCAGCTACAAAGACATCTTTTTTGACTTGTCAGCACACTCCAAGAAGGCATTCTATAAATATAAACAGGAAATAAGTAGTAACTACCCGTGTATGCTAAGGTCCAGAGATGCCCATTTTTCTGTCTGTTTCTGCTGCTGCCAAAATTAATGAATCAATCCTAAAAGACTATCAATGTCGAATTTTCGTATTAAAGTAACAACGGCAAATGTCCAATAAGAGCTTTGTCTCATGAAACTATATTGAACAAACAATGGACCAGTTGATCCTGTGCACCAAATAAAATGTCTTGATATTTGTTGGATAGATTGCCAAGAAATCTGCTTAGTCTGTGTTGCAGCTCTAGCAGGCCTTCCCAGGTTTTACCTGTGTGGGTGTGTCTGTTTTCACGCTCCACCATCTGTGCAGCTGATTTCCATCACCAATTAGGGTTGGAGTGCTTATTGCCAGTCAGAGGAGAGTTCTGATGATAGAGTGCTATTCTCTTGGCAATATCGCAACTGTGTGTTTGTGGGTTAAGATTGTGACTTACTGCTATTTCAACCAGCTTCTGCGTTTTGCTCTGCATTACTTAGTTTTGTGATAGTGATAATGGCTTTTCTGGCTCTTTTAGTTAATTATTAATTCTTTATTTTATTGCCACTGTCTTCTTTTTCAACCAGCATGCTTTTATTGTTACTTAGGTGATGTAGGAGTCCCCTTAAGATTGCTTGTACTAATCTTGTTGCACCAATACTAAGCCTAAAAGTTTTCTTTGCTAATTGGGTTTAAGATCTGGGAAAACTAATTTATTCATCTCCTTCCAAAAGATGTTTGTTTTTGTTGCTCATTTGCAAATGAAGGATGGTGAACATGTTAAACCTCATACCAGCCACGCAAGCTGATATGATTTAGCTCAAAGTAGACCTGTGCAGTACAGTCTCACAGAGCTGCTATTATGGCTGTGGTTTCTGTGCCTCATTACAGGATGTTTGAACTCTGATTCAGTGTACTGGGTTCATTTAGATGTCAAAGTAACCTCAGAGTTTCTATTTACAGTTGTTCTAATTGTTTGTCTGAAGACACATGTCTCCTGGATACGAGAACAACCATTTGAAGGAATAGCTATGATACATTTATTAAATATGTCAGCCGTCCTGCATTTTTAGCATAGCTTTTGACAAACATTATTATCATTTGTTGTTATAACTTTAGTTCATGAGTTTAGTTTTATCCATCCATCTTCTTCCACTTTATCTGGGGCCGGGTCGCGGGGGCAGCAGCCTAAGCAGAGAAGCCCAGATCTCCCTCTACCCAGCCACCTACTCTAGCTTCTCCGGGGCAACACCAAGGCGTTCCCAGGCCAGACGAGAGATATAATCTCTCCAGCGTGTCCTGGGTCTGCCCCGGGGCCTCCTCCCGGTGGGACATGTCCGGAACACCTCGCCCAGGAGGCGTCTTTGTCAGATGCCCGAACCACCTCAGCTGGCTCCTTTCAATGTGGAGGAGCAGCGGCTCTACTGAGCCCCTCCCGGATGGCTGAACTTCTCACCCTATCTCTAAGGGAGAGGCCAGCCACCCTTCGGCGGAAGCTCGTATCCGTGATCTCGTTATTTTGGGTAGTGACCGAAAGAACGAGATAAAATCAGTAGTTAAAATGTAAGTTTTGAAATTTAAGCCTAAAAGTGTGGATTTGGTGTTTTATTCAAATGCTTCTCCGTGTCTGGTTCTGACTCTGGGAACTGATAAAAGACCGGATCCAGATGAGCTGAGGGATCTGGAAGGTTCATACTGGGTCAGGAGGTCATTGATGTATTTTGGTCCTAAACCATTCAGAGCTTTATAGACCAGCATCAGAACTTTAAAGTCTATCCTCTGACGGACAGGCAGCCAGTGTAAAGATCTCAGAGCTGGACTGATGTGGTCCACTTTTTTGGTCTTAGTGAGGACTCGAGCAGCAGAGTTCTGAATGAGCTGTAGTTGTCTGACTGATTTTTTTTTTTTTTTTTTTTTTTTTTTTTTTTTTTTTAGGCAGACCTGTAAGAATGCTGTTACAGTAATCAAGCCTACTAAAGATGAATGCATGGACTAGTTTTTCCAGGTCTTGTTGAGACATCAGATCTTTTATTCTTGATATATTCTTGAGGTGATAGTAAGCTGATTTTGTTACTGTCTTAATGTGTTTTTCTAAGTTTAGGTCTGCATCCATCACTACACCCAAATTTCTCTCCTGGTTTGTCGTTTTTAGGTGTATAGATTGAAGTTCTCTGGAGGCCTGTAATCGTTTTTCTTTGGCACCAAAGACTATTTCTTCAGTTTTGTTTTTGTTTAGCTGGAGAAAATTGTGGCACAACCAGTCATTAATTTCCTCAATGCATTTACCAACAGCCTGTACAGGGCCTCGGTCTCCTGGTGACATTGTGATATATATTTGTGTGTCACCTACATAGCTATGATAGTTTATTTTGTTGTTCTTTATAATCTGTGCCAGTGGGAGCATGTAAATGTTAAACAGAGGGGATCCCAAGATGGAACCTTGTGAAACTCCACATGTGATACTTGTCTGCATAGATGTGAAGTTACCTATTGGAAAAAATACAAAGTATTTCCTGTTTTCTAAGTATGTTTTGAACCAGTTTAGTACACTTCCTGAAAGACCTGCCCAGTTCTCCAGTGGTTTGAGTAATATGTTGTGGTCATTTGTATCAAATGCTGCACTGAGATCCAGTAAAACTAATACTGACATTTTCCACTGTCTGTATTCAGACATATGTCATTAAACACTTTGGTCAGAGCAGTTTCAGTGCTGTGGTTCTGTCTAAAACCTGACTGGTTCACAAGGGCAGGGGGGCTTTAGGGCGGTGTCGCTATCATACCCTGGCTGTTGGACTGGTCTCTCTGTGCTCTTTACTCATAGCATTAAGATTGTTTCCACACCTCGGCTGTTTGCCTCCCTACGCACTACACATTTCTGTCAGCTATTCTTGGGCTGTTGGTAAACACACTGAGTATAAGTTGCTCAATAGTCTGCATTCTACATTTAGTAAGCCTTGTGTTTTGGAGGGGGCGGTATGTTTGCTTTATTGAACTTTTTCAAGTTAACTTGCAGTCACTTTATTTTAAAAAAATGTAGTTTGTTTCACTGGATTTTTATTGTATTTTATTTACAGTTTTACTTTTTTTGTTAGTTTTTTTAATTATTATTATTTTCAGCATCTTTTATTTTGTTGAGCCCTCTACTTCATTTAAAATATTTTTGTGGTTGCATTTAGTGCTTTGTCTGCTGTAACTCAAAGATGCTCTTTGGTTTCCCATTTCCTTAGCAAAATATAAATAAATTAGGGGTGGCAAAAGACTTTTGCACTGTACTATTTAAATCTATTTGTGCCTTACTGTATGTTTAGTAAGATAAAATATTTCAGGTAAATATGTGTGTACATTTTCAGTTTCACCTCTTTCCACTTAGCAGAACAAAGTATTTGTAGTTGTTTAAGTGGGAGATCTGAATGTTATATTTTCAGTCTTTGTAGTAGAGACAGTGGGAGTAATAAATCGTTTCACGACTGAGTGAAATGAAAGCCCATCAGTTTGTTGGAAGAAAATGCCGTAATCTCTTCAAACATAATGACAATCACTTACACAGAAGTTAGGGACATGTGTTTTCTCAGTGCAGGCTGAGTTGTGAGGCCCTGCCTGCCCTTCAGGAGAGGAGTTTGATCCCTCGCAGAGCTATTTGGACCTCTGCATTGTTGAACCCTGGTGTTGAATGTGAGCTAAATCCTTTGGCCAGAGGAATAGGGGCTTTATTACAACCTTTAAACAAATCTCTGTAAGGAGATACCTGTGTGTTTAGAGAAGGAATGATTATCTCCAAATACTGACAAGAATCTTGCATGAGATTTAATGCAGGTTTCTATTAACCACCCTACCATCTGGTCTTGTTCTCCTGGTGATTTAATAGGACTGTATAACTGAAATTCAATGCTGGTACGGGTTAAACTGTACTTCTCAGGAAGCAGCTGCAGAGGAGATTTAGGAATTTGTTACCATATGTTTATTTCAGAATTTAATCTGTTTAATGTTTAATCTGTTTTTCCAGAGTCACAATTTGATGGATAGACTATCTCGTGTTTCTTCGAACGCACTGACAGAGTATATCGCCTCTGTCAGTGCGCCCCAGGGTGGCTGTGGCTACATTGTAGCTTGCCATCACCAGTGTGTGAATGTGTGTGTGAATGGGTGGATGACAGGTTGTGTAAAGCGCTTTGGGGTCCTTAGGGACTAGAAAAGCGCTATACAAATACAGGCCATTTACCATTTACCATAAAAACATCTAATACATCCATGTTAGGAGATTTTTATTTTTGTTATTTTATCTCTGACCAAACCTGGTACTAGCTATTATTTTCAGTTAAGACTTACATTCTGATGATTTTCTTAATCAATTCCTTGGTCTGTAGTGATTTAGAGGCCAATATGTTGCCTTCAAATTGCCCTTTGATCACGAGTCCAAATCATAAATACATTATTTAAATGCTGCTTTCTTTCCCGCTAGCAATCCACTGTTTTAGTAAATGTGAAAAAAGTTCATAAGCAAAAAAAACAGCAAATGAAATCTGAGAGTGGTTGATATTTTTCCTAAAATATTAACCCTTACCTTGTTCTTTGTTCTTCTATCTCAGTCAGACTCATCTTGTAGCTGTAAAGTGTAACTAAGATGGCGATGGTGAAAGTGGTCAGCTTGAGGCAGCGGGTGATGTCCTGGTGGTCAAGCAACAAAACTACTGTAGTATTTCCAGAACCCTTTCTTTAAGTTTTTAATCTAGCAATTCATTTTCACTGCTGCTGGCATATGACGTAATAAACACAGAGCAATATGACGTTTAACTGAATGAATTGGTAGCATAGATCTGTTCACAATTTCCACTTTAGATTTTTGAGTCAGGATCAAACAAATATCTGGCCCAAGCTATCCGGGATAGCCAAAATATTGGTACTTTTGAATGGCACAAAAAAAAATTGGGGGCTTTGCGTTGTGGAGAAGTAATGATCATGCCACTGAAGCTTCTTTTTTAGTTAAGAGTGGAATTTTTGAGGACAGACTAATGCAAACAAATTTACAAGCCAAATTCGGACATTGCTCCAGAGTCCGGTAGGATCTCTTTAAGGCTGTACTGCTTTAAATGTAATACTGAAGACAGCATGACATCACCATTTTAATTTAGCAGTTTCCATATGTAAAGTCAGTAGAAGTGTTTTGAATTTTATCCAAACTACACAATTTATGTCGTTTGTCTGACCCGCATACTACGAGTATGTTTCTAGCAGAGGGTCTTGTCCTGTGATCCAAGCAGATCTGTGATTCTTTGCTGCTTTGCTAAGAAGTTTTTAGGTATTAGGAGAGGAAGCTGTGTTTTGGTCTGCTGCTGTGCTCCAGGTTTGGAGGAGGCCCAGGCTCAGCTGGCTTTTCTCTCAAAGACTGACTGACCACAGAGACATACCAGTGTGGAGGGGGGGTGGTTACACGCTCCCCACAGCGTCAGCCCACTGCATGTTAGGTGTTTCCCCCCCCCACCCTTCTCTGAAAATGGACACTGCTGGTGTATTTATAAACCCCAACCTCAGCCAGGCTCTCTGTCTTAAACACAGTTAAGGAGCTGTTCGTATTCAGAGTCATGCTGAGCTTTGCTGTCGTGCTTTCTAGACGTTGAATTCTGTCGCTTTGCTTGTGAAACGTTGCCTGGAGGCTCATCAGGTAGGAGAAGAATATATTTGAGCTAAAAACTTTACATTGATTATTATAATTGGTGTGCTCACATATGACTATTATTTCTGTAATGATCACTGTGTATTATAGAGATTTGCTTGTCTTGTTGTGGGAATGACTCATTTTTTACCAGTTTTCTATAACGGTGAAGTTTCACCGAATGTCATTTAATGTCAAAGCCAGTACTAAATTTATCAGTATAGACAGCTAAGTGTTTGTCTATGCTTGACACTGGTATACTGCAGCGATTAGTCAGATGACTAGTAACTTTTTTTAATGTACATATTCATCGTGCAAACATCTCAAAGATCCTTTTCATCTTCTCCGTAGGGGTTTTTGAAATTAGGGGGAAATTTCATCCCTAAAATGCTTCCTATAGGGGAGATTAGGGGATAAAACTTGTGAGCTTCACTACAGGTCTTACAGTTTTTCCTTTAGGCTGTATTTTATTTTTCTACCCTAACGTCAACATCTTTCCTGTCTAACTCGGGACTGTATATTTCACACAGAGCAGCTGATGTCAGTGTTGTAATTTAGAGCAACAAAAATATTCTGAACCAGTTAGCCTGAAAATGTTCCTGTCTGAGGGAGCAAAAGATTCAGATTGTGTGTGTGTGTGTGTGTGTGTGTGTGTGTTGTTTTGAGTGGGTTCCTTTCTCATCCATTGACTTACATTTTTAGCTAGTAGCCAAATTTACAAGCCTTCAACTTCACATCTGAACCCTGTCTTGGTATGATAATAACTTCCAGAAACAGCAGAGGAAACTTGTAGTCTTGCAAACAAATGGAAAGTTGAGCAAAACATTATTAGGTAACTGAAATTAGGTGTAAGAACTATTTGTTACAAGTTGTTGTAATTTTGTGGAAATGGAATGATTATCTGCATTACCTGCAGTTCCACACTCGTGAAAATTTGTTTCTCTTGGTCACACGACTAAAAACGAAAAATCTTAAGGGGCCACACAGGAAACGACTAACAGTGGCATGGCAGCCACAGGCTATATAGTCAGTGACAGTCAGTGGCTTCAAGAGGTGATGGGTGAAATAACAGCTGACAGTAGGTGGGTCCCAAGTTAAATTATTCACAACTTTAAGGTGATTAAAGTTATTATCAAAGAGAGCACAGGACATAAATGTATGAGAAGGTGGTAAATACATTAGAGGATTCCCTTGGTAACTGGAGGCTGGAATGTCTGTTAGTGACCAACTTGTAAAGTGATGTGCAACAAGTTTCCTGTGTTGACGGATAGTCTTTTCTTAAAAATGAACTTATAGAAAACTGTTGTTGTTTTTTTTTATATATAGTTTTTGACCAAAGGGCTAAAAACTGCAGCCCTTTGTGGTGTTTTGAGTGAGATTTGACTTACATTTCTTGTGTTGATCTGTTTCAGATGAAAACAGAGTTTTGAGATCGACTATTGGAAAAAGAGAGACCCTAAAAGAGGAGAAATGGAAAAGCCAGTATTGCAGACACAGCCTTCCACCTTGCCTTTTTTCGACACGGCCCACGCCTTCAACCTGCTTCGAGGAATTCACGAACTGCGTGCCGAACGAAAGTTTTTCGATGTGACTTTATGTGCCGAGGGGCGTGAGTTCCACTGTCATCGCACGGTGTTGGCCGCTGCCAGCACCTACTTCCGGGCTATGTTTGCAGGGACACTCAGGGAGAGTGTTATGGACCGGGTTGTTTTACACGAGGTGTCAGGTGAGCTCTTAGGTCTGCTGGTGGACTTCTGTTACACAGGACGGATCACCGTCACTCAGGATAACGTGGACCTGCTGCTGAAGACGGCCGATCTGTTTCAGTTCCCCTCGGTCAAAGAGGCATGTTGTGCTTTTCTGGAGCAGCGGTTGGATGTTTCCAACTGTTTAGAAATCCAGGACTTTGCAGAGGCCTATGCTTGCAAAGAGCTGGCAGCCAGCGCGCGACGCTTTGTCCTCAAAAACATAATGGAGCTAGCTAAAGGGACAGACTTTGAACGCTTGCCATGGAAACGCCTCCTTGAGTTTGTGTCAGATGATGAGCTTTGTGTGGACAAGGAGGAGACAGTTTATCAAATTGCAGTGCGTTGGGTGAAGGCTGATCTCCAGCGACGACTACACTATTGGCCCGAGCTCCTCCAGCAAGTCCGACTCCCCTTTGTCAGGAGGTTCTTCCTGTTGGCCCATGTGGAGAGCGACCCACTTGTCTACCTTTCACCTACCTGTCTCCGTATGGTGAATGAAGCGCGTAGCTTCCAGTCCTGTGAATACGACCGTCACGACAGACCTTGTCATCGCATGCGGCCTCGGCCATCCACAGGATTGGCAGAAATCCTGGTGGTGGTAGGAGGCTGCGACCAGGACTGTGATGAGCTGGTCACAGTGGACTGTTACAACCCTCATACTGGACAGTGGCGCTACCTGGCTGAATTCCCCGACCACCTGGGAGGAGGCTACAGCATAGCAGCACTTGGAAATGATATGTATGTTACAGGTAAGCTATCTGAAGACATTAAAAGTAAGGCTGTGATGCTGATCCAGTCCAATCCAGTTTTATTTAGCACTTTTTAAAAAAACAACAGTGTTTGAAAAAATGCTGTACAAAAACACCACAACAAAACAAAAAAAAAAAATACAAGATTAGAACACACCATTTTCATACTCAGTTAAAAGCTGTTGAGTAAAAAATTATTTTATGACGCATTTTAAAAACAGGCAACTAGCTGGACATCCTAACATGGGCAGGGAAATGATTCCACGGTTTGGGGATGATTGCCTCTGTTTTGGGGGGACTAGCAGAAGGAGCTGGTCCACTAAACCTCAGTGACATTAAAGGTTTTAAAAGCAAATAATAAAGCATTGCTAAGGCCAACATAAATTGTGTTACAATAGTCCAGATGATAAAAGCATCAATAAAATGTTCAAAAACTTTAAAATATGACCCAGATTTGACCTTGTATTAAAGCCTCAACTGGTAAAAACTCACATTAAATATAAATATATATCTTTATCTTGTTTATCTTGCTTAAAATCATAGTCCAGTTTGACACCAAGGTTGGTTACCATGGTTTTTACAGATTTGAGTCATCTTAACCATAAAATGGATAGATATTGGCAAGCATTTTATTTGCCCATAGCCATAACCATTGTGACATCACCATTTGTATTTAGAAGCCTCAGCTCTAGCATTATGGAGGTTGTTGTTTTGATTTTGCTGTTCCTGGTCTTTCATGATTTGAGAAAAATATCATCTGCTGTTTATTAATAAACTGCAGTCTCTACGGCTACTGACTTTGTGTGAACAAGGAGAAGTGAGTCAGGACACAGTGTGCTGACAGAACAGCAGTGGGGTTATCTTTATCATCACCATCATTACCAGTAACTGAGCATGTCTGAACAGTGAGATATCTTCTTGAGAAATCATCATAGACCTTCACTTTAGGCTTGTGACTCAATTACTGCCTTGTACACTAATTTAGAAATAAAATCCCACACCACTGATTTCCTAACCGTGGCTGTTTAGGTTGTATCAAATTTAACTTCAGGGTTTTCCCTGGCTCAAAATGGACCTCTGTGGGGTCCATAAGGATAATCAGCTTTCATCTACAGCAGATGCAATGAATCTTCATTAATGCATTTGGCAAATATGTGCAATTTCATGATATTTCTGACCATTTCTAACCAAGAAGACACATATCTGTGTCCTTTAGGTGGCTCTGATGGCTCCCGCCTCTATGACGGTGTGTGGCGCTACAAGTCCAGCGTGAACGAATGGACAGAAGTGTCACCCATGCTGAAGGCTCGTGAATATCACAGCTCCTGCATCCTGAAGGGCCAGCTGTATGTGGTGGCTTCGGACAGCACAGAGCGTTACGATCAGGCTCTGGACTGCTGGGAGGCCCTGCCAGCCATGCTGCATCCGATGGATAACTGCTCCACCACCGCATGCAGCGGACGCCTGTATGCCATCGGCTCTCTGACCGGTGAGGACACCATGGTCATCCAGAGCTACGATGCAGACACCAACCGCTGGACCATGGTCAACTGTGGACAGCTGCCTCCGTGGTCCTTCACACCGAAAACTGTTACCCTAAATGGCCTCATCTACTTTGTCAGGTGAGGTAGAATCTTTTCCAGTTGTTTCTTACATCTTTAATTTACTTTTTGCATTTAGACTATAGTTTTAAAACTGTAAACACCAGGGACAGAATGTAATTAAGTACATTCGCATAAGTAATTTGTTTAGGAGGAGACTTGTTAGCTGTATTCTTTATATTCGTCTACTTTATCTTCAAGGGAAATGTAATTTTTACTTGAAAACCTGAGTTATGTAAATGTATATTTATATTTAAATGCACTTAATTCAAACTGCTCTTGTTTTTCATTTTTATCTTAAATACTTACCTTACGATTTATGTGCACAGGATCTGAGTCGTTCTTCCACATGTGCTAACAGCAACAGTGTTAAGCATACTCCTGAAGGGTCTAATAAATGGTTTTTAAAAAGGGTCAAAGTTGCAGAGAAGTAATTTGAAATCCCTTTTTTTCATTGAGTTTTCATTGTTTTCAGGAGATTTTTTTTATATGAGCTCTTGTGCAATGATTTTACTTGCCCTGCCCACTTGAGATCAAATTGTGCTGCTTGCGGCCAATGACCTAAAACGACCCCGGTGCCACCCGATTTAGACTTTCACAGAATGAGGGACACTGGACCACATGAACACACTAGTGTTGATCTTTTCTATCCAGTTGATCATGTTGAAAGATAAATTTAGTTCTTTGGGCTCTGCATTTGTTATTTAATATAACAAATATTACATCAATTTGCTACTGACTGTTGATGAGGTTGGTCTTTACATATGAAAGAGAAATAAACATGTTTTGACTGGGTTGTTAGATTTGAAGCTGAGATTGTTTTGTTGCTTTGGCAGCTCTTTGACTTGAGTTTCTTTCTATTTGCAGGGATGACTCAGCTGAAGTTGATGTTTATAATCCTCAAAAGAACAAGTGGGACAAAATTAGTCCGATGACCCAGGTTAGTATTTCACACCAGGTGCTTATGTGCTCCAATAGCAATCATTGTGATCTGATCCCTGTCCTTAGGCAGAAGAGCACAAATGTCACTCAAACTAAGTCAGTTACAACATGATGATAAATGCATGAATAAAAATAAACGTATCCACATTTCTCACCTCCAATTTCAGTTTAGGACAACCACACCTTATCACAAATTGACTGGCTTGCCAGAGAAACAAATTAGATAATTAGAGAGAGTGTACAAAGCCTTATCTTCCACTAGCTCATTTAGTTTTTTAGCTTTGTATTCGTGATCTCAGGAATATACGTTTAATAATATATCTGTTACTTTTTTCAAAGAAAAGAAATATTTCTCTCATGACAATATGTTGAGAAAGTGGTTGTACATACAGTATGTTCAGGGCAGTCGTTAGTGTGGGACACATGATGCTCCTTTTAAATAAGCATTTTTTGTTTTCATTGAATTGAAAAAAAAAATCAACTTATTATATACAATACTGAATCAAAGGCTACACAAAGAAAAAAAAAATTGTCTATGTCTGTCTGTCTGTCTGGCTGCTTTTTATTGTTATTGTTAGATGTATAAATTATTATGAATTATAGCAAAAATACATGCTTAAAAATTTTGTTTTCTTTTTCAGGTCCATGTTGGAGGCAGTGTGGCGGCCCTGGGGGCTAAATTGTACGTGTCTGGTGGTTACGACAATACGTTTGAGCTGTCCGATGTCGTAGAAGCCTACGACCCGGCCACCCGCACTTGGAGTCTTGCTGGACGATTACCTCAGCCGACCTTCTGGCATGGCAGCGTCAGCATTTTCCGGCAGTTCATGCCCCTGGTGTCGAGCGCATTCGAACCCACTGACATACCCGAGTCAAACGGCATTCTCCTGCACCGGCATCACCGACACCACGCGCTCCACAATCTCAATAACCTCAACCAGAACCAGAATCAGGATCTGAACGCGGCACACTGATCTCGAAACCTCGAAACCCCCATTGACCATGTTCTCCCTCATCGTGCCCTCAGTGTACTGTGAATTTACCTCATCGCTTTGCTAAAGCTGTCAAAGTCAGAAAAGAAGACTGAGCTAGTCTTAGTCTGTTGACTGGACAGAAAGGCCTGGAGCCAGATGGATAGATGCACACAGATATTTTATTTATCCCACAGGGGGAAAAGTCTAAGTTACATCAGCAATGCTAAGAAAAACATTCATAAGCTTCTGCAGATTAGAGTGAAGTAATGTTTACGCACTACAGAAATGCATACCTGTTATTTTCTATAGTCACCTGATTGTTTTGTGCACAACTTCCAAGTCGTTTCACCACATTCACCACCTTTTGAGATTATTTGCATATTAATACTAGTGGCAACCCAGCTCTCGCTAAACCTCTTTGTCTCTATCAGAAAACACTACACACAGCTGTGAATTTATAGCACTTACACAATAATGAATTTACCTGTAAAACATCTTGGCAGCATTGGTCAAATTTAATCTCCTCCTTATGATTTTTGATATATGCCTGGAATCCACATTCATCTTTTACCAGTATGTGTGAGAAATTGTCTATACATGGATATATATATTGTATAAACATTTGGCTCCTTGTATCCCCAGTGGACTGCATTATCCACTACACGGATTGCATTCTCGGGGGGCTCTGTACAAAAGCTCTAGAGAGCTGCTGGTTTTGTGGCTTAATAACCAGGCATGCAGTTTATTTTGGTTATACAAGAGAAACCACTTTGAGTTAGTGCTGAAATAATGAATTTATTATGTAGTTGATCGATGGAACTATTTTTATAATAGGTTAAATGTCAATGGTTTCAGCTTTAGCTGTGCTTTTTTGTATTTATATATTTATTCACATTGTAAACATTCAGCTTTAGACTGTTTGTTGGGTAAAATAAATATTTAAAGAGGTTATCATTCTGGTGTGCCAGATTGTGATGGGGGTCCTAACTACCCTTACAGCTGGAGACCAGAAAGCTCCTGTTGAGTGGTTGGCGAGAGCCATATACAGGTGTGAAGAAGAACTGGATTATGGTGCAGGGTCACTTCTAAGTTGCATCCGTTAAAGTTCCTGCTGGTCAGTAATGCCTTACTGGCCTTGAGCTTGGACTCACCATTGGCTTATACATTTTGAGATTATTACCAACTGAAAGTAAAATTCAAATTAGAAAGATTAAAACGGGGGAATTTTTGCATTGAAGGTGGGCGTTTGTCAGCTGTGGCTGTGCATAAAAGGAAACGATGCAAATTCTCAACTTTATTGCATCAGTAAACACTTAACTGACTAGTTAATGGTCTCAGTCCCTTTTATTTTTCTTTCAGTACAGCATTTTCTAAAATATGGTTCTGTTTATAGTAAATTAGCTGGTAAAGCAGGGTGTCTTCGCTAAACTTGACGTTCCAGTGGTGGTGTATGTAAACCAGTGAGTAAGATCATGCTAGCTGCGTTTATATGTGACCTGTTGTGTTGGCACTGTATCCAGCATCCATGCATGAACTGTAGTTATAGTGGAGATTATTTTCAGTGGCCAAAACCACACTTAAGAATTGAAACAGATGTGGTGAGTTATCAGACAGGTCCACACAGTGTACATCAACTTTAGCTTTTCTATGGGAACTATCTGCTGATGTCAACTACACAGTGGATGGGAGTTATCTCCTACAGGGTGAGGTGTGTCTGCGTGTGGACATTTCTGTGTTCAGTGTGTTACTTATGAGTTTCTGTTGGTGTTTGTTTTGTTTTTCATTTATGAACATAGAAAAGTGAAAGTTAAAAGCGAAATCTGCTAAATTAAAGTCAAATCACAAAATGTGAATAAAACAGTTGAGAGGGTGCTGCGAGAAACACGATTAAATGGCAGTAATAGTTAAGCTTGAAGAAATGAAGAAGTTTTAAAATGAAGTAAATCTAAGGGTTACAAGTAAGTGAGCTTAATAAAACTCTGAAGCTGCTGCTCATCTCTTCCTAGAGGCCTGCAGCTCGAGGCTACATTAGCTGCTACTGGCAGACAATTTGCATTATGGGTGACGTAAGCTTGGGTGAGGAGAGGAATAAAAACAACATATCTCTGGTTTTGCAGCAGTTTTGCTCTGAGTGGATTATTTCTTTAACAAGTAAAAGCCAAATATTTTAACAGAAACCACAAGAATCTGTTTGCATTCCAAAATCAAAAATTGATATCCAGAACTAAACAGGCATACAGCCGTATGGTTAAAACGTTAATCCTTACCTGGAGAAATCTGTGTGCTGAGAAATCATCATAGTAGAATTTCAAGTTGGCTGCATGTGATGTTAACTTGCACTGAGTTGATTCTGTTTTTAGTGATTCTTGGGCTGCACGGCACGTCCTCATGACACTCTAGACTCTTAAACAGGGCTATATCAGCCTCTATAACCATGCATGAAGGTTTTTTTTTTTTAAATGTATTTCATTTAATGTTTAACGTTTTAATGTTTTCACTGTTATACTGTTTTCTTATTTATGGATATATTTGTGCTGTGATTGCTTCTGAAGTTCCTGCCTATCAGCTGCAAAAAGATCAGTGGCTCTTCGTAAACACTGGTGATGAGTCGTCAGTTACAACTGGAAGTGCAAAAAAAATCTCAGTTTGTTGTCGAGTAGGATATATTTTTGCTTCGTTTGAAGTAGTATATTTGTGTGTTTCCATGCTGTTGTCATTACACCATTGTTTTCAGTGTTCAGTCTGTGATGTTGAACAGGTTTGTAAATACAGTATATTCTTAACCTTATTTGCTGTGTTTGTACACTGTTTCCACGGTGGCTACTATGAATTAAACTGCAGGCAGGTCTGACGTAGTTTATTCTGCTGAGTCACAATGATTTGCTCTCAGCAAGGTTGCAGCAAATATTTCAGTGAAACAGTTGACAGTAGCTTCAAAAGACTGAAATAAACACAAGCTCACTAAAACATAAAAGCACATCTCAAGAAATATTATTAACCTGTGTGACATTTTAAAAACAATCTGCACCTGTTGCATCAGGAAAACAAATTAATTTGGCCAGTAGACATCAAAGGTGCTCTAGAATTTATCCTGACGAGCTTGTCACCAAATCTATAATATAAATCTAAGAAATGTTTTGAAACCATTTCCTTCAGGTGAAATTTGGTATTCTTCTATCTGGCAGCAGTTGCTGTATGTGGCCATTATGACTTTGCAGTCCCTACCATCATTGCAGAGATTTGGGACAAATATTTAACATAAATTGCTCAAAAATTTGCCTTTTACCTGTTGTGATACCTTTTGCTTATTGTGAAGGGAACAAACACAAGTATTTTAATCAAACATTTAAACGTAAACGTGAAAAAACATAACGGTTTGGAAAGTTGCAGGGAACTTTTCAGGTATTTGTTGTTCTCGAAATGTTTTACTCTGGCTAAATGTTCAGAAACCATGTGATAAGGATCATTTTTGCAACAAAAAATATTTCATAAAAAACATTTAAAACATTATTAAAGGAATTAAACCCTTCAAAATGAGCAACAGTTATGATGTTACACCCAAAAAGACTGAATATAAACTGTTCTGTCGACGTCTTGAAATGTGACCGTAATACCAGTTTGAACCACAAGATGGTGCAGTGAGTCAGTGTAATGTTTAATCCAACATTGCGCAAAATAGTCAAGTTGGTGTTACCGTCTTACTTGGTTACTTTAGTAGCTCAATGAAATTCCCTAAGCAGCTTGTTTTGGTTTGTTTTAAACTAACATAGAAATATTGGATTTGTAAAAATTACAAAATAATTCCAAAAGTACATAAAACAATTCAACGCTTTTTGGAATAGACAACAGCACTAAAGCTCTGGTAAAATACTGCCACCTTGTGGTTAAAGTTGTTTTTTAGAGGGCATTTCATTGTTTCTCTGGCACAAAAGGCACATCATATCGACCCAATCGGTGGATCCCAGCAATTCTTAGTTTTCACACTTTTTGTGTTAAATTCACACGAAAAGGTAAGCCACAACTATATAATATAACGTGTATAATAATGTTTTGTTGACAAATCACTGTCCACATTGTTTTTAAGGACCATTTTCTATTCCAGTGGAGATGGAACCTGCAAAATTAGCATGGCCCATAGAGCCACATTAATATGAAAGACACCAGGTTAAAATAAACCCATCAAAGATTAAATAATTTTACATTCATTGTTTACATTCAGCCTAAGCAAAGAGGCCCAGACCTCCCTCTCCCCAGCCACCTCCTCCAGCTTATCCGGGGGAATACCAAGGCGTTCCCAGGCCAGCCGAGAGATATAATCTCTCCAGCGTGTCCTGGGTCTGCCCCGGGGCCTCCTCCCGGTGGGACATGCCTGGAACACCTCACCCAGGAGGCGCCCAGGGGGCATCCTTGTCAGATGCCCGAACCACCTCAGCTGGCTCCTTTCGATGTGGAGCAGCAGCTGCTCTACTCTGAGCCCCTCCCTTTGCTTAGGCTGCTGCCCCCGCGACCGGCCTCGGATAAAGCGGATGAAGATGGATGGATGGATGTTTACATTCATGATTGGTTGTTAGCACTCATCCACCTTGTAACTGCCTTTACTTTTTTTTTTTTTTTTTTTTACACACTTGTGCAATTTTACTGCTCTGCAACTCTTCTATTTCAAAGAATATTAGAAACACCCTGAAACATAATGCAGTCCAGTACAAAACCACCACCTGGAGGAACCGTAATAAAAAAAACACTGAACTACTACATTTGTTACACTGTAACCACATTGTAACCAAAAGTAAGAAAATGCTTTTCTGACTGCACGGAAAACGTTCTCCTTTAATCAGCAATGTAAGGTGACACTGAGCTCCAGCTGCTGTAAGCACACTGACAAAACCTGTCTTAACAAGGTGGAAAATAACATTTTACATTCAAACAGCATTTAAAAATGTGCAATTGAATTACTGTGTAAACTACAGAGTGCATGAATCTGCTTTTCTTGCATGCGTGGAAGCAGAAGCAGACTTGTTGTTTTGCACACTTGCTCGCTTCAGGTCTTGCTCTCTGACAAATTCTCAACAATTCCCTCCATGTCTATCGTGGACTCATAGGGCTCAGTAACCAACTGTGTTTGCTGCAACACAGGAAAAGTCTGCGTGGATTCGACCTCTCCCAAGTTCTGGTTAGAAATAACCTCCTCCATCACCGCATCACTCGACTCAATCACAACCCTCACGATGCAGCCAGAGGTGAGACCTGTTGAGGATTCAGCTCCTCGGTTTGTGGACTCCTGAGTGGACCCATCACAGATCAGCGAGGCCTCCTCCGATTTGGGAGCTTCGGTCTCGACCGGACTTCCATCCACATCTTGCACAATCACATTCCTCAGCTTCCTCTGCCGCGGGTTGTAGTTCTCAGTGCGCTTGTGAATTTGAATGTGACGCCGCAGATGTGCCTGAAGAGGAAATGTAAAAATGTGAGAGTTGGGTAAACTAACATGATGCAAGTGAGGGAATGCTTCAAAAAGAACACAAAAATTATAGATATACAGTATAGTCATGTTGGTCTACAGTCAAGTTTATACAAATATCCCTGTAAGTGAAAAGTTCAGACTCTACACATTCTTAATATGGTCGTCTCAGCCACACAGCTCCTGGCTGTGACCACAGAAGGCCCACCCAAACACCTGGTGGCAGGGTCAGACATTCAGTAGAAAGTTGGCCTAAAGGGAGGGGAAAGGGACTCTAAACACCCAGTATAAGATAAAGAAGATTATGTTTAACTGTGTCTCATGCAAACTTAGTTTAGTAGAGTCCAATAATTGTAAAATGTCACACAAAAACATAAACCCGTTAGAAAGATAGATATAATATATAGCTGTCATAGCCAGACATAAAAAAGCCCACAAACTAGTGATTCTTGCTGAATGACATTAAAGATTAGAAGGGTCTGAATATGGGGACAGTGCGCAAATAACCATGCAAGTGATACAGACCTGAAATGATTACAAAAAATAATATAAAAGTAATTAATTTAATTACCTGGAACTTTGATGGCAACTAAAGAGATGGATTATTTTTTTCATTATATAAAAGCTTCAGTTATAAATTTTTACCAGTTTTCATATTTATGACCAAAGAACTTTGCTTTGCACTTTTTGAAACTTGCTTTTATCTTTTTTATTTCTTTTCTAAAAAATCTTGTTTGTATGAAATAGCAGTTATAGACCAATATCACACCACAAAGCAAACAGTCTGAATTAGGACACACTAAATTCACTCAGGCACATTCACATAAGCGTGCCCCTGAAAGTTGATATTTGTGTCCACTCACTCCCTATCCACAGTAGCCCGAGTGGCTAATACATGTGCCACTCGCCTTCTTAGACGGAGATTATGGGTTTTAGTCCCATCTGGCGTGAATAGCAGAATGGTGATGAAAATTGGCATGGGAGACATCCTACAATAAAACCACCTCCATCAAAATTATTAATCTCTTTGTCTTCCCACTATGATTCAGTCACATTTCCTGAAGTTAAATTAGGATTAAAACTAAAACACTCGGGTGTATAATAAATCCTGTGGTGGGTTAGATTAGGGCTCTGCAAAATGAGCTTGCTGATGATGAAGAAACTGTGTTGGAACCAACCTGTCGAGTGAACTTGTAGCCGCAGTCTACACACTCAAACTTCCTCATGCCTTTATGACGACGCAGGTGGACACGGAGCTGCTCCCTCGCTGAAGGAGAAAAGAACGACCAGAAAATAAAGAAGAAATCACTTCACCAGTGATTCTTTCATTAGCAGCGCTTCATTCATCAGGGCACAGGTCATGAGTAACAACAAATTTATTGTAGAATCAGCACCTGACCTTTGAAAGTTTTACCGCAGATGTGACAGCAGTGGGGGCGGCCTTCCTCGTGCTTGCTGGCCTTGTGTCGGAGAAGAGCGCCTTTCTCTGTGAAGCGCTGCTCACAGACATCACAGCCGAAGGGCCGCTCGCCGGTGTGAGTCCGGTGGTGTTTATCCAGACTGGCTGGCAGTGAAATACAGAGATTAACACAAATCACAATATCTGCAGTTAAAGTGAAAGTTTGCAAAGACAGCAAAACGGCTAAGTGATTGCTCTTAGAAGCACAAAACACACCGGACCCCATCGATAGTAATGTAGGGACGTTTGGGTGGCACAGCATTACCTCAGAGCAAGTAGGGTCTTAGTTTGAGATGCATGAGATCTTTCTTTTGCTTCTTTTAGGCAAATTACTGATTCTAAATGTGTCACAGGGGTGGATACAAGGTGAATAAAGTGCTTATGTGCAGAGAATATGGCTGTTACCTTGTGTCCTAAAGGTTTTCCCGCAGAGGTGACACTGGTATGGCCTCTCGCCACTGTGTATACGCAGATGCATGTTGAGGTTGTTCTTTTGGGAGAAGGCGTGGCCACACGAGTTACAGACAAAAGGGCGCTCATTTCTGTGAGCAAGAAGAAAACAGACTTAAAATAGTTTTCATTAAAACTTTATGTCGTTTACACTTTTATTCATCCTCAAGAGGAAATTCACAGAAAACATGCTCTCCAACCTGTGGATAGCTTTTATATGCATCTGCAGGCCGTTTCTACTAGATGCCCGATGGCCACACTCCTCGCACACAAACGGCTTTTCTCCACGGTGTTTGGCGGCTTCGTGCACACGCAGCTCCGCACGAGTTAAGAAGGTTTTGGGACACTGGGAACACTAGAAACACAGCAACACAATCAAAACATAAATCCCCAAAATTTGTGTTAAAGTGAGTTTGAAATGACATACTGAAGGTGCTGCTGACTGTAGGTACTTACTGCATGTGGTTTGGGGTAACCGTGCACCTTCATCATATGAACTGTCAAGTTTTTCTTGTACATAAATTGTTCAGGACATGTTGAACACTGCAAAATGTGACGAAGACATTCTTCATATTCACTTCAGGTTTGTGACATACTCAGTTACGCTTTTTGTTAGGTGTATGCTGTACCTTGTGGGGCATTTCTCCTGTGTGGGTGACAGTATGCAATCGTAGCGCTTCTTTTGTGTTAAATGTAGTAGAACAAATGAGGCAGGTGTACGTCTGGAATTATAAAAGTAAAAACACTGAGGATTCTTCATAGTGAGGGTTGGAGAAAGCGTGAAAGGGTGATTTTCTTTACTCACCAGCGCACTAGAACAGTCTCTCATCTCGTGTATCAAAAGGTTCTCCTTCCTGTAGTACCGTCTTCCACATTTAAGACAACCGAAGGGCTTCTCCCCTGTATGCCTCCTGTGGAGATGAGACATTAGTTTACTCTTTTAAGAGCATTTCGAAAGAAAAAAAAAGGTGACACCCTATACCTGTTGTGAACCTTGAGGTAGTATTTGCTCTTGAAGGCTTTGAAGCAGATGGAACACTGCACGGAGGCCTTCTTAGAATCGTCCTCCATCGTCTGACCATTCTTGTTTTTGTTTTTTTGACTCTGGGCCTTGCATTTCTGTCCAGTCGCCGTAGACGGGGATGTGGTTGAGGAAGCGGGCTTAGTAGCAGGCACATACTCCTCATCTGTGTCTTCGGGACTCTCCTCCGGAATACCCACGTCATCATTATCGTCTTCTGCTTCCACTCCCCCACTTACCTGGCTAATAACATTGTCGTTAATCTGCAGCTCCGTTACCTGCAAGACAGGTGTAATAAAAACATCTATATTCCTCTTTAAAAACACACTCATTATTATCTGCACAAATGCCCCATCGTTGAAATATTTTTTCATGCTTATGTTATTGTATTCTACCTCAGTTTCACCAGCTAGCTGATCTGAGTTTTGGTTTTCCTCAACAACTGCATCACCAACTTCTTTCTCCACAGGAAGAGGCGGGGCCAACTCATTTTCAGTTGTAGGGCTCTCATCGATAGTCACAAGTCGCCTGGAGCTCTTCACTACTCGGCCAGAGCGTGTGGTGGTTGCTGTAGTAGTGGCAGCAGTGGTAAAACTGGCTGCAGCAGTATCAATGGTGGGCTCGTATTTCGTGATGTCTGAGGCAGACTTTCTAGGTCTACCTCTTTTACGCTTGACAGGCACAGGCTCCTTAGAGGTCTCCTTGAACTGCTGACAGCGTGTGAGTGCCTCTGGTACGCACAGGCTGGCTGCTGCCTGCTGGACTCTGTCCAGGTTGTGAGGATCCAACTTCAGCTCTCCGGTGTAGACAAAGTTTAGGAGCAGCTCCAAGCCATCACTGGGGCATCCCTGCAGGCAGAACTCTGTTGCAGAAGGCACGTTTGACTGCTGGAGGAGTTCAGTGAAGCAGGCGAGGATGTTGCGATGAGCAAGGAACACTACCCCGTCTCCCACATTCAATGATGCATCACAAAACCTGCCCACTGCCCTCTGCTGGTTCAGGGCAGACAGGACACGTTGCGCATGGTTGCTCTCTGCTGCAGCCATCCCTCCTGCTTCACTGTAGATGGCTGGTAAATGAGACACATCAAACAAAGCGTGTGGTTTAGACAAATTATCAGCAGAGCACCTAGTCAAAAAGTCCACATGTCACTCTAAACGTGCTTTACAGCATTTCAAACTGATGGTATTTTACCTGATTCCATGTTATCATTTCCGTTAGTGCCAGTAGTAAAAGATAAAAGTGGGAAGATTTCTAGAATTGATAATTAGAGACCAACTGCCTTGGCAAATGTATTTTCTAAAGTGTTTGAACACAGATTTCAAAAGCATATAACAACAACTGATAATCAAGTTGGTTTTAAGAGTAAGCATTATACTGATCCATACATAAATATATATACAAATATAGGGACAGAACACATCCGTTTTATGTGCTTTTTAGATGCGCCCAAAGCATTTGACAAAGTGAACCATCAGCTGTTTGTTAAATTGCAAAGCAGAGGGGTCGTTGCATATGTAATTAGGATTTTTGGTATTCACATCAAACTATGCGAGGAGCTAAGTGGGGTACGAAGATGTCTGAACCTTTTTCTGTATCTATCGGCTCTTTCGTGTCGTAATTGAAAACTGAAAACTACTTAAGAAATGTCAAGAAAGCTGCCTATGAGAGTTCGAGCTATGTTATAGAACAGAACTGTAAAAACTCTGTTTTTGCCTTATTTCCTCATTCAATAACCCTTAGCATCTTTTTCTCATTTTCATAGCAAAATTTAAAGGAGAGGTAACCTAAGACTTTTGCACAGTACTGTATTTGCACTGACTGAAGAATCAAGTGTGTGTGTGTGAGGTCAAAAAAAGACATTTGAATGTGTAACCGGGTCATAAATTACATATTGTTATAATTACACAAAATGTGTTCAAAACCCCACACCGTTACTTTTATATAGGGCTGGGTATCGTCACTGATTTCTAGAATCGATTCAATTCCGATTCACAAGGTCCCGAATCGATTCGATCCACGATTCGATTTAATTCGATTCGATTCGATTTAAATCTGGGAAATTTTGACAGTCAGAAATATAATTCAGATCAGTACATTTACATATTTTTGTATCAATAAAAAGGAAGCTGACACACGCAAGACTTTATCACAGGTGTGAGCGTCACAGCAGATGCCTTTGTGTCAAAGTAGCTGAGGATAAAACACAGAAAAACATGAAGGTGATTTTCCTGGCCTGGGATTTTATAAAAATATTCTGCAGTACATCAAAAACGAAAGAAAACCATTAATTAATGAACATTACCTCTGACGTTACAGCGGTTTTATTAGAGACACGGCTAAGCATTTTGCATTTTGAATAATTTTAAAAAGTTTAAATTTGTTCAGTATTGAACAGCAGAAATGAGGCTTTCGTTTCGGAAGAATGTAAAAGGGAAAAAAACAGCGGCCGACAGCCTGTAAACAACGGTAGACGTGTGCGTAGCAAGCAAGCGAATAATGAAGAAAGC